>NC_086173.1:111696696-112946696 GCF_023053635.1 Elgaria multicarinata webbii | reverse complement strand
ATATAAATGTAATAAATAATAATAATAATTAAAAATGCCAGCCCATCATGAACAAGGCATACCTGTAATTGGTGTGCCTGCCTATCTCGGGCAAAAGAAGGGTAGAAGGCATACCAGTTTGAACAAAACATCACCAAAGAAAATGAACAAACTTTGGTACAGAGATATATAGACTTTGCAGCTGAGAAGCTAGTGACTGAATTTGCTTCCATCCCCTTTTCTCCTCCTCCCTCCCCACCCCCTTTCCTTTTGTGTCATGTTTTTTAGATTGTAAGCCTGTGGGCAGGGATGTTTTTTAGATTGTAAGCCTGTGAGCAGGGACTGTCTTAAGAAACATTTTTGTAAGCTGCCTTGAGAGCCTTTTTGGCTAAAGGGCAGGATAAAAGTGCTTAATAAATAAATAAGGAAATAAAGGATGGAATATAATCCATCCCAGTCTGAAACCCCTCTACGCTGCCAGTTCAATGGCCCATATCAGAATGCCACACATACTCAGTGACAACCCGTAGGAGATTAGGCAAACAGCAAAAGTTATTGTGGATTACTTGGAAGGAATCTACACGTAGTACTGAAGGCGCTCGCGTGCGCCTCCAGTGCACCGTCAAAACGATGGTGTAGACGGCAAAAGAAGAGACGGAGGAAGAGGTGGAGGAGGAGGAGGCTGGGGAACCGGCCGCATCCTTGCCGCTGCCGCCGCCAGAAGCCGAACTCTCCGACCTGGGTGGCACTTACCCCGGCAGCAGGAGGCGGCAGCGGCAAGGACACAGCCGGTTCCCCAGCCGCCTCTTCCTCCATCTCTTCTTTCGCCGTCTACACCATCGTTTTCACGGCGCACACAAGCGCCTTCAGTACGATGTGTAGATTTGGCCTTGATTGGCACTAATTATGGGAAAGCTTTAAGAGATAGAACGCTGCACAAGATTTTGGGTTTCCGAGTTCTTTGTCTACTCTCCTTTGACCATAATGTGATTGCACTTGCTGGTTTAAAGATAAAACAATGTTAATTTTTTAGACTTCATTCAAGTTTCAGGTAGACACTTCCTGCAATTGGAGGCTTCAAGCTAGAGATGGTTAGCAAATACAAAGACCTCTTTATTAGTAGCACTGTTCTTCCTCCTTTACTGTCGTGTTTCAAAAGCAGTTACACACTGACAGATAATGGTAAAATCAGTAAACCCAATGTAGCAAAATGCCGTAAGGATTACAACCAAATAATAGAGAGATCTCCCTCTTCTGTTATATGGTATTCCAGAAGGTGCAGAGCATATTCCTCTACCAGTATGTTTTTCCAAAGGTGAGAAATGGTTAATCTATCCAGCGTTAAATGTCCACAGACTCTATTGGCTATGTGGACCATGGGCATATAAGATCCTGCCATAGAACTCACACACCAGTTTAACAGCAGACATTATTTACAACCATAAGGTCAAAAGGGCTATTAATAATCCTTTGGAAACGGGATACACTAGATCCCATGAATTCATGAAGATCTTGCTTCCAGTAAACCTCTGACACAGCAGAGGCCAATTGAAACTGCCACAATTGATGCCATTTCTGCCCTTTAAGCTGAAACAAGAGATTTCACAAGTCACACTACAAAACTGCATGACTCTTGATGTCTTACTTGCAGCACGAAGAAGAGTCTGTGCCATGATTAACACTTCTTGCTGCACATACATAAGCCAGAACTATGGAATAGAAATTTATTAGATAATGCATTTTAGCTAGTTCCCATGGAAAAAAGACACACACACTGAGGTTGTTTACTCAGCAATACAAAACGCCTGCCATAGCTATTCTCTGGGCCTTCCCTCTCGGGGTTCAGCCCGCATAGGTGCTCTGTTTTGCTGCCGAAAATAAAGCTGTTGCTAGTGTCTCACTGGTCTCTTTGTCATTTTCTTGGAAAGCCACAACAATATGTATTATTGTGAAGCTGGTAACAAGTGTGAACTAGAAAGAGGGACATACTAAACCAAAGGACACTGAATGGCCGTTGAAATGCATTGGTTTATTCCGAATGGCCATAGGAAATTATTGGAAGTGTTTAGGGATCATCTACAAATCAAAATCCCTAAAGGAGTTAAACATTTCGTTTTCATAGAAAACCACGCAGAATCAAAATGCAAACTAACAGTGGTTTTACGGAACAACTACTATGACCCCCAACACTGTGATTCTAGGGATCACCCCCAAATTCAAGAAGAAATCAGAATGCAATAAAAAGAGGGTAATAGTTTTATACACTGCTTTATAAGCACCAGTTCTAAAACACCCAAATATGAGAAAGGAATTTTGTCGCAACATGCCAAACATTATTTAAATGTTTCTATATGCCCCGCCACAGCGCCCACACCTTACAACAGGCCGGTTTCAAAATGGCCATAGGAAAACATTGGGCTGTCAGGCAGCCCCAGAAAAAAGGGGAGCCCCAAAATTCTCGTGGAGGTTTGTAATAAGGCCCTAAGCATCCTAAGAGTTTTTGCTGGAGGCGTGCACCATTGGAATGGTCCGCACTTTGCGCATGGCCCATTAGGTTCCTTCAGAATGACCACAGGAAGCACTGGGCTGTGGAACCTAATGTGGCCATGCACAAAGTGGGGACAATTCCAATGGAGAACACCTCCAGCAAAAAACTCTTAGGATGCTTACAGTCTTATTACCAACCTCCATTAGAATCTTGGGGCTCCCCCTTTTTTTCTGGGTCTGCCTGACTGCCCAGTGCTTTCCTATGGCCATTCTGAAGAAACCTTATGTACGGGACGTACTAAACCGAAGGACACCGAATGGCCATTGAAGTGCATTGTGTCATTCCGAATGGCCATAGGAAATCATTGAAGGAGTTTAGGGAGTTTAGGGAGTTTAGTTCATCTACAAATTAAAATACCTAAAGGAGTTAAACATTTAGTTTTCATAGAAAACCACACAGAATCAAAATACAAACCAACAAAGTGGTTTTGGGGAACAATTCCTATGACCCCCAACACAGTGGTTTCTAGGGATCATCTCCAAACGTAAAAAGAAAACAGAATAAATAAAGAGAAGGTGACTGCCGTTTCATACAATGCTTCATAGGCACCAGTTTTAAAATACCAAAATAAGTGGAGGGGGGTTGCCAAAAACTGTCACAGATTATTTCCATGTTTACAAATGCCCCCCCCCCCCCCCGTCACCCTCTCCTCACAATTGGCTTACATTTCAAAGTGGTCATAGGAATACATGGGAATGATACCACAAGCCCCTTAAGAATCAGATGAAGCTGAAAATGCTTACGGAGGTTGAAATTAGAAACCCAAGCATCCTAAGACTCTGTGCTTGATACATGTTGCATTGGACTTGCCCCCAACTTGCGCATAGCCATAATACGGGGTGTCATTCAGAATGGCCATGGGAAAGCATTAGGCTGTCACAAGCAGGCACGCAGAAAAGAGGGGGAGCCCCAAAACGCTCATGGAGATTTGAACTACCCCCCCCCCCAAAAAACCTAAGAGTTTCTACTGGAGACATGCTCCACCGGAAAGACCCCCACATTGCACATGGGCCCATAAGGTTCCATCAGAATGACCATAGGAAAGCATTGGACAGTCACGCAGCCCCAGAAATCAAGGGGAGCCCCAAAATTCTCATAGACATTTGTAATGAGACCCTAAGCATCCTAAGAGTTTTTGCTGCAGACGTGCTCCATTGGAATGGCCCCTAAGCTGCACACGGCCACGTGAGGTTTCTTCAGAATGGCCATAGGAAAGCATGGCGCTTTCTGGCAGCCCCAGAAACTCAGGGGGAGCCCTGAAATTCTCATAGATGTTTGTAATGAGACCCTAAGCATCCTAAGAGTTTTTGCTGCAGACGTGCTCCATTGGAATGGCCCCTAAGCTGCGCACGGGCACATGAGGTGTCTTCAGAATGGCCATAGGAAAACAATGGGCTTCTCTGGCAGCCCTCCCAAATCAGGGGGAGCCCCAAAATTCTCGTAGAGGCTTGTAATGAGACCCTGAGCATCTTAAGAGTTTTTGCTGCAGGTGTGCTCCATTGAAATGGCCCCTAAGCTGCACACGGCCACATGAGGTTTCTTCAGAATGGCCATAGGAAAGCATGGCGCTATCTGGCAGCCCTCCCAAATCAGGGGGAGCCCCAAAATTCTCGTAGAGGCTTGTAATGAGACCCTGAGCATCCTAAGAGTTTTTGCTGCAGACGTGCTCCATTGGAATGGCCCCTAAGCTGCGCACGGGCACATGAGGTTTCTTCAGAATGGCCATAGGAAAACAATGGGCCTACCTGGAAGCCCCCAAAAAACAGGGGGAGCCCCAAAATTCTCGTAGAGGCTTGTAATGAGACCCTGAGCATCCTAAGAGTTTTTGCTGCAGACGTGCTCCATTGGAATGGCCCCTAAGCTGCGCACGGGCACATGAGGTTTCTTCAGAATGGCCATAGGAAAACAATGGGCCTACCTGGAAGCCCCCAAAAAACAGGGGGAGCCCCAAAATTCTCATAGATGTTTGTAATGAGACACTGAGCATCCTAAGAGTTTTTGCTGCAGTCGCGCTCCATTGCCCTAAGCTGCGCACGGGCACATGAGGTTTCTTCAGAATGGCCATAGGAAAGCATGGTGCTATCTGGAAGCCCCAGAAAATCAGGGGGAGCCCCGAAATTCTCATAGATGTTTGTAATGAGACCCTGAGCATCCTAAGAGTTTTTAATGCAGGTGTGCTCCATTGCAATGGCCCCTAAGCTGTGCACGGGCACATGAGTTTTCCTAAGAATGGCCATAGGAAAGCATGGCGCTATCTGGCAGCCCCAGAAAATCAGGGGGAGCCCCGAAATTCTCATAGAGGCTTGTAATGAGACCCTGAGCATCCTAAGAGTTTTTGCTGCACGCGTGCTCCATTGGAATGGCCCCTAAGCTGCGCACGGGCACATGAGGTTTCCTCAGAATGGCCATAAGAAAGCAATGGGCTTCTCTGGCAGCCCTCCCAAATCAGGGGGAGCCCCAAAATTCTCATAGAGGCTTGTAATAACACACTAAGCATGCTAAGAGTTTTTGATGCAGGTGCTCTCCATTGCAATGGCCCCTACGCTGCGCACGGGCACATGAGGTTTCTTCAGAATGGCCATAGGAAAACAATGGGCCAATCTAGAAGCTCCAGAAAATCAGGGGGATCCCTGAAATTCTCATAGACCTTTGTAATGAGACCCTAAGCATCCTAAGAGTTTTTGCTGCAGTCGCGCTCCATTGGAATGGCCCCTAAGCTGAGCACGGGCACATGATGTTTCTTCAGAATGGCCATAGGAAATTAATGGGCTTCTCTGGCAACCTCAGAAAATCAAGGGGAGCCCCAACATTCTCGTAGAGGCTTGTAATAACACACTAAGCCTGCTAAGAGTTTTTGCTGCAGGTGTGCTCCATTGCAATGGCACCTACACTGCGCACGGGCACATGAGGTTACTTCAGAATGGCCATAGGCTTGTAATAACACACTAAGCCCATTCTTTTCCTATGGCCATTCTGAAGAAACCTCATGTGGCCGTGCGCAGCTTAGGGGCCATTCCAATGGAGCGTGACTGCAGCAAAAACTCTTAGCATGCTTAGTGTGTTATTACAAGCCTCTACGTGAATTTTGGGGCTCTCCCTGATTTTCTGGGGCTGCCAGAGAAGCCCATTCTTTTCCTATGGACATTCTGAAGAAACCTCATGTGGCCGTATGCAGCTTAGGGGCCATTTCAATGGAGCACACCTGCAGCAAAAACTCTTAAGATGCTCAGGGTCTCATTACAAGCCTCTACGAGAATTTTGGGGCTCCCCCTGATTTGGGAGGGCTGCCAGAGAAGCCCATTAATTTCCTATGGCCATTCTGAAGAAACATCATGTGCCCGTGCTCAGCTTAGGGGCCATTCCAATGGAGCGCGACTGCAGCAAAAACTCTTAGGATGCTTAGGGTCTCATTACAAAGGTTTATGAGAATTTCAGGGATCCCCCTGATTTTCTGGAGCTTCTAGATTGGCCCATTGTTTTCCTATGGCCATTCTGAAGAAACCTCATGTGCCCGTGCGCAGCGTAGGGGCCATTGCAATGGAGAGCACCTGCATCAAAAACTCTTAGCATGCTTAGTGTGTTATTACAAGCCTCTATGAGAATTTTGGGGCTCCCCCTGATTTGGGAGGGCTGCCAGAGAAGCCCATTGCTTTCTTATGGCCATTCTGAGGAAACCTCATGTGCCCGTGCGCAGCTTAGGGGCCATTCCAATGGAGCACGCGTGCAGCAAAAACTCTTAGGATGCTCAGGGTCTCATTACAAGCCTCTATGAGAATTTCGGGGCTCCCCCTGATTTTCTGGGGCTGCCAGATAGCGCCATGCTTTCCTATGGCCATTCTTAGGAAAACTCATGTGCCCGTGCACAGCTTAGGGGCCATTGCAATGGAGCACACCTGCATTAAAAACTCTTAGGATGCTCAGGGTCTCATTACAAACATCTATGAGAATTTCGGGGCTCCCCCTGATTTTCTGGGGCTTCCAGATAGCACCATGCTTTCCTATGGCCATTCTGAAGAAACCTCATGTGCCCGTGCGCAGCTTAGGGCAATGGAGCGCGACTGCAGCAAAAACTCTTAGGATGCTCAGTGTCTCATTACAAACATCTATGAGAATTTTGGGGCTCCCCCTGTTTTTTGGGGGCTTCCAGGTAGGCCCATTGTTTTCCTATGGCCATTCTGAAGAAACCTCATGTGCCCGTGCTCAGCTTAGGGGCCATTCCAATGGAGCACGTCTGCAGCAAAAACTCTTAGGATGCTCAGGGTCTCATTACAAGCCTCTACGAGAATTTTGGGGCTCCCCCTGATTTGGGAGGGCTGCCAGAGAAGCCCATTGTTTTCCTATGGCCATTCTGAAGACACCTCATGTGGCCGTACGCAGCTTAGGGGCCATTCCAATGGAGCACACCTGCAGCAAAAACTCTTAAGATGCTCAGGGTCTCATTACAAGCCTCTACGAGAATTTTGGGGCTCCCCCTGATTTGGGAGGGCTGCCAGAGAAGCCCATTGTTTTCCTATGGCCATTCTGAAGACACCTCATGTGCCCGTGCGCAGCTTAGGGGCCATTCCAATGGAGCACGTCTGCAGCAAAAACTCTTAGGATGCTTAGGGTCTCATTACAAACATCTATGAGAATTTCAGGGCTCCCCCTGAGTTTCTGGGGCTGCCAGAAAGCGCCATGCTTTCCTATGGCCATTCTGAAGAAACCTCACGTGGCCGTGTGCAGCTTAGGGGCCATTCCAATGGAGCACGTCTGCAGCAAAAACTCTTAGGATGCTTAGGGTCTCATTACAAATGTCTATGAGAATTTTGGGGCTCCCCTTGATTTCTGGGGCTGCGTGACTGTCCAATGCTTTCCTATGGTCATTCTGATGGAACCTTATGGGCCCATGTGCAATGTGGGGGTCTTTCCGGTGGAGCATGTCTCCAGTAGAAACTCTTAGGTTTTTTGGGGGGGGGGTAGTTCAAATCTCCATGAGCGTTTTGGGGCTCCCCCTCTTTTCTGCGTGCCTGCTTGTGACAGCCTAATGCTTTCCCATGGCCATTCTGAATGACACCCCGTATTATGGCTATGCGCAAGTTGGGGGCAAGTCCAATGCAACATGTATCAAGCACAGAGTCTTAGGATGCTTGGGTTTCTAATTTCAACCTCCGTAAGCATTTTCAGCTTCATCTGATTCTTAAGGGGCTTGTGGTATCATTCCCATGTATTCCTATGACCACTTTGAAATGTAAGCCAATTGTGAGGAGAGGGTGACCGGGGGGGGGGCATTTGTAAACATGGAAATAATCTGTGACAGTTTTTGGCAACCCCCCTCCACTTATTTTGGTATTTTAAAACTGGTGCCTATGAAGCATTGTATGAAACGGCAGTCACCTTCTCTTTATTTATTCTGTTTTCTTTTTACGTTTGGAGATGATCCCTAGAAACCACTGTGTTGGGGGTCATAGGAATTGTTCCCCAAAACCACTTTGTTGGTTTGTATTTTGATTCTGTGTGGTTTTCTATGAAAACTAAATGTTTAACTCCTTTAGGTATTTTAATTTGTAGATGAACTAAACTCCTTCAATGATTTCCTATGGCCATTCGGAATGACACAATGCACTTCAATGGCCATTCGGTGTCCTTCGGTTTAGTACGTCCCTGACAAAAGTTCTGCCAACGGGGCGGGCTTGACACATTAAAAAACAAAACAAAAACCACAAGCGAAACAGAGGGTAATCACAAATCAATCGCGCTTTATTTCTGCGAAACTACTAAATCAAATAACTCCTAGGAACTGACAATTGAACTACTCACATAGCACAATGGCTTGGACTTGGGAGGGGAGAAAAGAGAAGACAATTGAAAGAAACCAGTGAGCTCCGCTGGAATACCGTGAATGTTTATATGTTTGGGGGCGGGCGAAGTGGGACTGGGGACACAAGAATGTCATTCATTCTGAGCTGGGAGGAAGCCTGGAGGTCATCTAGCCCAACCCCCTCGCGCATTGCATTCCTCACCACGAACCGAGTGGAAGAGCGGAAGGGACTAGAGAGCATTTACAGTTAAAAGAAAGAAAGAAAGAAAGAAAGAAAGAAAGAAAGAAAGAAAGAAAGAAAGAAAGAAAGAAAGAAAGAAAGAAAGGGTCCGAGCAGCAAGTCCAGCCCACTCGGGATCCCGCCTCTTTCCAGTGCCTGGCTGGTTGCTCTTTGGACTGTACAGGTGCCCCTCAGCAAAGTCCGCGTCGAAAAGTTATACGCCGGCCCACGACTGCGCGACGAGGAGTGCGTGTGCGTGTATGTGGGGTGGGGAGAGCGATCTGAACTCCGGGGTGGGGGTGGGGGACTTGTTTGGGGAGAGCAGAGGAAGCGCTGGTGCCTGCGCGAGCCAGAGGACGTGCGACGGGCTTAGGTTGTGACTAGGTGAAAGAGGCATGTAGAGGGAGGCGGCGACAGAGGGGCGGCGGCGGCGGCTAGAGCAAGTGCTGCTGCGGTGATAAAAGAGCCTGGCCGAACTTAGGCAGGACGGGGGGGGGAAGTGGGGGCGGGAGAGAGAGAGAGAGAGAAGAGAACATTCGGTAAGGCGGGAATGACGCGGGGGGAGAAGAGCTAGCCGAACAAAGGAGGGGGAGGGGGCAGTTGCCACAGAAACGCGCTCTGTCTTCCGCCCACTTTTAAAAGTTCCTCTGTTCTGGCAGCGGCCCTGCGCTCAGGCTCTTTGCGAGAGCAGCCAGCCCTAATCCTAAAGCCACGGGGACGTGGCACCTCTGATTCCCGCCCCTTAGGGTCCCAGTGACATGTGCCTGGCAATGAGGCAAGGCAGGGGCCTTCTCCATGCCACTGAAATGTGTTCCGTTTTGAGGGATGCCCCTCATTTATAATTGTTTTTTAGGTGACTCCCGATAGTTTTGCAGGCCCCTTATTCTCACCACTGACATATTCTGTGCTTCTTGGTTTGCCTACTTCCACAGGCCGTCATTAATGTCACTTATATAAATGCAATTTAAGATGCGTGTCTAATGCTTAAAATATTGATCTAAATGTTTTTAAAAGTGACTGTAGCCCCCCTTCAAACGTTAAATGGAAAGGTAAGATATTAAGTGCATAAATCGCCACTGTCCCCCAACCCCTGGATGTCCCCACATTATTATTATTATTATTATTATTATTATTATTATTTATTTATTTATTTATTTATATAGCACCATCAATGTACATGGTGCTGTACAGAGTAAAACAGTAAATAGCAAGACCCTGCCGCATAGGCTTACAATCCAGGGCACTGTGGCAAAATGAAATGGCATCTACAGCTTGCTGCCCCGGTGCTGATGCCCAGTCAAGATAAGGGCCCCCTGAGGAAGCCTATGTGTGGGCCACTGCTTGTGTGTAGGTTTCCATGTGATCGGCTGTGTTAAGGCCTTATGTGTGAGCAGCTGCTCTTGTAGGCCAGTGATGTGCCAGACACAGGAGTGGAGTCAGTAGTATGGTGGGCCTGCTTCATAGTCATTGCATAGAGCATGTGATTAATCAGTGAAGGAGTGGGTGGGTTCTTGACTTTGATTTTAATCTATACTTCTTAAATGAAATATCAGGAAGAAGTGTCCAAAGTGGGGGTGGGGAGGGGAGGATGGTTTTGAAGGAAGTGTAGTGGTTTCAGAGTAGAACAAAAAAAAAAAAAAAAAAAGGAAGTGAGAGACTCAGTAATGGGTGTTTCCAAACAAGGCTTTCATGGAATGTTATGGGAGGTCCAGACAGCATCTTCCAGTTGTAGCCCTCCCATGTTTTCCCACCACTGCTTTCATCTTTTTCCTTACCGCAGAAAATCCGCTAAGGAGAAAAGACAGAATTGCTGCACAGTGACTTCCAATTGGTAGCTCTAAGAGCCCTTCAGCTGTAAGCACCCAATGTCTGCCTGAAACAAAGCGGGATGGCATTCAAGCCCTCCACTTTGAGCACTGAATAAAAAGTAGTGTTGAAAACAGTTCAGCTAAGTGATGCCAGGTAACAGGGATGTAATGCTAGGCATACTAAGACTGAAGGCTTCTTTGCCTTCCTCAGTTAGGAACTGCAAATATCTTCTTTAACTTTCTGTCAGTACAGATAGAAATTCTCAGAGCAAACACAGCTCTTAGCAGGAACGCTGCAAAGGATTAAGATTATTCAAAAAGTATTGTTACTCTTCCTTTTGAATTTTAACGTGTATCCATATTCAGCTCCTGAAGAAGGGTTGTATATCCGAAACATTGAGCTTTTTCGATTCATCATTAAAGATACATGCTTTTCATAGCACCAGAGAACGTCTCTCCTCCCTTTCTTTAACTTTCTAGAAAACCAGGAAGTTGTAGCCTTGTGAAAGTGTTCTCACTTTGAAATCCCTAGCTCTCTCAGAGTACTACAATATCTAGATTGCTGTTAAGGTAATCAAGTCCCAAAATGATAGTTGCAGTCACCGGGACACAGATGCTTCATTCTTTATTATGCAACCAGTTCCTCTCTTCCCCCATATCACAATGTTTTGCCTTCAAAAGGATCCTCACTGCATACAACTTCTGCCTCAGTGAGTAATCTGCACATAATTTAAAATATCTATGTTAATATGCTGGTACAAAAGAATTAAAAGCCAATGCTAATTTTATCAGTAGGGTAGCTCTGAAACTATTTTGCTTCCACTCCAATAGAATAGCTGAAAATTATGATTAAGAGTCACTGTTTTTGTTTTTTTTCCTTTTCTAGGTCAATTGACCCTGGATTGTTTGGTACAGAAGAGATATAGAGCAAAACATGTCATATTTAATCAAAGGCGTTCAGAAATACGGGTTTGCCAGTCAAACGCACAGCATAGGAGATTTCTTAATTAAAAAATGTATACTGAAGGGTTCAAAACCTTTCCATGGACAAACAATGAGAACTTCACAGGCATTTTCTCAAGTTCATTCAGAAAACATGGACTCTTTCAGTTATGTAATTGTTGGAGCTGGATCTGCAGGGTGTGTGTTAGCCAACCGATTGTCTGAAGATTCTCACAGCACTGTTAAACTGCTAGAAGCAGGGCCGAAAGATACTCTTTTCGACAGCAAACTATTACTGTGGAAGATTCACATGCCTGCTGCATTAACTTACAACCTATGTGATGAGAAATATAACTGGTATTACCATACAACACCTCAAAAGCACATGGATAATCGAGTTATGTACTGGCCCAGAGGAAGAGTCTGGGGTGGCTCCTCCTCCCTCAATGCCATGGTGTACATTCGGGGCCATGCAGAAGATTATAACAGGTGGAGTAAAGAAGGGGCAGTTGGATGGGATTATGAACATTGTTTGCCTTATTTTAAAAAAGCACAGGCTCACGAGCTGGGTGCTGATCTTTATCGAGGTGGGCATGGTCCACTTCATGTCTCAAGGGGGAAAACAAAAAACCCTCTTCATTGTGCATTTTTGGAGGCAGCTCAACAAGCTGGGTACCCTTTCACAGAGGATATGAATGGTTTTCAACAAGAAGGCTTTGGCTGGATGGATATGACAATACACAAAGGTTAGCCTTAAAATGTTTTATTTGGAATCTGCTTAAGTTACCAAACAATTATTGTTCTGTATAGATTATCACAATGATTTTGAAACAGAGTTCTGGGAATCCCCGGCATTCCTTTGCAGTTTATCAAGGATTTCTTAATAATAAGATCAGTAAAGAACAGCACACTTGCATGAAAGGCTGCTAGCCCTTCCTGCAAGTCTTTCTCTCTGAGATCCCCTCCAATTCTATGATTCCATGTTGCAACCTGCATTGTAGATCTCATATTGAGAAGGAGGTTCGACTAGATGACCTGCAAGATCCCTTCCAACTCATAACATTCTATGATTCTATGTATAGCTGTAAAGGAGACTTCCCAGTCAGGCTCTCAGTTCAAGAAAGGCAATAGTGGGCTACAACAGGACTATCCAGTGCTCTGCATAAACTGACTATGCACCCTGCTAGGTGTCTCAGTGTCTGCTACAGCTCACAGGAGTTCGATAATGTTAGGGAAAATGTTTCCCAAGTAAAGAATGTTTGAAAACTCCTGGCCCATCAGAATGCCACAACGCTTTTCATTTCAATTAAGGGAACAGTTGCCTTAACTGGATGTTTGACTGTGATTTTTATGTCAATGAATGTATGATTGTGGAAAAAGTATCTCATGTATATGGGGAGCCTAATGCACCATATTTCAGCCTCAACAATCAATGGCCATGCTGGCTATTAATTATGATAATTGCAGGCCAACACATCTGGAGGGTGCTAGGTTGGTGAAAGTTGCTGTATTTGTTTATGTACTCTTTCTGGGACATGGAATCCCTGTCAAATGGGCAGGTCTAAGTTTGGGTAAATTAATGCAGGAGCCTGGGGAATAGGGGAAATGCAGCTTCCACCAGCAATGATGAACCTGAATAATTCAACCATTCCCTCTTGCTCACCCCAACACTTTCTCTCCCCTTCCCCTCGCAACACCTGTGCCAAGCTGAGCATTACAAATGCCGAGCTGGGCATCGCAAGGCTGAACAGGAGGTCCTGCTAAACCTTGGCTGGAAGCCCAAAACCGATGTGATAATGTGTTGTGGGCCGAAGTGAGCGAATATAATTATGGTGCTATAATTTATATGTCCTAAAATTCCAGCCCTCTTTCTATGATTGTAAAGTAGGTAATAATGATTATACTCTAGAGCAGTGTTTTTCAACTGTTTTTTAGTTGAGGAAGCCCTTTAACATGTCATGATATCCTGCCCTCCAAAGGGAAACAAAAACATAGTAAAAATTCATACTACATAATTTATTTAACAATTACAAAAATCAAAGGCAAGCATGCATACTAATAAATGATTATAATTTGGAATATTCTTCAAGATCATTAGACAACTGGAAAATTTGGAGTTTTATAAATGAAATTATGAGAGTTCATTAATTTTTAAATGTGAAACGTTTGTCTGATGACTATAATACATTTCTTTCGTTCTTGGTTGATTGTCATTGAGCTCACTCATAGTTCTTCAGCAGACAAGTCGTTCTCTTTAATATTAAGGTTTCTTACACTCCAGAACCCAATTGGAATATTATTTCCCCGCCATAGAAGCCTAACTAAAAAAATACATCAGAACAAGAAAGAAGGTTGTGAGATGTGTCATGAGATTAAAGCTAGCCACCTGTTATTCATGGATATTCTCACTCTCCGAGTAACAAGCTGGCACAAGATGGGAAAATGAAGTGTCTGAGGTGGGAGGTTGTAAAATTTCGTAGAATTTGGGTTGTTTTTGGAACTGTTATGGGAAAACACTGCTCCAATAGAGAAGCTTCAGTGGAGGCAGCTGATGCCCACTGAGAGTGGAAAGCAGGGTCACCAGAAGCAGAGCCAAGGGAGAATGATTTATTTATGCATTTATTTATTACACTTCTATACCGCCCAATAGCCGAAGCTCTCTGGGGGGTTCCCAACAATTAAAACCATCAGTACCCCGCCTGCCCTCTCTCAGTCCTCCTGCTTGTATCCCATCACCCCTTGCTGTGGAAAATATAGCCCATCAGCCCTCACTCTCCGGCAATGTTACCAACCTTCCCCGATTGGTCTGTTTTTGTCCGTGGGCATTCCCTTCTCCCTCCACTCCCTGCCTGGGTTTCCATCACCTAATCACAGCTGCCCTGAAAAGGGGGTGAGGCTCATAACCCCGCAAGGACTTGCAGGATCATGCACAAACTTTGTACATAGCAACCCCAGGTCAAGAGTCCTCTGTCTCATCCTGGAAAGCCACCAGAAGTAAACATAAATGGGGAAAAAGAAAGGGGGCATCTGACTCAAATAAACCCTTGGAAGTTTTCAGTACCAGGACAGAGTTAAATACCACGCAACCCCTAATGTGATACACCACAATTCCAAAGGGAAAGCCCATGCAGCCCCAGCTGCACAACTGTGACCATGTTTGACAGTTGGCTAGCCTGCCGTCAGAAGGTTGGGGCGCGATTGAGCTATGTGCGCAATCAATTGCTAGGCAGATGTTGGAATAGAGTTCTGCTGGCTCGAATAGAGCAGCAGCCATGACTTTACCACTCTTGCCAAGCAACTCTGTAGCCAACAAAAATGACCTGTGGTGCCCGACCACGACACAATAACCAATGATCGTTTAAATAACCCAATCTGCACACCGTGGGTTATTTGGCCAAAATAACCCACTGTGGTTAAAGAAAATCCCACCAGACAACACGAGAACCCACAATGGGTTATCAAACAGCTCAACATTCTAACTCCCCCCTCTCTCACAAACTTACCATTTCCAGTAATAGAAAGGATTTGTTTAAGCAAATCAAGCCCACAACCAAACAAAGTATTTATACAAATAACATAATAAAACACCATTTCATCACAGTAGTCATTACATGTAAGCACTTCTTTTCTTTGGCAAGGCATTAGATACGTAGCCCATTGCATTGCAACTCCAGCTGGACTAAAATAATCCCTCGTTAAGTGATCAACGATGTCAGCTCTGACAGCTGTCGGAATGGAAGGGGAGCCTGGATTGGACTCTGAGAATACAGCAAGAGACAGACGCGTGTCGTGTTGCCTTTGTGGTTCTATAGTCTGAGGCAGGTACTGTGGGCAGAACTGCAAGAACTAGATACGAGCAATTCACACCTTAACCTTCAGCAGCTTCTTGCATATATTGTGTGGAAAGTGTGTGTTAAGCTGCCATGAGGCCCAGTATTAGGGAAAAGGCATCATCATCATAATCATTTCTGTGGCTGGTTCAATAGATCACCAGTTGCTGTACTGGGATGAACATTTCAAAGGAGAATATAGAATAACAACAGAACAAGAAAGTTGTTGGTATAGCACTGAAAACATATATTATTTGACTTGCTGCTGCCATTAAATGAAAGTTTATATTTTGAAGGTCAAAGATGGAGCACAGCTAGTGCTTACCTCCGCCCTGTGTTATCACGTCCAAACCTGTCAGCAGAAGACAGTACACTTGTAACGAAAATTTTGTTTGAAGGGACCAAAGCCATTGGCATTGAATACATTAAAAATGGAGAAAAGAAAAAGGTAAGAAATGTTCTCTCCAGAGAATCAAATATTTGAAAAGGAAATAGACATAAAAGTTAAATGTTATTACATCAGAGTTATAGCAAGGCTACTGTACTGTTGGAAGTAGGGTGACCATATGAAAAGGAGGACAGGGCTCCTGTATCTTTAACTGTAATGTAGAAAAGGGAATTTCAGCAGGTGTCAATTGAAGAGGGTGAAATTCTCTCTTCATCAACACAGTTAAAGCTGCAGAAGCCCTGCCCTCTTTTGTATCTGGCCACTCTACTATAGCTAGTGTAGCTTTAATTGTTGTGATAAAGAGGGAATTTCACCCACTTCAATTGACACTTGTTGCAATTCCCTTTTCTACGTTACTGTTAAAGATACAGGAGTCCTGTCCTCCTTTTCACATGGTCACCCTAGTTGGAAGTAGAAGCATTCGAACACATGAAATTGAAGCGGAAACCCCAGGTGATACATTCATCCAGATGCACTGCTGAAATAGTGTGATCGAGAAGTAGTGCGAGCCCCTCCACTCCACACTGCAGAGAGCCTCTAGTATGAGTGGGGCCATTGGTGTAAGAACAAAGGAAGACAGTACAATGTTGCAATAGTTCATTTTAGAGAGATAAAACACACCATTAGTCACTAAGATTTATATCTCCAAATGGCTGTTGTTAGTCATCTAAAGAGCAACCAAATAATATCTTGTTTGATCTGCAGAATGTGCATTCTCTTTGTCATTTAAATGGTTCTTTCCCTTAATGCTGCAGGACAAAAGTTGATGTTAATGAGGTTTAAGGCACTGTTGTTTTGGCATAGCATTCAATTAATTCAGTCAGTCTGGTTATCGTTAGCAACTCTTTTTTCCTTTTCTTTTTATAATTGGTTTGCCTCCCTTAAATTACTTGCTCTGGAATAGCCTAGTTGACTTGGCTGCCTTTGATATTTGTGTATCATTTTGATTTTGAAAAGGTCCGTCTCAGTGGATTCCATTGATTGTGTTCACATGACATGACAACCCACCAGGGGTAAGAAGCCACTGTGGGTTGTTGTTTTCTGCAAACCTGGACTGATTCCCCGCAGGGTGGCTTGTATGTGGGCAGCAAGCCACCCTAATAACCCATGGGTTGTTGAACACATGATGGGTTGGCGTGTCATCCGAACCTGGCACTGCCAACTCATCATGGGTCACAAGCATCGGCAGAACCCTCCTGCCGCTCTTGCCGAGAGATCTCGCCCATAAGTGATTGACAGCCCCTCCAACGGTGGGGCTGTCACCTGTTCAGTAAGCCCTTTTTGGGAAGGGCTGTCACTTGTTCACTGACCTCTTTCTTATTTTTTTCTCTAGACATATGAGCAAATTGGTGCCAAAGTATTATTTTTTTCAGCCTTGGTAATGTGGAAATGTCCACGTTTAATTTATCCATTTATTTGTCAGATTTTCTAACTGTTCGAAATAGATAGGCTTGCCTTGTCTGGTACTTTGTATGCTTCAGCTGTCAAACATGCAAGGTAACTGACAAGAGGGGACTATATGTAGGCTGATTTTACAGTCTTTGACGGTTGACAGGTGGGAGGATCACCCTCTTGGTAGGATGGTGCCCACGGTTTGAAGTAGTGCCCTGGCCCTTGAGTGTGCTTTGCTTTGAATCCCCATTTGCCCGAGTCCCCAGCATGTCTTTTCATAGAGATCTACAAACCACCCCCACCCCCTTTTCACTCCCTTTGACAACTGACAATTTTTTTTATTTTTTAAAAAAGCCGGGAACTGAGTCCAGGTTCACAATTCCTGCAGAGAGGGGGGATTTGAGGGCAGACAAAATGGGTTCTGCTGCCAATTCCCTTTCGATACCTGCTGGAGGACCGAGGGGGAGAACAATCCACGATGAGCCCGATCATCTGTCGGGCTCACTTGAGTTGTTCTGATGACAACCCACACAGCCTAGCTTATTCCAGGGTGTGGGGTCGTCGTGTTGTGCAAACTCACCCATTCATTTCAATAAAGTGTGTGTTGATTTATCTAGAAATCAAGCAAGCAAAATCATGGAGAATTGCTTATTTCATATGGTAAGGATGACTGCGGAAGTCAGCATTTTCAAAAACTATTCTTTAAAAATTCACATTAAAGCCTGCCCCAGGTTAAAGTAATAATAGGTTAAAAAAAAGAGATAATAACATTTAAAAAACATTAAGGAAAGATTATTCAACAGATAAAGCAATATTAAAACTCTGTCCTCTGGTCATTTAACTCTGGGCCCTACACAGGAGCCCAAAAAGGTCCAGAGATTTTCCAAGCTTGGATTTTGGCTAGGTTCCAAGAGGAGGCAGACCAGGAGTGATTTTAACTCACACAAAAGCAGGAGCAGATAGGCCTTAAAAGTGGCACCTAATTAAAGGTAGCTGCCCTTGCATCACAACATATTTACATCCTTGTAGATAAAGATACCTGGTTGACTCAAACAGGAGCTGATCTGACCTGAGATCTCTATATACGTCTTTTAATACTGAAAAGATATTATTCAAATAGCATAGAACAAAGCAAATTGACTTTGTTTGGTCTAGGCCAGGGGTGGACAACTTGTGTGCTGACAGATGTTCTGACCTAGAACTCCCAGCATCCTTCATGCTGGCTAGAGCTTATTTATTTATTACATTTCTGATGAGACTTGAAGGCCAAAACTTCTGGAGGACTGCAACTTGCCAACCTCTCGTCTGGGCCAAGGCTTCTGCACCTCCAAAGAAAAACAGGAAAACATTCATTTTGTTTCATATCTTTATATTTATATTCTGCCTTTCTTCCATCATGGAATTCCTCAACTTGGTGAACATTGCATTTCTAGTTGGTCTCCAATGCAAGCACTGACCAGACTCAGACATGATGAGTTTCAGCAAGGTGGCTTCATCATGTCGGGAAGGACAAAGCGTACAATTGGGAATACAGTGCTCTAGATTATGACGTTTAAATACACAAGGAAAAATATTTATTAATAACAAGAACAACAACATAAGGGTGTGTGTGTGTTAATATTATTCCCACGTGAGGCAGTGGAGCTTAAATAGGATTTTCCTGCTGAAAGCTCTCTCAGAGCTGCTAGACTGTGTCCTAATCTACACCAACCAGGATATTGCACTATGAAAGTGGTATATAAAAGGCAGGAGCCTCACTACTGCTTTATGGCGGTATTGAAGTGCACTGACAACTGTTGGGGCCCATTGACACATACCGTATACCGCTTTCATAGTGCTATATCCTGCTTGGTGTAGATCTGGCTTAGGGCAGCTTTTAACATTGCTTAAAATTACAGGTCCCATTTTATTTATTACATTACGTCTTTGCCCTCACCAGCACCGTGCCAATCAAGGACTTGCTAAGCAGGAGCACTGACCATTGAAGTCGCAAGAGAGAAGTCTCCTTTTACGGGGAGAAAAGCTCTTGAGGCTAGAGGATAATCAATAGCATCACTAACTATGTGCTTTAGAACCAGTAGAACCCTTTGGTTCAAGACTAAACTTTCGAAAATAATTTATAGGCCATGAGCCAGGACCTCAAATTTAGGCCATTGGTACCACTCGGGGGATGGGTTCGAATATGATTTATTTGCAAGGTATGGATGCCTAGAGATGGAAAATATGTGATAGCAAGTCATAACTCTTTGCCTTTTGTCTGATATTATTGGATTAGCAACTATAGGTGAAAAAAATGGTTTTCATATTTTTGATAAATAGCATACAAATTCATCATAATATTTTGAAAAATAAATCTAATTCCACCATATTGATTAAATTCAATAATATTTAAAATAATTATGATTATTAATTGTAATAATAATAATATAGTCCTTATAATAATAACAATAGAACTTTATTGTATTCCTTATATATTGATAAAGATTATATGCATAATTTTTACTGACAATTTCTAATAGTAGTAGTTGTTACATCTTACATAGGCAATGTATGTTATGATTGAACATAAACACAATTTTATCATTCACATTCGTCATAATCTTCTTCTTCTGAATAGACGTCATCACTCTTTGCGTCTGTTTGATTTTCACAGCGGAGAAGTCTGCACATGTCAGTGCACTTGAGGTCATTTAGACAGCAGTTGGCAGTTAGCAGTTCCTAATGCAGTTGCAAGCTAGTAGATCTAACAGCCTGCGGTTACCAGTTGCTCTGCTCCATCTTATTTTTCCAACTTCCACCCTCTCCCAGTTGGACTAGGTGTCTGTGGATCATTCAGAAGACATCTCTTGCTTATAGCGGCTTGATAATTTGCACGTTCAGCATGTTTCTTCAGACAGTCCCTGCAAGGTGGAAGGTGATCAGTGTCTATCTCACCCTTCTTTGCCCAAAATAGGTGATATCTCAAGTCATTCACGTGATGTACCAAAGATTTTGGTGCATACACTAAGCACGAGAATTGTTCCAATTTGTCCATTAGTTCTTCAGAGAGATCCCATTTGTCTCCAACATTGCAAATGGTGTGAAAGGTGCCCATTCAAAGAATGATTCTGTTGTACTTTGCTTTATGCTTCCACACGATCTCAGTTGCTTTTGCGTAGAGAGCTTGATCCATGACCACTACAATTTTCGCCAAATGCCTTATCAGCTCTGACTGTTTCATAATTTCAGAAACAGTTGTCAACTCAGTTGCAGGGGCATTAAAGGTGGGCAAGTAGCCAATGGAATCCTGTGATACACTAACTAGGTCTCTAGTACTGATGTTAAATCCTGTCCAACTTGGTATTATCTGTGCGAGGCTCCCTTCTTGTCTTGTAACAACCCAGATTATGTTCTTATTTTGTGCAAGCTTCAATTGGGCAACACATTCCGGCATGACTTCGGTACTTGTCATCAATGGCTGAGGCCCAACTCGTTCACCAGAAACATACATGAACAATTCTTCAGTATTTGTGGTGGTGGATGATATGGCCATGATGTTGATGTCAAGTTTGTTTTAATCATTGTTCTTATGTGCAATGATGTTTTATCAATGATCTTGTTCATGTCTGTTGCCTTAACCTTTAAAACTTATAATTCTCTTTTCAAACTCTGGTTTTCTCTTACAACGTCCTGTAGCATGACACTATCAGGTTGGGCCAATAATTTTCCTTGGTTGTTTGGGAATTTTCTTCTAATATGCTTCTTGGTTGATTCATCTATTCCCTGTATTCCTCTGCGTGTCACGAGGATTTCAAGTCTTTCAGTGAGAGTCGTCACACGTATAACCTCTTTTTTAGGAATAATCTCAGTTCTAATGTATTGAAATAGTTCATCATATGCTTCATCTCTCATAATTTTGTAGTGATCATCGGTTTGAATGCTAGATGCATGATATTCCTCCTTTGCTTTAACCCTTGTATAGTTCTTATAACAAGATGCATGATAATGGGCTTCTGCAGCCACTATGTCCCTACTACAAACTGCTAAGATCTTTGAATCACAATTAATAGTTGCGCACTCTCGAAGCCTTTTGCCAACTCTAAGCTCTGTGGCCTTGATTAATTTCTCATGCATTGATGTTCCCTTGTAGCATTTTATCTTTCCACAAAACATACATTCTTCAGCATACATGTTTGACTTTAATGATGTTCTTCTGTTTAAGCATTTACTCGTGCACTCACTCATTCCAGCATCATCACTGACACTTGCTTCAGCTTTTCGCTTAATACTCTGTACATCGCTCTTCATAGTAAACAGGCTCCTGCACTTCCTGTGGTAAAATACTTTGGGAACTGTGTTGCTTTCCACATTTCTCGCAATGTCTGTGTAATGTGATTCCGTACTTGAGCTGCCCCTAACAGAGTTTTCCATGATGAGTAGTCCTGTAGGCTTGTCAGTGTATCTCCAGGTTGGACATTTGACCATAAATGAATTATACACTGGGGATCAGAGGGACAGGATGTGCTTGTTTCAGTCTTCTTCATGATGCTGCATAGTCATTCACCACAGGCTCTGAACAAAAAAACCCACCAATATCTAAAACATTTATATATTTTAATTGGTGTAATTATTATAATCATAATTATTATAATTATTAATTTATATAATCAGAATTGCTGTAATTGTTATATTTAATAATAAAAGTCACAATATTAAACATTATCAAAAATTTCCATTTGCATCAAAGTATCTTGGGAGTGGAGTGGTAACACACAAAAGGCAAAGAGTTATGACTTGCTATCATATATTTTCCATCTCTAGGCATCCATACCTTGCCAAAAAATCATATTCGAACCCATCCCCCCAAGTGGTACCCATAACATGGTCAGCTCAAGGCCTATTATGCAGACAGTGCAAAAAAGATTAGGAAATCAGATTAGTCCTGCTCTTCAGAAAATAGCTGCACAGTTGTCACCCATAATAGGATAGCTTACTCAAAGAGTAATGATACAATGGATGTTAAACAGTTATCTCAGACTTTTTGTTGTTTATTCGTTCAGTAGTTTCAGACTCTTCGTGACTTCATGGACCAGCCCACGCCAGAGCTTTCTGTCGGCCGTTGCCACCCCTAGCTCTCCCAAGGTCAAGTCTGTCACCTGCAGAATATCATCCATCCATCTTGCCCTTGGTCGGCCCCTCTTCCTTTTGCCTTCCACTTTCCCTAGCATCAGCCTCTTCTCCAGGGTATCCTGTCTTCTCATTATGTGGCCAAAGTACTTCAGTTTTGCCTTTAATACCATTCCCTCAAGTGAGCAGTCTGGCTTTATTTCCTGGAGTTGTCTAGAATTCAGAAAATCCTCATGCAATTAGTGTGGAAATTGCTACATATATGACGCAGCTGTTCCTGAAAAGGCTCTTTTAAATACTTATTTTGTTCAATCGAAATTGTCTATTTGGTTTTCTAAGTCTAGTTTTCTTTTATTTCAGGTTTTTGCTAGTAAAGAAGTTATTTTAAGTGGAGGTGCCATAAATTCCCCACAGCTACTTATGCTGTCTGGAGTTGGACATTCAGATGATCTAAAAAAATTAGGAATCCCTGTTGTCTGCCATCTTTCAGGTCTGTATGTAATAATACATATGTAATAATAATACATATGTAATAATACAGGTTTATGATGTAGTAATAATATGTAATAATAATGATTGGACGGAATCTAGATCTGTTTGCACTGATGATGGCATGTTTGCTTATTTATAAATATACTTTTTATATAATAAGTGGATGGGTTTTTGTCATTTCTACTAGGAGTTGGACAGAATCTTCAAGATCATTTAGAAGTGTACATACAGCAGAAGTGCACTCAACCTGTAACACTGTATAAATCACAAAAGCCTCTTCAAATGATCAAGATTGGTCTTGAATGGTTTTGGAAATTTACAGGTATAATATAAAAGTATGTCTTGTGATGCTCTTATTTTGATAGGGATATCAAACTGGCTTTTAAAATAAAAAAATAGTGCACCTCCTTAGGAATTAATGTGCCTCTGAGTACTGTGAATGGAGAGAACCTTTGATTAATGAAGAAACTGTGGCTTGGATCCTGATTTAGGTGTATGCAGTGGGGTTGGTGGAAGTTCCCTCTTCCCAATGGCAGCCTCTCCAGCCCTCTGAAAATGCTACATAGAGAGTTGGAGTGGGGGGGTCACTGCTGAATGAGATATGCTGTGATGCAAGAGGCTGGAGGGGGAGGAGGATCCCTGAAAATCAGATGGAAGCACCTTCATCAGTACTAAAATCTGCACAGTAATACTGACTTTCCTTGCATAGTTATGCTGAAATAATATATGTGAAACGAACACTGAAGAGTGATGTATATACATGCTATGCATTGCTAAAATGTCTGTGCTCCACCATACCTTGGAAAGAGGAGATTGATCTTTTTTTGGTACTTGAGTTCACTGCGTAGCCAGAATCTATTTGAGTTCTTTCTTTCTTTCTTTCTTTCTTTCTCTGAATCTGAAAGAATTCTCCCTGACTTTCCGCATCAGTCTTGCCATACCTCCTCACACACTTGTTGAATTCATTGACCATTTCCCTGTCCTTCCATCCATACTTGAACCCCCAGCATACAAAGGAACAAAGTATCCTTCAAAATCTCCGAAAGGATATTGTCAGCAATTTGCTTTCCTTCCGCGGTGTTTACAAATTTCCACAGCCGTCTGCAAACGTCCATTGCTGCTAAACTCCTTGCACCAAAGAGTAAGTTCACAGCAATGGAAACTCCTTAGGGCCCCACAACTTGCTTTCACCACCAACAAAAACATTTCGGGGGGAAGTTCAAAGAGCAGTGTCAGTGCCGTATCACAAGGCACCATGTTAGGTCAGCCTTGCAAATTGGCATGCTGGCAAAAACGTTTTGCATTTAAGCAGATAAGTAATCAAACACTGTGGGAAGGCTGTGTTTCATTAGTGATATGTTTTTGAGTGAAATCTTCCTCCTGATAAAGCCTTCAGGAAGTTTGCTGTCACGCACTCCTTTCAGATGGGTAACAGAGCGTATCATTTGGCCTTAACATACCATCCCTGTTCCAACATGTGGTTACCTTTTTGCCTTGCTATGGGATGCTGTGAGCATTAACAGTTTTCAGGAAGGAGCCTGCGCTATTTGTTGCTTGTTTTCCTTTTTCAGTTTTAAAATTATGTAATTATAAATGAGACATGCTTGGTGCAGCCCAACAAAGTTATGCCCTATGGCTGAATGCAACATGACGTAGCTGCAACTGCCTTTTCCTGAATTGTGGCCAGCATATTTTGCAGAGTGTGATATAGGATGCTATGATTATGAATTTTTAAATTCCCAATCTTCTGCGTGCTTTCTGAATCTGCTCTTCAGGTGATGGAGCCACTGCCCACTTAGAGACTGGTGGATTTATCAGAAGTCGAGCAGGAGTTTCTCACCCAGATATTCAGATTCATTTCCTCCCTTCTCAGGTGATTGACCATGGGCGTGTTGCTTCTCAGTTGGAAGCGTACCAGGTGAGCAGTACAAGAACGCCAATCACTGTGCGGAAGTGCTTAGCTGTATCAAAACTTGTGCTGGAACAGTTTCACTTTACCTGCAGCAAGAAGTTTAAAAAACAGATTGTGTCCTTGGAAAGTCGCAACCATACTTGGAATACTGTGTACAGTTCTGGTAACCGCATCTAAGAAAGGATATTGTAGAGCTGGAAAAAGTGCAGAAAAGGACAACTAAATGATCAACAGGCTAGAGCAACTCCCCTATGAGAAAAGGCTACTACAGCGTGTGGGACTGTTTAGCTTAGGAAAAAAGCGAAGAAGGGAAGATATGTATGTTATGGAGAAAGTGGATGGAGAGACATTTTCTTCCCTCTCTTGTAATACTAGAACCATGAAGCTGATTGCTGAGAGATTCAGGACAGATAAAAGGAAGTCGTTCTTCACACTTTGCATAGTTAAATGATGGAATTCGCTGCCACAAGACGTAGTATTAGCTACCAATTTGGTTAACTTCAAAAGGGGATGAGAAAAATGGATGAAGGATAAATCTATCAATGCTACTTGTTATATGCAGCATGCCTATATAAACTGGCTGCTGGGAACATGACTGGGAGGATGCTATTGCACATGTCCTATTTTCCTGTAGAGGTTGTGAGCTCTCCCATACTAGAGGCATTCAGGGGGCAGCTGGACAGCCATCTGTCAGGTATGCTTTACTATGGATTCCTGCATTGTTCAGGGGGTTGGCCCCTTATAGGCCCCTTTCAACTCTACTATTCTATGATTCTATGATTGTGAGTTTCTCACAAGTGGCTGGTTGGTCACTGTGTGAACAGAATGCTGGACAAGGTGGACCTTGGTCTGATCCAGCATGACTCTTCTTATGTTCTTATCTTATCAGTACATTATTAAATACATGCTAGAAAACTTCTGTAACAACTAAATTAGCATCTTGGCATTTTAAAATAAAGTATTTGTGAATCTCTTGGTGATTCTAGTTTATTTTCCTGGCTTGTTAACTGACACTAAGCCAGAGTTCCCAGGTTTGCATGTAATGGGGAATTCTGGCTCAATACAATTGAAGAGCTTTGCTCTGGTTTATGAAACCTGGAATGATTGTCCTAACAAGGCTATACTGTGTGAATAACTTACAAATATTTTTCAGGTACATATTGGCCCCATGCGAAGTACCAGCATAGGATGGCTAAAGCTGAAAAGTACAGACCCTAGAGAGCATCCCATACTAGAACCCAACTATTTGTCAACAGGTAAATTTAGAATTATCTCTGTTCTGTTCTTTGTCTTTTTCAGGTTTTGGATGAAAACCCACTATCAGTAACTCAGTGCTGTTGTACTCATCTGTAGACACAAAGTGTTGCTGGCAGGCAATACTGGGCTCATCTACACCAAGCAGGATATTCCACTATGAAAGCAATATATAAAAAGCAGGAGCCCCATTGCTGCTTTGTAGTGGTATTGAAGTGCACCACAGGATCTACACTACTGCTTTATAGTGGTACTGAAGTGCACCAACAACTGTTCGGGCCCATGAAACATCTACACCAAGCAGGATATAACACTATGAAAGCAGTAAGATCGCTGTATATGGTATGTGTCAATGGGCCCCAACAGTTGTCGGTGCACTTCAATACCATTATAAAGCAGTAGTGCGGCTCCTGCCTTTTATATACCGCTTTCATAGTGGAATATCTTGCTTGGTGTAGATGAGCACACTGTCTTCTATTTCCTTTTCCTTTATCTCTTCCTGTTCCATCCATCCAAAATTGTCAGGTGTGGCAGAGTGATTACATATAATCTGTTAAGTGCTCACTTCCCTCAGATTTGTAAAGTGGCTTCAGGCAAGTATGTTTAAATGATTAGATGATGAAAATGATTAAGTTTCTAATTACCAAGTTGGTGGAACCGCAATAGAACCAAATGACCTAAAGCCGCGGAGGAGGACCTTTTTTAAGTCAAGGGCTAAATTCCAATTTGGGAAAGGTCTTGGGTCTGAATTCCATCAGTGAGCAGGGTCCAAAGGCTAAGTCGGCAGGGCCAAAATGTAATTCTTACTGATTGTAAGCAGGACAAGGTGCTGCATGTCTACTCAGAAGTAAGCAGGGAAAGCCTCTGCATGTCTACTCAGAAGTAAGCATGAGCATCATGTTTACTCAGAAGTAAGCAGGGGAAACCTTTGTATGTCTACTCAGAAGTAAGCATGAGCATCATGTTTACTCAGAAGTAAGCAGGGGAAACCTTTGTATGTCTACTCAGAAGTAAGCATGAGCATTATGTCTACTCAGAAGTAAACAGGGAAAGCCTCTGCATGTCTGCTTAGAAGTAAGCAGAGCAATACTCTGTGTGTCCATTCAGAAGTTAAGCAGGGCAAACCTCTGCAAGACAAGCTTCAGAGGTAATCATGATTGAATTGTTCAGCAGCTTCCTCCCTAGGTCCTGCCCCCTCTCCCCAGCATGGGAAAGTACTTATCTCTGATCTGCAGTTGACTGGAGATAAGAACTTTGCTCTGCTGAGTGCTGAGAAAGGAGCCCTTTTTCAGTGCTTACTAGGGTCATTGCCTATATGTAATAAGCAGACAGAAGTATTGCATAGTATTGGATATCATGCTGAGAAATCATTGCCTTTTTCTTTCTTGTTTACAGAAATAGATGTCTGGGAATTTCGTCAGTGTGTGAAGTTAGCTAGAGATTTATTTGTTCAGGACGCCTTTGACAAATTCCGTGGACCTGAAATTCAGCCAGGAAACCATGTTCAGTCTGATGAAGAAATAGATGCTTTCATAAGGCAAAAGGCTGATAGTGCCTACCATCCTTCGTGCACTTGTAAAATGGGACAGAGTTCTGATGCTTCTGCTGTGGTTGATCCTCAGACCAAAGTTATAGGAATTGAAAACCTAAGAGTTGTTGATGCTTCAATAATGCCTAGTATAGCCAGTGGGAATTTAAATGCCCCAACCATCATGGTAGCAGAGAAAGCTGCTGATATAATCAAGGGACTGCCATCACTTCAAGAGGAAAATGTTCCTGTATATAAGCCACAAAGTTTGGAAACGCAGCGTTAAGCACCTGCGATTTTTTCTCCAGCATACAGAAGTTTGTCTGGAATTTGCCTTTACTTTTACTATGAGAATAAGTATCAAAAAGTATTTCTTTTAATATACCTATGTGAAATTCCTTTATAATAATATTGAATTGAAAATCCACTTTCAATTATAAATACTCAAGAAAAAAAATTAGATGTGTCATGGAAAGCATTGGCTGCAACCTCTAGTAATAACAGGTGACCATGTTGTCCCCAAAACTACTGAGTAACAACATGGCTGATAGACCTAGATATTTATTAATTTGTATAGTAGGATCTTAAGATGGAATTGACCTCAGATCTTGAATAGTCCTTTAAGTAGCTGGATAAACAATTGTGAACTAGTTAAGGTATAGTTTATGACCTTTTGGCCTTACACTATAACAAGTGGATTTTTGTATGTGGTTTCTTCAGACAATTAAAATTGTATTAATTGTCCAATACCAACAGTACACTCTAGAAAAACGTAATCACGAGAAAGTTCCTTTGAAAGTCACAGAATGGGATTTATCCTATCTTAATCCCTATTGTGGTTCTTAGTTCCAATGTTGGATTGTGACCCAAATGTCTTTCTCCTTATTTAAGCAATAGTCTCCATACTGATTCATGTACACAATATGGCTGATTTTAGGCAAGTGATCTCAGATACTTTTAATTCTATATTCAGCTGAATATTTTCTGATGTCATGATTATGGACGAGAGTGGCTAATGTAATTTAGCAGCTGCACAGAAAAGTAATGTATACAGAAGCAGAAAAGTAGGAAAATGTCTCATGAATGAACAATAGGAACAACAGGTTACCTAATGGCTACATGTTGCAAAGAGTATCAAATGGCAAATAAGTTGTGGAGGCCATTGCAATTGCTATAAACCTGAGGGTCAGAAACCTGTCATTATGCTTCCGTTAACAGGCTCTCATGTACAGGCTGGTGTATGCAACACACTACACAAGATTTAGTAGCTCAATCATTTACGATAGAAATGCAAATTTTATTTATTTATTTATTGCATTTATATCCTGCCTTTTTTCCCCTCCAAGGAACCCAAGGTGGCGTACATAATCTTCCTCCTCTCCATTGTATCCTCACAACAACAACCCTGTGAGGTAGGCTGGGCTGAGAGTCTGTGACTAGCCCAAAGTCACCCAGTGGGCTTCCATGGCCAAGTGAGGACTAGAACCCGGATCTCCCAACTCCCAGTCCAACACTTTAGCCACTATACCACACTGGCTCCCTTAACCTGCTTTGTGACAGTTTACATGGCAGTGAAGTCAATTCAAGAATATAGTCAATTAAAAGCAAAGAAGAGACACCTGGAGATAATCAAAGACTCTTTCTGGAAGGGGTAGCATTGTTACTTCATGCAAAAAGCCTAATTAGCATAATTACCCTTGTCGGGTGTGGGTTGTTATGACTCCGAGCCAGCAAGGGTGGCTGGGGTGGTTTGCAGACCACCCTGAAACCCTAGAACAAGCCAACCTGATTGAACTTGTGAAAGATGGTGCTGTGCTCGTGCACGGACTGTGGACATCTGGCCAGCTACGGTGAGAACCAAATGCAGTGTTCCCCAACCTGGTGTTCCAGATGTTTTTACCATAACATCCAGAATTTCTGACCACTGGCCATATTTTCTGGGATTGATGTGAGTTGAAGTCCAAAATACCTGGTGGCTACCATGTTGGGGAAGGCTGTACTAGATAGGCGTTTGGGCTGATCCAGCATAGCTCTTGTTATGTTCTTCAGAAGCAGTTGAGGGAGTGCACCTCAGCAGAAGTGAGCGCTTGATGCTGCAGTTGAATGTCTGAAACTGACTTTATTGAAAAGATTTTGTGTTTGAGCCGGTGTGAAGTGATGCAAAAATCAAGATGTCTCTGATGTTTGATCTGTCATGGGGTAGTTACACTGTTGTAGTATCAAGGGGAAAACCTGCATGGGTGAACCAGCCCTGCTGAATCAACGTACATTTACTCTGGAAACGTATGTGCATCTGAATCATCCTTGCTGGGGAGACCCAAACAACGGTCTCTGTTTACTTTGATACCGCTTTTATAAAGTCAAGGACTTCAATTACTCTATCATTATGAAGCGAGCTGGCATTGGTCAATATACAACTGCAGCTATCAGATCATGTTAAGTACTAGTTAGCCTAATATTAAAAAGGGATGAGATTTCAGTGAGCTCAAAATATCACATCAGCAAATAAATAATTTCATAATAAATTCCTTGGGACTTTGAAAAATCCCTGACTCAAAACTGGCTGGAGGGACAGCTGCAGATGCTCTCAGCATGCCCTGCTACCTGGTGTTGCTGCAAAGCAGCAAAAATTGTGGAGCATTGTAATTCACTGGGGGAAGGAATGGCAAATTCAAACAGGAATGCTACTGAAGAAGAAATGTGACTGCAATGAGCACTGTCCCCTAAGGAATCAGGTAAATCATTTCTGTGATAAATGTTCTGTCGTTCAAAACAGACCAACATGATTTGCTTATCATGATAAGATGTAAAAACTCACTGGTTAATCAATGTAAGGTTTTGTGTTTTAAAAATATGCAGTACCAATTCAAGGACGTCCAATCAGCGATGTATAGCATGATTGCCTTTGTGGCTTTTGGACTGCAGAGATCTTCAAAGTCATGTATGATTTATTGTCCCACTATGATGTGATGGATGGGGAGCACCATTTTAAATACTGGATATTTCTAAATGCTGCATGTGAAGAGAAATACAACTATATGCCGTGCATAATGGGAGGCAGGACTTGTTTATATAATTATAGGTGCTTCTCCAGCTTTGTTATTATATAATCTATATGAATCCATAGGTTATTAAGAGCCCTACAATATAAACTACTGTAGGGCATGGTTGGTCCCTGTTCCTCATGCTATCAGAAGAGGATTTTTTTTAAAAAAAAAAAAACCTGCATGATATAGTTCCCTTATGTTTTGTTTAGGATTGCTTTTACTGGCTTGACAAATGCTATCTGATTCACCGATATGTCTGAATACTTAATGCCTGGGAACAATCGTTAGTTACCTGAAATGTTCTCAGCTTTTCAAGTTCTCCATCAATATCCTATTTGCAACATGCTAATAACATGATAATTGGAGAAAATACTTTCTCTTGGTTCAGGGCTTGTTATGAAACAGTTTTCTGAAAGCTTAAGCTAGAGGCAGAAGTTCCAGCAGGGGTAAAGTGAGGATGGGACGCATGTGCTTGTGTGCATGCCCAGACCCCTGAGGATCCCTAGCTACGTCATAGACCAGTACTGGGCAACTTCAGGCAGTCTTGAGGCTGCACTTCTGCAGCAGCAAAAATTAAATAAAAAAATTAAAATGATCAGTTTGGTGGCAAACCCCCCAAAGTGTTACATTTTGCTTAAAAACAAGTCTCTGTAGTTGGATTTCCCCCCTTTTTTGCTCCTGCACTGCCACATTTTAAAGGGGGGGGCAGCGACAGGGGTGGTGGGGGCCACACTCAAGGCCATGGGGACAGGCCCATAGCCAGTCTAAATTTTCTGAGTGGCAGGAAGTAGGAGGGCAGTTCATCTGGTCTGCAGGCCTTTTACAGCCAAAATTGTAAACAGCTTTTTTTTTAAAAAAAAGTATAATAATAATAAAGGGTGGGGCAGAGAAAATATAGGTGAGCAGCCCCCCCTCCAGCTACAGGCCTGAATGGGGGGGGGCTGTCATAGATCTTGCATTGTCATAGACCTTGGCATATTCATCACAAAGCTCTGAAAAGGGGATCCTATGTGCATTAGCTGAAACATGAAGCTCCTGCGAGTATGGCCCCTGAAAAGGCATTTTAGCCTTATTCCCCGTTCCCCACTTTACCTCATACTCACTTTAGCCATGGAGGCAAATATCTACATAGGCCAAAAAGAGCCATTAAGTCCATATTTTTGTCCCTGGTGAAACCAGTGAGTTTTTAAAGCAGTTCAAAACTTGGGGAACAAGACCATAGGTTGAGCAAAAATGTCTCGCATCACCACCAAAGTTCTGAAATTCCTATTTTTTTATTTATGAAGTACCTAATAAAATGTGCCTATATCTGTCTCTAGCCTTAACTATGTACATTATCATGTTCTCTTCTTTTCAAAATCAAAAAGCTAGATTTTCTAAAAATAAATAAACCATTCTCAACTCATATAGCCTCTATCTGGCTGGGGGTGGGGGCGGTCACAGGAGCAACCCTTGAACTCACATGCCTTTCATCATCCTGAGCGGGATACGGAATTTGAATACTCATGAAGCCCCCCCCCACAATCTATGCACCCAACTTTGGCTGGAAGTTGGATTGGGGCTTACTCATATAGCGATTAACATTTGTATGTCCTAGTTTATACTACAGGTCCTGTAGTGTCCAATCTCAAAGTGTGTTATCCTAAGGCTGGTGTCCATGCCATGGCTGCCTGTGGAACCTACACATGGGGGCTGGGAGAGACCCTGCCCCAACAGCACGGCTACATGTGTGGCCCTGCTGCTTGAGGAAGTCATTTGGAACTTATTCTGTTGAGCCTGAAGGCAGAGGAACAGCCTGGTAGGATCCAATACAATTGCTTTCTGTGGTCTGCTTTGATGTGGCCCTGAAAACTGCCTTGTCTTGGCGGAGAGCTGCTTCCCAACTATTTCTTTCCACCTGTAAATAATAGAATCATTGAGCTGTAAACAATCTCAAAGGTAATCAAGGCCAACCACAATACTACAACATCCCTAAGAGGTGGCCATTAAGTCTCTGCTTAAAATCTCAAAGAAAGGGGAGTCTGCCGCCTTCTGAGACAGACTGTTGAACATCCACTCATACCATCAGGAAGTTCTAATGTTTAGTCGAAGTCCTCTTTCTTGTAGTTTAAACACCTTCTTTTGGATCCCACCATCTGGAACAACAGAGAATGAATTTGTTCCTTCATCTAGGGGACAGCCCTTCAAATATACAAAGATTGCTATCATAATTTCTTAATCACCTTTAGACTAAATATACCCAGCTCTTTCAACCTTTCCTCCAAGGACTTGGTGTTCACACCCCTCACCATCTTTCTTGCCCTACTCGATATATTCAAGTTCATCCATATTATTCTTAAATTGTGGGGCCCACAAGTCACAGTACTCCAGCTAAGGTTTAACTGATGCAGTGTAGAGTGTCAGCATTATGTCTCAGGATCTGGACACTTGCTGTTGGTGCAGCCTGACTCATACTTAGCTTGTGGTCTATGAAAACCCCTAGATTGTTTTCACATGTATGGCTGCCAAGCCAAGTATCATGCATCCTACCTCTGCATCTCATTTTTCCTACCTTAATGCAGAACTTTACCATTAAAATTAATTTTGTTAGCTTTGCCCCAATTCTCCATCTTGTCATGGTCATCTTGAATCCTGTTTCTTTCTTCTAAAGTATTAGCTGCCCCTGCCCCGCTCTAGTTTGGAGTCTTACCCAATTTTGACTGTCTCCTGCACTCCTTTGTACAAAATCATTTATAAAGATACTGAACAACACTAGGGCCAGGACAAATCCTGTGGCACCCCACATCGCTCCTCTCCAGGCAGCCATTGATGAGCACTTTGAGTAGCCACTGATGAGGAAGCACTCATGACCATCAAATCCACTAGATTTTTCACAGTGATACTGTAATATGCCAATATTCTCAACTTCAAAGAAACCTACTCAGGAAAGGGTGCCTATGGTTTATGAAAGTAGAAGCATTGTGTGTTTCTTTACTCTTTATCCTAGAGCACAGGCTTCTCCAACCTGGTTCTCTCCCTCCCCCCCCCCCCCCCGATATGTTGTATTGCAACTCCCATCATTCCTAGCCAGCATGGACAATGTAGGGCATCGATTTAGGGAAGGCTGCTTTAGCACATGGTAGGAACTTCCTAAGCCTACAGTTCCTGCATGGAGCAGGGGGTTGGACTTGATGGCCTTATAGGCCCCTTCCAACTCTAGTGTTCTGGGATTCTATGATATATTTCAGTGGAGCTTGTGTAAGAAAACTTCCCCATGGATTATGCCCATGGTGGTCAAGAGTAAATGTTCCAAAGCATAATACCTATTCCTTTATATTTTACCACACACAGGAAGAAACCACCTTTAGAATTCCACTTGTGGAAGCTGTTAGTAAAAAGAGTCCGAAGTATAATAAATTACACCTTTTTATTCTGAAGAACATTTTGCATTTCTTTTCATACAAAATGATGGTCAAGAAATAATGTACAAACCCTTAAATTCTCTCCTGGCATTTGAAAGAAGAATGATTCAAGAAGAGGTCTGTAAGGTATCAATAGCAAATTGCCACTGTGTACAAAATGGTAATCTTAACATAGTTTATAGTTTTATATATGTCACAGTTTCAGAAATGTGACTTGAATTGCTACCTATTTTGTTAATACAGATAAAACCCTGATAAGGTTACTTGGCAGAGCAAGTCAATTTATCCAGTGTTAATAAAATAGACTTGACATGTATCGTTCTCCAGAATTGTACTAACCTCAATATCCGGGCTTGGATCCAGCATCTTTGTTCCTCCGGAGCAGTTTTGGACGGCACGTGGTGGGCTGCAGCGGTAGAGCAGAGGACGCGGAAGTCCCATTTCACAAGTGGGATCTTTCCGCTGGTGGAACACCGATGCGGGATCCAACCCCAAGATTTTACTAAATCACAAACAATATCTAAGCCCTCCTTTGATTGCATAAAAACAAATCCTGGAAACAGTACACATAGAACAACAAAACGTGAGGCAGTAGCCATGCCATACTCCCAATGGTAGGAATTGTTTGGTTCTGTAAATGATTCTTTCATCCCACTCCAAGCTGAGTAACTTATTAACATTTTGCATTCACCTGCTAAATTACTTCCTCATAAGTAGTCTCCACCAAGAAGAAAAATTACAGCTCAGTCGTATGCATGCTTATTCAGAATTAGATCCCACTGTATTCAATGGGGGCTTACTCCTGGAAAAGTGTGCATAGGATTTGGAGCTTTAATCTGTATTTATGTATACCTCAAGGTTAAAAGAAAACCTTGTGGAAGTAGCCCAATCTGATTTATTGATTTTTATTTACCTGATATTGCAGGAGTTGTAGTAAAAAATAAAAGCACAGCTTGCTTTCAATCAAAACGATCACAGATAATTCCAAATCTCTTAACCTTCCAAATATAAGACTTGAAAATAGTCATTTTCCATGTTTTATGTTGTAAAGTGAGACTCCTATTGATTCAAAATATTTTATAAAATCTCTGTAGCATCAAGTTTCTTAAATCTTTACCTCAAAAGCGTTTTACAATGAAGAAATAAGAGGTGGCTCTATTTAAATATTTAATCCTATAGCTCTATACAATCCAAGTAAAAATACTTCTAACTAGAATTCTGTGGAGAATTACAATAATTAGGCTCCATAAATATTGCTGCAGTTCAATTACGGTACAATAATTACAAAATATAGAACATCTCTTTACAAATACAAATGATTGTAGATTACAATTTATTTACAATAAACTCTGCTATATAATTTTTAACAAACTATCTTATCTAACTCTACTTTAACCTGGTTGCAAGTGCATTGGTAAAAATGCAATTATTCCAGTATAGTTTGCCCTTAATGTGATAGTCATAAAACAGACCATCTTTAATGATATTTTGTTATGTAAACTGGTGTTACATATGAGAGAAACATTTTTCAACATCATTCCAATAAAACAATCTCTTGTAGGTAGAGTTTGACAAAGTGTGTTAGGCAAATACTAAAAAAAGAAAAAGAAAAAAAGAGGAGGCAAATTTGGAAACAAATATTTGAGCAGATATGCTGAATGCAGTGAACATTTGATATGCTGTGTAATTGGAGGTAATGACACTTTTGATTGTCATCACCCTAATCCTTCTCCTGAAGACCCTTTTTTTTAGTGCCAAACCTTATTCCACTGAGAAACCTTTACGCTCCGAAGGGCAGCAGCACAAAACTGAAAGGCAACTAACTCTCAACTTCCTCGCTGTTTGAAAAACAGGCTGGTAGAATCTCCTTGAATCTAAAGATCAGCCTTCACTCATGGATGAGCCCAAGATTCTGTAGCAAAGGCCTTGTTGACGTCCTGCCACTCTGATCCCAATTACCATACTGGAGAACTTATTAATAAATAAAAGTATGGCTTCCTTGCGACGTGACATCATCACCCGTGCAAAGCTTGATTCCTTATTAATTCCAACTAGTGCCTAGCATCTTGGAACTATGAGGCACTTTTGTTTATCTTAAATCAAACATTTTTTTTTCTTACTAAATACTATAAGGTTGTAATGCATATCATTTCATCAGCTAAGTCTTCTTCATATTTACCAGTCTCTGGCTCTTCATCACTATAGCCAGGACCAAAGTCTTGAAGTTCATAATCCTGCCTGTTTAAAATGGGGAACATGTCGCCATTGGTCCCATTGCTAATGTTCCCGTTGAGAAGATTACTTGCAGCACTCTCCATCTCATCAATAGTCATGTCACAAGCATCTGCAATCTCATGTTTTGTAGCAGAAACAAACTTTGGGTCCTTTGCATACCGTCCTAATCCTTCAGATATAAGTACCTGAAAAAGTAGTTGCATAATAATTAATTTGATATTTAGAAAAAGAAAGCAAAAGCAAAGAGTGGTAAAATGTCCATACTTTCATTTCATATATATATGAAATGGATCTTCTGGGAAGATCCATTCATGGATCTTCTGGGAAGATCCTATTCATGGATCTTCTGGGTAGCTTTTGTCTAAAGATACAATTGTTCTGCAACTGTGATTTTCAACAGTACAAAATGGCCCACCCCAAGGAGATCTGTACAGTTGTGTTTGCAGCACAAATTCCTCTGACCTCTCTCCCAGCCCAGGTTGTAGTGTCTTTTGACCAAGGTAGGATGCAGGCTAACAGAGGGAGCTGAAGGCAAACAGGATACATTCATGTTTTAGTTGCAACCAAAGTGATTCTAACTTGTACATCTCAGCTAGGAATCCTCTATCTCCCTAGTGACAAAAGGGGTTAGAAGTTACATTTAACAGTACGCACTAACATAGCAGCGAGGATATAACTTAAATACTTCTGCTGTTCCTCTGCTTTCCTGCCTTAGGATCTAAGCCTATATGTTTCCATGGAAGAGACAGCAGCCCAAGGATTATTGCCCACCACCACCACAAAAAAGGGAGCACAGAGCATAATAAACTCTTCTAACTTAACAGAAAAAAAGACAATTTAAGGAAGATGCTTGACAAATTATCCGCTTAATTAATATTATTTTGTATTAAATTGATAATAATTGTGTCATTTCTGGGTAGAAAGGCAGAAATATTGGTATCTACGACTGCTCTTGAACTTGTGTGAATTTTGCTGCCTTGATAGTTTCCGCTGAACAAAAGTGCTGCTGTAACAGTGCTTCTTTCTTATCAGGCAAAACTTTTTTTAAAAAAAATGAAACAGTTTCCTTGTTTCAATAACGTTGAATTATTCTGTAGACAAATTAGCCTTGCCACACATATCCTTATTATTATCTGCAATTTACTGGTTGTCAGGGCCTTACCACGTATGGAGGGGCGGGGGGAGGGGGGTACTAGCACTTTAATATTCCTCCTCCGGTCCATACTTGGTGTCTACCAAAGGCAGAGCCAGCAGGTATTCCTCCTCATTGTCCACCCCACCCCACTGCCTTTTAAGCGGGGTCTACAAACTGTGTTTGCTCCCAGAGCTCTCTTGGGCAGGACCTACACTATTGCTTTACAATGGTATTGACAACTGTTGGGGCCCATGACACATTCCATAGATAGTTTCCAAACCATTTTCAAAGTATTATATCCTGTTAGGCCCAGACCTCACACAAGGCATCTGGGCCCCCAGGAGGCATCAGTTGCCGCTATGTGGTCTTGGTAAGACTGTAGTCCTCTGAACCTCTTCAATCCTCTGCCGCCTCAAGGCCCACTATGGGGCTGGCAAATATCCACTCCCCCTTTTGTCTGCTGTTGATGGAATGAACAGGGCTGCCTTCCTTGATCCTGCTTTCCCCAGTTGGGGAATCCTGTCTGAGGACTGGGATTAGAGAAATCCGAGAAATCCAAAACGGATTAAAATGAATTTGGAGTTCTGTAAATCTGGTCTGTGGTTCCGCATTGGATTGACATCTGTGGATAAACAGGTTCTATGGATTTACAGCTGTATAGAGAATAATAATGACCTGCTTCACTCAGTTATGGGGACGAACAACATAAGAATTGTAAAGTGCAGAGTAAGATGTAGCTCTTGAAATCCGATTTGGAAACATACCATCGCTAGTGATTAAGTTTAAATGAAGTAGCCAGCTGTTTGCCTGCATCACTGACATGCAATATTCATTCATTATATCAACCAGTACATAAAATGAAGGAAAGCCAGTGTGGCATAGGGGCTAGAGCGTTGGACTGGGATTCAGGAGATTCGGGTTCCAGTCCCCACTCGATCATGAAGCTCCCTGGGTGATTTTGGGCTAGTCACACTCTCTCTGCCTAACCTGCCTCGCAGGGTTGTTGTTATGAGGATAAAATGGAGAGGAGGACCATGTAAGCTGCCTTGGGTTCTTTGCAGAAGGAAAAAAAGTGGGATATAAATGTCATAATAAAAAAGTAGGTTCAATGCCAGGTAATCCTCCTTCTGAAATGATTTCATTAACACCACAGAGCTCAAAACAAAAGCTCAAAGCACTTACCGCTTCCACCAAACTGTCTGCACTTCTTTGCTTGTCGCTCTGCTTGTGCCTGAAGTCACTCGGTACAGTTAAATTAGCTGGTGTAAATGTCCGATAGGCAATGTCAGGGTCATCCGTGTACCAGGAGCTCCTGTGCAAAGACGGGAGGCTGCCGTTCATATATTCCGTAGATTCTGCTCGGTCAACTTGGATGAGAGGCGTATAATACGGAGTACGGTCCCGGTTGGGCGGGGTAGCTGGTGGGGTGGCCCAGGAACGCGTGGAACGGCTGGGGGAATGTCTATGCGCTTTCGTGGCATCCAGCCCTGCAACAGCCATGACCTGAGGGAGAAGAGGACAGCTGATACACTCACAGGTTTAGGGAGGCCCCTCGCAGACAGTTTGGAAGTCACTCTAACCAGTTATTTCAAGCCAGGTAAGATGTTCAGGCAGACATTTAAACAACAAACAAACAAGAGTACAGAAAGAAGGGAAAGTGGATAAAAGACAACCCAAGCTCTCCACTGTTTGATTTAGTGCACAGAGCTCTGATATCTTATTTCTCTTCTCTGTGTCCCTTAACAAAGCATGTGACACGTTGGCTTAAATTCCTATATTTGGGGGTTGCCTAGAGACCTGAAACCCTATTTTGAATTTTGAACAATGTTGGTCACAAAGTCCACCACTAGTCCAGAAAGACAGGTTGCTTACCTGTAACTGTAGTTCTTCGAGTGGTCATCTGTGCATCACACATATGGGCTCTGCACCTGCGCAGGGCCAGGTTCGGAAACTTCTCAAGCTGAAAATCTTTTAGGCAGGAACCCCTCCCCCACCGTCCACTGAGCATGCTCAGGGGTTCCCGCCTAATCCCCTCAGTTCCTGAAACCGCCTAAACAGTCTCACTGAGGAGAACCACCAGGTGATCAAAAAATAATGACACCATAGTGGGGACTGTGGGAGGGTTGTGTGAATGCACAGATGACCACTCGAAGAACTAAAGTTACAGGTAAGCAACCAGTCTTTCTTCTTCGTGGTCTCTGTGCATCACACATATGGGCGAATTAACAAGCTGACTTACCGGAGGTGGGTGGTGTCAGTTGGTATATGAGTAGTCATAGGATTGCCAATAAGACGGCACGCCCAAAGGCACAGTCTCTGCACGCCCTGATGTCCAGGCGGTAGTGACTGGCAAAAGTCAAAGGTGTCGACCAGGTAGCTGCTTTGCAGAGGTCTGGTAGAGCGATCCCTTTTTCAAAGGCCGTAGAAGTGGCCACTCCTCTGGTGGAGTGAGAGCGCACTTTCCCTTCCAACGGGAGGCCAGCGAGTTCATAAGCTAATTTGATAGTTTGAACAACTCAAGCAGATATTCTCTGTGGAGATGCTTGGAGTCCCTTTTGCTTGACCCATAACAAACAAAAACTTAGGGATCTCCGGAGAGTTGCTGTTCTGGACTGGTAGAAAGCGAGAGCACGTCTCACGTCCAGGGTGTGTAGCGTCGACTCAAGGGGAGATGACGGCGACGGAAAAAAACTTGGCAAAGTAATATCCTGTCCAAGGTGAAAAGAAGACACAACCTTTGGAAGAAAGGCTGGGTCTGGTCTAAGGACCACTTTGTCAGCATGAAACACCGTATAGGGTGTGTCCATATGGAGTGCTGCTAACTCTGATGCACGTCTAGCAGACGTGATGGCAACGAGGAATGCCACCTTGAAAGTTAGCAATCGCAAGTCCGATTTTGCTAATGGCTCAAAGGGCTTGGCAGACAGTGCTTTGAGCACCACGGAAAGGCTCCATTGAGGAACAAAGGAACGAACTGGTGGGATGGTATTCTTCATACCTTTCATGAAACGTTTGGTTAAAGGGTGGGTGAAGAGCGAACATCCCTGAACCCAACGGTGAGAGGCAGAAATAGCTGCCAAATAAACTCTAAGTGACGAGAACTTGAGTCCTTTTTTAAATAAAGAAAAAAGAAAAGAAAGCACAATGGGTAAAGGTGCTGTAAATGGGTTTTCATTTCTGCTGAAGGCAAAAGCAGAAAAAACTTCCCACTTTTTAGCGTATGATTTTCTGGTGGCCGGTTTTCTGGCTGCCAGAATAATGTCCCATACATCAGCAGGCAGGGATAGATTATCTATCGTTGCCTGATTCTCCACGCTTTCAGGCTCAGGGACCGGACATCTGGGTGGAGAATGAGTCCTTTCTCCTTGGAGATTAAGTTGTGACATTGGGGCAGTTTGATAAACTCTGCTGAGGACAATTTGAGTAGCGGAGTGAACCACGGCTGCCTTGGCCACCAAGGTGCTACTAATATGGCGTTGGCGTTGTCTGTGCGCAACTTCAGGATCACCTTGGATAGGAGTGGTATGGGGGGGAACAGGTACAGCAGCTGTCCTGTCCCCGTCCTCTCAAAGGCGTCTCCTAGGGATCCTGTCCCGTGCCCCGCCCATGTGCAGAATTGGTTGCAGATGACGTTCTCCGGTGACACGAATAAATCTATTGCAGGCTGTCCCCATGCCTGAAAGATCAGTTCGAGAACAGAGTCTTTCATCTGCCACTCGTGCGTGTCCACAAAGGTGCAGCTGAGGTTGTCCGCCAGGATATTGTCCTGGCCTGCGATATGAATGGCCGTTAAGGTCATGTCATGGGCGATAGCCCAGTGCCAAATGTCCAACGTTAGGGTAATCAGGTCCATAGACCGTGTTCCACCATGTTTGTTTATATGCCAAACAGCAGCCATGTTGTCTGTATGGATTTGGATTACATGTCCTGACAAGGTCTGCTGAAAAGCATACAGTGCCTTTTGGATGGCCATCAGTTCTAGGACGTTTATATGCCTTTTCCTGTCGGAAAGGCTCCAACGCTCCTGAATTGTAAGCTCTCCGCAGTGGGCTCCCCAGCCCAGAAGGGATTCGTCCGTCATCAGATGTTGAGATGGCAGTGGAGGTCTGAAGCCCAGGCCCTACATAATGTTGGACAGATCTGTCCACCAAAGAAGAGTGTCCTTTACTTTGGTAGGGGGCGACAATTTCACTCGATGAGTGTCCGTTGTATTGTCATACTCCCGCAGAAGCCACAATTGTAGAGGTCTCATGTGCAAGCGTGCCCAAGGGACAACGCTGACAGTTGCCGCCATGAGACCTAGTAGTCTTTGCACCTGGAAAGCAGATATGGTCTTGGAGTGAAAGAGTTTGAGTGCAAGTCGAATTAATGTTGCAGCTCTATCCTCCGGAAGGAAAGCCCTGGAGCGGGTTGAGTCCAGAATTGCTCCAAGGAATTTAATTTTTTTAGTTGGTTGAAAATTTTTCCTTGTTGATGCAAAGGCCTAATTCGTTAAGGAGGTTGATGGTAAGGTGGGTGTTACGGGTGGCTTCCTGCTCCGTACTAGCCATCATTAACCAATCATCCAAGTAGGGATAAATCTCTACCCCTCGAGTTCTCAGAAAGGCGCAAACTGGTGCCATACACTTAGTGAAGACTCAGGGGGCAGTAGAAAGACCAAACGGAAGCACTTTAAATTGGAAAATGTCTTCCCCTACTATGAACCGGAGGAATTGGCGATGGTCAGGGTAAATTGAGACATGAAAGTAAGCATCTTTGAGGTCAATGGAAGTAAACCAGTCCCCTTGGGAGAGGAAAGGTAAGATGCTTGCTAAGGAGTTCATCTGGAATTTTTTAGGATTGATGAACTTGTTCAGGTCTCTAAGGTCCAAAATAGGTCTTAGCCCCCCATCCCGTTTAGGAACTGTAAAGTAACGGGAGTAGAACCCGCACCTTAGGGCATGAGTTGGTAATCGCTCTATGGCGCCCTTCTCCAAAAGAGACTTGGTCTCTTGCAATAGAGCGTCTGTAGGTGGAGAGAACCTTGCGGTTCCTAGGGGAGGGGGGTGGTGGTAAACTCAATTTTGTAGCCCCGAGAAATGATGCTGAGGACCCACCTGTCAGTGGTAATGGTGGTCCAACTATTATAAAAGGGGGCAAGGATGTCACCAAATTTTGGTGCAGAAATTATAATTATGGGGCAGTCAAAGACGCCGTCTTTGACCTTGGTCTGGTTTGCTTCTGATTTGTTTGAAGCGTCCTGAAAATTGTTGCCTCTTGTACTGACCTTGGGGTTGGTACAGAGGGGGTCTATCTTGAAATTGTTGCTGCTGTCTGGGCTGGAACTGTTGTTGAGCCCTAGGCCAGCGTCTTGGGCGGAATGCTCTTTGAATCTGTTGTTGCTGCTGCCCAATTCCCACCATTTTGGCCGTGTTCTTGGCCTTTTGGATGTTTTCCATCGATTCGTCGGTGGAAGGATGAAATAGGCCGTCTCCATCAAAAGGCAGGTCCTCGATACAGGTGCCTGCCTCTTGGCATAATCCTGCAGACCTCAACCATGCATGTCTTCGCAGGGCAATGGACCCTACCATGGCTTTTGAGGCGCAGTCAGTAGCGTGTCTAGCTGTATTGAGTTGTTGCCTAGACAGTGTCATGGCCTCAGTATAAAATACGTTTGCCAGTTCCCTTTGGTCATCTGGTAAATATCCAGATAGGGATGCCATCTTCTCCCACAAGAAGAGCTGATATTTAGCCATGGTGGCTTGGTAATTATGCACTCGTAATGACAATGCTGTTGAAGAATAGATTCTTCGCCCTATGCTGTCCAGTCGACGACCTTCTTTAGCTACTGGCGCATTATGTCTTTTATGAGTGCGTCCCTGAGATGCCTCTACGATTATGGAATTGGGCTTGGGGTGAGTAAAAAGAAAAGGAGCAGTTTTCTCCTGTATCTTATATGTATTATCCAACCTCCTGGACGTTGGTGGCATAGAGAAGGGCAGCTTCCATGACTGTTGTGCCGTGCGTAATAGCACAGGCAAATAAGGGATGGCTGCTGGAGTAGCTGACTCACAGTATGCTTCGTCATAAACTGGTTCGTTCAATTTTTCTATGGGTTGAGACATTTCAATTCCCAGTGATCTTGCCATCCTTTGCACTTGGTCAGCAAAGTGTGACTAGTCCTCCGAGGGAGAGACTACATCCGAAGTCCCTACAAGGTCATCCGGGGAGGGAATGGAGGGTACAGGTGATGCCTCTTGGGAGGAGTCAGATTGGTAGTCCTCCTCCGATGGAACAACCAACTTGTCTACCCTCATGTCTGAGAGTGGTTGTAACGCTTGAGCCGGTACCGTGGTGGTCGGTACCGTAGCTCGCGTTGGTTGCAACAAGCGCCTCGGTACCGCTGGTTGAGGCGGAGGCGGCATGGCTGCAGCATCCTCCGGGGGCGGTGGACGGGAGACCGTCTCGGAGGGTGGCTGACGAAAACGCGGGTATGGGTCATACGGGTGTTCTTGAGGGTAGTAATATTCTTGGTGTCCTCTGTGCCTCCAGTCCTCATAGTAATATGGAGGAAAATGTGGAGGTTGCCAATCGGCATAGTAGCCCGTACCCCTCTGTGGGGACCTGGGTCTTTCGCTGTAAGCAGCATATTGCCGACTGGAATGAATTGAAGCCGGTGAACAATCACGGCCATATCCATAAGGAGGTGTTTGTCGGTATCGATAGGCTTCGGTATCGACCTGTGGTTGCTGTCGGTACCGACGTCCGTCGGTATCGATGTCTTCTCGGTACTGAGGGGGAAAAGGTCTCCGATCTGCCATCAAGGAGACCTTTTTCCAGCGAGGAGCCCCTGATTTCACCTTCCGAGATCGATGCCCTTACACTGGGCTCATCAGTAGGGACCGTGACAATATGCAGCGGCGATGGGACAGGCGAGTTAGCAACCGGCTCCTCACGCGGCTGCGGTTGGTTCGGTACCGATGGCGAAGATGGGGTCGCCTGTCTCGGTATCGAAAAAGGTGTCGGTAGCGATAGCCTCGGTATTGGGCTTATCGCATGCGAGGGAGGTCTCTGTAGTGAGAGACTCGATATCGGGCTTCTATGCCCTGTGTCGTGGCTCGGTACCGAAGTACTCGGTACCGGGCTCCTCGGTACCGACGGAATCGGTTTCGATGACTTTTTCTTTCCATTTTTTGTCATGGTTTTTGCTCTTTTTTCTCTGAGGGTTTTCGGCCTCAGAGTGCTCTCTCGCTCTCTTAGAGATCTTCTTTGCTGCCTTTGTTGCGGACTCAGAGGAGGAGGGGGGAACCACTAAGGCTTCACTCCTTGTCAGAGGATGTTGGGGCATAGACTCCATCTTGAGTGGAGATGTAGAAACGCGAGTCGCTCTCAGTTTGTCTACTGCCTCCAAAGCCTTTTCCCAGGGAATAGCCCGAAGGCGCTCTGCGCGGTTTTTTCGTGCCTGCCTTGAAAACTTCAAGCAAAAGGCACGCGACTCTACAACATGAGTCTCCCCCAAGCAGAGCAAGCACAAAGAATGTCCATCGTTTTGTGCTATTTTCTGTCCACAACTGGAACACTTCTTGAAGAGGCCTTGATGTGCCATAGGCACCAAGACGCCGACGAACAAACAATTTTTTTTTTAATAGGAAAGATAGAAAACTGGAGAAACAAGAGAAAGAAGGAAAAATTGATAGATTTTTCAGCTATGGTATAACAAAAAACGCACTATACCAAGAGAAGTCTCCAAACGCTGTTGACCCACAGGCGGTTGCAGAGAACTGAGGGGATTAGGCAGGAACCCCTGAGCATGCTCAGTAGATGGTGGGGGAAGGGTTCCCGCCTAAAAGATTTTCAGCTTGAGAAGTTTCCGAACCTGGCCCTGCGCAGGCGCAGAGCCCATATGTGTGATGCACAGAGACCACGAAGAAGAATCAAGTGTGCTATCAATGGTTACTAGTCTTGATGGCTATGTGCCATCTCCAGTATCTCCAGTATCAGAGGCAGCATGCCTATGGACACCAGTTGCTAGGGAACATGGGCGGGAGGGTGCTGTTGCACTCAGGTCCTGCTGGTGAGTTTCCCGTGGGCAGCTGGTTGGCAACTGTGTGAACAGAATGCTGGACCAGATGGATATTTAGTCTGAGCCAGCTTGGTCCTTTGTATGTTCTCCTGTGTTTAAATTCTATTGGATGCAGCGGTTACATCAATATACCTAACTTGTCTAACTTTGCAATGGCTTGTGGCCCTAAAGAGTGTGCTATAGCTCTTCGCCTGCACCATTGTCATGCGTCAGGTGTAACCCAGTATTCATTCATTACTGGGTTTGATCCTTGTTTGTGGCAAACTAGTTTGTGATGTTCACACATAATTGTAAATCATAGTTTTCTGAGAACTGAAAGTTATTTAGGGAATGCAGCACATGAGAGTGAGAGAGAAGAAGGAGGAAGAGGAGAGGGAGGAAGGAGTGCATCAATCCAAGGCTACCCACGGCTCATGCATGTTTGGTATTACATCTGAATGCAGCCAAAATGTTTAGCTGCATCCAAACCTACAATTTTAATTATACCTCACTAGTGATGTTGGAGAAATCATATGGATTTTGCAGGCATGTGGACCATTTTTTTTAACCTGGTGTGGGGGAGGGATTTGCTCAAATTTAGACAAGCTAATGTGTATTAGCACAAGTGCACACTTGCACTAATGTGCACTTGCACAAGTGGGACATAATTTTCATCCCTAAAATAATCCTTTCCCATCATTAAAGGTTGACAGAACAAAAGATGCCTGACAATCCACAAAAGACAGATGGAATGGATTTAACAAAATCAGTACTTCCCTACACTTGGACCTGCCTTCCTCATTTGATAAAACAAGTGGCATCCTCAACAAAAAAAATACAGTGTATTCTCACCCCTAACAGGAGCCCTCCTGTTCAAGGCTCCAGTCAGCTATGCTCTCTTCTGGGAGACTATAAGCTGCAAGGGGGTAAAACAAGGCCTTCCATCTCTCTTCCATCTCTTTTGTTTCCAACCAACACTCAACACTCCATCGCTACTCAGCATGCGCAGTCCACATTGGACTGATTTCTGCCCAGCCCTGGTCCCCCAATTGTTTTAAAGAATTTTTTTTTGGCACTTTTTGCAAACCTCAGGATTCTCCCAAGCATACTGAGACCTACCTCTTGTTTGCTTTTGTCAGCATTCACCCCTTGAGTTTGCTATTAGAGGGAGTGATTGACATGTTGTGATTGCTTATTGATGTAAAATATATAAACGAAAGAGTAGTTGGAACTTTTCTAAATTGAATAAACTCCTAGATGACTCAATGTGGTTCTTTTCAACACAATCAACCTCCTTAGATCCTAAGAATGTAAGGACATAAGAAGAGCCATTCTGGATCAGACCAAGGGTGCATGTAGTCCCGCACCCTGTTCACAAAGTGGCCAACCAGCTGTTGACCAAGGACCCACAAGTAGGACACAGTGCAACAGCACCCTCCTGCCCATGTTCTCTAGCAACTGGTGTACATAGGCTTACTGCCTCTGATGGTGGAGGTAGCACATAGCCATCAGGACTAGTAAATGCCTCCCTAGCCACATTCTCCACACCGTGCATAATTTTGTACACCTCTATCATGTCTCCGTTTAGCTTCTTAATGAATAGGACCCTGTCTTGCCAACTCTATTCCAGCATTCCAGGCAGCTTCTTTTCACTAGTAGCTGGCAATGCATGTTGCTATATCTTACTCCTTAGGCCCATTATTCCTCCTTAGACTAGGCTTTGAGAAGAAATGCTCTTATATCTTACTCCTTAGGCCCATTATTCCTCCTTAGACTAGGCTTGGAGAAGAAATGCTCTCTAACAGTCTGGGAGCTCAAAAACATCCCCTTGGTGATAATTTGCAGCTATAGTGACATGCCAGCCATTTGAAAACTCAAGACTTAGACAACAGTTGCACGTTTCAGTTCAAAATTCAGGGTAAGATCCAGAAAGCTGAGATCTCAGGAGCCTAACATGGTCTGACGGCCTGACAATGTCTTTCAGTCATCTCAGACAGCCACACCATCCAACAATTGCACGTTCTAAGGCAGTGATATAAAACTGCATATCAAACATGTCATCTTGCATCTAAAGCTAGATGTATATTTTGTTTTTACTCACCTGCTGTTGCATTAAATGCAGGGGTAAAGCAGTGTGGTGATGAAAGGTTGGGGAAAGTGGGATTTCATCTTGACTGCCCTGTCTGCGGAGGCATTCAAAATTAAAGGAAGAGCGCCGATTTGCTGAAACGTGAAAAGAAGTGGTGGTTACTGTTTACTAGAGACAGAGTAATTGCACTAGTCTGTTGCTGGAAAGATGACAAGTCATTCTGTGTCTCTTTAAAGAGTACCTAATTGATTGTAGCTTTTACTCTAGGCAGGAAATGTAGGCACAAGAGGTGTTTGGTTGTAGTTGTTTTCTGCTGAGCCTATTATTAGCCCTGGGTGCATCTGCTATAAGAATGTGATGTTTTCTCTTTTAATCTCACCATGTAAAAATGATTTCCCCCCCCCCCCCCTTGTCTCTCATCTCGTTAAAGAACTAGGCATTTCATTTCCCCTGGAACATGGACATATTTAATTTAGACATGTCTGGAAAAAAGGGCTTCAATGGCATTCCTGGTTCAGGGATTCTGAAGGGGTCATGATGAATCCTCGGCCATGCTTACAAAACTTTTACATTTATTCAGTACCTTTAAATTTTTAAGTTTAAAAACTTCTAAGTTTTTCAGTAAAAGATATCATGTGATTACAAATGGTGAAACTCAGGGGAGGGGTCCCCACCACTTTGGCAGGGGGTGGACATATTTACTAGAAGGCGTCTTGTGGCAGAAGGAGAGGCAAGGTGAAACTGGAGCTATTCCATTCAGAAAAATGGATGCTGAATGGTCACCAGTACCACTTGTCTCTTTTATATGTCAGTAATACCCTAGCTACAATTAAGAGTATTTTTAGTGTATTGCAATGAAGCATCTGAGTGCATAAGGAAATAATGCACAAAGATTACAATTCTGATAAGGATCTTGAGATGAAACAAATGCACATTAACAATAACAATTTCCTCTTTTCTGAACACTAAAAATAGTATATGCAAATATGGCCCTGTTCAGAGGACACCTAAAACCATGGCTTTAACCATGGTGGTTAAGACAGAAAGCTGGGCTGTGTTCAGAAGGCACCTTAAACCACGGCTTTAATCATGGTGAATAAAGCAAAAAGCCTTATTTGCCATGGTTAAAGCCATGGTTTAAGGTGTCTTCTGAACACGGCCTGGCTTTCTGGCTTAACCACAGTGGTTAAAGCCATGGTTTAAGGTGTCTTCTGAATGGGGCCTATGTCTCAGAAGTCCAGGCAAAAATGCTCCTTACTCTCCTGCCGAACACAGATGAGGTAAAAAATATAAAATCAGCTCGTAAGGTTGGATATGGGTTAAGTAACCGTTAGGAAACTTCTTCTTTACAACTAATTCTCCCCCGCCACCCCCAGTTAACTTAATTGTTTCCATTTTGTAGATACCCACACAAACAAGCCCACAGCTCTAACTGTACTGAACCAGAGTCTTACTCACTTTCTTGCATTTATAAAAGCAGTCTGGGCTTTAATTACAAAAGCCAAAATAATTCATGAACACTGAAAGTTAATTTTCATTTCCTGAGAAATGGAAAAAACGGGGAAAGTGTATGTTGTTTTCATTTTGGCAAATAGCCACTATTTAGAAGCTCTAATCATGTTAGCAGATGGTGTGTCTGTTGTGAAAGGGTCAGGAAAGGTGCCAAGTAAGTGAGTCACTGAGATGATAGTCCTGTTTATTTTATTCATATCAATATTGTAAGCCTGTTGTACGTGAGAAAAACATTCCTCCTGGAACAAAAGCTAACATCTGTCCACTTGGTCTTGGCCTTAGAATGCAACCCTTCCCTATTCCACATGTGGATCAAACCAACAAGGTTCCCCTGCAGCCCATTGCAACCTTAATTCTTTGAACACATGAAAACGGAGATCACGTTAGCACAAGGATGAAGCAGACAGGCTCGAAACAGGCGCAGGGCTTGTCTACGGGTATGAAAAACATAGTTGTCGGTAGTCTTGGATTTCAGCTGCCAATGAAAATACGTGTTTATCCTTTGCATTAATCTTCTATGATGGGGATGGGAGGAGTTGACACAGTCTCTTTACTTTTGCTGGGAGACCTATCTCTGATTAGGTTCTTATTTCCTTTTGATTCCTATCTAGCTAATCTGTGGACAGCTATGCAAGTATTCATGAGGATTGGCTAAATTGCACAGACTGGCCACCTTCCCACCTTCCCAATGTTAATATTTATTCGCTATTGTTAACTGGGAAGCTTCAAAGGTTTGTGATTAACTATCTTTCCAGTAGGCCTGGCAGTCTAAGTCAAAGGCAACAAAAAGTGTATTACTGGAGAGACATGAAATGTAACACATTTACTCTGGATCAAATAATTTCACCCCTTTCAAAAGTGGCAATGTTCTACAAATTGTCTTAAATTTAGGCTCTATTTTCCAGACTTTTAAAATCTAAGTTCAAGGACAATGTACTAATTATGGCAGTGCTTCAAGTTTCATTTTCTATATGTTTGGATAGTGGCAGCTTTCCTTTGTGGAGCTAGCTAGCCCTGTATTGCTTTGCTTTTTGTGAATGAATTAAGAACTTAAGAATGTAAGAAGAATCCTGATGGATCAGACCAAAGGCCTATCTTGTTCAGCATTCTGTTCCCACATTGGCCAGCCAGATACCTTTGGGAAGCCCACAATCAGGACATGAGGGCAATAGCACCCAATATCAGTTGTCTCTGGTATTAGTGTATGGATAACAGAATAAAGTTGGTACCACAGGCAGCATCCAACTGTGTCATTCTGCTGGTGTAAATGATGTTGCACTAGCAGAAACGAAGTTCCAAGTCCTGCGCAAGATGAGAATCCCACTATAGTTATGTTGTGCAAGTGCAATTGTGGAACTAGTTGCCCAGCTGCTTGCGCAACAGAAAGATCTGGTGAAGCTCCGATAGTCCTATTTGAGTTTGCGGAATGGCACCGTTGGTCACTGCCCCAGGGTCTCAAGAAACATGCAAGGGTCCAGCAGAAAACAAACAAGTTCATATAACGAAGCCCACTTTCCTAGTGTACTCACGTGGAGGTGTTGGAGGTAGCAGCCGTCTCCTAGGAGATCTTTTTGAATCATAGCACACCTGTGCCTCATCTTCTTCAAAGAAACCATGTGGATGATGGTAACCCTTTGGACGTTCAAAATCTAAATCATTACAGTGATATCTGTTGTGATAGTCATGAGTATGCCTGAGGTAAAGAAACAGATGGATAATGAAGACCGAGCACTCTAGCAAAGTAATCATCCAAAAGTCTAATCAGATGCTTTTCATGCTGATTTATGCTACCATATACAGGCTAATCCAATATTTAGAATAACATGGGACTCACTATTACAAACTAGATAATACTGATTTGTTTATATCAACCAACTCTTTACCCTGCAGTTATTATTCATTTATTTACCTAACTCCCAGATTTAAACTTTAATTCTAATTAATGGGATTCTTTAGGTAAATGTTTTTCTCCTAAATGCAGATGAAATGATCTCACAGGAGTATGTTGGGGGTGGGGGTGGAAATAAAACATCACAACAGCACTGACAGATGTTCTCTCTTCCAGTCTTACCCAGACCTTAGCTAGATGGGGCGAAATCCCAGAGTGATCCCTGGGAACGTCCCTGTGTGTCCACATGACATACAGGGGATCCTGGGATCAGGGAAGGATGATCCCTCCCTTGCCCCGGGATCTTGCCCTACCATTTAGGCCCAGTTTTCCCGCAGTTTCAGGCTGAGCCTGAGACCACAGAACATGTGTGCAGGCGTCACGATTTGTCCCAATTCCTCACGGTTACTCACGAAGAGCCGGGACCCGTGCACGGGGTGCAGCGCTCCTCAGTGCCCATCAGGAGTGGCGTGGGGGGAGTGGGGAAAATAATTAAACAAAACAAAACAAAAACCTTACCTTTTGCGCACAAGCACTGGTGCACATCTTCTTTAAGAAAAAAACCCAAAGTGGTGGGTGCGACACCTCTCCCTCTGTGGTCGTCGCACACCCCATGTGAACAGAGGGGGAGATCTCACAATAAAATATTGTGAGATCTCCACCCCTCTTCACCCCAGTAAGTATAGCTAAGGCTCCAGTTACCTCATGGGTGAGCCTGCTCCACTTTCTAGTCTGTAATACTTGGCCTTCGCTAGTGCTAAGGCCCTGCTCTTTCTGGTCACAACAATATTTCCTAATCCCAAATACCCAATTTCCCTAAAGCACAGAGCTGTGGAGGCTGGTAGCTCCTATTTTAATAGGGCGGTGAATCCACTCTGGGTTTCATTCAGAACCAGCCAGAACACTAAGTTGGAGGGAATGGTGCTATATAAATAAATAAATAATAATAATAATAATAATAATAATAATAATAATAATCTACATGTCGTACTGAAGGCGCATGCATGCGCCCCCAGTACGCCCCCAAAACGATGGTGTAGATTCTGCTTACCTGCAGCCCAGAAGAGACGGAGGAGGAGGCGGCTGGGGAATCCGGCTGTGTCCTTGCCGCCGCCACCTCCTCCGCCGAGCTCTCTGACCCGGGTTGCTCTTACCCCGGCAGCAGGAGGCCGGCGGGGAGGTGGCGCAGCGGCGGCGGCAAGGACGCGGCTGGTTCCCCAGCCGCCGCCTCCTCTGTCTCTTCTGGGCTGCAGGTAGGCAGAATCTACACCATCGTTTTGGGGGCGTACTGGGGGCGCATGCATGTGTAGATTACCTCGGAGTTTTCCAATGTCCTGAAACCATTTTGGGGGCTAGGCTCACTCTGGAGAGCTCCTTTACAGTCCTGACTGAAACTCAGAGTGGATTCGCTGCCCTACTAAAATAGGAGCCACCGGCCTCCACTGCCACAGAGTAATATCTACATGTGTGCGTTGTTGGCCACCGAATCTGTCATATGCAATGGCCACTTCTTTAAACTTTGCATTTGCGCACACACAATCATAAGAAATTTGATAGCGAGGTCCGGGAAGCAGTGGTATAATCGAGGCAGGACTTTGGGGCAGACACCCAGGGCCCCACTCAACAGAATAAGCAGGACGGCTCCCAAATCCAGCAGGGTTGGCTTACCGCATTTGACTTATCTAACCAGTTTGTGACTCAGAGGCTTGCCCTTTTTGCAGTTCTGGTAGCCAGTTTAAGGAAAATGGAAAAGGAAAAAGGAGGAGGCCCATTGAGAATGTCTTGCTCATGGGCCCTGGAAAACTTGGAGCCAGCACTGATACTATGCCAGCACATTTCAACTCGCAGTTACACCAAAGACCAAATTTGAGCACAGTCTCAGTTTCTCTCTCTCTCTCTCTCCACCCCCTCCTCTGGCCCACTTCACCAAACTGCAGTGTAACTGCAATTGGAGTAATGACAAATATATAGATGTGTAGAACAGCCATGGAAATGTACACAAGAAACTGAATGGCAATCCGATGTAACGTGAGCAATCAAGTTTCTGACTTGTACATTCAGACCTGCAATAACTTAATTAGGGTCACACAGAACATTTGCAACAAAATATTACTGTCTGCCTGCTATTTCTTGTTGAACCACATTTCCTGTTGTAAAGAGAGTAGACCTGTCTGAATGTGCATGCCTTCTTCCCTTCCTTTTCAGTGTATAAAATCCCCTTTATAACACATTTAGACTGCAATCCTATACTCATGTAGCCGGATGAAAGCTCCATTGAACTCAATGAGTTTATTTCTGAGTAGACACGTATAGACAAATTGTATACACAAATGACATACTAAATTGAGGCAAAGCTAGTAATCTTACCTGCTTCCTGACAGCATACTGTCTTCTTCATAATACTCATCACCACTAAAATAGTCCTGATCATCCAAATAACAATCATCGTTATAATAATCTCGAATTTCATGATCTTCTCGGCATATCGTTGGTAGATGCCGATCCCCTGATTCTGACCTACAGTTAGGACATAGATATTTGAGGACGCTATTGCATTCAGTTTATATTTTAACTTCATTTCTTGAGAGAACAACATTGACTGGAAATTTTGTAGTTGCACACTTGTGTCACAATAGTATCCATAAACTTCCGTGCTTATGCATTGCTATATTTCTCTACAGCCCTGCATATATTATTGTTTATTGTAGCAGTAATATGGTGTAACATCTATCACCATGATCTTTCCCTTCAGATTTGTCTCTACTGCCATTTTCTTTAAAAAAAATGCTTTATAAATGCCATTTTAGATCTAGCAAACTAGATTTAATGCCATTTTAGATCTAGCAAACTAGACCCTTTGCTTCTTTAGTAACTGAGTATTAAATTACTATTTACATCTGAAATCTTAAAATTTGCATTGGACAAAAATATAAAATAGCATAAATTTCAAGAAAACCATTCTAAGGATGAAGCAAGTAAGACTGCGTCAATGTCTCTACAAATATTAGATGACAATGATCCTACTCCTGTAATACTTAATATTATAATATTATAATACTTAATATTATGACTGCATCACCATTTTTAGTTATGTTCCAGAATAAGCCACAAGTACTGTGTAGGTTCAAGAAATGCACAAATAATAGTTTTGGGACATGGGGAGGGACAAACTCAGAATAATAAGAAAACACAACAACAGATGCTGTGGCAAACATATCCAAGGGCATCAATTCACAATCAAGTTAGTACAGAAGAGATTGCTGAAGCCACCACATTGCCATCAATGGAACTTAATGTATTTGGGACCCACATTAACCCAACCTGCAATGTGACATCCATTTATAATTTTGTTCTTATATATTATTTCTGCATTTATTTATTTATTTTATTTATTTATTTACATTTATATACCGCCCCACAGCCGAAGCTCTCTGGGTGGTTGACAACAGTTAAAAATAATAAACATTAAATAATAAATTAAAAATAATAAACAATAATAAACATTATACTAGTGATAAGCAATTGCTGTAGCTTTCCCCATATTTAACTTGGTTTTCTGTGCTCTTTCCTTCTTTCTTTTTTTTTGGGGGGGGGAGAACTTTAAAACAAAAATTGTACTATCACTAATTTATTTCCTCTCTCTCCCTCCCTATCCTTCTCTTTTCATCTTTCTATCTTTCTCCTTAACCCTCCTTTCTGTTTCTCTTTCTTTAAAACAGCCATGGCTTATGTGAGGATGTGACCCACCAGTTGGACAAAACTTTAGGACCTAATGTAATATTACAGTCTCCCCTGCATGTCTCTTGAGTAATGTCCAGTAAAAGGAACATATGATGCAATTTCATTGCATTTTCCTTTCCACAGTTCAGTTAACTGGATGCCACATGCAGGGTGCAGTGGAAGACTAAACATGTCATATGTTTATTCAAATCATTTGATAGGTGCATGGGAGAGATGTGGTAAGTGGTAGCCACATGCTCCCTGTAATATTATTGGCTTTAATGTCATCATGGTATGATCATAATATTCTGAGTAATCCCTAAGGGCATCACAGTAAATAATTTCTCTTATATGATACTCACATAGTAGGTTTGATCCAGAGGTAGTCATACTTGGTGTAGACCCACTGAAATCAATTGGTCTTAAGTTAATCTTAAGTACCACATATTTCGATGGATCTACTCTAAGTATGACAGAGGCCTAATCTACATCAAGCAGGATATTTCACTATGAAAGTGGCATGAAAGCAGCATATAAAAGGCAGGAGCCACACCAAGCAGGTTATTGTGGTATGAAAGCGGTATATGGTATGTGTCAATGGGCCCCAACAGTTGTCAGTGCACTTCAATACCACTATAAAGCAGTAGTGTGGTCCTGCCTTTTATATACCGCACTTTCATACTGCTTTCATACTGCAATATCCTGCTTGGTGTAGATTGGGCCTAAGTCTGGATCCAAGCCTATGTCATTTTTGTTTCTGAGATGAGTTATAAGCAAGCTTAATTTAATCTGGCCATGTTAATAGCGTTTGCCACAACTTCACACTGTATGTACTTACCTAATGTAAGTTTCATAATAACGAGATCTATTGAAGAAAGGAAAGAACATGGAGGGGGGAAAGTGTAATTAGCATTCATGAACTAATGATAAGTTAAGTTTTTTATTGTACTTGTTCAATGAATTAATCTACAAACAAGCTATATACTTGAAACAATAAGCCAATTTAATGAAAAGTAAACACCAATTTGCCTTTATTTCTTGTCTTATGTACTGTAGAGCACAATGTGCTATTCATGCTTATATAAATTCAGTTTATCTAATTCTGTCAAACATAGTCTGGTCATAAAGACTTGTTTGACTTCTGCAGTCTTTCATTGTGAAGTTATCATAGGCATTTACTGATGGTCAAGTGAATCAGAATAACTGAATGAAAAGCCAAATGCAAGCAATGTACTGAAATACAAGTTCCAATTGAATCAAGTGGTCCAAATGAATGATGTTATACTATAATAAACCTACAAAATGAAACAAGGCAAATGAGATAATCAAGGACAAGTGGTAAAAGACCCCAAAAATGAACTCAAAGGTTAATAAAAGGATTGAAAATTTTTAGCCCTAGTATCCACAATAAAGAGCCAAGTACTCAATTTTAGTTCAAAAAACATAGACTTTAGCAATAATATGATTTGGATATAGAATGAACTAAACTCAACATATATGGGAATTTACCTCCTATTGGTGGATCTTCTATGTTTCTCATGACGATCACTTCTGGAGTGTGGACGGTGAGTGGTTTCAGATATATGCTCATGACTTCCAGTGCGTGTGTGTTTTCCATTAGCCACTTTGGACATGTTGGCATTATTGAGGTTAGCATTTGTTGAGTTTGGAACTTGCTTCCCTACTGAGTTGTGGTTATGATGGTTATGATGGCTATGATGGTTATGGAATAAAGAGTTTCCTGTCGGATGATGCACATTTTTCTCCGTAGTCTCACCCACAGATGGAATTGAAGGCCTTTGGACATGCAGGGGACGGTGTGTGGTATTGATCTGTTGAAACGAATCTCTTGTATCACTGCTAACGTGGTTTACATGGTTTCCAAACAGGGCACCATTTCTCTGAAACACAGAAGTTAATAATCAGTCAATTAATATAATATATGGCTGAAACCAAGCTTGCATCACTACATGTGCATATTCTATGTGGTGCATCCAGGGTCCTTGGTCAGGCTGTTAAAGCCGTTTTCAAAAGGGTCTTCTGTAGCGATATGGAGGTGTCCAATGTCATGGCAGCTATATCACAATGCCAAATTGATAGCCTGCTAGCAATGCCAAGAAGTGATTATTTTATTAACCTATGAACAAGCATTAAACCATAGATACCCAGACCTTACTGATATTGATAGCCAAGCAAAATAAATTCACCCCAAACCATACCTATGGCATTTGCAAACTATACAATAGGCAGCATAACATTTGTAATATCTGCTTGTTGCAACTATAACTTAAAGCCATGCCATGACTATGATGGTGTTGCAGACCATACTAGAGTTCTGTGATTTGTTCTCATAGAGGCAGCAGAGGTGTGCTCGACTGCATCTGCCAACTGTGCAGCTCCAGTTGACCATCCATGCAGCTCAACCTATATGAATGGATGGCGGTTCGTACAGTGAAGTGCTCCGAGTTTCTTATTAAACAGGTGAATGACATGCAACTCTAGGATCCTTTTACACCTAACCCAGATGCTGCAGTCTAGCCAGGACTAAGATGGAGATAGGAGCAGTATCTCTTGGAGCTCAATCTAGAGAAGACAGAAGCAATGTCAATTGGCAGAAAGAAACATTTGGTGAGGAGTCTGCCTCAAAAGACTTCTATCCCCCGTTATTACTGTCAATGATGGCTCTAATCCAGGAATTCTTGCTCAGTTGTACAGACAGTATTGCTGGATCAATCCAATTATTTGTTTCCAGCTAGCCAGCCAGGTGCCTTAGGAAACTCACAGGCTAAGCATGAAGGTGGTGGTCATTTCCTGTTGTTTGTCCCCAGCATGATATTCAGATAATGACTGCCCATGTACATGGCATCTCAGTGTATCTATTTATTTGTAAAGCATTCGTGATTATAGATTTATGGGATTAACATTGCAAAGGCCATGTTTATTTTACAGTTGTCCTCACTTGCTGGTCAGAGAAGCGAGGGAGCACTGCAGACTGCCATTTGCAGATATGGACTATGGGGATTAGATTTATTGTAGGAGCACATCCAATTTCCAAAATTGACAATGTTCAGTTGTGTGGATCTGTTTTCCTATTTTGAAAGATGTGAGGATAGCTGAGCAGCTTTTGTACAGTCCTTTTGTTGACTTTAAGTCTGTTTACTTGTTCTGTAGAACAAATTGTTTCTGGAATTTACAGCCAAACTATACTAAATGGATCATTAGAAAGCACATCAGGGATTTTTGTTTATTTAATGATAGGTGAAGAGACTCAATGGATTTTCATCAGGACCTCTGTGCATGGAAAGTGGAGGTTTAACCCTTCCCTTCCCAGTTGCAGTCCTGATGAAAATCAATCCTGTGCTGCTGTTAATCTTAAGAGAAAACTGCTTCCATTGGGAAAACGGAGAGCCTATTTTCCAATGGCTATTAGCAGTGCAGGGGAGTGATTTTCATTAAGATTATGGTTGGGGAGGGAAGGGTTAAACTTTCCTTTTCCATGTGATATGATCCTGATGAAAAGTCCCACATTTACTGTTAAATAAACAACAACAAAACTGACATATTTTTTAATCACAGATTTGAGTATTACATGTAGTTTCGCTCTTAATCCAAAGTACCTTATTTCTAATTGTTCACTTGAATTTCAGTTGATATGTCCACACATTATCAAGATTCTTCCCAAGTGGCATGGCTACAGAACATATCTTAAAATGTAATTCTATCATGATTATTAAAGTGTTATCTCCCCGATATATTTTGTGCTATGATGCACTCTTCGTATATCTGCTTGGATGTGCTATTAATTTTCTACAGTTAATTTTCTGCAGTGTAAGAAGTGGTACCATAAGTACCTCCTGCCCAAAGACATTACATGGAGGGGAATCTAACTACCATAACTGGATTTTATGTAAGAGCATCAGTACTGTAAATTGTTTCTTCTCCGCAGGTTCCAGAGTGGGGCAGTCTTCTAGATTTGGGAAAGACCTCCATTGGTGGGGCCATTGGCAGGAAATGATGATGCCAAGGGAGGGACTTCCCTTCCAACCCTGCCTGGTTACTAACTCTGCTTTCCCTTCCAGACTGGCTCTTTCTGCTTAGCAGAGAGCAAGGCTGTGGAAGAGCTCATCTCTGAGCTTTTTGGCACTTAAAATAAAATTAAAAATGTTATTATTATTATTATTATTATTATTATTATTAATAATAATAATAATAATAATAATAATAATAATAATAAATTTATTTCTTACCCACCTCTCCATTCTGATCAAAGAGGGGAACAACAGTAACCTCCTTCAATCAAATCAGAGAATAGGACACACTTTGCCCACTGGGCAGAGGGATAGAATGAGCCATCTCCAGTGTGTACCATGAAGAACCTCCAGCTAACCCCCTTAACTTTGATTGTGCCCACCGTGGATGAAGCTCTGGACTTTTCCATAATTCAGCTAAGTTCCAGAACGTTTTTGATCCTTAACCCCATTCCATCACAACAGGGACAAAGACTGGGCCCTCTCCACAGCACACCTCATCAGTGGAGAGGGCCCAGTCTTTATCCCCATCAAGTTTAGATAACCCTGCTCAGCACATCATGAAAATGACCATCCAACTCAGCTGACCTGCATGCTGGTCTTCAGCTGATTTGAGGAGGGGAGATTCTGGGAAGAGTGTGTGTTTGTATATGTGAAGGGTGCATATGTGTTGTAATGGTGTGTGTTTCTGGGTTAATGTGTGCCTCTAAAAAGGGGGGTTGCATGCTGGCATATGGCCCCTGATGACCTGGTCTGGGGCTACCAGAGCGACGAGAACCTTGGTAATTAGTCAGGGTGCTGAGGCAGGCTGAATGGCTATGCCCTGTATTAAACCCCAGGCAGGTAAAGCATAGGAAGTGCCAGTGGGATGGGTATATGTGAATATGCAAATAAGTCTCCGAGAGATCCATCAAAGCCAAGAAGTTGTCCTAGTTGATGGATTCCAGGATTGATTTGAATTTCCATCTTGAAATGACATTTTATCATACTTTGATTAGCCACTTTAGAAATAGAGGTACTCACACATTACTGTTCTTCTTGGGCATATAATAATAATAATAATAATAATAATAATAATAATAATAATAATAGATTCAAGCTGGTCTCCTGGAACAGGTTGTACAGCTCCTATCTGAACTACATGGTGTTTTGCTGTAATTATTAGGTTGTTCTTGATTGTGAGGAGGCCACGACTCTATCTCCTAGGAATATCTCTACTATCAGAACATATCCCACAATCGTTGGTTGATCTTTCTCAAGCTGTGTCAAAGAAGCAAAGGTGGCCTCCAAGCCACAGGTATGTTGAGATGGCATGGAGCCATGTGTATCAGGGCTTCTTCCCTCATCTGGAGGTAAAGATGGAGGAATTAGGTTGAAAAGAGCTTGGCTGTTGGCTCCATCCTGCAGGTTTGGTTACCATCCGGGTTTAAACCCTCTGGGCCCTGAGTGCAATCAAGCATTCTGGAGTCCTGGATAGCTCTCATTTCATGATGTTTTCAGATTAGGTTCCTTAAAGGGATTGAAATATGGCACTAAATAAGCCCCCATTCAGTCCAATAGCCACCTGCCACCTCAGGAACACCTCAGACGTTTAAGATAAATGCCATGTTGATTAAGAAAGAGCTGTGTAAGACAAGATGGCATTGAGGACAGACGTTGCCTTTATGTCCAAGGTCAATACATTGCTTCATAGGTCTGAAGAGGTGGTGCTACTCTCATTTTGCCCTGATCCCTCTCTGAAGAAGGAAAGAGAGTGGCACATGGTGCAGGTGAAGAAGGCACTTAGCTTCTACATAGCCAGAAGGCTCTCAAAATGGAATATTTCTTTCCTTTCATCCTTCCTCCCTGGAACATAGGGTGTTGAACTCAACCATTGCTAGTGGTTGTGAGACTGCATAACCCACACCTATAAAGTGGGTGGTGGGGAAGGATCTGCCATTGGCCATCTCAGCACATTCCCTCGGGGGATTGATGACCTCAGCCACCAACAGATCTTGGCCCTCTATTGTTCTGGCTTGCAAAGTGGTCATGTGGCAGTTGCATCTTTAGGAAACACTATTGAGTTGACACATATTCCTCAGCAAACATGGCTTTTGGCATAGTGTCCAGCAGGAGGTTGTTCAGAACTGGAAGTAGGCTTTTCCTGCCCAATGGGATGGACTGCATCCCTAAAGTAAAAGTCTCCCCTACCTTGGAAACTCCAGAAAAGGAGTAATTTAGACTTGGAGGTTCATGGTGCAGCAGTCTATCAGAGGTATCATGAGGAAGGAACCAGAACTGCTGACGTATTCAGTATGAACATAAGCTCAGACGAAGCAAGTTCAAGTTCTGTGGGATGACCTTTCTCTTATAGTAGATTTTAAAGACTTGCTAAAATGCCTTGTGAGGGTCTCTGCGTAAAGTGATGATATCCTGTTCTTAGTTTATTGTTAACGTGTTATCCACTAACCTAGTGAGATGGTTTAAGTTGTTATTTGGTAGTATAGAGCTTATGGCAGCCTTCCACAACCTGGTTCCTCTGGATGTGTTGGACTACAATTCCCAGAAACCCCCAGCCAGGAGTTGTAGTCCAAAACATCTGGAGAGTACCAGGTCAAAGAAGGCTGGATGACAGCTTCCGTAGTTTGGACTCTGTCTGGGGTCAGAATGGAAGTCCCTCCCCTGGGTGGCATCATTTCCTGCCAATTGCTCTGCTTGGAAGTCCTTTCCCAAAAGTAGAAGATTGCCACATCCCAGCACTTTCAAGAACAGACAGTTACAGTAAATTGAAATGTTCCTATTTTCTGTTTCATATATAAGACACAATCTAAATAGTAAGCTAACTGGGAATAAATGGACTTCACGAAACCTCCTAAACATAAACTTTGCACTTGCTGAATACGTGCAAAGTTTACTAAGCAAATAGTAAACTTCATAAGGTGGAGCTAACAAATCTGTCATATGGCCATTTACTTTATAAACTTCCTCTTCCTCATGATGATTTTGTTCAGGTTCATCTTCTTGCAAATCACAGGATATTGCTCGCCGAATTTCAGGTCCAATGTCATGAAGTGTCCTTAGTCCAGCCTAAATGGATAAAACATAATCATCATGCATTAGAAATAACCAGCTTTTCTCTTTCAGATTTATGACAGTTAAGGGATTGGTGTTAAGAATATTTACCTATATCGCTTTTGTAAAGTTCTCACAATAGCACCATACTGGCATTTGTTGACATGTACCTTTACTGGTGTGGTTGCTGCTGCCTCTGAAGTTGCTCCCTGCCAGTCCAGGTATGTGTAAAGAAAAGTCACCTATGTGGTTCTGCTTACTGATGTAGATATGCACAATGTGAATGATGAACCCCACCCACCCCAAGAACTGAGTATTGCCTGCATAGTTTGCAAGCATACTTGGAAACGACATGGGAAAGGATCATTAAATATATATACTAGAGTGGCATGGGAGCAACCATGAAGGCTGCACAATGCTAATAAAATCAAGGGTGGGAAGTACTGCAGACCAGAATCAGGTCAGTCTTGAAAGGGTTTGAAGGTATATGTACCTCAAACTTTTAATCTCAATCGATTTTTAATTGAGCAATAGCACTTCCCATGCAAAATACTTCATTGAAACCTTGTATTTGTCAGACTTGGTGGCTTTGCATTTGTTGCTATGGGACTTGGTTCACATTTCATCCTACAATCCATGTGAGTGATTGGACAGAAACTTCTGCAGCTTTTGCATCTCTAAGGGAATAATTGGAGCTCCCTATTTAATAAGAAGACTAGGTGAAGAAATATCTAGAATAAGCTTACAAGGAAGAATAAGAAGAATGGTAACACCACATTGTCTGGTTTTGCACAATTAAGGGGGATCTAACATACCTTACAACAATCACACCACATTCAGTACCAAGATAGTCAGGCTGTTGCATAGTCATAGAACCATAGAATAGTAGAGTTGGAAGGGGCCTACAAGTCCATCGAGTCCAACCCCCTGCTCATTGCTCTGAGGGGTTGTGAAATCCTCTAGAGCAGATTTTCAAAAAGCATAGAGGGCTACGGGGGGAGGAGGAAGAATTGTACTCTAGCGGACTTCCACTGCTGCACTGGTGGTCAACATTCAGCCCGTACCCATAATCTGGCACACAGAGATTAACTAGCTGGCCTGTGGCAGCTTGAGCTCCTGCTGTGGGCCCCACCCACTCCCCTCTCCAAGCTCCACCCCCTGGCTTAGATGCTACCATAGGCTTTGCAAGGAGGCAGGGAGAAGAATATCTTTGTTCTTTGGCTGGGGAGCAAATGATGTCTGGGGCATGGCCCCACCCATGTGATGTCATTTGGTCCATGGCACGCTGTCTGGGTGGGTGGGTTATCCAGACCCTACCCCATTTTAGCATCTCACCCAAGTGTTAGCACATTTCGCCCAAAGAGGTTGATCCCTATTTCACATTCAGTTTCAACCTAGCATCTATGATCAATTCTTTCATTTAAGATGTACAAATATATCTGCTCCTCTAATCCTATTCATTCACATTAGTAAGTATGCTGGCAATGCAGAGTGTGATGCTTTTTGAACACCCCCACGTTAAGCACCTCAATGCTGGCACAAAAAGGTTTAAAACCATATAAGTTGGCTGCAAAGCTAATAGAGCTATCATATTTGCTTAATCGTTGGCCATATTAAATATATCGCACAACTCATGCTTGCAGATTAGGTTAGCTACTCTGATTCGAGATAAGAACTGCAGAAAGCTGAAAGAAGGGTTGGTGCCTGCAGACGAAGCTTGCAGGCCAAGTGGGAAACCTCTGAGGGCCAGATCTAGCCTGCAGACTGGAGGTTCCCCATCCCTGAGCTAAAGTTCCCCCCTTCCCATTCACATCCCTGCCATAAAGGCACATATAAAATAGACTGCTTCAAGGACTGAAGGTGGCATAGAGCACAGCTGATCCACACAGCCTGCAAGTGTTTTGGTTAGCCTCTGGCTACCTGCCTGGTGGATAGAGGAACAGTGGGAATACCATATGTAAGGTGGAATATATCTGCGTGGGACTGCTCTGTAATACAGGGCACCAATGTGTTTTAGAGAAGCTATTTTCTACTGTTATGCTAAATTGTGGAAATGAAACAGATACACCCTTTGTCATGAAATGGTATATACTGGGCTACAGTAACAGGCAGTTTTCTTAATTTCAAAATGTTTACACCATGTAATCATTGATTATACTAAATTGCAATTATTATTATTATTAATAATAATAATAATAATAATAAGTCAGAGCAAAAATACAACTGATGTACAAATAGTTTTCCCTTAATCAGAAAGTAATGTGGCAAACATTTATACCTGAAGACCTTTTCGCGGTTTCAACTCATGGCAGTCTGCACTGAGTTACAACTAGATCAATGGCACGTGCAGGATTCAGCCTGGATCTGCTTTTGATGTGCCACTCCAAATTTGACTGTCTAGTCTGAGATCTGTGTTTGTCAGGCATATTACTGACTCAGCATGATCTTGGAAAAAGGCCCTCATGTGGCTTATTAAATACAAGAAATAAAACCTGTCCTTAGTAACCTAAACTATAACTCAGTCATGCAGTCCAATTAGCTACGGCTGACATGACTCCACTGAGTTTTGGCTGCAGCCAGCGTGATTAATTACTTCAAACATGGACTTCAGAATAGCTTGACAGGATGCAGCCTTAGGTTGATGGGAACCATGCAGCCCTGAAGTAACAAAGCAAATCAATAAGGAAAATTAGATCAGTTATTACAAGAGCTGCAGGATTTCTGGTTTGTTGGAAGTGCAAGAACACTATACAAGACTTTAAATATGTAGGAATCCACATCTCAAATATGATGGTACAATTAAAGGACAACAAAGGCTGAAAGGTTTGCCAAGTTCAAATATGAGTGTATGCCTCAACTAGCTGTTATCTCATCACTGTAATGTGGAGACATGAGCACATTGCCATGTCCTGAGATAACACTGTTAATTCTAGCAACTAAGTCCAGATCATGAGATCCTCCTAAACTGATCTCTGTATCTGTTTGTAAACATTCTCTTTTCTGTCCACAGAGAGGACTATTCTCAGCTGCATCATGACTCATTCTGCTCTCAAATGTTTAATTCACTTTAATTCACTTCTCTATGGTGTGTTGTGTAAATCATGGGAAATGGCTGGAGATCTTGCTCATTTTATTCCAAGGAAGGAGGGAGAGGCTAGAGATTTAGGTAGACTAATGTGCCCTGTGTGGTTACAGAGGTGCCACTATGTCAATGTGTATTTTCATGAACACCCTGGGCCACTAACAACAGCCTATGTCTTCTTGTGTTACAAGTGCTTGTAATTGTTGTAGCTAAACCTGAGCTACTTCCAGCAACTAGCCAAATCAAAATATGAAACACATTTTCACTAAATCAATTAAACGTACTGGACCCTGAGGCCATTTGAAGTCTTGTATGGCCCACACCCATTTTTCTTGGATACTCCAAAACCTGGAGTATCTCCTTTCAAATGTCCTTGGATAGGGACAGGGGAGAGATTTGTTTGGTTTGCATTTTAATGAGAATTTCCCTGATACCACATTTTAAAACTAATACACAACTGAAACTCAGTTATCCCTTGAAATTATCCATTATCCCTTCTCCAAATTTTGCAATGAAGTTCTCAGTCAAAACAAATGTACAAAAATGTGTATATTAGAGAAACATGCACACGAAAATTCATGTATTAGTGAAAATTATGTTAACGATGCAATACATTTGGATAATTGCTTGTAAAAATGTGAATCTTAGGCAAAATGGTGTGCAAACTTCCATGTATTAGAAGAAATACACACAAAATGCATATGAGTGTTCATGTGAACTTAAAAAAAAATCTCAGTGCTTGGGACACACTGAACTTAAGATTGAAAAAATTCTCAAAGCTTGGAACAAACAAAAGTTAAGACAGGAAAAATGAGAGAAACTGAAAGATTTATCCATCTCTATCCTTACAGTAAGCAGAAGTTAGCTTATGGGGAGATGTTTATGTTTCCTGTTGTTCTTTGATAAGAGCAATGCCACAAACCTGTCAATCTGCATCCTGTCTTGTTTTAGGCAGCAAATGTGGAAAAACATATCCAACACCTAACATCTGTTGTTTTTATACTGTTTTTATGTTTTTTTAATTTTTGTATACTTTTAATGTTTACTATTTTTAATTGTTGTAAACCGCCCAGAGAGCTTCGGCTGTGCAGCGGTATATAAATGTAATTAATTAATTAAATAAATAAATCCAAAGCTGATGTCTCTCAGAAGCTGACCAATGACCTCCTCTTAGGAAATTGCCAAGCAGAATGAAGAGTTAAAAGGGGGTAGAATGTGAGAATCGGCCCTATTCCCCAGCCATCACACTCAGCCAACCCTCTCCATTCATCCTTCTGCTTGGAGACAGTCTATTCTATCAAAGCTGACACAGCGGAAAGAAATGCTCCCCGTGAAAATCAAGTTAGTAATTGATGCTCAAAGCACTGTGGACGTTGACTCAAACCTCTTGCACAAATTGCCACCTAGAAATAGTGCCATCCCATCTTGATTTCTAAATTAGGTTGTATTGTTTTTACTATTCTGTAAACTGCCTTCAAACTGTTTGTGGCAAAAGGCAGAATTTAAACTGTAACATTGTTTTTAAAGTTTTACATTGTTTTAAGTTTAAATTGCAAGTCACCTGGGGGGGGAGCTATCTGAGCCAACAGGCAACTCAAAAATGTATATAAAAATACATAAATAAAATAAATCAACTAAACAAATAAGCAGAAGGGCAAAAATAAAGATAAAGGTAGCAGGAATGGGTTGTTTGATCTGGCTTAAAGTAATTTCCTATGTTCCCAGGCCTTCTTTAGGTGTGAAAAAGCATATATGTGGGTATTATTGCAGTTTTCCTCAAGCAGCTCTTTACACTATATTATGGAAGGATTCTAAGAACGTCATCAGGGGGTGGAATCGCATTTCCTTACCACTGCTCCCCTGCTTCTATCCCACAATACTTCCTCTTTCTTTACACGGAGAAGAAAGAAGTAAACAATCACCCTGATGCCCATTCACTGGGCATTTTTATCCTGCAGCTCCTCCTGCATACAGCAGTAAATGGTGGCACATTTTACTACAGCTGAACAAAGTCAGATTTTCCAGGTCTTTTTTTGCGATGGGAAAACAAGCAGAAGGGGCGGGAGACCTGTGGGAGGTGGACGGCAGCATGGTGAGAAGCCATGAGTTGGCAGTAACAGGTGTGCGATAAAGCACTCGTCTGATCACACTCTACAACTGATATCATTTTGAGAAGTGGATTTTTAAGGGATGTGGGAACAAGAATCACAAAGCCCCACTGCACATGCAAAGATCACTTCTCAGTCCTCGTCAAACCTAACTCCAGTGAAGTTGGATGTAAGCCAAGGTGAGAAGTAGATGTGAGATGAGGAAAAAACGTCTGATGGCAAAGAGGCACACCTTTCCAGTGGAGGCCAGTAGCTCTGATGTCAGTGGGGCTGTGAAGCCACTCTGGGTTTCAGTCAGAACTCTAAAGGAGCTCACCAATGTCCTTCACACCTTGGATAGCTCCTTTAGAGTTCTGACCGAAACCCAGAGTGGATTCACAGCCCCACTGACATCAGAGCCACTGGCCTCCACTGCATCCTTCCAAACCAATAAAATAAATAAATAAATAAATAAATATTTCTAACATTATTTCTAGGCTAGAAATTATTTCTAGGCAGAACCCCTAAAATCATATAAAGATTCTGCCAAGCAGCCAAAAAGATCTTGAGTTACCCAGATCAGAGAACAAACTTAACTTGGAAAGCATTATATGGATCAGGGAGTATCACTTGGTCTGCTATTTATTTAAAAAGAATTCTAACCTGTTTTTTGCCCTCCCCCAGGCACTGTTGCTGGTCTGACAGATCCCCCTGACATTTTGACCTTTGGCTAGAGCAGTGTAGTAGCGCTCAGGCTGAATTATTGCTCAATGTTTTAACGTATTGTATCAGGATACCAGAAAGTTTGCATTCTCCCACATATAACTACCTCTACTGAAGATTAAGATCATCTTCAGAGGTTCTGCTCCAGGTGCCCCCACCCAATGAAATGAAACAGGTGAGTACCAAAGAGAGGCTGGCCTGACAACTTCTCAATGGAGAGGCTGGCCTGACAACTTCTCTATGGCCATTCTGGGGCCAGGCAAAGATTTATTTTATTCTCCCAGGTGTTTTCAAAATCTGTTTTTAGTGTTCCGAATTGCTATTTAGGCACTGTATATTTGCTAGTGATCTGCTTTTATTCTTTTCTCTGCTGGAAATTCTAATGCTGCAACTTTCATATTATTCTTTTTAATTGTATTTTATCTTTTTTATCTGTAAGCCACCCAAGGAATAATGTTATTGGGCAGCTTTATATAAATATAGTAAGCAAACAAGCAAGCAAACAAATCTCCAGTTCCAGAAACCATAAGAGGCTCAGGTTTTCTGAGGCTGCAATCCTACATTGGGGAATAAACTTATATCTTGGGGCCTTGCTAGACCTGCCGGATAAGCCGGCAGGGAGGAGGGGCGATAGCGCGCTACAGTTAGCACGCGCCGTCGCTGGCTTCCACACGCACAACGCAATGGGGCAACGGAAGCCCCGTAGCGTCTGCCATTTTAAATTTTTTTTAAAGGAGCCATGTGCACCGGAGCCCTGCCGGAGAGAAGGTATGTGGGTTTTTTTACAAAAATAAAGCCCCCCCCCGCTCTCCCTGCCCCTGATTCCCCCCTGCCTGCTCGCTCGTCCTCCCCCCATCCACCAGGCCCCATCCCGTCCCTGATCTTCTCCCCCCCCTTGCCAGGCCTGATGTCCGCTCTTCCCCCCCTTGCCAGGCCCGTCCCCGATCTTCTCCCCCCCTTGCCAGGCCTGATGTCCGCTCTTCCCCCCCTTGCCATCCCTGATGTCCTGCTTCCCCCCCCCCGTGCCATCCCCGATGTCTGGCTTTCCCCCCTCTCTCCTAGCAGGTCCGGCCTCCCCCCTGCCCCTCTCTCCCCCCCACCGGGATCCCGCCCAGCCCGATGGGCACAGCGCTCATATGAGCGCTGTGCCCAGTCCGTGGCTTTTCCCGGCTACTCGCGAGTAAGTGAGTAGCCACAAAAAGCCACGGACCCTGCTGGACGTTCCACACCATAAGCGAATTCACTTATGCCGGCTTAAGGCAGGCTTCAGCATGGCCTGACCCCGGATCTGGATGCACAGGAGGGAAACCGGGCCTCACGCCGCACTAACGCCTAGTCTAGCAAGGCCCTTGGTAAACAGATTAAACTTTCCATTATAAGTACAATGCAATATTTATGCCCAGCTGGCCAACATACATTTCCAGCACAGACATTTATTATGTTCAGAGCTCTTTCCTAGATACATCACAGAATATGAGAATTTTGTCGCGAAGTGGAAATAAACAATGGGCCAGAGTCAGTCGCCTGCTAAGCTTCTATGGAGTTAATGGGCTGGATCTAGAATTGGCATTCTGCCAGTGGAAGGATACCCTTGTGGAACAGGGCTTCCACATCCTCTCCCTCCCCTTGTATACTCTCCAAATCTCATCTAGACGTTCGCCCAACATTCCAGAGCAGATTTAATGTGTGGGTGTGGGTGTCTGCAGTGGGGAGGAGAGGATACAGAGGTCCCATTCTGCCAATGGTATCCTTCCGCTGATAGACTGTCAATGCTGCATCCAAGCCCATATACGTCATAATTAAATAATTCAAATTATTTATAAGACAAAATCCATTATTTCTTTCATTTTTAAAAAAGCAAATGCTAAAGCACTAAGTTTATCCTTATTTTGTATCCAAATATATTAACCTGCTGTGTTAATATTCTTTATTATTTTCAAATTCCAATTTAGTCTTGAAATTCGTAACTCTAACTGATGTAAGTTAGACCTGCTCAACTAGACAACATGTGTAGTGCGGTGAACAATGAACAGCCCAATCCAAACAGCTCATAATATTTGTAGTGAAAATGGTTTAGTCCAGTGGTTCTCAACCTATGCTGAGTACTCAGAAAGCCGAGAGCGGTTGAAAGCACTTGAAACCTGAGTACTTGAAAGCAATGTTTTGATCCAGAGGGAGAGGCGGATAACAAATAAATATATTATCATTATTATGTTCAACAAATTCTTTTTGAGATGCAATATTCATTTGAGAAATACAAAATGAAAGATTTGTATCTGTCTAGCCCATTGGTCTTCAATTGATGGTTGGGACCATTACTGAGTTTCAGCCTGACCTAAGGTGGATTGAAACAGTACCACTATTACCATAGCAATATATTGGGGTGGGGAGAGTAAGAAATGGATGGATATTTCAATTAAAGATGGCACCTAGTTTGGAAAAAGTTAAGGGCTACTGGTCTAGCCTTCACTGGAAGACAGCAATCCTATGCAGACTTACTTACTTCAGAGTAATCCCCACCGAAACAGTACAGCTTAATTCTAGGTAACAGCACATAAGATTCAACTCCAAATATTAGAACATGACATATATTGGGCTAAAACCAACATGACTCAAGTGGACCTCTGTTTGTGAATGGGGTTTTTTCTCCCCCTCCTCCCCCTGCATTCCCCCAAAACTGCTCTGGAAGTTCCCCCAACCGTCCAGGGCATGCAGGGGTTGCAAAGATGAGGAGCAATTCCTTCTCTCATAATACTAGAACTAGGGGTCATTGCATGAAACTGATTGGTGGGAGATTTAAGACAGATAAAAGGAAGTACTTCTTCAAACAGTGCATACTTAAACTATGGAATTCACTACCACAAGACATAGTGATGGCTACCAATTTGGATGATTTTAAAAGGGGGTTGGATAATGTCCTGGAGGAGACGGCTATTGATGGTTACTAGTCCTGATGGCTATGTGCTATCTTCAGTATCAGAGGCAGTAAGCCTGTATACACCATTTCCTGAGGAACATGGGTGGAAAGGTGCTGTTGCACCCATGTTTTTTGTGAACCGCCCAGAGAGCTCCGGCTATTGGGCGGTATAGAAATGTAATAAATAAATAAATAATAAATAAATAATGTTCTACTTGTTGATCCCTGGTCGACAGCTGATCCAGCATGACTCTTATGTTCTTAGTGAGATCTACTGGCACTGTCCATTCCACTCCCAGAAAGACACCACTGGATACAACCTGAAGTATTGCATATGAACAGTCATGAATCATTCTAAAGTTTGTGTACTTTTCTCCTTCTTCTATCCCTGGTACTTTTTTTTACATTTTTATATGACACAACCCTATAAAATGATTCCTGGGATGGGGTGGGACTGGGATAAGGAGTGCATTACTAAACGTATTTTGGACTCCTTGGCCTACACTTTCACTTGATGCATAGATGGACATACTGGGGAGGGGGGAACCACCTGCACCATTTTGATTATTTATTTATTTATTTATTTATTTATATATTACATTTCTATACCGCCCAATAGCTGAAAGATTATAGTTGTCCTTCTACCAGTATTCAAGTCTTAAAATCATATAGTAGATTGGGGGCCCAGCCACAGAACCAGCTCATGATCAGCCTTTGATGCAGCTATCATCTTACTCAGCTAGGGATGAGGAAGGTTGGAAATAAAGCATGGCTGGAGATAAAAAAAACCAAATAAAGTCCACTGTGTGCTTTCTTCCACTGACGATTGGTAGGAAGCCGTTCAAGACCCAGTGGTCAGAAAAGAGAGCCATGAGTTCAATGGGGCCAAATAATCCTAAACTGAGGCAGTGTGACTTCCAAGGATTTCAGGTGACCATAATTACTTAATCAGAGCAGGGCTGACTCTTCAGTAGGCTGTTGCATAACACACAAAAATAATTAACTTCCAATTGACATGATAATTCAATGTAGCTGTGTTTTGGGAGGCAAGACAACAGCTGCCATTTTTCAAGACCGCAATTATCATTAATACACACACACACACACACACACGGCATGCTGCACAACTTCTGAAATCACAAATAATAACAGCCTTCCCTTTGAAAAAGAAAACAGTGAAACAGATGCACACATCTGTTATTTTAAATGTCTGCAGTCACCCAATATCTAAGATTAAAGCATGCCACGTGATTACCAGATACCATACTTCTCTGGACAGGTCATTGATAAGTAACCACATACAACTTTACAAGGATTTTTTTTAAAACAAAGACAAACTATATTATTATAATACCCCCCCCCTTTTTTAGACGTACTGGCTTTTAAATTAGATTTAATTAATATCAACACATTTTCTCCCCTTCAGTTAGGAGGTAAACATTTAGATTTAAGAAGGCGATATTTACAAATGTACTTGCAATAAAAGCTATTATACAAACACACACATATCCCTTATAGTAAAATATAAATTGTAGAGCTTTCCCACAAAATTCTTCATTTATGTTAAACAGTGTTCAGTTCAGCTTTAAGTGAAATTGGTTGTAATTCCTACAAGAAATCCTAGTCTATAAATAAGACTTTTTTTTTGAGATGGCAGATTTTTTATCTGAACTCTTATACAATAATTGCTATAAAAGTTTCCCCCCTTTTAAAAAATACAGTGCTTGTTTCATGAAATTTATAAACCCATCAAAAGCATTAGTATTCACTTACAGCAGGTAACAGATACAAGATTTAATACTTGTATTAGTAAACATTTAGAAAAGCAAATGCTGTATGGTGATGTTTTAAAAATACGATTTTTTTGTGAAACCAAGCTGATCTGAAATGTAAACAGCCAGAAAAGTTAAAAGCTTGCAAATAACATGAGAGCAAATATCATGAGAGCAAATATGAATACTTTAAATAAATGTCTGAACTGTTGCTGCTACCTTTGTGGTGACACTGGTTTACAGCAAAGGAAATGAAGTGCATACTTATTCTGATAATTTTTACTTTACCAATAATCAGAACTTAATAAAAAAAATTAACAAAATAACAAAATTGATTACACGGACACCCACACATGTAAACCATGCAACAACAACAAATTAAAACAGCAGGGCACCTACACTGTAGCAGTGAATGTAAGAAACATAGTACTCAAGCCTGGAGTCCTCAGAACCTCTTTTCATAGAGCCCATCCTATTTCAACTCCCTGAAGCTGTGTTCCCTTCACTCTCTGTATACAAAGGGCTTTGTGTTCTATCGTCAAATCCAGCTGAGCTTTGGTGTGAGCTCAAGATGAACATGGCAGGCTAATGAAGTTGAAACAGTGACGTGCCAAACCCATTTGCATCTGATGACCACCGAAAATCTCTTCTAAATTTATAGACATTTCCCAAAGACTAGCATTGCCCTGTTTTTGAAATGACTAATGGTAGCCTCTCTCTCTCTTTCTCATTGTGTTATATGCTGTAATCATACAGGTATAGATAATCCATATGTATTTCTCCAGGGGAAATGTAATGAACAGGCAAACTGCTATATTAAGCATTAGACATTAATAATTAAAGGCATTCATGCTCTGCTAAACACTTATTTTGCAAACAACATTATGAGTACTGGGCATCAATTTAAGTTTCTATAACTACTGACAAATAGTTAACTGTACCCCCGCTCGCATAGTACTGTATTATTGTTGTTGTTGTTGTTGTTTTGTTGCTTTCTAAATAAGATCAGGTAGAGGAAAATGAGGAAAAGGCTGATATAATATGTTTAATTAGGAGAAATGCTCACTAAGGGTTAGTTCATACATTATCTAAAGTTTTCTTTTCCTTTTATGAAGAGTCTGCAGAGTTAAGGGGGGGATGGGGATTTATGAGCATTAATATTTCCCCACAACACTTACAGAAAGACTTTTAGGCGAGTGTACAATGGATCTAAGAAAACCGATCACAACAACCTTCACGTCATTGTTCTTCATATAAAACAAAGGCTGCATTCAGACAACACAATAGTCAATGGTGGGTTAATAGTCAAGTCCACGGTTGATTATTGAGGGAGTACTTTATACTGTTAGTTTTACCCTACCCTGTGCCTGCTTACCCTACCCTGTGCCTGTTGGCATTCTCTTCCCCTCCTTATGGTTTTACTATGATTTTATTAGATTGTAAGCCTATGCGGCAGGGCCTTGCTATTTACTGTTTTACTCTGTACAGCACCATGTACATTGATGGTGCTATATAAATTAATAATAATAATAATAATAATAATAATAATAATAATAATAATAATACTCCCCACACAACATGAATACAATCAACTGTGGTGTGGATTAAGGCAGTGTCAAGTTGACTATTAAACAAGGGTGTGTTTGATTGACACATCACCTGCCCCTCAGTTCTGCTGCTGGTATCCCATCAGCCATTGCAAGTTCTGCTGGCTGGACTAGAGCAGCAGCTGCCACTTTGGCTGTTCTTGCCAGGGAACTCTGTAGTCACTGAAAATAACCAAGTGTGTGTGCCAAAAGTCAACGGTGCCTGACAGATGACATGATAACCAGCAGTTGTTCGAATAATCAACTCTGCACGGCGTTAGTTATTTACATTGGTTATTTTGGCTGAATAACCAACCGAAATGCGAAAAAGTCTCAACAGATGACACAATGACCAACCATTGACTATTTAAGCCACTGTTGACTATTTAAGCCACTGTTGGTTATCATGTCATCTGAACCCAGTTATAGAAACCTTGCAATAGCACTAGAGTCTGTCTTCCAATGCACCAAGATCCTAGCATCTTATCCTATGAGCTGCAGCTTGACAACTGCTGAGATATGAACTTATTTATACAAGTACATATTTATACAGTAAAAATGCTTAAAAGAGGCAAACAAATAAGCCAGATAAATAAAACGTTAAATAACGTGCTCAGGCTTTATTCCCTTGCAGTGTGCCAGTTTGCAGTTTGGGATTTGCAATGTATTTTAATGCTGTTAATTGTTTGTATTGCTAATATGGTATAATGTGGATGTATGGAAGTTACGTTATGTGATATAAATCTAATAAAATAATGTGTGATTTGACAGTAAACCATATTTTTGTAGTGAGTTCTCCAGAAATTGTTACAAAAGAGTTTTAGGGAAAATGTTTTAGATTGATTTAAGCTGTGAACAATAAAATTCTGCAAACTATGTAAATTATTTTTTACTTTGGAGAAATAGTATCTAATCTTTTTAAATTATATCCCTTATCTTAACATCAATAAATTTAAATGGCAAACAATCTAACCATTCTAGAGTCCTGTTTGTGATCAAAACCTACTTGCATTTAAATGTTTAATGCTCTTGGGGCTCAATCCTCTGGGGATGGCTGTAAGCTTCCAAACTCAAATGCAGAGTGGAAGTAGCGGTGGAAGCAATCCTCACCACTGCTCTCTTCCTGCCCTGCATTTTAGCTAGATGGGCGTTTTATGCCCATCTAGTTGTGGTATTGCGGAGGGGCAGGGAAGGATGCTAGGGAGCCCTGGGGATACGGCATAAGTGGTTCTGCACATCCCCACCCACCAGCACAACCTCTTTCTTTCCTCTCTGAGGTTGCTTTTGCAACCTCAGGGAGGCAGCCGGAGCGGTCCTCTCTGAACCAGCTGCAAAGAGGAGGGGTAGGGGTGGGGATCTCAGACTCACGGGTACAAGGTCATAGTGCTGACTCCAACCTCAGATCCAGGAATACGAAATATCCTATGACCCCTCCCACAGAAGCTATCTAGGGCCCATAGGATTGTTTTCCCCAAGGCTTTAAGCTCCATCACACCGGGGGTTAACATGCTCCCTACCTTCGAGTTTTCGTTCCTCAGTTACTTCCTCTTTTCAAAAGAGGAAGTACACAACAAGCACGAGGCCCATTGAGTCTGCTGTTCTAATGGTGCTGCTTCTCCTGCACACAGCAGGAGAGAGCAGCAATTCTGAGTTAAAAAAATGGACTTAAAGAGGGGTTTTCTGTCGCACAAGGAAGGCCAGAAGGGGTGACAGGCACACGGGAGGCAGGCCACATCATGTGAGGGACCTGAACAAACTCCGTGAGTGCCCAGTAACGAGTGTGCAATAAAACACTCGTTGGATGGAGCTATTAGTGTAGACATTATGCTTATCCATAGTTCAGAGTAACTATGTTTTGTTACCTTAATCCTGGATTAGGTCTCAAATGTGCAGTGGATCCATGGCTTAGCTTGCTAAACATAGCCCAATACCTTGGGTTAATAAACGGTGAGACTTTTTTATCCCTTTGGAATTTGAGAGAATGAAAAGGAAGGGAACTATCTCAACCATATTTAGATCAATGAAGATGTAACAACTGAACATGGTTTAACCATGTGCCAAAAGGACTTTGAAGCCTGGCTTCACATTCTGTTTGTAATTCAGATGGAAATAAAGGGCAAATCAAATAGGGTTACATGCTTTGAGTGCATACCAAAGCATGCAAGTGCTTTTCTGCTGGGATTCATTGTCTTTATAGTTCTTCTTCCTTAAACTATGGCAATAGAAAATACTGTTTCAGATATTTTAAAAAAGGTATACCTATGGGAGCATAAAATAAGGTTTAAATAATATATTTGGATCAGGCAGAGAAGTCTTCAAGTATAGAAGACTTCCAACATATAAAACATCCAACTTGTCTTTTCTGTGTATTACTGTATTTCTTTGATTCTAAGATGTACCTTTTTTCCCATATAAACATCTCTAAAAACGGGGTGTGTCTTAGAATCATGGGTGCGTTTATTATTTCTTAGAATCAAAGCTTTTTTTCTGTTGGTGGTACTGAAATTAGTGTGCGTCTTATAATCGATGGCGTCTTAGAATCGAAGAAATACGGTAGGCCACATCATTCTATTAGCTGTTAGCTAACAGTAACTGGAATCTGGCATTACTAGTAACATATTCCTATGGCGTTATATTTATGTATTTCTCAAATAGCTAACATTTCCCTTCTATGATCAATATTTACTCAATTATTACCCAGGACGTGATGTGTGTTTGATTTAAAATACAGTTCACTCCATTCCAAAGATTAGAAATAGTTAACAATATATATTTTTTAAAAAGGCTGGGATCCAGCTTTAGGCATATGCAACAAGGCTGGCAGAAAGTGCCTCCACTTGACTTTCAGGGATCCCACCCCCCCGCACCTGATTTTTTATGTATCACAGCCTAACCCAGTCTCCCCTAACCTAACCTCATTCTACTCCAAGCAGCATGATGGGAGTTGTAGTCCAAAACATCTGGAAGGTGCCAAGTTGGAGAAGTCTGGCCTACCCCATTCAACAGAGCTCTTCAACCCTTGGTGAGCTGTTATCCTCATACTGGTTTCATCCGTATTTCTTGTTTGCTTGCATGCAGTTGATCTGTGTATTCTGTTGTCTTTACAGTGATATTTAATTCTTTACAATTACAAGTTTGTTATTTGACACTTCGCTGTCTGTAACTATGGCCTAAATCCTATGTCACACGAGCAGACACCTGTTCATGGAATGGGTTTCCCATCATCCCCTCTCCCTCTGCAGGCTGCCCCCACCATATTTTCTCTGGAGGGTCCCCCAACCATCTAGAGACCCTCCTTTGGGGTTGCAAAGGGGGCCTCGGGTGGAGGGAGGAAATCTGTTTCATTGACAGAAAACACCAGTGGATTCAAACCTTCATCATAATGTTGAAAGCTATGTATCATTGTGTATACAGTCACGATTGATGTTCAAAGGTCTTGAAACTATAGTTAAAAGAGTGAGGAAGTGGTTTTTAAAACTCCTTTCCTTGGAAAAACTGTTTGGTTGAGAAAATCCACCTATACCCTGGCTGACTCTCTATAGTTCTGTAGATTTCCTCTGACTGCAACACCCTGCATTTTTCGAAAGTCACCTTAGGTTCACAGTGACTGGGTCTTCTCGTGGCTCTGGTGATTTCCACAGCATTAAGAGCTCCAGACATTTGAACCCACTCATAAATCTCTGATCTTGATCTGTCGGGTGCTATAGACAGCAGCTGATCTACATTGCTGATAAAGGCAGCAGCTTGCCACAAACGTCATCAAATCATCTTTTGCAATCAATGTATCACTGCTGAAAACACAAACACAAACACACACACACACACACTATAATGAACTCAAACCGACCTAATTACTCAGAAAACTCCCTCACACAAAATAGTGAAAATCACAGAAACTGCTGAATGTGTATATAGGAAATAATAGTGCAGATTGAACTACAAACTTCCAAACAGTGTTGGATCAAAATGTCACCTTCCTCAGATGAAAAGAGTCCTTCTGTCAATGAAAGCTCCCCTCCATCAGAGGAATGGAATGTTCGGACTCAACTCATTGTGAGCTCTAAAGTGGGGTCTGCCAGTTTAGACTGCCCTTGACTATTAAACAACCACCCTATTCAGACGACATGCTAAGAAACAGTAGTTAAGCATTTTGAGCTAAACATGATGGCTAAGCATGTCATATGAACCATGACTTAGTGTGTTGTGTGAACAATTCCTAATCATGGAGGATACATAACCATGGTTTAAGCACAGTCATTAACCATTTGCTGCAAAAGGGTTAGCAGCCTAACCATGGCTTAGCGTGTTGTCTGAACAGGCCCAAAGGTATCTAAATGAATGTTACTATTAACATTTATATGCCGCCTAATTGGCTAAGAAGCCATCAAGGCATTGTACAATGATTTAAAACAATAAAACCATAATATAATGGGGCTGGTTTACACGTTCAAAACAAGCCACAGTGCCTTATACATAACTCATGCGTGGTTGTGGGGTTATTTGAGAGGTGTTTCACCTTCCAACAAGCCATGCTGCCCAGGTTCAGATGACATGATTGATTGGTTTATTGTTTAAAATTGTTTTTAGCTATATGTTGTCTGTATGTGTGCTGTTTTTACGTTTTTATGTAGACATTGTTGCATTGTGTATAATGTATTTCTAATGGTTTTTAATCTTTGTGAATCACCCAAAGGACTTCAGCTATGGGGTAGTATTGGAACATAATAAATAAATGAAATGATATACTTTTCTCTACAAGTCAAGGGCAATCTAAAGTGAGATTATGCAAATGGCGCCCAGCCTATGCTGGCACTTACCATGGCTCACAGCATGTTGGGTGGCTTTTGATCGTGCGAATTAAAACCGAAAAACATTAAAACAGCTATATAATTGAAAAGGCCAATTTCAAAAGATGTATTTTTACGCCCTTTCTAAAAGCCAAGAGACTAGGTTCAATCATAGTTCATGAGGGAGCACACTCCACAGGAGAAAGTCCTTTCCCACATAACCAACAAACAGGCCTCTGCAGGTAATGGCATCCTCAAGAGGGCCTTTCCTACAGTTCTTAATAATCAGAGAGGTTCATAATGAGACAGGTGGTCCCTTAAATAGCCCTGGGACAGAATAATGAATAAGGCACCTGCTTTAAGTTTTTATGCAAAGATAAACAGAAATGGCCATGGGGAGGAAGGAAAGAACGGTGACCTGGGACCTAACTGAATGCTCATGAAATCAGTCTATGGTTCTGGATTTTATATTGCACTGTGGCACAAGTTCTCCCCCCCCCCTTTTTTTTTTTTTTTACCGTCACAAGTTATTAAGATGAGTTTGGAGAGAAAATTCTTAGATCTCATATTTGTAGACAAGTTCAAAAAGTGCTTTGGTATGATGAGATGAACCTGAGCTAAATATCATTGCTACTAGGTATTAGGCACATAACAGGAGACTGCCACTGAAATAGGGATAAATCCTGGAAGCTGTACAAGACCCACTTTAAACATTACCCAGCCATGTCACATGGGAGCCATTTCCCCATGAGCAATTCCTGTGCTGTCTGTATGATTGTGCAGATCCAAACCATAGAAACAGCATCCTGCCCAGATGAGAGATGCTGATTCTGTAGAAAAGATCCACATGATTAGCCCACATTCTCACATCATATAAACTTTATACCAGCTCACAGAAAAGCAGCTCCCATGTAGCTAGAGAAACATTTTAAAAGGCTCTGCGATGTCTCAACATCCAGTAATCATAGGGCATGGCTAGACGAGGGCTTATCCCGCGGATCGCCCTGGGATCATCCCTGTGCATCCACATGGGATCCCGGGAGCAAGGAGGAATGATCACTCCCTTGCCCTGGGATATTGCCCTACAGTTTTATTTTGATTTTTCCACGGTCCTGGGATGATCCTGAGACCTCAGAACTTGTGGCCCAGCGTCGTGCTTTTGTCCTGGCTCCTTGAGAGTAACCACGAGGAGCTGGGACCTGGGCACAGGAGCTCTGTGCCCATGGGGGGTTGGGGAGCGGGATGAGTGCTTTTTTTTAAAAAAACACCTTAACTTTTGTGCAGGAGCGCTCCTGCACTCTTTTCTGATTAAAAAAACAAAACAAAATGGCGGGCGCGACGTCCTCTTCCTCTGGGACGTCACATGCTGCGTGTAGACAAGAGCGACGATCTCATAATCATAAAGTCATGAGATCGTCGCCCTCCATCCCCCTCGTCTAGCCATGCCCATAGACAACCTTTTCTCATAGAGAGAGTCATCAGAGAATACATAAACCTGCATGAGGAATTATGGAGACATGGTAATGATGGGAAATTTTACAACCGCACGAGTGGGCAATAAAGATGAGCAGTCACCCATGAGACTTGCATGTATACAATGGTATATTTTGCCAAGAAAAATGGTTGTAACTACACATTATTTAAGATCCACACAACTAAGATCTAGAACACACGAAGTTAAAAAAGGCAAGAACCCATAACTCATATGTCAATATGTGACAGTATTCAAATTTTGATTGCAAAAAGTATATTTAGCCACCCGTGTGGATTTTTCAAACAAATCTAATGTTTGTGTCATATTAGGAGCCCTTTTTCAACCAGCCCCTCACCCCCACACACATATGTCAGTACTTTCAGTAAAGTTTACCGTGTATTGGAATATTCCAAGTATTCCTAAAATTCATTTGAAAAGTGTATCAAACTCTTACATTTGTACAAAATATACATGATTTTTGTCTGGTTCATACTTTGCCCTACATTGTAGGTTGTAAAAGTGTCAGGTTTCCCATTCCCTCAGGCAAACATACATTCTGGCAAACTGACACGGGACACCCAGATCAGTGAGGCTTCTTTATTGCAGGAAATCTCACAGCAAAAGCTTAATGGTGACACACTTCAGAAATCATATAGCTGATGGTCAGGAGCTATAGGCTCCAAGAAATTCCAGAACAGTCAAAAGGTAATCACTACTACCATGACTGAAATCTCCATCAACGTGGTTTCCCCACTGCCATCTCGACAGTTCCGAACACAAGGAAAGGGCCAATCCATGCACGGGTTCTAAACCTAGACAAGGAACGGGGATGATTCCTGACATGACCCCTCAGGCAATCAAAGGAGCAAATTCTTGAAGGGCGGGGGGAAAGCAAGGACCTGAATTTGTAAATTGTCAAGGGCCTTCACAAGTGTGGCCTGCATTTTGGCCCATATTTACGATCACTGATTTTAAGGGAATATATGCTATAAATGTTTGACTGCCTGTAGAACAACAGCTACTTTCCCTTCTACAAATAATGATAAGTAAACTGCAGACATGGGAATTAATCCCATCAGAGCAAATTAAGCCCCATGAATTGTGCAAAATACATGGAATCACTGTTATTCCCTTGCTACAAGACTTTATTTGAGCAGTATTTGCCATGGAAATCTTCTTCCATGCACCACCGCTGTTATAACTACTGTGGTGCTTGGTAATGCAGATTCCATTACAGTAGTAAAAAATAGCATAACCAGCACAGATCTTTATATATAGTATCCTATCTGGCATTTGAAATCTGAGAACTCTTCCTGCTGTCACCCAAGCCATTACTAGAAAAGCCCGAAGTTAGGCTTCACAGCTCGGCAATCTGCCATAAAGCTAGGGAGGATGGAGTGTTAGTGATAAAAATCAGCCCTCCAATCAGTGCTCATTCTAAGTTCCATGCTGAAGTAATCAATTTAGCTCATGTTCACATGAACAAACATTACCTGAGGCATTTGTATCAAAACGACTGTGTAATGTACACACCAGCTTGCAGACCCAATAAAGTCTCGATCATATCATAGCATGACTCAGGGGCACGGTGGAAGGAAAAGAAATGTAACCATGCTTCATCTATAGCAGCAGTTCTCAAACCTTGTCATAGTGAATGTTCTTAAATCAGACAAAGTAATATATTATAAATATTTATTTATAACATAAATTATAAATATGACAAAACAGCTGACAACATACCATTGTTGTGTGTTTGGACATAGCTAGGAAAAGGAGTTATGGGGTCTTAAGCCTGCCTTAAGACCCCTCAGCAAAGGATTCCCCACTGAAGCAAAGAAATCACTTTATACCCCCACCCCAAATGGCTTGATGTGGGGAGAGGAGGTTCAACTGGTACCCACATATCATACTAGCCTCGCTCCTGATTGGAGGGCATGAGGTGGGAGCACTACAAAAAGGATAGACAAGAACAATTGCATTGAGACGTAATGCCTGAACAGAAAATATCAGCCTGTGTTGATACACATGTTGATACAGATGTTACACATATCACCCCTGCCCCCAATATCTTCAACCCTGTCCTCACTGTTCCCAGCCTTCCCGCACTGAAAGTGAAGGTTTGAGAAGGTCCTTTGAATGTGAGTAGAACCCTCCATCAATCAGAATCCCTGCTTTATCAGAGTTCCTGATTTTGCAGGTTTTACTCATGTTCTAGTGAATGCAGGAAGGTTGGGAACAATGACAGAGTTGATATTTCCTCCCCCTACCTGGAGCTCTCCAGGTGAATTGGATTACAACTCCCATTGTCCTCAGCTAGCCTGGGGCTGAAATCAGATTGCAAGAAAGATATTACGCTTAAGTGTCTCTGTGGTAAACTTAACTTGTACCATCAAAAACAGAGGCCTGATCTGGCCCAGCAATGCAACTTTCTACTTGTTAAGGGTATGATGAAACTTGCCTAGGTAGTTCCTGCCTAAACCTTAATGCAGAGAAGCCTGTGTGTGTCTGCCTGCCGTTTGTACAGTGAGGTTGAGCACAGCTTCATGTATCAAGCCTAAAAGTGTTTGAGGCTGCAATTCTATACACACTTACCTGGCAGTACATCTTATTGAACTCAATGGTGTTAATTTGGAGTATACATGTATAAGATTGTAGTCATGGATAGCACTGTAAGCTGCTAAAAAAAAGTGAAGGTATTTTCTGTGAGATTTTGGGTAGAAAGCCAAATGACTTGAAGTAGCTTTGAGAATAAACCGGAGAGAGAGAAGCACTCTACAAAAATATGATCCTTCAGAATATTTGAGGAAAATAATAACATTAATCTTGGACTAAAATAGTTGGAACTATGTATTTTATTAATGATGGAAGCTATTAGATCTTTGAATAGATGGAAATGTCAGAATAAGACCTATCTTTTCATCTGTCCCTATACACAGGGCACCTCTGCCTATGAGCAGGACTTCAAACAGAAGGCTTTCCCCATCCTTTCTTTGCAAATAAGGCCTCTTTGCTTCCTTCTCCTCACCCAACAAATGGCAAATGTAAATGAGATTCCAATAAGCACTTTAGTCACATGTCAATTGCTACCTTGTGGCAATATTGATATGCTTCTCTTTCTCTCTCTCTCTCACACACACACACACATTCGAGGCAGGGGGCAGGGCAGAACCCTGCCCAGTCACATCAGGGTTCGTGGGCAGCCAGACCTATCCACTCTTAAAACATCCTGCATGGTGGTGCTGTTGCTCTCACAAAAATGTCCATAGGGCAATTGGGGTGCTTCCTTCCAGCGTTTTGGCCTACTCCTGTTAATGCTCAATGGATGAGTCTGAAGGTGACAGACATTCTAAAATGTGGTGGAAATAGTTTGAATGCACACTCACTGGCCTGGCTCATATGTAATGACAACCCACGGGTTGTTTAAAACGTTGGTTGTCAGGGCTGAGTGTGAGTGCACTGCGACCCATGCACTGCTTTCTGAACAAATGCAGGAACAGCCCACTCCTGGGTTGTAAGTTGGGACCTCAGAACCCGGCATGCTGGTTTGCTGAGGAGTAAACAACACAGAGTTTGAACCCATGTTTAGTTGTTGGATTAAAACTCTGGGTTGTTTAATCCTCAACAACCCAGAATGCCAAGTCTGGATCGGGCTGTTCCTGGGTTGTTACAGAAAGCAGATGCAAAGCAGAGAGGCAGTATGGTGTAGTGGCTAGAATGTTGGACTGGGAGTTGAGAGATCTGGGTTCTAGTCCCAACTTGGCTACGGAAGCTGACTGGGTGACTTTGGGTCAATCACAGGTTCTCAACCCAACCCACCTCACAGGGTTGTTGTTGTGCGGATAAGATGGAGAGGAGGAGAATTATGTACACTACCTCGGCAGGATATAAATGTAATGAATGAATGAATGAATGAAAGTGGAAGTGGCAGGCAGGTGGGAGGCAGCGTGTTTGAACAGGCCCACCAATGTATGAGTTGTTTAACCCATGAGTTAGCCTTACATGCAAACCAGATCACTCTGTCCAGAGGCATATGTTTTGAGGGTAGAGAATGTATGTTCAAACTACTTTCATTGAACTACTTTCAATGCCCCTTTGATTCTGAGATTTTTAGGTACTGGAGGAAAGAGAGGGCTCATACAAAGAGTCACTACTGTGGACTAAAACAACCCAAAGTGGCATGTCATTTAAACTCACATGGAGCCTAAGGGCCTTGCTAGACGACAGGTTAGCCCAGTGTGAGGCCTGGGCTCGTCCCTGTGCGTCCAAATGACGCACAGAGGATCCCGGGCTCAGGCAGGGCCCGCGGGCGTGTAGACCATTCCGCCGCTTTTCCCATCTACCGCATTTACACGTGAGTAGCCAGGAAAAGCGGCGGACGGACTGCAGCGCTCCCGCCGCCGCCGAGTCCCCTGGCCTGTGTTGGCCTCCGCTGCCGAGTCCCCTGGCCTGCGATCCCACACCACCCATGTCCCCAGCCTCTGTTTCTCACCCCCCCCCATGTCCCCTGGCCTGCGATCCTGCCACCGCCAAGTCCCTGGCCTGTGATGCCCGGCGCTGCCATGTCCCCCGGCCGGGCATCACAGGCCGGTGACATGGCAGCGCTGGGCATCACAGGCCAGGGACTTGGCGGCGGAGGCCAACACAAGCTGGAGACAGGCAGCAGGATTGCAGTCCAGGGGACATGGGGGGCGCCGGGAAACAGAGGCTGGGGACATGGGGGGGCGGGAAACAGAGGCTGGGGACATGGGGGGGGCGGGAAATGGAGGCTGGGGACATGGGGGGCGGGAAACGGAGGCTGGGGACATGGGAGCGCCGGGAAAAGGAGGCTGGGGACATGGGGGCGCCGGGAAAAGGAGGCTGGGGACATGGGGGTGGCGGGAAACGGAGGCTGGGGACATGGGGGGGTGGGAAATGGAGGACATCGGGGGGATTGGAGGCCAGGGGTGATCGTGGGGGGGAATCGGGGGAAGGGGGGAGCAGGGGACCCATTTTTTTTTAAAAAAAAAAAACCACCTACCTTTTCCGGTGGTGCGCTCCTGCACACGTGGCCCCTTTAAACTAAAAAAAAAATGGTGGACGCGACGGGTCCTTCCAGCAGCCTGTTGTGTCTTACGTTTAAATAGGGGCAACGGCCCACGCTACTTTTAGCACGGGCTGGTCCCTCCTCCCACACGGATTCCCCAGTAGGTCTAGCAAGGCCCTAAGTCTCAGAATGCTGTTGTGATGTTTTGCAGCCTGGAGTTTTAATATCAGCAGCTTAAAAAAAATAATCTACAATTTCTACATGAAAGCTGCAGAGATGTTTCTACCACTTGCTGAGGCTTTTACAAGAAAGGTATCTTTTACACTTACCTTGTAATAAACAGAACAATATGGTTACTCCTTTTAATGTTGGAAGACCCCCAAATGTTTCAATAAAATACAGTCCTCGCGGCACTGCTTATTTCACCCACAGTCATTTACCTGTTGTTACAACAAACTTGCAACATGGTTAGTGAAAGTGTAGAAAACAAAGTCACCTGTAGTGCAATTGTGGTGTTCTTTGCAGGATATTTCCCCACCAGTCCTTGTTCTTTCCGTTTCTTGAATTTCCTAAAGTAGTCCTGTATCAGGAAGGTGGCATAGAACTTCCCCACGGTTACCTCATCATCTAAATGAACAGACCAGACAGATCTCTCCCAAGTCAGCACATTACATTAATAGCCAAAATATACTCTTATCCAATTCAGGAAAAAAAATTGTGATGGGTGCTACTGGCCTGGGGTCTTTGCTTATAACCAGGCAGCCTAAATCTAGCATGAAGCAATTTTTAGCAGGCAAACTAGTCTAAACAGTAGAAGCAGATAGGTGAGCTACTTCTTAAGAAAGGAAAGGTGTTATTTTATAGAAGTTCAAACAAGTAAAATGATCTTTTAGAATGCCAGTATATCCATGGATCTGAAACAGCAACTTTGATCAGTTTGAACCAGATTGTTACAATAGGAATTCCAACCGGAGGGCTTCCTGTCATTTCGGAATTGTTCCTTTTCAAGTAAGTTATCGCCGTAACGGATTCAAATATACCAAATTATTATTTCTATCTGACCTATTAAACTGGTTTATAATTTCTCTATAATCTTGAAGATACAGCAGGTTGTGTTAAATTATCTGTCATACAATAGAAATCAAGGCTTGGAGGCAAATGCTACAATCTTAAATAGGTTTGCTTTTAATTGAGGTCCTGCTTGATGGGATCTTTAAGAAGCTTCAGTAGCCCTATGGGACAGAATTTAATATTCTCTTTTGGCAGTAACTGGTTCCAAAATGATGGTTAGTTGTTTTTATGTATTTTATTATTGTAAGTCGCCTTGTAAGGACTTCTGCCCTGAAAGGTGGCCAATAAATGTTTTAAATGAATATAAATAAATAAGTAGAGCTAGAACACAACTCTAGTGTTGAACTAATTATGCAGATTTAATTGAAAAATGTTCATTTCAAGACTAAATGATATGGCATATTGAGAAAAACATATTTTTCACAAAGGTTAACTTTTACATTTATCTGACAGGATTAGATTGCTGGGTTTCTTTAAGAGCATGAGAAGTATCATGCTAAGACATAATTAATTCTTGGACCATATTTGTTATTATTGGCAATTTATCTAAGTATCTTTTAGTAGTTCCTTTCTATTACTGTCACGCAACAGAACTGTGCCTTTCTTTTACATGGCCAGATCTGATTTCAGGAGGTAGGGGGGGGAAATCATTAATACAATGGAATACCTATTTAAAACGTCAGTTTCAATAACCTATACCCATCAATGAGACATTTTATACTTAAGAAAGGTTTCTGTGTTAAACCAAATCCTTTTGCATTATCTGCAATTTCAAACCATTCCATTATAGGCTGCATTAAACAATAAATGTCAGGACCAATAAAGCCTGAAATGGGCCACATTCCTGATTGGAATAATAATAGTGCAGCTATCTATAGCAGGGCTATATTTGGCTTGGTATTTTATGTTATGCACCAACAGTAAGGTTAATGGATAATTTGTAGAACAAAACCAACAGAAACAAACAAAAAAGATTTAAAGTAGCGTGGTTGGGAGCCCAGTCTGTTCCATGCTGTCTCTTAAATAGCATCATTGAGCCTGCTCTCACCATATGGCAAATGCCTCACCAGTAGGTACTCAGGTCCATAAACCTCCATTGAGTACAATGCAAGCTTAGGGGGTCCAGCACCTCAGGATCTGAGAAGCGAAAACCTTTTTTCTGTTTTGTCATCACCATAGCTATTTAGTTACATCTTTGGAAGGAAAGCCCCCTTCTTCTTCTTCTTCTTCTTCTTCTTCTTCTTCTTCTTCTGCTGACATTGCATGTGTATCATCTCATAGAAATGGTTCTCTTAACTAATTCCTCTGTTTGTTAAGAATGTATCTGAATGAATTTGCCTTTTGTAGAAATGAATGCTAAACACAATAGCTCAGCCGAAAGCTCCATGTATGCTCCATTGTGAACATAAAGGTTCTGGGTAAACAGGATTCTTCAGAACTTCAACAACAGAGGAAGATGCATGTGTGGAGCTATAGGGAAATTCTTGTACACCAGGAGCTCCTAGACTGGGCCAACAGCCTGTGAAGTTCCATTCCAATCAATGGAACTTGTACTCACATCATAACCATGTCAAAGGAAACCATTGTGCATGCACGCAATACACTGAGCGCATCCACACATTTTGAGTGCAAAAAGATATTTGATGGTTGGTGCTGTAACTTTGCTCTAGCAAAACCTAAAGAAAAGTAAATACTTTTCTGTGCACACAGATCTGACATGTGTGAACCTGGAGGGGATGCCTAATTTTTTTTTTTTAGAGGAAAAGAGTACAGGTTTTATTAAGAAAATTGTTGCAAGTTGCCCATGATTAAGCTCCTTTTCCAACGGCTCTTCCCATCCTTATTATTATTTCCTCTGAAATATAAGAACACCAGTAATAAGGAAATAATATATCAAATGGGTTTTGGAAAACAAACAAACTGGGACAAAACGCTTTCTACCACAGTAATGGTCAAAACGTACAGTATGCGTTAAGCTGGCCTCTCATACTGGACAAGGCTTTTGTGGGTACTGTATATGCATACATACGACGTACATCTGCAAACCAGTTACTTTGCTTGCAGATTCCTGAATGTAATGAAGTAGATGTGTGAGAAAAGGGACATGCCCAAAACGTATCTCAAAGACAAACACAGGGACAAAGTCTGCCTTGACCATTAAAAAAAACAAAACACACTTCTCACTTTGGGCACAACAGACACATATGTGAAGGAAAGAAAGCGGCTAAGCAGAAGTGAGCATACATTAAACAGAGTTGAAATCAAAGGAGTTTTAAGGGAATGAATTCCAGAAAATGAGTTTTGGAAGAAGACAGAGGGCATCAGATAGGCTTCAGTGTGTTCTGAAAGGTTAAGGATGGGAAATTTTGAGGAAACCTTGGAGTAAAAAAAGGAACGTAGACTTTAGTGACCTTTCTGTCCTCTTTCCATCATATATTAGCAGCATTAATCCACGTTGAACTGCACTCTACTTTTTGCAAAGAAAATTTACATTTTAAATACGAAATTTCTCTCCAGTTATTAGTAAATCAGGGAAATGGGTTTACAAGACACAAATAATTTATTATGCTAATATTCATTATTTCTTAATTATGTCTTCATCACTGAAGAAATTGATTTGGCGTTTTCTTAGCCATAAAATTCACCTGTTTCATAGGTGATACATGCTTAAGGAGTCTGACCTATTCTTTCATATAATACTGGTGAAAAACCTAAGTTTGGCCAATTCAAGGACTTTAAATATAATGCATTCCATTCTAATACTGGACCTTTGTCTGATATTAAAAATTAAAAAGTCTAAACCATGAAGTCTTCTTTAGTATGGTGTTGCTTAAACTGAAGCTTTTGTATCCTGTTTTCAATAGCAGACTACATTTCCATAGGAATTGTCAAGTATGCCTCTCTGTATGCCAACTATTTTACATTCAGAAATGAATCATTCATGGCAATGTGTGTTCCTTCTGCACTGTAGCCTGTGCCCTGCAATGATTTGCCTATACTTACTACACTGTACAATAAAATTTGGCAGTGTTCTGTTTTCTGCTTTTAATGGCATTTTCTTCTCTTTTGCTCTAGACAGTTCACTGCACTTTGTTGTCAAAATATGGCTATACAAACTGAGACTAGTACAGCTGAAAATCAATATTCACTTTGTAAGCAGCAATGAAATGAAGCTGAACTTTAAATTGCACTCTGAAGCGGACCTGTATTGGGATTTAATTCTAAATGTACACGCAGTAAAGGCTCCCCATGTGCTTGATTTAGGCAGGCAGGGCTTGCTATTCTGAAGCATGTGTCTGTATTTCAATAAGAAGAAGGGGAATCAAGATGGCCAGAGGCAACACTAATTCCATGCCACCACCCTAAAACAGAATTGCTTCAGAATATTCTGAAAAGACTGATAGTTGAAAGGAATAGAGGCTGCAGAAAAAGCTCAAGCACATAGTTACAACAACAACAAAGCAATTCATCTAGGCCATGCAAGCACTCAGGTGTAAGGCTAGAAAAGAAGAGAGAGTAGAACACAGAAGTGTTGTTTTAAATGTGCAGCATCAGTTCTCTCTTGACAGCTGGATTTTCCTAGGTAGTGTTTGGCGGCATCCCATCCCCAATCTGAGCTGCCAGTTGTAAGTGGTTCGTCCGGCAACAAAGCCAATGCTTCTTCTTGGGCCATGCTGAAGAGTAGGACAGCCAGCACGCTCTCTCCCCTCTAGAGACAGGGGATGTCACCTTTGGAGAGAGAGCAACCTCCACCACTTGTCAGGAATGAGATCTTGGAGTCTTACTTCCAAACCTGAGCCAAAGCCGTCTTGAAAGCTGCAATAACACTATAACAGTACAGTAAATTGTAAAAGACACCCAGTAATGAGCTGAAATGGATTTGTCTCTTGGATGTCTAGGATGGGACTGAGATGGATTACACTAGGCAATAGATCCTGCACTTTTAAAACGTGAAAAAGTCAGAACATCACTTACAATCAACAGTTTATCATTGCTTTATACTGAAGAGAAGAGTGTGTGTGTGTGTGTGTGTTTAATAGATATATTTACATATATGTAATATAAGAAATTAAATATGTCCTCTTATGTGGATTATAGTTAAATAGTTCTAGCTAATTAACTAAAACCAGTGGACTAATTCTGTATACTATGCATCCTTACTAAATTGCTTGTCTTTGATTAACCGCTTTCTTAAATCTTTTTTGGGTTATGCTTAGCCTGTATACTGGAAAATGGTATATAAAAAATAAAGTTGTGGGGGAGGGGGGAAGCACTGGATTAATTTGGACTAACTTCATTACCGGCAGATAGCGGAGTTGAAAAGGATGCACAATAGTAAAATCAAGAGCAGAACATAGGTTCTTTCCTAGTTTAGCAAAACATTTTGAAACATATAAATTTAAATGTTTATAGATAATTTATAGCAGTGATGTTTTTAAAATATTCTGAATGTTGCCTCCATAAAATAAATCTGCATGTTTATATTTAATGGAGATGTGTCCTTCTCTCAACTAATGTTATATAGGAAATGAATTGTCTAAAAATGAAATTGACACCAGCATTCTGATTTGAGTGTCACAGTATTCCTTCAAAACCTTACCAATATGTAAACACTGAAAATGTATAAACCATATGAAATTATCTCACTAACCTCCAGCAGGAGGAACAACTTGGTCAAGGAGTTTCATACTAGTTTTCTTCCAGATTTTCTTTATAACTGCCCTGAGTTCTTCATTTGCTTGCTCTAGGTTTCCTAGAGAGAGAGAGAAAGAGGGAGGAAGAGAGAGAGAGAGAGAAAGATAGGACAAATTGGACATTTTATTTTAGAAAACAAAGGAATAGAAATTAAAAATGGCAATTCCATTTCATATTGTTATGATGAGGGCTGAGGCAGGGGTTTCACAAATACTTCATTACTTAGAAAAGGCACTTTTAGGGGTGAAAATATTTGCCCATTCAGAGTGAGGGAAGGAAGCATGGTCCTCATTCTGATTTTGCTTTGTGATATCAACACATCTGATTGGGTACATGGCATCATCAGAAATTTTATTCAGATGGAAGAGAATGGGCAGTACTGCTGCACTCCCACTGATTCTGTTGTGCCAGTGGGACCCATCGCTAGTAAAACAGGAAGTTAGCACTAGCTGTGGGTCCTGTTTGTCTATGGGCAGCATAGGATACTGCCCAATACCTTCACTCTTATTTGGCTTTGTGTTGTTTTACATAGAGGGGCCCTACTTAACAATTTGTTCTTTTTTTAATGGCTTCAAAGCTATAGATGAGTGAAAGACATAGCTGTGAACAAGGGGTGTGTAAAGTGTGCAAAAATAAGCAAGGGTAGGTTTTCATGAAGTCCTTTCCCTTAAAAACAACAAATAAAACATCTCCTTTTTTCTCAAAATGCTATATGGGTGGAAATTTTCTACAGCCCCGATGATTGAAGTTTTGTTAGGAAAGGCAGAGAGTAGTTTCAGAAAATCAGATGATACATGATACATCATATTTTATTTATTTACAATATTTATATAATATAAAAAGACATTAAAAGTACATTTTAAAAGAAACAAAGTGCAAAAGTGGTTGTTAAGGGATGGCTTCCTGGAACAACAATGTTTTCAGGAGGCACTGGAAGGAATACAAAATTGGCACCTGCCTGACCTCCAGAGGCAGGGAACTCCATAGGAAAGGCGGCCACCACACTGAAGGTTCTTCCCCTGGTGGACTCCAATTGCATGATAGGTTTATGTGGAACCACCAGGAGCATGCCCTCGGATGGCTTCAGTGACTGGGTGGGTTGATAGGGCAGAAGTCTCTCTCTCAGGTATCCTGGTCCCAAGTTGTTTAGGGCTTTGTACACAAGTACAAAAACCTTAAACCTGGCCTGGCCACAAATAGGCAGCCAGTGCAGTTCCTTCAGCAATGGAGTTACATGCTGGAAAGGGGCAGCTCCAGACAACAGCTCTAGGTTTCTGATGACATAAACATAAACATTTGGGATGGAAGGCTCTGCTTCATGTTTTATAGTACATTAGTTTATATTTTTCTTGTGTGAAGTTTGCTATCAGAACAACAGATTCCACTCTTGTCTGTATTCTTCTGAGTGAACAGTTGACATTTGTTAATAGTGACAGCTCTACAGTGTAATGAGAATCCAATGTATGGGGGAGGGTGTCTAAGACGGGAGCTGGGATAAGGCGTATCCACTGGAATCTCTTTGAATGGCCATAACCTTATGGGATTCCCTGATACATGATGCTATCATGTCATAATTGAGTTGCACCTGAAAAAGATGACATGGCTTCAGATGTAGTTTGCTTCTGAATCATTGAAAGAACAGTGCTTATAGAGGACTAATTCCTGTAAAGAAAGTTTACATTTGCACAAAACAGAAAATGCACAGGCTGGGATCCAGATAAGATGGATGATACAAGATTCCAGTCCATGGTACTGGATGGCTTGGGGCTAATGCTGTCTCTTCTACATCTGAAGAAAGACAACAAGACAATTCTGCATGTCATGTTTGACAGTTCAAGAGATTTTGCCTTATAACGCTTTGACAGTAGTTATTTCCCCACAAGCCTGGGATTTGGGACAAGTAGCTTAGTTGGGAATACTTAGAAAGGACTGTGTGTACAAACTTTTACATTCAGAAAGTCTACAGGGTTGACCACTAGGTACATCAAGTTCTCAGTACAGAGTAATAATCTGACAAAGGAAAAGTACTATGGAAATATGCATCTTATTCTCTTACCTTCTGTTTTAATCTTCAGGGCTGTTCTTACTAAAGCAAATAAAGTAGCATTAAACATAACAGTTCCATCACTGTTTAGGGGCATGTTCATGGCTACCAACCTCTGCAGATGTTTAAGAAATAGACAAATACAAAGAAATCTCAGTTTATGTTTGTCAGACTTTGGGGGAAATATACATGCACATGAAGAGCATCAGATAAAACACATATGGTGGAAAATTACAGTCAACTAGTCATTAGTGGTCAAAGGATTTATGAGCCCTCTGACTACCAGAGGCTTATCCTATGGCTGTGTCTGTAGTCGAGAGAAATTCTGCCTGATACTAGATCAAAATCTATTGTAGACAATACATGGTTTATACTTCACAGAAAACTAGCCCTTTAAAATAGCTGCCCTTAGGGGTGGGGGTATATATTTGACACAATCAAAGTTAAGCACTTTTAAGTCCCATTTCTTTCAATTATGAAATGTTTAGCTTACATTCATGTTTAGCTCTATCATGAAATTAATGGGATGTAAATGTGCCACTTTGAGATGGATTAGATCCACTGATAAATTGCCCCAAAATAATTGCCCAAAATAAAATTGTTTGGGATTGGAGGACTAATAAAAGTCTACGGCCATACTACCCTGAACGTTCCCGATCTCGTCTGATCTCAGAAGTTAAGCAGGGTCAGGCCTGGTTAGTACTTGGATGGGACTAATCATGATAATGACTCCAGGGGTTTGTCTTCACGGCACTGTCTTGGCGCTGCTCCGTGGCCAAACCCTGCGCTCTCGCTGGTGCATGGTGATAGCAACTTGTAGTAATGAGGAGAGGCAGTGTGGATTTTCCGGCGGCCATTAGGCTTGCCACGCCTGGCCCCAGCCCCTCCCCTGGCTTCTGGTGACCAACAGGAGGTCACCTTCCACCTGGGAATGTCCCCAGAGTGGCTCCAAGCAAGGACAGACTGGCAGAAGAGCCAGGCTGACCTTGCTCTGGCTGGAAAAGTCGGGCTAAGTCCCCTACTTTTCAGGGGCACATCTTTGCCCTTTTGCCCCAGGGTGGCTTTGAATCTGCAGCTGCATCATCTAACTGATGCAGCACAGATTTGGAGCCACCCTGGAGCAAAGAAGACATCAAGACAGCCCCCAGATGTCTCTATTTGAAATGGCTGTGCTTTTGTTGTGAGCCTTGCTCTGATTCTAATTACACAAGTTCTGTTTCCTCCCCCATAACCATCTTATTTATCAGATGGGTTTAAACAAGAGGGGATGGTTCTTTCCATCTCACATTCTTTGTAGGCAGTTTAGGGACATTTGACTTGTCTCACCCTAACCCAAACAAGGTTTGCAAACCATGAATTGAAAACAATGGTTTCCTCTAGAAAAACAAACAAACTATCTGAATTGGAGCATATGGCAGCCGGGGGGGGGGGGGTAGAGAAAAAGGATGTGCCAGCACAAGGTGTGTTCATGTAGCATCTAATCCTTGCTTGGCATTCAGTTTGAACCAGCCCAATATATTAAGTGTTCTACAGAAAGATAATGGTATCATGACCAAACTGCATGCAATACAGTGTCCCACCAAGAACCAGCAAGCAGCCTGCACTGTTAATTACAAGGACTTGGAAGATTCTACATACATAACATAGCTCTGGTTACACAGGTATAGATGGGGTTTGTTCACTTTCTCTTCAAAGCCGATGAGCAAGAGATTACATTTTAGCTAAACCTAGACTCTTCAAAACTCCTTCTTACTAGAATTTAGAACTAGTTTTAGAAGACAATCCACATTTTGTTCTAAATCAGTGAGCCAGGACAAGAACAGGAGGTAGGCATTTTCTTTGTTTGTTTGTTAGTAAGATTGAATAGATACTGCTTATAATATTGGTGAATCTAGCTCCTTGAATTTACAAGAGTCCCTTCATTAGCAAATTACATTAGGCAGAAGTATTGACACAATAAGTAGTAATTGTTCTAAAAGGCAGAATAGCCTACCTTGCACGCAACTCTGTGAGGACATAATTTACCAAAACCAAGAGGAGGCTGTATGCGTCGCAACAAGGTAACAACGTCAAGGTGTTTTATTCTCCCCCTACAAAAAGAAGTACGGCATTCACTTAATAGTTCCACCTGACTTTAGATTTTGGTTCTTTTGCTCCTCTGTTAAGCACAGACTGTAGCACAATAGCAAGTCTAACTTACTTTGCTTCAGGATCATATTCTGACCATATTCTTTTAAATTCATCTAGATGATGTGGACCAAGAATAGACCAATCACGTGTCAGATAATCAAAGTTGTCCATGATGACAGCCACAAAGAGGTTGATAATCTTAAAAACAATTTAAGGAACTATTTAAGAACGTTCATATTAATATGAATAATGTGAATGATTAACAACATTTTAGATTATGTGGGCGTAGATGTTGCTGTGTGAGAGAGATTTTTAAATATATACATCAAATTATAATCTCTGAAAGATTCAGAAACTACATGATCAGTGCTAGTCCAAGCCATGGTGCTGCCAAATGGAACCAGATCCTCATGACCATGGCTAGGTCCAACACTTTAGAAAGTCTTGCTATACCATACAGACACCAGTTCCTGCCTTTATCTATCTACCACCCCCTCACCCGTTCCATGGTACTGCCTAAAGAAGACAGCTTGACCCTGCTGCATAGCCGGATCAGCCCTGTATGAGATATGGATATAAAACATTTAAGTTCTGATGTCACCTATACCTTCTGGTATTGTATACCATCAATACCAGAAATGATACACAGTTGTCAGTTGCTTGCTTTTTTTTGTAGTCCCCCTGCCCCCAACCCAGTGTTGACATGCTTCCAATCTCATATTTAGACTCAGCTATTGGATGAGAGAGAAATGAAATAAGTAATAAAAATTAATAAATAAATAAATAATAGTGAAGTGTTTTATCTAAATGGCGGGTAATGCTAACCATGGTTAGCTTTTTATTTATTTATTTATTTATTGCATTTTTATACTGCCCAATAGCCAAAGCTCCCTGGGCAGTTCACAAAAACTCTCTTAAAACTCTGATTGCAAACTATGGTGAAAGCTAGCCATAGTTAGGCCCTGTTCAGACAACATGCTAAGCCATGATAGTTAAGTATTTTGAGCTAACCATGCTAGCTTAGCATGTTATGTGAATGGTATTTTCCTAACCATAATGGCTACATAACCACAGTTAACCATGCTCACTAACCACTTGCTGCAAAAGAGTTAGCAGCACTAACCGTGGCTTATCGTTTCATCTGAACAGACCCGCGAGGTTAAACATAGAGCTCCTTGGCAAGAGCAACCAAAAACAGTCCTGTTACTCCTGCCAGATCTCTATCGTCGAAATGGGTGACCTCACTCTTAGCCATTAGCAAGGCCGTCCCTGTCAATGGAATTGTATTATCTTGGTTCAGCCCAACAATGCGGTTTTGGGCTGGTTTTTTTTTTTTGTGTGTGTGTGTGTGTGTGTGTGTGGTTTTCCTGAAGGTTAAAAACATGGCTGCTACAGCGTGGCCCCTGTAATGGCTGCCTATGGCTGCAGGCAGCAAAGGCCTGTGATGGCTGCTGCCGGGAGTCTGGGCTACTGAGGATGCTGGGATGCATGAGGGAGTGGCCAGAGGACTGCAGGATTCTGCCTGATGGTAGGTGGTTATGGAGTGGTTAGGTTAACCACACTGTAGTGGTTGGTTAAGTGGTCATCTGGCAACAGCACACGTAGTGGTTAATATTAACCACCATGCAGCACGGTTAGCCTAACGACCTTTCCCCAAGTGTTGTCTGAGCAGAGACAGTCTCATAAGATAATTAGTAACTTAGGATGCAATCCTATGCATGTTTAGCCAGAAAAAAGTCCTACAACTCCCAGCAAGCCATTATGGTGTTTCTTTTGCATTTTGGCTCTGCCCCTTTTGCCTTTGGACCTGGTTACCACTGGAATGCAGGTCCCAAGAGTTTCTCCAAAATGTAATTTCTCCTTTGGTTGAAAGGGGAATCTCAGCAGGTGTCACTTGTAGAACCTGGTGAAACTCCCTCTTTATCACAACTGTTAAAGCTGCAGGATCCCTGCCCTCTTTTGTATAGCTCCTGCGGCTTAAACTGTTGTGATGAAGAGGGAATTTCTCCAGGGGCTGCATGCATACAAGCGACACCTGCTGAAATTCCCCTTTCATATCAACTGTAAAAGATACAGGAGCCCTGTTCTCCTTTCCATATATGGTCACCTTATCATATGATTGGAGGCAATTCTTAAGAGACTCTGGCCCCAGGCCATTTAGGCTTTAAAAGGCTAGAAGTAAAGTAACACACAAGTAGTGTTTGTTACAAGTATGAGACAGCTTCTTAGGAAGGTGGGCATGTTACATCTGCCCTGGGGTTCTGAAGTGTTTCAATCTGAGTAGATTGCCTTTAGTTTTATAATGAAAATTGCAGCAACAGCGAAACAAACAGAAAAAAAAATAGAAAGAAAATGCTACACTGAGCAAACATAACAGTCTTGAATATGTGCCCTTTAAGGAAACACATTGCCTTTCAATCACCTTTAGTCAGAATGTTAAGTCAAAAAAGCCATTGGATAAAAGAAAAGGGGGTGGGGAGAAGAAGAACTACAGGCACAATCCAGTGGGAAAATCTTTCTGCTGGATTGAGCTCTGTAACGACCCAATTCCCATGATTGCTGCAGCCCACTGGGGCTTTTTGAAGCCACTGTTAGTTGTTGTGCATGGTGGGCAACTTTTGAATATTCAAGCTGCAATCGCACCTTGTTGTGTCATCTGAACCCATGGGTCCTGGGAGGTTTGTTAACCACACCCTTGCCAGGCTCAGTCTTCTCCTAAAAGCGGGTTTATGACCCCCACCCCTGGAAAAAGTGAAGTACCAGTTGAAGGGGAAGGATTGCAGTTTGAGATTGATAAACGAATTATCAAGGAACACCTAATTTCTTTGAACAAGTTCAAATCTCCAGGACCCGATGAACTGCATCCTAGAGTAATAAATGAGCTAGCCAAAGAACTCTCTAAAGCACTGTCCATTATGTTTGCAAAATCACAGAAGACAGGTGAGGTGCCGGACGACGGGAGGAGGGCTAATGTTGTCCCTATCTTCAAAAAGGGCAAAAAGGAGGAACCTGGGAACTTCAGTCCGGTCAGTCTGACATCAATCCCTAGGAAATTTTTGGAGCAGATTATAAAGATGTCAATCTGTAATCACCATGAAAACAATACTGCCAGATTTACTTGATCTCATTCTTTATCAGGTAACCTCCCTTGTGGATGTGGGAATGCTATGGACATAATATATCTTGACTTCAGCAAAGCTTTTGACAAAGTACCACATTACATTCTGATCAGTAAACTAGCTAAAAGTGGGCTTGATGGAACAACTATTAGGTGGATTCACAGTTGGCTACAGAATGGGACTCAAAGAGTACTTATCAATGGAACCTTCTCAAACTGGGAGGAAGTAATGAGTGGGGTACTTCAGGACTCAGTCCTGGGCCCAGTGCTCTTCAATATTTTTATTAATGACTTGGATGAGGAGGTGCAAGGAATGCTTATCAAATCTGCAGATGACTCAAAATTGGGTGGGATAGCTAATACCCTGGAAGACAGAAACAAACTTCAAAGTGATCTTGATAGGCTGGAGTGCTGGGCTGAAAACAACAGAATGAAATTGAATAGGGGTAAATGCCAAGTTCTTCATCTAGGAAAAAGAAACCAAATGCACAGTTACAAGATGGAGGACACTTGGCTCAGCAATGCTACAAGCGAGAAGGGTCTTGGAATTGTTGTAGATCACAAGCTGAATATGAGCCAACAGTGTGATGTGGCTACAAAAAAGGCAAATACTATTTTGGGATGCATTAATAGAAGTATAGCTTCCAAATCATGTGAAGTACTGGTTCCCCTCTATTGAGCACTGGTTAAGCCTCATCTTGAGTATTGTGTCCAGTTCTGGGCACCACACTTCAAGAACGATGCAGACAAGCTGGACTGTGTTCAGAGGAGGGCAATGAGGATGATCAGGGATCTGGAAACATGTCCTATGAGGAGATACGGAAAGTACTGGGCATGTTTAGCCTTGAGAAGAGAAGATTGAGGGGAGACATGATAGCACTCTTCAAATACTTGAAAGGTTGTCACACAGAGGAGGACCAGGATCTCTTCTCGATCCTCCCAGAGTGCAGGACACGGAATAATGGACTCAAGTTACAGGAAGCCAGATTCCCGCTGGACATCAGGAAAACCTTCCTGGCTGTAAGAGCAATACTAGGGAGGTTGTGGTTTCTCCCACACTAGAGGCATTCAAGAGGCAGCTGGACAACCATCTGTCAAGGATGCTTTAAAGTAGATTCCTGCATTAAGCAGGGGGTTGGACCTGATTGCCTTATAGGCCCCTTCCAACTCTACTATTCTATGATTCTATGAGGTTTGGATGATACAACAAGCCACAGTCATAGCATGAATATTCAGAATGGCCACCTGCATTTGCCACAGCCCACTGTGACTTAAATAAGCCTCATTATTTTTTCAGCACATTGCATTTAAAATCCCTATGTGAACCTTGGACTGGATTTTGCAGCAAATATCACCTATAAATTTTACTCAGTGGAACTCCATGCCACAAGACATGAGTATTTCATAACTCATTTTATAGACTTTTCTAATTATTCTACAATGACTTTTCCTGGCAAAATATCGCCCATTCATAAAGTTTCAGGAAGTTCCAGTTTCAAGACTCACCAAAAAAGCACACAACATATAAAAACTGATGAAATAAATAATGGCAAAATTGCTTCCACATGTGAATTCCTCTCCTGGGTTATAATCAGAGTCTGGATCACATCGTTTCCCTGGCATACAAGCCAACATGATCTCCTGCCAAGCTTCTCCTGTGGCACATCTTTAATATGGAACAAAGCAAGAGAAAATTAGCCAGATAGCATTGTTTCAATTAGAATTATGGTATTATTACTATTTGGTGACAGTAGCCCCAGACAATGTCATGCGAGGGTACAATTCAAAGGTTCCATGTGTGTACAAGTGCACCAGGGGATGAGCATACACAGCCACTATCACCCTACCCTAGCAACCACACAGCTCTTGGGATTGATACATATGCTCAGCACACCAGGGGCTACCCAACACACCAAGGGTGAACCAACATATCTCAGTTCCTACCCATGAGACATTAGCTCACCCAGCCCATACGCACCCACCATCTCAGTGCACACCATTTGCACAATGAGAAGGAAAAAGGTCTGCATGGTGGATACACTGGCTACTAAATGCACTGACTACTCACAGTGCACTGTGCCACCAGGTTGCTTATGAGCAGCAATGGAGGGTGTGTGGAAAGAAAATGGGTAGGCCAACTCAGCCTGACCTTCCGCCTCCATTTGCTGTAGCGGTGGCATAACTTGCACAATGGCCTTTGGCAACTAATATACTAGCGGGAAGCCAGTGCATGTGTGCCCTGGTCTATCCCTTCTCTTTCTCTTCCTGGTTAGTAATTGCACCGTGATAATGTGCTCTGTCCCAAATGGCCTGCAAGTGCTTCTGGGCTCAGGCACAGTGGTCCACTGGTCCTTTACAGCAGGATATTTACTGATGATTAGTTCAATGGGAAGAAGAAAATCTGAAGACAAATTTGTGCTAAACTGTTTTTAATCCAGCTGAAGTGAAGGTGCATATTTTCACTCCTTTTAGAATTCAAAGAACTGTACATATGGAATTATGATCGTTCACCCATCAATATTTTCAGTGAATTGCAGTGAAGGGGTGTGTATGTGTGACCTGCTCAGCTTGTAGTCCATGCCTAGGCTCTGCTCTACAAGCAATGCACAATAGTCTCAGGGACTTCATAACAGTGCTCTTTATTACTACAGTACATGAGAAAACACTCTGAGGAACTGCATGGTACCCTGTCTCAGTTCCAAAGCCTGCACTAAGACAGTGGGAGAGGCCCCACCGAAGTCTTCTGCAAGAACTAAAAGTGACAGGTTCTCTTAAAGAAATATACGCACATACATACATCACAATCTGCTATAGTTTTCATACATTGCACTGCTTCTACAATCAAATTCACACTTGCATTTCCATAAACACATGCACGCTACACTGCACCTCCTTAAACATACACACCCCAGCAGACTGGTTAAGAACAACACACTGCAAAGTTGTCATACACTATTCTAACCCCCCTCCCCCTCAACACACACAAAATGAGAACCACACTGTGCTACTTTGCAGGACTGGTGTAACCCACTCTTTCTCAGCCACATCCCTCCAATAGCAGTATAATAACGATGAACTTTATCTGTGTGGCTTGCAAAGGGCTCTAGCAGGAAGACCAGAATGATCCACCTGATGGACCACCAAGGTACATTCTATTTTCCACTGGTTTATGACAACTGAAAATGAACATTAACTTCACTCTGGAAGGAACATTATGCCAAGTTTAAACTTTAAGACAAAATGGTAGAACCTCTGTAGAATCCACCAATGTGGGGAAGGGAGGAACCTCCACAACATTTTTTAAACTCAACTATCAATACCAACAGAAGAAGAAATAAAGTCTACCGGAAGAGAAGCAGCACCGCTTGGGGAAAAGTCTGAAAGTTGTTGTTCCTGTTAATTTGACTACCATCCCTCAGAGCAACTTTGCCAAATACCTGAAAAAGGGAGAAATGTTGTTGCAGCATTAGTTTGTTTCATCCTCCAACAATATTGATAGTAAGAAAGTAAGAAAAGTCTTGCTAATTAAGGCCAGCAGTGAAAAGCCTGTAGATCATGAAAGCAAAGGCCACCTTGTTTGAATCCAGCAACGTGAATTCAGTGGCATACTGAACATTCAGCAGCCATGGATAATAGTTGTTGATATTTATTTATTTGTTGCATTTTTATACTGCCCAATAGCCAAAGCTCCCTGGGCGGTTCACAAAAATTAAAACAATTCAGTCTAAAACAAATAGTATAAAACATGATATAAAATACAATATAAAAGCGCAACCTATCCTCCATGGATTTGTTTTATGCCTGTTTTAAGCCATGCAGGCCATGGGCAGTGGCTTCCACAAATGACTAATAGCTTTGATCCTAACTTTATTTCCATGAATCAAACAGAGTTTGTATTCTCTTAACAGGGGTTTCCCCTGCATCTCCCTGTGCTCCCCTCCCCAAATCTGCTCCTGGGGCTGGGGGGAGGGGGCTGGGGGTGGTGTGGGATATGGCACAGGGGCTTCAGATGGCAGAAATCACCAGCTCCCTTTTCTGAACATAAGATTGATGTAGAATGTAGATGTGTGTGCAATCTATTTTATGTCCTTATGTGAATGGTTTTACACTTTATACTATATATTTTAATGGTATTTTTAAATTTTGCGAACCATCCAGATTGCTTCAGCTATGGATGGTTTAGAAATATAATAAATGAAATTAAACGAATCCAAGCCTATGTGCTGGGCAAGGAAGTGCTGTCTTTTCTCCATTCCGAACCTACTGCCTATTCATTTTATGGGGTGGCGCTGGCGTTCTAACATTATACGACGGAAAAGAAAAGAAAACATGGAGAAACAGGCTGTGCAAGAGCAACTAGGGCTGGACCTTGGTGCCAAAGGCACTGCAATCCCCCAACCACCCATCCGCCCAACGACCACTCAGAGAGTGGCAGGTGATGGAGGCTGTGGCAGACAGGCCTGGCATCAGCACCTGGTCTGGATGAGCATGCCAGGGCCCACCAGGGACTACACTGGTCACAAAAGCATCCTTCCCGTCTTTAAAATATTTTATAGTTAGGGGGCATGGTTAGAGATGCTCATTTTAAAATATTAATGACCTCTACAACAAAACTAAGCTTATTCTCAATCAAGTGTGTACAGCATCTGGGCAGCAGAAACAAGCACCATTTTATTCCACTAGTCATGATGGTGATATGATTTAAGCAAGTTAAAATGCGAAAGTGCACACACTCAGATTCTTCCTTTCTTTTTTCAAAAACTAGGGATGGCAAACAGGTTTTTTTGTTTTCTTTTGCTTTTAGCAGGGAAGAAACAGCTCCTATCACTACCAAGAAACATTTGTCATCTGGCCTCACTTTTAATTTTATAAATCTCTCTCATGTGGCCCCTTGGTTATCTTTTTCTAGAATAAAAAGCCGAAATGCTACAGCTTTTCCTCAAAGGGTAGTTTCTCCAGTCCTTTGATCATTTTGGTTGCCCTAATTTCCACTTCTTCCAGCTCTACAATATCCTTTTGAGATGTGGTGACCAAAACGGTACACAGTATCCCAAATGTGCCCACAGCATGTATTTATATAAAGGCATTATGATATTGGCTGTTTTGTTTTCAGTCCCTTCCTAATAATCCCTAACATAGAATTTGCCTTTTTCATTGCTGCCACACACTGGTTTGACACTGCCACTTCAGACTTCATTGGTATATGTGTAAAATGAACTTTATATTTACTTACACGGAATGTCATTTGCTATTTTGTTTGCCTATTTATCTGGTATGGATCTCTTTGCAGTCTACTTGGATTTTCACTGTCCTGATTAACTTTATGTCATCTTCAACATGGTTACCATACTGCTCATCCCAACTCTGTGCCATTCATGAATGAATTAAACTGTGTTGGTTCCAGTAAAGATCCATCTGAAGCCCCAAGACTTACTGCGTTCCGTTGTGAATACTGTGTCTATGCCTATCTCTAGTTCCTGTTTTAAGAAATTATCTAATGACTGCTAAATTTACCCAGGAGCTGTCGGTGAGGGAGTTTGTACAAGATTAGTCTTATCTACATGAGTGTTAATATTGTCAAAGAACTCAAAAAAAAGTTGTTGAGGCAGGATTTCTCTTAGTACAAGCCATGCTGTTTCTTCCCTTTTTTATATACATTTAATAACTTTATTAATAGTTTTCACTAAGTTACCTAGGACAGATGTTAGTGTAATGGTCCTACAATTTCCAGGGTCCCACCCCCCAAGATCTCATATATGTGGCAGAAATTTTTTAAATCTTAAGCAAAACATGGCTATTGAAACATTCTGGCTGTTGCATTTCAAGCAGGGGTGCGCAACTTGTGGCCCTCCAGATGTTTTTGCCTACAAGTCCCAACATCCCTCATCATTAGCTATGCTGGCTTGGTCTGATGGGAATTGCAGGCGAAAACATCTGGAGGGCCGCAAGTTGCCTACACCTAGTTTAAGTCATAGTCATGATTTCTGAAGATCTTTGGCGGAGGTATGTTGATTTTTGATGTTGACTACTGTGATCTTGAGCAGCTCTCATTAATTTTAGTGGTGCTGAATCAGAACTTCATGGCTTGCAAGCGCCACATTGGGGATCCCTGCTTTATAAAATCATCATGACAATCACTTTATTCTAAAAGGAACATTGTTATGAATTACCTGCATTCCAATAACCGCATAGATGAAAAACAACATTGCTATCAAAAGAGCAACGTATGGCAGAGCCTAAAATGGAAAACAAAAAATTATTGTAGATCATGGTAACTTATTTCTCTGTTTGAAGCTATTATGTATGCATTGTACAGATAAGTTTGCTTACAGTTTTCAAACTACTCTGAAACTGATTAGACTGTGGTGCAGTGGGTGGTTTGGGAATGGAAAGTGTTATGGTCATTTAAAATGCTATGAACACACAAAGCTGCATTGTACTAAATCATGCCATTTGTCTGTTTAGCCCAGTGCCATGTGCTCTGTTGGGAGGTGGCTCCAGGGCAGCTGTGCACAACCTTTTCGGTCTTGAGAGCAACATGAGATGCTGACTTGGGGGTTGGGATTGGAGGCTGCACATCTATGGTCTCCAGGAGAGCATCCCAGGGACCATAGAGTTGCTTGGAAAAACCCCTTCCAACATCTGAGACAGTGCTCTGGCCTTGGAAAGGGGAGTTGGAGATCTGAACCTCCTCGCACACATCCTTGCCCCTGACATGGAAAGAAAAATGTGCTGACTGCCCTCTGAGGCCAGAAAAGTGACCTTGGAGGAGGAGGACAGTGGCCTTCCAGTGGGCAGGAAAGGCAGTAGACTAGAGAGGCGAGGATATGATATAATGTTAACGGATACAAGTTTGGAGTCTTCCAAGCAGCGAAGGGCTAATCAATAGGATTGTGCTCTCAGAACTTTGCATATCAAAGAATGAGTAAGCCCCACCTAGTTTTAATTCTGTATCTTGAAGAGAAGCATCAATTGGGAAAGCATCAGTCACTTCCTCTTCCTAAAGATGCTAAAAGCTTCTAGCTGTGAAGCCATCGTATAAAAGATTACATCAACAAAAGGTGCACCCTTTGGGGCCATGTTCACATCAGAACTGGCAGATTGCAATCGCATTTCATATCTTCAGTTTACCACTGCCAGCATCAAGTGAGGTTAGATAGCTGCAGTAGCAAAAGGGTATGACATGCTATATCAGATTAACGTTTCCCTACCCAGCAAGAATTCTCAGTCAGCACAAAGTGAAGACAGACTGAAGGCCAAACTACATGTTATGCCGTTTTGTGCCATTTTAGATCCAATCATGCTGGGGAGGGAAAGATCAGCCTCTCCGCCCATGTGCTGTGTTTCTGGTAAAGACCCTCCTCCTGCACCTGTAATTAATAACATGTATCTACAAGCTACACATTAAGTGTAATGAGTAGTTTGGCCCTCAGAGCCATAATTTTACGCAAAAACTTTAGTGAAATAGTTAGCATTGAAAATGATACATTATTCTAAGGCTCCAATCCTACTTGAGAACAAGTCCTTTGGAACTCAAGGGAACTTACTTTGGAATAAACATTTATAGAATTAATACATATTGCAACTATTATGGTAAAAGCTGATATGTTTCAGCTGCCTTTTTAAAAATTGGTTAATTTTAAAGTTCCCAGGTCCATCCTATTCAATAATAATAATTTAAGGTAGGCAATTGACAATTAACACTGCTGGAATGGAAGCCATAATCATTAACCCTGGAAATGACACCTCTCAAGCCAGCTCACTATCTCTCAGGTTCAGATCCCCCATCTGTAGTAATGGGAACAATGACTACCTACCTCACCTGATTGTTGTGAAAACGAATAAGGACTGCAAAGAAATGTGCACAGTTGTGTTCTTGTGTGCTACATCTATGAACATAAGTACCGTTCTGCATGTGTTGACATTGTGACTATATACATCCACATCCAATGACTGAGTCTTTTGATGCAAATGGAGAGATGTATCTGGGGCCTCCTGGGCAGTATCCAACAGTGCCATTCCAGAAACTCAAATAGTGCTAGTGGAGCTCCACCAAATCTTACAATTGACAAATGCTTGCACATGGGCCCCTCTTGAAAGCGGTTGTGCAAGAACTTCAGTTGGATTCTCCTCTTGCACATAGTTCGGAACCTAATTTCCGCTAACGAAACATCATTTGTGCTAGCAGAATGACACAGTTGGATACAGCTCCCTGTTGTTACACATGACTAGGGGCCAGTTATTCATACTGCATTGTATTTTGACCCTGAAGAGAACCCAGAATTTTAATTGTGCTAACCTGAAATGACTTAATAAATGTCCACAGCAAAGTTCTGATCCCTTCACCCCGGCTAAGGAGCTTCACCAATCGCATCACTCGGAAAAGCCGGAAAAAGGTGATGGAGATTCTTGCGCTGTCTTCGCTGTTCTGAAAGGGCATTATCAAGAAATCAGACCACATACAATGGAGGACATGCAACATTTCAGGAAAAGAAAACAACAACAAATGCAAAGGTGAACAAGGTAAGATTTGAAAATGTATCTCTGGAGCCTTTTCAGCTTTATAAGCATGATATGACAGGAAAAATTACATGCTAGCACACAGGACCTGTAGAAATGCTTCACACATCACATGCATTTCCAAGTTTTCCAGTTTGTTAATAGGGTCATGTTGGGTTTGTCTGTAGTAGAGTTTGATAGGCACATTGACAACAAAACCAAATCACTGCATACACCTTTCTAGTGGGACAATTATGAAAAATACAGAAAAACCAGTGGAGAAAAGAGACATGGCAAAAAGAATAAACTCAAGTAGAGGAACAATCACTGGGGTCAGTTTACTAATCTTACCCCAGACTCATCAGTTGTGACTGTTTCAGTTGGCTTTGGCTTTAAAAAATTAAGAACATTATATATTAAAATCAAATCAAAGACCTTGCAAATTAATTCAACTTGACAATAAAGAGGGCACAAGGAGAGTCTCCATTAAAGTTTGATAATTTGATGCTGATTGAAGGGGCCCCCACAAACAAAAGGTTGTGCTTCACATATGCCTTTAAACATCGCAGTTTACATTTCCAGCTGAGCTGTGTTAGATAAATTGCACGCCCGCTATCATAAGTGAGAGAACATTTGTTATAGCTGAATGGTGTGAATGTACTAAAACAGAGAATCATGTTACGCTTCTGCCTCGACCATTAGCCTTCAACTGTTGGGTTGTGACTGAGTCACAACCTGATATAAGGTTGGTAGCAGCAGCAACAACAAAACCATCTTTTGGAAGAAGAGAAGGAGAAAAGAGAGGAAAGTAGAAGGACAAACAGAAGAAGACAAATATATGTAAATCTAAGGGGGAAACAATATATAGCATATGCACAAATTTAACGTGAGTCCCATGTTGCAATTTGGGTGAAATGTGGGTTGCCTGGAAAGGTGGAAGGCCAGTAATATAAACCAACTGTTGTACATTTGATGCCTGATTACAGATGAAGATTTGACGAATTAATGCTAGTCACTTACTGGGCCATTTTTTTTTTTATTATTATTATTATTATTATTATTATTATTATTATTATTATTATTATTATTATTATTTTGCACAATCAAATAAGACATCATGGCTTATTTAAGCCATGGTGGGCTGCAGCACATGGCGGTGTTTGTGGGTGGCCATTATGAATATGCAAGCCGCAGCTTACACCCAGGAGGCAGGACTTGTGTGAGGATTAAACAAAAGGAAGTACTTTTTTATACTGCACATAGTGAAACTATGGAATTTGTTATCACAAGAAGTAGTGATGGCCATTAACCTGGACAGCTTTAAAGGGGATTAGAGATATTCATGGAGAATAAGATTGCATCACTGGCTACTAGTCATGATGACTATGTGCTCCCTCTAGGATCAGAAGCACCATGCCTCTGAATACCAGTTGCTGGGGTACACAAGCAGGAGGGTGCTATTGGTCTCACGTCCTGCTTTTGGGCTTCCAGTGAGCATCTGATTAGCGACTATGGGAAGCCAAGCGTTGGACTAAATAAACCTTTGGTCTGATCCAGCATGGCTCTTCTTATGCCAAGAATGAAGTTGCCTTGCTGTGCTTTCAAGTCTCCTTCTGCGGTGGTAGAGTGGAAAGGGTGGGAACTCTACAAATGTTAAATTAATTTCAAAACAAGGAGGAACTGTTAAAGAGATTTCAGATGACATAAGTAAGTGGAGGCAGAGGAAAGTGTCACATTATAATAGACAGAAAGAGCCTGTGCCGTTTTGAGTATCTTTAGGTGAGATGAGAAGACGTTGACCGGATTTTATTAGAAGAAAAGTATGCTCTATAAAAAATAATAATTGTTGCACTGTATCACTATCTCCTAAGAAGAGCATTTCTGTTGAGGTTCCATCCAGCCTGGGATAGGAAACTTGCAGTATCAGCAAGGCTTCGTTCGTGCATGCGTGTGTAAGTAGAGTGGTGGTGGTGGTCAGGTAAAGAAACACCAAATATGAACATTTTATAGTTATATAGCAGGGGTGATTGATCCGGAGGGTAGGAAAGGGGGGAGTGCCTTTTTCTTTCCTGTTTCCTGAAACTTCACTTTATATTGCAGGGACAGGCGGGTTTGTTGTTGTTGTTGTTGTTTAAATCTTATGGCATGCACCCCCTAGCCTTAATCCATTGTTCCAGTAGATTTGTTATAAGATATGAGGGGATTGAAAAGGTCAATTTCTTGTCACTTCCTGCTCTCCATCCCCTCCTTTTTTCAACTGGTATTCTGAGATTCTCTGTCAAACATATACTTGCTGTCAAATCCAGTCTGTCTGAGTTCTGATTCATTTAAGCCTTTCCTCCTCCCTTGGGGTGGAAGTAGGAGCTGCCCATAGAACACAGTGAAGATATCCAGGAAATCCTGGAGAAATCCAGAACCTGGAAGTTCTATCACCATAGAATGGGGATGAAGTATTCTAAATTTCTCATCTTTATAGGCTCAGCTGCTATAGGGCTCAAGTGAGATCAATAATTTGTAAGACATGCGAGCCCAAAGGTGCACGTCAGATAATTTGACAATTGTTGTTAAAATGTCTTTTTCTTTTAATCTTCAAACCAACATACTTCTGTGTGCCTAAGGAATCAGCTGTGCATGTGGAAACCATTACTATTTTAGGGTGGCCCAGGTTTACTTCCAAACTGAGAAATACGTGGTTGTCTGAGTTTGATATCAGAGGGAATGATTAGAGCAATTTATAGGTGGCCCAACTTGAGGCACAACCACAGTCAAAACACAAGTAATTTTAACAGATTTGCTTTCTAAGGGAAAAATCACATGTACATAAAAAGTGAATTTAGTAATCTGAGCACTGAAAAAGGCAATTCATCCACAATGGAACTGCTTGATGAGGAAAACATCATCTGATTTGTGCATAATAATTTTGTAATTATAAGGCACTCAGTAGTCATATTGAATCATACTCATCTCTCTATTTAATCTAATTTCACCCAATGGCAATTTATCCCTAACATCTCATGCCAAAAAAGGATGAAACTGTTCATACAGATGCATAGTTTCTAATTAAACAAATAAGAAGTGATCAAAATCCTGCACTGGTCTGTATCTATTTCAGACAATTAATAACCTATCCTTCCACTGAACCTACAGCACTAAAACAGTGTTAAAACAAGAAATACAAAGAACAATATAGAAATGGCAATAAAATAATAAAACGGGGGAAACCAAACTAAGCTAATTCTGAACAGTTGCATCAGTAGAACTATAACATGATTGTGAATAAGATTCCATGAGCTAAGCAAAATCCTGATATAGCAGCTTCATCGTTCTTGGTTAGTATCTGTGTGTTATGTGCGCTAATTAATCCCAGCACCGCCATGCACTAATGGCCAGTTTTACACATCAAGCCGTACTTGTGCCAGTGAAGGAAATCTGTATTTCTCCGGACCTAGTACTACTACTACTTTTTTTATTGCTAACATTATTTGTTTGGTGCTTTAGTGCAAACCTGGAACTGCAGCAAATGGACAAAGCCAGTTTCTTTCCCCTTTAGCAAAAGGATGTATCTTGCCACCCAGATTGTACAGGCTGGGCTCTGTAGTGAGATTATAGACAGAGAGAGTTGGATGGGGCTTTGTAGGCTATCTAGTCCACCCCGCTCTGCTCATTACAAGAAATTCAAACCTAAAGCAACCCCAGGTGATGGGTTGCCTGCCTCTGTTTGAAGGCTTGCAGTGAAGTCCACCCACCCACTCCCTCAAGTCATGGAGTTTCTCCTAATGTTCAACCAAAATCCACCCACCTCTAATTTAGGCCTGTTAGATCTAGTCCTGCCCACAAAGCACTGTAGACAATTGGGGACAAGTAAAGGACCAGTTCTTCATCACCCCTTTTGGCAAAATAAATTAAATTAAATCATTTGTTTGCTGGAATGTGCAGCCTGCAGGGGTTGGAGGATACTGGATGCACTCATGACCCTATCCAAAACCACACCCACCAGAAGTAGAGACTACAATAGAGAGAGAAAGACACAGAGAGAGAGCATGCTCTCAGAAAAGTAGATCTTGAGACTTATCCACAAAGTTTGGAAATTTGCAGGTAAGAATAAGATGATGAACAGATTTTCTGAGGGGAATTATGTTGGTTTACTTGAAGCCCTTTTTTACTGTAGATGCATTTCCTGCTAAGCAAATAACTCATAGGTCCACTGGATAAGAACTATAAGATAGCAGGCAGGTGTCAGGACTTGAAGAGCAGCAGCCAGCAGTGCAGTTTGAGTTCTATCAAGAAACAGAAGGGAAATGAGCTACAATGGCAAGAAAGCCTCTTTATGCCTATAGACTGGAACAGGTCGGTTGATATTTGCGGAAGCCAATAAAGACTTCTCGGTCATGTTTGCTGGTCTGAGCAACTAGGAGAGTCTGCTATTGCTGACTATAGGCAGCCTTCATCTTGCCCTAAGCAAGAACTAAGTCTGACACCAAGCAAATCCTCCAGTGCTTTCTGAAATGTTAGCAGTCCATCAAAGAGGCAAAGTAAATGACTTTAAAAAAAAATCAACCTGCTCTCTCTTCTACACCACCATGGCTTTTACGCTTTTTTATTTTTAAATCAAGCAGTGTAAACACAAAGTGAACATGCTCTTCAAGCGCCCTGCAATAGCCATCCAAACTGTTTCTCAGCTATGACATGCTAAGCATTACAATCAGTTCTTATAAGGCCAAGGTGTACACGTGTCTCATGATGGCATTTCAGAAATCTTTTGACTAAATTATTCCAGGTAAGGTGAAGATTTTGTAATTACTCTCAAAAGATGTAATATCATCAAAGCCATTAAGCTAACCAAAAGAAATTGGAATGTGGTATGAAATCTGCCCCCTAATTTATTATTATTTATCTGATCTTCATAATATAATGTTCACAAATAACTCAAATGTTTGCAATATATAATTCAGCTGGAACCATGTAGATGACTAGAGCCAGGGGTTTTGTGTGTGATGTGACATTTCCTTTAGACAAAAATGTGAGCAGAAATACAAAGATATGTTATGGCCTTTAACAGACCTTTGGATCTGTAAATTCTTATACCGTATATATTCACTTGCCTTTAAAAATTTCTACAAATAAAATGAACATGAAAGCCAGTTAACACAACAGAAATGAATGAAATTCAGCACTATTGAATGATCAATTAAACAAAATAAGCACTTGCCAAATATAGATATATATTTGTTGCTCTAACACAATACAACATTTGTATTATAAAACATCTCAAACACTCTTAAGTTTTCATCTGGTGTGGAGTAGTGGCTAAAGTACTGGGTTTACATGTGAGGAAACCAGAGTCTAGTTTCAGATCAGTAATGACATTTACTGTGTGGCCCAGGAGAAATTACCATCACATAGGGTTGTTGTACCTCCCTTAGTCATTTAATACAAATGCAACAATGACATAATTCTGAAGTGGTTTGGCACACACATTGGATTTTCTACACATGGTCTGGGCTTTTCAGTGCTTCCCACAGCAGCTCCTTCTCAATTCTCTCCCACGTTTTGCTGGTAAGTCAGTGATCTTTCAAAGAAGCTACAACAGTTGGAATGGAATCCCAGAGAGCCCCAGTGCACACACAGACATGTTTGTGTTCATATTTATAGAGTTCTTTGCATTCCAGACACAGATTTTCAGTTGAAGGCATTTCATATATTGCAGGACTAAGCATGCCAAAAGCACAACTGCAGTAGCCTTATTCTGTGCACCTCTTCAAGTTGATATATATTGATTGATTTATCTAATCCTAGAGCATCACTAATATTATAAAAGTGACATGTATGTTTATTATGCTACTATCATAATCTAATCTAATATGTCTATGAGAGGTCCAGGTCAAAATGCTTTTCATATTAATTAATAACATTAACGTTTAGAGTAACTATGGATCTTCATATAGTTCTACCATATACTATTTATTGATATACCATATGTTGCCATCTTACAAATGGATACTGCCATCTTGGTTATGTTTCTGGAAATATACCCATTTCCAAGGCCAGAACTACACTACTGCTTTAAAGCACTTTAAGGCGCTTTATAGCAGTTTTGACAACTGTATATGGAGTGTGTCCTGGGCCCCAACAGTTGTCAAAACTGTTATAAAGCGCTTTAAAGCAGTTGTGTGGATCCTGCCCAAGAATGCTCTACCACAGAGCCATTTTGTTCACAACAGAAATGTACAGTTAGGCAAACATTTCAAGATGGCACCAGGTACTCTAGACACTCCAAGGAAAGACAAAGAGCTTGATGCAACAGGAATGAGTGTCAGGCCAACTTAAACTGCACAATGATCTGAATCTTGGATCTCCCTGAGTCCACTATCTGGCCCTTTCTTTCAATGAAGGGATGCAAAACAAGTTCAGGGACAAATTAACATGGTATTTAGACAAGTCACACTGGCTTCAGAGAGTCAGTGTGGTGTACTGGATAGTGTGTTAGACCAGGGAATCTGGGTTCAAATTCCTGCTCAGTTATAAAGCTCACCATCTCTCAGACTGAGGGGAAAATGGAAAAAGGCAGACCATTCATACCACTCTGAGTTACTTGAAAGAATGTTGGCTTTAAAAAAAAATGTAAAAAGTAAATATTTCTTATCCAGGGAAGATGGTGCATGAGTGTGCACAAGCCCACTCCATCTCATACTGGGTTCAGAAACTTAAGCTTGACTGGGATTCTTGTCTCAAATAGAGTATAAGGAGAAGTCAAAACTCACTAGATGGCCTGGGCCTGTTCATTACTCCAGTTACTTCACATGTATAAATCTATTGCCATATTGATTGAATGTTCTGCAAGATTTTTAGGCCTTCACTACAGAGGGTTCAGTTGCTTAAGAATGGAGCAAAGAGCAATTGAACTGCTTATTTAAAACCATCTCTATATGTGGGCCACAGGGCTGAAATCCCAGTATAGACAAAGCCTGGCATTCTTACACATTTTCATTTTTAGATTGGATTAAACATAACGTTAAAATGGAGCATTTAAGGAAGGAAATGAAAAGATGATAATAATCGGGGGGGAGAGAAAGGGTTAAAATATTGCATTCTAATTAGAAAGAACTTCCAACCAGTCATCATGATTTTTAAACGAAAAAGACTTTTATGTTGAAAAGAGGTTATTACAGAAGGTATTAGTCCACAAAGTGAAAATTTTATTCATCGCAAGCCAAGAAATTACCAGAAATGGTAAGCTATCAGGTGTGTTTAACCGTAAGCAGTTGTTACAGGCACTGCTGTCAAATGAAATGTTTTTCTCACAGTGGTGACCACAAAGTGCTTTAAAAACTCCATTAAGTATCTGCTATCAAGAATTAGTTATTATGACTTGTGGTGAAAGCATTGCTGGAGAACAAAATGTCTAAGTGCCTCTTGAATGCAAAAACAATGTGCATGCAAAAATCACAAATGTGTGAGCTTTGTAGTAACCTTTCTTCTAAATGTGGGGTGTGGAAATAAAAAGAGAAACAGGAGAAGGAAACAAGCATCTTCCTAGATTGCTTGTCATCCAAACACCCTTGTGTCCCCAGGGAATAGTCTTATAGGAAACATAAATTGATCCTATCAGTGTATGTGTATATCTAAGGGCGTACAGACACAAGGAACTTTCCAACATTTCTTCACGTGTGAGTAATACCCATGAAAACACGACATGTTAATTATCATGTTATTGGCTTCCATGTGAATCGTGCACTCCAGGAAGCCAGAGGAAGGGATTTCTAGGGAATCATATTGGGTGTATCACACATGATGTCAAGACACAAAAATCAATTCGGAGATCTATTGTTTAATTGTAAAACGTGTGTGATTCACCTTCAAGAGGCACTCTGAGTTCTTATTTTCTTGCATATCTGCTGACCAATATCCATTCCTATTTCTGCTGGCAACATCACCATTAAACCACATACTTTGGGGATTGGTACACCCCATCTAGTGTCATGAGCATGCTATGATGTTAATTTGATGTGAAATTTGCTGGCGTGTAAGACTTCAACAAATCTCCAGAACATTGCACGCAGGGAAGATGGAAGGAAGTGGTGGATGTGAGCAGGTTTTATGAAAAAAAATAATAAGTTGGAAACCTCCTGGAATCTGTTAGGCTTGAATAAAATCTTTCTTGAAACATTCTAACATCTCATGAAATGGGAACATTGTGTCCCCTTATTGAAATCTGGAGGTCAGTTTGTCTGGGAGAAGAGGAACCAAGAAGCTATTTGGATAAAGGGAAGCAAACGACAACCTTAAGGAATGACTGATAACTCCAGTGCAGTTGTTTAGGAATACTGGAAACTAGTAGGGCAGCCCAAAGAGGGTGGGGGGGAATTCATGCGACAGAACTGCCAAATCCAAAGCCAGCAGAGCAAAAGGTAGAGGTGGCTGAGGAAAAATAAGTATGCCACCTCCAAAGCTGGCTACTTCGTCCCCTGTTCATGTGTGTGTGTTTTGGAGGAATCCAAACCTCCTTGCTTCTGCCCCAGGAATTCTTCCCTTTTGCTGTTTCCACCATCAAAGCACCGATGGCAAGTGTAGAGGAGGGTTCCATACTCCAAGTAGGAGGTTTCTGAAGGCAGATCTCCCCCTCCACCCACAGACCTCCCTCTTCACAGATGGAGAGGTAGATATGCAGGTTGCTTACCTGTAACTGTAGTTCTTCGAGTGGTCATCTATGCATTCACACATATGGGCTTTGCGCCTGCGCAGAGACCAGACCGGAACCTTCTATAGCTGAGTGGAACGTTTTTGGCGGGAACCCCTCCCCCACGCTACCGTGCATGTCCATGGGGTTCCCGCCCTTACCTCAGTTTACAGGAGTCCGACATTGTGCCCCCATAAACATGAGTGTAAATAAAATACAAGTACATTCCACATATAACTGTGTCATTTATAAGTCTCACACCACCAAGTGGGGATGGTGGGTGGGTTGTGTGAATGCATAGATGACCACTCGAAGAACTACAGTTACAGGTAAGCAACCTGCATTTCTTCTTCGTGGTCTCTATGCATCACACATATGGGCGAGTAGCAAGCTGACATATATTTGGAGGTGGGTTGGTGCATCATCTGAAGATCTCTGAGAGCACTGTCCTTCAAATGAGCAGTCCTGCCTCGCACGGGTGCCCAAACTGTAGTGCCTAACAAACATGGATGGATTGGACCACGTTGCAGCTCTACAGACTTCTGTCAAAGGAACACCTTTGCCGAAAACCACAGATGTTGTGACGGCTCTGGTAGAATGAGCTGTCACAGGTTTCACCAGTTCTAGTTTAGAGATAGAGTAGGCAAGTTCAATTGTCTCTACAATCCAGCGTGACAGACGCCAGTATGAAACAGGGAGTCCCTTATAAGGCTCCCCATAACAAATAAACAATTGCTTTGTTTTTCTAAAATTCCCTGTCCTAGCCTTGTAAAAGGCAAGAGTTCTCCTTACATCAAGTGTATGTAAAGCAGACTCTACAGGTGATGTAGGATTCGGAAAGAAAGCTGGTAGAGTGATATATTGGGACAGATGAAAAATTGACACTACCTTAGGCAAGAAGGCAGGGTCTGTGCGTAACACAACCTTATCTTTGTGATAGATAGTGTAAGGAGCAACTATCTTGAAAGCTCTAAGCTCACTTGCAGGTCTAGCAAAAGTGATGGCTACTAAAAAGACAGTATTGAATGTTAGAAGCCTAAGGTCAGATAAGGCCATGGGCTCGAAGGGCTTCTTTGTCAATGCCTGTAACACCACTGACAGGCTCCATGGTGGAACGATACTCTTTACTGTCGGTATCATATTTTTAAGCCCTTTTAAAAATCTCCTCGATGTTGGATGCACAAAAGGTGTAAAACCAATCATGCCTCGATGAAAGACGTAATAGCTGCTAAGTGAACTCTGATGGAAGTGAGTTCGAGTCCCTACTGATAAAGTGTCAGTAGGTATTTGAGGATTAACGCTAAAGGGCAAGATTCAGGTGCTTGATCGTTTTCCAAGGCAAAAGTTTGAAATCTTTGCCACTTTGCCGCATAAGATTTTCTTGTTGAAGGCTTTAGTGATGCCAAAAATATATGGTCTACAGATAAATCTTTGATACGAGAGGAGGAGTGGATGATATCCTCCATGCCATCATCTTGAGGGTCGACGGGTTTGCGTGTCGAACCCTGCCCTGGTGTCGAGACAACAGTGTCGGTATCGGCGGGAGTCTGATGTAATTCCCGTCCGACAGTCGAAGGGCGTGGAGAACCACGTCTGTCGAGGCCACCACGGTGTGATAAGGATGCAGTCCGACCTGTCCGACTGGATTTTGGCCAGCACCTTCGTCAACAGTGGAAACAGAGGAAAGATGTAAAGAAGATTTCCTTTCCAGGTTCTGGTGAAAGCATCTCCTAGCGAGTGCTTTCCTCTTCCTGCTGTGCTGCAGAACCTGGAACAAGCTGTGTTTTCTTCGGTAGCGAAGACATCGATAGCAGGGAGGCTCCAGTACCGAAAGAGAACGTCTCTTACTTCGGTATCGAGCTCCCATTCGTGGTCGACGTGGAAAGACCTGCTGAGGGCGTCCGCGATGATGTTTTCATTGCCCGCTACATGGGTCGCCGTCAGGTGAGTATTTCTCTTTATGCACCAGTTCCAAATCCTGAGTGCCGATCGATTCAGAGGATGAGACCTTGTCCCACCTTGTCTGTTGATGTACGCCACTACTGTGGTGTTGTCTGTTGCGATCAGGACGATTCAGCCCTCGATCAATTGTGAAAAAGTTCTTATTGCATTCTCCACCGCTAGCAGTTCTAGGTGGTAGATATGATGTTCCCTCTGGGAAAGAGGCCAACGGCCCTGAGTTGTGAGGGAGTCGCAGTGTGCTCCCCATCCGATCAACGATGCATCCGTCGTGAACATTACCGAAGGAGTGTTTCGAAGATCGAAAGTTCTTAAAACCCAGGCTTGCAATATTCTCATTCTAAGTCTTGCAAACCTGATGACTGCATCAAGCCTAATAGCCTCTGAATTGTCCATGCCGAAACCTTTCGGCGGCTCTCAGTAGCGATGGATAAATCTTGAAGGGTGCTCACTCTAGTCGAGGGCAGGTATGCTCTCCCATCTCGAGACGATAGGGTTATCCCTATAAAGTCGAGCTTCTGATGTGGGGTCAAGATGGATTTCTCCTCGTTGACCCACAAACCCAACAAGTCCAACAGGTTGAGGGTGATTGAAATGTCCTTCTGGAGCGTGCAACTGCTGTCCGCTACCAGAAGCCAATCGTCCAAGTGTAGGAGCTGCAGAATAAAAGTAACCGTTGTCATACGGAATTTCCTTGGAATGATGAATTTGTTTAACTGCTTTAAGTCCATGATCGGCCGAAGACTTCATATTTCTTCGGGACCGTGAAGTAGCGCGAGAAAAAACCCTGGTTAAGTTCCTCTGCGGGTACGGGAGAGATGGCTCTCTTCGATAGCAGAGGTCTGCACCTCCGGAAGCAGAGGAAAGGATGGCGCCGTTACTTTCACCCCCGAAGAAGGAGGAAGGACATCGAGCTCGATGGCATACCCCGAGTTGATGATAGTGAGCACGCAGGAGTCTGATGTCATTGACTCCCATTGATGGTAATGGGGTGCTAGGCGGTTCGCAAAGAGAGGTGGACGTGGGACAAAGAAGTCAAAGTCGCTGCTTCTTGGTGAAGTCAGGCTGACGCTTGTCTTGTTGAAATGTAGACTGATATGGCCGCTTACTCTGGAGTTGTTGTTGCTGCCTCTGTTGGCTTTGATAGTAGGGCCGCTGCTGTTGTTGTTGAGCAGGTGGTCTTGTTCACCGTCTCAGCTTGTATTGGACAGGCTGAGCAGAGAAACTTATTTTCTTGGCTGTTGTGCAAGCCTTGTATATAGAGTCCAAGGTCTTGTCCGTCTTGCTATTAAACAAGCCCTCGCCATGGTAAGGCATGTTCTCAATCCTGGCTTTGGTGTCATGAGCCAGATTAGTGGAGTGGAGCCAAGCATGTCTCCTCAAGGACACGGGTCCCATCATCGACTAGGAATGGCAGTCAACTTGGTGTCGCGCTGTCGACACTTGTTGCCTGGCTATGGCTGAAGCTTCACTTTGGAAGACTCATGCCCGCTCTTTTTTGTCCTCTGGGAGATGTTCACCTAGTGATCCTATTTTCTCCCAGAGGAAGAGCTGGTATCGTGCCATGGTAGCCTCGTAGGCTGATGCCCAAAGAAGCAGAGGAGTAAATCCTCCGGCCCGTAAGGTCCAACTTTCTGCCCTCTCTGTCCACGGGTGCAGAATGTGCCTTCTGTGAGCGGCCTTGAGCCGACTCCCTACGATCGAATTAGGTTTGGGATGTTGGACCAGAAACTGTACATTTTCTTGTTAGACTCGATAGAGGGTCTCTAGCCTTTACAATGTGGCTTGAGACATAGCCGGTGTTTTCCAGAATAATTGAGCCATTTGCTTTAAAGCATGTGGTGCTGGATCACCAGTCCTAATGCCTGAGCCATTCTAAGCATATGGTCAGAAGATCTGACCATATCGTCGGAAGGGGAAGAAGGGTCGTTGTCATGAATCTCATCTTATGGTGAAGGCATCGATGGAGTAGCCGACAACCCCAATTCAGAATCCGATGAATAATTTTCTTCAGGCAAGGATACTGTAACCACCTGGAGGTATACATGCTCCGTCGGTATCGTGGTAACCGCGGCAGTCGATGCCGATGGCTGTGTACGGTGTCGAGGCGTCGACACCGTGGACATTGGTGGGCGGGCGGTGGAGGCAGCGGTAGATGACACATGCTCCGTCGGTATCGTGGTAACCGCGGCAGTCGATGCCGATGGCTGGGTACGGTGTCGAGGCGTCGACACCGTGGACATTGGTGGGCGGGCGGTGGAGGCAGCGGTAGATGACACACCCTCGATGTAAGCGAAGGGTGCGCATAATACTCTTCTTGAGGGTACTGGTGGTCACCCTGGAAGTGGGCGATATCGATCCCATTCCGAAGGCGGTAGAGGGATTAGTCCCTGAACCTCTCACGGCCTGGTAGGCTCTCGGAAAGAGGCCGCTGAAACCGAATCCCGCAACTCGCCCTCCGATAGACTGGGAGGGTGCGTCGGTACCGTAGCCATCGGTAGCAGCTGGAATCTCGATACCGAGGGAGGCCTCGGTATCGAAGCGGTTGGTATGGCAGGAGGAGTAGAGTGACTCCTAGCCGGTTCCGCTGCTCCATTTCCGAAGAAGATTTGGGAGTCCGGGCCTTTTTTGGAGATTTTCCTGGCCGCGGGACTCGCCAGTGACCGTCCAGGCGTTAGGGGTATCTGAGCCCTATTAGCCACTCTGGAATATTCAGGCACCTCAGTGCAACGGTCATCAACGGACTTACTGGCTGCCGTTTTGTCGATCGTCGAAGATTTGGGAGCCCGGGCCTTTTTTGGAGATTTTCCTGGCCGCGGAACTCGCCAGTGACCGTCCAGGCGTTAGGGGTATCTGAGCCCTATTAGCCGCTCTGGAATATTCAGGCACCTCAGTGCAACGGTCATCAACGGACTTACTGGCTGCCGTTTTGTCCATCATCGAAGATTTGGGAGCCCGGGCCTTTTTTGGAGATTTTCCTGGCCGCGGAACTCGCCAGTGACCGTCCAGGCGTTAGGGGTATCTGAGCCCTATTAGCCGCTCTGGAATTCTCAGGCACCTCAGTGCAACGGTCATCAACGGACTTACTGGCTGCCGTTTTGTCGATCGTCGAAGATTTGGGAGCCCAGGCCTTTTTTGGAGATTTTCCTGGCCGCGGAACTCACCAGTGACCGTCCAGGCGTTAGGGGTATCTGAGCCCTATTAGCCGCTCTGGAATTCTCAGGCACCTCAGTGCAACGGTCATCAACGGTCTTACTGGCTGCCGTTTTGTCGGTAACGGACTTACTCGCTGCCGTTTTGTCGGTAACGGACTTACTGACTGCCGTTTTATCCATAGTAGGAGCCTCCGTGGCTCTGAGAGCTTTTTCCCCCCAAGATGGAGGGAGGTCGTCAGCTCTGCTTTTCCTCGTTTGTTTTGTAAACGACATGCAATGATGGCAGGCCTCAACGATATGGCCTTAGCACAAACAAAGGACACAGAGGGAGTGTCCGTCAATAGGTGGAAGCTTGGCCCCACACTTCACACACTTCGTAAACGGGGCTTCAACTGCCATACAGGCCTCACGCGACCGAAGTCGCTGAGGAAAACTATCTACAATTATTTTATTTATTTATTTATTTATTTTTTATATAAGAAAAGTAGTAAGAAGAGTCTTAGAAAAAGATCGAAAAACGAAGAAGATCGTAAAAGAGAGAATAAAGTTAATAAGAAAAACGCTAGAGGTTCGGTTAAACAGGTCTGTGCACAATGGCGGACGAAGAAGAACTGAGGTAAGGGCGGGAACCCCATGGACATGCACGGTAGCGTGGGGGAGGGGTTCCCGCCAAAAACGTTCCACTCAGCTATAGAAGGTTCCGGTCTGGTCTCTGCGCAGGCGCAAAGCCCATATGTGTGATGCATAGAGACCACGAAGAAGAACCACATCATACAATTGGCTTGGGGTGCTGCTTACTGATGTTTTTATACCTCTCTTGTTTCATGATTGTTTCTCGTTTTCAATGGTGCAGCTGACCTCAGCTGGTCAACACATGGATGTCCACCCAAGGGACCACAGGCTTGCTGCCTAAAACCATAACTGCACTAAAGTCATGGCTAACTCCCCCAAAGTGATGAAGATCCCCCATAGGCAGGTGCTTAAACTAAACCAGGCCTGTGCAACCCATGAAGCCAAATTCAGCATATCAGCCATTTGTGGTTCCATTTACATTTTCAAATTATTCCTAATCTTCAATCATCCTTAATGCTGATTTTGAACAAGTCTTAACAACTAATTTATATTTATCTTGCAAGTATGCTATTTGGCAAACTGGGTTCAGAGTCGAGTACTATTTTTCAACTGGGATCTTTATGACTTTAATAGACCACTGAGAAAGACTGACGGAGGTTGAAACACATTTTGTTCTTTGTCAAACATGAAGAATTTAATGTTTCTTTGCTCAAAAGTTGTTTGCTTTTTTATGATTATATAATGAAATTTGGTTTTTGTGCTTGATTTCCACTTCTTCTTTTTTACATTACATACCCCAACTTAGTAGTTGATCTTTTGTTGTTGGGTCTGATTTCCTTGGTTTCTCCAATAAAGCCAACTCTCCAAAAGTGATGGAGACAGCAGGTAAAAATAAATCAGGTCTACACAACCTGTGACCCTTCAAGCCAACCTCAGCCTATCCGGCATCTATTTTTAGTTCTAGGCAGGCAACAAAAGCCAGAGGTTCATTGAACATCGTAGTTGGTCAGCTGTGTTACACTTGGGGAGCCACAAGTTGTGCAGGTCTGAACTAAACAATCATTTGTATATCATATCTGAATTTGCTTTAGACAGCTTTGTTACAGAACGCCCATAATTGAATTAATTCTGTCTGCTTCAGCTTTTGTGCATCCGTCTGCAGATATTAATATGTGAATGACAGAACCACAGCTTTAACACAGTATAAAAACAGCTCATTTTTCGGGAGGACAAAAGCAGGGGATGGATTTATGGTTCACTAATTCTATTCTATTCTACTTTTCTACCCTGATGCTAGATGGACAGCAATTACTTTGTAGCGGGGTGAACAGTGGTTACTTACATTAACTTCTGTTATAGCAATATCAACGACGCTACCAACAACAATTAAGGCATCAAAAGTGTTCCATGCATCAGTGAAATAGTGCTGTTACGACAAGCATTCAGTAGCACGAGAAAACAGAAACAGAAAAGAAAGAGAAGAAAAAGGACAGTGTTATAACACAGAAACACAATCTGCAGTGCACCAGTACTGCATCTTTCCACCTCAAGTCTGAGGAAGTGGGAACCAAAAAGCACCTAGTTGTTTCCCCAAATCAACATAACTGAACTATGACCGGCCTGCATTCAGAGTTTAGAAACATATCCGAATTCTGTGACTTGTCCAGATAACGGAAATCAGTCAGGAGACAGAAAAAGAGAAGTAGGACTAAAGGAGTTTGGCTGGGGTATACTCACATCAGCTTCACTGAGAACGATGTCTACTATGCTGCCAAGAACGACGAGGGAGTCAAACGAGTTCCAGGCATCACTAAAATAGCCCTGAACAGAGCAGGCAGGGTGCAAATGTTTGTGATTACAAATGAAATGTCAAAAATATTTGCATACTTCTGTTTAGTTTTTTCATAAACAGAAATTACTTCAAACCAAAATCTGTGGCATAATGAGAAAAAAAAAACCAATATTGTCTACTGAAGGAAAGGCTTATATGTGACATGATTTGACCACCACATGCCAACAGGACTGTGAAGCAGATGGGATACTGACAGCGGTGAGCAGGTTTGGCTAGGCCACGTCTCCATCCCAACCCTGCCCCAATGGGGCAACATTGGAAACTACAGTACATGTTACAGTGGCTATTCTGAACCCCTAAGCCAGCCTTCTCCAACTTGGCATTCTCCAGATGACCTTGACTACAAGTCTCATCATTCCCAGGCAGCACTGTCAATGGTTGCTATGGCTAGGGATGATTGGAGGACACCAGGTTGGGGAAGGCTGCCCTCAGCTACCAGAACACAAACCAACCACAGGGAGCTCTAAGATTAGTTACTTGTAAGATGCCTCCAACACGTCTCTAGACAGGAACACCTCCAATACTCTGAAGAATATCTCACTATCATTTATGAAAGACTTATTTGTTTGTATGAAATCCTGTGGGCCTGAACTGCATTCAGAAGATTCAGGAGAGAATCCTAAATTGTAGGTGTAAATGTGTGCTTCTACTAGTTAACAAACTAGCATCTAGTTGAAAGCCAAAATAAAAATAAAAATCAGTAGTGTTGAAGCATATGCTTGTAATTAAGAGCAATCACTCCAGAACTGTGTCATTAAGATGCAGCCATTTTATGATTAATATTCTTCAAGAAGCATTTGAAAACGAAGAAGTCAATTTGATATATAAAATATATACTTGAAACGGAAAAGATGGTGCTCAAAAGAGACACTGCAACATAAATAGTAAGGCAGGGAGGACAACATAAAGCTAATGAGCAACATTCTGTAGCAGTTTTAAGCAGCTTGTGTGCGCTTATTGAGAACTATTTTAATAGCTTTGCAGGAGGTCTTTTGCCCAAACCCCCACTGCCAATTGTGTGCTATTAATGTGACTTTAAACCTTGTAAACAGGAAGGAAAATAAAAGAAAACCACTGGTCGGCTCAGCCTGGATGGCTCAGCGAATGTGATGCAAAAAAACAATGGCAGCATCAATTCCATCACTAGCTGGTAGCTCTTCATCCTCCGTTCCCTGTTTAGCAAGACTGTCACTGATGGGAACAGCTATCAGGAAACACGTCAAATGATTTTGAGTGCAACCCAGAAAGGATTTAACACACGTAAGTGGGAGATTTAAGGTCAGAGCTTGGTGAAACACAAGGCAGTTCTGTAATATGCAGTGTAGAATTGCCCACGGTCTTAACAAGGGGCCATTTACCAGTATCCTTTACTCATATCCTTGTTATAATGCCTAATTAATGACTAAAAGGCTCATACTAGAAATTGCTACATATGCATGAGCCATAGTCTCAGATTCAACATATTCACAAAAGTTACACATTATGTTACTAGCATGTAAATTACAAATGTATATTAGGTATGGTCTTCTGATTCACAGCATCAGAAGACCATACCTTTGTGCATGTTGATTACCCTAGACCAACATAAGGAACAAAAAGTAGAAAGACAGCCGGAAGGGCCTCTATAGTGCTATGGTCTCAGCAACATGCTTGGGATCTTTTGTCCATAGTGACTCCATTAACACAACTCAGGAGAATAGGAAAATCAATGGGATTTAAGCACATTTGGATTACAGCCAGATCCCATTAACAATACTGTAACCTTTTTGAACAGCTCTAACCTTACAAAAAGGGCTGAAAAACAATCTTAGCCACTCTTTGTGCTGATTTGCTTTTGTTTTCTTCAGTCCATCAAATATCATTCTGGAGATTCCTCTGTCCACCAGAAGTTCCAAGTACATTGCATACCAAATACATCAAGCCCTTTCCAAGAGTGAGTTATTACATCAAGAGAGGTTCTAAGAATTTTTTTCTTCATTTTCTTTGACATTTTCCTTTCTTTGCTTTAGATCAGGTTTTTTTAAACCAAACAATATAAACCATTGTCAATATTGTTTTAATTAACTTTTGACAAGAAACAGACATCCCTATAGAAGGCTTGATGGACTGACGCCCATCTTCTTCTTCAGAAACAGGGGCTACTGAACAGGTTGAAATTATGGGGCACTGCTGAAGTGGTGTGAACATCTTTGGAAATGAAACAGCTCCATCTTGTAAAAAAATGTTTTTATAAGGTAGTATGGTATTTATGGAATATTAAAATAACATGTCACATATTGTAAGGCACACCTTTCCTATCAGTATGTACAAATATTGTTCTCAGCAATGTGTAAAGCCAAAGCAAGCAAACACAAATGAAACACCAAGTAAAAGAAATAAATATGATTCTGGAAAAGGGGGAAATGTAATATATGGACAAGTCACAGCAAGTAAACTTGCATCACACATCTCACAGAATTCATCACTGCAACAACCCAAGATCAATCTACTTACTAGATATCTTTTCTTTTTTGGCACACAAATCTGATACAAAATGGCAAGGGGAAATAATGCCATATTTAATTATGCAATGGTTGGCTTTCATAAAATTATACTTATGAACTTTTAATACTAGTTTTAGATGGTGTTAAAATATTTTTATATGTAAAGCAGATATTGACATGCTATTAGCCCTATTCGTGTGTTGTTTGTATGTTGGGCACTAATGGTTTGAAGCAGGAATGAGAGAGCGCTATTGGACCCGTCCCCCAACAGCAGTAGACAATAATGCTGATGTACCTCCACTGAGTATGTTGCACTGAGTATGACCCACTGTTGGCACAATGGGACACTAGCACCTCCTAGGGACCCCCAGAAACAAGCTGAATCACTTGGTTTTGGAACAGAGCAGGTCATCTGAGCTCCCTTCTGCCAGCTCTGTTGATCTCTTCCATTCTGGAAATGAGTTTTGCAGCTCATTTTCAGTTGCTTTAGGAAGCAGTAGCTTCCCATGGCACCAGCAATGCATCCCACTGTCACCTGGGCAGCATTGGATATTGCTCCATATCCCCAGGCTCCAATGTACGTATGTTGAGTGCAATGGTGTGCAAGCGAATCCTTATGCATAAGCAGCTCCATACTATCAGGACACCCAGTTGCATGGGAATCCTGACTAAATGGCATCCCTGCAAGCAAGAACACATTCATACCTAGGGGTTCCTTTGCAAACGATCATGGCTCAATGGCTATGGTAACCTGGGGTCAGAATGTTGGGGATAGGGCCAGTAGCATGGCCCCACTCCTGCTTCAAACAATGAGTGCTCTTCACACGAGTAATGCATGAATAGCTTTTATGTAAATATTATTATGTACAGAAAGAAAATCTAAGGAACATCTTGTCCATGATCTATTAATTATACATATTTATTCTTGAGCACCTGTTATCCAAAGAACTGGTTTTTTAAAATGCTGCACACTATTTTAAAAAACCTGTGTTTTATTCATTCTGAAATTTCACTGAAAATACAAATGGATTTAAGAATCAAATTATACATCATGTGGAAGTTACATGATTAGAACCCCTGATCATGGCCAGCCCAAGACATTTTGATGCCTGAGTTGAAGGACAAGATGGTGGCCCATGGACAGCATCCCAAGGGCAGCAGTCTAGTTGAAGGGATGCAAGAGGCAGGGTGCACGGCACACACAGCTCTGTCCTCAAACATCTCGTTGCTACTTCTTTGTCCCGGCATCTGCAGCTGTCTCACTCAGGCTGATGGCAGGGCAGCGGCAGGCCTCTGACAAAATTTGATTGCGAACAAAGCATCCACAACTGGGATGGTTGGAGAAAGGGGCAACTAAGCTTTTGCTCCTGCATCAGAACCCAATCTAAATCTGCCCCCAACTGCAAGGCTTCTATTAGTTGTGGAGGAAGAAACGTAAGAGCTGAAGCCGTAATTTTTCTCCTTGTCAGATAATAGCAGCTTGGCAGGGTGATGGAGGAGAGAGATTTGTTTTGAATCAACGCAGGAGCAAAGGCTTACATACACATATACACATGTGCACAAACACACACACACCACAACTCGTATCCCAACCACTCCTCTTCCATGGCTGCTTTTTCTAAAATAAAAAGATTTTGGGAGTTTCAGTCACGGAACTCCCATGTCACATGCAGCTTGATCCTAAATTGGTCCTTCCTACATGGAAAGCAGTATGAGTATGGCATATCATTGCTCTCTGTGAAAAGGGAGTTTCTTGTTTCTTTTTTCATCTTTAATACAATAATATGAAAGGCCACACGCATAAGACAAAAACTGAAAGTAGATCATATATATAGGAATAAGAAATCTCTATTAAAATGATGCAGTGAACTAGCTTACATCTAAACTCTGTTTAATTTAAAATTGGGGCTTAAAAACAAGTCAGTTTTGTTTTAAGAAATTGGATTTATGTAAAATGCTTCCAATTGGTCGAGCCTGTTTGCTCCTTTAAAAATATCTACTAAAGATTTCACAGCAAAAAAAACTGACAAATGTGTAAGCGCCCATTTGCAAATGCTTGTTTGTTCAGCCAGACCAAATTATAACTACTTATATGATTGTGCTTTCAACACGCCTATCTGAAATACCCCTGAAAATGGATGCAATAATAATTTTTGGGGGGAAATATCTACATCTTATTTCCTGCCGTTGCATACCAGCATTATCAGATTTAACATTTCGGTGAAGATTTTTCTGATACTTTACCATGAAAATTATGCAGACTCTTGTTTGGTATATATCTTATTTAATCAGAAGTGCACATGGTTTTAAAAGAACTGACCCAATGGCACCTCTAACTAAACCATGCATTTTCTCTTACCTTGGGCTTAAATGCAATGAGTTTCAGAACCATTTCAACAGTAAACACTGCAGTAAAAACCATATTCAGAATATCCATTGCATCATTAAAAAGTTTAGACTGCCCATAGTGCTGCGAATGAAACAGATGAGAAGAATATTAAGAATATTTGTGGGCAGCCCCCCCAAAAAAGCCAGCCACTTCTCAAAACATGAACCAACAAGTGTTCCTGTGCCTTTAATACCTGCATGACAGGGAGAAGTCTGAAAACAGCAGCTTCTCCAGAAAGAGTGCAACAATAACGGGAGACAATGCTTTGCTACATAGCTATCCCTATTGGTTAAGCTGGTGTTATTTGCTATGTCTTTTTCTGCCTTCTGCATGACATAACTTAAGCGGAACAAAGTGAAAGGCTGCACATTTAAGGTGGACAATTGAAAATTATCACTGTCAAAAACATGAGCACTGTGTTATACAGACTAAAAGACATTATTCAGAGAAATTTCTTTCAATTTGCAAATGCATAATTCTCACTCTAGATGTGCTGGAAATTGGCTTTATTCTGCATGTCAACTGTTCTAAAAACACTGGGGGAAATTCAACATCGCATGAGTGACTTCCATTTGCCCCTCTCCTCTGCACTGCAGCCCCCTGAGCCTCTTCCTGCGTCTGCTTGAGAGACCCCCCAACTCACTGCAGGATGCACAGGGGACTGTAGAGGAGAGGGGGAACCGCCCCTCCCTTTTCCATTGCATGCCTACCTGCATAGCCAAGCAAAGCGTGTTCAGCATGATGAGGACGAACATGATGTATTCAAAGACAGTAGAGTTCACCATATACCAGAATTTGTATTGGTAAGGGTTTTTTGGAATGTATCTACGCAAAGGTCGTGCTTTCAAAGCATATTCCACACACTGACGCTGTAAAAAGAAGAAGAATGTCAAATATAGCAGTGGGAGTCACAGTTTTATCAAAGCAAGTGTTGGATTTTAGAAATAATCCATAACCTGATCATGTCATTATATATTTATTAATGATGTGTATTTCAAACCTTGGCATGTACATTACCCAAGTTCTTATACGTAGGCATGTATACATGTATGTATCAATCATTTTTGTATCTACCCTTCCTCTCAAAAGAGCCCAGGGTGGGTGGGGAGGGCTTCTCAATAAAAACCAACAGTAAAACCAATCCTAAAAACACAAATTAATTCACAAATCAACAACAAATACAATGACACAATCAGCAGCAGAATTAAAGAACTACCACCAGCTTTCACTGTGTTCTTAAAGCTGCAAAAATGGGTATGTGTTTAACTGCTGCCTAAATACTAACAGCGTGGGAGAAAGCCCATCTCTACAGACAGGGAGATTCCTCTTTTCCGATGACTCTCTGGCAACACATGCACTCCACCATTGTGCTATGGCTGTTCATGGCAAAAGCTTGCTCAGTAAAGTAAAAGCAATTGAAGAGCGACCTCTTCTGAAAAAAATAAATATATATGTAAGTTTCCTATATTATAATTTAAAACAGGGCTGATTATTACCTGATTTTTGTCCAGCTCACAGTTCTTGTATTCTTGTTCTCCCTGTTCTTGGAATGTAACAATTACAAAGCCAACAAATATGTTCATCATGAAGAAAGCAATAATGATGATGTAGATGATGAAGAAAATAGAGATCTCCACTCTGTAATTGTAGATAGGACCAATGTTCTCCCCATTTGAGTCTATAGCTTTATAAAGAAGCCTGTAAAGTTTAAAATCGAAAAAAGTTGTTTTAAACTGCAAGTTCTAATTCTAGTTGCAATAAATTGCTGAGAACTATGAAGCGAAACTAGTGCATTCACATATTTGCACAAAAAAAGCAGTTTAAAGTAAACACATTAAAGTTCAAAAAGTGCATTTCATTTAAAGGATATCAATTATTAGTTTGAAAAATCATTAGGAAATTAACTGATTTTTCTAGGGAAAACACACAATAAAACATTTTTAAAAGTAGAACCCTGCATCTAGATAAAAAAAATTGAGTGGGCCCGCAAAGGTTTTATATAATATATGGCTTCAATTTTATTTCTTAAAATACAGATTAAAAAACCTTATTTCAAAACCAAATAAGCCTGTATACTTTACACATCTTATGCAAAAGAATCCTATAAATTTGATTAAAATTCAAAATATATCAAATGATGTAAAGATAGTATTTCCATGTACTTGTTTGATTTGATTTCTTTATTTTTTAAAATAGAATGTTTATGAAAATGCAGATTCACTATGTAAAAAAGCATAATCCTATGCATGTCTACTTAGAAGTAAGTCCCACTAAGGTTTATGAGGTTTAATCACATGTAAGTGGGTACAGGATTGCAGCCTATGGATGCAATCCTATGCATGTTTACACAGTAAAAGTCCTACAACTCCCAGCATTCCTCAGCCAGCAAAGCAACCTGGGAAATTCTGGGAGTTGTAGGACTTTTTTTTATATCTAAACATTCATAGGATTGTGCCTTCAGAGAAGTATATTAGACACTTCCTGCCAGGAAAAGTTTTCTGGGACATTTGTCACTTTCATTAACAGTGAAATTCGATTAACAGAAACAAAATGTGAAATATATATATGTGTGTGTGTGTGTGTGTGTGTGTGTGTGTGTGTGTGTGTGTGTGTGCATGCCTTGTAATCTGGCCTGGATACACAGGCCAAAATGAACTGGAATCCCTGTCCCACTGTTTTCTCCACCCTCAGACCACTTAGAGAGAACAGGGGCAATACAGAAACCAAAAAACAATGCTACATGGCGATGTTAAAATTGTTAAGATAATAGGATGGGGAAGTTCAGACAAACATCCGAGACTTTAAAAAACATGGTTTATGAAGCCTGGAAAGGACAGCAGGGCTGGGGACTTGTTCCCCATATTTCTTGTTGCGTGCCAACAGATCCTGACTTGTCTTAAGCCATGGTTCTCTATTAAGTCCAAACCAGGGAATCCAGGCTTAAAATCAATTAGCTATCTAGGACAATAAGCCACTATTACATCCTGGCTTATTTTCATAGTTTATTCACTGACATTAAGGAGTCCAGGAGAGAGAAAGTTCTACAAATGTCTAATGTACAGATCAGAAGTGGCTTCCATGAGCATCTGGAGGCATAAAAATGGAAATGGCTAGAATACGAATATTTTATGCCTGGAAGGCATAAAAAAGGAAATGGTTGGATTACTAAAATGGGGAGAAGACAAGATCAGAAAATGGCTGATTATTTGGGTGTAGAAGGTTAAGCATATGTGGCACATAATCAGAGACAGTATAATAATTTTCTGGGATTCATTACAGGGTAAAGTTTATTGACTGTAGTAAATTACCACTAAGAGCAGAATATATCGGTTTGTGGAAAGGGAAGTCCACTATAACAAATTGTGAGGATCAGTTCCACTGGCATTATAGAATGTGATGGTGTGTGGTGGCACCTTGGCAACTTTAGCCACTGGAAATGTGAAGGACCCGTAAACATTTACATCATATTTGCAATGGTGCCAGTACCAAATGTGAGATACTGTGGTGTCCCTTTTACTATTAACAATGTATTTTCATAACATCGCATGTCTATAAGATGTTACTTGTCCTCATTATCTTCGATAGAACTCAAGGTCCTCAGTGCTTCTAGAAGTACTGCCCACAGTCACACCCATGGTGCCAATCCTTCAGAAAAGCATAAGCAGTGGCTCACTCTCCAAAAATATCACCAGAACACCTTTACTTACGCAGGCCAGCCTTCAAAAGTCGAAACAGTAAAAAGAGCCATCATAGCAGTAAGCACGTTATCAAAGTTGAAATCACTGTTCTGCCATATTCTCTCTCTCACCATCGGGCTATCCACTTCTCCATCTTTATAAACAATAAATATTCCCCTACAGAAGAAAAAGCAAACAGTTACTGAGGCAATTGTGTAATATCTTGAGGAGAGTATTTCTTTCTTTTTTTTTAATGCACTAATTTATGAAGAAAATAGGAGAACGTTCTTACCGGCACTCCACAGGGTTTTGTTTTGCTTCATCTGTGCATCGATAGAATTTTCCCTATGCATAAAACAGAACATATAGGTAGAATTGAGGGCAGACAGCTATTTAATATTTCTATGTCTTCATTTTTCAAACAGCTCTGTAGGAGCTCAATGAGAGTCACAAGTAATGATTTACCAGGGCAGTTCCTTGTTCAGGTTTGGGGCATAACTATGTTCGGTTGGGGGGGGGGAGTTTTTTCTTCTACTTACCTTAAAGAGTTGGACACCAATACAGGCAAACATGAACTGGAGCAGAGTTGTAACAATCATGATATTACCAATAGTTCGAATAGCGACAAAGACACACTGAACAACATGCTGTGGGGAAGGAAAGAAAAGAGAAGGGCCAGTTATTTAAACATAATTTAATGAACAATTGTTTTAACTGCAGTTGATGATTTTTAAAAATGTACCAATCAGAGGTCTAATTGGGCATTCAGAATGTTGCCTCATTAACTTCATACTCAGAATTTGAAAGCAATAGAAAACAGTATGTCTCATATACTGCAGAAGGTTAATACTGCCATTGGTGAGGTTGGGCTCGCCATTAGGCAATCCTAAGCAGTGTCCAGAGGAGCAAAGTCCTACACATGCCTACTCAATAGCACAGTCCTAGACATATCGACTCAATAATACAGTCCTAGACATGTCTTAACAGCACAATCCTATGCATATCTACTCAAACATAAGTGCACTGAATTCAATGGGTCTTGTCCCCACAAAAAATAGGTTATAGGATTGGCGCATCAAACATTTGCTGCTATAGCAGATGGAAGGGAATTACTATTCCTAGCTGTTGCAGCATGAATGCTTTTGTTGCACTGAAAGAGCAGGTGCAAGGTAAAGTAGAAGGCCTGATAGTGCAAAAGGGAGAAAGTGGAGCAGGATTTCATTAAGTCCAGGACCAGGGGAGATGGGCCCACACAAGCCACACACCACTGGAGTCATGAAAAAACAGAGAGAGAAGGGAGAATCCAGAAATCTAGCGAGAAGCATAATGGCTGTCAGGCAATCCCATTAGGGGTTGGTGAAAAGAAGAAGGCAGCACCAAAAAGCAACAACAAGAAGACAAGTGAACCTCAAAATGAGGCTGAAAACGAGTTTTATTCCAGACAGGATAAATATTGGTACAAAAGCCCCTGCGACATATCAATGTGAACCTTCTTCAGGACAATTCATGTTTTTAATTCTTTCTTCTTTTCTTGTCTGTAAGCAGAATATAGAATTTGCAAAGAAAATTAAGATAAAAACCTTAAGTCCTTTTGCTCTGTTAATAGCTCTTAGGGGCCTTAAGACTCTTAAAACTCTCAGAATCTTCACAACTGAGATAGCACTTGATCTAGATAAAAAGTAAAAATAATAGTAAAGCATTAGTTGGTTATGACTTAATATTACTCATCTACTATGCTAAACTTAAGTAGCATTCATGCCCAACAATCCCATCAACTTTAAAATAATTTAATTTACTTCTAGGATTAAATCAATATTAGCGTATGAGTTATTTCCAGTCTTTTCTCTTTCACGCTTTTTCTTCTTCTATACTTTTACCCAACGGGGCTCTCAAGCTGAATAATTGCTTAGCAAGGGGGAAATGTTAATGCTTTTAAATAAAAACTGCTTTGAACAAGTTTTTTGCTGGAGCACGTCGTCTAAGGCCCTTTCTACATCGGCCTTTTTTTCCAGGGATCATCCCTGGATCATGCCTGTGTGTCCAAATGATGCACAGGGGATCTGGGAGCAGGGAGAGATGATCCCTCCATTTCCCTGCGATAACTGAGACTCAGTTTACCTGCGGTCCAGGGACAATCCTGAGGACCGTGGGTGGTGTGGGCACCCCATGAGGAGCAGGGGCAGCAGAGGGAAGGAGCCAGGACAGGGGTGGGGTGGGGAGTCCAGGGCCATCAGGGTTGGGGAGCGAGATCAGGGGTTTTTTTCCCTTCTTTTTTGCACGTACTTTTGTGCTGGAGTGCAAGTGTACTCCGGCTTCTGGGTTGTTGTTTTTTTAAAAAATGGCAGGCACAATGGGTGCAACATCCCTCCTCCCATCCGGGACATCACACTTCCATGTAGAAACACAGGGATGATCCCGGAAGGAAGGAAGTCCGGGATCGCTCCCTCTTTCCCTCTACACTATTAGGTGTAGAAAGAGCCTGAGTAAACTCATGTGTGCTTTATGCATGCTGCTGCAGAAAACATCTCCAAAGCATTTTTTTTTAAAAGAAACCATTTTTAAAAAATCCCTCGCTAAAGAATTCCCTTGAAACCTGGTGTGAACCATATCCACCTGTCTTGTTTTTTTTTTAAAGTTATAATTGATCATCTCTATTTTTGTCTCTCAAAGAGGTTCACAATAAAATACAGTTTAAAATATTAACTTCCAAACAAACAAAAAAACAAAGAATTATGAATTAAAATAAATACAACAATGGAAAAAAGAAAATCCAATGAAACTGAATAAACACAATTAAAATTACAGTGTTTATCGGACAGTGATGCCAGAACAATTTGTAATGTGAATAATGTGGATTTATTTTTCTGTTCCAGACAGGGCTGAGTATACTCCACATTTAAAAACTATGGTTCCAAAGTAATAAATTTCTGTTCCCACTGATCTTTGGACTTCTCATTCCCAAGGTTGGGGGAGGAGTAAGTGGAAGGCAGTCAGTCATAGAATGGTAGAGTTGCAAGGGGCCTGTCCAACCCCTTGCTCCATGCAGGAATCCACCTTAAAGCATGCCTTACAGATGGTTGTCCAGCTGCCTCTTGAATGCCTCTAGTGAGGGAGAGCCCATGACCTCCCTAGGTAATTGATTCCATTGTCATACTGCTCTAACAGTGAGAATTTTTTTTCCTGATGTCCAGCTGGAATCTGGCTTCCCGTAACCTGAACCATTGACTGAGACTGCTTGTGTGGAAGGGAAGAGGCACAGATTGGATTGATTCCAATCTGCGCCTCTTCCCTTCTGCAGTTGACTCTGTGAGTGAGCACAAGCAGCAGTCCATTTCTGAACTGTAACCTTCTAACTAACCCTCTGTATATTTCTTTCTTTCTCTCTTTCCATCCTTTCCTCCCTCCCTCCTTCTCCTATTTTGTTGAAATTAAAGACATAGAAAAGAAAAGATATTGAAGGCAGTCAGCAGATCAGGTTCAAAGTCTGCATTTTGTGAACCGCCCAGAGAGCTCCGGCTATTGGGCAGTATAGAAATGTAGTAAATAAATAAATAAATAAATAAATTCTCTATTACAACACTAAGCCATCTGGGTAGCTCAGAAGTTCTCAGGATGCTGAGTTCTTCACCCAGTACTTGCATAGGATGAAGGTAGAGATCACACAAAGGCTAGCCTGGTCCCATCCTCAAAGTGCTGAGGATGAAGCTATAGCTTTTTTGCCAGAATAGAAGATAGTAATTCTACTGGGGAGGCAGCTGCCGAGAATCAAGTATGGGAGAAATGAAAGATACAGCAACCTTGGTATGTCCTTGAATATTTGGGGGGTGGGGGGGAGTTACAGATCCATTGACAAAGGAAGGTGAAGAAAGAGGGGCTATGAGCCCATGTGCCAAGTAATTATAACTATGGCTAGTAACATTAATATAATGTAGTAGTAAATCACAATATAATCTCAATAGATAAAAGCCTGTTCCTAACAATCCTGTATATCCAAGAACTCAGGATGGGGCTATGCAGATATAGTGTCAGGGCTATGCAAACAGGGGTAGGATTGATTCTCAATGGCCAACGTCATTAGAGGAAGGGTATTGATTTAGCCTTTACCCGCATAAGGTCCTTGAGTATGCCCTTATATATTAGTGACCAGCTGCCAATCATTCTTGTGGGGAAAACTAAATCACTACCCTCGAAGACAACACTGAAGTATGAAGCAAAAACCTGTCTTAAGTCTACGAGACTGAATGGTATGGTATGTTACACTTCTCCAGAGGACCCTACACTATACAGGGCCTCCTTTTAGTAGTATTTTTTAGTTATCAAGCACTGCAGAAAGGTAGGTTTCATTGTCTCCTTTCCGCAAAGTATAGAGGAAGGGATGATAATTTGTTGATGCTGTATGGTAGGAAAACATGCTAAGTTGACAGGCTATGGCCATTTTCTGTCTATCTTCTGTTGAATGGGGAAATAAGTCAACACAGATGAATATAACGAAGAACTACCCCAAATATAAATATATGAATATAAGCATTGCCACCAAAAAGAAAAAGGAAGGGGGGAAAAAGACTTTCAGGTTCATGGCGGTACTTACTGAATGCCAAATGACACAAGAGAAACACCCACTACCAACAAGTCCAGCAAGTTGAAGTAATTTCGACAGAAAGACCCTTTATGAAGGAATGCTCCAAACACTGTCAGCTAAAAACAGAAGGGTCACAGTTTACTTTTTGTTTCCCCTCCATTTGTTTCATGTATAGGCTGCTTACAAGATGTTTGCAGTGAATGAATCTTGCTTGTTAGGGCAATCAGAATACAAAAATGACCCCCGATATTAAGATTAAAGAATTTGATTGATGCAACACTAATTCACATTAATGTCTTCAGATACTGGTAAATCAGTAAATACAAATAAATAAAATACAGTGGGTTTAAAAACACACACAGAAGAAATGAAAGTCACTATTCTCAAACACAATTATGATTCAGTATCAGATTTCTTAGTTGTATAATACAAAAAGCCCAGACTCTGGCTTTTGCCATGTGATCTAGGGCACAATCCATTTGAAATGGCCGTTGAACAATGCAGCATCCTCTGGAAGAGCTGTTATCCCAAACATTCTCAGTATATCCATTATTAACTATTCCCCCCTAATTGTATGCTAAATAGTCCCTCACTTTTCCAGAGAAATATACCAACAGCAGCATTCAGATCAAGAGATGCAACCTTACTCAAAACCATGAGCATGTTCAAAAACTCCACATTCGTATAAATAAAAATATATCATGGTCAGAGAAAGCGGACAGTCCCCCACACTCAGACTGTTTCTGACTTAACTGAAGCCCTCTGTTTATCTGAATCCATCCTTTACATTTTCAGAGCATGACTACTGAAACACTGCCTATAAATAACAGCAGGTGAAAACAAAAATCCCATATTAAACCGAGCATATCTTGTAAACAGCCCAAACTAGTGTTGTTATATAGTGTTAATCAAAATGCACTGTAAAAAGAACACACCATAAATCAGGAAATAGATTTGTTGTTATACTTAATCCTCAGTTGGAAATGCAAAGTTTATGTACTGATTTCTTATAATACCAGAAAATCCAAAGTTACACTCAGGGCTAGTCAATAAAAAGTGACTTGATGTGGCTGTATGAGATGTTCCCAATCTTGAAGGCAGCAAAAAGTGTGTTCACATGTTTTCTACGTCTCTGTTTATTTTCCAATGCTTCGTTGGTTCAACTTCAAGCATCAATAGTATCTCAAGAGTTACACTACTGGAAAGCCAGGCTAAACTATTTATCAGAATTCTGAGTACCCCGGCGGATGTTTCTTGTAATCAGTACACAGACTATACATTAAATACCAGTTCTGAACTCATGCATGGGCAATACATTTAAGCAAGCATGTTTATGCCTCTTCATGTATTTAAATGTATACCCAAGATAAAGTATATGTTTTAAAAAGGGCAAAGAATCTTGCAAGTCCTTTTGCAAGAAAATAGCGGTCTACTATTTTAGCTCTATGGATATATAGTTCAGAAAAAGAAATGGAAAATTACATGCTCCTCCTTTAAAAGATTTAAGATCTTTCTTTTTGAAATGTCAGAAAAGGGAGGAGGAAAGTTCATGCGTAGTGAAATATTTTTCTTTCTTCGGACAAACCGGAAGTAGAAAAAAGGAATAAATGAGCTGTCAGACTCGTGTGATGATAAAAAAGTACTTTCTACATGCACCCAAAGGTCAAAAATAACGAATAAAAACATGGGAAATAAGTATCCTTTGGTTTCAAAAAGGTTTAGATTTGATTGTTGAGTGAAAAGGCTGAGAACACTTCAAGTGCCTTTTCTTGGCAGGTGACACACAGAAAAAATCCTTTTAAGCAAACTTCTTTATAAACCTGTTACCTTCAAAATGATCTCAAATGTAAACATACTAGTGAAGACATAATCTGCATACCCTAGGATCTGGAAGGTAAACAAAAAGTTACAAACATTATTGCTAACGCTGTGTTTGAGTTAACAAGGATCAATTAACAGTTAATTACCTTTAACAGGATTTCAACAGTAAAGATGGCTGTGAAAGCATAGTCAAAGTAACCAAGTATCTGCAAGGCATAATATGTGCCACAGTAAGACATTTATCTACAAATGCTGTATCAGAATTTACAACTTTGTTCACATACACAGAAATGCGTACTATAAGAACATCAGTGTGCATTGAGAAAAAGCAAGTTAGTCTGTATAGAAATCATTGTTTCACTGAAAATTCCTTCACAAGTACTCTAGTTCATAAATTTGTATTATCCTTCTTCTAAAGCTATCATTCAATTCTTCACCTTCCCCACCACCACCACCACCACAAAATGCTGATGGGACCCAAGGTTTTAAATCAATTTTCTTCTCTCTAGCATTCCTTATAGTTTATTTATGATATTGTCATGTTCTGATAAAAAAAGTAAATACACAGCATTGTTGACTATTTAAAAGAATAGGTGCAGGTAGCATTCATAATTTTATATAATCACATGAATGAAACAGTCTCTGCATTGTTCTGTTTTTGTTCTTATCTTTTATATAATATTGATCTTCTATATTCCTTACAACAATATCTTGCTATGCCATCCTGGCCCCAAGGGCAGATCCTTCAAAGATTCTCTCAACAACACACTGAATCCCTCTTACACAGATCACAGAGTAACCTTTTAAAGACATCCCTGCACGTTCAATGTGCGTGAGGAGAGGTGGTACCCATTTATGCGAGATAAAAGCCTTTCAATCAAGCTACATTAAGCCATCCTGTTGCATGTTTAAAACTCTCTTCAAAACAACAGTTCCTCAGAGTTGCAAGTGTGAATGATAGACATTCAAGCAATTTCGTGTATCTGGAATAACAAGAGCTGACAGCATTTGAGATATACAATGTAGGGCATTCCTATTATGGGTATAAGCTACTCAGTCACACCCTAATATCTATATACCAAGTACAGTTATAAAATCAAGATGACTCATTTCAACTACTAGAAGCTATTTTGGAAAAACATGTTTGCTTGACACTAACATTCTACCGTAAATATTCTCAGTCCAGAGGAGGCATATCAACTTTGAGGGTGCCACTCAGCTCTTTGCATCTAAATCCCCTTCCTCCACTCCATAAAGGGAGCAGAAATGGATTTAGACTTCCACCCAAAACAGGCGATCAACACTATCAAAAGAGAAAGTGCTAACCATCTGTTCAGCACTGCATGTGCAATTCCTAACTTTGACTCAGGAACTATCTGTGTGGTATGCTTCTGCACATGCAGTCCCTTATTAAGCATGACATGGCCATATGGAAGCATTCTTCCAGGCATGTGTAATTGAGGTGACTAGCAGTTCAGGCATAGGCATGGAATAAAGAATAGCAGCATGTGTAGTATATGCACATATTTTGAACCGCCCAGAGAGCTCCGGCTATTGGGCGGTATAGAAATGTAATAAATAAATAAATAAATAAATTTAAAATGTGTAGGTTTTTCTCATTTGTTTGTATGTTTAAAGTGAAGGTGAATCTGTACACACAGTGAAATTTCTAAGGAAACAGCAGAATTACTGGAAAGTCAGTTAAATCAGTTAAATGTTTTTTACAGAAAATACAAGAAAGCAACTTTATAATGTGTAAGCTGCTTGCCTCCATATCTAAGTGATGACACACACAAAATTGGAATAGTAATTGGAGTGAAACATAGAGCTACATGAGTAGTTCTAAAATAAATGGAATCTGGATCACACCTAATTAGAAATTACCCTTTTGTAAAATTTAAATACAACCATAAATGGGGAACAGTGCCCATTAGAAATACAACAGAAAATCTATAATTTAAAACATTATTTACAGTAGTGTTTACACATGACAGGAATCCATTATGCCATATTTTGAAAAGGAAAAAAATCTGTTTGTATGAACACTTTCATGCTAGGGTTCTTATTGCAAGCCACTATTTTCCTCAGCTTTTTCTTTACCGGCCACCTCATTTTCTTATGTTATGGCAACCATATTGGGAGAGCAATTCAAAAAGATTCCAAATTAAAAGTCAACTCCTTCTTCACTCCAGGGAATGTGCAGAGTAAAGTAAAAGTAAAAGTATTGTTAGGTAGTAGGCGCAGATGCTCCTTTCTGCTGAGGTATTTGTCAGTCAACACACTACGATTCAGGTCTGATTTATTTAAATGCTACTTTCCCACATGTAGGGGAGCTTTTAGCTCAAGGGAAATGGCTTTTGGGGCATGTCTACACCAGGGGAGGGAAGGGGGAGGATCATGAGATCCTCCCCCTAGGTTTACGTGCAGCGCGCAATGTCCAGGCAGGAAGCAGGATGTCACGCCTGCATTTTTTTTTTTTTAAAAAAAAAAAGACAAGCCTCATCTGTCTTGGCATTAAATAAACCCATCAAAAGGAAGATCTTCAATCTTCAAGTGTGCTTAATGGGACAAACCCATGGACTTAAGCCATGCATATCTCCTCAGAGCTATGGAACCCACCATCGCCTTTGTATCACAGTCAGTCACATGTCTCTGAGTTAATCTTTTGGTGAGAGAGACACAGTGGTGAGGGAGCCACTACAATTTATTGAATTGTGCCTCACCTGATTTGTGAAGGCTTGACAGAAGGTAATCTTCCCCCCAAACAGAAAAGACAGAGTATCTATCTGCTGGAGGGCACATTTAGGGAAATGGGATCGGAGGGCCATATGCCCTTAGGCGATCGTGAATGAAATAAAAATAAACACGATACTGTTGAAAAACAAGAAGGAACTATCCATTGATTCAGAGACTGAAGCCATCAGAAACCATTCCCAGAGAGATACATGGACCCAAGTGTGTTGATTATAGTTCATCTGCATGAGGAACTGCTCATAATAAGGACTGAAATCTATTTTATGAGAGTTTCTCAAGCAGAAAAGGGAGTGATCATAATCAATGGAGATAGAGAGCTTCCCTCAAAAGTTCAGCACTTCTTGAAAGATGGTTGCTATACCATATGCCTGTTGCCACCGAGAAAGAAATGTTACTCCTTGAACAAACAGGAAATAGGGATGAGTGATCCCAAATAAGGCAGAAGAAAGGAAAGAGAAGTCAGCCCTTTCATAAATAAAATGAAAGGGCTGGCTAAAGCTGCAGAAACTAGTTGCTTCAGAAGGATTCTTTGTAGTTTCTGAAGAGAACTAAATGGGAAGGTGATCACCCTGCCTCTTAGGATACAAGTGGACAAACTTGGCCACTCTCCATGTGGTCCGCCAGAGCCCCACCCATTTTACTCTGCAGCCCAGCTGACCATCCATCAACCTCCGCTACCCAGTGATCCTGACCCAGCTCTCTGTTGCTGATAGCAGTGGGGAAACAGTAATCTGGATCAAGATCACTTGGGGGAGAAGTTTAAATTGTAATCCTGTCCTCTGATTACATCCTAGATGTGAGTTATTTATTTATTTGTGTAATTTGTATAACGCTGAGTATTGTAAAATCTCTCAGTTGGGGGCTGAGTTGGTGGGGCTAAGTGTGTGTGTGTGTATGCGTGCGCGCACATCCCTGGAAAACCCGTCGTATCAGCATATGGCATTCGTGTTATGAAAGAAATTGCTTGTGCTAGCGCTACTTCAATTACCTAAGTACAATGGCCCTGTTGGCTACTGCCCGCTATGTTTATGTGCTAGTCCTTCACCATATGAATAGTTTATTCCTACTCTGAAGGGCATTTCAAGAATATCTAATATACAAATTCATTTTCAGAGTCTATTTTTTCTTACGTTATTTCGAAAAGAATGGCTGCGGATCGGGTCTTCAGCTGCAAGGGAAGCACTGCTAAGCATGATGAAGACGAGAATGAGGTTGGTAAAAATGTGGTGGTTGATCAGCCTGTGACATCCCACTCGGATCCTGAAGAACAGAATGAGAAAATAGAATACCACCATTACAACTGCCAAGTTAACTGCTCTGAAAGCATAAGCTAAGCAACCTAATTTGAACATCTTTTTCAGTTTTAAAAACTGCTCATCTGGAAAGTAGTTAAGTTGTCTTGTTAACTATGTTGATAAGTAAAGAAAACGTAAACCAATACATATAATATAGGACAATGGTATATGAATACTGCCACGACACAGGCTCTGAACACCAAACCAGGCCGCGGCTACTCCCTGCTCAAGCCAAGCACCACCGCTTGATACGCCTGAGGCGAGGGATAAAAACCACCTTCCTCCAAACTATGTGGAGAAAGGGGTTTAAATGGAGAAGGATTTCAATATATAAAATAAAACACTGTGAGTTATATGTGCTGAGGGGAATTATTGACAGAGTGGGTGTTAAATGTGTAAACTTCAGATGATAAATGCCAAACAGACACGTGGGATTTTTGTGGTAGTTAAAAACAAAATAATTAAAATTTATTTTTAAAAGTTCACAAGCTTTGTTTCAAATAAAACATTAAAAAACCTTTTTGAAACCTTTCATCCAATCCTTTCAATCATTCACATACGCACTTTCCTTTTTCTCACACAATCAATCTTGAACTTTCTTTATTAACAGTATTGATTAATATACATCAGCTACATGCACACCACACTCCAAAGACACCACTCTCTACACTGTCTCTCAAATTTCCCAGAACTTAAGTACTCTAAACACAGAGAGCACTAAAGACTCTAAGAGTACCTAACAAGTCCCTCTCAATCCCCTCAGTCATTCCCTTATATATCACTCCTCCCCCTCCCAAGACATTCTAACTCCGCCCACTCAGGCCAACATTCTAAACTCACCACAGACTTACAAACTTCAGACATACATTTGGGAACTGACTTGTGGGGTGTAACGCCACAAATACCTTATGGAAAGCAGCCAAATATTATAACTTAGATAATACTACACAACTATTGGCTATACCCTCTATTGGCTATAGCCTTTATTAACATGTTCTTGAGGCATTACAGCATCTGAATCAGCAGGCCACAAACACAAATGCTTTACCAACCTACTACGAGGTCAGAAAAGAAAAATGTGTTAAAAGAAGCAACTTCATCTATAAATTTTGGGCAATTCTGCTGAAGCCATAGTCAGCAGGAGCTTTAAGAAAGCCTCAGTAAATCATTGCTAGGAACATAGGCAGCTGTCTTAAACTGAGTAAGACCATTGGTCCATCTAGCCCAATACTGTTGGGCTAGATAGCCCAATACCTCTCCAGGGTATCACCCTACCTTTCCTCACCCTACCTGGAAAAAATGGGGATCAAACCGGCGACCTCCTATATGCAAAGTAGGTTCTCTATCACACTAAGCTATGGCTCCTCCCAAATTACTATTTGATTCAGTTGAAGGGATATGCATTAAAAAGCTATTTACGGGTTTGTATTGCTGAAAATAAAGAAGGAACTTCCTTCAGGGATTGGTGTCATCTTCTCCTTCATATTAAGTTCAGATATCCTTCGGGGTCGAGGACCAGCAGGCACTTCTGGCTCTTCTTCCTCCTCCTCTTCCTCTTCACCTACTTTAAATTGAAACTTTATTTATTATAAAATAAAATAAATATTTTGCAACACTATGAAAAGCTGGGTCTTGAAATAGATTATATAGCTAATGAAAAAGACATTAAAAACAAATGCTAGGGACCCTTTCTGAAGTCCTCATAAGAATAATTTGTTAACCAAAGTTCACAGTGATTACATGGATAGACATGGAATCAACTCTGATGTCTTATCTACAGCTTCTGGCCAAGAACAGGTTTCCTAGGCTGCCTGCTCCCTCCATGTTCTGTGCATAATTGGTCACCTTTCATCTATTCATCTGTGAGCCTCCCACTGTCTTGTGGACCAATTCATCCCCTGTAAACATAACCACAGGGCAGTTGTCTGTTAACAGCAACAGCATTCTTTTAACAGTCAGGGTGTAAATATCAAGGGACACTGGTATTTACCAGGTAACACTAGCAAATCCATCTGCTTATGCTATTGCAACTACAGCCCTTGCCTTACATCTGTCTCCTTTATTTAAAGGCACAGATCACTGAAAATATTCCACAAATGTACCATAAAGCTGTGCCACACATTTTAGCTGCTGCAGGAGACTGCTGCAGGTTTCTTTTCTGTGACAATATCCTGTAGGCAAATAACAGAGAGGAGAAATAGCCTTGCCCTGAGGTTGAAAGTCTTACTGGGGTGGGTGGGGGCAGAAGCCATAGTGCTGTTCCCTGCATCTTATAACCTAGCTAGAGAGATATTCTGATATGGGAGATATAGAGCAGGACTGAAAGGTTGCGTGAGAAGAGGGCCACTTGTGCCAGAATATTTTCTGCCCCTCCCCCACAGCATCCCCCTAAAAAGGTTCTCTGGGGAGTCAGAGGTTGGTCTTGAAAAGAATGGCCCATAGGACAGAGAGTTGTAGTTTGGGGGGGGGATTTCCCAAAATCAGATGGAGGCACCTTTCAAAAATCATTGTGTGGAAAAGTGCACAACCTCTAGAGAATTGTTTTTAATCTAAAAAAAAAAAGCCATTTCATTTACATTATTTATTACATTTTTATACCACCCAATAGCCGAAGCTCTCTGGGCGGTTCACAAAAATTAAAACCATGAAAAGCATAATAAAACAAACAACAGTCTAAAAACACAAATACAAAATACAATATAAAAAGCACAACCAGGATAAAACCACACAGCAGACATTGATATAGATTAAAATATGGTATTAAAACTGCAAAGTTTAAATTTAAGTTAAATTAGGTGTTAAAATACTGAGAAAATAAAAAGGTCTTCAGCTGGCGACAGAAGGAATATAGTGTAGGTGCCAGGCGGACCTCTCTGGGGAGCTCATTCCACAGCCAGGGTTCCACAGCAGAGAAAACCCTCCTCCTAGTAGCCACCTGCCTCACTTCTTTTGACAGGGGCTCACGGAGAAGGACTCCTGTGAATGATCTTGAGGTCCAGGCAGGTACATATGGGAGGAGGCATTCCTTCAAATAACCTGCCCCCAAGCCATTTAGGGCTTTGAATGTTAGTACCAGCACTTTGAATTGGCCCTGGACCTGGACTGGCAGCCAATGAAGTTGTAAAAGGACTGGCGTAATGTGGTCTCACCGGCCAGTCCCTGTTAGTAAACGGGCTGCCCTGTTTTGTACCAGCTGAAGTTTCCGGACTTATTGTAATTGCATCTCCCAATATGTTTTATGAAAGCTGAAATCGTAAAGAAATCTACATTGTTCCTTTTTATTTATATTAATATAAGCTGTGGTACATTTGACCAAATATTTTTCAGTGTACATAAGGGAACTATTACCTGGAACATCACAAGGCGGATAGGGATCTTTGTCTTCTTCATCTCCTTCTCCATATTCATTAATTGTAACCTAATAGAAAAGAGAACACATCAGAAGGAAAGTAATTTGGCAATGAAGAGCGGTACGTAAATACTTTAAATAAAAACAACAATAAAAGTAAACTCGATGCACATGTTAAACCAAGCCTCCCTCCCACATCCAGCTCCTATTTCTAAGCTTGACAATGCTCAACAGTAACTACTATTTTTAGTTCAAGAATTCTGGTTGAATAAATCTAAGGGATCAACATTGTGCTTAGATCTGGAATATCTCTTAGTGCCTATATACTAGGAGACACTTCAGATCTAAGCACAATGTTGACCTCTTAGATTTATTCAACCAGAATTCTACAGAGCTTCAGATAGGTCAGGGGATATCATTCTGGTATGTTTAACCATTAACTCAAATTGATGACATGTCTAATTAAAATTTTATTATATTTTTTTTAGAAAAGAAACCTTTGGTCCCATCTGTTATCTTAATGGTACTGTGCAACGTCCTATGAAAATCGAGCAGATCATAAACACACAGTCAAGAATGTGAATCTAATCCGCACGTAAACTTTCACAGGGGACAGGGGATGCAGGTATCCAACAAGGAACTGCCCTTGCTTGGGAGGTCCAGAAGCTTGATACAAAGAAGCCAGAAACATCTGGCATATAAGGAGATCTATCCTATCTAAATGGCAACCCTCAGGAGGTACAAACCACAGGCAAAGATGGAGAGTAGTCAGTGCAGACTATTACATGGGGTAGTAGGCAGGTGTCTGTGCAAACGGAATTGAGAATAAAACGGCCAGTATCATACTGCCTTTATACAAATCTATGGTGCGACCACACTTAGAATACTGTCTACAGTTCTGTTCACCACACCTAAAAAAGGATATTACAGAGCTGGAAAAAGGGCAGAAAAGGTGAACCAAAGTAATTAAGGGGCTGGAGCATCTCCCCTATGAGGGAAAGTTACATCAACTGGGGTTGTTTAGCATGGAGAAGAGGAGGCTGAGGGGAGACATGATAGAGGTGTACAAAATTATGCATGGTATGGAGAATGTAGCTAGGGAGTCATTTTTCTCCCTCTCTCAAAATACTTGAACCTGGGGTCATCCCAGGAAGCTGATTGGTGGGAGATTCAGAACAAATAAAAGGCAGCACTTCTTCACACAGCACATACTATAGTTAAATTATGGAACTCACTACCACAAGATGTAGTGATGGCCACCATTTTGGATGGCTTTAAAAGGGGGTTGGATACATTCCTGGAGGCAAAGGCTATCAATGGCTACTAGCCCTGATGGTTGTGTGCTGTCTCTAATATTCGAGGCAGTAAGCCTGTGTGCACCAGCTGCTGGGGAAGATGGGTGGGAGGGTGGTGTTGCACCATGTTCTGCTTGCTCATCCCTGGCCAATGGCTTGTTGGCCACTGTGTGAACAGAGTGCTGGACTAGATGGACCCTTGGTCTGATCCAGCAGGACACGTCTTATGTTCTTATGAAGAACATCTAGTATGCAAATAAGGTACCTTTGCATCCTTCATCTTCTTTTGTTCCCCGTCTGGTTTGTCCCCTTTTTTATTATCCAAACTCTCTTTTCTACAAAGACAAAAACAAAATGGTGGTGGCGGGGAGAATAAAGCAACTTTTATGGCCAATTAGTGATTAAAAGTGAAGATACAACAACAGCAAGATAGACTTACAGTACTATAGACAGTATGATATGCCAGTTACATGGGAGCACGCTAAATTTCTTTAACTTTGCATTATTTCAAACGATACTGCAGAGTTTAGGACAGCTTCACCTTTAATAATTTCCTAGGTGTGTGCACATGGGTGTAGTAAAAATCAACTGCATCACACCCCAATGTAAACATCATGAGATGTAAAGATGTGCTTATGGTATTGTATGTACATATGGCAATTACCATGCTGTCAATTATGACTTACCAAAGCAGATACAGGGTGGAAAACAGTCACACACATTATTTACACACATGAAGGAGTACATTTTTCCTGTAACATCCATGCAGGAAAAATATAATGGATTAAGCTGCCCTAAACTGAAATAACACATCAGACTGAGCCTGTCCCTAATCATGTACAAAGTAGGGTATACATTTGACCCAATTTTAAGAACAAAAGTGGTGCTCAGGTGGGAGGAAGTGATAAACCTTTCCCAACACCACCTGTTGTTTACCATCTCACAATCTCTCCTCCAATACCTCTGTCTCGGCTTACCTGCGGGCAGGTAAGCAGTGGGCAGGTTCTGAATTCCTCACCCCTCACTCATTTTCTTCTTAAACTTGGACCCCAACCTCTTGTATTGTACATGACCGGGGCAAAATTTTAACACACTGTTCGGCTATTGTCAGCCTTGGTCTTTAAAATGAAAATATGACCTCATGTTTAATTCAAACTAAACCTTGATGATGCATTCATACATGACAAATTATCACAAGCTAATCACTTGAACATTGTATGGCAACAGTTTTCAGTACTAAAAGTATATCTTCACCCAGATTTACAACTTACTTATAATGCTAAATGTACTGTTTTAATAGTGACTGGACCTCCTCAGTTCACACAAACTTTCCACATTGCTTCTAGTGTTCCTGATTATTTAAGGTTCTTTTCAAACAAGCCATAAGAAAAAATCAAGAAAGCTGCAAAGATCCACATATACTGTGCCGTTTCCTTAGTACCTGGCGGTCTTCTTCCTCTCTTTTTCCTCTGCTTCTTCTTTCTGAGCAGTGTTTAGACTTTCAGCATCTGCCAGATTATCAACCGCAATGGCCAAGAAGACGTTTAATAAGATATCTAATTCAAACAATTTTAAGGATACTACATAGGTATTGCAAGCTCTTTCTTGCCAAGTAGGAAACGAAATGAATTCTATGCTCTTAAATTCAGTGCAAGGCATTAGCAAACTGATACGGTTGTGCTTTAAAAAACCACTTTCTACTGGGACAATCAAAGATCTCATCCAATATACACAGGTAGATTTTAAAAAAACAAAAAACCCTCCCGCTCCCCTCACCCCACCCCCGGTTACTTGCGAGGAGCTGGGATGAAACCGGGACGGCAGCCCACACCTCCCGCAGTCTCGAGACCGTGGGAAAAGTCGGGATAAAAGTGGTGTCCGTTCTCCCAGGGAAAGGGAGGGATCATCCCTCCCTGCCCCAGGACTCCCTGTGCGTCATGTGGACGCACAGGGATGATCCCAGGGCGATCCCCGGGATATCGCCCCGTCTAACCATGGCCTAAGTAACTGTTGTGGGGAAGAGGAAATGGAATGGAATATATTAGAAGAGGGCATGGCTGGCTGGCATATTCGACAAGACCACCCTATACTACAACATTTTGTTGCAGGTTACACTTGTATTCACTACTCCTCATTCTCAGTTCTAGTTCTATTGTTTGTAAATTCTTAATCAAGAACAGAATAAATAAATCAGAAATTACTGGTGAAGAGACCAGATTCTGTCCAAGGATTATTCAGAGAATGTGGGGGCAGGGAGAGATATGTGAAGTCAAAATATGGGAAATTCTAATTATTTGATATTCGTGTTCATGGCATTTCACATTTATGATTTGAAGAATAGATGCATTTTTTTAAAATGAAAGGATACAGTTACCGCAGATGAAGAGGATGATGAAATATATACAAACTACCATTCCTGATGACGATGGGCCACCATATGCCATAATGCCATCATACATAACCGCATTCCAGTCTTCACCTGTTAGAATCTAAGAAGCAGATTCATTATTAATGAATGAACACATAAGTTTTAAGTTCACACCATAGAAAGAAATATTCCATGAAAATGCCATGTCAGAGCTGCAATTAATTTATACAACTAACATTATTCTATTCTCTAATGCATTATTTTATAAAATAAGGATATCTTAGGGTGCAATCCTATGCATGTTTAGACGGAAAAAGATCCTACAACTCCCAGCTTTCCTCACCCAGCACACTTAGAAACTAAGGTTTACTTGAAGAAACTTTTTTAAAAAAAATGACTGCTCAATTTGTCGCCTAAGTGAACATTTACGATTGTTTCTGACATCTATTTGTTATCTGCACCACACATCCCTGGTATCCCTGTATGCTCCCTCGTATGTACAATGTGTTGCCTAAAGCTTGTAGTAATACTAGCATTTATATCATGCATTTTAAGTTTTCAAAGCTCTTCATAAGCATTATGTCAGCAAGACTTATATCAGCCATAGAAGTAGATTGTCTAAGGCCACTAAGTGAGTATGTGGTGGATATATGATTTTAACAGGGAATTTGGTGGCTCACAGCATGCACTCTTAGCCATTTCACTGGGGGGGGGGGACATCTCTGTGATCTTCAACATTACTGCCAGCAGAAACATCTTTCCTTGATTCATAATTTAGATATACTAGTACGTACTTGACAATGGTTAGGATGACTTAAATAGACAAATTTAATGTTTGAACTAACCCAAGAGTGACTTTGGATGTGACAAGCCAATGAAAGTGAAGACATGATTGGTGCACCCAGTCTCATTGCTTCTTTGGAACAACCAAAGGCACCCTTAGAGCCTAACAAAACAACTTAGGGCGAAACCATATGCCTGTTTATACAAGTCCTACAACTCCCAGCATTCCCCATGCATATACATGCATAGGAGAGCTATCTGTGGAATGCTGGGAGTTGTAGGACTTTTTTCCTGTCTAAACATGGATTGCACTCTTACTTTTGTCAAACATCGAAGTGCATTTGGAAATTTCACTGAAGGTTGCAGAAAGCTCCTCTGAAGAACTGGGACCTCTATTCAGAAGGCTAATATACCATTTTCACAACACAATTTGGTAAAAAAAAAACCTATCTACAAGTAGTGTGATAGTTGCTTATCAATAAGATTCTGCAATTGAACATGAGATCAAGTAATTTAGGAGTTGTTTTTTTAAACTTACATTTTAAAATCTTGTACTCTATGGGAGAATTCAGCACTTAATGAGTTTCCTTGATTTGTTCTCTCCCACATATCTCATTACATCTATACTATAAATGTAACACTGTCATTATTCAGATGTACATTCTTCAGCTGTAATGATAACTATGGTTTATGGTTACACAAACAAGCCTCATGTTCATATGCTTCCTCTTCTCTAGAGCAGCTGCAAGGAGTGAAATTTTAGAATGTTTTTAGGATGTTTTAAGGATGTTTTAATCATGTATGTTATGTTTTTAATCAGTTTTTAATGTGTTTTATATTCATTGTTGTTCTCTGTCTCAATCCAAGTGGAGATGCGGGTAAGAAATATATTTTTTATTATTATTATTATTATTATTATTATTATTAGAAGTTTTTGCTTTTTTTCCAATTAATCTCAGCTTTGCATTATGGCTAAACTGTAAACCATGGTTAAATCTTAACAATGTTTTATTGAAACAAGCCAGAAACTGTGGTATGAAATTGGCCTTTCCTCAGTAAATCATAGTTAAGACTAACCACAATTTGTCTAGACATAAAGTTAAATGGTGTTTAATTAAAAATGGAACCTATCGTTTCTGATCTCTTCTACACAGTCATATCAGAGAAGGGGAGGGGATGAGCCCAAGGCTTATTCATGTAGCAATAAATGCCATTTTATGATTGCATCCAAATGTAGCCACAGTGTAGGCTGGCAAGTAGACTTTTAAATTTGGATTAAAGTCATTGCACATTAAGAAAGTGCAGCATTTGAAGGAATCAGGACACTTACTGTGACCTACAAATATGAATTCAAGAGCCTGACATCTAGAATATAAGAACAAATTACATTTGCACCCAGAGATTAATATTAATAAAATGTCTTTAATATTTAGCATAACTGGAAATGTGTTTAGATTAAATTTCATGTGAACAAATAGTTTTCTCCATGAATTGATACTGCAGAATTTAGATATAGGATATGAGCTGAAGCATAAATGGACACAACCACATCTCATGGGATCTCAGCATTGTGAAAATACACTTGAAGATGCAAGAAGAACTACAAACAGATAACAAATGAATAACCTCACTCCAAAGGCCACTTCATATATTACTTTTTCTAATATAGATACTAATCTCTATTGCAGAAAAGGCATATTATTTATAATGTCTGAATGACGATACAATTTGTTGTGTTTTGGGCTTGGTTGTGGTTTTTGTGTGTGTGTGTTTTTATACATATTTCAGATTCAAAGATGAGGAAGCCACAACAAGCACCAGCCTCCTCTTTTAAGTATCCATAGTCCAGAAGATGTACAGCACTATGTACACTGATGGTGCTATATAAATAAATAATAATAAATAATAATAAGAAGATACTCGTGGTTAACATCAGATATTACAAAATTTATCTTTCTGTAACATCTGTGATTAAGGCTGACATCCTATGTACGTTTACTTGGGAATAAGCCCAATTGAATTCAGCAGGACTTACCGCTGAGTAAACATGCACTCATTTGAAATCCTATTCATCTAAACTTGAAAGCAAGACCCATTAAATCAATGAGACTTACTCCTAAGTAAACAAGCATACAATTGGGCTGCCCAGTCTGTTGCAACAGCTAACAAAGGCCAAGCAAGAGATATTCCAATTGCTATGCCAATTATACAATTGCTGTGTAACACCCGAAGCCTTGAAGATATGCTAGCAGTGCAGGGAAATTATTCTGACACCACAGGAAGATAAACTGAAAGACATGGCTCAGAATAGGTGGCATCAGGTTTTAGGATTTGCTTACAATTACAATAACCTGCCACTAACAGTAATGGCTACAGTGTAGTAAGCCTCTTTACTTGCATTTAAGGCTCATGTGAATCAGTGTGTCTCCCTTCATTCCTTTCCTGAAAAGCAGGTGGCCTCTTCTTCTCTTTCTTTCCCCAGCACATCACATGTTGCTTGTGAAACTTATCCAGGCTTCAAAAGCAGCTTGTCATGTGGTACTGAGGGGGCATCAAACACATCTTGCCATGCGGTACCCCCATCCATATTGGGGGGGGGGGGGAAGAGAAAGCAAGGGACAAGATTCAACATCCGACAAGCAGACTTCCACTTGTACAATGTAACTTTTCTTTTCCCCTGCATACCCACAAATCTGCTCCTCCAACCCCCCTGGAGCAGATTTTGTGGGGTGCAGGGGGTGCAGAGAGAAGGGGATATCTGTTCTGCTAACAGATGCTGTTCTGTTGGCAGATGGATAGCCTTGGATTTCACTCAGAGGAAGGAAGGAAAGAAAGAAGCCCTGCTACATGTGTGAATCTGCACATATGCCCCTTTGGATCATAGCGCAAGATTGGGAGAATCTACCAAGATACAGCCTCAAATGTGTGAAGGTTAAACAATTGTACATAACAGTTAAACATAAGGGAAGATTTTTTTACATTCAACAGCTTTCCGTGTATTTTAAGCTATATTTTGGATGAACAAAGACAACTTAATATTAAATGACGTTAACATAAAAGCTATGCTGCATAGATAGATTGAATACATGATATGAACAAATGGTACAAAATGATGCAAAAATTACCAGAATATTGACTTTAATGAGCAGAATGCTATTTAACACAAACAGAATTAATAGTAGTTGTGAAAATGATTTCTTTTTCTTTTTTTAGGAGACAGGATTATTTAGACAGTTTTGTTGTTCAAAGATAAAATGTTTTATAGTGGGTGAAAGAAAGTTACCTGGAATACAGTTAAAAGAGCTTGTGGGAAATTATCGAAGGTGCTCCGTTTTGTTTGAGTTTCATCAAAATTAAATTTGCCTCCAAACAGCTGCATTCCAAGCAATGAGAAGATTATGATGAAGAGGAAAAGCAGAAGCAACAGTGAAGCAATGGACTTCATTGAGTTTAACAAGGATGCTACCAAGTTGCTCAGGGATGTCCAGTGCCTATAAATTAAAATGCGTGTGTTAACAAAAAAAAAACCGTAAAAGAACAGTGCGTGATGAAATATTACAAAAGAGCTGCGGATCATACAAGTGTCAATAAAACTTAGCAGCCAGTAAAAAAAGAAAATGTACCACCCTTGAGCTCGTCTTACCTGGTCACTTTAAAAATACGGAGGAGACGAACACAGCGGAACACTGAAATTCCAAGGGGTGACATAATTTCCAACTCCACCAAGATGGTTTCAACAATGCCGCCACAGACCACGAAGCAGTCAAAACGATTAAAAAGGGACACAAAGTAAGACTGCAGGCCCAGACTGTACATTTTTACTAACATTTCACAGGTGAATAAAGCCAGAAGAACTTTGTTTGCAATATCTGGGGAAAAATATTTGGAAAATTATGTTGATTTATATGCCTCTGGTTCAGTTTCACATGTTGTACAGAAAGCAAGAGATAGTTTTGTTCTATTTTGCCTTCTTGGGGCAAACATAGTCCTAAATCTCACGTTCTTCCCAAATTCAGATTGGGCAACCTATACCTTTAGAAACATAGCTCAGACACAAAGGGATTCAGGCAATAATATTTCAAAGCGAATTTTCATTTCCATGTTATAACATGTTACATATTTACCTTTAATATGGGCATGATTCAAAGCTCAGATCGGTCCTGATGTATGCACCAAGCTCAACATGAACAAGGAAAAACTTCCTGACTGTTAGAGCAGTACAACAATGGAACTAGTTACCTAGGGAGGCCTTCACCTGTCAGGCATGCTTTAGGGTGGATTCCTGCATTGAGCAGGGGGTTGGACTCGATGGCGTTATAGACCCCTTCCAACTCTACTATTCTATGATTCTATAAGGTCTGCCTTGTCCACTCCATTAAGTTAGAGTCTAATGGGGAAATCTCCACTGTGATCATACCCAACCGATAGAAATGCGCAGGACAGCCCCCGCATGAAGAGCTCTGAAAGTCAACTGTGAGCTAGAATCAGGCCCATGAACATGCCGGAGGCAATGGGCAAGCTATAGGTGCAAATTTTTAAAACAAAATGTGCAGAGCCTGCAAACTCTCTGGCTCAGTTCAAATTTTGTAGTAGACCCAAGGAAACCTTTTGGTGGCACACACTGGAGGTGCTGGATTGCACTATATAATTGCAGTCCACAACCCATGAGATTATGAAACAGTACCGTTCACTTAAAATTAGCCCAGTGTATGTGTAGCGTGGATTGCAATCTATGTAACATGACTATACTTTTACTGTAATCTACTACGTAGAATTAAAATTTGCTCATTCCTTTGCATTGTTTTTTGTCATACAATTTAAATATCTTAAGCAACACAAAACAACTATAAAATGTAGAAAAACAAGAGTAAATGCTCAGTATGAATCCTAGAACATTTTTCCATTGGTTGTTTCATGGAATAAGAAAACAACATTTCATTTTACCTTGTATTTGTGTCAACCAATCAGGCTGATCGTAATGCTCCGATGAGATAGTTAATGTGTTCAGGAAGACCAGTACAATAACTAACCAATAAAATGAAACGGATTTCACAGCAGCTCTACATCTTCTTCGGTTGAACCGATTCCATCGTCGCCAGCGTCGACTAAAATTTAAAACAGCAAAGCATTACAACACAGAATAAAATTATTAAAAAAATAGGCTTGAAGAAAATTTCTGCTAGGCAGAGAGCTCTCAGTCCACTGCCTTGATGCCACCACAGAAAAAGTCCTGCCCCTTGTGCTAACTCACCATAACTCAGATAGTGGAAAAATACACCAGGGTCTAAGTTAATGAACAAAATGGTCAGACCCAGGTGTATGGGTGAAGGCAGTTCCTAAGATAATCTGGTCTCAGGTTGTTTAGCGCTTTAAACATGTTGAACTGACCAATGAAATTAATTGGCAGCCAGTACAGGTGACACAGTATTGGAGCAATATGATCAGATCTCTTAGATCCAATCTCTTTGATCTGGACCAACTGAAGTTTCTGAACCATCTTCAAAGGCAGAGTACATAATAGTAATCCACTTTGGAAGTGGCCAGTGTGGGTTCTGCACCACTGAATTAATGGTTGACACCATCCATTGTGACAATGCCAATCATATATTTGGACGATTTCATGCACCCTCCTCAACAGGGAATAGCACCTATTGATTCCCACATTCAGCCATGAGTGCATAACCCACTGCTGCACGAAGATCCTTGAACTGGAGCTCAAATAAAGATTATGCAGTTCAGGATTAGATTTAAATTAGTTTAGGTTTAAAATTAATCCTTGAGTCAGTCAGGCCTAGTATTATGTTTGTTTTCAATAAGAAAGAAATAGCAAAATAAAGTTGAGTCAGGATCTAATATTATACTGCTACCTTACATGTTTTAGCTATTCCTGTAACATTCTAGATCATGGTCTTTCAAAAAAAATGTTTCATGAGGTTCCCAATGCATACATTTAGGAAACATATGACATGTATGTCAATAGGGACAGTACAGATACTGTAAGACCTGATAGGAACATCCAAGGATTAGGTACATGGCCAAACATTGGGAGCAGACATTCCCTCCACTCTACACAGAGGGTTGGATCCAGATTTAGGTGAATGCAACTAGATTGGTGGAAGTGGATTTCCCCAACCTTTCCTTCCCACAGCAGCCACTCCAGCTGCCTGAAAATGCTACACAGCATTGTGTTGTGCTACACAAATAGCTACATGGGAGTTAGCTATGGTGCGTAGGACGAAGGGGAGATTCCCCCCAAATCGGGCTGAGGCACCATCCATGAACAGATCCCTTCTGTCCACAGAAGACAGATCCTGAATCTAGCCATCAACTATAATGTGCTACTCAGGCAAATTCACTTTGAAATCTGGATATTTGTGTAATTTGTGTATGGAGGAGAACAATCAAAGAAGCTCAAACCACACATCCGTTATCCACATACCGTATTACAGTTACCTCTAGTCACATGAGTTATCCCGTTACCTTAAAACATGAGTGGACGACTTGTGTTTTGGCCTACAATTTTCATCAGCCCTAGCCAGCATAACCAATGGTGAGGGATTATAGGAGTTGTAGGTCAAAACATCTGGAGGTCCACAAGTTGTCCAATCCCTGCCTTAAACAGAGTTACACATATACATAATGTTCAAACAATCACATCTCTCATTGCTGAAAACAATAGGGCATATATGGGCCTTAATAGTTTTACTTTGACAGTAATTTCATATATAGAGACACACCTGAATGAGTAAGGGGACCATTTGTGCCACAGACAGCAGGAGAGGAAAAAGGGTCCAATGGCATTAAAAATTCTACAAGCCCTATCTATATAGTACAGGTGCAGTTTGCAGAAGTCAGAGGTTCACTTCGGGCTTCAACTCCTCCATGAATAAAGGCACCTAGAACACCAGTGGCAAGAGGACTTGTAAAGGAGCCACTCCTGATGAGACCAGGCAGCAGCAGCAGCAGAGATGGCTTGGTTGCAGCAGATCTAGGCCCAAGGAGGTCGTGCATCAGTATGTAGCTGTTATAGCTGCAAATGGCAGCTGCTTTTGAACCAATCTCTGTAGCAGTTTGATCTCCAGTGATTAGCAGGTGATAAGGTTTAGGTCCATGGGATGTAAAATCTTCACCAGCTGTGATCTGTATCTTAAAACTCTCTGAGAAGAACAGGTGCAGGACATGCTGCTTCTGCCCGTTTCTCTGGCCAGTTTGCACCCTATTGGCAGCAGAGCTCCAGGGGAGGGAATAGATGAGGATAGCTATCAACCACCACCACCTCCCCACCCCATCTACCCTTTCTTCTCCCATTCAGAGTAGTTCCTTGTATAGGATGGCCTATTTGTGCAGCACCAACTTAACCCAATACCAAGGGAGTAGGAGGTCAGTCCATCTTAAAACCTCTTAGCTGTTCTTAGTAGGATGCAAAGGGACTACTTCCAGAACTAGAATAAAAATGCATATTTATTTACTTTTTAATCATGGAAGTAGCCACTGCAATCTCCTGCATGACCCTATGTCATGCATAGTGTTCACACAAGTAATCCAGCCAAGGGCTTTGATCAGGACTGGAACTGCATCAACCTTCACATGACATACTAGACGTTAAGGTGATGTGGATACAAGCTCAGACCCCAGAGCCTGTTGCAATGTACAAGTCAGGCAGCAGGGTTAAATGAATGGTCATTTCTCTAGGATGGTAGCTGAAAGTAGTTCAGTGGTTTGAAGACCACTGCAAAGATTGTTGCACACGCTTACACTATCTTTATTCTCATGCTATTTTAACAGTATTATTTATTATTTATTTATTTAAAATATTTATATCCTGCCCTATATCAGATTGCCCTGCAATCTTGTGTTATCTCATGAAATCACCTTTTTGCATTTAAAATTATGTAGATTTCCCAAATTACTATTCTTATCCATACATAAAATATTAAATTTTCGTGTGAAAATAACACTTCGTTCAAGATTAAGACACACCCATTATGTAAATGTGTCCTTGACTGAAACAAGCATATATAAGAACAACTGTATAGGCAGATTTACGACTATCTACTAATGCATTAAACAATGTGACACTGAGGGTCTAAAGAGTATAGAGAAAACAGTAAAGGTTGTCGACTACATGGACATGTTCTCATTTAAAACCAAGCAGCAAATGTTCTGTAGAGATCTGAAGTTTGGGGCCAGAAAACAGAATTCCTCTTGTGGCTTTTGAAATCCCTAGTTGTAGATCTTTAAATACATCTAATCATCTATGTTGATCTAGTATAGTTGACTCCATTTCTATTGTCCTTCCAGACAACGCTTTTATTGTGCAATCACACTGCCTCATTCATGGAATTTTATGGGGGGGAGGGGTGTCCAGATGTCATCGGCTTCAGTTTGTAGACCTTCTTTGTTTTCCCACCACTTTCAGGTTGTTTTTTCTCAGCAGAAATTTTTTTATTAAGGAAGAAAAGACGGAAGAACTGCACAACGCCTTTCAATTGGTAGAGCTGGAAACCCTCTATCTGGAAACACCCAGAGTCTTGGGGGCGGGGATAGTTTCAAATTCTTACTAGGACAAATCCAAAGCTCAATGAAAGCAGCATTGATAGTTTGAAAGTTTTAAGTTAAAGTTTAAACATTTGAAAGACTGTGAATTGGTTGAAATTATAGAAAAAGAAGCAGATAAAAAAAAACACCTGCAGAAATATTTTGGAAAGCTTTTCTGAAAGGTAAAGAACTTTAGAAAAGAAGTATTAGTGTGGACAGAGATAAGAAACAAAGCAAGGCATATTAGGAATATGACTGTTCTTTTTAATTGCGTTTGTAAATTTTTGCTTGAAGTAAAAGGGGGATGAACTTTATTACTGAAGTTATTAATAAACCATGAAATCTTGCCTTAGCACACTTCAAAAGAAATTAAAATAGTTGTGCTGTGATTTTGACACATTATTCCAAGCAGCATTCTTGAAATATAGCATAAAATGTTTTCCCCCATTAATGAAAGCTATCAGCCCAAAGTAGAATTTAACTATGTATCTCCAAAAGCTGCACAAAAAACCGTTACAAAATATTACTTCGTCAATGAAAAATCGACTGTATACAATTTGAGAAGACATATTACCAAACTATGGTTGCCCATTACATGAACCAGCCTCAGGCTCACCAGCTTCCCTCTCCTCCTCTAGTGCAGCCACAATGAGATCAGAAGCTTTCATTTCTGTTATTAACTAACAGTGGTTTATCATTATGTCTTAACCTGAAAAAGCAGTGTCTGGGTTCAGCTGACACACCCTGGCTCGCACAACAAGCTGAAGCTCTCACGGGCATCACACTGAATATGCGCTTGGGGGTTGTCATGTCATGCACATCTGGCAAGCATGGGTTATATGGGGATTAAACAATTCTCTCCCAACCCTAAAATAGACCACAGTTGTTTAACCTTCACATAACCCACACTAGCCAGGTTGACATGGCATGACAAACCCTGAGCATGGATTGCAAAATGGCAGCCACATGCACTTCCACAACCACCACAGCCTCACCATGGGTTAAATAACCCATGGTTGGCTGTCGTGTTGCATGAACTAAACTATGGTTTAGGGAAACAAGCAAAGTTCAAACTATGGTTTATGATCATGGCTTCTTTCCCTAAACCATATTAAGATGAACTACACTTTCAGTTTTGAATGTAAAAATAAACTGTGGTAATTAAAAACCTTCGCATCTAAAGATTTTTAAAAAATGGGAGGGAGAGGAACGGGGCAGCCAGAGCAAGCTCAGAGGGAGGAGAGCCGGTTGCCTCGTTCCTCCCCTCTCTTTCGTGTCGCCAGTGGCGGCAGTGGCAACTCCGATTTGGCGCTCCTTCCCATGCAGATGCTGGGAAGGAGTGTCAATTCGGGAGCCCGGGGCCCCTGGGCGCAGATCCAAGGCTGTCAAGACGGGGGCCAGGAAACAACAGGGGGTGCACTGGCCTACTTACACGTGTTTGCCTTTAACATGTAGTTTGGCCCTCACATGACCTTTTCTCCTGCAAAACATTCTTGAAAATAAAAAGCTACCTGATCACATGCTTGCAGCTAAGTAAATAAAGTAGTGGAGAGAGAATTGTTGTTGCAATGTGATGCATATGTACCTTGTATATTTACTAACACAATTTTAAAATTCAGTCATATTCAACCATAGTATGTATAGATTAACAGCACAGAGTCATGATATAAAAGGGGGAAAGTGAATGGGAGAGGGGAGAGAAAGAAAGAATACTGACCTGAACTTGGATTTTGAGATAACTTGACTAAAAGAAAAGGAAAACACATTTTTAAAGATAATACAGAAGTAATAATTTACACAACTCCTTCTCCCTTGAAAGCTATATTGGAAATTAAAAGTATTTAAAATAATTTAAATCTTGGATGTCTGCTTGATACTGAGATGTTCCAGTGGTGTAAATTGGAGAATTATGTCACATTTTTACTGCGTTTGCTGGATCAACATCATAAGCATGCACATTTTACATGCAAAGGAAATTATACCTTTTTGAACTGACCATATCATATCACATCAGTCAACGTGAAGGCAGTTCAGAAATAGATTATAATCATAATTTCATGATTAAAAAAAAAAGATGGCATTTGGTGCTTTCAGCAGAATTTTTCATCAGTACAACCTTGCGAGGTAGGCTGGAAGAGAGTACTTGCCCAACTGCAGTGATCACAGTTATATTGTACTTATTAAATACAGGGATTTGTACACTATTAGGTTCAAATTGATAGGTGACAACTCATGTTGATAATATTCGTATTCTGTACATTGTTGTCTATGAATCAAGGCAACAGTGACCCAAGAAATGAGTACACACCCTGGCCAAGAGAAAGTTGTCCAAGCGCTCTCAAACTTGCCCTTTGCTTGGAGAAAGACACACACACACCCTTTGCATTAGGATTTAAATTAAGGCAATTGCTGTACACCGCCTAGAGAGTTTTGGCTATTAGGTAGCATTAAAATGAAATAAATCAATTAACAACAATTTCTAGCTAATGAATACTCACTACAGAATCTTATTTATAAAGTAAGTAGGAAAGGAGTACTAATTTAAATAAGGTTCAAATATATATTTAGTAAAATAAATCTACATTTAAAAAAAAATCCACATTTCAGAGAACTCCATTTTTGTTCAAGAAAATCTGTCAGAATTTGCAATTAAGAAACCAGATCCATCATTAATATCATTAACAGGATTTCCAAACATAGGCAGCTAAACCTATAGTTCAGGAAAATGGCTCACTTTTTTCACTGAGTGCTGGTAGAGAAAAAATCCTACCCTGCCCTTATGTACTCACCACAAAGCTCCACAGCATGCCGGGTTCTCCCCTTCTCCAGCAACATTTTCAGTGTTCACAGATTCAGTTTCACTTGCTTGCATACTGGCTGTTGCAGGATAGAAGAAATAATTAGATCTATAGTTGAACCAAGACAGTTATACTTTGCTTTGTGTGTAATGGACAGAAAACCTGTGTTAGGGAGGAATTTCGTGTGTTTAGGACTGAAACCTGCCTTTAAAAAACTGGCAAAAAAAACCCAAAACAGTTTGGACTGAAATGGATCTGAATACAGCCAAATTGAAGGGCCTGTTCAGAAGACACCTTAAACCATGGCTTTAACCATGGTTAATAAGGCTTTTTGCTTTATTCACTGTGGTTAAAGCACTGTGGTTTAAGGTGTCTTCTGAACACAGCCTGGCTTTCTGGCTTAACCACCATGGTTAAAGCCATGGTTTAAGATGTCTTCTGAATGGGGCCGAAGTGACTTCTAACTTGTCACTTCTAAGGTGTTTTTGTAGCCAAATCAGAATAGCCCATATGGCTCAAATAGGGGAGTATAAAATAGGTCTTGCCTGAAAAGTTCTAATGGATTATGGCCAATCCTCTAAAATCTTAACCCAAGGCAGCAACCCCACCCCACCCCAAATGGGCTATTGTATTTATTTATTTATTTATTTATTACATTTTTATACCGCTCTCTGGGCGGTTCACAAAAATAGAAAAGTATCAGTGTACTATTGTACAAATAGAAAAGTATCAGTATGCCATGGGCACTCATCATGCCAGGCCCCAATCGTGGTGATGCAAAATTATGCTTCTGTAAAGCAACTTGCGGGTGCTTCCATTTTTCTATGACCTGGCATATTCACCTATGTTCATGTTAATATGGTAGCAGCTAAGAGATGGGAGCTGCAAGCTTATACCCAGTTACCTGGGACTATGCCCAATGAACTCAGTAGGATTCACTTCTGAGTAGACTCGTCTAGGACTGTGCTGCGAGCTACAAATGCTAGGAAGTGCCTGGTATGAATCTGGCCTTGGCCATGACTCACTAGGTGGCCTAAGGCAAGCATCCTTCTCGCAGCTTTAGCCCTCCACCTGCAATATGGGGATAATAATGCTGATCAACCTCAACCTCACGGAGTTGTTGTATACACCTGCACACATACAGCTTCTACAAATGGAGGCCTTGGCAACCAGGTCCAATCAGTGCATGGAGGTTAGTGGTGGGGCTAGTGAACGTAATCCCAATCCACATCCTTACCTCCGTATGGGTTTATTGTACGTACTTTAAGAATGCCCCACTGTTCCCTTGGTGTTTATCAAGTACTGTACCTACTTTAAGAGTGAGAGGAGCAAGAATATTTCTACTAGTAGCATAAATTGAATGAATGCAGTCATGGCTTCATATGTCAGTTAAGGTGAAAGGTTTGCTATTCCAACACTGAATATAAAGGCAATTTCTTGCTGGTCTGCAAAGACAGGCTGCTATCTAAAGCAGAACAAACAAACAAACAAATAATAGATGGACTTTTAAATTACCAGGACCAAGCACTTATTACATTTCTGCTTTTGATATCTTAACACGTTTTGCCAGGGACAATTCTGACACTTTTATTATCTTGGCACTTGTTCTAAATAAACAATTTCCTCAGATGTCATTTCTCCCCTCTCTTTACAAGATTTGTCCCTGTGAAAGCTGTGAAGAACAGCAAGGCAGAAAATGCATTGTTTACAGTTCAGCTCAACTCGCAGAGTTTGTGCACCACCAAGCTGAATGCCACCTACCAGCCATGCCTTGTGATTTGTCAGGTGAGAGCCACCTTCCCTCTTTTTGGTCCCAGGTAGGTAGCAAGAACAGAAGGTTAGCTAGCCCTTCGTGGCCAGTGGGGCTACATTCAGCGTGGAGGGACAGAATTCGTGCAGGCATGATCAAGCATTATATGGGCCAGAATCTCATACAATGTTAAGATTAAGTCAGGGAGCATGTCAGACAGGTTTATGTTTGAGGCAATGAGTTTTAGAAGTGAGGGCTCCATGCCATCACCCAGGGGCCCAAGCCCCAGCCCTGTGCATAGACTTTTGTTTGTTCCTTCTGCTCCGTTGGCCTCCATCATGTCTCTGTTGTCGAGCTCCATCACACCAGTGGTTTAACGCACTCTCACCACATCTGGTATCTGGTACTGCAGTGCGGGACTCACATGATGTCGTCCCTGTCCTGCACCCATTTTGCCTTTCTCCCCTCCATTTTGTGTATTATTTTGGTGAGGGGAAAGTCTGGATTATTTTCCTCAAGCCCTTAAGCTTCTGTGTATTGCTGTCCTCTTGCTTTTTCCTTTGTTGGGGGCATGTGCTTTGAACGGAGTTTTGCTGACGAAAGGGGAGGGTAGTGCGGTTCTCCTCCTCCAGCACGTTGAGTTGAACGAATGGACCTATGCTTAGTTGGTTGAATGGACTTTTTACTGCTCCAACCCCACCCTCATTGCCCACAGAAATGGAGCTCAGCCGATGAAACATTAAATCAGTAAATCGCTAGACAACAAAGCCAGAGTGGGGGAGGGGGAGCCCATGTCCCTGAGGACCTCAGCAGATCTCTATTTTTATGAACTGGAGATGCACAGCTGTGCATTATCAAAGTAAATGAAAGCAGATCCTCAACAATTGCAAACAGATGGAATTTCGCATTGGTGGAGTATCAGGAGAATGGTTTGAGTGGGGGGAGGAAATTTAAAATTCCTAAAAATCAAGGCATGAACGAACCTCTTTAAGAACTATCACTGTGCCAAGTTTCATCTCTTTATCTTTAAAAATTACGCAGATGTAAGCATTTTGGTTAGCCACAGATGTCAATATCAAAGTTACCCCTCACCCCACTCAGCCTCTTCCAAATATGGAGATGTTCAATTAAGAAAAACACGCACACAGCATTGATGCCGGAAAAACTGTCGGATAATTTAGAAGACATTAGAAGCTCCAATTAGGTGCAGTAATTGCACAGTTTTAGGCTGCCATACTATTGCATTTGCCGAGAAATACAAACACAAAACATTTTTTAAAAATTAACTGCAGGGGGAAGGAAAACTTTGGGGGGGGGAGGAGATTTCACCGGCATAGTAACGATATGCCATTTCATGGTGGCCCACCTCTTCTGCACTGCGTCTTACTTCCCATGCCACATTGATGCAGCCTAATCATCTCTGTGGACTTATTTGCAACGCTAGCCTAGTACAAAAGCTCCTCCTGCAATATTCAGTCTGTCTTTCTTTCAGTTTTCCAAAGGTAAGGCTAGCTCCACTCAAAACTGGTAAAACAATAAAAAATCCACTGTGAAAGGAAGTGTCATTATGCATCTGCAGGCTAGACTTGAATTTTATCCAGTCCAAAACACAAATGCCAAAAGCAAAACAGCTTAAACAGCTCAAGAATGAAAAACAACATCAAACCAAACAAACACATAAGCTTATGAACACTTGAGCTAAGTATCCTGCAGATTTAAAATCTACATTTATTTATGGCATTAAGACCAGTCCAGTTTGGTCTCAATGGGGATCAGTGGATGTGCTCAGCCCTCCACACAGCTCTCCGTCTATGGGTGAGCAGCCACAGAGCAAGGGAACACTGACAGAGCAGGGTGCATACCAGGGGCTGTCTATAAGCGGGGAAAGTCCCGTGGTCACTGTGGATCTGTGCTGCGTCAGTTAGACAACGCCAGTGCAGCTTCACAGCCGCCGCGGAGCTTCCTCGTGATGCAGCAATATGAAAAAGTCGGGGATTTACCCTGACTTTTTCAAAGGAGCGATGTCAACATGGTGGTTTGCAGCTAATCTGGGGTCAACCCAGGGGTCAACCTGTTCGTCTTCCATCAGGAAGAGGGCAGGGGTGGCTCCAGGACCCGGATGGCCACCCAGAAACCCTATGTTCCCTCCTTGGGAGAGAGAACGCACGGGGTTGAAGAGGGAGGCAGCGCCAACCCAGCGCCATGAAGACAGCCTCGTAGAGGGAGTGTAGGATGTGGCAGGGAATTGGACCAGCCCCTCAGCAGCCACACCTTTCTTTCTCTTTTTCTGTTATGCACTTTGCTGAAATGAGATATATGTTTCTCCCCCACCCCCACTGCAATTTATACATACTTTTCTGTGTGGTTTGTTCATGCTCACTGTATAACATGACTTAGCCCACTGATGCCAAGTGTTTTTTAGCTTGCGTTTGGGATGGAAGGGGGGGGGGAGTCCAATAATTTCATAGAACAGAACACTCCAGTGGGTGTCCCAAATTGTCATCATCCTGGTGTGTTGCCAAAGTTTGCAGTTACTTAAATATGCAAAATGGACAAGATAGATATTTTTTTTGGGGGGGGGGGAATCCATCCTTCCCAATGTGATCTAAAAAGTCTTTTCAAATATGAAATGGAAATAATTACCTGTACTTCTTAATATTTTAATTAGTGAGATAAATATGGCATTAAGAGCAAAAAAAACCCCCAAAAAACCAATCAATAAAATCGAGCTATTCTGCAAAAACCCATTCTCAACCTAGGCTCCATTACATTATGAAAGCTTTTGAAAAGCTTTATGATTTTCAGCACATTGGAACTAATGTGATGTACTCATATCTGGCTTCTTTGTGTTTTTAGATGATGTGCTTTAGCTTGATTGAGAGTTATTCTGTGGAACTGTGTAAATGAAATTTCACCATATTGAAGCACCGCAGCAAAATCTCTTTGAAACATGCATTCAAACAGCAAATCACTTCCATGCAAGATGTGTGTCCACATGCACTTTAGGAATATGTTTATTCCCAGGTGTGTGTGTGTGTGTGTGTGTGTGTGTATTAAGCAATAGCATTCAGAACTCATTGCTTAGATTCAAACATCCCACTGCAAAACAGGCCACATTTACCATGTTTGTTGGACCCACGGCAACAGTTAAATCTGCTTTTCTTCTTGTCATCTAATAAATCAGCCAGCGTAACCCCTTCATGTTAAACACGTGCAATCCCATCAATAATACAGTAGGTGGCGGCAGCAGCAGCGCAGAAAACAATAAAGGATCCACATTCAGAGAAAGCAAGTTCAGATGTGATATAGAATGACTATACTGGCTATATTATCAACCTAAATCTAGGATTATGAAACTTGTTTTCATAATCCTAGGGAATCCCAGGGAACTGGGGTGGACCTGGGAGGATTGTGGGGTTTGTGGGTTCCTTTAACAGCTCCCTATCTCTTCTCGCATAATATGAGCACTTAAGCCAAATGGTGTATGTGGTGGGAGAGGTGAAGGATGGCAGTTTATATGTACAAATGCTGAATAGGATTTCCAGTGGTTTAGGATGGGTTCCAGCTTCCTACCTCTCCCTATGACTATCACAAACAGGGTTTTTTGTGACTGATACAGGTTGCGGAGCTGTAGCTTAGTGGTAGAATACATGCTTTGCATGCAGAAGGTCCCAGGCCTGGACCCGGTATCTCCAGGTGAGACTCTGGAGAGGAAGCTGCCATTCAGTGTAGACAGTACTGAACTAGATGGACCAACAATGTGACACAGCAGTTTCCTGGGTTCTTAACATCAGTTTTCTTGGGTGCAGAATTTTGCTTTTTCAAAAAGGTAGAGAGTAAATACAGCCTTGCCTAAATTAATTTGCTCCTTGCAGTAATTTGGCATTCTTGGCCGAGCTGGGGGAGGATTCACAATAGCTTTTGAGAGAACTGAGGTGAGTCATTTCTAACAGTTACACAGATCACTCAATGCCTTCCATTCAGTGATTAGTAATTAGCATCCAGATAGCTTTACAAGGGTATCACATGGAGTTATAAAGATTAAGGGCTGATTCACAGAATCACAAATTGAGTTTGTCTTTCAACACAAGCTCACTGTTTTGCCTGCCTGGATTAAATGTGCCAACTCCCACAGACATAAATTTTACGTAGATATTAGCACACAGCTCGTGACAGGCACTGATATCAGTGATTTGTGTTTTATGACAACCCTGCACATGTCCATCCAGGCTGGCAAACACTTTAGCCCATTTTGGATTAAATCCAACATTGCACAATGGACTTCCCCTTGCTCTCCCCACCACCACCAAATGCTGCTGCTGGGAGGGTAAATAGAGGCCCCCAGTGGTTTACGTTCCATGGCGTAATAGCCAGCATTTGGATACGATCTATTATAAAGCCAGCCCTATTTGTATTTCTGTGAATCTGTGAATTTGAAAGGAAACAAGAGTGAACTAAAATTCTACGCACATTACTGTGGGAATAAGCTTCATTGAACGGAGTGAGACTTGCTTCCACGTAAGCATGGCTACTAGTCCTGACGGCTAAGTGCTGCCTTCAGTATCAGAGGTTGTATGCCTATGTACACCAGTTGCTGAGGAACATGGGTGGGGTGTATGTGTTGCTGCATTCATGTCCTGTTTGTGGATTTCCTGTGGACACTGATTAGCCACTGTGTGAACAGAATGCTGGACTAGATGGATCTTTGGTCTGATCCAGCTGGGCTCTTCTTATGTTCTTAAGCGTGCCTCAGATTGGCCTGTACATTCAGATACCAGTTCACCCATAAATTCTCAGCCCATGGCCATAAAAGTCCTAATCAGATCCAGTTCTTCCAATCTCAGTTCTAAAACAATGCAAAAACTCTGGGAATTAACAACGGCCTTGCAGGGCTGTTGCGAAGATTGGGAAGACTATAAAGCACCTTGCAAGATGTGCTCTATAAAACATTAAACAGTCATGTAATAGCTTTTGTACTAAATTTGGCCATTACCAAAACATAGCGTTTTGCACCAATGAAAATAAAAGCTTTGCTGCAGCAAAAGTGAAGGAAAAAATCTCATCACTGAGGTCAACCAGCATCACTCTGATTACACTCATTGAAGAAATCAGTTGACAAAGTGCATGTCTTTGTCACATAAGATAGCAAGTGCTTAATTTTCGGTAACCTATCTATGGTTATCACAGTGGCATTTTAAGTGGCAGAGTCTACGCAAGAGTCTCTAAAAGAACAGGTAACTGTACAATTTCACATGCCACTCTAGGCTACATTTTGAGAAGTGTAGATTTATTAACAGAGATTTTAAAATGCAAGGCAATAAAATGCAAGGCTTTTGTAACTTTAGTGATTTCCTGTCAATAGCTAAATTTCAATCTGCTCGGAAATATCACAGCTATTTTGAAAGATATTCCCTAGCAATATCAGTGCTCTTTTGCAGGATGTTACTTAATATGGCACAAACTACAGCTTCAATAAGCCATAAAGACACTGAAAGCTTGATTGAGGCAATGAAGATGATAATAGAATGAACACTGTCAGAGCCGGACATCCTTGACTCTAAAATTAGCTAAGTAAGTGGCTAAAATTGTTGTTTTCCTTTTACAAGCACTATGGGTTTAGCTCTCCAGATGGGTCAATTTTGCCCACATCCACAAAATGTTGATAGGTTATTTTGGGGGTTGTTCTATAGCTATCACTGTCTCCCAGAGGAAGACTGAAAAGGCAGGGACTTCCCAGCTGGCTAATTCTGCCTTTTTCACACATTTGGACTGACTTCCCAAACAGCTAAAAAGAGTCAGTGAAGACACAGAAAAATGCAATGTTAAAGAGTTTTAGCTGATGCAAAACTAGCTGTCAGATCTAGCCTGTTCCTCTAATACTTAATACTCTGGCTTAATGCTTACAACGTAACTCTTTAGAAAATTACTGCAATGTTTAAAGGACATTCTATTACCTTTTTTGGTCCAAATAAAACAATATTATATAGCACTTACAAGCATCAGTAAACATTAAAGAAACACAGAAAGCAGTCTGACATTTTAGCTATGCCAAACATTGCTAGATCCCAATGATATAGGTTATATACATCCCAGTCCTCCATACATGTGCATGTACATTCTTTATATGCATGTTGAATGATTGCAAATCATGACTGAGGAGTACATCTAATAATGTATTAGCAGACTTCCACTTATGCAACAGAGTTTTCTCATCCTCGCCTACATTCGTACACACACACCCAGACACACACACACAAATCTTTTCTGGAAGGTCCCCCAACTTTCCAGAGCAGAATAAGGAGTCATGGGACTGCAGGAAGAAAGGGGAATCCACTCTGCTGGTCAGTGCCATTCCACTGGTGGATGAACACAACTGAATGTCTCCCAATGGCTGCAATGATATACTCACTTAACTGGGAGTTAATCCCATTGAATTTATTTATACAATTTCACTGTAAAATAATTAAATCCACAGGAATAAAGATAAACTGTGGTTTAGTGCTACATGCGATTCCTCCCTCCCATCTTCCAATGAGGCTGTGGGAAAATCAGAAGTTGTCACTTCTGTTTTTAGTTAACACCAAATTGTTGTAATGTCCAAACCCTAAACTATAGCTTCGATAAATAAGTAAACTTCATAAACCATGGTTTTAACTTGGCTTGTTTCAATAGACTATAGTTACGAATAACCACAGTAATGCTAAAGTGTAGTAAGTTAGAAATGGAAAAGAAAGTTCCCAATCTTCTCCTTGTAGCTGCCTCAGAGGAGGAAAGGGAAGGCTCATTCATGTGACGCTAAACCACAGACCATCTAGAACATTTCAGGACACATGGGGCTGCATGGTGGTAGGAGAGGATGGGACAATTCTCCTGCACAAGTGGAAATTCTCTCACACATTAACCTTAAGTCTAAATAAGGCCACTGTGTAGCACCTTATAATCTAGAGCTGCCAACTTTCAAGTCCCTAAGAAGATACAGTTGGTGGCAAATGTAAGGTTTAAGCTGGACAGTAAAGTTTCTTTTTCATTTCAAGAGACGCCCCACCCCCAACTTTGTAAAAAAAGAAAGGGGGGAGGTGTCATAATGGGGTCTGATGCAAATGTTTTAGATAAAGAAGGAATCTTCAGCTCAAGCCAGGCCACTGTAGCTTGACTGGGAACCTGAAGACTCAGGCCTTTGCTAGACCAGAGGTTATCCCGGGCTGATACCCAGAATCGTCCCTGTGCGTCCAGATGACACACAGGGGATCCTGGGCTCAGGCAGGGATCAACCCTCCCTGGCCCCGGGATAAAGCCTACCCCCCTGGGATTGCTTTTTCTCGCAGTCTCGGGCTGAGCCCAAGACCGTGAGCGTGTAGCCCATTTTCGCGGCTTTTCCCGGCTCCGCACAATTACTCGCAAGGAGCAAGGAGCTGTGCACGGGGCACAGCGCTCCCCAGAAGCACTGCACCCATCGGGTGGGGGGTGCGGGGAAACCCATTTTTTTTAAAAAAAAGCAAACCTTACCTTGGCGCACGAGTGTTCGTGCGCTTTGTTCCTTTAAAAAAATGGCGGACGTGACAGCTCTCTACTTGAGTCGCCTCGCGTTACGTGTAGACAAGGGCGGGATCTTGTGTTATTGACAACACGAGATCACCCCTCCTCCATCCTGAGATATCCGGTAGGTCTAGCAAAGGCCTCAGTCAAATCAATTGCCAAGCAGCATAATAGCAGTTTGGATTGAGCTCCCAGGTTTGCAGCAGGTCTGTGCAAATCTAGCCCAGTTGCTTTCCTAAGCACTTGAATTGGCTGATCACTCATTTGATGCCAGGCCAATATGGCCCTTCTACACCTAGAAGCTCAAATCATTCTTTGTTATACACTTTGCAGACGGCTAAGATAAAGGGCTTGGGTTTGGCTAGCAGACGGCACTGCTTTTGCAAGTGAAAGCCAAGCCCTTACTAATTAAAATGGCACTGTCTTAAACATTCAAAAGTAAAGCAAAGGTATAGCACTAATTGGCTCAGTTCAGACATGCTTTTCAATGATGGTTTTAGAACTCCATGATGGAGTTTTTACACCATTGAGAAATGTGTTGTCTGGGGAGGGGGAGGGAACTCCACGCAATGGTGGAGGGTTTTTTGGGAAAACACTCCACGCAGAATATCCTGCGCAGAGGAGAGTTCCTGCACAACGGTTGTGTTACATGTTGCGTAGGGTTCTGTGGAGTTTTCTGTTGTTGCGTTGACTTTTCCCAGTGGCTACCCTAGCAAGAGCGGCAAAAGGAACAAGTGACACTCTAGCTGGGATTTTGTTTTTTGCAGCAATGGCTGATGGGATACCATCAGGAGGACTGTCGGGAGTAGAGAGGGTAGAGGAACTGTCAGTCCAATGTCACAATGGATTTTACTCAACTTTACGGTAGCCCACAGTCACACAATGGTGGAGCTAGAACATGTTGTGTGGGGAGTACCTCTTAAAAACCTCAACCACTAAGTGGAGTTTTCACATTATTATTATTATTATTATTATTATTATTATTATTATTTATTTATCAATAATAATAATTTATTTATCAACAATTAATAAATAACAATTTAATAACAATAACAATTTATTTATCATTTATTTATCATTTATTTATCATTTATTAATAACAATTTATTTATCAACATTTATCAATGTTGACTAATTGCGTTGACTAATATGTTGTCTGAACTGAGCCAATGGCTATCATCCCTACAGTTCACCATCACTCACCATTAAGTGTTATCTGCAGCACTGAGGAACGTGTGCTGAAATGAATCAGGTCATAAGGCTGGGAGACGCCTTGTGATCTCACACCAACCATGACATTTTTCACAATTAAAACCACTCCTCCCCAAAACTGATAGGGACAAATAGTACCAGCAGAGGGAGTAATTTTAATCAAGAAAAAAAGCAGCACAGGAGTAAGGAGGTAACCCTTTCTTTCCATAATGTCATGGTTCCAATCCATCTCTCTCTCTCTCTCTCTCTTTCACACACACACACACACACACAGCTGGTATAAACACCTTTAAAGCACTATCTGACTGATCCATGGATCTCTGAATTATATCTAGTTCGTTTCTAGGTAATGGGTGTTCCATATGAAATGCAGATTGAACTCTTTGTAGTTAATATTCCAATTCAATGAAACCTGTCATATATTAGATAAACACAATGCAAACTTCTTAACTGTCCAGAGATCATCAGCTATTGAGTAGTAAAGATATGTAATAAATATGTAATAAAGATATATTCAGTAACATGTCTATTAAAGGGGGGGAAATCAAAAGTAAAAAACACTTTACATCAACCTATACTTTAAAAATGTATTATTTTAGAAAGCCCTTAAAATCCATCCATTTATTATAGATTATTCTGCAAAAGTTGTTTTTAATTTTGTTACATAGATTGGTGTTGTATTCATGTACATTCATGTATATTTTTAATTTGTAAGCTGCTCTGGGAATTCTAGAGAATTGAAAGGTGAGGTATAAAACTAACTAAATATATCCTGATATTATGTGGGCAGAAGTCTCTGCCACATAACTATTTTCTAAAGAACATTATATTATTTTTTTTCAATAGTAATGAATTAAGTAGTCTTGACATACTGTTCCGTTTGCCTTCTCCATCACCTTCCTCTTCATTCTCAGGATCAATGTCTTCTGCTTGTGTAATCCAGTCCAGATAGCCTTTGAGATCTTCTTCAAGCTGCTGCTTTTCACGCAGCTTCTGAAAATCTCCTCTAGCCTTGGCTTTTTCTCTTTCCTTGGAAAATTCCCTATTGGGTTCAGATAAAACATAATAGAAATATTGATTTATGAAGTCGTATGGCTTTCTGAAGAAAGAATTTAGACCCCAGTATTTCTTCTCGACACAGTTAAACAACAAAAAGAAACTGTACAGAAATGTGAACAGTTTCCACATATCACAACGGTGATGCAAATAACACACCATGCTGCATTCCTTATGAATTACACCTTTAAGTACTGATCAAAATATAACTTACAAAAATTCAGTTACCATAACTATATTGGCATCAAGTTCTATCTCCCTATTCACCTTAATGGGTCCAACTGTACTAAGATATAGCCGATATTGGTCCAGTTCACACAATCAAAACAAGCCACCCTCCAACAATCCATGGTTCCCAGGTTTGGACAACATGATAAGCTACAGCCAGGCAACAATTATTCAGATCACACCCAGCATGCACCACAGTTCACAAGCCACTATGGCCTGCTTAAGCCACATGGCTTGTTTTGATTGTGAGAATGGGGTCGTTGTATTTTATTTCTCCCTCAGACATTTAATTATGATTCTAGAAGAGTGCCTTCTATCTAATAGCACCAAGCATTGAAGACATAAGGAAGCTTTCCCCAACCTGGTGCACCCCAATGTTTTGGACTGTAGCTCCCATCAGCCACAGCCAGCATGGCCAATGGTCAGAAATTGTTGGATTTCTAGCCCAAAACAGCTAGAGAGCACTAGGTTGGGAAGGATGGCATAAGGGTTCATGGAATTAGATTGGATAAAATGGTATATACCAATGAAATGTAAGGATGATCAAGTATTGAGACAAAAGTAGCTCCTTTCAAATCTAAAAGTAGGATTTGCCCAAATGAGGCACTTATATCATTGTGAATATCCTGAGAAACCTATTAGAATATTCCAATAAAATTGTGATTCCTATGTGGTAATTCACTAGCTATCATCATCTGATGAGAGCCATGATTGAAAATGGAGATCAAAGAACACTCAAAATGTTTTGAGTCTGCTCTTCAGCACTACAAAATGCCAAAATACAAGAACAAATAGAGATAAGGAACATTCTGGTTTTAAAAAACAAACAAAATAAAACCCTTCAAACTCAATTGGAATGGGAAATTACATCAGTCTGGAGGGGATTCATCTTAATCTGAACAGCAAATGGCCACAGGAGCAGCCATAAGTCTATGACAGAACCACACCTTATATGCAGAAAGATGCTGATTCAATCCATAGATCTAAGGATCCAGAGGTGGGAAAGACTGCTTGAAACCCTGAAGATTCAATGTCAGACAGAATGGACCACACTGGGCAGAATGAGCCAATAGTATAAGGCATCTTCATATATTCAAACAGAAGCTTCTTGACCATAAGAATATGACCTACACTGACCATTAGTACATTTCCTGGACTAGACACCTTTAAATGAGTGGGAAATAAATGAGTACATTTGGACACCCAAATTGGAACCTTTTCATTACTTAATGGTAAAAGATGAAAATGAAGTTAATTTAAAAATATGTGTTTTTTCCTCTCCTTTTTGAAAAGTTTTCTCTTTTTTCAAAGCTTCCCATAAACTATGACCTGATGTCAATACTCCCTGAATATAGGTTTTATGTTACATTGTATCTTTCTTCTGCTCAATTTGTTCATGCTTGTAGCTACAATCTTCTGTTGAAATGCTATTACTGCATCTGCTACAAAGCATTTTATAGTTGTTTTATTTTTTAATATCTGTATTTTGATATTTATCAGTCACTTCCTCTTAATAGCAGACATCTATCTGCATGAGTGACTGCCCAGGGGAAAAACAACAGAAGCAATAAAAACAAAAACAAAACAAGGTTTTATGTCAGCTATAATACCAAACGCTCTGTAATTTTATTTCTTCAGAACTGTGTTTTTCTTTATTTAAAAGAGTATGCATTTTTCCAACTAACTTCAAAGATGAGCTTTTTGACTGGGATCTATGTAAAAATATACAGGCTACAATCACAAATCAGAATTAGGTTTGCGTATACTAAGTGGGTTTATGCCTAACTCTGAGCTAGACTGTACCCAATGGGTTTATGCCTAACTCTGAGCTACATTGTGCTCAGGGTTGGCCCTATGCATTTTTCTTCCAGAGGTGAAGGACATACAAAATCTGACTGGATGCTCAGTTGAATATTACTTCAACATTGGTGAAGGGACAATATCCTCTACTGTACCTGAGGGCAACAGGGTAGATTAAAGTGTGCATAACAGGTTACTGTAGGAGATTTAGGGGGAATGGGGAAGGGTTGCTGCCACCCCTGGCATCAGCCAACTGAGAATTTCATTTTTATTCACAAAACATGTGAGCATGCCCTGTTCGAAGTTCCAAACATAAAGGCAAGCACACATCCACCAAAAATATCCACAAATTGTTGAACATGTGCTCATGTTCATCTCGTTCATGGTTCCCAGTTTGATTTGTGCAAACTTTCCTAATTTATGCAAATTTCCTCTTTAGATTGCATCAGCCACACTTTAGCCTATGGGGGGAAGTTGAACAAACTAGGAAACTTGAACGAATTTGGAGAAACTTGCACAAATCTCCATTTGAGCATTTCTTGATTTGCGCAGGGTTCCCTTTTGTACAGAGTGAGCCGAGATTGCAAACATGAATAGGAATTGGGCACAAGACAAGCGGCAAACTGGAGCTCAAATGTCGTCTATTCACCCATCTCCACTCAATCTGCCTGATGGTAGGATAAGCCCTACTTATGCCCCAAAGATTTTCAGGAGGATCACCTAGCTAGTGAATTTAAACAAAAATATTCCTTGTGATAACCTGTATGTCTGTTGACCCAAACTTACAATAATGCATCTGTGCAATTGCCAAGTTGTAACCCAGAGATACATATCATGCCTTTAAGATTCCTGAGAAAATATCTGTGGCGATACCCACCTTTCTGTCCCTTAGGTATGTCTGAGTTTGTATGTCTACAGAGTGCGGAATGTTTGACTGAGTGGGTGTGGCTAGTGATGCTGTGAGAAAGGGGGAGGAGTATAAATAGTTGGCTCAGGGGATTGTGAGTTAGTTTAGTGTGTGGTTGGTTTGAGGTGTGGTTTTAGTCTGGGAGTTTGTGCTTCATGAGAGTGTTTGGTGTGTGAGGACTGAAAAGAGATAGGATTTTAAGGGACTTGGGATTGTTGTTTTAAATATAAAAATAAGCAGGTTTGATCTAAATTGAAATACTAAAGATCTGTTAAATTTCAATAAACTTTACTTTGTGTTCTGTTACCACAAACCACGTGTCAGCTCGGATTTATTACCTGCTATATTACACAGTGTAAAAACATCTAACAATACACCTGCAGTTCAGTACCTCAACAATAGAACGTATTTTCCAAAACCCTTTACCTTGTTCCCTCACATATAGGGGAAAGGTTGTGTTGTTTTTACCCTTTCCTCAGGCTTTTCAAGAAGTGGCGCTTGGCTTGAGGAAGGTGTGCTAGGCAAGGCCTTCTGTATGAGGTCAGTGCCGTCGCAATATCCCACACCCACTTTTCCCTGATATCTTTCTGAATCCACCCTCTTCCCAGCCAACACTAATAACAGGGCACAAGGTATCCTGCACAGCAAACAGGCATGGGAGAAACACGGATAAAAGGACGAAGGAAGGAACAAGCGGGAAAAGCCATAGCTTCCTATTCATGTTCTTCATCAGGGATTTTAAAGGCAAAACATGCATCTACAGATGGCAATTTGGCAATGCTATGTGTTTAGTACACTAAGATCAGATCATATGCTTCAGGGCAGGTACTGTATTATTTTGATTTATCTGGGAGGCACTCTGGGAGACTTTCTGGCTAAACAGCAGGGTATACGTGTAATAAATAAATAAATAAATAAATGTTTTAAAACTAAGAACATTCATAGCACCATAACTTGAAAAGATTCTATCCATGGTGGGACAAGAAGTCACCATTTTCAAATGTGGGGAGGTACCTGAAATAATACTTAAGTGTTTTTTCTGAGGGCTCAGACTGTGAGTATCTCTGAAAGGATCCCCTCAGCTTATTTGGTGTAGGTAGAGAAACGTTTCAACTTTCTCTACTCATCTCTGGAGAACTGGGGCCACTTTCACATGAAAGTAGTCCTCAGAGAAAAGCTGAAAACCAACTGAGAGCTTTTAGTTTCTTGGATGTGATCTACAGTTGCCAAAGTCTCTCAGTAACACTGGCTGTAAGCATGGTTACAAGCTCAAACCAAGACTTGGAATAAATATAAGCATTGTTTCCCCATCCTCTGTGGAAAATACAAACTTGGTGATGGTGGAACCTATTTTCCACAGCCTATTTTGTATTTCTTTCATATTCCTCATAAATTGATTGGACACATTATCTGAATTATGTTTTCCTCCTGATTAAGGGATCTGTTACAAAGGCCTTATCTACACCTACAGCCCTTTTGCAAGGGAGGAAGGGTGGTTGCAAATTTTCCTGCTTCCAGGATCGACACTCACAGTGCACAAGTGAGCAAAATTTTCTGCATTTTCAGGAGTGCCATTAGAGGAGGACATGTGCCCCATGACTGCGCTTCTGCACGTGGATCAGGAGAAGTGGGCGGGGATAGGCAGATTGCATGGCTACAGGGATGTGGGTTTTTTTATGACTCATCAGAGATGTGCACCAACGCAAATGCACAGCTACATATGGGGTGGATAGGGAGCATTGAATATGCGATGCTGCTCAGACATGTTTGTGTTAAAAAAAATACACACTCTCACTGCCACAACACGCTGATACACATCCAAAACATGTGCCAAAAATGGCTGCCACATCCACTCCCACACACCTCCGGTATGGCTGCACATGCTCCTGACAAGGGACTGGCTGTTGGCTGAGCCAGGAACTTGCACCAAAAAGCAATAGCTTCGTGAAGGGAGGGGCACACCAGCCACAGACTTCGGAATTGTACCGAGATAGCCAAAAAAAATGTGACAAAAGCAGTCAGCAATATTCCAGGAAAACTGAGGGGTGGACCCGAGATCACTGGGGGAGGAACTGTGTGTCATGTGGCCCAGTAGGGATGACTGATATTATTCTGGAATAAACGGCTGGTGTAGAGAAGGCCAAAGACTCAAAAGTTGCTATATATTAGATATATGTTGTTATATGTTAATATTATGGGGGATTCATAGCTTGTCCTATGTTAATTAAACATTAAAACTATCACTTCAATCTAAGTGAATTATACACTTTTTTGTGTAAAGTATGTGAAGGAAATACAAAACACTTGAGCTTAAGCTACATTTTAATTCCACTTTGAACCTGACCCATTTAGCAGCTATGTGTAGATTATGGGTTACATTTATTACCTCACAATTTCTAAAACTATTTTTCTTATAGCAAGTTTTCTTATAGCTTGACCATGTATGAGAGACAATGGAAACATTTTTGTTAAGGGATTACATGCCTCATCAAACAGTAGACTGGATCACAGTTAGAAAACTGATTTTAAAAGGCCTAGAACTGTTTGATCACCCCCATATCAAGGCTTATTTAATGGCACACTTCATTTTGAAGTGGAATGCTGCTGCTTTTATTTTTGATTCTTGCTTCACCTATTCATCTGAGAAAGGGACGCTTTTATCCTCTCATTCGCTTTCTTCCTATTAATCCCCGACTCTGCTGAGAAAAGGAATACTGTCAAGACCTGTTCATTTTCCTTTGCCAAAAAACAGCAGCTGACAGTTCATTGCCATCTTCTATTTTGTGCATCATTATTTAAATGCCTTTTCCTATTAATCCTCCATGTGCCATGTAGACAAGCTTTCTTAGATACATGTTTATATAGGCATATATAATAGTCAGACCTATTTCTCATTGCACTAATCCCTGGACTTTCATAGTAAGAGCATCTTGACTGCTGTACTATACTGCAAGAATGTCAGAAAATAAATGCTAAATGAATAAAATTATTACTTTATCCTGCAATACTTGCCTATAGTAGGATGTACATAAGAACATGTCAATACATACTCCCTTCTTGCCCTCAGGCAATAAAATAAATGCAACTTACAGAGATTTATTAACGTATATTTGAAATGATCTTATTTGTTCCCATGGCTACCCAAAGAAATAGAAATGCCTTCAGCTGAATCTGTCTTCAGAAGAAAATATTCTCTAGTGGTTAGGGCTGTTCTTGCGGAACAGATTATCATGTCTCAATTAAAGCTGTTCCACTTGTAAATAAGAAATTATTCTTACAAATTCAGATTTTCTTTGTTAACAGTAAAATAATTCAGCAACAATTACTTCTTAAGCATGCCATTTACATATGATTTTTGTACTGAAAAGTTATTAATTCAATTCCTTTTCTTTACAAATAATTGCCACTTGACAAGTGGGTCTGTTCCATGTTTTTAATGCAACAATCCTCAAACTACTTATTAAAGCTTTGACCATATGACCTCAGTTGTCAGGGCTCAGCTTCAGCACTACAGTGGGCTGTATAGTTTATGGATAGGATTTGATCTGAAGTAGTCTGGAAGGGTCTGAGCCTCTGGGATGTCAGAATCTGTGTGTGTTGATCTCTGTCAGCATTCACAAAGCAGAACAGAGGGGAAGTCACCCTACTCCCTGTCCACCTGATGGTTTGTCCTTGTTAAAGAGGGAGGTCAGAAGGCTGCCATGAGAACCTGACAGAAGTGGGGAGAGGTTTGCAGAAAACCACCCAGATTGAAGCGTCAATGCTGGAGGGCCAAAAAGAGACATCCTGTTTGGACAAGCCTCCTTGAAAGGCCAAAAGCTCTTGTTTGTCAAGTGGTCTGGAGGTGTCTTACAGTCAGGCTTTCCCTTTTTAAGTTGAATAGCAATATTCTCTTCTTCATTGCCTGAACCCCTCTGTTTGGATTTACCATCATCTGAGCCTCTGGAGGCAGTCTGCACATGGACTCTCCTTCTAATGGGAAATTTGGGTTACTAAGCACTTGCCATGAAAAGTACCATTATGCTTTTCATAGAACTCCTGTTTGCTGCAGAATGTGTGTCTTTCTTGCTGTCACCCAGAGTGCTGGCAGGCTGGGTTTGATCCTGACATTTGGACTTTTCTCTGCCTGGACTCATGCAATGTGGAGTTATCCCAAGGCAAAGACTATAGCATGGAACTCTTCGCTTGTGTGGGCTTACTCGTGGACGTAATAGACCTTGGCCATTTAGCGCAGAGATCCCAACAAAGGTTCTGGGTTGGATGAAGTGTGTGTGTGTGTGTGTGTGTGTGTGTGTGTGTGTGTGTGTGCGCGCGTGTTTGGGCCTTTTCTAGAACTTTTGCCTCTGATCACCTGAGCATGAAGCCCCCAGAAATTATTCCAGTTCTTTGCACTGTTTGTAGAAATTCATGTCTTTGATTGCCTGGGAAGGTTGACCCCAGGAATCATGATTGCCTGGGAAGGATAGTCCCATGAGTCCTGAGGCTTTCCCCCTATGTTTTGAGCCACAGAGATTTGCAGCTCTCTTTCTTAGTTGTAGTTTTTAGCTTTGGACTGGTATCGAATTACATAGAGCCTATAGGTAATGACCATCTGCTATATGATTTTGGAAAAGAGTAACCTTTAAGTTTTTGTCATGGGATTTCTCACAATTAAGAAGTCTCACTAATTTGGGTGCCCATGTTAGTTTGCTTGAGCATGTGTGCTGGAAGAATTGGTCTTGCTGAATAAATCAAAGATTCAAGTAGTATTCTCTTTCAAACAATGAAAAACACACACCCCAAATTGGAAAGGGCATACCAGGCACAACCGTGATAACTACCTCCTCTTGCTTGTCCCCAGCATCTGGGAATCAAACAGAGCTATACTGCTCTTAATTCAGAGGCGGAATAATTGGCAACCATGACTAATTGCCATTAAAGGTCCTGGCCCTTCACTTGTTTATTCTCTTTTTGAAGCTGTTTGAGCTAGAAACCATTGCCACTTCTGCGTGGTAGTGAACCCCATAAAATAACTGAATTACATTACTGTAGAAGGGAGAAAGCGAAACTGGTCTCTACACCATGGAGAGTGCTGGAACATTGACACTTGAGGTCAGAAACAGCTTCTCATTCAGATTCTCTTAATTAAACTTCTCTTTACAACTTTGCAGTTGGAAACAATGTAAATGAAAGATAAAATAAATACATTTGGCAGCTAATTAAAAGACTTTTAGCCAATTAATGCTTTGACTTCTAACCAATTATAACTATTCATTAACCCATTGAATTCATATGCATGCTGCTAGGCTCTGTGCCTTTTCAATGCACTTCTTGTGCTCAGCAAGGGTCTCTTTTTACATTTACAGCCCACCCCTGAAGAAGCTTTTCCTTCCCTTTGCTAGCTGCATCAGTATGTTATGCTCCGCTCACTGCTAGACGGTGAGCTGGAATGTTTAGGTTCACGTCCCACCCTAGCTACAGACGCTGGGTGGCCTTGAGAAAAATCACTCCTTTGACTCTGTAAAGCTTAGAATACTGCCTCATAAGGGCATTTCGAGTGTGAAAGAGATTAGGATTTCAATATACCCTGCACGGTTGTTTGTAATTTTATATAAATTATATCTTTATAATAATTATATCCTTATAACCTGACTTTGTTCTTACTTTCACACTGTTAGTTTTATTGTCCCCTGTGCCTATTTGGTGCATTCTCTTCCATTTCTTATTGTTTTATTATGATTTAATTAGAATTTAAACCTATGTGGCAGGGTGTTGCTGTTTTATTCTTTTACTATGTACAGCACCATGTACATTGAGGTGCTATATAAATAAATAAATAATAATAATAATAATAATAATAATAAGTGGGTGTTTTTTAAAAAAAGAGGGGGAAAGAATGGCATCCTACAGAATCCTTTGCATTGATCTCCATTCAGTGGATTGTGCCTGGAATATGACCCTATAGATGTGTCTAAAAACAAAGCTTACAGGCATGAGATAAGGTTTAGTTGATCTATATTATTGTATTAGGGAAAGTGTACATCCAGACTGTAACCTTAAATTGAAGTTAGTATGGGAGGAATGTCAAGCATGCTACAGAAGGAACCACAAAAAAAAAAAAAAAACCTCCAAAAACTGCAAGGTGAATCAGCAAGATTTTCATCTGGAATATGATCTGGGAGGAACATCTTCAACAGAAGTAAAATGTTCTTTCTAGGCTGCTTAAAGCTATACATTAGTATAGCTCTAAGCACTTATACTTATGCAAATGGAAATCTAACTGCAAACTAAAGGTTTCCATGAAATTAAAACTGTTTCAACCATCACCGTTCATATTGAGAAAGAAGCATTTACTACCATTGTATAATAATGACAAAAGAAAATACTGACTTTTGACAAAATGAATTAAATATATAACAGCCATCTAACATTTGTGTTCAAATGCTTGGAATTTATCTGCTATTGTCAACAGACTCCTTAATTTAAAATACTTACTGAGGACATGCCTTCTCTTGGCCCTCTATGTTCTATAAAACTAACTGATAATCATACAAATTACCTCTTTAGTGTTTTTTTTAAAGCAATTTCAACATTCCATTCTCACATACTCACCTTCAGAAAAGGCTAGATGTAAAACAAACAAAAATCTTCTAAATTAGATCTTATCTACATGTACATCATTCTAGCAACACATCAGTCAGTCATGCAGTTGACATAGAGAAAGGCAACACAGAAATGTGAAGATCACAACAGTAGACACATTTCAACACATTGAGCATATATCAACATCACAAGAAACAGTAATCTAGAAACAACTTTAGCACAGATTCCAGATTTTAGTTTTTAAAATCCAGAGAACCAAATACAGCCATGTTTTTAAGTCACAGGGGTTCTTTTGGAGAACTTTGAAAATTGCATTATGAGGGTCCGTTTGTATTTTATAAAACTGTGTAACAGTGCAATCCTGTATATTTCTACTGAAGCCCCATTGACTTTAATGGGACTACTCCCATGGAAGAGTGTATATGATTGCAGCTTGAATGACATTATATGTGAGAATAGAAATCATATTATGAGCAAGGTTAAAAATAGAGATGGCTGTGCACACCTGCCTACACTGATGTCCCAGGTAAATCAGTGGGAGAAGGAGCTACCCGAAGAGCACAGCCACACAACATCTCTGAATATCCACCTGTTAGCTCTCCTAAAAGTCATTCCAATTAAAAAAAATATTGTGTCTCCCAGAGTTGAGTAATATCAACATTTTTACAATTAAATACTGGGACGCAGGAGGCATATTGTACAAGTCAGTTCGACCATTTCCCTTGGATATGAAGATTCAAAGCCAATTTGAAAAAAATGCTATTGTGTTCATTCCTTCAGAGAAAACTGTGCTTATTGCTCTAGGCTTAGAGAAAGCCTTTACTGCTGCATCTATGCCAGCAGAGTGATACTTTTTTTTCACATCAGGTTGAGAGAAGCCGTCAATATGTTTAGAGACTGGGTTTTCCTGAAGCCCATGTGCATTCTTCACACAAAAGAATACATACATTTATACATATACAGCTCAAAAGTTCCTGGGGGAAATGACAATGGTATAACGGGAATTATTTTCTTTCCACTGGGGCTATTCCCACTCTGTGTAATCTCTTCACATACTAGTAAAACAGGGACCCCCAAGCAGGCACATGTGAGAGCTAAAAGAGTGGGGGAGGGGTGGCAAGAGCACTTGTGTAAGATCCACCCCACCCCACCCCCCATGGTACATCTTCCCTATCTCCAACCTTTTGTGCTGAGCGGCAAGGTATGAAGGAGCTTCCACTCATGCTCTTCACTTGAATCTGAGTAGAAGTCTCTAGAGGATTGGGAAGCCTATTTTACCAGAGTTCCCAATCATATAGAGGTTTCTATTCACACTCAGGTGAACACAAGTAGAAGCCCCTTTCAGAAACTTGCTGCTCAGCAAAGCAAAATTGGGAACAGAGAGAGCAGGGCCATCACACACTTTTTGTCCTCACATGTGCGGAGTGAATTCCTGCACAGTTAGTAAAATACAACATTTTGGCTGGCTGTCCTACATCCCAAATAATTATTATCTTTATCAAATATTTTAAATTTTATTCCAAATTAAAAACAAAGTGACATCAACTTTGGGAACAATTGATCAGTGTTTCTCTTCAGCAAGCCCAGGGAGAACACAAAATATGCACATAGCACAGCATAGATTAATTTCAATAGGTGTTGCTCACAAAATGTTTCTAGTGAGTTGTTCTCATTCTCCTTTAATTACGTCTAAATATTACTTTTGTCTTAACATGTTTTTTGATTATGGAATTAATAAATATAATATATGAGTTTGAGAAGCAGAAAAATGCTCCTTAAAACCTATAGAATGTACTGTCTCAGAGTACGGCAGTTAATAATGCCCTTTGTAGGATGTTATAGAGTAACAGCTTGTTTTATTTCATATTGTTTTTAACCATTTTAATAATATCTAGCTAAGTCTGCTATTCTTAACTTAGGTGAATTAGGACATGCAATGGTTAATTAGCACATACAGCTCACTGGGATTAATGAGGAAGTGCAATGTTATATTTATTGACTCTGGTTGTGTTCTGTGGGTAATCCTACAAATGAGAGAGAGAACAGAGCAGGGCTGGGAACCCTGTGGCCCTCCAGATGTTGTTGGACTCAGCATGGCCAATGGTCAGGGTTGATGGCAGTTCTAGTCCAGCAACATCTGAAGGGCTACAGATTGTTGTAGAGCATAATGTCAGTCGTGGCATGAAGAGACCTGCATTCAAACCCTTGAATCTTCCTGGCTGGCCTAAGGCAAGTCACTCTCTTTTAGCCTAACCCTGACAAACAAGGATGTTGTGGGTATCAATATAGCTGCCAGAAATTCCTTGAAAGATGCAATTCAAATAAATATAGTTCCACTGAAGTTAATTAATGTGCTGAAACTCATTTAAGCATTTTCTGTAACTCTAGGAGCAGGGGTCTAGGAACAAGCCAAGTAAGTCATGGCTTAAGGCCTCATATTATGAGGGGCCTCTACATACGTTGGAGATAACTAAGATGTAAGATAACTAAGATGGAATTGCTTTGGCTTAAATATGTTGGAAGGTCTGGTGTGAATTACAGCAGAGTTGCCTTATATAGAGAAAACATGGCAACGGAGCATTTAATGCAATAAGTGCAAAGTAGAGCCAGTTCTAAAAAAGTTCAAATTAACTTACTTCATTAGTTCTTTTATACACATCTTTAGAGAAGGCTATCTCACACTATTTAACTACAAGCACCCCTAACACTGGGTGGTATCCTTTCATTATCCTATTATGCTGTAGTACACTGTTTTCTCTTTATTATTATGGTATGAGGCCTCTGAATCTTGATATGGCTCAGGGTTTCAGTTTGTCTTAATCCAACTCTGATTAGGAGTGAAATGTGATAAAAGATCAGTCACTAGCAATTCAATTTAAAGAATCTCAAAATAGTAGAGCTGGAAAGACATTTCCCCCAAGACCAATCAGGCTAAACAGGTATTGGGCAGTGTAAGGCATCGACTTTGTTAAAATTGTTTCTGGACATCAGGAAAAACTTCCTGACTGTTAAAGCAGTACGACAATGGAACCAGTTACGTAGGGAGGTTGTGGGCTCTCCCACACTAGAGGCATTCAAAAGGCAGCTGGATATCTGTCAGATATGCTTTAGGGTGGATTCTTGCATCGAGCGGGGGTTTGGACTTGATGGCCTTATAGACACCTTCCTATGATTCTATGATTTTAATTATTTATTTCTGAGTGTAGAGATTCTGATTTTATTCAAAATCACTACTCTCACAATAAAATCCACAGTTTAGATGTTTTTAAAAAGGTATTTGTATTTCAGAGGGGCCATTTTCCAGGATCTTCTTAAAAACATTTTTGCTGTAACATTGCCATTCAAACAAAGACCATCTACGCACACAATAAGGGGTTAGGTGACACCACAAGCCTGCTACATTTTTATTGCTATTACTCAGCTGAAGAAATGCTTTGCCACTGCCTTTCAAAACTGTAGCTTTTAGAGTGCAGTCCTATGCATATCTACTCTGAAGTGAGCCTAAGTGAATTCAATGGGATGTACTCCAAGGTGTATATAGGAGAGCACCCTTAGTTAACTATACTGTACATATCACCACAAAACATTTTGTTGTCTACTTTGCTTTTACTATTATTCTGTGGAAAATATTTGTGTTAAGGTTGTATGACACACTTACAGTACACAGAATAATGCAGTTAATGAGGCCATAACAGTTTGGAAAAATACTGCCCAGTTTTAAGTGGAACAATAAAATTGCTGCTAATTCCTTGAACCTAGATGACTATGAAATTCTGACTTACTGACCTAACTTCCAGAGGAATGTTTCACCAAAGCCCTATGCAAGGGTTCACCTGCAACATGTAAGGTGCAAGTCCCGCCCTCAACATTCCCATGCACCCAGCTGCTCTTAGAGATCTTCGTGCATTTAGATGTAGGATCTGAAAGGGGGTTGTAAGTGCATTCTGCTTAATATGTTTAGAACCATAAAGACTGGAAACCCTGATTAGAAAGGAGTTCCCAAACACATTGAAAGCCTTGTAAGCACATTCAGCGGAACACATTTATAACCCACTTACAGACCTTCAGGCTAATTGCGCAAGATTTTCTAAGAGCAGCCAGGTCTGCAGGGATTTGGGAGGTGGATCTTGCATGTGCACTCACATACCCTCTTCTGTTTAGCCCTCCTATGTTAGGGGTAAATGCCTGCATTGGTCTTAAGTCAAAGAAAAATTGATGAAGAAGCTCCCTCGTGATAGAAAGACCACCCACAGATTGAAGAAAAATATAGACAACACAATCTGAATCTCTGATCCTGAACCAAAACCCACCATTGATCATGATGCAGACCATATGTGGGGTCACTCTAGGCCAGGAGTGGGCAACATGTGGCCCTCCAAATGTTGCTGGACTGCAACTCCCAACAGCCCTAGCCAGCACAGCCAATGGGAATCCAATGCAGTCCAACAACATCTGGAAGGTTATGAGTTCCCCAACCCTGTTCTAGCCCTACTTCTGTATGGTGCAAGTCTTATTTGCTTGCCCTTGAGAATCTGAGTAGTGATCACGCTCAGTTTAATACCACTGCACCTATTTGTCTGTCAATTAATCATTTCCAGTCACTTGGACTGGTTCATTCTTCTGCCAGTGTCATTGGTGGCTTGAGATGAAGTACAAGATGAGGGCTGGATAGGAGGAACTTCTGCTTATGGTGCCCACATAACTACATCTTCCCTTACATGATTATGCAGACACCATCTTGATGGGGATGTGCCACCATGCCCAGTTCTTCTTACAATACAGGCAAGGAGGTTTCAAAAGCACATGGTGATGGGTTAAGAAGCTATCCCTTTGGCAGCTATAGGGTGCTTGCACCCACCAATTCTTGTGACTTTCATAGTCAACAATGAGAGCCAGCTGCCTTCACGCTTTCCTGGATTATATTCAACGTCTTTAGGTAGGATATCTCTATTTATATAGAGGAGGCATCCAATGCTTTGTAGAAATGAACAATGTGTGTAAATAGAAATAGGAAATGTAAAGCACCTGCACACGGGCATATCTTATTGCTAGTTACATAAAAGGTCTGTTTGTGTCAGCTTTTCCATGCTGAAGCTAGACTTGCAGAAATGGATAAAAGTCTTTACCAATATGTAAAAATATAAATGCTTACGCAGGTGTCATCAATCACTCATTGTGTGCAAAATAACGTTATCTACTGTATTTACCAGAAATTATATTTTAAGAAGTTAGTACTTTATTTTGTGAATCCTCAAGGATGGGGGGTTGGCAAGCACTGTAAACACAGGATGTCATAGACAGATACAAGCACGAAGTTCAGACATTCAGAAGAGCAAATCACCGGTAAAATGACATAACAATCCAAGGCACATGCAGAAAAGCCATCACTGTGACGCATAGGCCATTTTACACACTGCAGTGGAATATACACAAGGTTAATCTAACTGCTTACCCACTAAGTACACCAAGAACCAGGTTAAGAACGAAAAATGAGCCAAGAATGATAAGACTAACAAAATAGATCCATGGCCATTCACATCCTATTGCATCATTTACCTGTAAAATGTAAGGAAATATGTTATGAATCAGCTATTCACTACACAGCAGAGTCCTTTTGCAATTGACAGATCACATAGGTATATTCAGTGTACCGTATCCCTGCTTTTTAGTATCTCTGAGCTCCAGAACTTATTTACACTGCAGTTCACCAGGCTTATCAATATCGCAGTACTATGAAAATACACAATTGCTACTTTTTGAAAGAAGAAATGGTGTAGTATATAATTTTTAAATATCTGGATTCTATTTAACTGTAGCAATTAACATTGTTTTTGAACGTTATGCCTTATGGAAGAAGATAACTATTAAAGGTTTGGGATTTTTGTACTGGTATTTAAGGCACTGATTAATTGCTATTTGCAGAAGTTTTCATATGTAAATAGTTGTTTTAAAATAATCTCCAGAAATTTGTCTTGGCTTTAGTACACTGAATTAGCCTTTGGGAGACTGAAGTTGCTCTATAAAGAAAGTCCCAACATTTCACTTTAAAAATCTGTTTCCCAATTCTTTTTATATCCTCTCTGTAATATACCTATGTGTTCGTGTCAACCGAACACTGGACTCTGCTTCTAGGACGAAAAAGGTGTATGCTTACCCGCTCAATACACCAAGTACAAGATTTAGAACGAAAAATGACCCAAAGATGACGAGACTGACAAAATACACCCATGGCAATTCAAATCCCATAGCATCATTCATCTGTAAGAAATAAGATGATCTTATAGAAACAGTTTACTTTCATTTGTAATAGTGAACAATCGGTGGACGAAGAACACATACAAATGAGAGAATTGCACTCCCTTTAATAATGATCAGATATAACTGGAGGAAGAGGAGTCAAGTACTGGCCACCTTACATTCCCACTCTGAAATGCACACTCAGAAATCAAGGAGTTAAAAGCATTAGAACTCAGCATGTGGATCTTATGTGAGAATTTTTATTCTCTTAAATATAAAATGTTAAAGTTCATTTTGGAAGACACAAGAGACATGGCAATATGTGGAAGAAAACTTCTACATGTTATAGACATTTAGGTGTTCTTATGTTTCCTGCTGTCTTACAAAGCAGGAAGGGAACAGTAGGGTGAAGGTTTTTTTAAAAAAAGTTTAACACTATATCGTCATTTAAATCTGAAGTGTCAACAGCTTAGTCAGCCCTTTCTGTTTTCCATGTATCACTTTAAACCACTGAATCCAGAAATTTAGCAGCTGAACACCAGATAAAAGGCACATGAGAAAAATATATTTTGGGTTGAGTGTTCTCCAGGACTTTTCAGATTATCATTTTGTTGTGCAATAAATACATAATTGTTATTTATTTATTGTAAAAGATTTATGTTCTTTCTCTTACAGTGATTCTATTGATAAGAAATTAAAGTTTCCTAGCAATATTTTGTTTCTAGGACTAGTTGATCCTTCCACCAGCTAGAATTCAAGCTTTTTGGACTTGGTGTGAAACATGGTTGTACAACACAGGGGCACCTATTGGACAATGCTCATGATGTCACAGTTGAGACACTTCTCTCCCTCTGTGCTAAAACAATTTTGTCAATATTTTTAAAAAGTTCAATATGATCTTTACTACAGATGACAGCTATTCTGTGTCCGTTTCATAGAATGTCTAGATGCCTACTGCATTGCTATTGAGAGGTCTTAAAGGTTACCAGCACTGTAAACAAACTACAATGGAGGAATCCTGATTATACCCAGCTCCAGCATTTTTTAAAGAAGTAAAAATATTGAAACATTTCCCCCTTTTTAAATATGTACATTAAATTGATGGAGAGCAGTAATCCACATTCTAATGTTATAGGATTGCAGTTATAAAGAATATATTTGTCCCTGCTCTAGAAGAATCTGATTTTTAATCACACAGGTACTAGCTACCTTCTGTTCATTTTCCCCACAGTTGTTCTTGTGCATGAAGATTGATTTTGGAGTGTGTTACTTGAAAACTGGGTGTTAATCATTCATATTTGATGTGTATAGGACTGCAATATGTCTCCACCAGCCTCTTTTACCGGACTTGCATAAGTAGAAAATGAAATACCATTTTTTTACTTGCATTGCGTAATGTTTTAATTGGCATTTAACTCACTGGTACTTTTATCAGCATCTAGAATAGCCTTGGAAATCAGGGCTTTCTGAAATAGTGCGAGCTGTTCCAGCAGGCTTTGATATCTGCACAGTAGGTCAGCTAACCCAAGAACACAGACTTCAAAGTCTGCTGGGCAGCTCTTGCCTCTCTCCCCCTCTCTCTCAAGGATGTCAGACAGTTTCTCAAAACCTTGCTGATTTCAAAGACCCTGTTCCGGCTTTCAGTTATCAAGCTGGCTTAAAATGAAATACCTTTTGAATTGAACAGCCTTACCAACAGCTTATTGGCTAGGAAAAAGTGGCCTAACTTCTTCTCTAGGCCCTTTGGGCTTCAACTATGCTGAGTGCAATGTTGAAGGAATGAGGTATTACAGGTGTTGTACAACACAGGGGCACTTCCACTTCTTTATGTCTCTTCTCACCTCTTTATGTAGTATAATTATTTTATTTTATTTATTACATTTATATACCACCCCATAGCCAAAGCTCTCTGTGTGGTTTATAAAAGTTAATACAGTGGCTGTGTTAATACATGATTATAAGCCTGGCTTATTGTAAATGAGCTATGTGCAGGTACATGCACACAGTTCACTTGTGCTGTGCTCCTCTGCCTAGGGCAGGGGTCGGCAAAGTGTAGCCCTCACTGCCCCCACCACAGCCCCCTGTGCGCTCCCCAAACTGCAATTTTTTAAAACAAACCCAAACCAAAATGGCAACTGCAGTGGCCATTTTGAAGGTTCTGGGCTATTGCAGTGAAAACAATCTAATTTGACTCTTTTGGCACTCCATACCCACTCTTGGACACACACACACACATATTTATTTATTTATTTATTATTTGAAACATTTGTATCCCGCCCTATATCACTAGGATCTCTTATATGATGCTGCAGGGAGTGTAGTGCAGCCCAAGGGGGGTCCAGCGGACCAAACTGGCTTCTCAAAGCTGCCCACCCCTGCCCTAATGCAACTGTTAAACAAAACAGGTAGGGTTTGTTTAGTGTGTTGTCTGAACCAGGAATCATGGCTTTTCTCTCCCCGTACAAGCCAGGATCACAACCTTGGAATCCTGGCTTGTAAGGGGAACAATAAGCTAGAATTCCCAATTCAGATGAGACATTAAAAAAAAATCCCTTCCTGGTTTGTTTAGTGGTTGTGAGGAAGAGGAATGCAGGTGCAAATGAACTGTGTGCACCAGCGTGCAGCTTATTGACAGTTGGTCAGGATTCATTGGAATCCTGGCTTATCAGTCTGTTCAACTATGTGATGTCATCATAATGTGTATCCCCCCCCTATACTTCCAGTGGCCAGTAATGTAAAGGCCAAACAACGTAGTCTGGGCACGCGTGCTTGTTTTTTGTTTTTTACTTTCAGTTATAATTGCAGGGTAGATACAGCACCATGTACATTGATGGTGCTATATAAATAAATAATAATAATAATAATCAGGATTGGGGCCATGGCACATAGGGAGGCTTTTTCAAGCCTTTAATGAAGATTGCTGCACAATACAATGATGACACATCACCTATTTCCAGGAAGAGGTGGGGAAAAGACAGGAAGGACTGGCAGCTTTCTGTTTTTTGTAACATCTGATTACATCCCTAATATACACTGTATTCCAAATCCGGAGGAGCTGAAGTCTACTGCAAACTTGCAATTTTACAGAGACAAAGCCAAAACCATTAATCACCTGACAAATGTAATGAGCTCATCCTACACTAATAAATAGACATCAATCAGATATAGTGCAACCAGCTAGATTTTGAATTCAGGCATTTCCCAAAGACATCACGTTGACTTTTTTTTTATAATGCGCCTAATCAATTATGCTGGCCCAGTATTGTGATGACATCTGCTGTACTTAGACACAATTTTAATTGCCACACATATATTATATTAAAGTCTATAAATCATTTATAGAAAGCCTTAAGTAATTAAGTGAGAGATTTGTTTCTAAATATGCCATAAAGGCATAGTGACAAGCTATTATAGACAAGACTCCGCTCAGGTTACCCAGTTACCTATTGAACGTTGGGAGCCTACAATTTATTGCAGTCAGCTAACCATTGATTAAACTATATCAAGGGCTCTCAACAGGAGACACAGGCCTTGTTCAAAGTGCAAACAGCTGCAGCAACTAGAACAAACAAAGACTCATATTCTGATCCAGAACCAGCCTTAGCGCATGCCTTGGTTGGTATTAAAGGATCAGCATGCCAATTATAATACTATATGGTAGCAATACTTAATAGGGGACTTTTGTTCTGCGCCCCCCTCCCCGTTTTTCTAGTCATTCTGCCTTCTCTTTGGTAGATTACTTAATATTCACTTTCTTGCATACATATTACAGGGCAATGATATTAATAGGAAATGCTCATTAGCCTGTGCTCAGTGATAAAGTCAAGAAAAGCTCTCAGTTCTCGCATCACAAGACCTCTTTTTTCTCATCAAAAGTAGAGTGAGAATAAATTTAGTAAGGAAGAAGTTGAGAAACAGAATTCAGTCTAATGGAGATTATGCAAGGTCACTTGCCCATCAAGCAATCACTGTCCAATAGGGCTTAATGTAAGTAGGCCCTGAGTAAGCCAACCATGATTTTGTTTTAGGCCATGATTTTTTGAGACGATGCATGTTTCAGAAAGCATATAGTACTTTCTTAAAAGAGAACAGTTCCATGATCCTCTGACACTCTCTGTTAGGTATATCATAAACCTAAGATACAAGGAATCATGTCAGAGTAGATTAGGTTCTCTTCAGTTGAGGTGGGTATTTCCTTGTAAAGCAGTTTAAAAACATTGCTCTATAGGTGGGCTCAGCAGGCTGTACTGTTCATTTGAAACTCTGACATTTAATCAGCATACCTCGATGCTCTCTTCTAAGCTGCAGACTTGTTAATATTTATAATTTTCCTCTGATAGTGCTACCCACATGTCTGAATGTTACTGAGATACCTATAATGGTGTCTTCTCCTAGCCCCCTAGCCCTGCAGCTGCACTCTCTTGCTCTCTCTGCTTCTATAGTTTCTCATGAGATAGTCAAACATTTCTGTCATGTTTAGGATTTCAGATAGGTGCCTAGAAATACCCCTTTTAATTAGAAAAAGGAATGATCAATCTTAAAGTTCCCTACTTTTTAATTCCAATTGGGCTTGTTTAGGAAAACCTTGCAATGAACTGGGTCCACGATCAACATCTGAAATATTTTCTGTAATCTTATTAACATGAAATTGAATTTTACTGACTTACATTTAACTTTGAAAAACACTGCATGCTGTTCATCACTTTTAATGAACTTATTATTGTCATTCGGAATTCTCAACACCATAAAATATTAGAAGTCTGTTCTTTGTACCTTAAAACTAAAGACATGGGGCACATGACATGACCATATTTACTTTAATTTCTTTAAAATATGTATATGGAACTTTAGAGTACCAAAGGTTGGATCCGGAGGGCTGGATCCACAGTTGGTCATCTGTTAACGTAGCAAAACACTAGTGTGAAGGATTTTCTGTTTCCCCTATAGCCCCCTCCGTGCCCTCAAATCTGCTCCAAAGAATTGGGGTAAACTCTGGAGTAGTTTCAGGGCATGCATAGGGGACTGCAGGAGGGAGGAGAGGATGGTTTAGTCTCATTGCAAAAGCAGAAGTCTACTCATGCAGATATCCTAGTTTTTTTAAATTTTGCTGAATCACTTTTATTTTAAATCTCGAAATGTGGGCACAACATATACATCTTTCCTTCTCAGACCATACCTCCATTTTTATAGATGGAGGATGTTACAGTACACACATTAGCCCCTTCACATTAGCGTACACATGTGATCAAGGAGCAGCAGGACCACACCCCTGAGGTTGTGTAATTTCCCCCAACATCCACACATTAGATATGGATATAAAGGTAGAGTCAGCAGCGCATCCTCACTACTCCTTGACCATGTGAGCACCCCTTCATATGCAGTGGGCCACAGTGCATACACATTTAGACTCTTTTGCTGATCAAAAAAAAAACCAAGGAAATAGTTGTACGGATTGCTGCAACACTTCCATTACTGAATTAATAAAACCAAGCCATGTCCAAAGTAACTACTTTACCAGATTTGTTAGTATTTTCATTATTATAATTTTAGGTCTCCTGTGCACAGCCTGACTTCAACATCTGTTCTAGTCCCCTATCACTGCACACATATTGTATCTGAGAAGGCAGGCGTAATTTTCAATGGTCCCCATAGATTTCTATGGAACCAAGTAAATGGGCTACAATCTGGGTCACAGATGAGAGAGTGCAAAACCTCCTACTAGCCTCAAACCCTGTAGTTCTAGGGCAAAAGGCAGGTTTAATCCTCACCAAACTTACTTTCCTTCATATGTGTAAATAACTGCCCATTTAATGATATGGCAAAAGTATATATATGCAGTGATCCATTTAGGGTCAATGCTGTAGTGGGGAGAAAACTTGTCCACCAGCCCTGACACTGGGTGGCCTGGCATGCACCCATGTGGGGTGGGTTGTTACAATGAACAGGGTTACGTTGTGCCCCTTCTCCCAAAATTCTCTGTAATATAAAGGCCCTCCCACCAAACATATATAGCCACCACCACCCATCATGGCAGATATTTCCCTAGTTTACAATTAAATCAGCTGAAGTGGACAAAAATAGCATCTGTGGCAATTGTTTTCGTTGCTGAATATGTAAACAGATACAGCAGTTATTTCTGTTTCCATGGCTGGCAGTGAACGCTACGTGGGGGATATGAATTAAATCCCCATTGACTGCATAAACTTTCAGCATTAGTGCTGGTGGTCTTCTGCCACTTTCAGCAGGATATTGGCTTTGGCTGCAAGAATCTCAGAAGTTTCTACCTTGATAGAAGTTGCTAACTGCCATTATCTTTGGACACGTGCACACTGTACAGCTATATTTTTTAAAAATGATATCGTTCTGCATATGAGGACAGAGTATCTCATCCTAATATTTGACATCATTCTGCTAAATTTAGGAAAAAGTAGAAATAAAATAAGTAACGTTTTGAAAAGTAGATTATATATGCCTCAATATTTTGCTTCAGAATGATCTACTGAATATCTATTTTTATAATGCCATTTGCTGTGAAGCTGAATCACAAACATTCCGTTCCAAATATTGCATATATTATGGCAGGCCAGTCCAGAAAGTAATTTCTTTATACTTGTGCCAACATCAGCATGTTGAAAGCAGGCACTCGTGCCAGATCAGTTGTACATAGGGTGACAAAGAATATGTGGGTGGATGCCACCCTAAAAAATGTGCTTCAGTGTCTTTTTCAACATTACACAACAGAGGGATAGTCGGCTATTTGGTGTGGGGGAGGCTATGCCTATAGCCATTAGATCTGCTTGCAACCAAATCTTTACCTGGTGATTAGCAGAACATCTGTATCAGTGGAGGAGGCTACAGCTTGGTTCAAAACCTCTTTCAAAGACCTTACAAGTATGAAGGCTCAATATTGGGATAGTCTCCTCATAGCTTCCACATTAGGCTTCTGCAGTTGCATTTCCTGATTACAAAAGTAGCTGAAACATGGATGGCCTCTGGAATAGCCAGAAAACATATATACTACCCATTTCATGTCATTGCCACAAAGCTTTCATTGCCAACAGGGTTTTTTTTTCTGTACACAAAAACTTGCTAAGTTTCCATGTATTATCAGGCTGACACAATATTATCCTTCAATGTCCACGGAAAAAAGTTCTGCTGGAAGATTGATTAATTTGGTCAGTCTTTCAGTGATATTGGACAAGATGGGTGTTTCTCAGATGACAAGGAATTTGTGTGCCACACATATGGTACCCCAGATGCTAAAAGTATTCATGTTTTTAATTCAGTTTTATGTATTTTATACTTATTGTGTTCTCCGCCTCGATCCAAACGGAGAGGTGGGTAAGAAATAAAATGATGATGATGATGATGATGTCAGGTTACACCCATTTATCAAAGGCAAGTGGGATATGTAGATGTTCTTGAGCTTCCATGTGCAAAGATCTGGCTGCAAGCAAATCAAATGGTTATAGGTGTTGTTTCCTCTGAATATGTCTCCCCCTTGAAGGAGTCTGATGTATTATCTGTTGTCTAGACAAGGTTATCTCTGGACTGTCTGGAACTAGTGACAGGTGATGTAGAACAAAATAGAACACAGCACAATGTGCCTATTTCAAAAACAGAAGTAATGCCATCAACTGTTCCAATCCTGTTGCTCTATAGTTTGTTTATACTTTTTAATGTAAATGATAACCAGATGCTGATATATTCTGAAATCACTGTACCTTCACATAATTGAACAACCCATGTTTATGTCTGCCCATTTGTATCTACAGGCTATTTATAGTATGGTATTTACGGCATATTTATTGCATGTCATTTTGTAATGTGTTTATAAGTTATGGCTTTGACTTGTATTAACAGTCATAACTTTGTGGGTATCAATCTGGTTTGGATATAGGTTTTAAATAGTGTGTTGGACTGCAGACAACATTGCCGGTTGAATCCATGTTTTGCCATAGTTTCCTGTACTTGTGTTACTCAAGCCCTTTTAGCAAGTCACCAGTCCAAAGATGGAATTCCATACTGTTCTAGGTTTGGTAGTCCAGCTCCTTACTGCCATATTTGGGGGTGTAGCATGCCTAAATCAATCCATTACTTTCAGTGCTCTGACAATTTTCCTAAAAGTTGCCTAAGCCATGCTGTACAGTGATATGTGACCTTGAAAATTACCCTAAAGTAATTTCTTGAGGATAGCAACCACCAATATCATCTTTGTCACCCAATATGTAATTGAACTGGCATGGGTATCTGCTTTTAATGCAATGACACAAGGTAACTCATTTTCTATAGCACTTTTTAGATGTTGGCTGGCCTACAACTACTGTAATAGTACTCTGACTTTGGATTGAATGCATGTTCTATAAAGAAATAGAAGAGCCAATCAGCAGTCCTAGATTTAGGCTGCAATCCTAAACAACATACAAGGGAGTTAGCCTCATTGTACACAGTAGGAGCTCTGTCTGCATAAAGATGTGTACAGTTTGCTACTGACGTTGTGTATAAAACTTTTTTATACACAACAGATTTTACCTAGATATATAATATAATTAGTCTAAGACTGGGTTGGGAAGTGTGTGTAGATATTGCTGGACAACAGCTCCCATCAGCCACACCCAACATGGCCAATGGTCACAGATTATGGGATTTGTAGTTCAACATCTGGATGGCCACATGTTCCCTCTAAAGCACCCTATTGCAAATAGAGCTGCTAATGCCTTCGGTCTCCATAACTCTGATTATTTAGGTTCAAACTGCATTTCAAGGCACCAATTGATTCTGATGCATTTGCTCTATGTATATTTATTAATCCCAATATTTTCAATTGATCCTGCTCAATGGATAGTGTTCTTAAGAATACATATCTGAGTAATGAGTACTGAGTAGCATTCATACTCTTAGTATGAATTCATAAGTGGCTATATATTTAGCACCTAGGATTAAAAGCTTGTAGGCATAATTTAAGTTAGTACTGTTAACTAGCACTCCTTTATAATATCACGTTAGCTTTTCTCAGCATTGGGCACTACATCAATAGCAGGTAGTTCTAAAAAACAGAGATGATTCATTGTCCTCTTATAAGGAAATTAAAATACAAAATAATTTAATCACTGTTTTTCATTATACTTCATGAACTGGATGTTTGCCAAATGGGTTGCAAACTCAAAAGGACATCAATCCATTTGAGAGCATGCTGATATGTAATTGTAAATAAGTAAAATAACTTCAAAAATACTAAAAGTGAGCTTTATAAAATCATAAAATACCTTCACAAACCTGGAGATTTGTATGTCACATGCTGTTTGGAAGCACAGAAACACAAGATTCAAATTGTCCATATGAATTTGCTTTAAAGTGAATTTGCTTTAAACACACAGAGAATACATTTCAGTTGGAGAAATCCAGGAAAGTCTTGTAACTGGAAGAAGAGTGCAGCTGTGTTCATTTCACTGAAGTGGCTCACAAAGACTTATGAAAGGCAGAATACTTCAAGACAGAGGAGTTTTCCTTTACATATGGAAGACTACTTCCAAATACACGAAAAGTGTTTCTCGTTACTTACCCAATATAGCACATCAGTCCATCCTTCCATGGTTATACATTGGAACACAGTTAACATTGCATAGCCAAAATTATCAAAGTTGGTTATGCCTCCATTTGGTCCGGGCCAGCCACCCTTACATTCAGTGCCATTAATGGGACACTGGCGTCCACTCCCTGAGAATGCACAAGGTGCAGGATCATCTTCAGCTAACATCTCTAAAAACAGATAAAACACATTTCAGATTGAGAAGTCTTCAACATCTGGCTTGAAGAAAGGCATACCAATGATTATATCTAGAAAGGCCAGCAGCCATGTGTGAGCCCAACTCAAAGTTCCTGTGAGCTGGGCTGTACATGGATACAGTCAATCACAGCAATTTCTATAATTCTGCCACCTTGCCTGTATTGTAAGAAGATCTGGGCATGGTGGCACATCCCCATCAAGATGGTGTCTGCATAATCATGTAAGGAAGCAGAAGTTCCTCCTATCCAGCCCTCATCTTGTACTTCATCTCAAGCCACCAACGACACTGGCAGAAGAATGGACCAGTCCAAGTGACTGGAAATGATTAATTAACAGATTTGGGATGTCTTGTAGCATTTCTAGATCTCCAGTGTTTCTATTAATCATCCCATTATTGTGTGCTACCTTTAGCGACAAGTTTAAATCTACGCTAGCTAGCTACCGTTTCATAGACCAGTTGTCAATGGTTTTAACATGACGTCAAGTTTAATAAGGTCGCAGCTTCCCTGTAAGGTTGATAAGGAGGACAATTTCATACATTGCAATACAGTAAGAAAGGTGGCAGTGAAACTAATGCACACTTCTACTTTCCCAGCTTCTGCTGTGACATCTAAAATAGGGAACCCTTGAGTTCTTGGATTGTATTGAGAGTGATACCTGTGAGCTCCCTTTTGCATTATTACAGCAAACTGCTGTAATCTACAATCTAGCTCTAATTACTTTTTATTTGTTCTATTTTATTCATTTTGATCACATTTCTATACTACCCAATAGCAGATGAATTCTAAGCAGTTCACAAAAGTTAAAGCAACATGATAAAACATAATACAACATTTAATATAAAGTTCGAAACTAAATGTAAAAGTAAAATCCAGCTGAAGTGTAAAGATCTAAAAAATTTTTACAATGACTTGTTTAAAACAAAAAAAAACCCTGAAGCATAAAATGCCTGAGGCGGGGTGGGTGAGGGTTAGGGAAGGTAATCTTTTTACAAGTCTTGATTTAAAATGCAACAATTCTGTTCCAGTTATAAGTAACAATCTCTTTGCTCACCTGTATTGTCAAAGAAACATGATTTGTGCATTTTTCCAATAAAAAGTTCCAATCCTATAATAGCATAGATTATGATTACAAATAATACCAAAAGGGCAATATGGAGCAAGGGAACCATGGCTTTTATAATGGAGTTCAGGACAACCTGTAAACCTGTAACAAAAAGCACACAGAGAAATGGTTTACTGAATTTTAGAATCACATAATTAGAAACAGATAATACAAGAGGACAAATAGAAGGCCATCATCATTTTTAAACAACAACACTTTGGTTGCCTTAGCAGAAAATCCTACAGCTCATACAGTTAAGAGTTTGGGAAATACTCCATTAAGAGGACTGTTCAAGGCTAGTGGTGCTTCAGAAAGTCCTTAAAGTTTAGCACTCTTAAAATGTTGAATTCCAATTCAAAAGTCTAAGAAAAATGTCCTTGGCTCTACGTAACAGAAATGAACAAGTGGCCCTGCAACAAAATGTTGCAGTATATCCCCAGCTCCTAAGAGGAGTGCTCCCGTTCAGCATCCCAGCCAGCCTGAAACAGCGCCTTGTAACCCTGTTCAGACCTGGGGAGGGGGGGGGCAGGGCAGGGCAGGAGATTCAAGAGAAGGAAGAGAAAGGGGGCAGTTGTTTTTCTTTCCTACCCATCCCTGCCAAGGCCTTCGTGATATATAATATCTCTGCCTTAGATACTCTAGAAAACAATGGCCAGTCAAGAGTGGCCAATACCAAACTAGGTTTAATGAAACTACACCTACTTTAAGAATGCCGCACAAGAGCACTCATATTTGGGGCTACCAGCCCAGAACTGGAACGTTTAATAATTATATAGAGGGATTGGGGCGGGTGAGTGTATGAAGAATAAGAAAGAGGAAAAGTGTTATTTTTTTCTTTTCCTTGCTCCTGAAATGTCCCTGCATGCTAGAGCAGAGGGGGGGAGGGGGTTTTGTTTTCCCTAATGGCACACATCCCCCCTTCACATCCAAAAAGCTTACTATACACACATCCCCCCTCCAGGATGCTTACTATGCAGGCTTGAATCGCTTAACTCTCTGGCCTTAGCTAGACCTAAGGTTTATCCTGGGATAGTCCCAGGGTCATCTCTGCCTGCTTCCGGGATCCCCTGTGTGTCTTTTACAAGAACAGGGATGACCCCGGGACAATCCAGGGATAAACCTTAGGTCTAGCTAAGGCCTCTCTGTTCCCCCATATTCAGCTTACACCTCCCCACCCCTTAATTGTCATCCCAACATCCCATACATCCTACAAGTTCACAGGTCATTATTTAACTATATTTATAAATAGTTTGTAGTTACTTATTTAACTATATTTATAAATCACTTATATTAAAGAAATTTCTAAGTGATGTACAAAAAAAAAGTCTTCATGCAGTTGGGAATAGTATATTTTCAGTAAGCATTGACCTGGCTTGCACGTTAACAACCAGCCATGGGTTAATTAACTTATGGCTAGTTGGGGCCAGGCAGGAGCAAGTAAGCACACTATCTCCCACCCACTCGTGTCCACTTTGCATCTGGTTTAAAAAACAGCCCAGGATTGCACTGTTACTGGGTTGTTTGGCATGACATGTGAACGTGGAGCTCTGAGTTGCTGAGGGGGAAACAATCCAGTTTTAATCCATGGTTTGTTATAGAACTCACAAATGTTCCTGGCTTGTTTTCTAAACCGGATACAAAGTGTTGAGCAGGCAGGAGGCAATGTGCCCATGCACTTCCCACACAGCTCCAACAACCCATGGGTTGTTGTTACGTACAAACCAGGTCACTGAAAACCCAGAAGGGTTGCCACCTGCCTAACATGAAATAGTTGGGAGTTGTGTAATTTTTTTCCTAATTATTATTATTATTATTGTTATTATTATTATTATTTATTTATATAGCACCATCAACGTACATGGTGCTGTACAGAGTAAAACAATAAATAGCAAGAACCTGCCGCAAATGCTTACATTCTAATAAAATCATAATAAAACCATAAGGAGGGGAAGAGAATGCACCAAACAGGCAGTATAAAAGTCAGAACAAAATCAAGTTTTAAAAGCTTTAGGAAAAAGAAAAGTTTTTAGCTGAGCTTTAAAAGCTGCGATTGAACTTGTAGTTCTCAAATGTTCTGGAAGAGTGTTCCAGGCGTAAGGGGCAGCCGAAGAAAATGGACGAAGCCGAGCAAGGGAAGTAGAGACCCTTGGGAAGGTGAGAAACATGGCATCAGAGGAGCGAAGAGCACGAGCGGGGCAATAGTGTGAGATGAGAGAGGAAAGATAGGAAGGAGATAGACAGTAAAAAGCTTTGTAGGTCAACAGGAGAAGTTTATATTGGATTCTGAAGTGAATTGGAAGCCAATGAAGAGATTTCAGAAGTGGAGTAACATGGTCAGAGCGGCAAGCCAAGAAGATGATCTTAGCAGCAGAGTGGTGGACAGAAACCAATGGACTGATGTGAGAAGAAGGAAGGCCAGTGAGAAGAAGTTTGCAGTAGTCCAACCGAGAAATAACCAAAGCATGAACAAGAGTCTTGGCAGAAGAGACAGACAAAATGATCGAATCCTGGCAATATTATACAGGAAAAAATGACAGGACTTAGCTACTGCCTCAATATGAGGAATAAAGGAGAGCGAGGAATCAAATATAAAGCCAAGACTACGAGCTTCCTTGACTGGAGTAAGTGTAACATTATTGACAGTAAGAGAGAAAGAGAGATGAGGAGAAGGTTTAGGAGGAAAAACAAGCAATTCAGTCTTTGCCATATTAAGTTTCAAACGACGATGAAGCAACCAAGCTGAGATATCTGAAAGACATGCCGAGATACGATCGTGAACATCAGGAGAAAGATCCGGAGATGAAAGATATAATTTTGTATCATCGGCATACAGATGATATTGGAGGCCATGAGATTGAATAAGATTACCCAAGGGCAACATGTATAAAGAAAACAACAACGGGCCAAGCACCGAGCCTTGCGGAACCCCTACTGAAAGGGGAAAAGATGAAGACGAGCTGCCATTAGCCAACACGCTGAAAGAGCGACCTGCTAGATAGGAGGCAAACCAGTTGTAGACAGAGCCACAAAATCCGAGGTCATGAAGGGAATCTAAAAGAAGATCGTGATCAACCGTGTCAAAGGCTGCAGTTAGATCAAGGAGAATAAGAACGGAATAAAGGCCTTTAGACTTGGCAATAAGAAGATCATTGGTAATCTTAGTAAGGGCTGTTTCAGTGGAATGCAAAGGACGGAATCCAGATTGAAAAGGATCCAGAGAAGAGTTACTAGAAAGAAAATCAAGACAACCTGAGTACCCTGAGTATGTAGAAACCACTACCTTATTTTTGGGTGACCACATTTTGCTTCTAACCTGACAGATACTCCACCAACCTAGTTAAAGGGAATGATTCTAGAAAAGTGGCACCTGGCATTCACATATAATTTTAGATGGGGGTAGGAAGTACAACTCTTGGAATCCCCCACCCCCAAAGACCTGAAGACTACTTGGTGAGGGTATTGCTGGGGTTTGTCCCTGGTCGAGAAGAAAGGTAAGCATCATACAAAAGTGTTTAAATGCACAGTAAGTATAGCACCCTTTGGCACAATAATACAACAAGCTGTTCTTTAAAACCTTAATGTTATCTTGTAATGTTTCATCAAGAAAAAGTCCAGCTCTTGGCTGCTTCAGAGAAGTGCACCAACAAAATTGGAGGTATCTGTCTGTAGGCAGTGAGAGTTTTGCATCTGACCAAAAGGTTTTCTCCCAACTCATGGCTTATTTCCCACAATTGCTTGATCCTCCATTCAAGTAATTTTGCTAAATCTGTACCAATTACCATCATTTCCATGGCAACAGATTATGGTCTAATAAACACAGTATTATGACCTTGCTTCTGGATCAAATGTTAAAAACAAGAGATGAGAAGAGGGAGAGAGGCTTCATTCAGTCCAAAACATCCTCGAAAAATAAAAAGGGAGCAATGAATGGCAATGAAACAAAAAGGATTATATACAAATCCACTTTGTCATTTCGTTGAACTGCTTGTCCTAGTAGCCTTCCCCCTGTTTCAGCAGTCCAGCTTTCATTCTCTAGAGCAATAGCTTACAAACTATTTCCCCATGACTCCTGGAGGATCCTTAAAAGCTTATGGAAGTTGGGTTTCTTGTATGAAAATGTCACAAATGTTAGAAAAAGTGTCTTTTACCAATCAGTGTTTAGCAAATTCTGGATTGGCCCTCACCCTGCACATACTGAGTACGTCCCTACAATGAACTTGGAATTTGCTACAAGAGGTGTGCCGAATGCCCTTGGCACATAAATATGGATGAAAATGATTCCCAGAGGCTAGGAAGTTTGAAAACTACTGCTACAGAAGTATTATACTACACCACAGTAGGCAACCTTTCGGGGCATGTGGGCACATTTGGCAATTTGAGAAACTGTCCAGGGCACAGTGCAGATGAAAGTGTCATCTTGAAGCCACCTCCCATCTCTCCATTTCCCAAAGGCATTATGGGAGCAGCTAGAGGCCCTTACTTTCTTTGGAATGATCTGAGTTGCAAGGGTAGGGCAGGCTGGTGGGCACCAAGGAAGGTGTTATAGGGCACACTGGTGCCTGCAGGTATGACATTATTTACCCCTGCACTATACGGTTATCAAGGTTGATGGGAATTATATTAAAAATGGGGGTAGGACCGAACTGGCCCATTAAATGACATGATTATTTAATTTATTTATTTATTTATTACATTTTTATACCGCCCAATAGCCGAAGCTCTCTTGACTTGATATCCTTATGGGATCATTCCACTGACACCAAAGGGCCAAAGAAGACATTATGCTAAACATGTGACTGCCAACAAAACTACCAGACATATGTTTAGTTCTCTCTATCCTCCTTGATAAGAACTTACTCACATCCTGATGTCACAACATCTGGTGTTTCCACACACCCCAGCATTAGCAGTTCGATGTAGAGCAAAGAGCAGAACATTCTGATGTCAGGATACAGGCAAGTTCTACTAAATTTTACTATACATGTGAAAGCTGTTTTCAGAGGCAGCTGCATTTTTATTTTAACATTTTATTCAGCCACAAACGCACAAATTAGGGCAGCCTCCCCCAACCTGACAACTTCCAGTTGTTTTGGATTACAACTCCTATAATTCCCAGCAAACATGGCCAATGAGAATGGCTGGCTGTGAGATTATGGGAGTCATAGCCCAACACAACTGAAGAGCACCAAGTTGGATTATGGGGAAAAAACCCATGAGAAATCCATATTCTTTTGCCCTCTATCATAACCATACATACCATTCATCAATTGAAATTGTTAACATCTGTAAACAAACTTTCATCAGATAGGAAAGGCTACATTTACTATGTCATCACATTTCACCATCCAGGGAAAGGAGGAAGCAATGTCAGGGATGGGGAACCTGGCCCGTGCAACAAAATACTGTTTTAATTCATGCCACAAAATAAAGAAATAGACATCAACTTACTGGGCACTCCTGATACAAGTCGGAGAGGTCGCAACACACGAAAGGCTCTTAGGGCTTTTACATCAAAGCCACCTGGTTTTCCACCTGAATGGGCACCACCTTCTGCTTCTTTGGTTAATTGTTCCAAAATTACACTAAACAATCTGATGAACAAGAAGTAAAAGAACCCATCATCTTCCATTTTAACAAGAAAGAACTAACTAAAAAAAAAATCCTTGAAGGAGATATAATTCAGAAAAACCTTTTAACTGTCAACATGAGTCATATATTTATGTATTACATTCTAAAAGGGAAATAATACAAAGGCAAAAAAAACTTTTATCAGTTTTAGGGACCGTTCAGGGTAGTTCACATTGCTTACTTTCAGAACACCTACAAAATAACTTTCATCACGCACAAACAAGGCATCAGATTTCACAATGGTAACTACCAACACCTCACTTGATATCTAGGTAGAAACATGTACATGCAGTTATACCATAGTAGAATCCACATAGCTTTATAGCACCTTTCTGATTTAACTATTGCTCACCTCTTCTGTTGCCAATGGCCTGCAGACTGCTACAGATGCTGTTCAGTCAGACCATAGGAGTTGTATATTTTGCTAGATGACAGGTTCAAATCATGTATAATTTTTGGAGTATGATAGTTTCCACACAAAAAGGTAATGCAAATCATATTGACTCAAATCAGAATTCAGCACAATATTTCTACTTTTAAATCTTTGCAAAATGTTAATTGACAAGAATCAAACATCTCTGAACATTTTTTTTCCTTTTTGCCACTCCTTTGAAAATGTTCCTTGATAATATATATTGGGTCTATTGATCACTTTGACTTAGACTATTAGGAGGACTTTTCTACACTCATTTACTCCCACCAGTGATTGATTACTGTTTATCCTGAGTTTCTCACATAGATCTTTACATCTCTTGTTGAACTGAACAAATTCTGAGGATCCCTGGGAGCTTTTCTGCCCAAGAGTAAATTTATTTATGTGTTTATTGTATTTATATCCTTCTTTTTCCCCTATTGCAAAGAACCCAAGGTGGATTACATGGTCCTCCCCCTCTCCATTTTATCCATTTGATTTTTCAATCAAATATGAATGTGTGAGGGCCCCATGGATGCCTCAGATTTACACTACCCAATTCATGTACTCTCTCTAGGAAAAAAACCCATCTTGTGTTCTAATTTATACCTTGGAATACACACACACACACACACACACACACACCATTTTCTACATGGATAATATTTCTATATGGGGTGGGGGACATATGAAATGGCCCTAAGAACGTGCTTATAAAATTAGCTGGCTGATGTCCTAGAGGGGAAACAATGGCAAAGTTTTCATTGAAGCTGTTCCCACAACATGACTTAACCACAGTGAGGCTACAGTGTGTGTGGCTGCCATTTTGAATATACAACCCCTACTCAGGAATATCATGAACCCAGCAAATGTGGATTATGTGAGGGTTAAATAACCCAGCAAGCAAACCTAGCAAACATGGATTATGCGAGGGTTAAACCCTCACATAACTCACACTTGATGGGTTCACAAGACATGTCAATCCCCAAATGGGAATTGCATATTTAATGTGGCTTTTGTAGATGCCACATTAAATTTTGTAGATGCCAGCTCATCGTGGGTTAAATAAGCAACGTCAAGCCCTAGCATGTCATCCAATCCTGGTCACTGTATCAATATCACTTTTGGGCAGCAGGGAACGGGAAGGTTGTCTGCGAGAAAAGCAATTAAGTACTTAACAACACTGAAGGCCAGCAAAACTGAAATTGGCTCTTCATTGCTTCACTAGTTTAATAATAGTTTAGTAATAAGTACATATGACATAGAAACATTTTTAGAATGTTAATTTCTTGGAAAATCAAATATCAGACTTACCCTACAATTACTATTACAAAATCCAGTAAATTCCATCCATTTCTAACATACGCATTGGGATGTAATAATAATCCATATGCTATAATCTTCAAAAATGTTTCAATCGTAAAAATTATCAGGAAGGCATATTCTACTTTTTCCTGTAAAACAAAAGAATCACCACTATCATTGGTAGATCCAAATATTTATTGTTTTTATTCAAAACATTTGTAGATTGCTTCTCCAAATGCTCAAGGCATCTAAAAATCAATAATAAAACAATTCAATAATATCCATTTAAGTTTATATCACTACTTACTATTTAGAGAACCGGACTCAGGCCTCGGCACCACAAACATATATGCATGTTTGTGCATTTAAATGCAGTGAAATAACACATACACTTTAGTGGCATTCTGACATTGTTCATGCAAATCACTTTTCCTCTAAACTACTGCTATGTAAGGAAATATTGACTGCATAGTGGATAACTATAAGAAGTACAAAAACAAAGATCCTGTGCTTTAGATTACAATTACATTAACCTTTTCCCAGCTCACCAACCTCTAGACAGTAAAGATACTACGCGGTATTAAAACTTGCTTTGCTTATATACAAGTGCCAAAGTGGAGCATAAAAGCAACACCATGAGTACAGTGTTGCAAAACATGACATCACACCAGCACTGTAGCATTATCATGACACAGCTGTGAAAAGATATAGCACAACAAATATAACTAGTGCTGTGCCAAAATTTTCAACCATTCCATTTTCAGCATTTGGTAGAGGATGGGGGAAACATGAAAACTTGGGCAAAAGAGGCTGAGAGAGCTGAGAATTTCAGAGAATTTTCTTCTTGGGGAGGGGTAGGTTTGCACATCGTGCTATGCCACCGTGCAAATAATGGCTTTGTAATGCAGTAAGTCTATATAGTTGTCTGTTTGGGGGGTTGTTTGCTAATGTTTACGCATATGTTTATAAGTTGTTCAAAGACATGTTTATTTTCTCATGCTGCTATAGGAAAAGAGATTGTTGTACTTTAGAGCCAGGATTGCATAAAAACCTTTTTTCTTCTAAGAATGTGGTTATCACAGAGTAGCTGATATGGGAGTCTGTTCTTAGATATTGTACATTTGTAACGCAATTAAATACATACAGTTTCTTTCAGTATTATATGTGCTGTTTTCAAGTTGTTATGACATGGGTAGGAATGTTGTTATCAAGTATTCATGTTGTATTTTTAGCTCTTGAAGAAGGATATTTATTTGAAATTCATTGAGCTTATCTTAAAGAAAAAACATTTTTATAAGCACCAGAGCTTGTCTCTCTTTTTGCACCAACCTGCAAATAAGCCACAGTGGGTTGGTTGTTCGCTAAACAAGCCATTGTATGCCCAACTGATGATTGGGCTTATTGTGGCTTGTTCTCCCTTGATCTTCCAGTTGGCTCCTATGCATATCCCAGGTGTCTTTGTGGCAGAATGCATCTTGTCTCCTCAGCCCACCCCCTTCCCCGCTCCAATTGTTATCTGTTTTTGTTCCCTGGCTTTTAAAAAAAAAAAAACTCAAAAAAGCACAAATGGGGTTATAATTTTTTGGATTATTATTATTATTATTATTATTATTATTATTATTATTATTATTATTATTATTCCTTTTTATTCTCTCAGTATTTTAACACTTAATTTTAACTTATATTTAAATTTTACAGTTCTAACTCTGTATTTTAATCTTATATCAATTTTGCTGCGTGGTTTTACCTGGTTGTGCTTTTTATACTGTATTTGTATTTGTGCTTTTAACCTGTTGGTTGTTTTATGATGGTTTTAATTTTTGTGAACCGCCCAGAGAGCTTCGGCTATTGGGCAGTATAAAAATGTAATATATAAATAAATTATTATTATTATTATTATTATTATTATTAGTCTTTCACAAGGGTGCACTTGTGACTATCTGATAGGTATTCTCTTGCCTAGTCAATTTCCTTGTACATTTCAGCTGTCAAAGGGAGTAGCAAAGTAGAGTGGGTAACATGCAAGGAAATTGACAAACCAGGCTACATACAGATTAATTTGTGCATAATTGCAAAGGACTGGGGGATAAATAATAAGAGAAAGGTCCATACTACACTCCATTATTCCAATCTGGATTTAGGACTGAAAGACCCAGGAAAAGTGTGGGTGCATGGAGAATAAGTTGTAAGCAAGCACAATTTGTGACATTGCACAACATCATGACCAATCACAGGGCATATCAGATAAGGCATCAACCTTAGCTTCCAATTTCCTGGCTTTGTGGAGTTTGGAAAAGGGCCATGTGTTTTCCTGAGTAAAATCTGCCCAGCTGCCATTTGCCTCATAGGGTAAAACATCCAAGTAATATATGGGTACATACATGGATATTTTGCTCTGCATTTTGGGAGGACCAAATCTATTGGAGGAAAAGTGAAATGGGCCCTTCATTCAACTCTGTGGTCCTGATCTAAATATCCCCCAGTTGTTCTTAACATTTTCTAAACCCCTGCTGAATCTCCCACATTATGTCTAGTTTGGCCTATGACATAAGTTGAGAATACACAAGCACACACAGAGAAAGAGAGGAGTGAGAAAGAGTCTAATGTGGTGATCAACAACTGGATTGGCTTATGGACCAATTTAGGGTAGAGATCAGTGTGACACATTCAGAGTAAGCAATTTTCCAAAAAACAACCCTCCCAGGTTACATATGTTTTGTGGGCTGTTGTCTTTTTTCTCTTTCTCCACTACCCTATTTTTCACCCAATCCTCTATTCTTTCATAAGACTTAAGAATAGTGTGTGTGGCCCATTGAGAAAGTTCTGTAACCAGAGGGTGTTAATTGCTGAGGGAACACTCATGTCATAAGACATCTTCAAGCACACTATTTTTCAGTGGCAGCAGTTCACACACATTCAGTTTTGAATAATGTCATGAATATGCAAGTGTGGAATCAGCCTGAAATCTCTCTTGCAAAGAACAAAATTCCATTCCCATTAGCAAGGATTTAAGATCCAGTACCATCCAAAATATTGTATTATCTAACACATACTGCTGGCAGGAAAGTTCCAGAAAGTCAATACACCACACCATGAATGATAAGTGTGCATAGTAAGAGATGCAGAGCACATGCCCAAATGTTATGAGGGTCTCACAGAACTGACGCCAACAGTTTTTGGCCCCCAAAGTTCTTGTATCAATCCAAGAGAAGAGAATCTACTGACCCAAATCTATGGAGTAAATGTTATCCCACTGACTATTCTGCTGTTAAAAAATTGTCAGAAGATATTAAAGCCTCCTTTTAATAGCAAAGGAATGGGTTTGCTTCCTTCTTATAAGCAAATCAGCTTAGCAGAAACTCTGGGTAAGAAATCTTTATTTCCCCAGCAGATGGTACACATTAGTCATCATTTATCTTTGTATTTTCAAAATCTTCAAAGAAAATATGCAAAGCTGTTGCTACATGAAATAAGCACTGAAAGTATGTTAAGTTTTACAAAAATGGTTTTGAAATAAATTATGGATAGCTTGCAAAATCTTTAAATTAATATGTTATACATTAAGGGACTTCTCTGTCTAAATTTATCTGCTGCATGGACATATTAGAGCTGGATTAATATCCTACTTTTTTTAAAAAAAAGGTTCAACCTACTCCATTCATCGAGTACTAATTTTCAAAATCCATGAATGAAGATGGAAAATCCTTGAGGTGAAGTAATTCACGTAATAGAAGAAGTCGGCCTGTTAAACTCTCTTATGCCAACTGGTGCAAAACAGAATGCAAGAGAAATATTCCTGTGGTTAGTTGCATTTTTAGGATTAATAAAAATCCTATCCTTTTAAAAATGAGAATAGTGAGCTTCCAGCATCCGGGAAATATACAGCAATACTGGAATCTTCTCCAGCTGCAATTATTCAACAGATACAGCACCTTTCCCTGAGGATCCAATTATTTTTTTAGAGAATATTGCAGTTTTTGTCTTGCAAAGTACTCTTCACCATATGTGGATAATTTTGCTACTATTGCTTTGAATTCTAATTGCCTTTATATTTTGGTAATAAGATAAGTAGCAATGAGAATGCACAAATTTTAACATGCATCTTCTGAATTGTAGAGGCAGCAGCACAACAGCATGGAGAAATATCTCATTTCTTTGACTTACTACCATCATGCTGTGATTATATAGTCCAAGAGCCTGTGTCAGAATACTTACATTACAAAAAGCTACAAAAGGTCTGACTGCCTGTGCATGGTACAAAAGTTGTGGCCTCTCCAAAACTGCCAGTATTATGTGCATTTGCTGTGATGTTTAGGGGTGGCAACTCTCAAAATCCCTTTTGGGGCTCAATAATTATGTCATAAGGTGCATGGATGAAGCAAGCATCATCTCCTGTTGATTAATACATATAATTTCAGACTGTCTAATCTGACTGACTTCGTTGGGATGCACCCCCTTTCTGGCCCCTCCAAAAAGAGGACCATTAATCACATCATAGGGTACATGGCTGAAATTGGTACTCCTTGGCAGAGATCACTTTCCTGTATCTTAAAATATCCAATCTGACAACTTTACGTGGGGCGAGTCCCAAATCAAACCATTTAATATGATCAGTCTCATAACAATTTCAACTGCACTGAGTTAATCCTCTTCCAACTGAAATCCATCAGGCTCCCTGAATCTCTTCTGCCAGAAATTAAAGACACTTTTATTTCAACGGATGTTTAATGTGCAATACCTAATTTTATTGCTTCAAATTTTCATGCTTTATTGTATCACATATTTTACTCTTGCTGCTACTAGATTTTTTTGTTTTTATTGTGTCTTTAAACGTGGGTTGTATTATATGTTCTTTATTACTGCTTTTGGAAATTGGTAGTTAGTTGTTCTTTTTATTGATTATATTTTGTGGTTTACTAATTCGGCTGGATGCTCCTGTCGCTCCACTCGCAGAAGGTGCCTCTGCCCAGTTTTCAGTGGGCAGAGTTTCCCCCTCTTCTGCCTTAGCCCTCTGTACCACAGCCTTAGGCTTTTTAGCGGGCTTGGAAGTTGCCGGGAGGAGGACAGGCAGGAAAGTCACTTTCCACCCACCCCTTTCCACCAGTACTTTTCTGAACCCAAGTCCAAGTACTTCTCTGCACTCACGTTTCCCATATCTCCCTAAGTAGCCTATTCAGAGGGTACTTTCCCCTCCAAATTCTGACTAGGGAGAATCATCAACTGAAACAGTTTTTTGAAACAAATGCAACCCAGTCCAGATAAAGACATCACAACATGTACATAAAGCACTACACAAACAAGCCGTTTTACATCTGAATTCACGTCTGGATCACGATACAATTTATTCATGTTGCAGTGCTTTGAGTGGGATGCACACTATCCCTATCCAGATTCAGTCACAACTAGTTATATTTTAATGGCTTGTTTGATTTACTTTCTTGTTGCATTTTATTTTTATTTGCAAATTACGTAAGCCACTTGAAAACTAGTGTTAAAGGGGCTTAAAAATAAAATAAAATAAATAAAACATAAACAGCTTATTCATGCATAACTAGATAGGGGCCAAGGACCCTTTACTATAACAGAATGATCCTCACCATTCTCTATCAAATTAAGAACTTCATTCTCAGGGACTTAAATCTTACAATATGCAATATAAAAATATTCTAGGCCACTGAATTCCAGGTATGTGTACTGTTTAATTAGTAATTTTCTGGGATCACATTATACCTACACTTTGCACAAATGGGTTTAAGAAAACTCTTGATGTAACTGACTTTCTGAAAAACGTAGAGAATGAGTTCTTACAAATGTTCACTACTGTTTTGTAGCTGCATTCTTGAAGCTACAGTATAGCTTATAAAGAAGGAATGCAACGTCTCCATGCAACGATGAGCCTTTGAACTCCTCCCAATAAAAGTCCTTGCCTTCTCCAAACGGAAGGTTTTCCCTATTTATTTACTAAAAGGTCTGAGTGCTGATGTTAAGAAGGATTTTTCTGCTGCAATTGTTACCGAAATTGTCAGTATATGTATCAAAGGAAAGGTACATGAATTGGAATTATATTCACTCTTGATAGATAGGACTGTGATGAAAATTTCTTCAACATTTTTTCAACCATTCTCATTCAATAAACTGCTTTCAAAAGACATTCAAAAAGATTGTTTTAAAGAAATTCTCATGGGTTAGGTTCTGGTGTTCTTTTGTTTACCTTTCTTATGAGGTGGCTGAGGAGTGTGTGTGAGCATCCTACATATAAAAATAAAATGCAATAATCTCTCTGGTAGCCTTTAGGCTCCTTAGCTTCCCACACTTCAATTAAAGCCCAGGGAAAGATATCATGAGGTAATCCCTCCATAGGGCCTTTTCAAATCCAGATGTGCAAGCAGCCTGGGAAGCTATAGAGTGATGAAAAGATGTGTAATAGAAGAGGAGGGGGGGAACTAGACCACTTGGCTACCTTGAAGTGATTAGGTAAACTAAAAAACGTGACCAAAAGAAATTCAGAATACATTATAAAATACCCTGGAAATGAATCAGAACAATGGAAGCCTCTTTCATGGGGAAGAAAAAATTCAGGAAATGAAGACAGATTTTGGTAAGGTACTATTTCCAACTCTTCTCTAGAGCTGGACACAAGTCTGATTCTCACCCAGACTTGTGGGGTGTTTTTTTTTTCCGTGTTTGTGGGTGGGAAGGAGCCAAGTACACACGGTACACATGTCTCACATGCATGCAGCCTCAGGTGTGGGCGGAGTCAAGTTTATAAAGGCTAGCCCTGTGTGTCTCTTGGCCTCTTTTGTGCTCCTCGGGGGCTGTGCAGCTTTTGTGTCAGGATATGGTTTGCCTTTGGGGACCTTCCTGCCTCATCTACTTGGAGCTGTGCAGCCCTGGGAGGGGATGAAGCAGGACTGTGCCCCCAAACACTAAAGTGTCGCTTGAAAAAGGGGATGGGTTTTCACTATTGGCAGGCTAGTTGCCTGGAGTCAGAATGATTAAGATTCCCACATGTTCACACACAGGTCCAGGGAGGGGAGAATTTCCCTAATTATATAGAGAGGCCCTAGTTTATCCCACGTTCTGGTGTCCGTGTTTTTATTTCCTGGGTTCCTTCTGTACTCACAACACTGCCCCCCTCACACCTACTACACAGTTTCTGGGAAGTAGCAATATTATAATACTGCTAACCAGTTAAAACAGAAGTAAAATACTGCTAACCAGTTAAAACAGACTACAAGAGCAAGCAAGTTTAAATGCCAAAAGCCTGCTTGAATAAAAACATCTTCAATAACAGCTTTTGTTTTGGGCCTACAAAACATAAGTCGATTCTGCCTTCTTTAAAAGTGAGGAACTTGATTTTAAATTGCTTTAAAGCACTTTGAAAACGTTTTGAAAACTGTATATGCAGTGTGTCCTGGGTCTCAACAGTTGTCAAAACTGTTATAAAGCAGTAGTGTAGATCCCCATCCCTCCCCGGAGTCATTTACAGGTCTCTGTGTTTCCCTAGGAAATTCCATGCTCCTTCCAGCTCTGCCTATAGGAGATAGCAACCTATCATGTTTTCATTGTGAGAGGCAATTGTGAGAGAGCTTCTGATTCGGCCAGTGCTTTTCCACTCACTCATAAATCCCATCAGTTTGTGACAAACTGAAGTTTGTAGAAAAAGCAAGAGTTGTTGTTCTCTAAGGTAATTACAGGCTCTTAAATGATGGTGCTACCTCATTTCTCTACACATAGAGACCAGCATGTTAAGCTAGAGTGCCTTTATTTTTTTATCTGCCAGTTAATCCAAACATATAAAACTAGTTCATATAAATGTTTAGCATTGTTTATTTAAATTGTTTTAGCTGTTTACATTGTTTTAAAGTTTCTATGTTAAAAAAAATAAGTCTATTTTATTATGTTGTATTTTTATGAATTTTTGTAAACCGCCCAAAGAGCTTTGGCTACGGGATGATATAGAAATGAAATGAATAAATAATTTATACTGCATTTTAAAATTCCCACATATATTTTTCTGGACAAAATATTCAAAAGAAATACACGATGATATCTCAAGCCTGACAATATTCCGTACACAAATTGCTATGCAAGCCTAAATATTTAGAAGACTTTTCATTTAAAAAAATATCCCTCCCTTCCCAAAGAAAATATAAACAAGAAACTTACATTACACCAGTAAGATACAGCATGAAGAGCACAGGCCTTTTCTAGTCTTTTCTCTGCCCTGTGCTGCCCTGCATAGTACCATGTTGCAATTTACCCATAGGACATTTATTCCAGTCAAAGTGGGAAGGAAAATCCCTCATGCGATGTCCAAGTCACGATAGTTGCAAAGCAGATACTTGCAAAACAGCCTGCTATTTTTGAATCTTGAGAATATTAGGAGTGTCTCCCTATTTTAAATTGAGCTTGATATATACCAGGGCTTAATCTACATCAAGCAGGATATTGCACCACGAAAGCGGTATGAAAGCGATATATAAAAGGCAGGAGCCACACTGCTGCTTTATAATGGTATTGAAGTGCACTGACCACTGTTGGGGCCCATTGACACATACCATATACCGCTTTCATAGTGCTATATCCTGCTTGGTGTGGCTTCTGCCTTTTATATACCACTTTCATGCCACTTTCATAGTGCAGTGTCCTGCTTGGTGTAGATTAGGCCCAGGTTTCATGTGTTTATCACAAAGTGGACAACTTTTTTGCTAACCTGCTGTACTTTCCCTAGTAGGTAGCTAAAGAGCTTCCAAACCAGATATACACCTATGGCTTTACATTTCCTGAAAATTCCAAAGTGCGGCATGTGTTGGAATACATGTTCAAAAGCTGAAAAGGCACAGAGGCTGCTGGGTCTATTATTTCCAACATTCATTTAGTTTTCATTTCTGAAAGTCTGAGATTAGAAAAAACACATTACCACATAATAATTTCCACAGCATTGTATTGTAACATCTTTTATAATTAGCTTTGACCCTTCTATAATTTGGTTGATATGCTCTTATATGAAAGCAAAGTGAACGGAGCACTTCAGTTCCATTCTGCAAGGTACTGGTTGATCTTCAAAGGTTATTTTTTAAAGATCCCAGGAGTTTATAACTTCCAATAATAGGATTTTGGCATCAAGGTTTAGTAGACAGTGCAAAGAGACAGCATTAACCCTACTGACATGTTTCTTTTCCATATTTTAAATAATAGATAGTTTTTTGAGAAGGGATTTGTTAGACTGAAGTCTTACATATGTAACACATTTAATTTGGAATCCTTTTAAATTATGAATTCCATTAATAATTAATTCCATAATATTAATTACATTAAAATATTAATATCCTTAATAATTGCATTTGCCTACTTGTTATTGTTTGCATAACCTACTAATAGCAATAAATAGCTGGGAACTCAACTCTTATTTTTCAAGTGCAAATATATCTAAAATCATTACAGTGTTAATTAGCATAGAGAAACTGGGAAAATCTTGTAATAAGCAATTATTGCAGTTGTGAATGGTCATTGTTCTTATATACATCTGAGATGTACATTTGTACAGAAATGTCATAAACTGTACTGCTGGTCTTTGGTCCAGTGTGCGTGTGTGTGTGTGTGTGTGTGTGTGTGTGTGTGTGTGTGTGTGTGAGAGAGAGAGAGAGAGAGAGAGAGAGAGAGAGAGAGTCCTTCTAATAGTAATCTCAGCTGCTGAATGCCGATGGGACTGTAGCTAAAATGGAGCCAGTGAAAGCATGAGATAAAAGGAAGTACTTCTTCCGAAGTGCATAGTTCAACTATGGAATTCACTACCACAAGATGTGGTGATGGCCACCAATTATGACTTTAAAAGGGGGTTAGACAAATTCCTGGAGAAGTCTATCAATGGTTACTGGTCCTGATAGCTCTATGCTACTGTAGGAAATGAAAGGGTTAATTGAGTTTTAAGATGCCCTTTGTGCTTTCTGTAGACCCTGCAAGAGGAAGTAGCTGACTCACACATCCCAGAGAGATGTGGAATGGCAGGGAAGGGGGATGGGACTAGGTAAAGGTATCCTGTTTAGAAATGTATCCCACTCCTCTCGTACACAGGTTGTGTAAATGTATCCCACTCCCCTTTTTCTTTGTGTATCCCACCCCCCTTCATCCCAGTCCCCTTTTTCATTGTCAGCTGACCCTATGTGAATAAAAGTGGTGTGCAAGCTCCGATCGGGGTCCGACCCTCCGAAGTCGCACCTCAGTATACTGATACATGGTGTCCTCTGCAGTGTTTTCTACGCTCGTCTTTCATACCTAAGGTCAGGGACAAGAACCTGCCATATTTCTAACAGCTACCACTAGTATCAGAGGCAGTATGCCTATGAATGCGTGTTGCTGGGAAACATGGGTGGAAAAGTCCTATTGCACTGATAGGTCCTGCTTGTGGGTTTCCCATGGGCAGCTAGTTGGCCGCTGTGGAAACAGAATGCCGGGAATCTGTTGTAAAAGGGGGAAATGGAAAAACAAAGGAATCTTTAAGCAAATCAAAATGAAAGCCGAGATTCTCAGTAAGTGCATGCACTGTGCAATTGGGACCATGTGCTGAAACAGTATTCCTTTCTCTCTCTTTCCATGAAAGATTTGGAGTTCAGGAATCTTTTGCACAGGTCTCTAATAGATTTTATAGATAGAGGGAATCATTAGCCTTTTTAAATTATTCACATAACAAAACCAAAGTTGGGATTCTTAATAGCAAAAGTCAAATTCTTGGTGCCTATCAAACAGAAGATCTTGTCCAAAAAAGCATTAGAAAAATCAATAATAGATTCCTTCCCCTGTTAGAACAATTGAAATTTTAGGATGAATTGTTGATATCAAGTACAAATATTTTAACACATACGGCTGGTATGTTTAAATTTTAAACAAAGACAACATCATTTATATTGTATATAGGCTGCTCCTTTTCTATTTTATTTCTTATAGCTGTTAATCCATATAAATATAACTAATCACTATATGGCATGGCACAATTCTAAGGGTGTGCCAAAAGCATTAAATAAAGGTTCACCTAAAGTGAACTCAGACTGTAGTCAGTAGTGATTGTGTATTCTTTTTTAAATTAAGCTTTCCTTTCTGTTTTTGCTCACTACATCTTATTTTGAGAAATATCTTAAGGGCTCAATCTGTGAGGTACAGAGTGTCTCCCTGTAGTACAGACTGCTAACAGATAACTCTGAGTGCTTTGTGGGATTTACTTATTTAAAGAGTAACAAAATGTGTTAATTAAGGCTACTTCTTTTGCTTACTGCTTTTTCTTTCTTTCTTTCCTTTTTGGAAATTAAGATATGCTGAAGGCTGTGTTTTACTTGCATTCCAATGGAATACTTAGCGCAGCATGAAATAGATGGCATCTCCTTTGTAGCAAAATGAAAGGTTGACTTCTGCTTTGGGCATCTTTTATTCTCCATTGAAAGCTTCAAGCTAGACACTGAAGCATAACAATTGGACCTGCAGAGAAAAGTAGTGACATTCTAACAACTGTTTCTTCCAAATGGTAAATGTTGTGATAAAAGCTATTTAGAATTAAACGACTATGTAATTAATAGACAAATTAGGGAAGAAGCTAGCTTGCACTGAATGATGCACCAGGAAATACTCCACAATGAGATGGTCTGACCTCCTGAAGGAGAGATCTTCAGGGATGCTTAGAGGTATGCCAGTGGCATCACCGCCACTGATAGGGATATCTTTGGAAGATGGGACATTATTGATGGTTGACTCTATCTTAGTAAACAGGGTAATAGAGTTTGGTGGATAGAACGCACTGAATTTGCATGCAGTTGGAAGATGCTAAACTGTCTGCAGTGAATGTAGAAAACGCAAAATGAGAAGGAAAAGGTTAACGCTGTATGTTCATCTGTTAATGTTCTTATGCTTATGGTATAAAATGTTGAGAGGAGTATTAGTCTACCAAACATGCAGCAAATAAAACTGCAAATAGCAGCCACTGGGCCCAGCTGTCAGGGTTGGGACTGCTGTGAGGGGAGGCGGTTTAGCCCTTTCTGCCATGCTGCGGTGCCAACGAAAACTCCCAAAACTTCATTTGCATTTGGACCGAAGCTCCCAGTGACACAAGTAGGGGGGGGGGGGATTTCCCTTCCTGAATCAAATGAATTCAGAGAAGAGTTTTTTGTCATGGTCGAGGCACAATTAAGCTTCCCTTTCCCACCCACTACAGTGCCCAATCCTGATATTTGCACTTTTAAAAACCTATGTGCAACATTAAAACATGTGTAGTTTGGTTTGAATAACTGAGGAATGTTAAGCCAGGAGAAGACTGCAAACAAATCTGCACCTCAAGATTTAAGATGGTGCATAGTCTGGGGCACATATGAAAAAGAACAACAGAGCTGAGTTCATGAAAACTAGCCACTCATGCAGAAACCCAATTTTCAGCATAAAGTGGACAAAAACAAAGATTCTGAAACAAGTCCTTAATTTGTCCTTCATTCAAAAGTCTGCAACTGCTATAGAAGTGACACCATGTAAGATCCGTGTATAGATCTTGTTAAAAAGGAATTGCACTGCATGCCAAAGAAATCACCGCATGAGTATAAAGGCAGGTTCCAAAAGAACAGCTCAGCCTTACATAAGTGCTTGTTTACTCTGCTTTCTAATGGAACAAAATGGAAATACAGTCAGAGTGTACATCAGTTATAAAGATTTCAAACAGTGTACAAATATTATCCAGTTCAATATCACATCTGAATTTGGAACATTGTGGAATCTCGCAGAAATGTGAGTAAGCTGTCAAAAAGCCATCTGGTAACTGTAGGAAAAATGTCTAATAAATTAGTTACCTCCAAGATATTGTTGAACTGAAAGGGTCTAGTAGATTGGGATTCTCTAGAGGCAACATGTTCCAACAACCATAATCCTTCCAGATTTCTGGTGCCAGTTATGTACAGCACGATCAATCACTCTCTTGACTGCAATGCAATACTGGGAAGTGATTGTTGAAAATAATAATCCCCCATACAGGTAAAAAGCAGTCGTTTAACTGCATCTACTTTTTGTTATTCTAAATTAACAGAACGTACAAGAGATGTTCATAATCTCATTTTAAACATAAAACTAAATGTGCTGGAGGAGACTCAGAGAAGAGATGCAATGAAGTCACAGCACACCGTGGATTAATTAACCCTTGGGGCACCAATTGCCACTGATTGGTATCACACAATACGCTAACCCACACTCGGTGTGTTCTGTTTTGAAGCTGGCACGTGCCCTGGTCAAGGCCCAGATAGTCCCAAGTATAAAGAGAGAGAGAGAGAGAGAGAGTAGCCAGTCCAGTCCAAGGTCATACACAGAAATCCCAATAACGCAGTAAGAAAAGGCAGGGGTGAGGTCAAAAACAGTCCTGAGGTCGATCCACAGAATTCAGTTGAGACAAATGTGGAAGCCAGTCAGAAAGTGTCCAGGAGGGTGGTCCAGGTAGGTTGTTGAGAGTCCAGCAGGAAGCAAGGTCCGGAGAAGCAAGGCAACACGCTGAAGTTAACTCGAAGTTGACTGCAGTGGAGATCTGGTTCTGGCTGTGTTGATTTATAGCTGGTCGTTAATCAGTACAGCTGGCTATTTAGGTTGGTGCATTGTTTTTAAGGGAGGCCCTACGCTGTGGCCTCTTTTTGTTTATCTGCTGCTTGTGTTTGAGTCTATGCCGTTCAGAGAGATGCATGTCTGGCTCTGCCTCCTGCATTTGGGGTGGTGGTGTCCATGAATGACACTGGAGGGTAAGGCTGCTCTTCTAATGGTTCCAGGGAGTGCTGTCAGCCAAAGCCTCCATCTCTTTGCCTGGCTCCGGCTGGGGCCCGCTGTGCTGGCTCTTCACAGCCTCTTCTTCATCTGATGAATCCTGCTCCAGGTAAGGCATGATACAATGGTTGAATTGTGGGTTGTTTGTTGAACCGTTGTTTGTGTTTTGTCTGAACCTAGGACATTTTCCACAGGGTGGCTTGTTAATCATTTTTCTCAAACAAGCCACCTTGGGAACTCATGGTTTGTTGTCGGGTTGTTCAGGGTAGTAAGCAAGCCACACTACATGGTTAACAAGCCTCCCTGAAGAAAATGCCCTGGGTTCAGACAATATGCTAACGATAGTTCAACAAATTCACTAACCAATAGTTCAACAAAGAACCCATAGTTCAACAACAACCCACACTCAACCAATTTGTGTGGGTTAGTGTGTTATGTGAACAGCCCTGGCTGGGGTTGCCTGGCTTTTTGCAGCAGAGGTTATTTGAGGGTTAAACAAACCTTGCATAACCCATAGTATGTTTTAGGATTATTAAATTAGCCTATGATGGGCTGTTGTGTTGAGCGAATTGGATCATTAAATGTGCCACTAGAATTCCAGTTGTTTTGCTTGTGATTTAGACTTTTGAATGCCATATTTCCGGTTCTTTTAAACCTACAACTGTTGCTGTATCAAAACAACAAGCTTCCATTGAGGTGTGTCATAACTAATGCAACAGAATGAAGTTCATCATAATTGAAAATAATTCATGCTGTCACATTTACTCTAACAAGGGGTCACATCTCTGGGGCTATAAATGCTGTTCATATTAATCATAACTGACGCCTATTTCCTCCTTCAGGAATATTCAACCATACTACAGAGTTTATTTCATGTTCTTTTTAACCATCTGAAAAAATGTAAACAGTGAATATAAGAAAAACTAAAAACACCAATAAATTATGTACAGTTCTTAGCTTTATTCTATGCCTATGTTATAATCATTATATATTGCCTGTATAAATGAATCAAAAGATAGTCCCAAGTATAAAGAGAGAAAGAGTACCATTATATATTGCCTGTATAATGAATCAAAAGGCTTGCAGTTAGCACTGCTGCTCTCCACACAAACACCAGTGATAGGGGCTGTTCATACAACATACTAACCCACACTAAGGCCACAGCTAGACCTAAGGCTTATCCTGGGATCATCCAGGGTTCGCCCCTGCCTGAGCTCTGGATCCCCTGTGTGTCACCTAGATGAACAGGTTTGACCCTTGGACGATCCAGGGATAAACCTTAGGTCTAGCTATGGCCTCAGTGGTTGAGTGAAGGATGTTTTCAACTGTGGGTTGTTTGTTGAACTGTGGTTTATCATGTTGTCTGAACACAGCCAGGGTGGCTTGTTAACCATGCAGTGTGACTTATTTTCTCAAAGAAGCCACCTTGAGAACCCATGGTTTGTTGTTAGGTTGTTCAAGGTGGTTAACAAGCCACCCTGGCTGCATTCAAACAACATGCTCACCCACCAATAAACAACTCAGGTTCAAAACAACCCACACTCAACCACTGAGCATGGATTAGCATGTTGTGTGAACAGCCTCACAGTCTAGGTATTTATAGGGCTGTTGGCAGATTTGTGAACCAGTTGGGATTATGTGGAGATGCCTTTGAACTACTGCCTCCTTATGTGGAATGGACATACAGGCTTTTCTATATGAGGTTTTTAACCCGCACCTTTATTGAGGCTTCTGCTTTTAGATTCTTTGTGGGATTAAGATCATCTTGTTTACACTTTTTCTGGAGGATTTCCTTCTCTGGCTTTCTATAAGTTTCATTACATGACCACCAGGTGGTGCTATGGTATAACAAAATCGAGCAAATATACCATGGTTTCATGCCATCATTCACAGAAATGCCAGACTTCCCTTGTTAGAAAAAATATATATGCTAAAATGGTTGAAAACCACTCTAGAGGAGGAGGAGGAGGAGGAGGAGGAGGAGATCATGTAAAGGATCCATAAACTACCATGAGTGAGGAATAACAAGAATACAATAACAACTTCATGTAGAGAGGCTCACAGTTCCAAGAATTCGTATGATTGTGCCAACTCTCAAAACCATTGATCTGCAGCGCACACATTATCACCTGAATGTGGCAGACAATAATGCATGGCTGCTTGTCAAAGCTCCTCTAAAATGGCTTTATGAAACAATGTGTAGATATTGCTCGCAATTCACTGAGAATGAAACTTCTGTATGGGAGGGTGAGGGTTGAACTATAGCAGCTAAGGTAACAATAATAGATTAAAATCCCAGTGGTAAAAGAAAAGACCTTGGCAAGATCTTAGATGTTACTTTTCATTTGTCAAGTGCTGTGGACGGAGATTAACTTCCTTTTCCCTTTATTGAATCCTGTGTCACCTACTGTCAGGAATAGTAGGCACAGCCATGGGGTCTTGTAGTTTAGCTAAGATTTAATTAGAAGTAGTCTGGAAAGGTTTTGGCCTGTTCAGCTTCTGGAACGTTACAATCTGTGTGAATTGATCTCTGTCAGTGTTCTCAGAGCAGAGTGTGGGAGCACCTCCCAGCAAGCCACCTGCTTGTCTCGGCCTTGGCAAGAAACTATCTGTGAGAAATTGATAGAGAAAAGGTTGGGGGTTGCAGAAGGGTCGCCCAGACTGAAGCGTCATCTTGATGGGCTGAGCAGTGCTGTTTAGACAGAGGCATTGCTGAAAGGCAAAAGGCCCTGTCTGTCAAGTGGTCTGGAAGAGGCCTACGCCTCTCTTTTTAAGCTGGTACAGAGACAAGGACTCTTTGCTAGAAACATCTGTTCTGCATTCCTGGGAAACCTCCCTGTTTGGATCCATCATCGTCTGAGACTCTGGCTGCACTTTGCACATGCTCCCTCCTAAGTGGCGCTTCGGATTACTAAGAACTTGCCATGAAAAGTACCGTGACGCTTTTCATAGACTTGAATCCTCATTTGCTGTGGATTGTGTGTCTTCGTTTGTCGTCAGCTCAGTGCACCAGCAGACTGGGTTTGATCATTGATCGTTGGACCTTTTTTAGTACTAAATGATGATCCAGGCAATATATCTACTGCTCTTCCTTCTAACCACCACTGTTGTTTGGGCCAGAGCGAGAGGCAAATGAACAAGCAGGTCACGATGTTGCAGAGGAGCTGCAAGGGGCTGTTGTCAGTAGGCCCTTGCTGTGGTGTGGGCAAACCATGCCTACCCTTGACACTGGCCCTGCATAAGTACACAGTGGAAATGTGCTGTGAAACTGAAGCCAATGAGTGTGTCTAGGGTGAGTTTAGGGATGTCTGTCTGTCCTTCACACTTTATATGTGTACAGCAAGAAACTGTAGATGTGTGAAGTGGCTCTTGTATAAAGATATTCACCCAGAAATTTCCAAGTATATAGCCTACTTGCGTCACCTCTCATATCGGAAACAATGACAAAACCCACCCGTTCTTTTTCCCCACCCATAGATCTCGCCCCTGGGCGAAGAACCTTTGTCTAACAGTATTGCTGCTTCCTACAAAACACCTTGAAATGAGAGAAGCCAAGTTGGGGTGAAATCCAGCTCTCCAAGTTTCTATCAAGAATCATCGTACATATGTTGAGTCTTACATTTGTTGTAAGCCATTTTGTGCAGTGATAGTTTTTGCAGCCTACTTGAGCAAGTCGTCAGAAAGGCAGGATATAATAACTGGCAAAACGATCTCAAACACTAGAGTAGGACAATGACTTTATTAAGCCAGACAAAATGCTATAAAATACTGAGCGAGCTTTTGAGTGCTCCAAAGGGGGGACCATGGGTATCACAATGTTGACTCCAGGCCTACTTTATAGGGAAACTTTTAAACTGGTTTCTGTAGCAGCGCAACTCACTAAAATTTATTTATTTATATACCACTCCATATCTAAAATGGATTCCCAAGATAAAAAGATTAAAAGATTTAAAAAAGCATATTACATTGTTCATTTTAAAACAGAATGCCAATACAAACCATGCTTGGTCAGTTAAGGAATGCTTCCTGGAAAAGAGTTGTTTTCAGGAGGCACTGGAAGGAGCAGTGATGATGCCTGCATGACCTCTAGGGACAGGGAATTCCAAAGAAAAGGGGCCACCACACTAAAGGCTCTTCTCTGGTGGACTCCAATCAGGCCATAGGTCCAAGTGGAAACACCAGAACCATTATTGAAGTAAATATGGTTATAAAATTAAAGGTAGAAATTAGAGACAATAAAAGAGATGCTACATTATTTTCTCCCTCTTTCTAAGGGCTTTGCTAGACCTGCCGGGATAAGCCGGCAGGGAGGCGGGGCGACGGCGCGCTAACTTTAAAGCGCGCTGCCCAGCCTCCTAGATGGCCGACGCGTAGGGACGACGCAAGCCCTGCAGCGTCGGCCATGTTGTTGTTTTTTAAAGGGGCCATGTGGGGCCTGAAGCCGCCGGAGAAGGTAAGGGTTTTTTTTATTTAAGCCCCCCCATCCGCCCTCCCTCGCCATCTCCCGTTCGTCGCCCTCCGCCCCCCCCACCGTCTCCCGGTCGTTGTCCTCCGCCCCCCCTCACCGTCTCCAAGTCGTCGCCCTCTGCCATCCCCTCGCCGTCTCCTGGTCGTCGCCCTCTGCCATCCCCTTGCCGTCTCCCGTTCGTCGCCCTCCGCCCCCCCTCACCATCTCCCAGTTGTCGCCCTCCGCCCCCCCCTCACCATCTCCTGGTCGTTGCCCTCTGCCATCCCCTCGCCGTCTCCCGTTCGTCGCCCTCCGCCATCCCCTCTTCTGCCGGTCCAGCCTTCCCTCTCCCATCTCCCCCCCCCCGGATCACCCCCCCTGGCAAGATGGGCACAGCGCTCCAGGTCCGTGGATTTTTGCGGCTACTCACAAGTAAGCGAGTAGCCGCAAAAAGCCACGGACTTTCCTAGACGTTTTGCAGCCCCGGCGTCTTCGCTTATGGCGCGTTAGAGAAGGCCTCAGTGCAGCCTGGCGCCGGATTCCCCTGTGCGTCATCTGGACGCACAGCAGGGAAACCGGCCCACAAAGCGCGCTAAGGCCTCGTCTAGGAAGGCCCTGTGTCAAGTCAGACTTAGGAAAGGAAGGAAAAGGGAGTATTTTATCACCAGCCCTCAGACAGGAATGGACATAGTTCAGTGGTAGAGCACTTGCTGTGCATGCAGAACGTCCAAAGTTTGATTACTGGCATCTCCAGGTGGAGCTGGAAAAAACCGTGCCTGAAACCCTGGAAAGTCACTGCCAGTGAAGTTGACAATACTGAGTGAGATGGACCAAGGTTCCGACTTGGTATAAAGTAGCTTATTGTGTTCTTAAGCACTGATCTGTGACATGTAAAGTCCAGCATAGGAAAATACAGCATTACCCACCACTTGTAATTATGTAAATAAGAATCTGTAAAGGCCTTTGATTAGCCAGGCCTAATCTTTTACTTTCTTCAAGATTATGCATTATTTTTATACTTCTTTTCTATTTTGATAATAGATCAAACAAAATAAATTAAATTACGCCAGTCCACCAGTGTTAGATAAAACATCTCATCTTGTATGACTGGTATACAAGACAAATAACATTTTAAAGAAATAATCAAGAACTGGTTTCCAACAGCGTTCTATTAATTCAGTGTTGTATCTATAGGAGAGTCCAAAGAGAGAGATCTTCTCAGAAATAAGTAATGTCATTAGGCCTTAGTCATACCTCCTTGTGTATGCTATTACAAAGAAATAAATTGTTTAAATCAACGAACAAAACGATCTATCAAGAAGAGTTTGAGATGCATTTCCTCTGCTCCTATATGAATGTAAACAGTCTAAGGAAAAAACCGAAAACAAAAGCCAGCTAAACTCAAAGCCGATTAGGGTCAGCCACGGCCTATGAGGGAATCAGCTGACCTGCTCAGCATAAGAAACCTAGGTTGCTGCTGAGAAAGGGAAGCTTAGGAGGAGACAGCTGACTAAAAGAATTCCATTCAGCAAATATTAATGGTTGTCCTGAGGAGAAAAGGAGGAGCTAGGTGCTAGCTGAGGTAAGATTGCTGGAATGCAGCCACACTAAGATATACAGAACACCAGGAGGCCTGGAAATTGGCCATATAAGACATCTGTTATATCTTTAAGAAGAGCTCAGAAGGGTGACCTTTGGTTGCAATACACACATCTCTTTAAACCTGGACTAAGCAGCACTGTCTGGTCCAGTACTAACTTTTGCTCTAATTACATGGTTTCTGTTTGTACATGAGTTCCTTCCGAACTCTAGATTCCCCCAACTTCCCTCCTTAATTGCATCAAATGTTAAGAAGCTGTTCCATGAATCAGGTTTCATGAATGTCACTCACTCAATGATATGGGAAGGATGCTACTAGGAATGTTAAAAAAAAAAAAAAAAACATTGCAAGGGAGGCTAGATTGCTTCCAGTCACTTTGAAAGCACTCGCACGGGAACAACAATTCATGGCAGATTTTTGCCCAGGTCTCTTAAAAGGAACAGCTCCTTCACATAAATGCAAAGCAATAAACCAAAAATAATACACTTACCCAGCCTAAGTGCAAGTAGCTTCCCACACACTTGTGGGAAGCTTCCTATGTGTTTATTTCCTACACAAATATCAACAAAGTATAGGAAAAGTGTATCTGTTATAGTTGTACCCTGACATATATATAGGATGTGTGTGTGCTCACATCCAGTACATACAAATCACATACACTATGACAATGCTTCTGGAAAAACCGGATACTGGCTGAATACTCTTCTGCATTTGCTTATTATGTCTATCCTTTTGTGGGAGAAAGAGGCATAATTAAATAGGGCTATTGTTTACCTGTATCCTGCTCTATTCTTTTTAAGCCTCCCTTGGTTAAAAATATCATTACAATCATAACAGGAGAAGAAAAAAATGGGAACATCTGGTTCTCTGAATGAGATTTTTGTTTTCGTTTTTAAATTTTCCTGATCATTTATAGAGAACAGTGGGAAGGGAAACCATGAGATGTCACTAATTAATAAAGTGCTCTAATATGAGAGAGATTTCAGATATTCAATGTATTGACTAAGCACATTAAGCCTTCCATCTGTTGGTGTCTTGTTTAAAACACATGCAGCTCAATTTTATACATGTTTATTTGGAAATATGTCCTACTAAGTCCAAAGGAGGTTACCCCTTAGTAAGTGAGTGTGCACACTTAACTGGGAATAAGTCCCACTGAACAGAGTGAGACACTTTCCCGGTGGGAAGGATGAAGGAGCAAGGGAGACAGAAGCAGGCAAAACAAACATCAAGACCTGCTCCAGTTGGGCTACCCCTAGGGAACATCAGTGCTGGCTCCTTGTTCCAACTGTGTTGCTCAAGGATGGTGGGGGGGGGGGGTTTAGCATGTGATTCTTGCTGTATCTTTTGTATTTTATATATATGTTAAGCCGATTTGAGGACTCTAGTCAAAAAATGAGATATAAAAATACTAAATCAATCGATCAGTGACAATATGGACCAGATTGCCCTATGCATGACATTTGAAATTGTTCATCTGAAGGAACGTCAATGACTAAATATGTGCTATAAGGAGCTAATTTTCTCAAGACTCTTCCAGAGGCTCATGTGTCCAACCTTTAGAAGATGGGCCCACTAAATGTAGCTTTAGGAATATTAATATTTTAATTCTCAAAAACACTTTGGTAGCAATTGTATGCACATTTATTGGAAAATAAGTTCCATATAATTGAATAACAGTTACTTTTAATTATAAACTAATAGAGTTGGAAGCGGTCATCTAATCGAGTGGTCTTCAACTGGTCCAGACCTGAGATCCACCTCAGACTCCCAGCATGCAACAAGGAACCCAATTCCACAATTTTGCAATTGCCTAACATGGCGGCAACAGCTGGACTGATCTCGCGACCCACTTTTGGCCCATGACTTATTGGTTGAAGACCAATAATCCAGCACATTGCTCAATGCAGGATCTGCCATGCAAGACACAACTACAGCGTCTCTAACAGATGGCCACCCAACTTCTGCTTAAATATCTCCAGCAAAGGAGAATCCACCACCTCCCAAAGCAGTCTGTTCCATTGTCAAATAGATCATTCCGTTAGGAAGTTTACTGAATCTACTTCCCTACAATTTACACCCATTGGTTTTAGTCCTGCCCTCTGGGGCAAAAAAAGAACAAGTGTGATCTATCTTCTTTGTGACAATGAGGGGATCTACACTAGTATATGAAACGTTGTTTTTACAGTCATTGAACGTTTTGTTTTTGAACGATTTAAAACGTAGCAGTTTTAAAAATATTTACTTACTTTTCTCTTTCCGTGAGAATGCATTCCTTTTGGCCACACTAAGAAAAGAAATCCATTTGTTCTTTTTCCCGGGCTGCCAATTTCCCCTCCCACTTCCTCTTCTCTCCGAGAATCCCCCATTACAAATGATCCTGCAGCCTCTCAAAACTGAAACTAAAAGTGGCTTCAAAAACAGGGTTGAAAGAAAAAAACGGCTCCAACTTTGGGCGCAAAAATTACATAAACATGCCCCCAGGAATGCGATTGGCTAGTTAAGAACTACAGGAAACCCATTTAATACGATGAAATCGGCCACAACATAACAAACAGAACGACTTATTTCAGAGTTCAAAATAAAAACGAGAGAACAGACAACAATAAAACGTCACAAACTGAACATCATGTGGAGAAATACTACCAAACACACACTTAAAAACGGTAAGACACGTTCTAACTTGATTGGTGTAGATCCCCTCAATATTTGAAGGCAGCTAACATAGCCCTGATAAGACAGAGTTCCCAAATGCAGGGAGCCTTAGAAGTGCATTCAGCCAAACACTTATAAACCCCTTTCAGATCTTCATGCTAAACATGCAAAGATCTCTAACAGAGATGGAATGTTGGAGAAATGTCCTGGGGGCACACTCATGTTCCCTCCCCAATTTAACCCTTCACATATAGCAGGCGAACAGCTGTATAGAGCTCATTTCTACTTAATCTTCTCTATCCAGCTCTTTAAACCTTTCCGCATCGGACTTGGCTTCCTGATCCCTCACAATCCTGGTTGCTATTCAATGGATGTGCTCCAATTTATCATTGTCCCTTTTAAAATGTGGCACCCAGAACTGAACACAGTACTCCAGAGTAAATATGTTTAGGATTTCACTGCATGTTTTGAAAGCTTTATGCTAATGCAGTTGATGTACTCCATTTAAATTGAAAGCGTCCCTCTCCCACTTACCCCAAGTTGCTTTCATACATGTAGAATGAATCTTGAAGCAACCTAGGAGATTTTTTATTTTTATTTTTTTGCATTTAGTATTTATAAAAACATAAACATGTCTTAAGGAAAATATGGTACTCCTACACATACTATGCTAATTCTGAAATATTTGTAAACAACAGGAGCTAACCCATCAAACTGTTAATCACAAAACCACTAGGATAATATACAATGTATTTAAGACCTCAGTAGCTGACACTGTATGAAACTGATCAGATCAAACAATGAGGCATTGTTATTCAATCAATGCAGAATATCCCTATGCTTAGCTCGTTTGTCATACAAAGTTATCATACCCATTTATCCCCCAAACTGAATATTCTGCAATAATCAGAGCTGGTGTGGTATAGTGGTTAAAGTGTTGGATTGGGACTCAGGAGATCTGGATTCTAGTCCCCGCTCAGCCATGAAGCTCACTGGGTGACTGTGGGCGAGTCACTGACCCTCAGCCTAACCTACCTCAGGGTTGTTGTGAGGATAAAATGGAGATGAGGATAATGTAAGATGCCATGGGTTTCTTGAAAGAGGAGGAAAAAAGTGGGATATAAATAAATTGCAGATTATAACCAACAGCCCATGTGATTCAATGGATAGTGTTTGGGCTTGGATCTTCACATCTGGATTCTCAACATACACCCGCTGAGAGACAGTAGACAAGCTGCTATTCTTTCAACCAGCCTTGAACATATGAGGAATATATGAAGCGGCCTTATTCCAGGACAGACCATTAGTACATCTTGCCCAGGGCTGCCTGCTCTGACTGGCAGAGAACAGTCTTCAGCAATCCAGCTTCCTGATCCTTTTAGCTGGAGGCTAAAACCTGGGATCTTCTGCAATACTGCCAACATGTGACCAGGGAGTGCCATTCCCTAACCACTGAACAGTCAGTGTGTTCCAACACTAGATGAAGCTATAGGGAGGGTATAGAGACATGCATTACCCCAGAGCCTCTCTTTAGAAATTTGTCACTGGTGTTGGAAACCTAGGTTCTAGTCCACACTCTGCCATGAAGCTCTTTGGGCTAGACACTGACTCTCGGCCTACCCTACCTCACAGGGTTGTTTGAGAATAAAATGGAGGGGAGAAGGACGAGAATCATGTACACCACTTTGGGCTCTATGGAGGAAAAGGCAGGATGTAAATGTAACAGACATACAAACTAATAAATAAAAACCAGTGTGAAATTTTTCATGAGGGTTTGTTAAAGAGAAAAAATGTGGACTGTATGAAGAGCCCTGCTGGATCAAACCAAAGGTCCAAATCCTACCAAGCTTACCATCCTGTTTCCCCAGAAACCAGCCAGATTCCTCTGGAAAGCCAGTAATCAGGCCATAAAACCCATACATTTCTACCACAGTTGTTTGCCAGGCATTAGTATTCAGTGTCATACTGCCTCTAAGCTTGGAGATGTCATACAGCCATGTTGGCTTGGTAACCTTTTTAAACCATCAAAACTTATGATTCTTATCGCATCTTGTACCAACGAATTTAATAAATTACACATATTGTGAAGTAGTATCCTTTTGTGTCTATCCTGAATCTCCTGCCAATCAATTTTATTGGATGATTCTGAGTTTTTCTCCCTCTTTCTCATAATTCTCATAATATTATAAGAAACTTTTTATCCACTTTCTCCAGACCATTTATATTTTGATGAACCTCTATGTTGCCCTCCTTTAGTCACTTTTTCCTAAACTAAAAAGCATTCTTTCTTTTTCTTGCAGGGACAGGAAAGAAGCCAAAATCTGTAAATCATATTAGCAGTACTTATATAAATGATTAATGTTCGATATTACTTAATACTGCAATTCAGATTATATTGTTTTTGAACCAGTGTTTAATGCCTTCTTTTAATCATGTTATATCATCATAATCTTAATTATATTTCCCTTAACAAAAATCATAAGCTTGCAAACTGTTATTGGGACAGAAAGTCTCTTATCAAAGCAATTCTCCCAGGGTTTTTCTTTTTTCTTTTAAAAAAAAAACACATTCAAAAGAATGACCACTAACAGAACACGTATAAAGAAAAAAATATCCTTAATGTGGGGCTGTGTGTGAATATTTGTCAGAATGAATAGATCTGATTCATACACACACCTGACTGATTAGCCCTATTCAGACATTTAGTTTCTGTGTAAATGCATGATGAGGTGGTGTGCACTAGCTTTGCCCCCTCGGTCACTATTTCCATCTCCCTCTACACATAGAGGGTGACTTTCTGAAGGGAAAAACTAGGATTTAAAACCATGTGGAGAGTTTGCCTAGATATAGAGGGGCGGGGCTAGTGTGCTTCTCCTCCTCACATGTTTTCTCTATACAGAATCTGAACACCTGAACGGGAAAAAGTAGGAATGCGTCCCCTCGCCCATCCCCTGGTACATATCAGGGAATGTGCAATACACAGGCATTTCATGTAAAGATCTGTACACATGTAGGCCTGATTGTATCGTATGGATCTCTTTTCTTACATGGAGAAGTAGGTCTTCTTATCTAAGGGTGCCTGGTGGCTCTCACACTATACACACAGTAATGCTTTTATCCATGGTCGAAGGAAATGCAACACAGCTGATGCAAGCAGCTACTGGTCCAATACATACAGAGCGCCCAAGGCGCACAACTACATAACACACCTACAGTGATGGAAAGCAACAATTAACCATCAACCCCATTTATTTACAAATATGTATAAAATATAAAATAAACTGATGCATAACACTTGCACGGTCATCTGTGGCAAACTAGTTGCCTAAGACTCTGTGTGTGAAGAGTACTCCTAATACAACAATTATTTTTTATAATTTTTTTTTAATGTATAATGTACATAGAACACAATCAAGGTTTTTGGCACTATTTAAACACAATTTTTTTGACACAATATAATGCTGTCTATGACACCAGCATGGAACTAGAAATATATTTATAATGGGAGGTTATATTTATTATTTTCTAGTTCTTATCATATCTATTATTTTCTAATTCTTGTCAGTGTTGTAGATTTTATTTATTGACAGGTCTCCGCAGTTTGTTTTCCTGTTTTCGCTAAGAGCTTCGTTGGAACAAACGCCACGATGAGTTGGCTGAAAACCGTAAATTGTTGTATGGTCAACATCTTCAAAGATTATTATGGGGTAAACACCTCCAAATGAAACAGCCGGTCTGCTTGTAGCCTGAAAAAATGCGAATGGCAGCTGTGCACCATTATATTTTTTATATATTTGTAAATAAATGGGGTTGATGGTTAATTGTTACTTTCCATCGCTGTAGGTGTGTTATGTAGTTGTGCGCCTTGGGCACTCTGTATGTATTGCAAGCAGCTACTGGGCCAGATCTACAACAAGCAGGATATAACACTTTGAAAACAGTTTGAGAACATTATATGCAATGTGTCCTTGGCCCAAACAGTTGTCAAAACCATTATAAATGCTTGTAAAGCAGTAGTGTAGATCCTGCCCAGGTGAAAACTTACTTTGGGAGTCTGAGGTCAACATCTGATGAAGACCTCTAGGTGTGAAACTGACATACATCTAACCATTCCAAGGCCTCAGCTAGCACTATGGGTCTAGCACGACGGAGGGGTGAGGATCTCACGATATTTACACGCATGCAATGACCTTGGAGGAAGAGGACGTCGCACCCACCATTTTGTTTTTTTCTTAAAGAAGAAGAGCGCACGAATGCTCATGTGCAAAAGGTAAGTTTTTTAAAATTTTAAATTAATTTCCCCGCTCCCCCACCCCATCCTCGATGGGCGCAGAGCTCCTGAGGAACTCTGTGCCCCGTGCGCGGGTCACGGCTCCTTGCGAGGAACCAGGAGGAACCGGGACAAACCGCAACGCCGGCACACATGTTCCGCGGTCTTGGGATCAGCCAGAGACCGTAGAAAAAGCAGGTTTGATGGGGATGGTGAGATCCTGGGGAAAGGGATCATCCCTCCCTGCTCCCAGGATCCTCTGTGAGTCATGTGGAAGCACAGGGACGATCCCGGGGATTGCCCTGGAATTTCAACCTGTTTAGCTATGGCCTAAGATAACACTGGCAGCAAGATTTGAGAGGATAAAAAAGCAGGTCACTGAAAACTTAGTAAATCATTTTCTGATTGCGAGATATTGACACAATGGCTTATCTTTTTTAAAAAAACCTCTTGTACACACTTTGAAGCTTTTAATTGCTAAATAAATACATTATTTTCAAAGTCACAGAGTTACAAAAATTATTATTATTACTAAGGATTATCATTAGTTTGCCAAGAGCCTAGCGGCATTTTCCAACAAATCTATCATAATAAAGGAGGGTATGTGTCTGTCCGTGTTATAGTGTCAAGACCATGAAACCTAGACATCTGAAATCTGGCATGCATATTAAGGGGACCCTAGGGGTATATATTGTGCAGTTATTTTGTTTTCATACTGCATTATTGCAATTACTTTAAATGTGTCCATGTAGTTGAACCTTGCAATAACTTCTCCAGTCACTAGCGGTAGACTTCCCTAAGCAGTTCAAGCAGTTGATTAGCAGGCCAAGGGCCAAGTTATAAGCCTGCCCCCTCCCACCTGTTGTGGGGTACACCCCTCAGGGGAGTAGAGTAGACAGACCCCGCCTTTAGGGGGCATAGTCAGAGGCCATGCCTAGGCATGCCAGCAGGCACTGTTGTTTCAAACTAAGAGCTATTTCAACATGTATGAAGCTGTGGCCATTCTAACAAATAATAAATATAATAATAATAATAAATATACTGGAAGCCTTGTCTAGACAAGGTCTGCAATTATTTTACTATTTATTTTGAGATATTTAGACCACTTTTCCACTTCAAGACAAATCTCTCAATGTAAAAACAACATAAATATTTTCCCCACTTCACATTGCCCAACAGCTGTCTATTTATTTTAAGTAAAATATTTATTGGCCACCTTTCAGAGAAGAAGCCCCACCCCAGGTGGCTTACAGAAATAAAATAATAATCAATATTTAAATTTTTATTTATTTCCATTTTTTTTGCGTGAAAAATTAAGCCAAGGCTTGTTCCAGAATAGAGATAGTTTAATCTACGAGGTAGGGAAAGGAGAAGAAAAACAGAATGTAGTGAACCCAAATATTATACTCCCCCTTGGGTCTGCCTCTGGTGACCCCATATGGCTCCGGCTCCAGTGAGACACCCTTCGCCCTACCAGTCAGATTGGCCACCAGCTACCACTGGCCCAAACTAGACAATATGTTAAATGTGTAGATGCATTTATTCTATTAAATTTTTGCTATCTAAATAGCAGCCTCAGGGAGCCCCAATTAATACTTGGATCATGGTGCACAAGGAGTTCATGCTACCTCCATGCCTTAGTCCCAGTAAAAATCTCCTTGAACTGTCAGGCATCCAGAGACCAACTTTAAAGACATGGTTTTCCAGCTATTTTAGACCATGTTTTATGCTACAACGTAATGCGGTGGCCTGATTTTAGAGAATGTTGTTTAGACTTTTGAAAGCCCCTGCAATGAGTTTTCAGTTTAGGGTGACCATATGAAAAAGAGGACAGGTTTCCTGTATCTTTAACAGTTGAATTGAAAAGGGAATTTCAGCAGGTGCTATTTGTATATATGGGGAACCTGGTGAAATTCCCTCTTCATCACAACAGTTAAAGCTGCAGGTGCCCTGTCATCTTCTGGTCACTCTAGTATAGCTCCTGCAGCTTTAACTGTTGTAATGAAGAGGAAATTTCACCAGGTGCGATGTGCATACAAATGACACCTGCTGAAATTCCCTTTTCTATGCAACTGTTAAAGATACAGGAGCCCTGTCCTCCTTTTCATATCGTCAACCTAGTTTTGCAGTATGCAAAATAAATAAATAATGCTAAATGGATGAAAAGTGAATGATATCTCAGGAGTTTGTACTTGTGTGCATACAATGGATGTTTGCAACAATGTCAATATTTTAGTAGAACCTCATAAATGGATAAAATCTTCGATGTTGGAGTAACTTTCTAGTAACCATCAAAATTTCTTTAAATAGCCATTTCATTTCACAGCACTTTTAACAGTTCTCAACTATTAAAAAAGGTGTTTTCAAATCAATCACAAGATGATGAAGGGAACTCTTTGCATTTAAAGCTTTGGGAATGCTTTTTTCTATCCCCCTTGGCTTCCCCTGGTTTGTTTGTTTTTACTTGTTGAATCCTGACCAGGAACCAGTTCCATCTTCTCAGCTATCCTGCCCAACTGATATCCAAGCTCTTCCTCACCTTGGGCAGTATCCAATGGTACTCCTACACAGAGTAGACACATTTAAGTGAATGGGCCCAGCTTACATAGATCTATCACTGGATACTGCCCCTTCATACCATCAGGTTTGATTCAACTGGGTATGACTAGGATTTATTTATTTTATGTTTTACATTTTTATACCGTCCAATAGCCGAAGCTCTCTGGGCGGTTCACAAAAATTAAAATCATGAAGAGCATAAAAACAACCAACAATCTAAAAACACAAGATTTGCATGTGTGCGTGTCAATAGGCTGACGTCAGAGCTGTAGCAGATTGAGGGTGCAATCCTGTGCATGTTTACACAGAAAACAGTCCTGAAACTCCCAGCATTTCCCAGCCAGCAGCTGATGAAGTGAGCTATAGTCCATGAAAGCCACAATAAATGTGATCGTGTTTACAGTGCCACCACATTCTTTGTTATATTTTGTAGCTGTTGGCACATGTCACAAGAATGTAGTTTTTTTGTATACAATCCCCACAGAAATAAATGGGACTTGCGCAAGAGCAGGTTTTAAGAATTGTCCTTGGTGAATTATGCTCTGCATTTTCACCTTAAAAATAAACAAGTAGGGGGGAAGGCTTCCATGGAATGTACTTTCTGAGCTACCACTATAAATAGACAGAGAACTTTAAAAGATTTAACCAAAACAAATTTCTTATAATGTATGATATAATCAGACCTTCTCCAAAATACCCCGCTGCTTTTAGGAATTGGTTTTAACTTTAAGGAAGGGGAAAAGCCATTTCGTTTTCAAAAACAGTTAGCAAAGCTTGCATTTCCCCCTAGATGGTTACAGATGTAGAACATCAACTGATGAAGTTTTTATTAAATTGGAATGCCCAATGTAATCTTAGCTGTGGCGCCATTGTCACAAGAATTCTGCTAATATCATGCATAAATAGCTGCTTGGCAGAAAGATAATCTGGGTACCTATCATTGCTTCAACATCCTCAGATGGGCATGTAATAGTGTAATGCAAAGATTATGGCAGTTAGGCAGCACTGATACCTCTGCAAATCTATTGGCATATCTGTTTTACCAGGAAGGATCATTGATCTAAAAATAATCCAATACAAAAAAGATTATCATATGTGTTTTTGTAAGCTAGGTGACAAGCAGAAAGCACAGCCATTCTGGGGAGTAAAAAATGGCCTCCTCCCACAAATGTAATGTCATGTAATCACATTACATTGGGTTCCCTAATTCCATATATGTAGTCCCAAGATTCATTTTCTATCCAGGATGTGGTTAGGTCACCAAATTCCAAAAAAAAATTAAAAAAAAATTTACTAGAAGCCCTTAGACTAGAGAACAAAATAATGTTCACTACACTATACAATTTCTCTTTAAAACAGCAGCATATGGAACTGAAAAAATTCCCTTTAATATGTAAGTATTTTAAACTGAAACATTACTATACTGAATATTTACAGAAATAGATATTAAGTGTACTCCAGATATATACTTTTCTTCAATAGAATCAAGACAGATTCAGAAATAAGTTACTGGTGAAAATTGAAACCATCACATTGGCAAAATGTTGATACTGCATCTGGCTAGTAAACAAGCTGTCCCTGAGCTCACCCCCAAAAGGATTATGGATTGCATACATTTCAAGTGTACAGGGGCATTTTTCTCAGTGGAAACAGCATTTGCAGACATTCCCATCAAGGATGCTGAGACTTGGGCCATTGCTAGATGAGGCGTTAGCGTGGTGTGAGGCCTGGTTTCCCTCCTGTGCATCCAGATGACGCACAGGGGAATCCGGGGTCAGGCCGCACTAAAACCTCCCTTAACCTGGCATAAGCGAATTCGCTTATGGCCCGGTTTTTCCGCAGCCCTGGCCTCAGGCCGGGGCTGCGGAACGTATAGCAGGGTCCGTGGCTTTTTGCAGCTGCTCGCTTACTCGCGAGTAGCCGGGAGAAGCCACAGACTGGGCACAGTACTCGCTGTGCCCATCGGGCCGGGGGGGATCCCGGGGGGGAGATAGGGGCCGTGGGGGAAGGCCGGACCCGGCAGGAGAGAGGGGGGGAGAACAGCGGGCATCAGGGATGGCAAGGGGGAGGGAGAAGAAGAGTGGGGGACAGGGCATCGGGGATGGCAAGGAGGCAGGAGAAGAAGAGCGGAGGACAGGGCATCGGGGATGGGGGGAGGACAGCCGAGTGAGCGGGCAGAGGGGGCATCAGGAATTGTGGGGGGGGTCAGGGGCAGGGGGAGCGGGGGGGCTTTTTTTTTTTTTTTTTTTTTTTAAACCTTCTCCAGCGGCTCTCCAGCGCACATGGCCCCTTTAACTAAAAAAAAATGGCCGACGCCATGGGGCTTCCCGTTGCCCCTTCGCGTCTTACGTGTAGAAGCCGGCGACGGCGCGCGCTAGCTCTAGCATGCCATCACCCCTCCTCCCTGCCGGCTTATCCGGCAGGTCTAGCAAGGCCCTTGGAGTCCATTCCAGTCCTTTGCAATGGACTGATGCTCCTCAAGTCATTGCAACATCTTCCTTTGCCTTTCCCTACCAAAAAGCAAGTCAATGGGGAACAGCAGGACATAGGGAGCTGGGGGGCTAGCAGAATACTGTCCTACCAGGTTCAGGATGCTCCAAGCCCTCAGATGAATGAATGATGACCATTCAGCCATTGACACTTCCCTCTTCCTGTGTATAAATGGTTTCTTGAAAATGCATCTTACTGCTTGCTATTCGCAGGCAATGAAATATAGTAAGTTTTATGCTGAGAGCATAGCTTGAAAATGGTGAGGTTTACATTATATTAAAAGTATCAAACTTGTAAATTTGAATCTGTATTATGCAGACCGTTTTTGCTCTATCATGGAGATATGTATTTCTTTTTTAAATTTAAAGTCTATTACACTTGTGGTGTCCTTTCTTCCCAGAAATTAAAGCCAAACATAATCTGTTATTGCCAAAAGGATTAGGCTCTATGCTTCTAGAGAGGAAAGATGATTGTGCAAACATCAGGAAGTTGAACAGGCTCCCTTGTCAAGGGCCAGCAGAAAGCACTTTGGGGACTGGCATCATTCCACAGAGAAGTGGTTAAAAACCACAGTAGTAGAACTACAGTAAATGTATTATCATTAATACGTTATGCATAAAAGGAGCGTTATTGTCAAATGCTCTGTTATATTAATGATTCCCTAATGGTCCCTTGGCTTCATATAAAATAATTAAAATCTATGTCACTTACTTGCTGTTTTAGTAGATCTTCCTTACACATAAATCTAACAAAGTCAATTGTGCTCTTCTATGTTTAATTGATGGAGAAAGTAGCATTGGTTCTGAAAGAGCATGGTTTCACACATCTTAAAGTGGTCCAATGCATTCCTTGCCAATAACTTATTGTCTGCATGTATGGTTCAGTCCACCAAATTAGCAGCTCCCAATTCACAGTATGTGAATTTGTTTTCAAAAATAAGAACTATCTTGCATTGGAAATCTACTCACTTACATGGTCTTAAAATGCAGCTGCTTCTGAAAGTGTCCACAATTAGTGGATGTGGATGAAGCACACAAAGGCATCTTGAACGTTCTTTTTAAAATTGGAGCAGAAATACAAGTAAAAGAAAAAGGGAGGTCCCCTAACTTCACTGATTTATAACACTTCATACAACACCCAACTCTAATAAGGTATTAAACATTTGTCCATTGCTCTGCATTTATCTATTTATTAACAATATTTATTGCATTTCTATACCGCCCAATAGCCGGAGCTCTTTGGGCGGTTCACAAAAATTAAAAACATTCAAAGTATAAAACAACGGTATAAAACCATAATATGAAATACAATATAAAAGCTCAACCAGATAAAAACAGCAGCAATGCAAAATTACAAATTTAAAACACCAAGTTAAAATTTATTTATAGACTGTTAAAATCCTGGGAGAATAAAAAGGTCTTCACCTGGCATCTAAAGGCACATAATGTAGGTGCCAAGCGAACCTACTTAGGGAGCTCATTCCACAGCCAGGGTGCCACAGCGGAGAAGGCCCTCCTCCTGGTAGCCACCTGCCTCACTTCCTTTGGCAGGGTCTCGCGGAGAAGGACCCCTGACAATGATCTTAGGGTCTGGGCAGGTACAAATGGGAGGAGGCGTTCCTTCAGATAGCCTGGCCCCAAGCCGTTTAGGGCTTTAAGTGTTAATACCAGCACTTTGAATCGGGCCCGAACCTAGACTGGCAGCCAATGAAGCTGGAAAAGGACTGGCGTGATGTGGTCTTGTCGGCCAGTCCCTGTTAGTAACCGTGTACCCACTTTCATTTGAAATAAATCCCAAAATGGTTTACGAAGAATAAGAACTAACAAAAACAAAATAAACAAACAAAAAATACCACACACACATCATGAGGCTGGAATAAAGATAGATGGTGGGTGGGGGAAAGCCAAAGCAAATAGGTAAATTTTCAACAAATGCCTAAAACACAACAGTGTTGAGCCTTGACATACTTCAATACATAGTTAAAACCACATGGAGAGGACGAGCCACTGGGGAAGAAATTTGGAATGAGAAACAGTAGGCATAGAAAGTGTTAAGTGCCACTCCTTCTGCCATCTTTCTGCATCTGTTCATCCACATGGGGATAAGCCTTTCTACATTTAAAGGTTACCATTACACACATTTGTATACAATATGCTGCCTGGACCTTACTGACATCTTTAGGCCCCAAAGTTGCCAAGAAAATATCCTACTATATTGCCTTTAAAATGCAATCCCATTACACTGTGTTCTACTTAGGTACACAAGGGCATGAAAGCTTGCAGTAGCATAATTATCTCTGAGATTGACAAAAAGTCTTCAGTCACAAGACATCGTCTTTCACTAAATTAGACCTTTTGTCCATCTAGTTCAATGTAATCTATAGCCGATTTCCCAATCTGGTGCCTTCCAGATGTTTTAGACTTCAACTCCCATTAGCCCCAACTAGCCAAGCCTCCAAAACATCTGGAGTGCATCAGGTTCAAGGTTGAGGAAAACTGACTGGCAGCGGCCTCTAGCATTGCTCTCCAGACGTTCACTGGGGCCCTGAACTGGTTTTCTTATGAAAGAGCGTATCTTTGCTGTAAATATCTTTGGGGCAAATATATGCCAGGAGACAGATCAGACAGATCAGAACTGCAGGGTGGCATCAGGACCCCATGGCTGTTCTTTCCAAATAAAAGCGTTGAGTACACTTTTTAAAAAGTGTGTTTAACATAACATGCTCTTTGCTGATACAACAGCATCGATACATACTACTACATACTACTACACCAGTGCAACATGTACAGCCACCTTGAGACAATGGAACAATGCCACACATCATGACTTTATTATTATTATTATTATTTATTTATATAGCACCATATGTCCAAGTCTTCTGAGTCATCCAACGCAGTTATTTTGTAGGCAACAATTACTGTGATCAAGTCATGAAATAGTTTAGGGAACAGGTTTTCTAGATTTATTCAGAGCCCAGGTACATTTTGCCACAATAATGAAAGCCTACATCCTAGTAGCAATGGTGAACATTTCTTTCCCAACAAATTAGCATATACATGGTTAGATTTTCCTAGGACTCAAAAACTTTGCCTCCTTTTCTTTTCCTTTTAGTAATAACCCCATGAAGACTATTATTAACCAATATTCTATTTTCAAAAAGGGCTTTTAAAAGTTGACATTCTTTAGAATTTAACTAGATAAATTATTGTTAATTTATTAGTTATTGGTTATTAGTTCGGACAAAAATATTTATGCTATGTTTCTCATTACTTTATCAACTAAAAAAACCTAAACAATAATGAAATGTTAATAAACAATATAAGAAAAAGATCAAGAATCTAAAAAAAGCAAAGGAAACTTGTTTATGACAGTATCTCAACTACAAAGGCTTTTTCATCATTTTGTACCAAACTTTGCAAACTGTCAAGAACTGTTTATATTTTTACAAACAGAATATGATAAAAAGCTGGTGAATTTCCCTTGATCTTGAACTTCTGGGGGAGGAGACTTTTAAGCATCTCAAAGAGACTGAAATGTCAGGATTTTAATAACTAGAACGAAGAAAACAAAGATTTGAAAATAGCAACATATTTATATATACTTTGTCAAATGCTTACACTTAGGCTGCATTTCTAGCATATCTACTTGACATAAATCCTGTCCAACTCAGTGGGATATAGTCTGAGTAGCTACCTTGAGAAAATGTAGTTAAGCATAGCAGCTTTTGAACATGGGAAGTCAGTGCCGGTGAAAAGAGACATTTCCAGAACATGGTTCAGTCAATTTAAGGTGCAACCTTTTGCATGTTTAGACAGAAAAAAGGCCTACAATTCCAAGCATGACTGAGCCAGCATGATAGTCATGCTGAGAGTTGTATGGGTTTTTTTCTATCTCAACATGCATAGGATTGCACTCTTAGTTAGCTTTGGTTCTGCTCTTATCTGTAAATTCAGCCATCAGCTTGCAACCAAACGACTGAGGGCCTTGCTAGACCTACCTGATAATACGGTGGGGACTTGGGGCGAGGCCGTGCTGCAGCTAGCGCGGACCATTGCCCCTAGCTAGACGTAACACGCGACGGGGTAAGGGAAAGCCCTGTCGCGTCAGCCATTCTTTTTAATTAAAGGGGCCATGTGCGCAGGAGCACACCAACGGAAAGGCAAGGCTTTTTTAAAAAAATAAAGGGTTCCCCGCTCCCCCTGCCCCCGATTTCCCCCACAATGTCTGATGCCCCCCTGCCCGCTCACTCGCCCATTCTCGCCCAGCTCGCCATGTCCGCCCCTGCTCGCTCACCCATCCCCGATCTCCTTGCCCTGTCCCCCGCTCACTCGCCCGTCCCTGATCTCCTTGCTCTGTCCCCCGCTCACTTGCCATCCCCAATCTCCTGGCCCTGGCCCACGCTCACTCGCCCGTCCCCGATCTCCTTGCTCTGGCCCCGTTCTTCTTCCCCCCCGGTCTGCCATGTCTGATGCCCCCCTGCCCGCTCGCCAGCCCGCTCGCCATGCCCGCCCAATCACCCACCTGCCAATTGTGATGCCCCCTCCGCGCACGCCCCGTCCGTGATCTCCCCACCCTGGCTCCACTCTTCCCCCCATCTCTCCTGCCGGGTCTGCGCTTTCCCCCCAGCCCCCATCTCCCCCCGTGATTTCCCCCCCCCCCCAGCCTGATGGGCACAGCGCTCCTATGGAGCGCTGTGCCCAGTGCGCAGCTTTTCCCGGCTACTCGCAAGTAAGCGAGCAGCCGGGAAAAGCCACGGAAGTAGCTAGACCTTCCGCAGCCCCAGGCTCAGCCTGGAGCTGCGGAAAAACCAGGCTACAAGCAGATCCGGTTATCCCAGGTCATGGGAGGATTTAGCCCGGCCTGACCTGGGGATCCCCTGTGCGTCGTCTGCACGCACAGCAGGGAGCCCGGGCCTCGTACCAGGCTAAGTCTTCGTCTAGCAACAGCCTGAATAGTTTGTTCAAATCAATATGTGAAAGTCAGCACTTCTTCCTGTTCCTTTCCTTTTGGCCCTCACTCCCACTTTAGGATTGCCAGACCACAATGCCACACTAAAGCAGAAAATATGGGCCCTCAGATAAAAATCTTGACCCTAAGAGGGCACAGAAGCCCCTTTTCGACCAAGACCTGTAACCCTATGCCACTATGGCTTCCTACCCAGCAGTCATTCCCAGAGGCTTCTTCTACACAGGCTCAGTGTAGGGGAAACTCCTTCACTGGCCTTAGGAGTGGGTGAGTTGGGTGGTCGCCCGGGGGACTGAGCTGAGGGGGGTGCCAAGCTGAACTCAATGGCAGCTGCATCATCATCATTTTAATGTGCTGCCTGCTGTGAGAAGGGTGGCAAAAGGCCACTGTAACCTTTCTTTCAAGGTTCTACAGGTTGTTTGGGCACTAATGACAAAAATGATCTTCCTTCAATTAGTTTTAAAGTATGTTTCTTTTTCAGTGTCTACTTTGATGTCATTTGCAGTAAGTAAAAATCAGTGAAACACAGCTTCACTTTGAAGTGCTCAGTGCTCAGTAATGTTGCCTCTACTGTAAACGCTATTAGCACTATAGAAAGAATAAAATAAAGTTGTAAGAGGTCAGCTGGATATATTTTTATTTATAACTTTTCTTTATTATTTTAAAAGAAAACTAACGGATATTCTAGAATATATTCTTACTAAAAGATAGGAATTACTGCAAAACAAAAAAAGTGCTGTAAATAAACCTGTGTTAATTCTGCTGAGTTGCACAGTGCATTGGAACTGTTCAGAATGTGGCTTATCAAACTTTAGCTTGTAGCTCAGTGGCTGAGAGATCAAGGTTCTGAGAAATCAAGGTTTTGAGAAATGTGGTTCTTGATCAACTTAACACCTGCAGCAGGCCCCATAAATCCTATGCAAAACTGACTGACTATGTGGGTGGGCACTAAAGGCACTCTTTGCCCAGCGTGCTATTTCTCCTAGGGCCAGACCTGCTCCTACTATGTACTACCCTGTGCCTTCAGCTAGCTGGCTTCAAGGCTCACTCCTGCTCCTAGATCTTTCTAGATCTGACCTGCAAAGAGGGCTGGGGTAAGGTTTTAATCCCAGACAAATCTACAGTTTTCCCCACAGTTCTCACAAAACCTACACTCTGAAGACTTTGTCACTGACTATTTTGTTTCCTGAGTAGGCAGAACATTTGTGAAAATAATACAACATTGAGAAACCCATCTCAGAGTCTTCACTGCTACAATACAATACAATACAGATTGCTTCCTGTTGTACATTTATTTATTTATTTATTTATTTTCTTATTTATTTGAACATTTATATCCTGCCCTATACCATTAAGATCTCAGAGCGGCGTACAGATAAAAGCATACAGTATAAAACAATAAATATGCACAGTTAAAAAATTAAACCATGAACCAAGTTAAAACAATATATAGTTTAAAAGCAGTAAAAGCAGTTAAAACAGTTAATGTGCCAGTGAGTTTAACCATCAAAGGCTTTGTTAAAAAACCATGCTTTTACTTGGCGTCGAAATGCAATCAATGTTGGCGCCAATCCGGCATCCAAGGGGAGGGCATTCCACAGTCGGGGTGCCACCACAGAGAAAGCCCTCTCCCTTGTCCCATCATAGCGTATATGTTGCATTGGTGGGATGCGGAGAAGGGCTCCTCCAACAGATCTATGGTCTCAGGTAGGCATATATAGGGAGAGGTGTGTGTAGGGAAGGTTACTGAATGTTATCTCAAGTCAGGACTGAACATCTATTATCTGATTTGCCTAAATCATCCAAATAATGTAGCATGTCTCAAGCTGGGAACAAGGTATGCCAGGAGTGTAAGCAGAATGATGCATTTATTTAGCAAGACCAAAGAGAGTTGGTTGAAAGAAGTGAGCTGGGAAAAATCCTACAGTAATAAGACCAAGGGCTTCTCTACACTAAGCTTTTATCCTGCATTCAAGATTAGTTACTCACAAAAGTTTGCAGGTCCTTTACATGACGTCGTCAACCTCCAGGGTCTTTCCCATGCTTTGTGACCATTTCCTTGGTTTTATTTATAACAAGGGAAATGCAGTATTTAAAATGGTGATCTGGATCCCTCTGTGCAATAACCACAAGCACCATCTTATGGCAGTATAATGAAACATGTTAAACTTGCAGGGAAATGAAATTCCCAGAGGGAAAATAGGGAAGCAAGGGTAAAGAGCCAATCTTAATCCCGCAAAGAATGCAGAAGGAGAAGCCACATTAAAGTTGCAAGATAAAAAGCCTGATGTAGAGAAATACCCAAGGAGCTGCTTCACCATAAGCCAAATTTCAAATGGTTTTACGTCTCAAACCAGAGTTTAGGCACTAACTTTAGCTAGGTTATTATTGTATAAACAAAACAAAAAATGGTTGTATGGATATAGTTTTCAAGCGAATCCTATGTCACCTGTATGCTTTTCCACATATTACGTGAGATTGGGAGAGGCCCAAGAATCAGTTGCAAAGCCATGCCTTTTAATGCCACTGAGTTGGATCCCTTTGACGTTTTCAATAGCATATTATTTCAATTTACACCAGCCTGTGATTAAATCATGATTATATAATTGGGCTTCAGTTAATTGACTTGAAACACCATCCACAAAATATACTAGTAAAAATAGCACACTCGTTTTACTTTGCTGAACTATACTGGAATGCTGTAACAGCTGCTATCTTTTAAACCACTCAATTATCTTGAAGAGATGCTGAAAACACAATAAAAACCAAAAACTTTCATTTTTGGATTTCTAATTCCATTGTGGCTTTTTTTTAAATGCATGGTAAAGAATGCAGCTATCTTTTTCCTGTCATCCTCCAAAGCCTTAGATTACATCAGATCAAGTAAATAAAGAAAAAACATTATTATTATTATTATTATTATTATTATTATTATTATTATTATTATTATTATACCAACAGAAATATAGCACCAACAGAAATATATTTACAACTATACTTCCACAATGAATCCATATAAATTACCAGATTACCTCTGGATGATGAACTTTCCTTTACTTCACATCAGTGCCAGATGTAGAGCAAAATGTGTTGCAAAATGGTTGTCTGTACAGCCAAAATCAGAGAATCATCCGCTAAATGGAATCTTGCAAACGATCTGGTTCTTGTTCTCCTGCATCCTGCACAACATCTATGTTACTTATTTGCACAATGTCAGAACAATACGGGGAAATTGTTCTCTCGGCAGATGGACTGAACTTTTCCCCCTTTCTCATTCAAAAAGGCTTCATCTTTTCTTTCCTGCATTTTTCCATTGCCTGTTATGGATTCTCGGTTTTAGGAAGGATGAGATGTTTGTGCACTCCCTAATGACCCCTTCAGATTTGACAGCTTACCTTTGTATGGAAAAATGTGTGCACTTCCATATTTGAAGTTGCTGACATATTTTGTTATCTGAACACAATCTAGAAAGGTTCCCAACATCTGTACAGATAGAAAAATAGACATGTGTATAACATGATGGTGCACACAAGTGTGTACCATTTTCCTACACGTTTGTAAATTGTCACATGTGAAGGGTCCCCAGGCTCCAGATTCTGGTAGTAGAGTCAGGGTTTCCCCTGTCAGGGAAAAAGGGAAAGACCTTTACCTAGAGAAGTGGATAGAATTTACTTGCAAAAAAGTCTGATAGTGGGTGGAGGTCCAGGTAAAGGGAGAGATAATTGGAGTCTGAGGGAATGACAGGAATTCGTAGCTAATTAAGGAAGGGAAGGCTACAGGGCAGGAAGTCTCCACTGGCTCAAGAAGAAAACCAGTTAATTGGACACCATGAAGCTATGCCCAATTAAACATAGCAGCCCAAACCTCCCAGGTGCTCTATGCAAATGCTGGCAAAGTGGCCCTGTCGGTATGGTAAGCCCTTTGCCAGTCTTGGGGCTCCATCAAATGCCCAACCTTACTGCCCTCTGAAGCTTGTCATGCCCAACTGAATGTGAACTAGGACAAAATCTGAACTTTAAGGGAACAGACTGCAATGTTGGTGTATAATAAATATACTTAATACAGGGTTCTGAACATTCAGGTTTCTCTAAGAATAACTGTTGATCACTCAACAGTGTAGCAGGTGGATTTTAATATTGCTCCTGAGGCGCAAAATACCTAAGAAGGGTCCTGCTTCTTTCCAATCTGTCAGAGAACCAAATCTTTTGAGTCCATTCCAATAGCAATGGCATGGCATACATAATTGTTGCTCAACCCTCAAGATTTTGTCAAGGAAAGAGCTCAGAAATTTCATAGTTCTTCAAGGCTTGATGAACTGAGACATAGGATTCTCCCTATCAAATTCTTTAATATCTAAAAAACGTGCCAGCAATTACATGTCTAGAAAAAAGGAAAGACAAACCACAGAAGAGCCTTATTTAGATTATGTAAAAGAACATTAGAAAGTCTTTCAAATGAGCTGCAAAGAGAAAGCCATTTTCCCACTATCTTTTTAGCAACACAACAACAGAGTACTGTATTTTTAAAAAACCCAAAGACTATTCTATTTCAAGCTCCCAAAATGTTTATATCAGTTTTAAAAAAATTGTGCCATCACTGAGAATTCTGAGTGGGGATTCTCATTTTTTTGAAACTTGTTCTGGAGTGGGAATTTGGTGGACTGAGATGGTCAGGGCTGATTTTCCTCCTTAGGTTTAAGATTATCAGTACTCTTCCGTTCAGTGTCCATAAATTGGACACACAGCCAGGCACTGAGACCACTGTAACTTTGACCTTTCATACATATTATACTGACCTCCAAATCTGGAAAGCCTGCTAGCAGCAGCTACTGGTCAGAAATGACCTCCTACTTTCTCAGTGGGTAGACCCAATTCAGCAAAAGAACATGACTGAGCAGTGAAGGCTGGAGAATCTTTCCCCCCTGTTTTTGGAATGTGGTATCCTTCTACTAGTGAGAAGAAGTAAAGAAACAGTAGATAGTTTTAAGTTTTAATTTAGTGGGAAAGAAACTGTGGCCATAGCTAGACAGGGCGATAGCCCGGGACGATCCCCGGGATCATTCCTGTGCATTCACATGATGCAAAGGGAATCCCAGGAGCAGGGAGGGATGATCCTTTCCTTGCCCTAGGATCTCGCCCTCCAATTCTAGCCCGCTTTTTCCCGGAGTCTCAGGCTGATCCCAAGATCATGGAACTTGTGGGGAAGCGTTGCGGTTTGTCCTGGCTCCTCACGAGTAACCACAAGGAGCTGGGAGCCAGGCACAGCCACAGAGCTCTGTGCCCATCGGGGGTGGGTTGGGGGGAGCGGGAGAATTTTTTTAAAAAAAGACTTACGGTATCTTCTGCGCACAAGTGCTTGTGCGCTCCTTCTTCTTTAAAACAAAAAAAATGGCGGCCACAATGTCACGCGCTGCGTGTAGGCCAGTGCAACAATCTCACGAACATAAAATTGTGAGATCATCACAGTAAAAACCCCTGTCCTAGCTGAGACTTGTGTGTTTGCTCATACCTTGGGATGATTTGCAGGTTTGTTTGTTGCTACTTGAGTGCTTATTTGATTACAAATAAACAAGCAGGGCATAGTGGAAATATATTTTTTATTATTGCATTTTTATCCCGCCTTTTTTCTTCCAAGGAACCCAAGGTGGCGTACATAATCCTCCTCCTTCCATTCTATCCTCACCACAACAACCCTGTGAGGTAGATTGGGCTGAGAGTCTGTGACTGGCCCAAAGTCACCCAGTGGGTTTCCATGGCCGAGCGGGGATTAGAACCCAGATCTCCTGACTCCCAGTCCAACACTTTAGCCACTAAGCCACACCGGCTCTGGTTAACTCCATTAAAACCTGTAGCATTCCTCCTGAAAGGCACAAGAACATGGGAAATGGGAAGAATGAAAAGGTTGAAATCAGACAAACCCCACCTGAAGGCTTACAGGATGAATACTTTACAACCCTCAATGCTCTTTCAACACCAATTATTTCTGAGTCAGATAATTTCTGTGAGAAAAGAAAACAGTACGTGTGAAAAATCATACTTAATTAGATGGTCACAAACAGAGACAAATGTTGTCTAAAAAGGGTGTGTGCTTGACTTGATTTGTATTCAAGTCTTTGTCCATTTTCAACTAAGTCCATTTGTTTCTCATCCTTGATTTCCCATTCGCAAATCTCATTAATCTATTTCACAGAATTTCTGTGAGGGTGACAAGGATTGTAAAACACACTGAATACTAACAACTATAGAAATTATTATAGCTTATAGCTATAGTTTACAACTATGTCATCTTTGTTCTTTTGCCTTGTATAGAATATACACTCAGATAAAATCATAGAGGCTGAATGCTTATCAAGAGTATAGTCTACGAATGATGGTTGAGATCAGTTGCTGGGAGTGATATTTGCAAGTACTTTAAAGTTAGCAATGAACTGTTTGCATAATGGATACTTCAGACAAGAAAATTAATATAACTGGATCATACAACTCTCCCCCACCCGCAAAAACTCTAAAAGAAATGCTGACTGGTTATTGATTTAATTGAAATTTGGTGGGAAGCTGCAGCATGGATACTACACTGCTGGCAATTAAGAACGTAAAAGAAGACAAATTGTCGTTCCAAAGCAGTGAATGTATCCAGTTGACAGAAGAAGTTTGTGTTTATTTTCATTCCTATCCCACCCTAATTCTAGAACTTAAATGGGGCACGTAACTTTTACTGCTATGAATTTAAAATAATAATTTTAAAAAACTGTCCCCAAGGGGCTCACTTGATAATGTTATTATGTAATACAGAAATAAAGAACAAAAATAGAACTATTACAGAAATAATTTGAGACATCAAGTTCTACTGGTAGCTATAAATTATTATTTAGATTGCTATTTTAAAAGGGAGATTGCTTTTCTTCCCTCCTTCCTCCTGCAGATATATTTCATAGAATCATGGAATAGTAGAGTTGGAAGGGGCTTATAAGGCCATTGAGTCCAACCCCCTGCTCAATGCAGGAATCCACCTTAAAGCATCCCTGACAGATAGCTGGTCAGCTGCCTCTTGAATGCCTGTAGTGTGGGAGAGACCACAACCTCCCTAGGTAATTGGTTCCATTGTCATACTGTTCGAACAGTCAGGAAGTTTTTCCTGATGTCCAACCGGAATTTGGCTTCCTGTAACTTAAGGCCAGTGGCAAATGTTTCTTTCCTGGGCAAGGTCCTTGAGTAAGTAGTTGCCAACTAGCTCCAGACACTCTTGAATGAGTCTGATTATCGGGATCAATTTCAGTCAGACATAGCCCCTGCACTTTTCATACTTGTATAGAAGAGGGAATTTCAGCAGGTGTCTCTTGTAATCAAAGCTACACCTGCTGAATTTCCCTCTTCTGTGCAACCATTAAACGGTGCAGGTCCCAAGAATATAAAAGGTAACTATATGAGAACATTGTCAACAATCACAAGTGTCTGTGATGATGATGATGATGATGATTTATTTATTTATTTATATAGCACCATCATGGTGCTGTACATAGTAAAAGAATAAACCCTGCCATAAATTATTCCTGAACATATAACCCATTCAACGCAGCCAATGAAGCGATGCACAAGTAGAAACTACCATCTGCCTTTGCAGGGTGATCAAAGGGGCAGGAGAATTCCTCCCTTGATCTTTACCTATAAGGAGGCAGCCCGTGAAGGCAGGGGGCACCACTGTCAGCATCCCCACTTCAACCCCTCAATTGTTTCGCAGACGAGTGAAAAAACTAGCACCTTGAATCAGGCTTGGGAACATATAGTGAACTGCTTCACTAGCTTCTGCTTTGGCCACTCAGCACCAAAATGCTTGTTCTGCTCTCTTTAGCAGTGAGCAGAATAACCTTAATGGCCAAGTACACCTTTTTAGTCAACAAAGAGCAGATGTTCACAGTCTTTACTGGCAAGACTACCTGTGCTAATGCAGGATTTGTATAACACACATCTTGACTAATCAGGCCAGACTCTTTAAATCAGGGAACCTGAAAGCATCAATAGTGATCATTCTTTAAAACACCCGTTGATAGGAAGATGTCTTAGCCTGAGACAGACCATTAATCCATCTAGTTCAGTACTGTCTACACTGATTGATTGTGGCTCTCTGGGGGCATTTCTACACCTGTCTTTTTTCCTGGGATTGTCCCTGGATCGTTCCTGCGCATCCAAATGACACACAGGGGATCCCGGGAGCAGGCAGAGATGATCCCTCCGTTTTCCTGGGATAACCTTTAGGTGTAGAAAGGGCCTAGGAGTCTCCTAAGCGGGGATGCCAGGGATTGAACCCTGAACCTTCTGCATAATACCAAAAGGGAGAGAGAAAGAGAGTTTTGCAGTTCCTGACGTGTTTTGAGAATACCTCTTTATCAAGGGAAATTGCTTGATAAATAATTGTTTAGAACTTCTTGTATCTAGCTCACTCAAGAAACAAAAAAGTTCTAAGCAATCATTTGGAAGTTTTGGATCAGATCAAGAAATTCCCTGAATAAAGAGATATCCTCAACATATTCTTTAACTTGAGGACATTCCTACCAGTTATGTACAAATGTTCCACTCCCCATTCTACGTCTCCAAAATAAATTTGATAAATTGGGGTATATTCCTGCCGGTCTAACTGGTGTATATGGCATTTTGTAGACGTTTTTCTTTAATGCCACATCCCAAAAAGAGTTCTTAAAGAATTCTTAAAGATTTAGGATGGGTAACAATAAATTTTTTAAAAATTAAATCACATTCAAATATTCCATTAAAATAGAACAAAACAGAATAGAATTCAGTCAGAGTAACATAATATTTTAAAACTCCAAGACTTTGTCTTCCAGTAATCACCTCAAACAGTTAGATTTAACTATATCATGTCCAAATGAGTTATCACCTTACATACATGGCAAGAACAATGTTTTGATTTTCTCAGAAAAAATATTTTTGTATAGTGAACATTAGCAAAAAGAAGGATTTTCAATACACAAAAGTGTTCCCACATGTTTATAATTACCAGATTTAAAGTTACAAATCTCCTATTATTATTGTATTATCTCTATGTCCCAGAATTTCCGTACTATACCTTTTCCACCCATATCCAGAGACAATTCAGTCACTTCACAACTGTAGTTGCAGTAAAAGTTAATATCCTTTGCAAAGTTAATAGTCTATTCAAATCTAAGGATGAGACATTTTTCTCAGGTAAGCTATTCAGAAGAAAATGGAAGGACAATTCTTTTATTTTTATTTTAACCCTCCCTATTCCACAGTGTATTTATATGAAAATAAATTTTTATCTATTACCCTTTAAAGCAAAATATAAAACTAATAAAAACTAACAATCTCTGTTGAAGGAGGAGAAAGCAACCTAACACCAAGGCCAGTACATAGTCCATGGGTGCAGGGAAAGATTGAAGCCAATGCCTTCCACAACTATTTTCATTTATTTATGTGTTGTTTACTTGTTAATATATTTTTATCCCACAAGGACTCTCAAGGTGGTCAGCAGCATTTAGAAAAACAAAAATTAACTACTCACAAAAAGTAAAACAAGACAATAAATCATTACAACAGAACTTGGTAACGCTCCCTAAATATTTGTCTATTTTTAGACACAAAAGTTCTGAAAAAAAGGTAAATAAAATATAAGGTTGTGAAAGCTCACTATTACGTTTAACACTGCTGCTAATATGAAATTCTGTTTGCCAAGTGGTGCATATAGGTTATACCAGTTATATATATCCATCATCTTTGTGGGTTAGTTCTATTGACTACGACCCCAAACCAGACATACTCAAGTGCAGCAGGAGTCTGCACATCCATAGAGTTTAAGCATCCCCTCTTCTTCCAACACAAAACAGATTATCAGCATGCCACACTCAACAACCTATGGAGTCAATAATAGGTTGTTGATTAAAAGCAGAAGTGGCTGCTGCGCCATAGGCAACACATCCACTCTTTCCTTTTTGCTCCCGACAGACCATCGTTTGTTTAACCCACGGGCTGTCATTCCTCCCATGTCTCTGTATACCAGTTGCTGAGGAACGCAACCTGGGGTGATCTATTACACTCATGTCCTACTTGTGGGCTTTCCACAGGCAGCTGGTTGACCATGGTGTGAACAGAATTCTGAAACAGAAAAGCCTTTGATTTGATCCAGCATGGCTCTTCTTATGCTCTTATTAACATGTGTCACTCCCAGATTGTCTACCTGATTGTTCTGTTTGTTAAAATATTTCATATTTATTTGTTGCAATTTTCTTATTTAATTATTTTGTTACAAGGAAGGAAGAGAAAGGAAAGGACATGAATGAAGAGGAAACGCCACAACTAAAATGTCCGTACCATGTACAAAAGTGGATTAACCTGCTGAGCCCCATTTTTTTTATATTCCTAAAGTGAAGCCCACAAAAATGTCTTAGGGCTAGACAGAACCTCCTGGCAACTAATGTCATTTCATTCCAATGGTAGGTAGCGCCAAACGCAAAAGTGGCAGAGCCCAAAATACCAGAAATACCAGCATAATTTAGTTTAAAGCTCTTACAGCCAATAACTAAGCCTGATGAAACATCTCAGTCTTTTAGAATGGAGGGAAGGGGTCAGTGGTCTGGGGAAAATAGATGGAGACAGAGGGAAAGAGCCTGGCCTTCTGAAGACCCCACCCCCCAAAGGTAGATTTTGCCCCCAGGCCTGAGGTTTTCCACCCCTGCCCTATATTATTAAAGTCATTATATTGCATTCTACAAAGCCCTACCTGTGAGTAAGTTGCAATAGTTAAGGTTTTGTTGTTTTATGCGTTCCTGGGTTTTTTATGCTATAAATGTTTTCAAGTTATTCTTGCTTAGTCTTCCCATGTGTTCACCCTACCCTTAGTTTTAATAAAGCTTTCTGCTTTATAATCTGTGAGCCCTCTTTGCCTTAGCTTGGGTCGGTGCTAAATCCGGTATCAAAAGGTCACGGAAAACCGTGCTCAGTCTTTACAGCATTCTCTTGTGCTTTCTTGAAATTACACACCCATCATTCCCACTCTTGCTCCTTGTAAAGACAGGAAGGTTTCAGAGTTGTAGGGATGTTTTCTGAGCATTCTTATCAAGGACCTATTAATTTTTGGCTTCAATCAAGCAAATGTTTTTAAAAGGAACATTAACCTTAAACACATGGTTTATACTCAGCACAATGTGTGTCAAATAAAAACGTATTACTGCTCCATCCAAGTTTTGTTACATTGACCCTGTTCAGATGACATGCTGAGCCACGGTGGTTAAACGTTTTGAGCTAAACATCATGGCTTAGCGTGTCATGTGAACCGTTGTTTAAATATGCTTACTAACCATTTTCTGCCAAAGGCTTAGTGGCCTAACCGTGGCTTAGCACATTATCTGAACAGGCTCATTAAGTATTATAAATACAATATATATTATTAAATAAAGCAACAAAAAATAAGAAATCTTACCCTGAAATTATGATTAACTTAATTTGATGCTGTCAAAACAACAACAACTAGAACTTTAAATAAATGACTCGAAAGCAGGGCCACAAAATAAATATAAGCATCTTGATTTTGTATTAACTTTGCAGTGAATAGACTTTGACACTGCAAAACAGACATCTGGCTATAAAAATTGTCATGGATTTAGATATATGGTAATTATAATAGATTTATTATATGGATTTGTTATATGGATTTATTAATTATATGGTAATTATATGGTATTATATGGCACCAACCATGTGATCTGTAAAAAGCTACACACCAAAAATACTTTGTTCAGAAGCATAAACTGAAATTGCAGAACCTAATTCCAATAAAATTATCTTAGTTCTTATATCTTTCCCCAACCCCCTAAAGTATTTGTAAAGTTAATCAAACACATTGACTGGGTTCAGACAACACGATAACCAACGGTTGGTTATTGTGTCATCTGTTGAGTCATTTTCACAACACAGTTGGTTATTTGACCGAAATAACCAATGTAAATAACCAACTCTGTGCCGAGTTGATTAGTTTAACAGCCATTGGTTATTGTGTCATCTGTTGGGCACCGTTGACTATTTCATCACATACAGTTGGTTATTTTCAGCGACGACAGAGTCCCCTAGCAAGAGCAACCAAAGTGGAAGCTGCTTCTCTAGTCCAGCCAGCAGAACTCACAATGGCTGATGGGATACCAGCAGGAAGACTGAGGGTGAGAGAGAGGGCGGGGGATGTGTTAATCAAACACACTGTTGACTAATAGTCAACTTGATGCTGGCCTTAATCCACACAATGGTTGATTATAACCATGTCATGTGGGGAGTAGCCCCTTGATAATCAACAGTGGAGTTGACGGTTAACCCACTATTGTGTTGTCTGAACCCAGCCAAAGTGTCTGGCAAGGGTTGATGTCTTTGTTTTTGTAATTTTAAACAATGAAAAAGTAATCATTAATTATTAAAGAAACAGAATATATTGGCTTGCAAACTCTGGCTGTCAGCTAAAATCATCACAGAATGCAGTATAAATGAATGAGAAGCCTCTTATTCTTTACATTAGAAAAGTCATACATAATTACCTATTAAAGTGACACACAAACTTCCCTCTGTCTTTGAAAGGCTATATACCAAAGTCCAATAAGATATTTTTTTCTGCTTCATGAATTAGCATTCTGCTTAACGATTATTGTATGCTTCAGCAATGTGAGCAAATCCCTACGCTGCTTTCACAGCTATCATCTACAGCTGAAACAAAACAGAAATTCATGCTGACACTCTCCCATCACAAAGTAATTGGTCATGCAACTTGAAAACAGTGCTAAATTGAAATATAACCTTTACGTTAAAAAGCAGCAGCAGCAGAAGCAATAGAAGAGCAGGACACCCTTTAAGAATCAGAGTCGGAGGAGAAATACACTGTGACTACTCATGGCTAGAGAGCAATATCTTTAGAAGTTGATCCATAGAACATTCCATAGGTGGGTTTATCCAACTTAACTTTACCGATAAGCAAACAGGAATAGATGATGGCACACTATTAAAGAGCAAAGAGCAATTTAGAGTAAGTGACTTAATGGGCCAGTTTGCACGGCACAGTTGGGCCATAGTTGGTTATTTAAGCAACGAGATATGAAGCAAAATGTTCAGACAATATTCAGCCAAACTGCATTGCTTAGTACCTAACTGCATGATCCTGTGCATGTCTACTCAGAAGTAAATCCCTCTGAGGCCTTAGCTAGACCTAAGGATTATTCCAGGCAAATGGAGGGGTCGTCCCTGCCTGCTCCCAGGATCCCCTGTGTGTCATTTGGATGAACAGGAATGATTCCGGGACAATCCCGGGATATAGGCCTGGTCTAGCCATGGCCATAGTCTCAGTAAGTATGGATAGGATTGCAATTATGTCTGAGTAGATTTGCATTGGATTTTTGTTGAACATTATTTTTTTCCCAGTCACATCAGAGTCAAAGATAAAAAGGCCACCTGACAAAACAAGAACAACAAAGCACCAAACTACAAACAGAGGTACTCAGCAAGGCATTGCTACGTGCAAGAAAAGGAAGAGCACATTGTAAAGGATACTGCAGCCTTTTGCAAGTGAGCTGAAGGTTACTTTTTTAGACTAACAGTGCAGTCTTTTACTCAGAAGTAAGGCCGACAGCATTCAACGAGGCTTAGGATTGCAGCTTTAGGTTTCTTACAATACATAATCGTCTTAATTTTTATTTAAACTTTGAGGGTTCAAATGCCTCTTATATGCAGAAGAATCTAAGAAAACCCAACCAGTTGTTTCATTCCTATAAAGTAACTTTGAAAGAGGTCATTTGCAATGAGAAAATGAGCAGAGGAGGCCTAGTTCCAAAAGACTACTTTACTAAGGATTCATTCGCACATGCATTTTCCTCACTTGTTTGCATATTTGGATGAATTAGCCACAAATAAGTCTAATATCACCCAGTGTCACTTCAAAGATTATGCTTTTCATGTGAAGGCAATTCACACAGACAGATGTCAGTCATCAAGCATGGAGCATGTTTGGATTAGCCCAGGTTCTGATAATTGCTTATTTAAACCCTTTTCAGGCTGCCATAGATGCCTGAGATGCTTTTACACAGAAGTGCAGTGAACGGAAGGTCTCATAGATTACCTCTTTGTACTAAAAGAAATGGGAACTGTAAAGTAGTAGGCTTCTATATCCGCAGTAATGAAGTGTTCGGCATTTTAAGGTCAGTCTACAAGTGGTGTTTTTTCCCCCTCACAATACCCAAACTTCCATTTTTTTCATGTATAAATAAAGAAGAACACTACGACCTTTTCAAGCTGTCAAAGGAAAGTAAATGTTTGCTCTGGCATGACAGCTCTGGCATAAAGCTGGAGGCAACAAAAGCCTGTGAATCCTTACCTAACTCTTCCTGCTACTTGATCTGCACTTGGCTAAAACATGAGGACTCAGCGGACTTCTTTTCAACCTAGCGTTATTTTGCAAATGCACATAAAGAAAATGCTGTTTCAGCTATTTTCAATTACATATTCATCATCATTTTATTTATTTATTATTTTATTTATTACATTTTTATACCGCCGAATAGCCGAAGCTCTCTGGGTGGTTCACAAAAATTAAAACCATAATAAAACAACCAACAGGTTAAAAACACAAATACAATATACAATATAAAAAGCACAACCAGGACAAAACCACGCAGCAAAATTGATATAAGATTAAAATACAGAGTTAGAACAGTAAAATTTAAATTTGTGCTAAAATTAAGTGTTAAAATACTGAGAGAATAAAAAGGTCTTCAGCTGGCGACGAAAAGAGTACAGTGTAGGCGCCAGGCGGACCTCTCTGGGGAGCTCATTCCACAGCCGGGGTGCCACAGTGGAGAAAGCCCTCCTCCTAGTAGCCACCTGCCTCACTTACTTTGGCAGGGGCTCACGGAGAAGGGCCCCTGTAGATGATCTTAAGGTCCAGGCAGGTATAGGCACACATATTAGCAAAATACCCATTTTCTAAAATAGGGATTGCCTGCTAATAAAATCTCTAACATGTTTCCAAGAGATTATATAATGAGTATCCTCATATGATGAAACAATTATTTCTCTTTATGGCAGAAATGAGATGAAGAAGTGGTTAAAAAGCTACACTGCCATCTACTTGTCACCCGATCATTCTTGGTGGCCTTAGCTAAATAGCCTGGAAGTTATATAACAGCAGAGGCAAGAAAGTGGGTGTTCATTTACTTATTAGGACCATTGCTTAAATCATATTTCCCCAACCAGTTGGACTGGTTGCAGACATTCATACTGGGCTCTGCCAGGTAATGTGATACTTTCAGATTTCAGTACCCTGAGTACTAATGGATAGAATAAAATCTCAGACAATTGTAGATCCTCCATTTTTTAAAATATAAATTATAAAATGGAGGACTGTCTTCATCCAGGGTGAACCAGACAGGTTCCACCAACCAACCAACCAACCCTCCCCTTCTTTCTCCATATCATCTTAAGACTCTGACCATACAGACGTCCTGACTACAACATCTATACAGATTTTGCCCACCATCAACCTGCTTTTTCTAACATCTTTCCTGATGAAGAGATTTGGAGATCTTGAAAGCATGCACTTTTTTGTGTGATTTTTTTTTAGTTGGCCTAATAAAAGTATTACACCAGGGGTGTGGGAACTCAGACCCAGAGACCAACTCCAGACCTTCTGGGTTCCCAATCTGGCTCTCTGGGGTTTCCCAAATGGCCAGCCCCACTCCAAGCTCTTAATAAGGAGAAAATATTATAACTTCTATTTTGAATATTTATCTATGGGAGATGATGTAGTGGCAAAATAAGAATTTATTTTCAGACACTCCAATTTCTGGAAAATGCAATATGCCATTACACCAGTAATACAAGCCAACGATGTGTCAGATTTACCGCTTAAGAATATTAATTCAAAAAGCAATCAAGAGACATAGAAATGGGTGGAGAGAGCTTGTTGGAGCAGGATAATTGGGAGGCCTGCACCTAAAGACTGCTTTCCTATCCAGCCTTTCCTCTCACCTAGGTACAAGTTACGTGTAATCCACATTATGAGCTGTGTACTGGGTGGTGGAAGATCACTGGTTGCAAAATTGTAAATATCCGGCAATTCAGATAAATGAGGAATACTTTATTTTTTAAAAAAATGCTTTGGATCCTAAGATGAACACACTAGGAAGGAAGACCCCTACTCCTTTCGCAGCTGCCTGGATCCCCAAAAGCCTCTCCAAAGGTTTGGAAGCTCTCCTGACAATAGGACGTGGGAGGCTCTCATGGCTGGGGAGTCCATACTCAAATGATTGCCACAAGCACAATAGATTCCTATTTCTTCCTTCCCCATCATGTTCACATGCAGTAGCAAGAGCCAATGGGATGATTGGGCATGGTTTGTGCATGCCTCGCATCATCGGAGGTTCTGGCTCACTGAAGTGCCAATTTCACTTAACACCTATCTGAGAGCCATATAGAGCAATAAGAAGGCTGGATGAATAGGAGTTTGTGCACTAAGCTTCCATTTAGGAGGTTCCATTGCATATTCTTTTCTTTTTTCTGGACTGAAGTAACGACCAGGATAATATTTATATGTAGTGTGGTTGCTTTGAGTTAGCAACTTAGAATTTTCTTTACAACCTGAAAATGTTCGAAAACAACTTTGAACAAAAGCATTCAGCTCCATACCTTAAGGCATGTTTTCATTTAGCTCATTACAATTTGCAATCCACCAGATCAGCAAAGTGGGTACTGATTATCTATTTAGGAACTGGATGAGGGCTTTCCACAAAAGTAATAGTTAAAGGTGTGTGTGTTAAAGGTTTGCCTCTCAATTTCATTGCAGAAACAATTTTCAGTTCAAATGTCTATTTACAGGACACTACATTTCTTTTACACACACTTTACAGAACTCTCTCTCTCTCTCTCATGCTTGAGCTGATTGGGCTGCAAAACCAATTTCCTGTCAGGCACTCACAATTTTAAATTCACTGCGCAGTTGGCAGGTTGTTAAATTGCTGAAAGCCTCTTTGGGCAGAAGTAGCTTCATTTGCTGTGAGCTTCCATGTCAAGAGCCTCGACTCCTTCAAAAAAAGAACACCTTTCAAAATGATTTAAGGTTTTTACTTCTTTTGCATCACTCAGTTAAGTCAAGGAACATCCATGCAATTCTCATTTTGAATAAAAAATAATTTCCATCATAAACCTAAAACTGAGCATAGCCAAATTATGGCTTTACTTTGAATCCCTTTATCATGTGAGACCAAAAATACAAGCCAGTGGTTTATAATCACATCCATTCTAAGACCAGCTTCAAAGCTCTAAGCACTGCTCTGAATTGTCTCCATAGATCACAAGCAAAGAGATGATGGAAGCATAATCAAAATAAGGAAACATGCTGTATCTGAAACTATATTTTTGACTGCTTTATCTCTACATTTTTTCAGAGGAATTCATGTATAATAGCAAATTCTGCCTCTGCAATCTCCTTACTGGAGAACCCATCTGGATTTGTATGTAGCCCAGTAAGTACTAATTGTTCAGCGAGGAGGAAATTTCTCCTTAAGGCAGATATGAAACCACAAGATGCTCGCTCCTTCCTTCCTTCCTTCCCTCCCAGAGAACCAACTTCTGTCTTGGTCCTTGAAGATGACAGAGGGAAGATTTGGCACAATGCCTTGTTTCTACAGCAGGAAGGATACTCTGATCTCACCAGCAAATTAAATACCATATAAACAAGAAGAACTCTCAAAAGGTCATCTGGCCACACTCAAGCAGCTTTTATTCTACTTTACCTGCCCCTGAGAAATGTATTTCAGCCGTTCTTTAGAATCCCTGAAGTGGGGTGGGGGGTGGGGGGCTCAACATGCCCTGGGACACTTGCTCCATTAACTGTTCTGTTCTAGTAAGACGACTTCCTATAATGTTCTTATACAGGGAAGAATGACCATAGACATCATGAAGCTCACCAGCTCCAAAGGTTCGGACAATGTTACTGCATGCATTTGACGGTGCCAATTATATATTATGTTTTTATGCTTTCTTCCAGGACCCTTAAGGTGGCAACCATATTTTTTTCCATGTATTCTCCCATCCACACATTGACCAGATCCAAACCTGCTTATCTTCATCTGCCTTCAGTTCATACCCTGGGACCAATGAAACGTGAGTGAGTTTTGTCAATACTTTTTGTTCCATATTGTTGTGGCACTGCATTGGGCATTGTTATAAAGGAATTCTGAAAGTCCCTAGCTCAAAAAAGGAACAATAGAAAGAAGGAAAAATAGCCCTCAGCTTCTACAGATCTCCACAGTGGCTTGTAACTATTTGACATCTATACCGAAAAAGAATAGCTATACTTTTTTTTTTAATGGAAATACAAGTAACAGATACATGGTGTTGAAGACTGAAACCACTCCAAGGGCATTTGCCAGTTGGCTGATATATAAATTTAATAAATAAATAAATAAATAAGATTAAGAATTGCTCGTCTTTGCACCATGAACTCATTTATGCCTTCATTCTTTTTTCTTTTTACATAAGAAAAGGAAATAATTTCATGTTATTATCCCACTATCCATATTTTGTCCTTAGATAATATTAACAATATGCTTCTTTTCTACCCATAAGTGTGAAGGAGGAAAAGAGTAGCTCTGCTTTTTAAAAACAAACAAATATATTCTTTAGAATTATGAATCATCAAAAGAAAAGGAATCTATGTTACCTTCTAGGTTAAAAGTTCAGAATAAAAATCCACAACTTATCCTGATGCAGAATATATATATTTTTCAGCCAAAATACAAGAGTCTCTTGTGCTAAAGCTAACTTAGTAATTAATACGGAGAAGTGTGAAAAATATTGGCCTTTGCTAGACAAGGGGTTAGCCCGGTGCGAGGCCCGGGCTCGTCACTGTGCGTCCAGATGATGCACAGGGGATCCCGGGCTCAGGCAGGGGTCAAATCTCCCTGGCCCTGGGGTAACCAGCACCACTTGTGGCCCGGTATTTCCCGCGGTCTCGGGCTGAGCCCGAGACCGCAGGTGTGTAGCTCATTCCACCACTTTTCCCGGCTAATGCATTTACTTGCGAGTAGCTGGGAAAAGCGGTGGACGGGGCACAGCACTCCACAGGAGCACTGCGGCCATCAGGGCAGGGTGGGGAGATAGGGGGGAATTGGATCCATGGGGAGAAGGGGGGACATTGGAGCCAGAGCAGGGGGACATCGGAGCCCGGGGGGGAGCAAGGAATCCTTTTTCTTAAAAAACAAAAAACCCTTACCTTTATCATTGGTGCGCTCCTGTGCACATGGCCTTTAAAAAAAAAATGGTGGATGCAACGGGGCTTTCCTTTAGCCCATCGCATCTGACGTATAGACTGGGGTGACAGCCCGCGCTAGCTGCAGCGCAGGCTCACCCCTCCTCCCCACCGGACTTTCAGGTAGGTCTAGCAAAGCCCCTAGTATCTCCTGCTGGGGTAGAGGTGTTTTGAATCGGAGCTGAAAATCTTTCCATGGACACTGATAAATTCTTTGGCATGACTTCCTCGTCCAAAGTTACCCTCTAAAATACAGAGAATTTTTTTTCAAGCACAGGGACACATCATCAAAATAAGAACCTGGGTTAATTCCAACCATATATTTGCTTTCATTTTATTAAATCCATTGCTGCATCCTTCAGGGGAGACCTACAAGAACTGCCACTTGTTTTACATTAAAGCAGAAACTCTGCAAAAGCACCCAACAGTTAGCTTTCATCCTCAGCTTCAGTCATGTCCTCCCACCTCTCTCACACCAACCAAACATCTATCAATTCCATAACTTGTTCCTACTGACTAATCTTCCTACAGGCTATCTACTAACACATTAATATCTATGTTCCTTGGCAGTTGCATAAAGGTTAGAAAAGAGATTTCAAGTAGTTCCCCAGTGAATATTTTTAGCTGGGGGTCTTGAAAGGGCTGAAGAAGTTCTCTTGCAAATATTTTCAGCTGGGGTGTTTTAGAGAAGCTGAAATGTTACCTCAACCACCTCTGCCAATATTTCTCTTTTTTCACAACTGTTCACTGGTATTTGCAGGCCCTCTTGGCTTCTCAGAGTTTCTCATTATTTGCAATTTCATACATTTGTGGAAGTGAAGGGTGAGAAATAATGAGATGAGACACAAGATTGGATTTAAAATATGTGCCACATTTATTGAAAGAACTGCAGAAGGGGGGCAGGCCTAAGTGGGCATCAACTATTGGCCACCCTTGATGCCATTCCGGGATCGGGCGAGGCAATCACAGCCCATATGGTGGAGCTTGTTCATTCGCCACCATACGTGCTTCCCCCTTATGGGGTCGGGAGGCCTTCCGGTGTCAAACCATCCTCTTGCCGCTGGGCTCTGAGTGATTTGAGGAGGATTGGCCTCAAAGGTAACCCTTATCCCCCCATCTAGTGCCGCTGGGCTCCCAGTGGTTGGCCCTCAGGGATTTCCTATCACCATAAACGGTGCCCATGAAAGCTCACCAATTTACACCTTACCCCAGATGCTCACTCCTATCCGCCTACCCATCAAATGTGACCAAAACCAAATCAACCTAATTAAGCACCCTGCCTGTCTTACACTGTGAAGTGTCCATTTCTCCTATTCTTTTCCAGTTTTGCCTGAAGAACAGCTCTCCCACTTGTAGAAAAGTCTGGCTATATTGGATTTCAGGGCTGGGTAACGGCTTTTCCCAGCCACAAGCGCTTTTGTGCCTGCAAAAAGTTGGTGAATTAATTTCACATTATTAGAATAGAAGACATCATCTAAGCCACTTATGTAATCGCTACAGGAAGTAAGCATGTAAAATGATCTAATCCACTTCTGGAAAAGATGGTGGTCACAGCACTTTTGTAATTCAAAGACATGATCATGTGGATAAGCTCTACTTGTATGAACTGCAATGCTGTTCTTTGCCTAATGACAACCATGACTGCCTGTGGCAGTCAGATTTGTACTAGTGCCTGACCCAGGAAAGGCTGGGGAATATTGGGAGAATAAGAAGCCTAGGATGTGACCGAAGCACACTGTTGAACTCTTGAAAAGTGTAATAAAGAATTAAGAAAGGGTGATTCTTTGGAAAGGAAGAACAAGGAAATTGAATAGGGATACATTCATTAAAATGTAGAGAATATGAGTGTAAGATGTGCGCCATCTTCTTTACTCTAGTCCTAGCCCCATGTTATGCCCCCGCCTTGTATCAACTCCATATGCAAGAGATAGGATAAACATGAATTCATCTTGTTAGCCCCCTTTTCAGTGTATTTGTATAGTGTTTATTCTAAATTTATTTAGAAAGTTGAAACATTTAACTTTAGCAAATATTCATAGTTATTAGGAATATAATTACATGTATGCAAAAGTATCTACATAAATTAGCATTTAGCAGTTTTCTTTTCTATGCCAATGCCAACCCTGCACTTAAATAATCTACCCTTATATACACCCTTATGACATTAATGATTGTCAGAGGAGGCCCTGCTTGTCATTCCGAGATGAACAGAATGTCATCATGAAGAACCTTGATGGAGGGCCTTCTCTGTAGTGCCACCCACCCTCTGGAACACCCTCCCTTGTGTGGTTCGGGAGGCAGGAAATGTAACATCCGTCAAACGCCTCCTGAAAACGTATATTTTTAGACAGGCTTATTCTAGTTTTATATGACATTTTTGAAGTTTTAACTCTTTGATTTTTGTATATTATGGTTTTAAGTGTAAACTGCCCAGAAAGTCTTGGCTGTTGGGCAGTATAAATATGCAATAAATATAAGAGTGAGGAGTATTAGGCTTTCCCCACCCTTCTTCCTATATTTCTGTTTTCCAGCTCAACTAGCTTCTGTTTTTACTTCCTTCTACTTGGTGGTTTATTGCCCTGGGCAATATCTTTTGTGTACATATGTCTGCTAACAGCATGCTAATTTATGCATAAATAATGACATAATTATTAAAAACCTGACATCTATAGACTAATTTTAGGAGCACAAGGTTGTTAAACTTGTTTGCATGAAACAGATATGAACATTTATTATCCAAAGACTGCAATCGCTTTACTAGACACACTTACTAGAAAATGAATGGGTTCAGATGACACGATAACCAACAGTGGTTTAAATAGTCAATGCGTCATCTAGCGGGAGTTTTTTAAATCAGTGGGTTATTTGGCTGAAATAACCAACGTAAAGAACCAATGCTGGGCAGAGTTGGCTATTTGAACCACCACTGGTTATCGTGTCCTGTGGCGGGCACCATCAGTTATTTCATCAGCCATTGTTGGTTATTTTTGACGGCTACAGAGTCCAGCTGCTAGAACTTCATTCCAAGTTCTGCCTAGTAACAGATTGCGCACATAGTCCGATCTTGCCTAACCCGGCTCACGGCGGGCTCCTCAACTGTCAAACACTCTCGCTGTTGTGCGGTCAGCCAGCACACAGGCTTATCCATTGCTGTTATCATGCCTAACGTTGGGTGGGGCAGGTGGTAATTAATTTGGTCACCCATAGGGAAATCTGACGTGTGCTTACAAAACAGTCTCAGAAGTTTAGCAAACTGTAATTGCAGGTGGGGGGGTGTGATTCCATGCTTTCACGCCAATGAAAACCTACTAGGGTCTATTTGCCCCAGGCGCCCTCTTACTCCCATCTTTCTAGCATGCCATGGGTGACTGAGGGGTGCAATGTACGAAGATATAGACTTCCTCCCCACCCGGGCAGACAGCCTGCCAAGTCTGAGCACGGTCCAGAAAGCCCTTGCAGAGATATAAGCATCACCCCCTTTTCGGCGCATCCACAACCTTTCTGTCCCTCCCCCCTCTGGATGGGGAGTGGGGATTGTGTGCTGATGCCACTTCCTCCTCAACTGGGCAGCCAGCCTGCCAAGACTGGGCACAGTCCCACACATTAAAACAGAGGTTCAGGCCTCGGTTCAGGGAAGCTGTTAACTTTGCTGTTTTAATTCTATATTTTAACCTATATCAATTTTTGCTGTGTGGTTTTAATCCTGGTTGTGCTTTTTATATTGTATTTTGTATTCATGTTTTTAAATTGTTGGTTGTTTTTATGCTTTTCATGGTTTTAATTTTTGTGAACTGCCCAGAGAGCTTCGGCTATTGGGAGGTATAAAAATGTAATAAATAAATAAATAAATAAAATAAATAGCATGACATGTGAACCAGATCTGTGTCTTGTTTACAGCAAGGAGAGGTGGAGCAAGCATACAGTGCTTCTACAAAGCAAGCTGCATTTTGCAATTCAGGAGTTAATCATATTCTATAAACCAAACAGTTATTCCCAACTTGAGGAAAGGTAATAATCTACAGAAGGAATGTATTTCTGAATGTTGCCAAGCTGGATTAATCAAAAATCATTCAATATAGTATGTTAATCCATGAATAAAACTCCTAAATAATGAGTCTTCCCAATACCAAAATAATCTCACTTGGGAAACTCAAGTTCTTTTCTGATTAATTAATTTATTTTTATTTTATTACATTTATATACTGCCCCATAGCCAAAGCTCTCTGGGCGGTTTACAGAAGTGTTAATATACACTTTTGTTAAATGGTTATGCTAGCTAACATTAAACAACATAACTGAAGTTACCTGCAGATCTGTATTTCTAATAAAGCACCCTCATAAATATAGTAGAGTGTAAGTTGCAACAGCACTGTGCCGAATAAGCATAATGCAGCTTTAGGGAACTTCCTATTCAGTTCTGTGAAAAGACTATATTCTCTGAGTGGCCAAGTGGCAAAAGATGCCATCTCGCTTGAGGGAGTTCCACCACTGGAGAAGGGCAGTCTAACCTTCTGTCACGCCAAATTTTCCAGGGCTTCAGTCAGAGAAGTACAATTATCAAGCAACCAAGCCACATTAATAATAATAATAAAAAATTCACAAACAGAGCCAGATATTTCCTTTTTATGTAATACAATGACCTACATTGTGCTGAGAGTTAAGGAAAACAACCCGCTCAAGTGTGAGATAAGGTACTTTCTCATCAGCTGCCACCCTAAAAGCCTTTTGGCTACCAGAGACCTAGACATATTGGTGTAACCCCAAGCACACCTGATATATTCTAGCAAACAGTTGTAAGGAGGGTAAATGAGAGGCACCATAACGGAATGCATTTCTCTGATGTGGGATATCATCCCAATCCACATTTAGGACTGGGCTGGCAGTCTCAATGGTAAACTCAAACAGTTTGTCGTTTCAGTGCTGTTTGTTATAGAAGCACAATGCTAATAGAATCTATGTGCTGTATCTCATCTCCTCATACTAGAAAAATTGTTGGCATAGGAGCAGGGCTGGAGAGAACAGAACACCTCACTAAGGGAGACAGATGAGGTTGCCAACCATCAAACTGGTGTCTATTCCAAAACTGCAGCAAGGAGCTGCGGACGATGGCCCTTTCTACACTATGGATTTTCCCCGGGATCAACCCTGGGAGCAGGCAGAGATGACGCCTCCGTTATCCGGATTTTTCCCGCAGTCCCAGGATGATCCCTAGGACCGTGGGCAGTGTGGGCATTCATCCTGACTTCTTCCCTCCTCCCTGTGAGTAGCGGGGATTAGCAGAGGGAAGGAGCCAGGCCGGAGGGGAGTCCAGGAACATCAAGGGGGGGGGAGCGAGATCAGGGCTGCGTTTTTGTTTTGTTTTTTGTTTTTGTACTCATGTTTCACTAGAGCACAATTGTGCTCCCGGATCCTGTCTTTTTTTAAAAAAAAGGTAGGCATGACGTCCCTCTTCCCTTCCAGGACATCACGCTTCCATTTGGACATCCAGGGAGAATCGCAGAAGCAGATAAGTCCACAATCCTCCCCCTTCCTTCACCCTATAATAATAATAATAATACATTTATTTCTTACCTGCCTCTCCATCCTGATCGAGGCAGGGAACAACAATAAGTATAAGTATACCCTTAGGTGTAGAAAGAGCCAGTGTTTCTCTGTGAAAAGCTTGATTCCTTCAGAGCATCATGTTGGTGTTAAAGCACAAGCCAGGCCTCTTCCCCCACCCCCTGCCCCACTCCTGGTCAAGTAAAAAGAAAAGCCAAAGGCAAAGGTTCTACTGTTAGTTTTACCCTACCCTGTGCCTGCTTACCCTACCCTGTACCTGTTTGCATTCTCTTCCCCTCCTTATTGTTTTACTATGATTTTATTAGATTGTAAGCCTATGCGGCAGGGTCTTGCTATTTACTGTTTTACTCTGTACAGCACCATGTACATTGATGGCGCTATATAAATAAATAATAATAATAATAATAAAAGGTAGAACCAGGCAATCTTCAAAACGGAATATTTACAAAAGTTTATTTACAGTGCCAAGGTGCCGCCTACGCGTTTCGAACGCAACTGCGCTCTTCCTCAGGGCTGTTATAGAGTTCGTTAAGTTGTCTGCAGAACGCTGCCAGTCCACTCCTGGTCAACCTGCAGCCCTAGATATAGCTGCTTGCCAGAAACATAGGAGATCTGAATAAACTATCTCCATATAGGCTGAAAAGAACCACTGGTTTCTTACTCTTAACATTAAAGTTGACTTACAACATTGTAAATCACAACAATTCAGAGAAAATATACTTTTCTTCAACTTCCACTACCACATCATGTTCATTAGGTTTTTCAATATTTAATATTTAAAGACAATCTATTAATCACTTTAAAGGAAGATGTTTTAATGTAATTAGTTTCCATTACAGTCAATGATCTTTACACACACCCAGCTTGGCATTTTAACATTCAGACCCACGACATTTTGCCCTCAGCCGTTTCACTATCACATACACGCACAGTAAGGCAGTCTCTGCAGGAACCAGATCGCGAAGCCGTTTGAAACTTTTATCTTATCCAATCCTCTTAGCTGCACCTAGAAACAAACTGTAAAGCCAGTGCATATCACTGCGTCCACGTGTGACACAGCATGCTTTTAGCAAGCACCTGTTTATCAAACAAGAAGCAATATGCGGCACAGACTGGGGTTTCCAAGAAACCTAGTAGAGCAGCTCAATGTGGAAGCAATTGCAAGCCTAGTTTTTCTGAAACATTGGCTTATACACTGTTTATTCAGCAATTGCAGTCCCTTGATTATTGGGAGGAAAAGCTTGCAAAGCTATTGCTAATTTCAGGCTAGCCTTCATCTACTTTCACTGACAGGTTATGTCATTTTTTGCGTGTTCATGCAAAGTGTGATTCAATAACCATGTGCTGTTCATGTTTCAGATAAAGAGCATCAGTGTTTCGGTTCTTTCTGTGATTTATGAGAAGCCTAATCTTACCCCATAATTCTAGGTGTTCTTGCGGAACCTTCAAACTTTAAACATCATTTCGCTAGAGGAATTCTTCCAGATCCCTCCAGTGCAATAACAACTAAAATGTTTATTTAATGTGATGGAATCACCTAAGCTTCCTATTGCATGTTTGAATATACAATCCCTTTTGCCTTCTGAGCGAAGAGAAAATAGTGCAGTTATCTTTGTAGGTGGCCCTAGGATGTGTATAACCAAAGAGCTTTAAAATCCAAGGCTAGGTCACCATTTATTTAAGTGTATAACTGGGTATACTTAGGCATAATTGACGAGTGTCATTATCCGTTGCTTTCTGTAGTCTTTCACAGCCTGTGAAGGAATTTTCACCCAAGCACGTTACTAAAAACGTTAAAAAAAAAAAAGTGGCGCCATTTTCACTGAAGTGATAAACCTCTGCCTGTACTGTACCACATTATTCTGCAGGAGGATTCGCATGACTGAATGCAAACCACAAAAAAAAGAAAGAGAAAAAAATATTGTTACACATCAAAAATGGGTATGTCAGGAAGAAGGCCACTAATGCTAGTTTTCTATGTGGAAGGATTTTTTGAATGAGGAAACATTCTATTGTGTACATCTGCAGCCTAAATGGTACAGCTCAGGCACTGGTTTAACACCCCTGCAAGAACTAAACTAATCCCATGTATGATTTCAAATATAGGCGAACATGGGAGATTATAGAGACCGTGTAAAAATATGTATTATAAAGCTTATTTTGAAAGGGAAAAAAGCCATCTCTTGATGTCTTTCTGAAGCTATTGGCATTTCAAGGCCTTTGTTCTTATTGGTCTATTCTTAAAACAGGTTTAGATATAACAAAATCCTACAGATTCGTAGGAGAAAGGATTTCTGCCACATTTTTCTCTGCATGAAATAAGTAACATCATTGCCAAAAGTGCTATTGCTCCTGCATACTAATTAGATGGCTGGCTTTAGATTTAACATAGTATTTACATTAAAAATAGGGATCTATATCTGAGTGGGATGTATACAGAAGCTCAAATACAAGATCATTAAAAAATAGTAAGGAAATAATGAAGGTCCTACACTTTCTGATGCATGAAAAAATGTAGACACAAACCAAGTGTACCTGCAGGGATTTGTTGGTCAAAACGTAATAACAAATGAATAGGCGCAGGCAGACTGTAATCGTGTCAGGCCCTGATATAGTAGACGTTATGATAGGGTGACCATATAGAAAGGAGGACAGGGCTCCTGTATTTAACAGTTGTACAGAAAAGGGGGTTTCAGCAGGTGACATTTGTATGCATGCAGCACTTAGTGAAATTACATGTACAATGTAATTGTCATAATAATTACATTTAGCATTTACATAGCATATCTCAGTATTCCTCACTTTGTACATCAGTATTACTATCCCCGTTTTTGGGGAAGTCACATTGAGCTATAGAGAATGGCTTGTTTGAAGCCAGCCACTGAATTCCTGTTTAAGCTGAGATTTGAATTGGGGACATATAGCTGTTCACTCTCACTCATAACCAAGGGTGACCATATGGAAAGGAGGACAAGGCTCCTGTATCTTTAACAGTTGTGTAGAAAAGGGAATCTCAGCAGGTGACATTTGTATGCATGCAGCACTTGGTGAAATTTCCTCTTCGTCACAACAGTTAAAGCTGCAGGAGCCCTGTCCTCCTTTCCATATGGTCACCCTATCACACTGCCCTCTTCTGTATCTGGTCGAGAGGTCAGGGCTCCTGCAGCTTTTACTGTTGTGATGAAGAGGGAATTTCACCAGGTGCTGCATGCATACAAATGTCACCTGCTGAGATTCCCTTTTTTACACAACTGTTAAAGATACAGGAGCCTTGTCCTCCTTTCCATATGGTGCAACAGCACCCTCCCACCCATGTTCCCCAGCAACTGGTGCACACAGGCTTACTGCCTTGGATACTGGAGGTAGCACATAGCCATTAGGACTAGTAGTCATTGATAGCCTTTGCCTCCAGGAATTTATCCAACCCCCTTTTAAAGCCATCCAAATTTAAAGCCATCACCACATCTTGGGGTAGTGAATTCCATAATTTAACTATGCATAATTTAACTGTGAAAAAGTGCTTCCTTTTATTTGTCCTGGATCTCCCACCAATCAGCTTCATGGGATGACCCCGGGTTCATGTATTTTGAGAGAGGGAGAAAAATGTCTCCCTATCCGCATTCTCTACATGCATAATTTTGTACACCTCTATCACGTCTCCCCTTAGCCTCTTTTCCAAGCTAAACAATCTCAGTTGATGTAACCTTCCCACGTAGGGGAGATGCTCCAGCCCCTTAATCATTTTAGTTCCCTTCTTCTGCACTTTTTCCAGCTCTATAATATCCTTTTTTAGATGTGGTGACCAAAACTGTACACAGTATTCTAAGTGTGGTTGCACCATAGGTTTGTATAAAGGCCGTATGATACTGGCCGTTTTATTCTCAATTCCTTTTCTTATAACATGGAGTTTGCCTTCTTTACAGCTGCTGCGCACTGGGTTGACATTTGCATCGAGCTTTTCATCAACATCTTCATCGATGTGTTGACATTGTCATCGATGCGGGTTTCAGTAAAATGTTTTAATATAGACTCAGGGCAGTATTCAATCTTGCCTAAGTACCAGTGAAATCCATGGTTTGTGCAATGGGGATTTAACACTTTGGTTAGGAACTGGAAACAAGCTGAAACTCTCATTTCCGGAATGGGGCATATCAGTAGAGCTCATATAACAGAACTTCACCAACCTGTCCCAATCCAGAAACAACGGTTTCTGGTCATTTCGGGGCTCACTTTATGAAGCACTAGCTGATATGCCCGGTGTTGCTCGGGTCCGTGAATCATGTTTATAACATTTATTTGATATATAATAAATTTTTCTGCAACTTACTCATCTTTAAGTTGATTGGTTTTTTTTAGTTTGGTTGAGTTAGTAAATTGTTTTGTACGGCTGATACTTGGAAAATGGCAGGTACCACATAAAATGGTACGATGGTCCAACACTCCCCGAAAATCTTGAAATAGCCACAGAAGAGGACAGTGAAAAAGAAGATAAGGAAAGTGATTTTGACAGTGATGATTGCAGTTCCAATGAAAGTGAAGATGACATCCGATGAAATTTATTTGTTAACCCGTCTCACAGAAAATAGTTTTTATTTTGTAAATTGTAAAATTTTGCTGAAGATTTTTAAAACATTTTTTAAAAACAATTCAACCTAATAAATTGTCTTTTTTAATATTTCATCATACTCGTCCTGTTTGAAATTTTGTAAAGAACATTTGATCATGTTCAACTGTAAAAATCACAGTTGAACATGTTCAAAGTGATCTGTGCATCAGATCAAGACATATTTAGGGTGGAATCTTTTGAAATGAAAGCCCTGTATGATAAAACTATAAAATCATACAATCCTGAGAAAGTGGACGTATAATGAGATATCAATCATAATTCCCTAAGCATTGGGGTAAACCCTATTATACATTTTCTTAATCCTCATTAAAAAATGCAACTTTTTTGTTATTGAGTACTCTTCCAAAAGTCGTATAGTTTTTGAGTAAATCATGTTTAAATGTCACACATAACCAATGTGAACACTGATTTTATACGTTCAAATGAAATTATCTCAAAAATTATTGGAGTTAACAAAAATGTGTAATTACAAAAAGTATTTGTCAATAAATTTGAAACATTTCAGGAAAAAAAATCATCTCTGTAGCATAAACGGGTGAGAAGTTATGCATATTTAAATGTGGCAACTACATAAAAGCGCAGCAGCCGCCATATTGATGATGTCATCTTGCAGCTCCCCACTGCTGGAATTTTGTAAGACTCACTTTTCTGAGACACTTACGTCATATGTAAACAAAAAATATTCACTAAGTTTTTGCACTCTTGGGGTAAATAAATGCTGGTCTGGGTCTGGGACTACATGCTGATTTTAAAACCACACAAGGCAGGTGGGAGGAGGCACCGCATATGGATGCAGCCCATTTATGTGGGTTGTTTTCTTTTATGTGGAATTGGGCTGACTGCTTGAGACTGAGTTTAGGAATCACAATGGCCGCAAAAGACCAGTAAGTCTGGCCTCCCACCCAAGGCATGCTGGGAGTTCTGCCCAAGGCATGCTGGGAATTGTAAGCTCAAACCTAGGTTTTTTATTAAATTCTTTAAAAATACTTAAACCCCCAAAATTCATGTTTTTAGTTGTTGTTTTCTGATCCATGTACATGAAGACCTGTCTGGGTGAACAGCATTAAGGCAGCATCATAAGTGGAAGTGGGTAAACATTTCAGGACATACATGATACACACATACTTTCCACTTTATAGGTGGAGAGTAAATCCCTTCTGCACAAGCAGTGGGTCTTGCTTAGTGATGTGACGGCCTGGAAAAAGCCTGGGTTTTTTTTCAGTTTTCCCCCGAAGCCTTTTTTTGGGGGGGGGGGAGTTCCTGAAAAAATGGGAAAAATGAAGAAAACTGGATTATGGGATGTTTTATTTCAGTATGATGAATAAAATGTTTAAGACAAGGTGTTCAGATATTTACTTCTCCAAATGATTTCTAAAAACTATGTACAGTATCAGATTATTACAATTTCTGTGCACCAAGGACAAGCAAGTCCTAGGTTGCAAACTGAGACTACAACTCTCAAATGCAAAAGTATGATGCATTTCTGCCTCTAGGGAGCACTGCCATTGATGCAGAGACTGAAACTGATAGTGATAGCTATACCTCTGAAAATGAGACTGATTAAATTTCATGTGTATTCATTGAATCTTGGTCCCCACTTTTTTTTCCCCTCAGTTCTTTTTATGGGAATGGGTGCTTTATGTCTGCTTGACACTGTGGAGGACTAGTGGAGACATAAATAATTTTCTTTGTTACTAATGTTGATGGTTTCCTCTGTTGTTGTTGTTTTCAATTAAACTGGGAAAACCAAAGAGGTTCCTTACAGTTCAGGTGTTCCTAATAGTTCAGGAGCTTGTAGCTCCATTTGTTACCCCAAAAAAAGTAAATTCAATTTGTAATAATTGTTTGAATACACTGTACTTTTAATATACCAAATTTAATAATTTTATGCCAAACCAACTTGGACATAATTACATTTTATGTTCCTAAAGTAACAAAGTGAGTTTTAATCTGTTAAAAGTGCTAATATTGCATTATTTCAATTTTTCTGGAAATTTCCATTTTTTCCCGAGACCCCCGGGGGGGAAAACGTGGTTTTTTTCCACAGCTTCAAAATGTCTGGAAATTTTACACCTCTAGTTGTGCTTGCACAATAGAATTGACAGCAGCACAGCAGCCCTGTTGGATACTAGCCTTGGCTTTCACCTTTGCCCAACAAGAGGCAATATCTTATTTAAGTATCTTTCATTTCTGGTTATTATCACAATAATTATCTACATCCGAAATTTCTGAGCAAAGTATTGTTCACAGAATGTGACACTGAATCTAAGCGTGTAAAATGGAAGTATTAGTAGCTTAGTCTGCGATCATATTCACATTTATCTGGGTGTAAGCCCTATTAAACTGAATGGGCTTACTTCTGAGCTGACATGTATAGGGTTGCAGTGCTAGTCAGACCATCCTCACAAAGCCATAAGATGACTGTGCAGATACACCTTTCTTCCAAGCACACTTTTCTTCCGAGTAATTCTGAGCAATGATTTTTTTCCCCTCACAACAGCCATCCAAATTAGATTAGGTTGAGATTTGACTAGGGTCTCCCAGTGAGTTTCACCACTGACTAGGGACTCAAACCTCAGGTTCCCATGCCTAAACGTAAGATTCTAGCATCTCTACCCATGGCTTGTTGTTGGGTTATTTGAAGGTTGTTTGTTCCCCCCACTCCAGCAAGGCATGCCAGCTGGGTTCAAATGGCACATACCTTATGGGTATGTGGATTGGACTTACATATGCTGTTTCTTTGGAAAATACCTTTTTTCATAGGTTACATAATCCAAATAACAATAACAACAACAATAATAATACCAATATACATCCACACCAACATCCAGAAACAGTTATACTTAAAACATGCTCAATAGTCAGGAAATTCCTGAATCAGTAAAGGACAGCATGACTTGGCAAATCCCATCATGTCTGTCTAGAAAAACCAAAAGGAAAAAAGGGGAGTAGCCTTCACGTAGAGTCCAGAAAAACCACCACGAGAGAGAAAAGAGATGATGATGATGATGATAATCTGTTGAATAACCAAAATTTATGCCACCTACCATCTTAAGATGGAAGAAGCAAATTTATCGCCTCAGAGCACAGCAGCAAGAATAAAGGATAAGGCTGGTGGAAATAAAGAACTAATCAAAAGTGAGAAGCACAAGGAGATATAAGAAGGAAAAGAGGTACTGAAACAATACAGTTAAGAGAATCTGGGAAGACAGCCAAGAGACATAAAAACAAAAGAGCCATAAACAGTGCTTATAAGCTAGTTTCTAGATAAGATCAGATTCTAACATGAACTCCACAGAGAAAGAGTGTAAGGAGGAATTCTGAATATAATATTAAGATCATACTATTTGTTCCAGAATACAACACCATGTACAAACAGAAAAATCTTCAGTATGGGATCCAATATAAATGTTCTGCATTCAGTGTCGGGAGAATCTAATCAAAACCAAGATCCTAATGAATATAGCTTTTACTCAGGCAGTAAAAGGCTTTTCTAACAGCAAGACCAAATTAAAACAGCACAGACCGTCAAGATAAGGTCTAATGAATATAACTAATTACTCCAGTGGGTCTGCTCATTAGGCAGTTCAAAGAGGAGAAAAGTAAAGGAGATGCCTTATTCTACTATGTTCCAAAAGCCAATTCAGAAGGATCATCTTTTAAAACAAAGAGGTTTTAATTAATAACATTTATTTGCACAGTGCAGGGCTTCCACTTCAATGACAATGCATAGACAGCTCTGCCTTAAAACTTAATTATCTGCAACTGCAACCTCACCTAGCTTGTGTGTGTCCTTGACAATTATACTTGTATAAAAACAATACAAATAGTGTAGATATGTCCTATGTCACATTATGATTCACTATTATCTGACAAAGATCAAGTACACACAAAAATGCATGGTAAAATCAGAAGCTCATGCTGCCTTCCCATAGTACTGTCACACCTCACACCAACCAAAAGATAATTGGTGATGACAAAACAATGGACTGCAGGCAAGAGGACACCTATCATAATTCTCTAAGTATGCTCCCATCTAGCCATTCTGATGATTATTAACAGGGTAGTTTTTGTATGTCATCAAAAAGTACTTCTTATCCATTTTGAACCTACTTGTTCCAGTCCAACACTGAAAGTCCACAGCAGCTGGGGCTGCCAGGGCTGGCCCTACCATTAGGCAGGGTGAGGCAAAGGATGGCTGCTAGGGAGGTATGGCCTGCACTGGCAGCCCCTGGCCATTCTCCTCTGTTGAAGCAGAGAGCTGCATGTTCCATGCACCCCGAGATAGCCTGCTGCTCACAGGTGAGGTAAGTGATGCTGCCTATCACCCGTGTCGAATAAAATGAAATGGGAGGAGGTGCATTTTGTTCTTCAGCTCAGGACCAGCCCTGGGTGCTGCAAGCCTACAGCCCTCAGCTTTTGGCAGAGATGAGGGAGTCTCCCACCCAGTTTCTCTAACAACCAATCATCAGGATTTGGTTTCTTTTCAAAAAGGTGCAGCCCCAACTGCTGGATCCAAGAGGGGAACTGCACATACAGCACTTAGTCACACAACAATTCCGCACATAGCTGTTAATAGGAGCACAGAAATCTGTATCATGTACTCAGTGGTAGGGTGACCCTATGAAAAGGAGGACAGGGCTCCTGTATATTTAACGGTTGTATTGAAAAGGGAATTTCAGCAGGTGCCGTTTGTAGAAGAATCCAAATAACAGTTAAAGCTGGAGGAGCTATACTAGAGTGACCAGATTTAAAAGAGGGCAGGGCTCCTGCAGCTTTAACTGGTGTGATGAAGAGGGAATTTCACTAGGTTCCCCATATACACAAATGACACCTGCTGAAATTCCCTTTTCAATACAACTGTTAAAGATACAGGAGCCCTGTCCTCCTTTTCATATGGTCACCCTACACAGTGGCCCTTTGCTGAATTAGGGCAACTAACTATGGACCTGCTTACACAGTCAAACAGCCCAGTGTGGCTTATTTACGCAGGCTGCACTGTCGGTGGCTATTTTGAATATTCAAGCCATGACTGCGGCGTGTGGTATATATTCAATACACTTCTTAAGATATAGAAAACAATCCAGTGCACACAGCATTTTAAGGATTTGGGGTTGTGTAGCGGCATGATATTTCCTGACTATTATATATTTATATTATATAAGATCCTATTTAATTTTAAGAGCCAAAGTGTCTTCATCTTATGTTTTAGCAAACCTTATTTTTATCTGAGTATACATTTCTGAATTATCATTCAGCATTCTTTATTTTCAAGAGTATTCATGCTGCACCACCATCACTCCCAAAATTCATCACCTTGAATCTAACAATACTACATGTTGCTTATTGTTATACTCTGGCTGTCTCTATTTCATCAGTATACGTGGTCAACAAAATGATGAGCTGAATTTTGTCTACCAGTCAAGCACAGCATTCTTAACAACTGTCCTTACATTAATGACTCTATTAATTCTAAGAGATTTAATGTCTTGCAAATAACTACCCACAAAGGAAAAAAAATCACAAATTCACAATCTGTGCCTCCTGAAGAACTAATGTGACTAATTACGTACTAATTAGGTACACCAAACTAGACTTTTCTATTTACAAAAACTATAGGGCCATCATTTAGTTTACAAAGGTATCTGTGGTTAAACTAATGAAAATTTTATGTCTTGTCCTTAGATGAATTAAAGAGTACATTTTATTTTTAATCATTGCCAAGTCATAATAATGTATATTAATCTAACACTTACTGGTTTATTAAAAAATAGTAATACATGAATGGTTTCTTCTACTTCTCATTCTGGGTTGATTGCCTTCAATGGAGGATGGATTAAACTTTATAATTTGCAATATAAATCATCTAATAGACAAGCTGGCAGGCTAACATTCTCCACTAAAGTGAATTGCCCACTGGCAGTGTAATCAATTAGGGCTGCACTGTATGCACACATAAAAAATGTGTTCCAGGTCCTTGGAATCCCTTTTCACTCTTCAAACAATATACAGCAGAATATCTTCATTTCATAATGTAGGTAGGGAGCACAACTGCAGCAAACTAAAACATATCAATTATTATTATTATTATTTAAAATATTTCTAGGCCTTCTTGAAGGGCAAACACCTTCCCAAGGCAGCTTACTCAATAAAACCCAGATAATAAAATATTAAAGCAATGAAAACAGCCAAAATTGATAAAATCTACATTCACCAACAGTAAAACATCTAGCCTAAAAAGTAATAAAATCTAAAACAGAAATGCAGCTAAAAGCCTGGAACAGTTCAGTGAAACATACTCAGGAGAAGGCCTCAGAAAACAAGTCAGGTACTGGGTTCAGTCAACCTGATCTCCAATGGGGAGTTAAATGGTCAACGGTTGGTTATTTAACCTATTATAGATTATTGTGTTGTGTGGAGAGAGGTTTTTTTTTTACTAACAGTTGGTTATGTGGCCAAAAATAACCAACACAAATAACCAATGCTGTGCAGAGTTGGCTATTTGAACCACTGTTGGTTACCGTGTTGTGTGGAGGGCACCATTGGTTATTTCCTCGGACACTGTTGGTTATTCTGTCTGCCACAGAGTCGCAAAACATGAACGGTCAAAACAGTGGCTGCTGCTCTAGTCCAGCTGGTAGGATAGATTTTCGGCAGCAATGACTGATGGTATACTAGCGGGAGGACTGAAGGGGTTGAGAGGGCAGGGAACGAGTGAGTCAACTCAGTGTGGAATATTAGGCCTAATCTACAATAAGCAGGATATTATTGCACTATGAAAGCAGTATATAAAAGGCAGGAGCCACACTACTGCTTTATAGCAGTATTGAAGTGCACTGACAACTGTTGGGGCCCATTGAAACATAACACACACCACTTTCAGACCGATATATCCTGCTTGGTGTGGCTCCTGCCTTTTATATACCGCTTTCATTATGCAATATCGTGCTTCGTGTAGATTAGGCCTTAGTCAACTCAATGCTGATCCTAACCCACACCATGGTTGATTATCATCATGTTGTATAGAGAGTATTCCCCTAGATAAACAACTGTCGAGTTATTACCCCACAATTGACTATTATGTTGTCTGAATGGAACCAGGGCCTGACAGACCCACCAATGGCAACCCATTAAATTAATTCAAGGCATACACAATGGAAGATACCTTTCCCAAGCAGTGTTTTGTTCCTAAGTGAATGTGTTATTAAATGTATCCTCCCCTTCTAGAGCTCAGAACTCTTTGAAAACTTTTTTAAAAAAACATTTAAAAGCTAAGTACATACAGGGCCTATCAGATTTATCCAGGGACAGTGCTTAAAATTCATTGAAGCAGTTAAAATGGAAAGGGGACAGCTGCTGTGCCTTATGTTTCAAAGGTGGTGCACTGCACCCCAGAGATTCAAACAACTTCTGCTTCCAAACAAACCTACAAGTTTCATTTCAAGAAAGACTCTGATACAGAGCTGTGGCCTGGCCTCTCTCTCCTCAGGCCAGAAGCAGTGGGTGTTGCCCTTATCTACTTCCTGGTTCCTCCCAGGAAGCACAACCCATTCAGGCTGAACGCAACAGTTCTTTCTTATTGTTACACCTCCTGCCCTGTTTTATCTTCACCCACTCTACTTTACACACACACACTGGGTCAAAACTAGAGACATGCTTGCTACAGAAGGCAGGAGAGGAAGACAGACAAAAAGGCAAGAGAGAAGAATGGTCTAGTACAGCTTCTCCAACTTGGTGCCCTTCAGATGTGTTGGAGTACAACTGCTATAATCCCCCAGCCAACATACCCAAACACATCTGGAGGACACCAGGTTGGGGAAGGGTGGTCTGGAAAGTGCAGTGATTTAACCCTCTGTTTAGGTCTCAGAGGATTTAAAAATACAAGCACAGTCTTTGGATTAAACCTGACAGCCTTAAACACATGCATGTTAACAGTTAGTGCAATTAATGATCGCAATGCACACTACATGTGACTGCCTTTGAAGATGATCTGGAATCATCAGCTAAAACAGAAGTCCACTGCCTTCTTAAGACCAGGCTACAGGAAACATATTAAACCAATTCTTGTTCAACAAGTTGCAGCCTACAAAGCTGTAAGAGTCTCAGCCTAGGATGCCTGCAGGAATGGGCCATCCATAAACAACAAATTGCCCATTTTCTATTTGCACTCAGTAAAATTTAATGCACAAAATATCTAATTCGCATATAGCACTAATCCAACAATTATCTGGGAGACAACTGAACTTACTGCAGTTTGCTTTCTCAATTTCTCGGTTATTTGTTTCCATCCTCCTTTACCTACTCCCACCCTGTATCCCAAATACCTTTCTAGCACTGTAGGGCTGGCCTGCCAAGGAGCTGGCAGGTTTAACCACTCTTTCCCATTGCTCTTTAGTCTGGTAAAACAACCCACCAACAAGCCACATTTATTTATTTATTTATTTATTTATTTATTTTATTACATTTTTATACCGCCCAATAGCCGAAGCTCTCTGGGCGGTTCACAAAAATTAAAACCACAATAAAACATCCAACAGGTTAAAAACACAATTACGAAATACAGTATAAAAAGCGCAACTAGGATAAAACCACACAGCAAAGTTGATATAAGATTAAAATACAGAGTATTTTATGTATTAATTTATTTTTGTTTAAGATTTATTTGATTTGAATCCCACCTTTCTACCAAGAAAAGTGGTACTCAAGACAGCATACAATCACATTCACATGTGACAACCACCCATAGTTTAAAGAACCCAGACAACAAACCATGGGCTTTTTCTAGATTGTTCATGGTTAGCATGGCTGGGTTCACACATCACGACAACCCAGAATTCAACAACCCATTGCATTATGGGCAAACCAGGTCTTCACAATACAGATACTATCTATTATATACTACTTATTGTTTTAAATTGCACTTCATTTGTATGAATAACTTTGCCTGCAATATAAAACTAAAATAAATGTCACCCAAATTATTTTTATTTAATGCTCAATATATGTATAGCCAGCACACAGTGTGAAATGTGTGTGTCTATACACATGTGAACAATGCATATGCAGAATCCAAACAGAGCTCTATTACCAATATCAAAAAGTCAGTGTAAATATAAGTGACAAATATAGAGTTTATTTTTGTTTAAAGAAAACGGTGTTCTGTACAGCACCATGAAAATTGATGGCGCTATATAAATAAATAAATAAATAATAACAATAATAATAAAGAAACTTCAAAAGAGGGTATTTTTGAAAAAGAAAAAAGAAAGAATTGAAAATATTTTAACTCACCCTTGAATTAGAGCGAAAAAATGTAACTTTTACCCCTTGGTTGAAAAACTTACAAAAAAACCAAGGTAAAATTCTATAAAATTATCAGTCTCTGACGCAGACGGATGCTTTACCCACTTCAAGTAATGCTTTATAATATTAGTTATTAGCACAGACCTCCTGGCGGATTGACAGCAACGCAGAGATTTGTGCCCTAAATTTCTGAGAGCAAAACCAGACTGTTCATTGGCTCAGATTCACTACTGCATGGATTGTTCTTTAAATTGACCTGAATTATTCTGTCTTCTGCCAGAGTTCTTGTTGTCCAAGGCTGTTTAATATCATAGCCTCAATAAATGGAGAACATAAAACTGGCCAAAAAATATAGATGCAGCATTCTAAAAGAAAACAGAGAACCGTTTTTTAAAGGAGCTTTTCAAACATGTTCAATAGAGCCTATTCCCAGGTAAATGCGTATAGATTGCAGTTTAAGGAAGTTACAGGCTGTAGCTGATAAACTCTAGTGAGTCATAAAAAAATCTTGAGACAGAGCTTGTACAACAGAAGAACTTCTCTGGATTTGGGGGATCAGTTTTCTCATACTGTCCTCTTCTGCTAGATCAGACACAGTCATTCCATGTAAGGAAAACGCTTTCCGCTAACAGACAGTTTTGGATCCAAGCCCATGGCTTTAAGCATCTACTGCAGTATACAACAACATTTAAATGGACCAACGTCTACTAAAAATTTCCCTTAAAGCAATAGCATTATCCTTAAACTACTTGGTTTTAAAATATATTAACTTCATCTAAAATATCACTGCCATGCTTTATGACATTCTTCTTCCAAAATTCAATTATCTAATTAGCAAGGTAATGATGTATATTATTTCCCAATAATTTCTTGTCCTGGAATAATGTATTCCAGGGTAAATCAGTGTTCAGTGTTCCCATGATTTTTCTTTTAAAAACATTAAAATAATTGAAACTAAATGAATAGGGAAATAAAAGTTCATGTGAGGCTGATTACAAAAGATTAAAGAGCACTAAGAAAACAAATAGCATGTAACATTAAAAACAGCAACATATAAATCTAATTACTATCTTCCTTGTAATGCATTTGTTTTGCCCCAAGAATTCATCATTATCATAAACTATCTTATTATATCAGAAACCAGACGATCACTATTAGAACTGGCAACCAAAGCAGTAAAATACATTTTTAAAATGTTCTTTTGCATTTTTTCACAAACTACATGCATAATTCATTCTACAAGTTCTTTTTGTTGTTGTTTTGTTAAAGCTCCATGTACAGATTTTTAAAAAATACAGGGAGGAAATAAAAAAATACTTACCAAGTTATGATTTGTTGAATTAGAATCATCTTCTGGGAATGGGATGTAAACAGCTAAGGCCACACAATTGGCAAAAATAGCCAGTAATATAAATATGTCAAACGGTCTGAAATATCTTGTTAAGGAATTCCATCCAGTGTTGGAATATATACATATAAACCCTAGTCTAATTCACTGCTAATTTTTGCATTAGGGATTATAAACTTGTTTCTGGAGTAAAAACTGACATGTTCTTGTCATTCTTTTGATGGATGGAAGTGACAACCCATTCTCCACAAGCATCCATTATATCCCTCCATCAAATTATTTTTCAGCATCATGACCTTTCAACGTCCTCTTTTTAATAATAAACCACACATTACATTCTTTTGCACAAAGTGTGCTTTCTATTAAATTTAAAAAAATAAATCTAATTTCATAATACTGAATCAATATCTCAGCCTTTGTGAAATGCTTACAGATCAGTTCTGTCCTCCATGTCTACCCATACTTATAATTAAGGCTAACAAAACTTGCATATGTACAGCAGCGCAGTAGAATAATAAACCACAGAGTAATGTTTTCCTGCCTTAATACTATAGAAGAAGATTCTACCAGTTTTCTTATATAAAAGATAGAGAACTGGTAACTTTTAGAACAATGTAAGTCTTTACCTCAGTAAAGAAATGGCTTTAGAAATGACTTTCTAAACCGCAAATAGCATCAGTGGTATGGGAGGGGACTGATAATTACCCAGATCGCAGCTGACTTGGTGGACGCATTTTACCCTTACTTGCACTGGTAAAATTATGAGGAACATCCCTCTACTGAACCCGGTAACACTTTGCCCGAATAACCATCTGATTCCCCCACCCCAAAAATGTTATCCTAGGTCCATACCCAATCATAGCCAATGCAGCTCTGTCTACTGGGAGTTATCATTACACTACCAAACATATTTGAGAAGGGGAAGGGACATGGTTTGCAGAGTGTAAGTGCCATGACAGAGGGCCAGCAGAGAGGCTTATAGCAGCCTGCAAACATCATCATTTGAATCTCATATAATTCTTTTGCACCACCACAGCACTGCTACATTTGCATCATATCAACCTAATTTTCCCTGTTCCTTCAGTTGTCAGCAGTAATTAGAGCATAGATCCATTTTCTTCTATAGTATGTTGGTAAGCAGAAGTTATGATGAATAAGTCTCCATCCCAATCTACATCTACTATATGTAGGAATAAAATAGGGTGATCATATGGAAAAGAGGACAGGGCTCCTGTATCTTAAACAGTTGTATAGAAAAGGGAATTTCACCAGATGTCATTTCTTTGCATGCAGCAGCTGGTGAAATTCCCTCTTTGTCACAACAGTTAAAGCTGCAGGAGCCCTGCCCTCTTTTGTACCTGGTCTCTTATCCCGAAGTGTCATCTCTATCTTCATTTATGGAATATTAATTGAAAGAATGACATCTTAAGTAGTGATGGCACAATGAAGATACATAGGCTCATCTTGGTGCATTAGGCATCTGCTACCACCTGCTATTCTAAGTATAACACTTGTCAACAATTATGTCTATAGCCAACAGTAGCAATAAGTGTGAAATAAGTCAATAAAACTAAAACACTAAAATATATATTACAAGTCATTTTTATACTAGTTTAGAGACACAAAAATGCTTCCACAAGTCAACCTTGTACCTATGGCTCAAACAGTTATTACACAAACTTCAGTACATGTTCCTCTATGTTTTTGAAGTCCATGTCAACATAGACAAGCTACAACTCAGCAATTTTAAAGCTCAGAATCACTCCCGTAAGCTGCTTTTTTCACCCACAACAGAAAATGTGTGGTTGATATAGATCCAGTTATCTCCCCAAAACCAACAAAAGTGAAAACGTAGCTTAGAAAGGCTGATACTGGATTGGAAAATGACCAAAAAGAGATAAGCTTTTCTCTGGCCACGGTTTCTCCAATCCAACTCACAGGTTATCCAGTCTGATTTTGGTTTAAATCACTTGCACTCACAGAGGAAAACAACAACACGGAACTCTGTGTAACATGTAGTTTGAGCCTAAGTTTATCTCTCTGATGTACTTTTGGGTAATCAAAGAACAGATGGTAAAAACAAAATTCCATCAAAAGGATACTTCCATTCTACTATACTAATGCAGGCTCTTCGGATTGGGTTGTTGAGGGATAAACAGAAAAGGGCCCGGGCTGGCCGACTGTTGGATGTGTTACCCTGTTTTTTGCTCTTGGCATATTGCTGGCGCTTTCTTTGGGACAGAGATCCTACTGGTTGGGCTGGGGTGGTGCTCATGTTTTGGGCAGCCTTGGCTTGTCTAGCAGCATCAATTGCAGCTTGCCAAGATAGCACAGTTTGCTTGGATGGTGCTGAGCTGTTTGATTGGAGAGCTGGTCCGTCACCAGGGAGAGGAATTCTGGTGCTATTTGCATAGCTTGCTTCTGTTGGGGGGAAAGGGGGGAGAAGAAGATGCATTTATCCCAGTTTTAAATAATCCTGCCCTTTTAAACTACTTGCAAGTATTGACTTTCATTACATTTTGAAGCCTTTCTTTTTCTTAAAGTCAGCAGATCCTTTCTACCATGATTAAAAGGTTCAAGAATCAGCATTACAAACATTAGCATTCATTTTGACGCATTGTGAAAAACACATTTTGAATCCTCCAGTTAAAAAGAAATATTTAAAAATCTGTAAATCACCTACTTTAGAAGCAACAAAAGACTCTAGTTCCTTGATAATAAAACATACTTCCTTTGACAGTTTAATATTCACTGTCTTCTCTTGCACCAAATGTAAAAATGAACATTAACTATTCTTTAAAATATATCAAATATCCAAAGCCATTTCAATCATTACAAAAACTGGAATGAATTTCTGCGGACAAAAATAATCCTTCCAACATGAATATGCATTGCATCTTGGCTATGATCCATTTTTTTCTTTATTTGATAATTAAAAACAGTTTCCCAAAAGAAACTATATCCAGACTAAGGGTGCAATACTATGTATGGTTAGACAAAAATAAGTTCTACGACTTCCAGCATTCTTCAGCCAACATGCATAGGATTGCACCCTTGTCATGTTTGGAATACACCCATTGAAATAAATGGGATTTATGTTAGTTATCCCTTACTTGATTTCAAAGGGTTTACTCTAAGTATGTCTAAGTCTGGATCCAACACAGGATCTTTTACATTGCATAACAACAGCCACTGGGGATCCATACATTTTGCACTAGCTACTCTAAAGTGATCAGATAGTAAAGAGGGCAGGACGCCTGCAGCTTTAACTGTTGTGAGGAAGAGGGAATTCCACCAGGTGCTACATGCATACAGTTCTATACAACTGTTAAAGATACAGGAGCCCAGTCCTCCTTTCCATATGGTCACCCTTACTTTGGGGAGCACTATTATGTTTGCTACTAAACCTGCTGCTCAGCCTTTAACATGCACTGGGGATTTAGAGGACGCCCAGAGCACTCAGATTGCTTCCAAGACAAAGCATGAATTTAGAGGCTGCCTCTCCAACCTGTCCCAGGTCTGGGAAAGGGAGAAGGTCTTGTCTCTTCACATTGCCCTATGTTGGTGGGGATGGGGGTGTGACAAATTTGTGAACCCTTGATAGTATCTAACAAAATACCAGTAATTATGATAAACAGGGCACGTGTAGAATGTGGGCGAATATCTGGAGTGGAAGATGGGCTTTGCCCTCACTGCAACAGTGTCCCAAACATGGCTATTTATTTTTTATCACTGGAATGATTGGCAGCCATAAGGCAAAAAGGCAAATGTTATAGTGAGAAACACCATTGAACTGGGAACAAAATTTGCTCTTTCCCCCTGGTGACTCCTCTTTTAAGATTAAAGCCATATTCTACTCTGAATAACCCATTCTGGAATCTGTTTCAAGGGGCTCATCTACACCAAGCAGGATATTGTACTATGAAAGTGGTATGAAAGCAGTATATAAAAGGCAGGAGCCACATGACTGCTTGATAGCGGTATTGAAGTGCACTGACAACTGTTGGGGCCCATTGACACATACCATGTACCACTTTCAGGCCACTTTCATAGTATTATATCCTGCTTGGTGTAGATGTGTCAATGGGCCCCAACTGTTGTCAGTGCACTTCAGTACCACTATAAAGCAGTAGTGTAGATCCTGCAGTGCACTTCAATGCCGCTATAAAGCAGCAGTGTGGCTCCTGCCTTTTATACACAGCTTCCATACCACTCTCATAGTGGAATATCCTGCTTGGTGTAGATGAGCCCAAGGTCACACTAGAAGGTGACATAATGGTGAATGGTAGACAAAATATTAGGAACTGACTTTTGGATACTATACAGCCATGAAGCAGCTGTAAAGCCCCTTGCTTTTTTAGAAGCCCTTTTCACTTGTTTTCCACATACACACGTGCCTTCCGGCCCTGCCCACATTCTGTGCATTTAGTTTCCCACCAGTTCTAAATTTTAAAACAATTGTGAAAAGCTTCTACACATGTAGCGAGCTCCGGCTATTGGGCGGTATAGAAATGTAATAAATAAATAAATAAATAAATAAAAATGTACAGTGGTGTGTGAATAGGCCTCCTCCACACAACTGTAAATCCTGCATAGCCAGGACTCCTGATCATGTGGCAAGAAATATATACATACAGCTGTATGTGCATAGAACCCGATTTTATACTTGTGCTGAATGTTCTGGGGAAGAGTCAGCAAGTTTGATCTCATTTTCTTTCTATGCATTCAATATAGGCATGAAATGGCTAGAGTTATAGCATTAAAATGCCTGAGCATTACATTTATCATAAAATTAAAACAATAAATCTTATCACAGAGACAAACAGAGAGAGAGAGAGAATTTAGCACAGATAATCTACCTTCTTGTGATGGGCATAATTTGGTCAAAATGTCAAAACAATCAGATGAAATATGGCAATGCTATAACAGTGTGAAATTTGAACTACTTGGCTCCTACAGCTTCTGTTTGATAATTAGAGGCTTCTCTAGGTGGAAACTGCACCACCCCAAATGACATGTACCAGACTAAGCAGACTTGTAGCAACACAAGAGAGTAGATAAAGATAAGAGGGCGGTGTTGGGGGAGGTGTAAAAACAGAGTTGTGCTGCTGCTGCTACTTGTTTCATGTGTGTGAAGTGCTACTTTTTGTGTATTTGTGTAAAGTGTTTCTGTGAGTGTAGTGCTGCTACTTCATTTGCATGTGTATGAAAGCGAGAAAGAGAGAGAACTCAAATCGATCAAGACATCTTTGTCTCTTTGTACCCCGCCTTGATCCAGAGGGAGAGGCGGGTAACAAATAAATAAATAAATAAATATATTATCATTATTATTATTGTTGTTATTATTATTATTATTCCTATATATAAAACCTGTAAATGTTTTCTACATGATTAATTCTTTAAATATATCCTCCATATTGGTTGTAGGGTATGATCTGGCTAGCTCCTTCAAATGATTTTCCTCTACATTTTGAGTTTCCTATAATGTTCACTTGATTTGTAGTCTGTGATAAGAGCAGTGGATTACATTCCAGACTTGTCCCAAACCACTCTAAGTCTTTGATTCTAAGATTTAGCCCTGTCCCCGCATGGCAATATGGGAACAGCAACAGTATACCACAGTTAGATTATCTCTTAAATCATTAGGCAAACTATGAAGTTAATAATACAAACATTAACATGGGCTAACATGAGGATAATAATCCAAATGGCCTATTCTATGGGGTTGGTGTAAAAATTACAGAGATAAATACAGATGTTGCTTCCAAAACCTTCATGTGCACTACAAATATTATAGCTGTTGTAAAGCAACAGTGAAGAGAAGTTTTGCTGCCACCCCAAAAAAGATCATGTAATTCAGTGGATCTTATTTCAAAAACAACAATGTAATTCTAGGATCAATAATCCCTCAGTTTAAGAAAGGAGTTTAAGTGTGCAATCCTATGCATGTTCAGACAGGGGGGAAAATACAAGAAGTCCAAGCATTCCCCAGCCACCCAAGCTGGCTGGAGAATGTTCGGAGTTGTACTTTTTCTTTCTAAATATGCATAGGATTGTGCCCTACATGCTGACAAATTCATTTATGCACCAAATAGCATATACAATGTAAGTTAAGGCAGCCACCTTAACTTCAGCACCATTTATTAGATTGTAAGCCTATGCGGCAGGGTCTTGCTATTTACTGTGTTATCTGTACAGCACCATGTACATTGATGGTGCTATATAAATAAATAAATAATAATAATAATAATGTAAGGGGTAAATACATTCTACATGTATACATATTATGCTCCCTTACATCTCAGTTCCTAGGCACCCATGGTTTTCTGTGGTCTTCCATCCCTAGCCTTCTTCCAAGTTGGGGGTAATACTAAAGCTGGGGTGAGTGGTACTTGACCTTAGTAAGTCGTATCTTTTGAAATGCTGAACTCTAACAGCTGCAAAGAGAGAGAGTTCTGCTATTGGGTGGTATAGAAATGTAATAAATAAATAAATAAAGCTCATATAGTATGCTGGATAGCACAATCCTGTCCATGTTTTATGAAAAGCAAAAGTGTTCTGCTTGTAAATTCTAAAGATTTAATTAATTCATTACAAAGACAGCTCACTTGTTGCAAAGCTCAAGACAATTTACGTTTTTTCATAAATGCAGCACTCACCTCCTCCTTTCTCTCGCTAACTTGTGCATTGTCTCATTATGAAACAGACATTTATCCCAGTGACTGTATGTTCCTCTGAGCATCCTTCCACAGTCAGCCTTGTTTCCCCACCTCACCACCATATAGCCTGTCACTCCTAATGTATGCCATTGTCTCTAATCTCAATGAAATTCCATAGGGATAGCATAAAGTCACTGTGCAGTTAGGTGGTCCTGAACATCAGTGTTTTCCTAATTTGCAAAGGAAGTCATTTGTGTCTAAAAGCCAAGGGAAGGCAGGAATGCCTGGAGACAAAGTTGTGAGGGTGTACAGTATGTTAGACAATGGGTTGACTACTTATGTTGCACAGATGTTAGGGAGATACATTGGCTTATAATTTCCATGCTTTTTGGTACACACCCTTAGCTCTTAAATAGAGACCTTTTGATGCTACAGTAAAGAAATAATGATAATAATGATAATAATAATATTTAAGTCCCCCCTAAAACTTACTATTAAATAAGATTATTTGGGTTGGGGGAAACAGTCTAAATTTTTAAGGAAATATATGCAATTGTAAGTGCTATTTTGCTTTAGAAGGTCTCCAGGTAGATACCAAGTGCACCTGTGGAAAAAGGCTCCTTCTGCCTGTACTCTAAAGTTGGGGATCTATGTGGAAACAAAGATGGAGGGATGCTCAGGAAATCAGAGAAACTGGCAGAAGGCTTTGCCCAGGCAGGAGATGAACCTAAAGATGTAGTAAGGCTCCCTTTGCAAATGTCATTTCCCCTTAAATTGATGAAGTCAAAACGGGCCGAGCGGGGGGGGGGGGAGGGTTGCCATGTCCGGTGCTCCTTTTCATAACATCCTGATAAGAACTGGGTTGCAGTCTCTGGTTCTGCTTCCCTCCTACCTCTACTCCAGCACTGCATGCAAGTGTGCACATACATGTAGATACGCAAAACGGATGGGAAACGGATGGGGCAGGGGTGGGGGTGGGGAGTGAGTTTTTTTAAGATGGCTCCCTTAGCCTGCAGCTGACAAGAGGTAACTCCTGGATGAAGCCAGCATGTTTCCTACTGACCAGGAGAACGAATATATCATGTATAGAGAGCTCAGAGAATGGGGAGCAGTGACAGAGTAAGACTGATGTGTGGGTGGCCATCAGATTGCACTTGTCACATCAACAGCTGGGTCCATTGCTAGGTTACCCAAGGAGAAGAGTGCCTGCCTCACGTAACCATCTGACACAAGGGCAAACACGGTGAGATTCGTCCCACAATCATTTCTCCTCGAATCATTTCGTAATTTTGCATTCCCCCAATCTGCACAGAATCTCTCTCTCTCTCTCTCTCTCTCTCTCTCTTCCAGCCCTTCCCCCTCTCCCGCCCCCGCCGTCCCCGACTTTCCGTCTTTCTATTTATGGGATGCCACGAAAGAACCTCTTCCTCCCTCTGCTTTGCGAGGCACCTCTGAAAGCGAAGCCAAGTTGCGGGGGGGGGGGGGGCTTCTCTTGCCCTCGGGCACACTCACAACATCAAAGTCCCTGTCAGTTGCGGGAGGGATGAATCATTTCCACGCAGCTCGAGGCGAGAGGGGGGGAGGGCGGCGGTGGCAGCAGCGCCTGCCTGAGCCTGTTTGCAAAGGCGATTAACACACACACACACGGGCCCCATGTGTCGTCTCTCCCTCGACGCTTGGGGAAGCGGGGGGTGGAGAGAGAGAGGGGAGGGAGGCAGGGAGAGAGATTGCTACCGGCAGCCGCGGGATGCGGGCAGCGCTCGCCTCGCAAAGAGCCTTTCGCCTGGGCTCACCTCGCCGTGCCCCCCCCCCGCGGTCATCCCGCGTGGTCTACCCTACTGCGCTGCCCCGGGGCGCCGCTGCCAACTCCCCCCACTCTCGTCCAATGCTCCCCTTCTCGCCCTGCCTTCTCTCTCTCTCTCTCTCTCTCTCTCGTTCCCCCCGCCCCCCAGCTTCGAGGCAAAAGACAGACGTGCGAAATCAATGCAACGCGCTCCCACGGGAAGCGGGGCGGGGGCAGAGCCGGGCAAGGCAGCGCACCGAGGGCGAGAAGCGGCGGGAGCTCGCCCGCCGTCGCCTCGGGAGCCGACCGTAACCCGCTGACCCCCGTCCCTCCATCCCGCTGCCTTCCTTTCCCCAGCCCTTAATCCTGCCCGCGGTTCCTTCCTCTAATCTCTCTCCCAACATCCCCAAAGCCCTCGCCGCCGCTTAATCCCAAGGCATCCCCCTCCCCCTCCCCTCCCCTCCTGCCGCTGCTGCCCTTGTCGCTGCTTCGGGGATGGCTGGGAGGCGGGGAGCGCTCCGTCCGCTCTTACCGTCAGGGAGCTGCTGCTGCTGCTGCTGCTGGGGCATCATGGTCACTCTCTGCCGGGGCCCCGAGGCGCTCCAACCTCCGCCACTCCAAGCAGGTGTGCGACGCTGCTCCCCGTCCCCTTCGCGCCCCTGCCCTGGCCCTTGCCCCTGGCCCGCGCTGCCCGCTATCCGGCGGTCCCCATGGTGGTCGTGCTGACTAGCGAGAGGCAAGGGCTTGGGGTCGCTGTGGCTACCGCCGCCGCCGCCGCTGCTGCTTCGCTGCCGCCGCCGCCGCCGCTTGCAAATCCCTTCGAGTTTGGGCCAACATGACACTCACATCCGGGTGACACAGGCGCGCTCCATCCCTAGCAACCCACCACCCGCTGCCGTCGCCGCCGCGGCTGCACCCGCTTTCCCCTCTCTGCTGCCGCCGCCGCTCCGCTCCCGCCGCCGCTGCCTGGCTGCCTCCCGCACAGCCGTCGCCCGCCACGGGTTAACTCTCTCGCGCCTGCCTCCGCCGCCACCTGCTGCTCAGGGAAGAAGAGGAGGAGGAGGAGGCTTGGCCAGGCGGGCACCGCGAAGGAAGGAGACAGGCTGAGCCGCACAGTAAGAAGCCTAGAGGCGAGCTCTGGACCAGCGTCCACAAATAGAAAATAGCGCGCCGAGGCCTTAACCCTTCCCTCCCTCCGTTGCACTTCAATGTCTTGGAAGGAGGAGAGAGGTTTTCAAGTCCGCTTGGAAGCCACGCCCTCCAACATATACACCGTCTTTATTAATCCTAAAGGAGTAATAATCTGACCTCTCCCAGGCCCGCTTGAGGCAAACGGAAGCTAAATGGAGCCTCCAGGTTCAGATGCAGTCTACCTCTGGCTGCTAGAGGCTTGGAAGTAACAACGGTGGAGTGGCTATGCCCCTTTTGGCCTGCTTGTGAAATTAAGGTGGCATCTGGTTGCTGCTGCTGTTGTATAGTACAGCAAGAGAATCCTTGCCGCCTTATGCACGATGGGACCCCTTTTTTAACAGGCCGTTTTAAATGCACACGTACACACACAGAGTGAGGGACGGCGACACACACCTTGTCTGGAGCTTCTTGCACATGAGCATTCACAATGCAGGACAGAATGTAGAAGAGAAATAGAACCTACGTTCTCACCTGGGATGTTTTTACATCCAGGACCCACAAGGGCTATTCCTTGGGATGCTATTTGCGCTGTGAGAATAGGCAGGATGCTTTTCCTGCACCACCAATGCATGTCCACGATCCAGTTCTCCACATCTGGGATTACGGAACTTCCTGGTCAGAGCTTGTGACTTTTCTGCCACACTTGAACAATCCCACCCCACTCCACCCCACCCAGTCCATCTTATTTTAAAAATAACGCACTGTGGGGGAGGCTTGCTGTGGTTGCTCATTAGTAATGCATATATTCTTTGTTATTACACTCGGTAAGAGCCTGTCAATCTGACAGGCAGGGAAGTTTGACAAGGGTGGGTAGGTGGGTGAGTAGGAGGCTCCGTATCCTTCCTCCTCCTATCTCCTGCACTGTTCTTTCCTTCCTGTCATTGCTTTCTGACTACTTCCCTTTCCTCTACTGCCTTCTCTTGGCCAGAAAGGTAGCTGGTGTGATCATTGTTGCTGCTCACAAGGATGCCTGAGTCTAGCCAGGGGCAGGCAGTACACAGTCCTCCAAATGTTTTTGGACTGCAAGTTCCATCAGCCCTAGCCAACACAGCCAATGGGTGGGGGGGGGTGATTATGGGAGCTCCAGGCCTAGACCAGGGGTGGGCAGAAAGTAGATCTCCAAATGTTTTGGACTTCAACTCCCAGCATTCCTGACCATTGGTCCTGCTGGCTGGGACTTCTGGGAGATGAAGTCCAAATCTACCTTCTGCCTACCCCTGGTCTAGGCAATATATCTTGCAGTGCCTTGAGTGTTGCTGCTGCTGCTAGTTTTGCCCCTGACATATGCAGCAAGCAGACATTGATGTCAGATCTTCTCCATTCATCTTGCATATAGCATAGAATGGCCTTAGCGGAAGTACTGCCATATGAGAAGACCAAATGGAGGGCAGGGGTTCCTCTCACTTGACATATTACTCTGTAGCAATGTGACCCTATGTGCAAAACACACAGAAAACTCATTAGTTAGAGTGGTTTCCATATTTTGACTTTTCTGTATTACAAATTCAGCAGCTCAGAATTGCCACTGAAAGTTGCTTACGCTTACATGCACCTTTCATCCATCACCTTCCATGATGCATGTAATCAGATCTGTTTACACCGCCACCTAAATCATTTTTGATCCTACATTAATTCCAGTCTCTTATCACCAAACCACTAACCCTTTCTTCCTTTCTGTATTTAATGCAGAGTGCCAGTTTTATCTAGATTAAAGTACCTAATAATAATTCATAATAATTCAGATTCTAAGTTCTTCCTCAGTTCATGTATGGGGGTGGGTGGGAGTGATTTCCACCAACTCCCTTCTTTATCTGCCCAGTAGCATATCCTACACCATTCCCAAGAGTCCCCCAAACTCTCAGGGGGCTGCAGAGGGAAGGGGTAGACATTTCCCATTCACAGAAGGAAAAATTAGGATCCAAGCCAATGTTTCTAAGGAATTGTTATAACACGTCTGATATTTTCTTTTTGCAACCCAAAGAAGATGTCGTTTGGTAAATATAACCAAGGATGGAGCACAGGTTTTTTGTTTGTTTGGTTATTACTTTTAGTATTTCTAAAATACTAAAAGGGTGGATTCCTGCATTGAGCAGGGGGTTGGACTCGATGGCCTTGTAGGCCCCTTCCAGCTCTGCTATTCTATGATTCTATGATTCTACTCATAATTCAGTATCGTAATTTGCCACGTTAAAACTGCATATTACAAATTAATTAAATTACCTGGCAAATATATATTAATTGATACAGCCATTCATCCTACAAAAGATATAATTTTCATCTGCTTTAGTAAACTGTGGTATCCAATTATTTTGCTCAAATGGTTTTATTCTTATTACATTAATGGAATACAATGTTGACTAATTTCTTTGTTATTATATTACTTACATGCACAACATCAAATTGATACTTGTTTAAGTTTACTAGAAAATGTAGTGAATAATGAGATTTGGGGAAGGTGGATATGGCTAGCAATGGGGAAAAATGAGTGTACTTGTCTGCTATAATATCCATGTAATGTCACATCATATTGTATTAAAATAGTTTGTTCTTGTTTGCACTTTTATATTAATGAAATAGCAGGTAAATAACAGGTCTGCTAATCAATCCCTTCACCCCACGTGCACACACACATCATCATCTTCCAGTAATATAAATGATAATTAGGTTTAGCAGAACACTCATGTACATCCCATGGCTCCCACAAAAGCAGTTGAGCTTTTGCAAACGTTCAGTTCAAATACTCAGAAAATCTGAGAGGCACTTTCAAAATGCTTACCTCTGCTGCCTCAACTGCTGCCACCTTCTCCTTCCCCCATAACCAGCAATATACCTTTGGGGAAAGGAACAAAAACTTGGTGATGGGCATGCAGAGAATCCTTTCCCACCAGGGATTGGAACTACCAGTTCCAGAATTCCTGCTAGGAAACTGAACCTGTGTGCATCATTTCCTCCAGGACAAAGTCCCTTCAAGGTCCCAGGCCCTGACAGGATGGTCTTTTGGAGCCCTGGAGCTGCCCACCACTATCCATCTCTCCTCCTCCTCCCCCAAAGTTGTCAGGAGCTGCTGGATCTGTGGACAGTTGCCCCATGTGGTGAACCATTCAACTGCAGGTGGCAGCTTCTCAGTGAGGTATCTGAGTGACTCTGCCCAACCATGCTGGCCACTGGATCCTCCTAGACAGGAAAGAGTATACATCTGAGACTTATAGTTTCAGCTTTATTTGAGCAAAAAGGCCTTAAGTTCTGGTGTGTCATTGTATCTGACTTGCTTCTGGGGTGTCCTTCACAGCCTTTCTACACAAGGCTTTTATTGTGTGCTTGTGATTGCTCACTCATGGTAATTTTGTGGGTTCTTTACATGACGTAGTCATCCTCCAGGGCCATTCCTGTGCTTTGCGAGCTTTATCAATTTTTTAAAAATGAGGAAAGTATTGTGCGTGTTTTCGGAATGGCCCCTATAATGCCATAGAAATCTCATGTAAGTGTGCAATTCCACTATACCCCAGCGTCACCTGTGGAATAATGGAACATAAAGAAAGGCAGAGAAAGAAAAACCCTGGTGGAGAAAAATGTATAAAGGAGCCAATCTTAATGCCACAAAGAATCCAGAAGCAGAAGCCTTGGTAAAGATGTGGGTTAAAAGCTTCATGTAGAAAAGCTATCAATGCTACATCTTGTTTGCTTAATGATCCTGCTTCCTGGTCTTTCCTTTGGTGTTAAACTTTGGTCCTGAATATCTGTTTCCTGGCTCCCCTCAGATTGGTCTCTCATGATCCAGCACTGACAATAGATAAATGCTTGGGTTTAGTGGCAGGGAAGAGGAAGGCAGTAGTGGAAGCTGTTTGCAGGTTCAACATGAGCATTGTTCTCCTCACCAGGGCCAGCCCTCATATGATGTGGGGTGAAGCCCTTACCTCAGGTGGAGAAGCGGTGAATTGCACAACTCCCACATCCCCACCAGGAGGGCCTGCTGCTTCCAGCAGGGGCTCCAGAGAGCCCTGCCATCTGTTCACCTGCCATGGCATTTGTCACAACAACAGAGTGGGTGCTCTCCTGGGACAACACTCCCATGCCTGATGGTTGTGTGTTATCTCCAGTATTCGAGGCAATAAGCCTGTGTGCACCAGTTGCTGGGGAACATGGGTGAGAGGGTGCTGTTGCACCATGTTCATCCCTGGCCGATGGCTGGTTGGCCACTGTGTGAACAGAGTGCTGGACTAGATGGACCCTTGGTCTGACCCAGCAGGGCACTTCTTATGTTCTTATGTTCTTAGGAGTCCGACTGAACTTTTCCTGTGGGTGCCCTGGTGCCCTCCACACGTGTCAGCTTGCGAATCCCATAATTTCCAGCCAGCAGGGCCATTGATAGGCTGTTTCGGCTTGGTGGGTCTCAAGTTGTATAAGGCAGCCTATTTCATTAGCTCTGACTGATTGTCGCCAAGCTAAAAGAAACTGACACAGCAAAGAACTACTGCCAAAGCTGTAATCCCAACCCTGCACATATGTATCCTGGTCTTGCCCCAAGGAACTCAAGTATTTTAGCCTCCCAACCATCCCATGAAGTAGGTTAGGCTGAAATTAGTGATGCACCCATAGCTGTCCAGTGAGCTTCATTAATGAGAATTTGAACCTTAATTTTCCACATCTGAGCCCAAGACTATAGCTGCAGCTGCAGCAATATGCTGTCAGTGGGCCCCGTTGAATTCGAAATGTGGTGAGGATTGGCCTATTCCACAGTATATGGCACAAATATCAGACAAATATGCAGTGGCAGCAGATTCACTGGAAACTAAGCAGAAATTGCATGTTTTAAGTCTGTAGCAAAAAAGAAAGAAAGAACACGCCTTCAAAATAATAATTCTTACTGCAATCATCTAATGATACTGCACAAAGATGATTTAGAGGAACAAAAATGTATGAGTAAGGCTTATTTGAGAAATCGTTAGCAATATAAATCTTTTGGCATCTATATAATATACTTCAAATATTTAATTGTTGTAATTGAAAGAATGGCAGTTTGCTTTCCATCGTCTTTAGGCAATGTTTATCTCTTCTGTGAAAGATAATCCTAACCAAAGTGGTAATTATAAATAAAAACTTAAGTAAATACATATAATGTAGTAGTAATAATAATAATTGCCTACAAAGTCTATATAGTGTGTGTCCACACTAGAAGATCAGCACTTGACAAGTTTCAATAAAGATTTGCTGCCTCACTTAAAAACTATTGAATCAGACATTTATAACAAATATCGGATTTATGAAAACATTTTAAATTCCTATTCCGTAGGAAGCAATTAAATGAAATAACATTTTTCTAATGTTAAATCATGTTTGCTTTGACCTTTCAAATTTCCATACAGATATGGAGGACATCATCCTCCCTGTTTGAGAAAAGAAGTCAATTCTTTTACCAATTACATCAGATAATAACATACTCATTAATGTTCTCAGACAAAACCTTCACTTTTTATCATGTGCAGGTTTCATTTACGTATCTGTTACTTTCTCAGCATGGGTTCCAATTAGTTATAGTAACAGTGCCTGAAGAAGATGTGCTACGATTTAGTTCTTTCAAATTCATACCAGCGCAAAATGTTGACAGTAGAATCCTTACTTAGAGGCGGAATCCAATAGGGTGTTTATGCTTCTGCCGATTCTATTACGTCCTGCAAATTCGTGTCTGCAAGCGGAACCCACTGCTTGCAGAAGGAAAGTTTAGCATTTCCAGGGCAACTGGAAACAAGCAAAGCGCTCGCTTCTGGAACGGGGCAAGTGCGTGGAGCTCCAATTGAGAAATGACTGTTTCCGCTCATTGCAGGCCTCCCCTGGGAAGTGCGTAATTGCTGTTGTGCAAGTGGTGGGTTCTGTTCACACAACGGAATTGGCGGGACCCACCGCTTGCATAACAGAATCAATGTGGTGCAAAAAAAAACTGGCATAAGTGTAGCGCCCTGTTGGATTCTGCCCTGAGAAGATGTATTGTTGTCAGCAGCAATATTTCCACACAATTTAAGATAATTTTTAATTTATACACTTAGATGTTCTCCTATGATTTATTAAACCCACACATGTTCCAGACAGGTTCAGGATGTCAAATTCTCCTGGATTATTTTTGATATCAGGTGTGTGGAATGTCCAGCTTGTTATATTTTTTTAAGAGGGGGTGGCCCAAGACATTTTACTGCAAGAGGCAAAGGGCAAGATGATGCCCCCTGCCATTCCAGGTATTATGTATTTATTTATTTGTTTATTTATTTATTTATTTATTTGGGTCGTACCCTACCTTTCCACCAAGATGCCTACCAATTAAAGGAACTAAAATAATTTACATAAAAACTTGGTTATAATGATAATAAAACAAATAAGTCAAAAACAGAACAAAAAGAGCACCCACCCCAACTGACCAGCTTACACACCAAAGGCCTGCTTGAATAAAAACGTCTGCCTGCCAGTGGAAGGACAGCAAAGAGAGCCTACCTAGCCCCTTTTGGAAGTAAGTCTACAGCCTTGGAGCAGCCACCAAGAAGGCTCTCTCTCATGTTGCCACCAAACATGCCTATGAAAGCAGTGGTATTGAGAGAAGGGATCTCTGAAGAACTTAAATTCCGGACAGGCTCATATATGGAGAAGGCAGTCTTTCAGGTGGCCTGGTGCCAAGCCATACAGTTTTATAGATCATAACCATAACCAGCACTTTGTTTTGTGCCCAGAAATGGACCAGTAGTCTGTGAAGCTATCCTAACAAAAGAGTCATATGCTCCCTGCATCTGAACTTGGTCAACAGTCTGACTGAGCACTCTAGACCAGCTGAAATTTCTGAACTGTTTTCAAAGGTAGCCCCATGTAGAGTGGGTTACAGTAGTCCAGACAGGATGTAACTAAGACATACATGGCCATGGCCAGATTAGACATGACTAGGAACAGATGTAGTTGGTGGGTACCCTAGCTTCAGTTAAACCTGGGCATCTCGGTTTAGAGCAGAATCCAGGAGTACACCAAACTGCGAGCTTGAGTATTCAGGTGTAGGGTAACCCCATCCAGCTGAATCTGGAAGGTAAATCTTACTTCAATTTTACTGGTGACAGGACACACCTGGGAGCAGCAAGCTGGAGATCTGAGGGAAATGGTTTGGACGAGGGATGGCGCAGGCATCTGGCTGGGGCTTGAGGCCTGGTGAGAAATCACCATTTCGCTCCCTCTGGACACCAGTCCACACATCTCCGACTTGCCTGACTCAGAACGTGTTGCGTCAGGCAAGTGTGTAACCCTCACCAAGCCTTTATTTTCCATAAAAATGGCAGCTTGGCCTTTTCTGCAAAGACCCATTTGCACAAATGGTTCCTGTAAAGGGGCCATTTATGCAAGATGACATGCATAAATGGTCCATTTACGCCTGTACTCTTGCATAAATGGCTGCTTTATGGCTACCATTTGCACAAATGGGCCTTTAGAAAAAAAGGCCAAGTTGCCATTTTTACACAAGTAAGGGATTGGGTGGCCATGCACCACTTACCAGGAGCTGCATACCACTTGCCTGGTGCGTGCAGAACACACAGCAGTTCACCATGCACAGCAAGCAGGGGCAGGCAGCTGGTGGGGGCCTAGCAAGCAGCACATGACCCAGACTAAGGTGAGTTTGTCCATCCTATTTGGAATTGCTGCCCTGCCCCCAGCATCTGTCACATAAAGTAGGTCCTGCCTAATGGTAGAGTCAGCCCTGTTTTTAAGCAGTGGACGTACAATTGTCCTGTAACACCCCCCCCCCAAAAAAACCAACAACATTGGGTGTATTCACACAACATGCTAACCAACACTTCGTGGTTGGATGTGGGTTGTTGTTGAACCAAGGGTTGTTTGTTGAACCATTATTATTATTATTATTATTATTATTATTATTTATTTATTTATATAGCACCATCAATGTACATGGTGCTGTACAGATAACACAGTAAATAACAAGACCCTGCCGCATAGGCTTACAATCTAATAAGTTGTAGTAAACAATAAAGAGGGAAGGAGAATGCAAACAGGCACAGGGAAGTGTAAACAGGCACAGGGTAGGGCAAAACCAACAGTGTAAAGTCAGAACAAACTCAATATTTGAAGGCTATAGGGAAAAGAAAAGTTTTGAGCTGAGTCTTAAAAGCAGTGATTGAGTTTGTAGTTCTCAAGTGTTCTGGAAGAGCGTTCCAGGCGTAAGGGGCAGCAGAAGAAAAAGGACGAAGCCGAGTAAGGGAAGTGGAGGTCCTTGGGCAGGCGAGAAGCATGGCATCAGAGGAGCGGAGAGCCCGAGCGGGGCGATAGTGTGAGATGAGAGAGTTGATCACAAGGTGGCTTGTTAACCATGCATTGTGGCTTGTTAACTACCCTGGACAGCCCCACAACAAACCAAGAGTTCTCAAGGTGCCTTGTTTGAGAAAATTAAGCTACACTGCATGATTAACAAGCCACCCTGTGTAAAATGTCCTGGGTTCAGACAATAAGCTAACCCATGGTTCAATAAACAACCCGTGGTTCAACAACAACCCACATTCAGCCACTAAGTGTGGGTTAACATCTTGTGTGATCCCAACCATGGTCTAAAATTGTTTTTGCGATGTAGTCACCTTAGAAATCTTATAGCTGATACTCATGTAAATAAAGTGCTTGACTGAAGTGAAAAGAATAAGAGCAGCCTACACGGCAGCCAATGACTATGTGGGCAGAGTATGATCATGCTTAAGTGCCCTGCATTGTTACAATGCCATGAGATGTCACTTGCTCAGTCATGAAATGGCATGGCTCATAAGTGGAGCAGTATAGCAACACATGCTTTGCATGAGATGCCCTGAGATCTTAATGATGTAGGGCGGGAGACAAATGTTTTAAATAAATAAATAATAAATAAATGAGATCCCAGGAATCTCTGGCATTTCTGTTTCAAACCTTAGGACCACGGACCAAATCCAGCCCCTCTACAGGCCAAGTCTGGCTTTCTGGGGTTGCCCCCCCCGCCCCCATTTCTCATGACTGCCTATTGTTGGGTGGCTTCCTGGCTTTTGCATAGATTCCCTACCCCCATTCTAAAAGGTTGAAACGCCTCTGACAGGATTACTCATCCTGGCCATTTCCCCACAATCTCTCCCATACTATCAAAGATTTGATGCCCCCATTCAATAACCCCCACCAATAACTTCATTTATCTGGCTGAGGTAAGTTCCAAATCTTGCATAAGCCTAGCTTTTGCTGTATCCCACATGCAAATCTCCACATGCTAACACTCAGCGAATATTTGTGTGGATGTTTACTTCTGTTTAAGAAACCAAATAGTCCTGATGCAATAGGGATGCTTCCAGACAAGGCTTTGATCGTTGCCCCACCCCATGCACAGTATTTTGCCAGGGGGTGGGGGCATTGCCCATATGCCGTTGTCTCCCACTTGTAACCCTCCTGTGCTTTTCCACCAGTTCGTCCATCTTTTTACTTATCATGGAAAATTTGTTAAGCAAGGAAAGACAGAATAGCTGCACAATGCTTCCTGGTTGTTAGTGCTAGGACCCCTCCATCTGGAAGCACCCTAGGAAGACTCTTGTGTGGACAGAAATGGTACAAGTAGTAGCACTAGGATGCGAGGTCAGGTCAAAACAATAGAAATATGAAGGATAGCAAAGAAAAAGAAAAAAAATGGGGGGTGCTAGTATATTCCAAGAATGTTTTTGTTGACTGAAAGAAGTGCTGTTGATCTGGGACAGAATTCAAGTGAGGAAGAATCCAATGTCTGTTTTACATTTGTGTTAAGAGCCAATTTAAAATATAGCTGATTTAAGCCCCATTTATAAAAACAACCTGCTTCTAGTCCTTTTTCCCAAAGACAACCACTGAGCCTGTACATACAAATTGTCTTGAACTTTGCAATGGCCAAGAAAAGGAAAGCAAAACTATTGATCAAACAGTTGAAGTCCCATAACCCAATAACAAGGAATCAACACATGCAGAAGAAAACCAAAGTCTTGAGATCGACCATTTAGAGGTTGCACCCTGGTCCATTATAGCAATATAGGAAAGATCTGAGTTGGATCCCCAGCCCTTTTAGTAAGCTAATAAAGAGGGCTCGTTATGACCTCTTCTCTATCTGAGAACATCTCTAGTGTTCTGAAGCAATGATAGATGGGATATTATAAAAGGCTTGAAGCATATCCAGTCCCAGATCAAATTAATATTTCTGAAATAACAAATAAATCACTGGCTATATGCCGAATTCTTCCAAGTTGCCCTTGAGCATAATGGAAATCCTCAGAGGACCGCCACATCGCAATATTCCAAAATCACTGATCTCATAAGATCTGTTAAATCCTTACAGCGGAATTACAGTTTGGGACCAAGCGTGTGACATTGTTTCTCAGAGACTGGGAAATGTATATTCAAATGTAAGCTTCTATTTTCCAGTAATTAAACAAGGATTGCATATCCAAATGAAGAAATGTTGGCAGGTCTATCAACACAGTACAATAAGATTCTTCATTATTCATATGAAGTAAAACAGGCTGAAGTGGACCATGTCTTGAAGCCCTTCCAGTATGCTGCTGTGAATTGGTGCTTTGAAAGCACCACTCTGCACAGAGACTATGAAAAGCACTGGGCATTAATATCTTCAATCATTTAATCTGCATGTTGCACTTTTTCCTCCTGGGGTCACTTCTCATCAACTAAAGGCATAATTTTCCAAAAATGATTCTTAGTCAACCTGGCAAGTATTGCGTTTTTGGTTTTGTTTTAAAAATAATAATTTCAGTATGACCAAGATCTCTTCTCTGATAAGTGATCTAATGAAATTGCTCTTAAAAATTGACTAATAGCAAGGAAAGATGTGATGATAACAATTATTAGCAAGTCACAATTTGAGTTTGGAGTCTTGTACAAATATAGAATTTAAAGTAGGGTATTATTATTATTATTATTATTATTATTATTATTATTATTATTATTATTATTATTGGAAATGCATCTTTAGCACCAACTCTCAGTGTTTTATTCACAGTGTTCTCATCTCTCATATTTTTCTCAACTGGAATTTACTTTGGCAGTGAGGATACTTAAAGTGCAACCCCATGCATGCTTACTCAGAGATAAGTGCCATTATGTTACATGGGGCTTATTCCTAAGAAAGGGTCTATAGGATTGCAGCCTTATACAATCAGCTACCCTGGAATGATAATACCTTACTCACGGACAGGAGAAGACATAGAACGTTAAGAAAAAAACAGGGTCAGTCAGTATGAGACATGCTGCCTTTTGGTTCAGGTAATTCAGTACATTTTGTTATGGAACTGGATTGAGAAAGGATTATCAGCAAGCGACCGCAAGAGGCTCGATCTAGTTCCCTGTACCTATTTCTCCAGCTTCCTTTGTCAACTCATTAAAGTCAGGAGAGGTAAATTGGATAGCACTGGAGGCACTGTTCTGCCAGAGTAACAGCACCAGAGCATTATCAGCTGGAGGCATGGACGTCCGCTCTGTTTTTACTTTAAAGGGCTGCTGGCCCTTTAAGGCTAGGAGACAGAAAACACTGCTCTTTCTTCAACAGATCAGTGGGATTATCCAGATGTTGCTGAAACACAACTCCTATCAGCCCCAGCCAGCAGGCTGATTGCCAGGGATGGTGGGAACTGCAGTCCAGCAACATCTGGGAGGCCACAGTTTTCTGGTCTATGCAGACTATGCAGACTTCTTTCAAGAAAAGCTGTATTGACTAAAATTAGTCAATATTCAATAGAGTGGTCAATGGAGTCCAATTAGTCAATGGAGTCCAATGGTCACAAAAATTGCATGAGGATGATGACCCATGATTATCCCATGATGATGGAGGAAATGAAATGGGTTAGGGTGCAGTCCTATACATGTTTAGAAAGAAAAATGGTGTACAACTCCCAGTATGTCCTAGCTGGCTGGGGCATGCTAGGAGTTGAAGGCCTTTCTTCTGTCTAGGGTTGCACCTTAAGTGAATCACACTGCAATTGGGATTGGGAATACATTTTCACAGCTGTTTTAAACTATATGGACACACAACTGATGTATCTATATTTTAAGTGTGTTTGGTTGGAACTTTTGTCGTATATGTTCAGTGTGATTGTATTTTTTTCATATTGTCACTGTTAAAGTTTTATGTTTTGCTTTTTGCATTAGAAGTATGCAATCACTTTTCCTGGTTATTTTAGTTCACTGAACAAATGTCTATTCAATTGTTTCTGCACTGAGTTCACCATTCTGCCTCTTAGATTTCATTTCTGTTTTCCCAGTGGCACAATATTTGTCTCCAGATGTCTGATCGCTGAAGACAAGCACTAGTTTTTAAATATTATACAGTGTGTAGGGAAGCTGAGGCAAAAGCTTAGTGCAAGAGCCAGAGTTTTGTTCACCTGAAAGCTCAACAAAACAGACACTAGTTCCTTTGGTGTACCTGGCTATTTCAGAGAACAAACTAGGGTACACATGTTCACTTCTCTATAAGTGTAACAGGTTCCAAGAAATCAAGAACAATTTTTGCAGTGTATTACTAAGGAGTTATACATGTGCTTTTAACTTCTTATTTATGCTTTAGGAATCCAAACAAATCCTATGCTCTGAGACATGGTGCCTTTTGTTTGTTCTGAAGTCAGGAGGGTGATAAATTTCTGCATTATCCTGATTCAAATCAGGAGGGCTGATACAGGGTGGGATACAAACATCTTAATAATAAATAATAAAGCTACAATAAAGCCCCTGTGACAGCACCCAGGCACCCTCCCTGCATTTATCCGCTGGTGATGGAGGTTTATATTTCTGCTAACAACTTGTCTAGTGCCAAACTCAAAGATCAGAATGAAATTAAAAAGCACAGGGAACAGCAGCAGTTATTCCTGAATTACTATGCCAGCAGGAATATGTATTGTAAATCGACCTGCACAGCAACCTTGCACGAAAGTACTGGGGGAAGGCCATGTGCCTTCTCACTGCCTCTCCATTTTATTCCCTTTAATGGGTGCTGCTGACTGAGGGTCAACCATCAGAGAAGTGCTACATCAATAGGCGTAAGATCTCACTGCTGTGTTTGCTGCTGGAGAAAGAAGGACAAAGCCTCCGAAAAAGCAAGAGGAGAGTCCTTCTTCTGCAAACCAGCAGAAAGCAGCTTACTATTTTGCAGGTGTCTGTCAACCCTTGGTTAATGAAAAACAACGGTTTGAAATATCCATGAAACCACGATACAGCTCAGTCCTATGCTTATTCCCAAGTAAGCAGGCATAGAATTACAGTCTCATTTATTCGCCCCAAAGTGTCACAGAAAATCCCTGGCACGGATAGCAACTGCGTGGCTTGCACTATACCTGCTTACACTTTTTTCATATCTCTTTGCGATGATCAGTAAGAGCCCATACCTGATATTGTTAACTGGGTGGGGTGGTCGGGGAAAGGTGAAATGTTGGCTGGGCAAAGTGACAACTAGAAGAGGGGAATAAGAAAGACATGGAAGGACATCTCTGGCCGTAGCTAGACCTAAGATTTAACCCAGGATCATCCCGGGTTCGTCCCTGCCTGAGCGCTGGATGCCCTGTGTGGCATTTAGATGAACAGGTTTGACCCCAGGACAATCCTGGGATAAACCTTAGGTCTAGCTACGACCTCTGTCTTAAAAGGGAAAGCGCCAGTATCTGATGGCACCTTGAAACAATCAGTCCAAAGGTGGGAGATGGTAAAAAGCTCCAGGGCTCCATCTTTCCTGCTTCATCTTCCTCTCATCCCTTAGAAAGAGTCTCATCTCTCCCTTTTGCACTGCTTTTTGTTTTTGTTTTTACCTCGTATGCCTTTGAGCCTTTACTTTCCCTTTTCCTCTTAATTTTCTGAAGCTAGTTTTACTACTTCTTGCTCTGGTTTTAGATATAAATGCTATTCACATTTCCATACTTGAAAGACAACCTCTGGATGTGTCTTAACACACTCCACATCAATTTTACAAAATGTCATCAATTACGCGTGTAAATTGAGGCTGAAACCCTGGTGCCAATGGAGAATATTAACTCATTGGCATGCTGGCCTGGAATTTGGCTGCTTTCAATGATAGCATTAAAAAGGAAGAAGTAAGGTTTGGAGCGGGGGAGGGAGGTGATGCCAAAAGTTTGTCCACTCCTGCAGTGCCGGTGGCAATATGCTGCACTTACTTCCCAATAGGATAATCCGTGGCTGGTTTTAAATGCTTCTGATCAGTGTTTTATTTATTTGTTACGTTTCTATACCATCCTGTGGCTGAAGCTCTCTGGACAGTTTGCAGTGTCTTCTTGTTTTCTTGTTTAGTTTGGGGTTTGGAGGGATGTTTCCTTACAGTGTTGTTCAACATTGGGGCAAATGAACAGCAGCCCACCCCGCTCCCAGAACAGCGGCAAAACCAATAACAACTGGGTTTGAAAATATGGTGGAGACAACAAATGTGATTCTACTTAATGATACAAAGAAGCCTGATGGGTAAAATCAGGCCCCATGGCTGGGCTCAAACACACCAGTTGGTTTCTCAGCATGTGCTTCAACGTGGTGCTAAAAAGCAATGGTGTCTTATTTTCCATCCATCCCCTCAACATGTTTATTTTGGTGATGTGAATAAAGCATTAACCTAAAATTATATATGCCGGTGGGGGCATGTTATACATCCTGAGATCTCTTCCTTACATCATTGCTCAGACGATTGTTTTCTTTCCGAAACATCAAAATGCCCTTCTCTTTGTTTGTGCCAGTAGCACCAGTGATGCCCATGTTCTACTATTCAAAGGAGTCGACAGTGATGTGATGGCTTAAAGGCAAAGGCTGACTCATAAGCACTGAAGCTAATCATTGATGCTCCCTCCATACAGAAAGGCAACTCACTAGTGTGGAGCACAGTGCATGTCTATGTGTACTTCTCGCAGTACAGCCATAAAAAATAGAGCATAACTATGAAACTATGAAGCAGGGAGACAAGCTGAAGGAAACAGTGCAAGTGGAAGAAGATGTAAGTGAAGGAATGCCCAAGTTATGATAGAGCCAACCATCCATAAGGAGGCGGCCTAGTTTTGGCCCCTGGACTAGTGTCTGGAGAACACAGTGGCCCTCCAAGAATCATTATCCATTTATCTGTATGCCGCTTTTGCATGGTAAACCCTGCTGAGAGCAGCTCCCAACATCAAAAGAGTTTACATAACAAAACTATGTTTCCAGATGATTCACTAACAATTACGAGAAAAATAATAATACGTAGTGTATATACGTAAACACTAAAATTAAACAACTTACTAATAATTCATCTTAGGACCCAACAATACAAAAAAAAATCTAAATTGCAGCTAAAAATGCATCTTAACCACAGCTAAACGAACCCTGATGGGCTCTAGGCATGCTGAGCTGTAGCTGGAGTCAGTCAGGGTCCTGCCCTTCCAGGCTAGGTGAAAATGACTCAGTCAGAGGACCAGGTTGTGAGACTGACAGCTAGTTGCAGCTACTTGGCTGCCCCTGAGATTATGGGCAAAAATCTCTCAGCATTACCAGAACTTTGAGCTTCTCCAGATAAGCGATTTATTGCACCCTCATGATTGGTCATACACAGAAGTTTGCAGGACCTTTTCATGATGTTGTCAACATCCGATGTCTCTCCCGCTGTTTTCAATTGGGAATCGACCATTTCATAAAACCCTGAAAATGCACAAATAACTGGAAAACGTGCTATAAAGCAATGCCATCTCCTGGCAGTAAAATTGAAACATATGGGAAGGAACTCGCAAAAATGGGGTGGGGAAACAGCACATGTTTTGTGCTGATCCTTAAACCAGTGAAGACTCCAGAAATCAAATCCCGGTAAGGATGTGGGATTTTTGCTAAATGTGGAGAAGCCCTTGTCTTCTGGAGTCTTCATGGATTTAACAATCAGCACAACACACGCGTTTCCCCCTTCCCTGTTTTCGCCATTTCCTTCCCACATGTTTCAGTTCTACTGCCAGCAGATGACACTGTTTTATCACACAATTTCAATTTATTTCAGGGTTTTATAAAATGTAAAATTCCCACTTGAAAACAGCAGGAGAGGTATCAGAGCTTGATGTCATGAAAAGAGCCCGCAAACATCCATGAGTAACCAATCATGAGCATGCAATGAATTGCTCATGTGGAGAAGCTAATAGTAAGACCTGAATAATGGAAATATAAAACTTTCAAGAAACCAAAGATAGAAAAAGATGCATATTGAATAATGTCAATATGGAACCTTGAAAGCCATTAGCTTTAGGAAAAAGTGATTCTGAGAGACCAAAAATGCTCTATGAAATGCAAGTAAATTGAATTTACATGCTCCTTTACATTATGTCATCAACCTCCAGGATGTGTCCTGCGCCTTCCCCTGGCAATCTCAGTTTTAAAAAGATCAGAGATAATGTACTATTCAAAATTACCGTGGGATTTCGCAGGTCGCTAGATTGCGATGTTTAATTTAACTTTATGGAGCATTGCTAAGAGGGAAGCTTTCAATTACAAATTCTGTGGTTGCCATCTAAAGGAATCAATGTGGAAAGACCCCCAGAAGAAGAAGAAATGGCAAGGGTCTGGGGATTTTCCTTAATGTAGAAACTCAGTAAGTCTCCAGTCCTATAAACATTTACCTGAGAGTAAGACCAACTGAACATAGTGGGACTTACATCTGAGTAAACATGCATAGGATTGTGCTATAGGAAAAGAAGAAATATAGGAATTTTTGAATAATAAGATATTGAAACATTGGGGGAAATGAAGTGTATAGAGGAATATATTCCTGCTAGCAGATAATGCTGGGGTTAAAGTGGAAGGTTTAAGAGATTTAATGGAAGGTTTTGTAGTTTATTTTTATTCTATTGTTATCCATCGGAGTCTTTGGGTTTGGTTAGGAAATAGAGGAAGAACAACAACAAACAATTTGGATTTTAACCCATTAGCAGCTCATTCCTATATATATATCATTAGATAGTAAACTATTGATTTCTCAAAAGTAAGCTTGCTTAGGGCCAAACTAAATGTGACACAGAAGATCTATCACTGGATTTCCCAATATCTTTTTCTTTGGCAAAAAGCAACTACATTTTGCAAATTGCCCCTTCTCCGTAGCTGCTATCAACTATGGAGAGGAAGACAGGCAGGAACTCATCATATGGAATCGGTCCGCAGGGGAAAGGAATAAAGCTCCCATGCCTCCAATGGAAATCACACACACAGTGGTTTCTCTATTTATGTCAAAGGACATGGACTATGATGCTAAGGTGGGATGTCGAGATGGGAACACATCCACTCTCACTGTAAACAGTGGGTTCCTCTGGCTGTAGTTGTTTCAGAAGGACATCTCTACCCTTAAGACATTGCCTACCAATTCTCAGGTATATGAATCCCACAAATGATGATGTCAGCCAAATTATATAGACATGCTGGATTTAGAAGCATTCTCAGAACTGCATATACAAAAAGACATTGCTGCTGTTCACACAACATGCTAACCCACAGGCAGTGGTTGAGTATGGGTTGCTGTTGAACTGTGATTTGGTTGTTGAACTGTGGTTAGAGTTTTGTCTGAACCCAGGACATTTTCCGCAGGGTGGCTTGGTAACCATGCATTTTGGCTTGGTAATCACTCTGAACAGCCTAAAACAAATCATGGGTTCTTAAGACGGCTTGTTCGAGAAAAATAAACCACACTGCATGATGATTAACAAGCCACCCTGCAGAAAATATCCTGGGTTCAGATAACACAGTATCCCACAATTAACAAACAACCCATGGTTCAAGAATCCACACTTAAACACTGAATGTGCGTTGGCGTGTTGTGTGACCCCAGTCACTCTGTATCTTGTGTTGCGGGCTAGTTATGATTGCATTGGAGGTCGCTTTGTGGAATTGCATTGTGTTTTTGAGTTCTCTCCCTTAGAGTTTTTTTTCTAGGCTTTTTGTGGGTACTTCTACAAGCCTGGGAATTCCCTTCCCCCCACCCCAGCCCTGCCACAGCCTCCTGATCCCTCCCACTTATACGTGGCATCTTTACCACATAAAGATCCACACTCAGAGAATTGAGTTGACTTTTACTATATATAATTCTCAGAATTGTGTGTACAAAAAGTATGGTTCTCCCTCTGGGTGCATACATTCATCATTAGAAGCAACTGCTCCTTGCACATCTTTTCTGAATGTCTTGCTTTACAATATGGAATTATAGGGGGTTTCTATCAAATCCATTGCAGGTACTTGGTTTGCAAAAACAACAACAACAACAACAACAACAACAACAACAACAACAACAACAACAGAAACCTCCTAGGACTATACTCAAGTAATCAAACTTACTTGGGGTGGGGGTGGGGGATAACTAACGTTTTTTGAAACTTTGCTGCATGATTGAAGCATTCACCCACAGCACCAATTTACCAACCATAACATTAAAGACAGGAGGCAGAGAGGTGTAGAGAAAGCTTGTGGCAAATTTGGTAGCTCTGGCTTTTCATCAATGGCTATATAAAAGCTACCTGGATAACTGAATCCCTTTCATCATTCCAAAGGTTCTCTTTTGCATCTATATTTTATATACCAGTGAAATATCATCCAGAAAGTCTCCTGCCAGTTCCCAGTGATCTGAAACAAAGCTTGATCCCAAAAATGTCAAACATAATGAAAAACAGAGAGCTGTTACAGCTATCTCTGTAGTTCCCACTCTCAAAGGCTCTGCGGTTTCTTTTAACTCCATTAATTAAAGCTGACTTTGAATAACAAGTTACCACTTCTGCTGCTGCTGCTGTTCCCAACTGTACTGATGGCGCGTGTTCCCTCAAACGAATATGTCTCTGAGAATACGTTTCAGGATAAGCTGCCAGTGCCCCAGTTTACCTTTATGCACAGAACATCATTAGCATATATCATATAACCTGGGGCCTGTCTTCACAGCCGTGCTTTGCTGCCCCTTCCCCCTGAAATTCCATAGTATTGCTGCTGCAGAGTGGGAGCAAGAAATCCCCATGCCAGCAGGGAGTACGGGGTTTTCTGGCCATCTGGGTACTGGAGCCCGCCTGCCCCCCACCCTCTTCCCAGGCTTCTGGTGGCCAGTCAGGAGTCTCCACCTGCCCTACAGTGCCCCTGTCTCAACACTGGAGCGAGGTCACATGGCAGAAGGGCTTGCTCTGAAGAAAAAGGTCAGGGTAAGTCCCTGACTATTTTATGGTGCAGCTTCGGGGGAAATTGGCTGCTGCATTGTATAAATGACATGATGGTGATTCACAGCCACCGTGCAGCAAAAAGGATGTTTAAACAGCCCTGAGGAGAGGAGGATGTAGGAAAATACAGTGCATCCCCTGTTCACCACTGGCAGTCCAGTCAGGAGCCTGCAATTAACTTCAATACTCTTTCCCAAATAAAGGGTTCAGAACTAAGGGTGTACAACCTCAACCTAGGGGTTCAAATCCGGTCCTCCAGGGTCCCCAGAAGACCATGTCCCCTTCCCCTGGCCCCACCGCCTTTCCCCTCAACCAGGAATGGTTTGGTGATTTTCTGGCTTTTGCACCATTTTTCCTTCCATTCAAAAAAGGCTGAAATCAGTGGAGGTTGATCACTCTGATGTATCTGGGGTGGTGAATCCATTCAGAAGTTCAGTCAGAATTTTAAAGGGTTTATCTAAGGGGATTTGCACCTTGTGAAGCACCTTGGATAACTCCTTTAGAGTTGACTGGTTGTGACTGAAACCTGGAGCAGATTCACCATCCCAGTGACATCGAAGACACCAGCCTCTACTGGTTGAACTGTCTCTCCTTTGGCAATAAGAGCTTTAAGAGAAAATATGTCAGTATTTTGGCCCTGCCTCTTTCGCCTTTGACCCCACCCACCACTGAAATGTGGCTTACAAGAGCTTTTCGAAAATTGAATTTGGCCTTCAGGCTGAAAGAGGTCCTGGCTCAATGCCACTAAAGTGAACCAACTGACCTTTCAAAGTCATTAATGGTGTCAGAATGCATTCTTTAAAGAGAATTGCTTTCTAGTGTAGCAGTCTGACAACATAGGAGTGTCGCTGGGAGATATTACCATAAGTGAAAACAACTTTTAGACATTAGTAGTCCATGTATCAGAGAAAGATAAGTGTGCTGAGAGACTCTGGAAGTTACTTGGCACTGGATGTGAGTCTCTCCTACATAATGTTACGTTTTAAGATACAAGAATAACTTTTGGGAGCACTCTCACCTTTTAGCATGGGAATCAGCCTTAAAATGTCACAAATGTCTGGATGTCTTAAACTTAAAGGAGAAAAAAAGACCCACCTAATAGAAAATACCGGTTCCTCTGTTTTTTTGTGTGTGTAAGTATGGGGATTACAGCAATAAAATAAAGTGGTTGGCTGTTAGTTTGTTACCATTCTAAAGTTTTGAGTTGAGAGTTCTTCTTGGGAATGACATGTTTTTATCAGCATTTAAAAGAAAACAAACTATGAAGATCTTTTAACAAGATTGTAGTGCATGTTCTAAAGAGTGGGATTCCCCATCTAATGAATGCCTTGCAGAGGGAGTAACCATATTGTGTGGCATAACCAAAAACTCTATTCAGAGTTGTATTTTGTGTGTATGTGTGTGCCAAAGCAGTTCATCTATTGTTTGTTTGTTTTTACACATGCAGTTGCTACAGCGGAAGTGTTGAGTTTTTAAAATTCTGTAAAAAAAAAAAAAAAAACAGTAAAAGAGCGCACAGGGATGGGAGCAAAAACTTACTGACTTACTTCCCTGTGAACCACTGCTTTAAGAAGTTTTCTCCTAGCTCAGCTCCAAAACCAGGAGTTTATGTGTTTTGAAAGGGTGTGTCAAATACTTGTCCCAGAAGCCTTTGCACCAAACTGCTTAATAGGTTACCTTGCAAATATTTATCCAAAATTGAGAGTCCTGGTCTTCCATATTTTTCTCATAATGAGTAACTCTTCTAAGCTACAGTTTTCATGAAGAAACAAATGGAATATTAATATATCTTCCTGCATTTAGTTTGAGTCTAACAGAAGCATTCTTACAGAAGCATTTGTGCTGATATGCTGTGACTTTTCTGACCCCGTAGCAGCCTCTTATAAAGCTGCTACGGGAAGGATGCAATTTTCCCAGCTAAGCTCAAGGTGGGTGGGTGGGGAGTTAAATGTGCTTCAGATAGGGAAGTGGGGATAAAGGAATGGCTTACTGGACTATTGTCCACATGTCTGATTATATGTAGTTATGACACAAATAAGTAAATATAAAATATTGTGAAAAGTAAACTGAACTAAGGAAAACTTAAAATTTAAAATACTGTTGGGGGGGGGGATAATAAGCCTGTAGAAAAGAAGCAGATGTTTCCATGTTTTGAAAGGAAGTGTAGCTCAGAAAAGCTGATTAGATGTGAAGTAAATATATTGCTCCCACAAATCATAGCTGGGAACTTGTGGGGGGGATCATAACTTATTGTAATGAGCTAAATCACATCAGCAGCACTAATAAGAAATCAGATAAATAAGAGAAGCAAAAAACAGGGACTTCAAAACCAAACTTCAGTTCTCACCCAGACATTCCATCTGTACTCCCAGAACCAAGGATCAGTTATCATAGGATTCTACATCTGTCCTCAGGGAGACAATGGGACTAGTTCTTACAGTGACTTTTTCCCACTCCATTTTCCTTCCAGCTCAGAAATGTCTTTGGGGGCATCATCAGACGAGCATTTATCGCACGCTCATTACTGCCCACTCACAGTTTTTTTGCACATCCTTTTGACGATGATGTCTGCCTCCTGCGCTTCTCCTGCCCCTTCCGGGGGGGGATCTACACTACTGCTTTTAAAGCGCTTTAAAGCACTTTGAAAACTGTATAGGCAGTGTGTTCTGGGCCCCAACAGTTGTCAAAACTGTTATAAAGTGCTTTAAAGTGCTTTAAAGCAGTAGTGTAGATGCCCCCTGGTCTTTTTTTTGGGGGGGGGATAAAATAGTCCCTGGTAAATCCAGCTTATTTGTTTAAAGCCAAACTTGCTGCCATTTCCTGCCGTATGCATTGGGTTGCCATATTCTGAATCCACATTTGGGCAGGGGGGCTAGGATTTTTTTTAAAAAAAAACTGAGCAATATGTAAAGGTCTAGGGAAAGAAAGAAAGCTATCTAAGCTTTAGTTATCTAACACTGCAATCCTATGTGTGTCTACTCAGAAACAAATCCTATTACGTGAAATAGGACTTATTCCCAGGTAAGTTTGCATAGGATTGCAGACTAAAGTACTTAAGCACCTGCAAATAAATAATAGGCAAAGAACAGTTTAAGCAAACAAACAGAATTTTTAGACACTAAATTACATTTGTCCACTAGTTCTCAAAAGCTAGAGGAGACTTCAATATGGAGACTTACACTCCACTGAGCTGGCTGAAAGCGCCATTTCGGAGGTTGGAATTTCTCCGGCCAGCTAGAACAGGAATCCGGGATTCTTGACTGACTGGCTGGGACATTTTGGAAATGCTTGGAAACCATGACATTCCTGGTTTTCCGGGACGTATGGCAACCCTATGTATGCAGGAGAAGCAGCGCAATAATAAAACCACATGAATGGGCCACGTGGTCATTACTGCTTCCTCTTTCTTTCTCCGTGTAAGGAAATCATTGCTATAGTGGGACAGCAGCTGGAGGCCATAGCAACGGTAGGGAAATGCGATTCCACCCCCTCCACCGTTTGATGACGCTCTGCCTAAGATGCTTTAAAGAGCAATCCTATGGCCCAAAGACAGCATTTGGGGCCAGAGACAGTGCTCCACCCTCAGAGCCAGAAAACCAACCTCTCTGTCTCCGCCCCCTTGCAGCCAGGGCACAGGGAACTGTGCTGGCTGCTTCTATTAGTTTGCAAACACAAGCTTGTAGAGGGGTGAGATGGGACATGTTGGTGAGCGGGGATTGGAGGAGACTGAGAACATGGGGATCTGAGCTATATTCAGACATCCCCAGACTCCTTCTGTCCCCATCCTCAAAACCTCCATTATACAGGTGAAAATGCCCATCTAGCTAAAACACAGAGCAGGAGGCACATTACATTGGATCCTGCTTTGAATACTTATAAGCCTCTGAGTGCAGAAGCTTATGAGTAGCCAGGGCAGATCTCATAGGATTGTGCCCTTAATCTTTAAAGGCAATGCTCCTAGTACTAAACTTAGAACACTTTTAAAATGTGCTTTGCTTGCAACCACTTTGTATTTTATCTTACATTAATGCCTTACGAATGTAAAAACTGCTTAACTTTTTGAAGTAAAAGATGTAGAGATACGCCTGATCTCAGAGTCCAGGAATTTTGTAAACCTATAAATTCCATGGTAACACTTGTGTAGGAATATTGCATGGGATATTTTACCTGCTGATCCATGATCTAACTAAACATAGGAATCCCATATCATAAAGTCCTAAGACACGTACAAATGTGTCACAAGGGTTGCTGCATGAGATTTTCTAAATACGAGAGCTTTTCTAAATGAAGAATTTATTGTGCATTCATCATTCCTTACAGTTGTTTATGGGAGTTTTAGAAAACATCATGACCCTCCAGTTTTGCTTCTGATTTTTTAAGAGCACTTTTCCAGGGTATTTTTAGAGCAGGGAAAATGGAGTATTATTTCTGAAAGTGAAAAATGGGTATTTTCCAACTTATGTAACTGTGTTATTCCACCATACACAGTGCCACCTAGAGGTTATTTAATGTTAGAGGTTATGTAGGTTACATAACCTCATGTAGAAAAGCTCTTGTTCTATCCAATATGTAATCATAAAAAGAGACATATTAGATCAGACCAAGGGTCCTTGTAGTCCAGCATTCGGTTCACACAGTGGCCAAGCAGCTGCCCATGGGAAACTCACAAGCAGGACAAGCAGCTAGTGTACATAGGCTTACTGCCTCTGACACTGGAGGTAGCACATAGCCATCAGGACTAGTAGCCACTGATACCCTTCTCCTCCAGAAATTCGTCTAACCTCCTTTTAAAACCATCCAAATTGGTGGCCATCACTACAACTTGTGGTAACGAATTCCAGAGTTGAACTATGCAATGTGTGAAGAAGTACTTCCTTTTATCTGTCTTGAATCTCCCACCAATTGGCTTCATGGAATCGCCCTGGGTCCTAGTATTTTGAGAGAGGGAGAAGAATGACTCCCTATTAAAGCTGTGCACAAGTGGCCTCTCAAAATTCTCCACCCTATTTATAGGTAGAGAAATTGGGGGGACAATTTCACCAAATTTCTCCAGGTGGTGGTGGGGAGAAATTCTCCAACAATTTCTCACAGGTAACAATCACCATTAGCAAGGGTTGTAGAACAGCTTCGTTCTTTGTTTTTCCTAGGTGGGTATTTTTTTTTATTTTATTTTTTTGCACTGCCACTGTAAGTGGCAACTGTGTTAGCAGCCTGCTCCCCCCCCCCATTTTGCATCCTCCACAATGCACCATATACCTCGCATCACTTCAGTGCATTGAGGGGAGAGAATGCAGCCACCACAAAAAATAATGGTGAAAAAAACATGGAGAAAGTTCTGAAGTAAGTAAGGTAAGCATAAGAACCCAAACCCATGAGAATTTCTTTGAAGTTTCTTCTCCTTTGAATTTCTTTTTGAAAGCAATTTCTTTTCTATCAAATTGAATGAGAATGGTTGAAATTTTCATACGAGAAATTTTCGGCACAGCACTACTCCCTATCTACTTCCTCCACACCATGCATAATGTTGTACACCTCAGTCATGTCTCCCCTTACCCACCGTTTTTCTAAGCTAAACTATCTCAGATGTTGTAACTTTTCCTCATAGTGGAGTTGCTCCAGCCGCTTGATCATTTTAGTTGCCTCATACTGGGGCAGGATCTACACTACTGCTTTATAATGGTTTATAACAGTTTTGGCAACTGTTCAGGCCCAGGACACATTAAACATATAGTTTTCAAAGTGTTATATCCTGCTTGGTGTAGATCTGGCCCAAGTTGACATTTCCATTGAGCAGCCCACCACAACCCTGAGATCTCTTTCTTGGTCAGTCACCTCTAGCTCAGATCCCATTGGCTTATACTTGAAGTGGGGATTTTTTACCCCAATGTCCATCACTTCACACTTGCTTATATTGAACCACACAGTTGTTGTGAACCACAATTGTTGTGGACTACAACTTCCATAATCCCTTCTGTTGGCCATGCTGTTTGGGGCTGATGGGAGTTATAGTCTAAAACATCTGGAATGCACCAAGTTGGGGAAGGCTATGAGAGCAACACCTCCCACACTGCAGAATACAGTCCAAGGCTTTAATTTTCTAACAAAAGAGTCCCACTTCTTTGTTGATTTTCAGGCTGCTGGGTTGTTTTCTGTTTTGCTTATCTGAGAATGGAGTTGCCCTCCATTCTGCCCATTGAAGGTTAAGTGCAACTTCTAATGGGATGAATTCACCCTCTGCCTTTGTATTCCAGTTGCTGGGAAATTATATGTTGTTTGATGAAGGTACAAGTCAGACAAACCAGATTACTTTTCCAGGCATATTCAATCTGTTTCTTTCACACAAAATTCAGATTCTTGAGAGATGCAATGCTTTAGTGCACCATTGTTGCTAATGTAACAGATGGCAAATGGATGCATAATGAATGAAAAAAGAACCAGAAGAGACTCTGTTTTTGCCATGTCGATATATGAGCTTTTACGAGTTCAAATCCACAATTATGTAGTGTTCTGTCATTTTTTATATATAAGAGCTGCTGCTGTTATTGCTGCAGGTCACAAAGGAGATAAACATGTTCTCAGGATGAAAAATAGGTTTATTGACAAGAAACACACACACTCAAAAAAAAAACCCCAACAACCAGAAGGAGGTAAGCATCCAAAGCAGGTCACAAAGAAGAAAAACATTATTTTTCTAAAGAAAGGAGAAAAGAGAGGAAGATAAATAGAAGCTATGAGCTGTTTACATATGCATTAAGATAAATAGCCAGATGAGAATAATTATTACTATACCTTATGATTTTGGGATTTCATTTCTATCTGACAGGTGAGACTGTGGCCCTTTCTACACCTAAGGATTATCCCAGGAAAATGGAGAGATCATCCCTGCCTGCTCAGTGTAGGAATAGACCTGCATCATAGGCCTTAGCTAGACCGGGCGAAATCCTGGGGCGAACCCCGCGATCATTCCTGTGCGTCCACATGACGCACAGAGGATCCCGGGATCAGGGAGGGATCATCCCTCCCTTGCCCTGGAATCTCGCCCTCCCCTTTGGGCCCGCTTTTTCCACCGTCTCGGGCTGAGCCTGAGACTGTGGGATGTGTGGCTCGTTGCCACAGTTTGACCCAGCTCCGCACGATTTCTCGCACAGAGCCGGGAGGAGCGCTGCGCCCATCGGGGGTAAGGGGAAGCAGGGAAATTAAAATTTTTTTAAAAAGGACCTACCTTTGTGCACGACCATTCGTGCACGCCTTTTTCTTTAAAAAAAAAGGCAGGCGCGATGCCTCTCTTCCTGAGGTTGTCGCGCCTCACGTGTAAATGGAGGAGGGATCTCGCGTTAATCACAACGCGAGATCTTCCCTCCTCCGTCGTAGACTATAAGGTAGGTCTAGCTAAGGCCATAGAATCATATAATAGTAGAGTTGGAAGGGGACTATAAGGCCATCGAATCCAACCCCCCACTCAGTGCCAGAATCCACCTATGGTATGAGTTGTGGTATATAATATTTTTCTTGCCACAAACATACAGATGAAACACCTGGTGGCTGATCTGGGTGCATTTGCTAGGAAACAAACAAACATTCATGCCACACTTCATATATCGTGATCTACAGTCACTTTCCACCAAGAAATTGTAATATTTGATGCAGCTTTAGGGACTAAGGATTCATCAGATAAATAATAGCTAGAAAAATGTCCTTGAAAGCATAAGCATATTTATGTAACTAATACATTACATGTCCTTACTGCAACATTGTTCACTTGATACTCACCAGATGTTTTAGACTACAACTCTCAGCATTCCTGTCCATGGACCATATCGAAGTTCAAAACATCTGGAGGGCACTGGGTTGTGGAAGGCTGCCTTATTTCATCCCTAGGTTCTAGTGACTTTTCCTAGCTAAACACCAGTATAGTAAGAGGGGAAGTAGTTTGATACCATTTTCCCTATCTCAGGACACTGAGAGTTGTAGTCCAAAACATCTGGATGGGGCTATGTTGGGGAAAGCTGTCTAGACATTAAATCTTTACTTGAGTGCACATGTATGAACACAAAGGGCTATATCCAGTGCTAGTCCTACTCACTGTAGATCCACTGAAATGAATGGGACTTAAGTTAGACTAATATTGGATGAAACTCTATCTAGTGCGTGACCTGCCATTTGATGCTGCAGCTGGCGAGGTTCGTTTTGAACTTTTATTATGATAATATTATGCTCTCTCACTTTACAGAATCATAGAATAGTAGAGTTGGAAGGGGTCTATAAGGCCACTGAGTCCAATAGTAGAGTTTGAAGGGGCCTATAAGGCCATTGCAATGCTGAGAAATTCAAGAGGCACAACACTCAATCAGTTTTGATTCCCCTTGGAAGGAGGACTGTAGAGGGAAAATAAGCTACCATGGCTTATTTTCCCTCCCTATACATGCGAGCCTCCTAAACCCCATCTATACGACAATGGGATTGCTCCTCATTGAATATAAACCCGAATTTTAGTAGATTCAAATCTACGCAAAGAGCATCACACTGCAGCAGTTATTAATCCACACATATGAGGCTACGGAATGCTAAAGCTTTATTTGTGGAGCTCTGCAGATTCATATAAGAGGAAAACCGAGGGGGAAAGGAACGAGGCAGCAGACAAGGATGCGAGCAGCAGACTGAACAAGTCTCCTCCCTCTTGCTGCCCGTTCCCATATAGGAGGAAAACCAAGTGAGGAAAGGAATGAGCAGCAGATGAGGATGCGAACGGGGGATTGAACATGTCTCCTCCCTCTCACTGTCCGTTCCCCCCCCTTTGTTTTAATTTCAAAAGTTCTATCTGCAGGAAGGAATGAGGCAGCCAGAAGACGCAATACGTGGGAAGGCAGGAAATCGGCCAATCACTTTGTCCTGCCCTCAAAGTTACGCCCACATTTCAAAATGCGATTTAACTCCCCCAAGGACACATAACCATAATGCAGAGCAAACTCGAAGGTTGACCCCAAAGTCGCGGTAAATCGCAGCTACGAATATGCGCATTATCGGGTTTAAAACCCGGCGTTGCCGTGAATGGGTGCTGCGTCATGTGTCCTGAAAAACGAATTTGCACATTTAGGTCAGGGTAAAGAAACCGTATAGATGTCCCCCTAATTACCTTCACCGGGTGTGGGGTTTTCATGACATCCAAACTTGGGGAGGGTGGCTGGGATGGTTTACAGTGGTTTGTAAACTGCCCCACCCAGTTTCAGACATCATGATAACTCCGCCTGGCAAGGGTAATTATGTTAATTAGGCAGCTTGCAACTGGCACGTGCTGGGAGGGAATATAAAACAACACGGTTTATTTTCCTTCGTGATCATGCAAACCCACCCTATGTCTCTGTATCTGATTCAAAATGCAATCTTCCTTCATCAATTGACACCTGGATTACTTCATCCTTAAGTGGAAAAGACTGTTCTTTTCTCTAATCAATTTTTCCTTTTTAGAATATCCCCAAAATGGTGTGTATCCAGAAACAATTGTTCCCTTGGCAACGTATTTCTGGTAATTTACCTAACAAAAGGATATGCCTGGCCAGACTTTGGAATACAGGTTTGGCCCACTGTAAAATGTTCATCTGATCCATTGAGTCCAACCCCCAATATTAGAAGAATAGTATGGGAAAGTTATACTTTTGTAGTACAGTCCCCTCCCCCGACCATGTGATTAGATACAGGTAATAGCTATTTCTTTCTCGGTTGCCTAAATAGAAAATGCCAACGTGCTGCTCTTCTACCTCCGTTCTTTCTGAGCTTTTCTACACAAGGCTGTGCTTTTCTGACCTCTAGCTGGCATGGAGGTTATTATTATTATTATTATTATTATTATTTATTTATTTATTTATATAGCACCATCAATGTACATGGTGTTGTACAGAGTAAATAGCAAGACCCTGCCGCATAGGCTTACAATCTAATAAAATCATAGTAAAACAATAAGGAGGGGAAGAAAATGCAAACAGGTACAGGGTAGGGTAAGCAGGCACAGGGTAGGGTAAAACTAACAGTAGAAAGTAACAGTAGAAGTCTGCACAACATCAAGTTTTAAAAGCTTTAGGAAAAAGAAAAGTTTTTAGTTGAGCTTTAAAAACTGCGGTTGAACTTGTAGTTCTCAAATGTTCTGGAAGAGCGTTCCAGGCGTATAGCGAAATAGCACAAATACACAAGAGGGAATCATGTTTTTTTTCCACTTTTGCAATTGAATGCTGTAATTTCCCTGCTCTAAAAGAACACACTGGTTTCAAAACTGGAGGGTCACAACATTGTCTAAAGAACCTGTAAACAACTGTGAGTAAGGAATGACGAACACATGATAAATGCCTCATAGAGACAAACCCTTGCTTCCTATCCAGATAGTAAACGTTGCTGAAAGCTTTGGGGTTGCAGCTAGTCAATTCAACCATATCCATTGTGAGGGAAAATATTCTGTTAGACATTCTTAAGATTAAAATAACCCCAAAACTAACAACACAAAACTACTTCAGAAACCCAGATAGGATGGGGGTATTTCAGAAGAAATGAATACAACATACAGCAGATGGAGAAGAGCAATATGTAACTGAGCTAGTGGGTGGTGGACTGTTACAAATATACAAAAGTGTCCCCTTTTTTCATCTCTGAAGTGTTGGAGGATATCCACAAATTACAGGAGTTCCTTAAACCATCAGCAATCAAAATGAGTGAAAAGGGTCCACAAAGGTAGAGACAAGTGACAATGACATCTAGCAGAGGGAAACCATGGAAACTAGATCTTGAGAGCGGGGTGGGGAATTCTTATATATCAGTCTGATACATTCTGCTGAAACACATTAAAGCAAGTATCAAGTTAACTAAAACAAATTCAGATAAAAAAAAATCCCTCCAACCAGCAATATATTGTAGAAAGAAGAGTGTTTGCATTATCTGCCTGGAGTTCCAGTGATTCCAGATGGAGGGCTCCTAGCACCACCTATCATTATGCAGCTATTCCATCTTTTCCTCCTTGATGCTTTATTTTTTTTATGGAAAGAAAAAATAGGTAAGAAGCGACAGGAAAAGGCAGGAGGGGTTTTAATTGACAGTGTCAGGTGCTTCCAGATGGAGGACTCCTAGTATTAGCAGAAGGCATTGTGTGACTGCCTCATCTTTTTCATCTTGACAAATGTTTGGCATTAAGATTAAAGAACACACATAACCCTGAATGAGGCAGGGTTATGGAGCCACAAAAACATTGGCCCTTTCTACACCTAAGGATTATCCCGGGAAAATGGAGGGATGGTCCCTGCCTGCTCCCGGGATCCCCTGTGTGTCATTTGGATGCACTGGGGGAAAGCAGGTGTAGAAACAGCTGTTGTCTCAAAGTACCCATCATTGGCCCTGTCTTCACAGCACCTCCCCACAAAATGTCATGGATTTACTCACCCAGGGTGGCATAGTGTAATCCTGATGCCAAGGAGGAAGTGCAGGGTTGCTGGTGGTCACCCGGACACCAGAGCTGCCCCCTCACCCTCTTCTTGGTGGAAGGCAACCAATCACTTGTTGCCTTCCACCAGGACTGCCCCCTCCCCGATTGGCCCCCAGGAATGAGATCAAATGGAAGAAGAGCAGTACTGAACTTGCTCCCAATGAAAAAGTTGGGGTAGTTTCCCAGCTTTTTCAAAGTGCAGCTTTGCAGGAAAGACATGCAGTGGCTGTGAAGGTGTGATGGCATCATATAACTGATGCAACACAGATTTGCAGCCACTGCAAGGCTTTCCCCACGTATAGAAAGCCCCCTAATCTGCTCTCCCATAAAAAATTATCTGCAGAAGGCCAGACAATTGCACAATGAAAGTCTAATCTGGGAGCATCCTTACTTAAACAAACTGCAACAGCAGTTGCTCCCAAAGCAAATGTTTTGACCACTTCAAAAGTCAAGAGCAACAGCATACCAGATGAAACCTTATCTACCAGCAGCTTCTATCTGTCCTGGAAGATATTGGTTTCAAAGTTGTGCTTTACAGCCAAGATACACACACCAAAAAAAGCCCTCCTGCAAGCAATAACAATGACAGCTTGTTTAACTTGAACAACATCTAGGTTTACAGCTTCATTGTTGGAGAGAGATCAACTTTGCAACCATGTGATCCTTGGCCACATGAAGATTTCAATGTGCATTTTAAAAAAAAGGCTCTTATGCACTCACCTATGTACAGAATTACCGCATTTTTTAAAAAACCCCACTGAATTCATAACCATCGGGAATCTAGTAAAGTGTTCACATACGTTTCATCTGCACCCTAATAAATCACCAAATGGCATTTGTGTCTGGGCAGCTTCTCATTGCCAGCCCTCCAGGTGACCATCAAGGGATTGTGTGAGTAGCTTTTTCTAGTTTCTACATTTTGGGGTCTCTTTTATAAAAATGACCACCAGATTAAAATTTTTGATCTTTATCTAAAGCCACTGTGAATAAAAGCTTCTACAGTAACGTGGGGTGTTTTTCTACTACTACTACCACCACCACCACTTTTCATCAATTGTGAATTCTCAGCTGCAACTAACTTATCACTAGGCCTTTGGGGCCAGAAAGGCCGTATAAGCATAACCTGGATGACAATACATTTTATTATTCTAAAAATCTCACCTCTGATCTAACCCAATAATGTCTGCATTGTTAATAATTTTCTAGTCCCTCAGATGGCAGTGGCTTTCCAAGGTCTTTCCCTGCCATGAACAGTGACAGCAGAAATGGAACCTGTTCTGCTACTGAGCTACATCCTTCTGCCATCTGGAGAGCCTTGGTGTAAGCAACATAACATGAAGACCATAGAGCCTGGGTATAACATCTACAGCATCTCTCTATCACAATTTTATCCTACTTTTTCTTCAAGGAGCTCAGAGCAACCATTGTATACTCAAAATAATCCTCATACATTTTACCCACACATAATCCTGTGAGGTAGGTTAAGATGAGATATATTGATTGTCCCAAAGTCACCCAACAAGTTTCAAGGTTGGATCTTGTCAGTCTTGGGGGGAAACCTCATGGAAACGCATTGAAAATTGCTTTCAGCTTTTGTCAACTTTTTCTTGAAATCAGTTTTGGTCTGTCAGTGACACACTCAGCTGAAAAAAGTGGACTATATCCCTTCCAAACCAACTGCTTTCACAGGTCACACTGCACTTTAATCCACCTTAATCTGGGGTGAGGTGGGTGGAGTCCTGCCAGTTGAAATGAACATCACAGAATCATAGGATAGTAGAGTTTGAAGGGGCCCACAAGGCCACTGAGTCCAACCCCCTGCTCAGTGCAGGAATCCACCTTAAAGCATCCCTGACAGATGGCTGTCCAGCTGCCTCTTGAATGCTTCTAGTATGGAAGAGCCCACAACCTCCCTAGGTAACTGGATCCATTGCCATATTGCTCTAACAATCAGGAAGTTTTTCCTGATGTCCAGCCGGAATCTGGCGTCCTGTAACTTGAGCCCGTTATTCGGTGCCCTCCACTCTAGGATGATCAAGAAGAGATCCTGGCCCTCCTCTGTGTGACAACCTTTCAAGTATTTGAAGAGTGCTATCATGTCTCCCCTCAATCTTATCCATCATGTCTGAGAGGCTTGGTCCCCGCCCCCTCTTTCCCCTGCTAATGTACTGTAAGGGATATCAGGCATCCAGGGAAAAGGTGCAGAGCCTTTTGTCTGGAAGTTTCCTACCCCCCACTGTGATGGAACTGCTCGGCTTGACTCAACGATTCCCCAGCCAGGAAAGGGGGGTCTGGCTCGGCCAGCCCAGACACACGCTTCATCACTGCCGCTTTTAACCCTTTAGGAGTCTAAGTTCTCAAGGAATGACACCATGCAGGAGAAAAGGACCAAACACTTTTATTCTTTACACAAGCACACTTCCATAAGGGTCCACACATTAAGGTAAACACGTAAGAGGTCTGGGGGGAAAACATTGACGAAGGAATGACACACTTCAGACAGCAGGGACTAATACCTCACCCTCCCCTTTTACACGCTCAGACCAATTGGATTCGCACTCTCTACCCACCAACCGTAACTCCGGCAAGGTCCCTTGCCCACTTGTACCCAAACCTATTCTAAAACAAAACAAACACTCTGCGACTCAACCTCATGTTGCTCACTTCGACTCAGCTTCACGCCACTTGAACTAAACTCCTTCCCTCAGCAGCTACGTGGAGCTTCTGCCATCCAGCCGGCCTGGCCTGGATGCTCTTGCTCACCACGTACACACCGGACTCCTGACACCCACAGGAAAGAGACCAGACCCTTGGGTGCCCAAGCTTTTTATCCCTTTCTAGGGCCCCCTTGTTACCAGACCCACCCTGACCAATTGAAACCCCTTAGCAACCCACACCTCACCTGAAGGGAGGGGGGAATGCTCCTAGACATTGCACAGCTGCAACTTGTTACTCTCCCCACACCCACCCCGGTACCAGCCTGGGGAGGCATTATCAGATGCCAGGCACTTCTCGCACAGCATGGCCTTAGCATTTTACTTGCTACTCCCTTTTCAGACACAAAGAAACCCTCTCCCTCTCCCCGGGATGAAGCAAAGATGTTCTCTTAAAGGGATCTTGGGCCCAGCCCATGACACCAACAATGGGGCTTGCCCGTCTTTCTCCATATCACTAAAGCATTAAAGCAGTGAATGCTTAACATATCACAATGCTGGGTGAGAGTCTTTGTAAAGGCCCCTCCCCTTTCTGTGCATGTTTACTCAGAAGTAAGAAATACATCTGGCTCCCCTACAGTGAATCTTTAACATAGCCATCCCAATACATTCAAAGCCATGGTATATTGCTATTTCGCTAAAGGGTTAAAGAGCTAAAGCACTTTTGCTCCTTTAACGCTTTAGGGCTTTAACCCTTTGATGCTTTAGTGCTTTAATGACACGGCAATATACAGTGGCTTCGATTTTCTCAATTACTACCAAGATGGTGGGAAGGGTAGGCAGCGGAAGAATGGCAGCTCCTCATGGCACCCCTTTGGCTCACTTTCTTGCCTCTGCTCCTTACTTCTGAGTAAACCTAGCAGGCTATTCTCCCAACCCCTCTCTCCCGGCCCCTCCTGGCTGCATTAGTCATGCCTCTAATAGGGGGAGGTGTTCCAGTTTTCTCAATGGGAAAAAGATGCTATAGAGGTGGTATGGAGGGATGGTGGCAGCAGAACCGCAGCTCCTGGTGGCTCCCCTTTGCCTTGCTCTCTTGCCTCTGGTCCTTCCCACTGAGTAGTCCTAGCAGGCTATTCTCCCAAGTCCTCTCTCCTGACCAGGCACAGTCAGGCACTGATACACCCCTACGCATGCCTAGCATTCAGGCGAATAGGGCACACTGCAGCTGAAGTGTGCAGGATCCACATTTAAGGTCAAATATGAGCAAAAATAACTTTCAGAAAATGCCCAGTTTATAGGGGGAAGCTGCAGGATAGCTGTGGGTAACCACGACGTCATGTGTCCCAAACAACGGGCTTTCCCTCCACAGTAAATGAAATGCTTTTCCTGCGCAGTAAATCACACACGTAGATTGGATCCTAGGTATACACTCTAAGCCAATGGTCTTCAACTGGTCCAGGCATGGGACCCACCTTGGAGTCCCAACCTGCAACATGGGACCCACGACCCATTTTTAGGCCGTGACCCACCGATTGAAGACCACTGCTGTAAACCACTAGGATTGACAAGATCCAGTCTTCAAACTCATTGGGTGACTTTGGAAATTGAAGCGCTGAAGCACATTCTAAGAGCTTCATCACACCAGCATTATACTGTGCAATCACTGTGAATTGTGTGCAAAGGACTCAAGTTTTCCAGCATATAATCTGCTTTGACTGTGACGCGCTCCTATGCATCCTGCTTTAATTGTGCTTCTTAGCCAAAAGAACCGACGTATTTTACTACCCCTTTAGGAGCGAATCTTTTGTTCTCCGAGCAGCCACTGGGGTGCAGGAGGAGGATTTGATAAGTTTAAAGTACAAATTAAACAAATGCTTACATCTGCGTAAGTTTAAAGATAAAGACATCAAAATTGGCACAGTAATAGATATTAAGGAGGGCTTTAAGCATACCAAATTTGAATCAGATTGGGTCATCCGTTGATTTTTTATAATTTTTTACATTTCTCCCCCTTAAACCCTTTTCCTGGTATGCTAAGGATCTTAGGAGTGTGATTTAGCTAACAACAACAACAACGACAGATTTATGCAATGGGGATAATTCGAGGGAAACGGGTATGTGGGATGAAGCTCTAAAAGGACTGAAAGTAAAACAACAACTGTAAGCTGCCTTGTCTTTACTTCCTCTCATCTGGGCTCCGTTTCTGCGGGCAATGAGGGGGTGGTGGTCAGAGTACTAAAAAGTCATTCAACCGACTAACAAGTCCTTACCACTAATGTGCTGGAGGATGAGAACCGCCCCATCCTCCCCTTTCGTAATCAAGACTCCATTAGCACACACACCCCAAAAAAGTAAAAAAACAAGAGGGAAAAATAATCCAGACTTTCCCCGCACCAAAATAAAATGCAACAAGGGGGAAGGAAGTAGAGAGATGAGTGTAGGACAGGGACGACATCATGTGAGTATCGCGCTTCAAAACCATATACCAGGAATGGTGGGTGTGCGGTAAATCACTGATGTGATGGCGCTTGGAGTCAAGAGGGGACAGGAGATGTGTTCCTGATCTCCACAACTCCATGTGTTTATTAAACGTCTGAAATGGGGGCTAGATCTACACCAAGCAGGATAAAACACTTTGAAAACGTTTTGAAAACAATATATGGAGTGTGTCCTGGGCCTCAACGGTTGTCAAAACTGTTATAAACCATTTTAAAGCAGAAGTGTAGATCCTGCTGGGCTCACCTTTTTGATAATCTCTCTCTCTCTCTCTCTTTGTGTGTGTGTGCATGTGGGTAGGTGTGTAACACCAAAGTTTGGCTTTTCCAGCATCTAATTCAATACTAGCTTGCCCAAGAATGTTTAGCTCCTAATTATAATGACAAAAGAAAGCTTAGTTGAATTATTTCTCACTGTATATTGAAATACATCGCAAGAGAATCACAGAGCAATTACAGTGCAGCACTTATTAAGGTGATGCATCTTTTATCCATGCCACACTGCTAATGATGTTGAATCAGTGAAAAATTAATATACCCAAAATATGCAGTACTGGGACCAATCACTGCGCATACACACACACAGAAGTATGCTTAAAAAAGAACAAAATGAACTGAAAGTTACACATAAAGCTAGAGCAATTAATCTGCTGAAATTAAAAAATAATAATCACAAAGCTATTTCTTTTGGGCCTCAAGAGGCAGAAAGGTTATTAAAGCGTTTGGTTCTGTCTCTCTTTTTAAATTAACAATTGACTTTACCTTGGGGGAAAGGAAGGATGAGAAGAACTGATTGTTCGTTTTCCCCTCTGAAATATTTTTAGAAAATGGCAGATACATCTCGGCATTCTGCCCTAAACTACATGGATGGCTGGTGCACAACTTCCCCCCTGCAAAAGATGTAAATTTTTATTAATGCATCTAAGCTGTGAGAACAAAGCATGGGGAGGAAAGCCTCATTACCATCCTGATGTAATCCCCAGTTCTGTTGTCAGGATGAGGTACTGAATACATTTGAGAAGGAATCAATTATATAATAACTACAAGTTCTTCTCACTCACACCCACACAGCTCCAGTGACGTCAGCATATCTGAGGGGAGAACTAAGGCTTCCTTATCAAAATATCCTCTGCAACATACACATCTTATGGAGCCTCTCTGCGGGTCTGCTTGTGTGTGAGACACACACACACACACACACACACATACACAAAGTAAATAAGTGAATTACGTAGGCTTAAGATAGTTTAGTTGTAGTCCAACACACCATAGTGAGGAAGGCATCTATGCACAAAAAGGAGCATGTCAAACCAACCCCACTTCTCCAGTCTACCTTGCTGCACTCCACTGCTTTTAAGCACTTCTCCCACTGCCACCCCCAGCCCAGCTCTGATACCAGACATGTACCAGGCAGAGAGGAGGTTTCTGAAAGGAATGAAACACAGTGAGGTATGGTGGTGGGCCATGGGCGTATAGGTTTCACTCTCTTGTCCACATGTTCATTTTGATGCAAAGAATAGACCCTCCCACCACTACCACCACCACTTTCTATGTCAATGGGGACAGACACATACATAAAGTACACATCACATTTGGTTTGTAGTGGAAGAGTTAGAAGACTAAACCTTGATCAGGACTTGTATTCACAGCGGGTCTTGAACTGGTGGCATGAGGGAAGTAGAGCATCAGCCTGTGTACCACCACATAGCACTGTCAATAGGAAACTGCTGGGAGATCAGTCAAGGAAATCTCTTTGCATCAATAGGTTGAAACAGGTCAGGTGACATCAGGGCCAGCGCTTCCATTAGGCCTAGGGTGCAAACCTCAGAGGGGCACAGTACTGACCTTTAAGGGTCACAGTTTTATACAAATTAGCTGTTTTAAGAAAAAACATAATAAAAGGAAAATATAATAGTTGATCAATTCTTCTTGAACAGCTGAATTGAAGCTGGCAATGTTGGGGGTGTGTGCAAGTAGCTCACCCTGCCTAGGGCACAAAATAGTCTGGCACCAGCCCTGACCTGACATTCTCTGCCTGGTCCGTATAAAAGCTTCCAGGACATGCATACTCCTTGGAGTGAACAACTGCAGTTGAGGGGAAAGAAAATTTAGTCTATAGCGGGGATGAGCAACTCCAAGGTGGTGACAACTAAATATTTTGGACTACAACTCCCAACATTCCTAACTATTGGCCACCCTGACTGGGGCTAATGGGAATTCAAGACCAAACAATCTGGAGGGCACTAAGCTGTGGAAGGTTGGCCTAGAAGATCCATTTTGTGTTTACTATACACCAGGGAGGGCAATAGTTCTCCAGATGTTTTGGTCTACAACTCCCATGATCCTTTACCATTGGCTGTACTGGCTCCGGTTGATGGGAGTTGTAGGACAAAATATCTGGAAGGCTACAAGTTGCTTATCCCTGTTATAGACTGAATTCCCTTTCCCCTCAACTGCAGAAGAGCTAGCTCTCCCAGCTTAAAGACAGGTTAAAGGCACAGGGTAGCCCATTGTTCTGTAAACAGAAGGACAAAATTGGTTCAGATAAAATAGCAGATGTTCCTTAGACAACAAATCCCCATCTGCAATGTGTGGTGTCTTTCCTTTTGGGCTGGGCTTTAAGTAATGTGCCTGTGATTCATTGTTAAAAATAACTAAATACTATTGCCCTTCAATCATCGCCCTGGCTGGCAAACCACCAAGGATCCATGAAGAGGATGCTGCACTAGTGCAATAATTAATCAGAAGTTGCTAAATAATTTAAAAAACAAAGGTAGCCATGTTGGTCCTTAAGGACGAAATCTAAAATCTATAGTTGGGGCAATACCGTTATAAAGATCAACCAAAATGTCACAAAAGAGTGTGCAAGCTTTTGAATTCTCCAGAGCTCTTCACCAGGCAGTATGATGAAGTGCATAATGTAGTATGGTTTTCTTAAACACATATGTGTAAGAGTTAGGTCCTGATCATTAATACTGTTTGCATTATTGTTTGTCAATAAATGTTTGTATTAACACTATCTCCTAAGAGAAGACATGATAGAGGTATACAAAATTATGCATCATGTGGAGAAAGTGGATAGGGAGACAGGGCTGGCCTTGGGTATTGTGCATCTTGATGTGAGTGGCAGCATTTTTTGCTTACCTCAGGCATCAAAATGCCTTGGTCCAGCCCTGCCTGAATCCATCTGCACTAGTGCTGCACCAAAAATTTCTCCCATATTTTTTTTGACCGTTCTCATTCAATTTGATAGAAAAGAAATTTCTTTCAAAAAGAAATTCAAAGGAGAAGAAATGTTATGGGTTGGGTTCAAGGTTCTCGTATTTTCCTTACTTAGGAGGTGGCCAAGAAGTGGGCACAAGTGTCCTGTCTTTCATTGTACAATCAGCTCTGTGGCAGCCTGAAGCCTCCTCAGCTTCCCACACTTCAATTAAAGCCCAAGGGAAGACATCATGAGGTAATTCTTCCCATAGGGCTTTTTCACACCAGCAAGCACAGGCAGCCTGGGAGACTGCAGAACAATTGGGAGATGTGTAATAGAAAGAAAACACACACACGCACACACACACACACAGCACCCTTCAGCACATTGCCGTGAGTAGGTAACCTCAAAAACACCACCAAAATAAATTATAAAATGCCTGAGAATGATGTGGAATATTGGAAGCCTTAACATTTGTAGTGGCAGCAGGAAAAAACAAAAACCCTTAGGAAAAAAAGAAAGAAGCTGTGTTACATCCCCTGCCGATAGCAAGTCTGATCTATGAGAAATTTCAGAGAATTTCACCTCCCCTTGGAGAAATTCGGTGAAATTGTCCCCCCAATTTCTCTGCTCACAAATACTCTGGAGAATTTTGAGAGGCCATTTGCACACAGCTTTAATCTGCACTCATGACAGAGGTCTTTATTCACAGGAATTCCTAGGTTATAGTAACCCTGCTTAACATATCTTCATGAGTATACGGTTAGTTTTTGTGAGCCGCCCAGAGAGCTTCGGCTATTGGACGGTATAGAAATACAATAAATAAATAAATAAATAAATAAATAGTTATTGTATAGGCATTGCTTGTGCTGTCTGACATGCCTTTGCACCCAAATAAGTTAAACGGAAATGATTTTTTTAGATGGTTTTATGCAGTTCCCCAGCTGGACTTGAAGACTGCTGCCATTTGCCTGAGCCAAAGGCTGAGGGGAAAGAGAAGCCAGGGGAATGGGTCTGATTTAAGAACATGGCACACAGTTGGATGCAACACATCAGTAGTTAAGAATGTTGGCACATTGCAGTTGAACGAATTGTTCTAAAAACAGTTTATTTCAACAAAGACTGTGTTCTTGAATGTGCATATCAGATATATCATTGAAATGACAATAGTCATTAACTTATACTGTCTCATGTGAACAAGCCCGTAAAATTACCTGAAATGCAAATATTAGGTATTATTAAGTATTAGATTTGTCTAATTTTGGCTTGGATTTTTGCCCCAGTCTTTGTAGGACAAATACTATTGTTAATGACACTCAAAGCCTGATCTTAGGCAGGTTTATTCAGAAGCAGGTCCATTAAATGTTGCAGCTTGAGTCTAGCAACATCAGGTAAATCTACTGGGAAGGACAGATTTCTACCTGTGAGCCATCCTCAGCTCAAATGCACTGCTGTAGCAGAGAAATGAGGCCAGGGAGTACTAACTGTCTTTCAGCTCTGTGAAGCACTATGCCACAGAGACAGCCAACACTTTAACCTAAGGCATTTTTTCCTATTTGCATATTATTTACATAGACACGCTCAGAGATAGGCATGCATTGTGGCATTATCTCTCCAAGATAATGTCACACAATTAAACATAGATCATAGTATGCTTATAAATCTGAAAGCAAGTACTGGATAATCACAACAGCTTTGAAAAACCTATTATAGTCTGTCATGTAAATTGCCACTCAGCCTTTAAATAATTATTTTTAATTATTACAGTCTATTGGGCAAATTCTTATTGGTTCAGTTACCAGTGACCTAACACAGTGTGTCACTCCTGTAGAATCTCCCTGGTTTTATTCTAACAGTGCATTAAAGCCATATGGTAGGAGTTATTTTTGTCCAGAATATTGCTCTGAGAGGTTTACAATGTATATGTAAGAGGAGGATGTTTTAATCCTCACCATGATTCTTGTATACCATTCTAGCTATATTACACTATTAAAATTATTTACCATCTTTCCACTTTTAAAATTAAGGGCTTTCTCCCACAAAAGGGCAGTATATTTGTGTCTGCATTACTTACATACACACACACACATTCCAGACACACTATATATAATAGGGATGTGCTCCGCTTCTAATCGGACCGGCGAATTAGAAGCGGAGCAGGGTGCTTCGCCTCCCCTTAAGGTAGAGGCGAAGAGGATGGGGGGCCGGAAAGGTAAGTGGGGTTTACCGGGCCCTGCCGCTGTTGCTGTCGCCGCGACAGCGGCAGGGCCTGGTAACCCCCCCTCCTCTCCCTTACCTGCCTCCGTCCGCGGTCCCTCGGCTTCTTCAATTGAGCCCGCGGTTTAACCAGGAAGTCTAGGCCGCACTTGCGGCCCAGACTTCCTGGCTGAACCGTGGGCTCAATTGAAGAAACCGACGGACCGCGGACGGAGGCAGGTAAGGCCCCCCTCCCCCTTGGTCCCTTACCGGGCTCTGCCGCCGTCGCCGCACGGGCGGCGACGGCGGCAGGGCCCGGTAACCCCCCCCGCCCTCCTCTCCCGGCCTTACCTGGCACCACTCCTCTCCACTGCGGAGCTCCGATTCGGAGCTGGAGCTCCGCGGCGAAGAGGAGCGGAGTATGGGCGGAGCGGCGTGGAGCGGGCCGATCCGAAATTTTCAGATCGGCCCGTGGGGCGGAGCGGGGGGTCCGTGCACACCCCTAATATATAATGATCTACAATGAATTCTATCTTCAAGTCAATCAAAAACTTAAACATTATATTGTAATATGGATGTGACTTCAAACATCACACTTAGGATTCCAATTCAGGACAGTTAAATATTCTTTTAGTTCTGGTGTGTGTGTGTGTGTGTGTGTGTGTGTGTGTCCTTTCTTAATAGCAAACTTTGTAGGAAAGTGAAATAGATCCACCTACAAACAAAGTAGAGGTTTATATATACCTGGAGAATCTCTGGGAACACAAAACAAAATATTATTTTATTAAAAGAGACAGATACTAAGGCCCCATCTACACCATGCAGGATATTGCACTATGAAACTGGTATGAAAGTGGTATATAAAAGGCAGGAGCCACACCAAGCAGGATATAGCGGTATGATAGCAGTATATGGTATGTGTCAATGGGACCCAACAGTTGTCAGTGCACTTCAATACTGCTAGAAAGCAGTAGTGTGGCTCCTGCCTTTTATATACCACTTTCATAGTGCGATATCTTGCCTGGTGTAGATGAGGCCAGAGACAGAGGCCTTAGCTAGACCAGGCTTTGTCCCGGGGCGAACCCCGGAATCGTCCCTGTGCATCCACATGATGCACAGGGGATCCCGGGATCAGGGAGGGATCATCCCTCCCTTGCCCCGGGTTAGAGCCCTACACTTTGGGCCCATTTTTTCTGCAGTCTCGGGAGACCGTGGAATGTGTGGCCCATTGCTGCGGGTTGAACCGGCTCTGCGCAATTCCTCATGTGGAGCCAGGAGCGCTGCGCCTATCAGGGGTAGGGTGGGGGAAGCGAGGAAAATAATTATTTTTTTAAAAAAATACTTACCTTTTGCGCACGAGCATTCCTGCGCTCCAGTCACTTTAAAAATTAAAAAATGGCAGGCACGACGCCTCTCCTCCTGAGGTCATTGCGCCTCATGTGTAAATGGAGGAGGGGTCTCACGATAATCACATCGTGGGATCTTCCCTTTTCTGTTGTGGAATAAAAGGTAGGTCTATCTAAGGCCAGAGAGAGAGACTCCAGCAAAAGCTGTGCATGTCTACTAGGAACAGAATGTTGAACAGTTAAAAGCCCGGACATGCCTCTAACTATCTTGTACTATTCAAGTTGGAGCTCACTGAGCAAATTGCTGGGGATCCAGCACTGCAAACTCCAGACCACTATGGTGCTACAGATACAGAACTACAGATACAGATCCCTCAAGCGCAGAACTGCCATTTAAACTCCCCTACCCCATGCTTCACTGTTGAAGAAAGGGATTTGCCCCCAGTGACCTCCTGCAGCACCCTCCTGCCATATTCCCCAGCAACTAGTGTATATAGACTTACTGCCTCTGATACTGGAGGGAAAGTGCTGCTTTCAACCTGAATTTAAACTGTAGGGTTATGTCATAATCTAAAGAACCTGCAAGCAACCATGAGTAGGGAATGACAAATACCTCGTATAGAAAAGTAGTGCGTGTGCGTGTGCACATGCACACTATCTGGCTAGACTATAGCATACCATTTACAAATAGCAAGTGAATTGTTCTAAAGGGCATTTAAGATAATGGCTGGTATCCATAATCTTAAGTGTACAGTTCTATGCTATGAGAAGGGAAACATTGATGCATCCACTGGAGACAGGGTGGTCACTTATGCATTGTCAACATGAAAGAATTTCCCATTACATCTGCATGTGTTAATTTGCATATATGGGAGCAAATTCATAACTAATTACAATAATTTCATAGAAATTATAATAGAAATAGTGAAGAAGACTGTCAATAGTGTCAGTCTGTTAACTGTCTAAGTGCTAACTGTTGATGGGCAGCTTTAGTGCCCCCCCCCTCTCTTATGGGTCTTTATCTTCAAACCAGACTTGGACCACAGAGCCCTTCAATTAGAGGACCATCCTCTGTAAAGTAGGACACCTGACCACCAACACATTTCAAAACTAAATGTAATAAGCAAGATTGCATCAAACTCTGAAGCATCCCAGACCCATCAGTACAGGTTAAAATAAGAAAAAGGCTATTATTTAATTATATATTACATTTCTATACCGTCCAATAGCTATTATTATACCTAATAATAATAATACTTTTCTTTTTCCTAAAGCTTTTAAAACTTGATTTTGTTGATACTGCTAGTTTTACCCTACCCTGTGCCTGTTTGGTGCATTCTCTTCCCCTCCTTATTGTTTTATTATGATTTTATTAGATTGTAAGCCTATGCGGCAGGGTCTTGCTATTTACTTTTACTCTGTACAGCACCATGTACATTGATGGTGCTATATAAATAAATAAATAAATAAATAAATAATAATAATAATAATAATAATAATAATAATGAAGCTCTCCGGGTGATTTTCAAAAATGTATTATGAAATGCTTAAGCATCTTTGTTAGACGGGACCAGAACCACAGACTTCAAATATCTGGCATAATTAAAATATTTGGCAAACAAGAACTGCAGAATTATTCCAGAAGGGCTATGACTTACCAAATCTTATCCAAGTAAACACAACTAATTTCCTAGTGCTATACTCAGTAGAAACCTATATCTCATTATTTGGAGAATCTGCCCACTTTGTAAGCCACAAAAGAAAACTGTCCCGACAACAGGTATGTGGAGAACTTTGAATACCAGAGCCTCATTCTCCACACAGGATTTTAAAAATAGGTACCATTTTTCAATTTAAAAACTGTAATTGGCTTATAAAACATCTTTATCCAAGTTCTGCTATACCAAGGACACCCAAATATTAGGCTGGGATTAATATATGTTTTCTATCATCTTTGTGGGTGGAAGGTATATGTTGCTGGCAACAAATGCTGGACATCGTGCAGGATGATGCATCCAGAGCTTATGGCTTATAGTATTAGACTGAGCACCAAGATATATCTAATGTTAATCACACATTTTAAAAAGTGTGCTTAATGCTGCCACTTTTATTTTGAAGGTAAAGCAACACCGGGCCTTGATCTGTTACTGTGCTCCCATCTGAATAGCATTAGTTTTCTGCTGAACACCACCGCCACCCGCCCCTGTGCCATTTGCCCAGGTAGGTGCTGTTTGTTTTAAACACTTTGAACCTGAACAAAGATGGACAGCCCAGACAAGTGACCAGGTTATCTCAGAAGTATGTGTCATTGATTTCAGTGGCATAGTGAAAGGGAGAGAGGAAGTCCCAGGATGTAAAAACCAAAGTTTTATTCCGTGTAGTAGCCCCAGGCCTGGGACTTTCTCTTTCCTTTTCACTGTGTGATTTTGGATGTTCTCCAAGTTTGTCCACATTGATTTCAATGAGACATACTTCTGGATAAGTATGCATAGGATTGTCATGGCATTTGAAGGGTGAGTCCCTGCACTAAATACAAGTTCAGAAGTCACTGTTCCCAACAAACACTACTGTTTTATATGGTATATGCTTTCTTTCTAGTTAAAAAAAATGGCTGACTTCCCTCTCTTTAACAAATTAATGGTATTTGCTATGTATGCCATTTATATTATCTCTGTAGAGCTCAGGCTGGTTACTATAGGATCAGAGCAATCTTACTGACTTTAGTGGAATTGTTCCCACAGTAAGTATATTACCTGAACGCTGAGACTGAACACTTAACATCTAGGAAAAGAGAAGAACATATAACGGTATACTATAAAGGAATAAAAAGGTTCCCATTGCAGTGTTAATCATTTTCATCTCTTAATGGGTTGCATGGAAGTACATTACCCAGACTAGAGAAATTAGTAGCTTTCTCAAGACCTATGCAAAAAAAGAAGCAGAGTATAAATGCAAATTGCACCTCTGGTTGGTTATTTGCATTAATGTCAGGTCATCTTATTGTGCTGCCTTCAGAAAGAGATTTTTTAAGAATGAAAACTTTTACATCTGGCAAGCCGCCTATTTATGGATGACAAAAGCTCCAGCTTTACCTGGGCCATTAAACCACTTACCGTCCTCAAACGGAAGATGTCATATTCACGAAGCAAATTCCTGAAATTTGTATGTCTCCAGCTGGTAGGCCGACACTGCCTTTCCAGAAAAGTTGCCACCCTTGCACAATTCCCCCGCTGAAATGGCAACCCATGTCAGAAGGATGCAGGAGATTGGATTACCTGTCTGCACCAGATCATTGTTTCTAGGAGATAATCCATAAATTATTAATCCTTCTAATGTTCTTGAGCAATGTAAGGAGGGCTGCCAGTGACCTATTTCAACCTTTCCTAGTGCTGCTGCGAGAACAGCCTTGTCGCAGAAATGGAATTGGCCATCCTCAGCGTCTGTTCTTATTGGATCGTCACTGCAGTTTAGAGCCTTTTTCTGTTGACGGGGCTATTTCGCATCTGTTAGCTGAACGTTAACTGTTGGGGGTAAATTAAATCTACAACTATAGGGGAACACACACACAAGAGTAAATGGTTCTTTTGTGCTTTTATTCTTGTACTTTATTAAATTACATGGTTTCAATTATTCATAGTTCCTTTAATGCTTCCTACTCCACATAATTTCCTAAAGGATTTTTTGCCAGCTTCACAGGAAAGAACAAATAGTGTATCGATTCACATTAGTCCCCCCACCCCTTTCTGGGAGGCCTGGAGGGTGTAAACTTAAAGATTAAATAGAAGAAAGGACACCTTATATTAGTTCTGAAACAGTGTAGTTAAATAAGATAGACATTATATATCAGCCTAGTGGCCTCCAGATGTTTTGGACTACAACTCCCAGCATCCTAACACTGGCCATGCCACCTGGGGCTGATGGGAATTGACGTCCAAAACATCTCCTGGACATCAGGTTGGGGAAAGTTAGTCTATATTATAAACTGCTTTCACCTATTATAATTTACAGGTTATTTACTGTGAAAACTAAAAATAAAGAGCAAAAACAAGAACTTCTAAAAATATCATGATTGACATTTCAACCAAAAGCAGAGATAATCTTATACCAAATTATTTAACCAATGGATGAAAGTTGCTGCTTATATTACTTTTTACCAATGTTACTTCACATAGTACTTAACATTTTGAGATGATGAAATTAAACCAAGGATACATCAGGATAATGGCTTGGGCCATTAGACAATCACCAGTGCCAAGAAACAGACCTACATCTCAACCTTTTTAATAAGCACATTTCCTTTCTAATTAACAACTGGCACGTGCTTTATGGACAGCACTCAAAATAGTAGTCTACACTGTCACACATTTTTGTAGTTTTCTACACAAACTAGGCAAAGGAGGTACTGTAGAGCTAATCTGGGGAAACAATGTTTTGAAAATATCTATTTGCAATGTAATGCCCTTGTTAACTCCATATTAGACTACTGTAACATGCTCTATGTGGGGCTTCCCTTGAAAAATGTCCAGAAACTGTACTAGGTACAAAATGCAGCAGCTAGTTTGCTAGTAAGGGCTAGGCATTCTGACCATGGTATGCTTATTTTCATTACCAATTTGCTTCTAGGCTCAATTCAAGGTGCTGGCATTGAAAGCCCTAAATGGCTTGGGACCTGGGTGCCTTAAGGACAGCTGTGGCGTTACCCCACAATTGATTATCTTTTATATGTCTAGATCAGTATGTCTGGTAAGTATGGAATGTTAGAACTGAGTGGGTATGGTTTATGGTGTAATAGGTGGGAGGGGAGGAGTATATAAGGAGAGTGTTGGTAGTTTGTGAGGTATGTGAGTTTGAATGCACGTGAGGAGAGTTGTTTAGTTGTAGAGTAAGAAGAGTTTGCATTCTAGGGACTTAGGATTGGCGTGAAGAAAGTGAGGTGGCTGGTGTGTGAAGAGTTTATATCAAGCAGGATCGAAAGTATTATATTTTGATTTAAAGCTTTTAAAAAATAAACTTATTTTTATTTTGTTAGCTACCAAATACTGGCATTAGCTGGCATTATTTACCTGCCTTACAGTTGTTAAACACCCACATCAGAGTATTCCCACAGTGTATTTTGAGAGATCCTATATTAAACCTGTTTTCCTCATAGCTAGGGGAAAGGTTTTATTTAACCCTCCCTCAGGTTTTCAGGTGGTGGTGAGAAGGGTTTATGCGACGGGCCTAGTGAAAGGGCTGGTAATGTCACAACTGCCTTCTTCCACATGTGCCTCCCTACATGCTCTGGCCCCCTATTTTAGATCCCTCAGCCTCATAAAGCTCAGCAGGGAGCCACAAGGTCTAGAGCTTTTTTGGTGGTTGCACTGTAGAGGATCACCCTAGATGGACTCTCTAGTGCAATCCCACCACTACCACCAAAAATGTGACAGAACATCCTTTTGTGGATATCCTATCACTACTAACAGCAATATATGAAGAAATCCCCCACGGGTTATCACACCATCGACTTCTGCTGCCACTAACTACACTCCATTATTTAATATACCCCCTTTATCTGGTCATCAAGTGTGAGATAAACAGGTCAGAGATACAAGTATAGTAAATAGATATGAAATATTTTATTATAAAGAAATAGAATAAGAAAGCTTATAATTTATAGTTATTCTTACTTTAAAATCTGAGCTTCTTACAGATATCATTGATCTGGCTATAGAAGCTACAGTTTCTAATTCTAACTAAACCGAAGATAATTCGCTATTAAGCTCCACCCCAATTAACACACAAGCCTTGTACTGAGAGCTTGATATGTAGTCCTGCATCAGGTAAAGTTTGACTACTACTGGGACCTTCAATGCAGTTTATCAGAATTCCCTTGAAATCTTCAGTCTGGTCCAGCAACTTGGCCTTGTCTGCAGACCTCCACCATCCGCTCTTCGTGAAGGCTGCTTTTGAGTCTTCCTCTCCATGTTTGCTGGCCTTCTGCTTCTGCCTTGCTGCTTGGCTTCCCAGGCCATTGCTACACCTGCCTTTTTCCCCAGGATCGTCCCAGGATCATTCCTGTGCATGCAAATGACACACAGGGGATCCTGGGAGCAGGCAGGGACAATCCCTCCATTTTCCTGGGATAATCCTTAGGTGTAGAAAGGGCCCCAGTATATTTGCTGCTGTCTTCCTCAGGCTGTCTCTACATGAGACATTTATTATACACTTATGGTTGTTCACTCACGGAAGTTCGAGGGTCCTTTTCAAGACGTTGTCAACCTCTTTCCCATTGTTTTCAAGAGGGAATATACCATTTTTAAGTCAACAAAAATGAAGTAATAAATCTAAATTGTGCAATATAGCAGTACCGTCCGCTGGCAGTAAAAATGAAACATATGGGAAGGGACCCGCAAAAACTAGAAGGGGGTAGCGCGTTTCTTGTGCCAATCGTAAACCTGCAAAGACTCTGGAAAATAAAGCCCTGGTAAGGTTGTGGGATTTTTGCTTAATGTAGAGAAGCCCACAGACTCTCCTGAAGATACTCTTATCAGCCTTCCCCGGTGACACACTCACACAAATTATTTCCAGACAAGCTCTCCCAGATGCCTCTCAATATCTCCTTGTACATGCTTCATTCAGAACCCTCCAGCCAAGCAGCTTTGTTGCTGCCAACATCCTATCAAACCATGTCTGTTCCAAGAGCCATCTTTACAATGCTTCCCTAGTCTCCAATCAGATGGTATGGATCTACATCCGACTTTCCCATGGATAAGACAGAAACCTGACCTCTCTTCTCAATGGTAACAGTAACTGTCACTTCACCAGCACACTATGTTTACATTATAACTCTCAACTGGCTCATGCCTAGAGTAAATTATACACATTTTCCTCTTGTATAGTTAACTGCTTCATCAGTCCTTATAATAAAACATAACAGTTGAACAGTTTCTTTGCCCATCCACCTCTTATGGAATGCTGTGCCTACAGACATTCAACAGGCCCCAACTGTACTATTTTAGGCAGTATGTTAAAATGTGGCTCTTTAAGAAGGCATTAGGTTAAATGTTTTTAAAAGCCTTGAATAGTTTTTAGCTCCTATGGTTAATCTGCTGTTTTAATAAATTATTGTTGTTTGTTTATTTGGGTTTTAAATATTGTTGAGTTGGTTTGTTTACCACCTTGAGTTGCCTTTCAGAGAAATAGGAGACAAGCTTTTAAAATAAATAAATAAATAGGTCCCCCGTGCTGGTGGATGTTGAACTTGCCCTATTAGTGGAGTCCCAATTCTAGTTCATTGCCACGGAAACACTGACATGTAGCTTTTCTACATGAGGCATTTATTGTGTGCTTATCATTCCCTACTCACTATTTACACATTCTTTAGATGACATGATATCCAGTTTTGCTTCTGTGTCTAACCAGCACTTTTGGAGAGTATTTGAGAGCAGGGAAAATGTCACATTTAATTGTGAAAGTGAAAGAAAGCGTGATCTCCTCTTGTGCATTTGTACTATTCCTCTATACCACAGTGCCACCTAGAGGATACATAGTGGAAAAGCTCCTTGTGTAAATCTTAGTTCTATGGCAAAACCAAAAGTAAATACAGCAGATTAACAGCCAACTCATGGTGCAACACAGTGAGTAGATTGGTTGAAAAAGGCTGGCACTGGAGGCATTTCAGGAAGCAGTGGGAGTAAGTTTGAATGCTATTCTGCCTGAGACTTTGGTCTTGATTGTATAAAGTTATCCCAGAAAAATTGGTGGCGTAAATCCCATTGAAATTGTGTGAGAGGGGTTGGGTGGTGCAAGTGGCAACCTGGCTCATGTAGAAGACAGGCAACAGGTTCAGGCAGGCAGTGCTTTCTCTGATTGGCTCTGACGCTGCAGTCTCTTGGGTGTTTGTTCCTCCCAGTCCATCCAAACCCTTTAATAATTCCTGGCATATATGTTCAGGGATCCTTCAACCCCCTCAGTTCTCTCAGTGTTCCTACTGCCTGCACCCAAGAGGCCACTGTGTTATCTTTATTGTATCCATGAAGCAAAGCTGTGTGTGTGGTGGGATAGAGTGATGTCAGGGTAGGGTGACCATATGACCGGATTTGCCCGGATTTGTCCGGGGTTTTGATGACAAATCCGGGAGGGGAAGTCCGGATTTCTCCAAAGAGCAGCTCTAACGGGAATTAACTAAAATGCTTATAACTCTGTCATTTTTTTAAGATAAAGACATGAAACTTGGCACAATGGTAGCTTTTAGGAAGGGCTTTAGTCACACCAAATTTGAAACAGATCCGTTCATCCATTGATTTTTTAGGATTTTTTTAAAAATTGAGGTTTTTAAATTATTATTTTTAAAATCGTCATTTTTAAAGATAAAGAGATGAAACTTTGCACCATGATAGGATTTAGGCAGAGCTTTAGCCACACCAAATTTGAAACAGATCCGTTCATCCATTGATTTTTTAGGATTTTTTTTAAAATTGAGGTTTTTAAATTATTATTTTTAAAATCGTCATTTTTAAAGATAAAGAGATGAAACTTTGCACCATGATAGGATTTAGGCAGAGCTTTAGCCACACCAAATTTGAAACAGATCTGTTCATCCATTGATTTTTTAGGATTTTTTTTTATATTGAGGTTTTTAAATTATTATTTTTAAACCGTCATTTTTAAAGATAAAGAGCTGAAAGTTGGCACCATGGTAGCTTTTAGGTAGAGCTTTAGCCACACCAAATTTTAAACAGATCTGTTCATCCATTGATTTTTAGGAATTTTTTAAAATTTGAGGATTAATTTTTTTAAAACAAATATTATTTTTAAAGATAAAGAAATGAAACTTAGCACCATGATTGCTCTTAACAAGGACTTTAGCTATGCCAAGTTTGAAACAGATCTGTCCATCCATTGAGTTTTAGGATTTTTTTTTAAAGTTTGAGGTTTTAAAATTATTTTTTTTAAAATGACATTTTTAAAAGATAAAGTGCTGAAAGTTGGCACCACGCTAGCTCTTAAGGAGAGATTTAGCCATGCCAGGTTTGAATCAGATCTGTTCATTGTTTTTTTAGGATTTTTTTAAAAGTACAAAGTTTTAAAATTATTGTGTTTTAAAACTGCTGGAGCCATATCCTTCGAACTCAGGTTGTCAAACCTCCTCTTTGGGGTTTTGCATATTGAGCAGTTTTAGCCCTTGGCATTAAGGGGATCTCCAGTCTTTAGGTAAACTGCCACAACACCCACCCTAATGTTAGAGTAGAGAAACTTGTGACAATTATACACAAGCTTTTTTAAAAAATTGAAATTAAAAAAAGCCAGCCATCCGGCCGGCCAATAGCAAGCCCTGTTAACAACAACACCAGCTTGCAATGAGTTAAGACACAGTCAGAAAAAGATATTTGAGGGAAGGGGAGACTGTATCACACAAAGCATAGCAAAAGCTTCAAAGTACAGCAAAACCTACAAAAGTAGGAGTGAGTGAAGTTAATTTCAGATACATTGAATCTCTCACTTGTTTTTTATTTCAGTGATTTTAACATTAAGATGCTATGTAGAACAGATTTGTCTTAAATGTGTGCTGTAAAATCAGACATGTGACCAAGGCTATGTTTGGGTGGGCACGCCCCCTTGGTGCTGGACACGCCCCCTTGGGGGGCGACCATGTTGTCCTCCTTTTTGGTTTTCAAAATATTGTTACCCTAGTATGGCATCCATGGAAAACCATCCTCATGCAGTTCAGGAGACATCTTTCAAACGCCTCCTAAAAAACACACCTTTTTGCCCAGGCTTTACTTTGGTTTTACATCCTGTTTTTAAAAGTGTTATGTTATGTTTTACCTTGTTATATTTTATGGTTTTAATTGTTGTGAACCACCTCAACTATTGTACAACAGAGAAATACTTTTACTACTACTACTAATGGCTCCTTCCAAGCTTGGCTGATCGGGGTGGGGTGGTGTCAATACGTCATTCTGTGATTTGGTGGGGCTTGGTGTTGTTGGATGCTGAGGAAGTGCCTAGTAGAGCTGCTAAATTCGGTGTAGTTTGGTATGTTATTGTTTTCTTCTGGCTGGGCTTCTGGCAGTGCATAGAATCTTGACCGAGCTACACTTGTATTACACTGGCCTAAACTGGGTGATGGCACGTTGCCCTCATGATGACTGGGGAATGCTGGGAGTTGTAGTCCAACACATCTTGAGGGCACCAAGTTGAGGAAGGTTGAGCTATATGTTTGGCTGCTATCTATATCTCTTCACATCCTGTAAAAAATATCAAGAAATGAAACCGAAGCAATAAAAACCCACCCCTCATGGGAACAAACCGTCCCCTTGGATTCAAGTGGTGTTAAAGAACTAATGAATAACCTTTTAACAGAAACTGCCACTTTTGTTATCAGCCCACTTCATGTTTCACTTTCAGTTCAAGAGGGCCTTGAGAAGATGTAGTGCTCCAGCAAGCTGCCTTCACTGAAATCTTCTCCTTACATTTGTTACAGCACACTACTTGCTTCAGAGAGACTTTTTCTGGTTCTGACAATAAATAAATGTTAAGTTGCCTTTTTGATGTAGCCCTGCTGACCACCCAAACTACAGAATGCAGTAACTTTCTGAAGGCATTTCCCCCTTAAAATATTAAATCCTGTCTTCTGAAAAAATTAAACCTGAGGTTATAAGCCACAATATATAGCTCCTTTTTTATTCTGAAAGGGCCAGGTTCTGTCTTGAGATATATATTCTGAGCTTCCATTGAAGCTAGTTAGTTCATCATAGGAAAGGAGTGTGATCATAAGATTTCTGAAAGACTGGGCCAAAGGTCCATCCAGTCTAGCATCTGCTTTCCAACTGGATGTCTCTGGGAAGCCCATAAGCGACCACTGTTGCTCTTGCTTTTCTTTCATTTATTTGTTACATTTATATCCTGCCTTTTCTTCCAAGTAGCCCAAGGCAGCATATATAATTCTCCTCCTTTCCATTTTATCCTTACAACAACCCTGTGAGGTACGTTAGGCCGAGAGTCAATGACTAGCTCAAAGATAGTCAGCTTCAGGACTGAGTGAGGATTTGAACCTGGCTCTCCTCAGTCCTAGTCCAATATTCTAACCGCTACACCACTTTTTCTTTCTTAATGGATTTTCTCTGTAAGAGGAAAGATGGAAGCAGCAGTGGGAAAACATGGGAGGGTTACACACTGATTTTGTCTGGACCCCCCCCCCTTGGTAAAATGTTGTGAACAAGGCAAGGTTATAGTGCTATAAAAGCGTTTTCTGGAACTACCCAGAGATTTGTTAAGGGCTCCACCACAGACTTAGAGCTCCATCAGATGAGCATTTTATTACACACTCATTGCTGGCACTCACAGATTTTCACACATCCCTCTCATGATGTTGTCTGCCTCCCATGCCCCTCCTGGCCTTCCTCACGCCACAAACAAACACCCCCAAGCTCCATTGCGTGTAATTTCCCTGCTTTCCCTCCACTTTTTTTACCTCCAATGTATAAGCAGAACAAGCTTATGGTTCCTTTCACGGATTGTTTGCTCTTCCACTCCACCCCACCCTTTCTTTCTCCCTCCAGTTCATTGGTTGCTCCTCCCCCTTTCACAAGACACATGCAAGCAGATCCTGTCAGCTGAGTACTTCAATCAACCAGACCACCTCTCTGCCCAGCAAAAATGGAACCACCTTTTAGTCTGGCTCTTTAGGGGCATCAAGGGACTACAATCCTGTCTCTGCAGAGATTTCAGCACTGTACAATTTTAAAAAACGTTCGAGCCTGGAATGCAAGGTTTGGGTTTTCTATTGAGGCTTGGAGTTGGCTGCCGGGAGAGACCGCTTTCCCCTGCCAAGACCTGATGCAATCCATTCAAGCCAACAGCAAGTCTCCCATCACAGCACACGCCCCCAACAAAGGAAAACGTGAGTACAGACTTTAGGCATTCTAGGAAAGTCTGGGGAAGAGGCGGGGTGTCAGCAGGACAGGCATGGTGTCATGTGAGTACCGTGCTGTAAATATGCACACCAGGCATGGTGAGAGTGCACTAAATTGCTGGTGTGATGGAGCTCTCACAAAGTCCGATATATTTTTAAACACAGAAGTTGCCACAATCTCCTGCTGTGTGCAGGAGAAGCAGAACAATTAGAATAGCTGACTGAATGGGAAGTAATGTGCAACGAAAACAGGGGCGGAGAAGTGATGGTAGGGAAGCATGATTTCCCTCCTCTGATGGAGCTCTTATTCTGGTCCCCTCCCTGAAATCAGAGGGCTTTTCACCAGCCTCATCAGTCTTTGATTTCAGGTGCTAGAAATCTTATCAGCCTAACCTACTTTTTAGAGTTGAAAGCTGATGCTTCTTTTACTATACCTCCTGGCTCCTTATGCTTGTAAATCATCCTCATAATTTACATCGAACACTTGGGATCAGCAGCTTGCCTTCGCTGCTTGTATAGTTGGCAATACACAGAAATAGCATCAAATGTAAAAATGGGAAGTTGTTATATTTTCTTCAAACACACGCAAACAGAACCCGTGAAACCATTTTTTTTAAAAAAACAACAACAACTTGGTTTTGCCGGCAAAGTTACAGAGAACAACTTTTGAAGTCTACAACAAAAAGGATCGAATATGTTTTTTTAATGTATAAACCGGACAGCTTCTGAGGTGCTGGAGAAGCTGATGGTATAGCCGGCTGGGGTCTGGAATAGATCCGTCTAAGCTTCTATTTCGGGGAGGCCAATTCGGCTCTGCGCTTGGTACACATCGAAAAGTACAAACAAGGGCAGACAAGCTGCCCAGGGAGGCGCAGGGGACTTTTCGGAGTCTTGAAATCCCGCGCGCCGAGGGCGGAACGAAAGGCGCGAGGGAGCCATTTCCGGCCGGCGGAGGGGGAAGATTGCACAACGGACTTGGTGCTGCTGTCTCGCCACCTCTTTTCTTCCTTCCCTTCGCCTCGGCTGCCGAGATCCCGAATCCAAGATGGAGTCTCTGAGTAAAGCGGGGCAGGAGATGAGCCTGGCGGCCTTAAAGCAGCACGACCCCTACATCACCAGCATCGCCGACGTGACCGGTCAGGTGGCCCTGTACCGCTTCAACCCCAAGGCCAACGAGTGGGTAAGTGGCCGGAGTGGGGCAGCTTTTCCATGCCGAGGCGGGCCCTTGTCAGCGCCGTCCGTATGTTCCCCCCACCCCTGCCGCCACCGCCTCCCAGTTCTCACACTGCTACCCCGCGCCCGAAGCCTCCTCTCCGAGTCAGTCACGCAGCGCCTCTTGCCTCGGCGGAAAGAGGCGCACAAGCACACCCACCCGTGGAGCGCCTCCATCCAACCTCTCACGCACCCCTGGATACAGGGGGAAGGGGCGCTCGTTCCTTCTCTCCCCCCACCCACACCCCGACTTACACCCCTGGCTGCCTGCACAGAAATGTTCCGCGGCGAGAAGAAAGTGGCTCAGTCCTGTCGGCGCCCCTGCTCAGAAACACGCCCACCTTCCTCGGCTTTCAAAGCAGGCAGCTCGTCTCCCAAGATACTGTGGGATTATAGTTAGTGTAGGGTTATAGTCAGTTTTAGCCTATAACGCGTTTAAACTATGCATAGTAAAGAGTAATTCTAAAATTGGGGGAGGGGGAGGGGGAATAACTGATAATGAACTTTTCCTACCCCTTCCCCCACTTATTTTTAAAGCTTGTGGTTGGCCAGTTCACAGGTCCTGCACACTGAATGGCTGCTGTTATAACTTAAGTGGGCGAATGCATTACTAAATACACATGCCAAATGCACACTTCATTTAAAATAAAAAGATAACTATGGTTTATGTACATAATATTGCTAAAGTTATTATGGCATATCTGTCTGTCTCTTATATACATCACAGAATATGTGATTAAAATTTATTTATTTATTTATTAAATTTATATACTGCCCCATAGCCGAAAATGCACTGCTTTTAATCTTACTAGCATCCTAGGGTGGGTCTTTGGACCTTTCTGTATCTTGTTGTCTTCTTCCACCCCATCCACCCCCTTCCCCATCTAAAATGGCATTTCAAATCTGCATTAGTCATAGCAGGTATGGAATCAGAGAATGGTGGCTAATGTGCCATTGAAGTTGATTGGGCACAGCTCTTCAGCTACAGGGGTCATAATTATATATTCTACAGGATCATAAAAACTGGATCAGAATTTCTTCCGAGCCAAGTAGGGTTATGTACAAATTCCAATACAATTTGTGCATAACCCTCATCCTTCCCCCTCATAGGCCAGGCCTGGCCCAATGTTACGGTTTTTCTTCCAATTTTTAGTTTGTGGAATTAGGTGTGCCTTAGTGTGCAGTAACTCAGGTTTGGTGAGAGAGACACAGGTTTTCATTCCTATTCAGCCATAAAGCTTGCTGAGCGGCTTTGGTTTCAGTCTAGCGCCTAACTCATCAAAATTCTTGTGGAAATAAAATAGATGGTTTGAAGAAAATACTACCCTAAGCCAGTATAGTGTAGTGGTTAGAGTGTTGGTCTGAGACTTGGGAGACCTGGGTTCTATTCCCCACATGGCCATGAAGCTCGCAGAGTGACTTCCACAGTGTTGTGAGGATAAAATATAGAAGAGGAAGATAATGAGTACCCCACCTTGGGCTCCTTGGAGGAAAGGCAGAATATAAGTAAATAATATAATATATAATAATAAATATAAATGTAACAAATAAATTAAAAATAAACTCCTTGGAGAAAAAAATGGGATTATTTACTGCATAGAGGGCTTCAACTTCAATATGTGCTAATCCACATATTTTAGAAGGGTCACTCCTGGGCTGGTGAAGGCTATGAAGTCTGTGCCTTCATAGACATGAAGTTCCCACTAAGTTCCCACTTAGGCATGAAATGTATCAGGAGTGGGGAAAGTATTTTTTGCTTCCAGGGACACTTCCTGCACTTTTGGTTGCATGTAGTAACACCCAAACAGGAATGTGACGGTTGTCATGCTAAAGTCCATTACTTGTTCAAGAAGAATGGCAGACTTCGGTCCCTTCTTAGGGTGGATCTATTGCCTGCTTCCTTTTCATCTGTTTAGGACCAAATCAAAAGTTGCTGTACTATATCTTTTAGCCCAGGGATAGGCAAACTGGTGCCCTCCTGATGTTTTGGACTACAAGTCCCATCAGCCCCAGCTAGATTGCCTAATCCTGGCATAGGCAAACTTGGCCCTGACTGTGCAGATAGGATAGAGTGGGCTAGTCCTGCTGCTCTCTATCTGCCCTTGCAGGGCACTTATGCAAACGTGCTGCAGGAAGTGACAACTCCAGCTGTATCCAACTTCTCCATTGATACTGCTGTTCTCAAAAAGCTACATTAATATAGGAATATAATGAATATATTAGAGAGAATTTATCAAAGTATAAAACAATTGTTTTCACGTAACTGCCTGCACAGTTGATCTTAGGATTGTGTCATTAGAAGCACATTGAGTGAGATAGTAGGCCCTTCTTCTCTATCTAAGTGGCCTAGGTGGGATCAGGATATCTGACAAACTTCTTCCTCCCCTATAAACCTAACCACATTCTTGGATCTTCAGTGGAGGCTCTACTCTGCATCTCCTTTTCAGAAACTAGGAGGGAGCCATGTGGGTCAGGGCCTTTTCTGCTGTCATGTCCAGGCTTTGAGGCTCTCTCCCCCAGGATGCCCCCACCCTCACTTCTGTCCTCTTGCTGTACAGTGAAAACGTTTTTGTTGTGGGGAGTCTATGGAGGTTAGTACGTTCCTTGATCTTCCTTCTGATTCGTTTTAATTTGTCTCTAGTGATCTGATATTTTGATTTGGTTTTGTTTTATTCATTTGTTTGTATGTGTATTGTAAGCTGTTTTCATGCTTATTGCAAGCAGAAAAAGCAGTCTACAAATTCCTAAAATTTTTATGCACAGGGTTTCAGTCCTAGACTTTATTTTTAAACTCTTTACCTTTTGAATCTCCTCGTGTTCCCCTCAAATGCACATTGTGCCTGCAATGAAATATATCTGAGAGATATATTGTGATCACTCATCTATTAATTCTAAAAACTTTAGTTTTGCCAATATGCTTCTATTTCAAACTCTAATATTAAAGTTTATAGCTTGGGGGCAGAATTCTGTATGATAGAGAAGTTTGTAGGCTTTAAAATCAATTTGAGTGACAATTTTGCAATGACCTGGAGAAAAACAGGCCTTGTATATTTATCCTATTTACCAATTGTATGGTGTTATTAATACTAAAAGGTCACTATCTATTCCTAAAATGTCTGAAGAAAGCATTAGAAACAAATGATTGAGGCTTCAATTTTTTAATGTTGTTTTAACATAACAATTATGTTCAAGTGACTTCAAAGTACATGTAGTTTAACACCCTAATACTAGCAAAATATCAAGCTTTTTGACATTATTCCGGTGCTGATGTTGGTATGTTCAATGCAAGCACTTTTTTGTCAGCTTGGTGAGTCTTAGGACTGAGCCATAACAGTTCTATCTTTTCCTATTCAAATAAATAGGACCCATTAACTGCACTGTAACTATAATTTCATTTAAATGTGAAACTTAATGCTGCAAATGCTTTAATGCCTAAATTAATTTATTGGTGTGATTTTCTATTGTCTAAATAGGAGAAGACTGACATTGAAGGTACCTTATTTGTCTATAAAAGGTAAGTTTGAATTAATCTTATTCTGAGGTGTCATCTTTGTATTAAAATATTATGCACTGCAAGCCTGTCTACTGTTTGAATAAAATATACCTTCTTAAATTTATGGTATTTTTTTTAAAAAAAGTGTAATACTATGTTTTTCTACATACATTTCTAAGAAAACAAATCTGAGAGGGTGTTTGGAGAAAAAATAGCTTTACAGAAAAAGGTTTAAGACCAACTTTGAATTCTAGGTACAGCTAGTTTGATATTAACAATCATGTATGTAATTATTTTTAAACTTTCTTGCCATTTCCTCTCTATTCTTTTTTGTAAACTAAAAAACCCTTCCAAACACATCGTCTTTCTTTAAAACGAAGATGCTCCAGCCCCTCAGTCACCTTAGATTATTCTTTCTGCACCTTCTCCAGAGATCATAGAATAGTAGAGTTGGAAGGGGCCTATAAGGCCATCGAGTCCAACCCCCTGCTCAATGCAGGAAAACAACCTTAAAGCACACAGATGGTTGTATGATACCCTTCTTGAGATGGGGCAACTAGTCCTGGACACTCTTATTTCTAACTAGTTTTTAGTATCTTGCTGCTTTTTAAAATTCTTTTCCAAGTAACTTTTTTCGCACTAACCTTGCCTCTTCTTTCTTAACTTTAGCTCTCCTTATTTTCCATTATATACCTGCCTGTGACTTCTACTCCAAATTTATCCTCCCCAGCTGCCTAAACATTTTGTGTTGTGCATTCTTCCTTGCTGGTGTCTATGCCTAGAATGATCTCCTCCAACAAACCCTCCCCAGACCCAATGTTTTCCGTGTAACCTTTTGCTTAAGATCTTGCTTCTTATCCCAGCCTTAACTATAGACTTAGTATGTGTAATAGCATTTGCTTATATTCGTCCCTTGTTGCCTTTTCCTCTACCTTCCCTTATGCCCTTTGTCTTTTCCCACCATCATTTAACATGCCATCTTTGTGCTGCAAGTAATGATAGAATCATATTTTAGAATAGAAGTTGTTCGTGTAAGTCTAGAGGTTTGTTCTTTAATATTCTTAATTTGACTTAAAGAGTTCAGCTACTGTCTACGTGAGTTGGCACTTTGTGGTTCATATGCAGAATTGAGTCATAAGTTGTTTTATTGTTTACAAATATGCAGGGGCTGTGCTTGCAATGTGCTTTTTCAATTGTAATGATTTCAGTTCTGTGTTGCCTCACTCGTTTGTATGTATATGTATTGCTACAGCCCCTTGAAGAAGGCCTAACAAAGCAAGAGCCCAAAACAGGCTTTTTTAACCGTAGATTTGTCCATATAGCATCCTGAGACTTTTCTTCCTTTTTTGTGAGGGATACGATCATCTTTAACTTTTTGGGAAATGTTTAGTGGATGGGTTGTTGATGTTGCTAAGATATGGGAATTGAAGGTTTAGTTGTATACAATGCAGTGTACACTTGTGGCTACCAAGAGTTGTGACCTGCGGGAGTAGCAGTTACTAAATGCCCATATTACTGAAGAAATTGAGTCTCTTGTTGTTTACTTAGACCTATAATAACTTGATCGATTCTTATAGCTGGATCTATTGTAGAGAAAGTGGCAAAGGTTATGATTTAATATGCTTGCTTTTTAACCACTCATCCTGAACTTGCTAGTCTCTTAATGTACTTTTTGGACATCTGTAGAGAATCTGGGCTGTCCTTGTGTACCTTATTTTATTTGTTTAATCAATTTCTTAGCTGCCTTTCAAGACCATAGTCTTCCTAAGGCAGCTTTCATGTCTTGGTGAGTACAGCATATGACAGCATCCATTTCTGATTTGCTGGATGGTTAGTAGAAGACTAGATGAGTGCTTTGTGGTCTGTACTGCCTTCCAGGCATATTTCTTTGTACTTAAATTTGGTTTCCATGGAACTACGTAGACATATTCAGTTGTAGAATTCAACTCTAACCTAACAGTTTTCTTAGTTACGCTTTAATGCTAGCTATGATTTTAAAACAGAGTTGTGAACCATTTGTTATCTTTTAGGCAACACGGAAAATATCAATACTTCATCAGTTTTCTTCACAACCTTTTTATATGTCTAGAGAAAATAAATAAAAAACTAAAATCTCTCCCTCCTTGTTTACACTGTTGTAATGCCTTTGGGCCTTCTATGCATGCTATTTACTGCTTTAATCATGACTTCAGTTGAATTTTAATTACTTTTGACATGCTAGCTCAGGGTGTTAGTCCATCTGTTATAATATATGCAAAAAACAAAGATGAAATAATGTATTGAAGTGACCTCTTCTGTATGGTTCACAATCCAATATTTTGTTGTCACTTAAGTCCTGATAACTTTATGTTAACTTAGCCTGAGTCATTTGTCCATTGTATTCCCAAGAAATTCCTTGAATATAATTGCATTCGCCAGGGGTTGCTAAACTATATTACGTTATTGAAAGGTAGATAACTAGTAACAATGTTTTTGGTATTTAGATGTGGAGATATGTTAAGATATATCTTGGGTTGGAGCAGAAGTACCCTTCTGCAAATAGAAGGCCTATTTCTGCATGCAGAAGGGCATTTCTTGACTTTGCAGAAGATCCTCGCCCAAGAAAAGAGAATGAAATCCAAAGGGGTGATTCTGTTTGTGAAAGATGTTGTACAATATCTTGCATGAGGTCTCAAAATGTGTACTAGCCCCAGGCATAGGAAAATCTCTTATTATTATTATTATTATTATTATTATTATTTATTTATTTATTTAGCACCATCAATGTACATGGTGCTGTACAGCGTAAAACAGTAAATAGCAAGACCCTGCCGCATAGGCTTACATTCTACTAAAATCATAGTAAAGCAATAAGGAGGGGAAGGGAATGCAAACAGGCACTGGGTAGGGAAAACAGGCACAGGGTAGGGTAAAACTAACAGTATAAAGTCCGAGCAACATCAAGTTTTAAAAGCTTTAGGAAAAAGAAAAGTTTTTAGCTGAGCTTTAAAAGTTGTGATTGAGCTTGTAGATCTCAAATGTTCTGGAAGAGTGTTCCAGGCGTAAGGGGCAGCAAGGTTTTGCACTAGGCCCTTGAATAATAGTTTATAGAACAGCACAAGACTTTCTTCCACTCACACACCTCTGGATCCAACTCCTTGGGTTTTCATTTCAGGGATTGCATGACATTCTGACTTCGCCAAACTATCATTATGAGATTATCAATTTTTTTGAAAGTCGGTTATTATGCATAATATACATGTACTCAGTTGCCTTGATTTTTCCTTTGAAATAACAGGTCTGCTTCACCTTATCATGGCTTTACAATTGTGAATCGACTGAACATGCACAACTTGGTTGAACCTGTAAACAAAGAATTAGAATTTCAGCTGCACGAACCCTTTCTGCTGTATAGAAATGCTAATTGTGAGTATAAACTTGAAGGTATTATTTAGGAGACACCATTTTTTTAACTGTGCTATTTAAACGGTAGAAGTATGACATAGCTGTTGTTAGGACTCTGACCAGAAGTTTCAGTTTATAGGGTGCCATCTTAAAGCTGTGTTCTATTCATACATATGCTGTTAAACAATGTGAATTCCATCAAATATAGTCCAGTAGACATTCTGTTTGAATATCTCCCCAGTCTCTCTGTCTCCACAATTCTAATCAATTGGCCTACAGGGAATACTGGTTCTCATCTGGTGTGTAGGAATGAGATGAAGTGGGGGAGATGGGTAATAAGTGGAGAGGCAGTGGTGTGTGGTTTGTATCCTTTAGAAATGTATCCTTCAAGGCACTACTGGACAGGACAAATTAGGGCTCACAGTTGGCTGGTCAAATTTCATTAAAATATTCAAAGAAGCCATGATGTTGATGATGCTTCAAGAATTGGCCTTCTGCTTATTTAGTACAGGTCCCTCTACAAATTGTCTTTGCTATTACTTTATTTCTGTTTTAGTTACCTTTAAAAAAGCAAAACAAATGGGGTATCTGGGCTGACCCTGGTGTTCCAGGATAAAATTTAGTCATACTTGACTAGCCAGAAAAATCAATGGGAGTTAAGTTAGTCTTGTCTAGAAGTCATAGGAAAAACACTTCAAAGTGGTTAGTGAGCACATTTAAACTATGGTTATGTAGCCACAATAGTTAGGAATGGTTCACACGACACACTAAGTCATGATTCACACAACATGCTAAGTCATGGTTCACACGACACACTAAGCCATTTATAGAGACCTTACTTAACATTAGCTGCAATCCTGTACACAATTACCTGGGTGTAAACCCTGTTGAACACAGTGAGATTTACTTCTAAGTAAACTTGCATACATAGGATTTCTTTAGCTTTTATTTTCAGCATTTCTATCCTAGCTTTCTATAAAAAAAAATATTAAAGCTGGGAAATGGATAGCCACAAATGATAAAACAGTATATACAAAATGATCAATTTTTAATAACTCTAGGATCACAAAGGATTGCACTGTTAGTTTGGTACAGGCCTATTTCTTTCATTCAAGACTTGGATGTGAGACTGAACAAAGGCCAGATTCACATGACCATTTTCTTGCCATCATTGGTAATGTTTGCAAATGTCTGGCAATGAATTTCCAAACAGAGGATGATTTCATGAATGGGCACAGTGTGTTATCTACCAACGTGAACATGGCAAGTCTGATCAGCCACTGTTCTCTCCTTGTCCCATCATGTTTAGCTGACAGAGTCAGGCATGTAGATGTTTAGCTACTTCATTACTTGTTTTAGCAAATTGGTGTATTGCCTGATAACAATAACAGTCAAATTATTCTTTAAATCTTTTTAAAAATCCAGTATCATTAATTTAACTTATCCAATCTGTCAGCCAAGTACTCATTAATTGTAGTTAAAAAGACACTTACAGTCCCTCCATGAGTATTCAGAAGTAAGTCCCATTGAGTTAATGGGGCTTACTTTAAGGTAAGTGAATATATGATTGCAGGCTAAGTTAACTTTAAAAGTCCTGGTATGAAATTCCCATGTTATTCATAATGTAGTGAATATTTTTGTGATACTGATAAAGTTTGGAATGATTTCTTTGACCGTTATACTAATTAAGGTGATAATCTGTAGTTATCAAGCCTCATAATGGGACGCAATATAATGCATCTCAATAAAACAACAACTGCAGATAAAAGGATTTCTAGTAACCACCCCATAAGGGACTTAAAATCTTAAGAATCCTGTGTTGAATCATTATTATAAATTCATACATGCAAATGTGATCTAAACAACATCAGTGCTCAGCTTTTTTAAAAAATGGAATAGTGTTGAACTTACCTCTAAAGGTCTTTAAGAAGTATGCTTCCAAATCGGTTTCATTCACAACTTTCCCTTTGTGTCTGATATCTCTGTCTTGATGTATAGAATTGATTTCCATGGTGTTAAGAGATGGATGTGGTAGACGATTCTGAAATGGGGAGAATGCCTGCACTTTTTCTCGTTCTTTTTGTTTTGAGTTCTGTTTGCCTTTTTTCCAGTTGGAATGCAGCAACAAAGATGTAGTCCTGCAAGGATGTGTGTAAAATGTTCTTACCTCTATTATAACAGCAGATTACATCCTAAATGCACATCTTTGTAGCCAGGCAATCTTATTTTTTTATAGTAAAAATATCAAAGTAGGTTCAGCAAATTGAGGAAGAGCCACCTGTGGATATCAGCAGTGGTGTCAGAATGGCATGTGTTTGATCATGGAAGGGAAATGGATCTTTAGTAACTGTCTTAACTCAGTCTTCTCAACCAAGATAAGAAGTGAGACTACTGTTGCTATTTCTGTAGAGAGAAATGGTAAAATTGCATTTAGGATTTTTATAATGGAGTTTAAATTGAGGGCAGCCAAGCATGTGGAATAATGTGGTGCACTAAGCTAATGTGTCAACAGAAGCCACTTGTTCTGTATTCTGTTGCAAAGTAGTTATCTCTATTCTGTCTTTGATAACTAGCTTTGTTTCGGGCAAATCCATTAGTACTTGGCTTTGATATCCAATTTAGACATATGTTTTCTCTCACCGTGCTGATAACTTCAGTGTAAAACAAAGGCTTTCCTGCCATATATGGTAATTATTTTTTCTTTCTCATTGTCCAGCATGCCTTTTCCCCATCTTTGGTAATCACCTTAAATTGTCAAGAACTATCATTCAGTGCTACACTAGCAGTAGATTCAGCATATTTTCTTGTTCTTGCAAATTTGTCATTGAGCAAGAAAATGTTTAAGGGGTCCCCATTTTCTAACTAGCTAATAAACATCTTGTTTTGGGGGACACAGCTCTGAACCAGTTTCCTTAATAGACATACTTTTATATTGCAAGGCTCCAACTTTTGTAATTGCAGTGGCCAAATGCTTCACCCTGTAATATTTCACAGTGCATAGGGCAGTATCCTGTTCGACACTACCACTAATGTAAATAATACACTAACCGAAAGGACCTATAGCACTACACCAATAGCGCTTGCCGGCACAAAGGATTTTCAGAATCTGAACCTAGGGGCAAGGAGGTAAGGGAAGGGTTTCTGTGGCATTTACACTATAATATAACTCTGTTATATAGTGATTTATAATATACTATAACTCTTAGTGTCCGTGGTCTGGTTATTTTAAATCAGTATACTATATTAAGCTCCTTTCTGTATCAGCTCCTTAGCTGATTCTTTCTGTCTCTCTAATTTGCCTCTGTACCAGCAGCATCACTACTTTTGCTGTTCCCAGGTGGTGTTTTTCTTGGTCCTTTTTTTCCTTCTCCCACCAGCCCCTTTGCTCCCTTCTCACGTATTCTCCTTCAGTCCCTGCATTTTGGCCCAATGTCTCCTTTGTCCTCCTTCCTTCCACTGCCCTGATTTCTGATCCCTAATCTCCTTCATCCTAAGGGTTTTTACCACTAGAATGCAGTTGTTTAGTTAAGAAGAAGACAAAGAAAGAATTCTAGCTGTCAGAATAAAAGGCTACCAGTATAGATTCCAGGAAAAGGAAAGACTTGCCATCTGCCAAACCTGGTTTCTTTCTTTCTTTCTTGCATTTATATACCACCCCATAGCTGAAACTCTCTGGGCGGTTCACGTCCTTTAGACACTTCCTTTTTCTCCCCCAAGTAAAGTATACATTTTAAATGTTCCTTCACAACTCTTGCACAAAATTGCCCTTTTGCATTAATGTTGTTAACCTCTGAGAGATCATTTTAACACCACTATCCTATTAACTGCCTCCTATGCAATAAAGTGGTTCAAAACATAATGGATTCATAATTAGACTGAAGTTTATGTAGTGCTTCCAAAGTTCTGTACTCATTTAAGTGTTCATTTATCTGATTTGCCTGTAATTAACCTGTTAGATTTGGAGCTTTGTACATACAACCTTATTATGGTGTAAGAATCATAGAATAGCAGAGTTGGAAGGGGCCTACAAGGCCATCGAGTCCAACCCCCTGCTCAATGCAGGAATCCACCCTAAAGCATCCCTGACAGTTGGTTGTCCAGCTGCCTCTTGAATGCCTCTAGTGTGGGAGAGCCCACAACCTCCCTAGGTAACTGATTCCATTGTCGTACTGCTCTAACAGTCAGGAAGTTTTTCCTGATGTCCAGCTGGAATCTGGCTTCCTTTAACTTGAGCCCATTATTCCATGTCCTGCACTCTAAAGCTTTTGCTTGGGGACATGTTTTTAATATTGTTTTTTATATCAAACTGTTCACCAGCAAAAACAATAACAAAACCAAACATCTGTTTTATTATTTGCTACTCCTCTATGAGTATTGACAATCACCTGGTATTTTTTATTTATTTATTTATTACATTTTTATACCGCCCAATAGCCGAAGCTCTTTGGGCGGTTCACAAAAATACCTGGTAGTATTACTCATTCTTGTATAAGTGATTTAAAGTAGAGAATCTATAGTCTAAGCACCCTGCTGCTTAAGGTTTCCATTGGTAATCATTTCAGTTTTAAAAAATAATTTAAACTTGTATTAACCAGTTCCTTTTTTAATATTTTCAAGTGTCAATTTACAGTATCTGGTTCTATGACAAGAATGACTGTCAACGAATAGCAAAACTCATGGCTAAGTAAGTACCACAGTTTTATCACAAGCTTATGTTATTCGTAACTTGATTTTATAGAAACTCATGGCAAAACAATGCCTTTAATAATCACACACACCTCTTGTGTACTTGAAAATCTTTTTATTTTTATTTTAGCAAACTGTTTAATTTTGTGTTTGGAGCAAAAATGCACAGGATGCAGTCCTATACCCACTTTCCTGGAAGAAAGCCCCATTAAACTCAGCAGGGCTTTTCATGGATGCATTTAGGACTTTGCTATTAATGTCATAGGCGTTCTCTTGCAATGCATTATTTTTTTAAAAAAGTGTGCTGAAAATTTTCATTTATACATAGCCAGATCACAAAACAAGGGTTTACCACAAACTGCTATGTTTTTACAGTGCTCTAGTAATATAAAACTCCTAAACAGGTGCAGTTTGTTACTCAAAATGTGTGATGAGTTTGAAAACTACTATCTGTCAAGAAACAGAATTACAAAAACACTCCAGATTCTGTACCCAGTTTCCGACTCTGGCTTCGAATCCAGGTTAACTGCAAACCCTGTTTAAAGCTAGCAGATAAGAATGGGGGGAACATAACAGCAGCTGTGCTGGATCAGCAAAAAGGCCTATCTAGTCAATCACTCTGTTTCTACACTGGCCAACCAGGTGCCTATGGGAAGCCCAGAAGCAGGACATAAGCCCAGTAGCAGCTTCCTGCTCGTGTTCCTCATCAACTGCTATTCAGAAATACTGCCTTTGATACAGGAGGTATCCCTAATGACTAGTAGGCACCTGATAGCCCTTTTCCTCCATGAAATTGTTTAATCCCTTTATAATCCCTCTGTGCAAGTTGGTGGCCATTGCTGCGTCTTGTGATAGCAAATTCCATATTGATTTCTAGTACAGCTGTGTAAAGACGTGGTTCCTTTTATCTCTTCTGAATCTCCCATCATTCAGCTTGAGATAGCGATAAAATGCGTTTCTATCTACTTCTAGCATATTTTGTTACAAGATCAGCACTTTCACATTTGAGTTCTTTATGACTTGGAGTTGGTGATAGTTAACTTTTAATTTGTCAATATGGTCTAGAACTCCATCTCTTATCACCACTATTTGTCTCAGTCCCTCAGATTCCCTTCCTGAAAATATCAATTCAGGCAAGGTTATCTACTCTTCGTTTTCTGAAATGGAGACAATGAAAAGAATGCATTGAGCTTTCTGCAATCTCCTTATCCTCCTTTAGTACTCCTTAACTGCCTTATCATCCAATACTTCAACTCTTCCCTAGCTACCTTCTGGGTTATGATGTGTTTTAAAAAAAAATTCTTGTTGGCCTTAATATTATTAACAATACGCTCCTCAAAATAGTAATTTTAAATTATTATTATTATTATTATTATTATTATTATTATTATTATTAATTCATTTTTATCCTACCTACTGTTCATCACTCGGAAAGCTTGCATGTGGAGTGGTATACAAATAAATAAATACTATTTTTTTGTAATCCCTATTATCTGCTTGCACAAACTTTTGTGCAAGTTTGTGTTCCTTTTTGTTCTCCTTGTTTGGGCAGGACTTCCATTTTCTGAAGGAAACCTTCTTGTTGGGCTTCCTTGGCAAATGCCTACTTACATCTGAATTAAATTTGATAGCACTGTGGTCACGGGGCACTAGTTAAGCCTGCCCACGCGCCAGCAGGATTAATTGCTAGCATGATCAGGAGCTAGTGGTTCTAAAACCAATCTTGGAAACAGGCAAAAATGCTTTTTGAGATCAGGCCAAGTCAGCGCAGCTTGCAGAAGGAAGCTCAGCCAACCTCCTCTTGATCTGTAAAAGCATTTCTGCTTGTTTTCAAGGTTGCTTTTAGAATCACTAGCTTTTTATGCTCAAGTGGTGGGTCCTGCTAGCACAACAGATCAAGCTGCTGCACAGTGGCAATATTGGATACTGCCCACAGTTTCCAATCAGTTCAACAACACTCTCATCTTGCAATAGGTCCTGAGCACCACTTGTTCTAGGCCACAGTGTAGGATATCTAGAAATATTACTTCTTTGCCTAGATGAAACATGCATTTATCCATCCTATGTGAGGGTAATTCAGGTCACCCATTACTACAACGCTTTTTCCTTTGTATGCCTGCCTGATTTCATTTTCCATCTCAAGAGCGCCCTGAGTTTCCTGGTTACTGGGGTGGGGGATACCTTGAGCACCATTTTCTTGTTGGAAAAACAGAGTATAATCATAATAATGATCCTAGTATTAAATTACATTTGGTCCTGGTCCTGTCACCCACAGTGATTCTTTGACAGAGTCTGCTCCTTTTGATGTTTGTAGTTTTTGACACTATGTTTTAAACTTTTGATGTTTATAGCTTTTGACGTATAGAGCTGTGCCACCCCAGTGTGTGTGCTGGAGAGAGAATGAGTTGATGGAAAGGAGCTCATGATCCCATGATTGGCTCCCAACCCCTTAACCATAGATGTTAACATTATAGCTGCACTGATCCACTGATACAGAATCAAAGTAATATCTGAATAATACAAATTAAGAACCTTCATGCAATCCTTTAACATAAGTTAGCAGCTCTTCATGCAGAATTGGTGGCTTCATTGCACCGTATGCACAACAGGCCCTACTAATACCTAGTGTAAATAAAGTTAAATCTCCAAAGATAATACACACTCGGCTTTGGCCTCAAACAACTGAATCAGCAAAGCTTTTAGACCTTTGAGAATGGCCCACTCTCAGCCCTCTCCAGGGAATTTAATGTTTTTTGTATGGTTTTCAGTTTCTGTGAGCTTTTCATTCTAGACTGGGAAAACATTAATGAAATTATGGAGCTAGCAATGCATACTATAAGAAGTTAATTAGTCCTGGCAGCCTTTATGTAGTGAAGATATGGAATGATTGACATCTGCTGTGATTGTTATGATATCACCTTTTGGCTTTCCCATCAGCTCTGTTATGTAGCTTGATGCTTTTGATATGACATTTCCTGTTCTTGAGGCTCAACTGTGCTTCCACGGCAGTCTCTTAAGACTGCACCCCCTGCCTCCTCATAGAGCAGCTTCCATGATCTCCTCCCTTCCACACCCCTGGGACCCCACCCCCTTTTCTCCCTCTCCGCGCTCTGTTTCCAAGTGCGGAAACATAGACAGCTCAGCGAGTACTGCACTGATACGAGGGGGCATGAGCAGTGGTTCTGGGCTCTTAAGGTCGCAGCCCTGATCACCTGAAAAATATTAATTATAACTTTGAAACTGCCAAGCTTGCCTAATGGGGTATTTGCACTTGGCATCCATTCATTGTTACTATTAAATTTATCCACCCCACATCATTGATAAAAGCTTAAGGAATAATAAAATGTGTTGGTCTTTAAGATTCTGCAGGACTCTTCATCTGTGTTGGATGATGTATGTTGCTACACTGTATAACACATTCTAACCATGTGCAGTTTTTTCTTCTACTCTGTAATAGAGTGGTACAGGAGGAAACACAGAGATCCCAGCAAGTGTTGCAAGATAGAAGAAGTATCAGCAGAATTAATGGGTGCACTGATATCCTAGAGATGCTTAGTAAAGCCAAAGTTGAATATGAACGGGTAAGGAAAGTGTGTGTGTGTGTGTGTGTGTGTGTTACAAATCTGAGATTGGGCTGTCATTGCATTTTTTTCTATGTATTTGATTGGGAGCCTAACTCTCTAAACTTTTTTTAGTTTGTTTAGAACTGTGTTGGATAGTTAACCCTCAGTGATTACTTGCTCAATGCATTCATTCTCCTTTCAGCATATGAGCTCCTTTTTCTAACGGTAGGCACTGGCAAAATGGGCCCTTTTTTACTTGTGTCTCTGAGAATAAATGATATCAAGATTTCCATCAGTGTATTGCTTTGTGCTACTGTACATAATTAGGCTTTTTCAAATGAATTTTAATATCAGGTACTGTCTTTCTGGAAGTTATCACAAAAGTCAATGGATGTGTTACTTATGCTGCATACTGTTACTCAAAGTTTGTGTTTCTTCTTTATAAACTTGATCACATTGCTAATAGTCCAGGAGAAGTTGGCAGCAATCAAATTCTCAATACTTCTGTATTCCTTAGTGAGTATAGCACAACCTCACATTCTCTAGAAGCTTTTCTTACAAACTTTTATGTTACAGTGCAGTCGCTTTTCTTTCTCCTTACCCAAACTCACTGAGCGAAGTAGAATGAGCAGTGAATCATCATCATTGGGGAATGCATTGCACTCTTGAAATGCTTGAGGGGATGTTGAATCATGAGGCAAAAGTCCAAGGGCTTTGAGCTACCCTAGAACAGCAATTTTAGGCACACTGATGTTTATCCAACCTAGAATGACTTGCTGCAACTTATAAAAACAAAAAACCTACCATGTCTTGTAAAATGTTAAGATATGGTGCAGTCTGTTTTAGCTCTAATAGTAGCGGCTGAAAATGTCACTGTTCTCCTTACAGTTACATTTGCCAGTTTGCTTTCCTTGTGAAGTGGAGGCATAGTTTATGTATGTAAAACATACAGGTGTGTGTTACCCTCAGTGTTATATGACTAATCAATTTAAACTCATTTTTAATATCTTTCTCCCTATGGTAATATGTCCATATAATGTAGAATTGTTACGTTTTTCCTGCATGGCCAACACGAATCCATTACTGCCAAAGTTCTCAAACTCTTCAGTAATACTTCCCCAAGCATGTCATCCATGGTGGGATGCCCAGTCCTTAAGAAATGTGGGCACTGCTAACTCGTTGGCTTCAATGCAGATGATCCACTGTGTTGTTCTGCAAAATGAAATCCTCTCGCAGAATGGATTTCCCCTCCCCCATGCCTGCCATCTGCTCTGGAATCGCATTGAGCAAGTGGACAACATTGGATCCGTGCCTTTTCCTGGCTGCACTGCCAACTCCTGCCTATCTTGTTCCTTCTCTCCCTCCTTGTTAAATAATCTAACAGAACTGGAGCCAGGTAGGACTAGAGCTGCTTTCCCCAAACTGGTGCCCTCACATTAGCTCCAGCCAGCATGGCCAATGGTCAGGAATGCTAAGAGTTATAGGCCAAAACATCTGGAGAGCACCAGGTTGAGGATGGCTGAACTAGTGCTATTGAGGAGGCAAGAAGGAAGTATTTCGTTAAGAAGAAAACGGGATTAAAGGAAATAGAATTGGCAAGGACAATGGCAAATCACTAGAGCCGGATGGTTTGGAAGGGAAATAGCTCAGTTTGATAGAGCACATGCTGTGCATGCGGAAGGTCTCAGATTCAATCTCTGGCTTCTCCAGGTAGAGCGAGGAAAAAGAATCTCACCTGAAACCCTGGAGAGCTGCTGCCTTGTCAGTGTTGACAGTACTGGATTAATTGGACCAGTGGTCTGACTTGGTGTAAGGCAGCTTCCTATGTCCTCAGCTGATTGGTATAAGCAACATTGACTTGCATGGCCCTAAGCACCTAGTCAGATAATGAGGCATAAGAGACAGGTGCTTTTCCACCAGCACTAGTTGGCTTCTAGTTTTCCACTAGTTGGCTTCTAGTTTTGTACTCCATAAAGCCAGGAAAGATCCAGTCATGAGCTATCGGCCCATGTCTTTAATCAACGTGGATTCCAATTTTGACAGTAGCCATTGGCTAGTGGATGTAACTAGTCATACCCACTTCAGTATACCATACACAAGTAGGCTTTTTCCGTAAGTGTCTGTATGTCTGTTGGTAGATGTATTTAGATGTGGTAGTTCATTGCCAAGAAATGACAAAAGAAGCGACAGCAGCAGTAGTCCTTTTACATTTTCCTGTGAAGTCATTTGACAATTATTTGGAAATTTCTGAGAACTGTTGTCCAACCTTTTGGCCTGCCCCCCCCCCCCTAGTATTCATTAGTTTGATATATATTCTTTGTGACATTTAATTCCCAAGTCAAAGGAAATGGTGCTTGGTCACAGCCGTTACATGGCAGGGATGTATCCTCTTCCCTTTGTTCCCTTTTCTAACCTATGTCTGGAGCCACTGACTTGTGCCTTTCAAAATTCTGATACAATAAAAGGATTAAATTTTGAGATCACAAATTGGCCTTATACATGGATGATGTGCATAGTTTTGTCTTCAATCCAACTGAAACACTTCCTGCTTTGATAGATCTGATCCAAGACTTTAGCCATATAGCAGGCTATTCTATCAAATCAGATTTCATGCTGTTAAAAGTGACATTTAACTGTATCCCAAGAACCTCACTTTTCTAGGAATTATGGTACCAAAAAGCTTCCTGACAGCTGAACGCTACAAAACCTCTGGGGTAAAATAGATGTGATTTGAAACATACTACAAGGATTGCAAATACTTGGATCTACCTATCTGGTTCCCTGTTTCTGAATTGCTTATTATTTGGGCCACCCAATTATCCTTGAAGGGCTTCATTGTCAGCACTAGAGTTGATCCCTGCAGACATGCCAAACTAACTTTGTGGCATTACCCAAACTTGAGAATAGATAGAAAGACTTTTATGTGGAGGGACTGGGCAGCTTTTTAGGTTATGACTTTGGATTAATTTTTGGTTAGATATGGTGAATTCAAATAATTTCATAATCTGCAAGAAGAATTTGGCTGACCAAATAAGTCACATTGTCAGTTTCTGCAACTTAAACATCTGCTCACATCTATTTTTGGACCAGCTGCTTGTGCAGCATCTGTGCCCCCAAATCTCCTGGAAGACTTAGTTGGCTTGCCGGGTTTGCTGAAACTGTCAGCCTGTTTGTATCAGTGGTTCTCACGCAGAATTAAGGAAGACATATCTTATCTCCATAAGGAGTGGAATAGGGAATTAAAGTGTCCCATTCTGGTCTGCAGCATTCCTGGCTATCAAAACGTCCTCCGTCAACCTGACATGTGTCTCATTCAATGAAAGCTAGTATTCCGAAATTATTGGATGCCATAGAGGCTCTACTGCAAATTGTTATCCCCCAATGTGGGGTGGAAATTGGGTCCCTCATTCATATGATGTGGAGTTGCTCATTTATAACCTCTTTTTCGGGTAAAGTTTTGATAATTTAATATTGAAAAACTTACCGTATTGTAAAGACGTGAATGTTTTATTAAAACATGAAGAACCCACAGCCAGGCCATGAACTATACTCCATGTGTGCAATAGGAATGGCTAAACGACTCCGACATTCAAAAGAGAATTCAGCACCTTTTATATAACAATGTATTAATGATTTGCGCTCCTTGTTCCTATTTGAGTTGGCTGTGCATTGATGTGAGTGTAAGGGAAACAATGACTAGATAAATGGGAAAGCATCTGTCACAGATCTACAGAAAATGAACGCATCTCAAGATGCTGGAAAATGTAACTGTTTTTTTCAGTAAAGCCCAACGTGTTTCGGCCTTGATGTTTTTAGATGTCTTCTTCAAGGGTAGGTTTAAAATTGCCTTCTGAGAACTCAGAGTGATATATCTCTTCAACTCACAAGCTGGCAGGTTCCCCCTTTTGTGTGTGCATGCTTTATTTATATGGGGTTTTGTGAATTTATCACAAATGCAATTAAACTGTGTGTGTGTGTGTGTGTGTGTGTGTGTGTGTGTGTGTGTGTGTGTACCTAAAAGAAGAATAAGATGTGGGGACGTGGTGGTGGGGAAGCCATTTCATTGGCTTGAATCTGAAGAAGCCCTTTTCTGAATGCAAGAGTTTCTTCCATTTGTGGGGATGGAGGCTCCCATTCACGAGATTCCCTCATGGGAATAGAGGCTCCAGTGGATGCTCTCATTCATGAGATTTTTCATGATTTCCCCTATAGCCTCTTTTGTCACTTGTCATGCTGTACCGGAGGGTCATTGAACCCTCCGGAGCAGATTGTCAGGGGCGCTCCATCCGTGAAAATTCACGAGCAGAACTATGCTCATAGGATTTCTCAATCCAATGTAATAACTTTGAGAAAGAGTACATTATTGCTGCCTCTGCATATTAGGAAGAGGGAAAAGCTTCCCCTTTAAAGGTCTGCTTGCCATTTTGTTAAAGATACAGGGGCTGCCTGAAAATTATTTGACAACCTTAAAAATATGACCCACTCTAGAAAATCTGCCTGCTTGTCTGACTTGTAAAGTTGTCATAAGCCAGGTTTCTATCTAAATCTGCTTGCCCTCTTCTCCTTTTTCTAGAGGGCTAATATAAGTCATCAGGACAGGTTGAATTAAATGAACTGATTAAAATGTATACACCACTCTATACGCTCAGGGAAGCTTGCATTCATTATACAGCCTCTGCAGTCTGTGGGAGGCAGAAGCTCATCAGATTCCACATGTCTCCCATATTTTGCATAACTCCTCCAGCTATTAAAATATTCCCTAAGCCGCAGCTATCTTCCTTGGTCGTCAAAGATGATGCTCAGTTTCTAAACATGCAGAACTGAAAGATAAAGGAAGCAACGTCTGTCTAATAATAGGTGGATTTAAAAGGCAAGTTTCAGAACTAAACTATTTCTGGTATAGATTGTTCGTGCTTGATATTATTTAATAGTAGATGCTTCCTGCTCTTGCATCATGTTGCTTTTATTAATCCCTCTGTCAATTATCTAGGCCCACTTCACTTAATAATTATAGATGAATTTGCATTTTAGTATTTAAGAAAAGAGAATCTGCCTAGTTCATTCGAGATGGATCATAAAGTAATCCTGCTGTGCAGCCCAGATGAGATTGCCAGAGTCAGCATGAGAAGGGGCAGAGTGGGAGTGAGAAAAGAGATTTGTGAAGGCCTGAGTGATTTAATCGAGGATTCTAAATCGGCTTAATCCTTCAAGTACTCTCCACATCCAGGCGATATGTGAAAATGAATGATTTGGTTATATTTTTCTTAATGGTTAGTGGGTGGATTTTTTTTATATAGTTAACATTTTTTTCCTCTCCCAAAACAAGATAATGCTGTCGTAGCCTGACATTACACAAAATCATTATATTTTAGGATTACATTTGTAAGCAACAAAATTGTTGAGGAATTTAAGCCCAAACAATTAACCACATTGAAAGCTCTGGAAACTACTTAAGTGGGGGGAGACACTTCAGCATGAGTGTTTGTGTCAATCCATATGCAGTGCATTTAAATCTGTAAATGAAAATAAAGCAAAGACTCCGCTTTATCCATATATTCAGGAAGCGCATGAACATATATTTAGAAAGCTCATATAAATGGGAGTGAATTGGTAACTTCCCATTTGCTAGTAAACTGTGCAATTGCTGCAGTTGGCTTAGTTTCTCTGCATTGATTGTTAGCTTCTGATGCTCATACTTGGGAATGATGGTTTCCCCAACAGTAGCAAATCCTGTCAAATTTAGCTGTGCTAAAACGAATGCCTCATAAATGTCACTCTCAGAAGATTTAAAGTGGCAGGTCTCTTGAACCATGGAGCTGAATCATCATTTCATTTTAGTGCTGTTAAGTACATTTGCCTAATGCCTGGAAACACAGTGGGCACAGGCTAATTGTATAACCCTTCTATGCACACCTTGGTATGTTCATTGGACTGAGGTTCTGTCTGTCCTCCATTCACACAAATGGCATTGGTCGTGCATTCTTAACAGCTTGAAGCTGAATGATGCTAGCCTTGCTCTCCATTAAGTCATGCCTCCAGCCTGCACTATTGTGTCTCATAACATGAGCAGGGTTATCAATTGATTGTGCAGTGTGATGGCATGGCATTTTATTGGTGGCACCGTATGAAAAGCTTGGTGCGGTGAGAACAAGGCAGAGAGCTTTCTGGTAAGCTTCTAGAGAGTTGTGAAAGTGTTAACATTAATCATAACCAGCTCATCCAGGCTGAACTGGAATTAGAGATATTAATGCATTTTATTTTCTAGAATCAGAAGAGCGACTTAATCTGTGGGACACAACAAAGTGCAAATCCTAGAAGGACTGAAAGTACAGAGACTTCAGAGCATGGATCATCAGCGTTACAAATGCAAGACCATGTATGTCCAACTGAAGCCAGAGTACTATGACATTGATTCACGGTTTTGTTACCTTCATAGCATGTTCTTACAATTGGAACATCATGTTCCTATTTTCATTCTAAATGCGTAGATCAGCTCTGTGTTGAACCATGAGCTGATCTACACCTGCAGAATAATCACATGCCACATCTCTGTTGGGACTACATTATCTCGGGTGGAGCATTCCATGATTACCCTGCTGCTTTGTGTCCTTAACCACCACCCCCTGTAAAAAAAGAAGACACAATCCATTTGAAAGTGGGCTAGACTAGAACCTTTCTCTCCCATGGTGCTTTAAGACTGGAAAGGAGAATGGGAAAGCCTTGCATGCAGCTTCCATTGTAAGTTAAACATGGGAAATCTATCTGGCCAGTACAAGTGGCCCTGGCCCTGCTGTTAGTTGCCCTTCTGGTAATAGAGAAAACACCTAGGGATAACTACAGGCCATCACCTGTGCACAACAGCATGTCTAGTTTAATAACATGCTTGGTAACTTGGGATCATTGATTTTATGTGAGATGGTATAATGGACGACATTGGCTGAGAAGTACATTGGATATTATATAGCTTATTAACTAAGCTAGGCCTTGGCCAAGAAATGAAACAGAGATCCAAGTAATAAATGATAAAAAAAAAAAATGGGTAGCAGAAAAGAACGCCATGAGCATATCTTGTAGGATTACTGTGAGAACTTGTGCCTGCTAGTAGTACCACCTAGTGGAAAAAAGACAGTGATGCACAAGTTAATCTTCGAAAATTGCCTAGAAATGGGGCTTCAGGGCTGTTTTGCCTTAATTGAACACCTCTTGAGATGATGATAATGATGATTTTGCAGGGGACAGATCGACAAGGCGGTTGTTAGATGCTTCAGTTTTAAAATTGATGAATTTAGTAAGAGGTGGTCTCATCAGCCTCTTAGGCTCTTAATGTGGATTGGGAAGCATAGTTCCAGTCACTAGTTTTCAACAGGAGATTGAAACTAAGTCATCACTGAAGGATTCTAAAGCATTATTCATTTCAGTTCTAACACCAGACTTTTTCCAGTCTGGAAAGAGGGAGCTGACATGCTGGAGCTTCCTCTCCAGTGTCTTGGGGCGGTTTCAACTGCTACATGCTCAAGCAGAATGCATTGATTTTGCCCATGATGCCTGCTCTCTGTGCACAAGAAAACCTTGCTGTAATGATGCACAACACTGCTTCTCCTCCAGCCTGCTAGAGCCCTGCTAGGCGTGCATCAATAGCCGAAGACCCTTTCATTGACCGTCCAGCCGCTCATTCCTTCCTAAGCCCTTTGTGCAGAGATATTTTTGGTGTCCGAGTTGCTGGCCTGTAAAGTCGTGGGTGGAAGTGGACCATTGGAGCAACTTGTATGGCCAGGCCCGGTCTGCTGCTTTGCTGTGTGCCCAGCATGCCAGGGAAGGGCTATGTAATGTTGTGCAGCATTGCTACATGTAGAGGGACAGGATTAAAGCCAGCATTCGGAGCCCAGTGACTTTTCTGCATATTAATTTTTGCAGTGTTTTCCCTATGATGCGGAACAAATCACTTAGCTGGGGCCATTAGTTGCAACACTGTGGACATTTTATTTAATGTAGCTTGCTGTATACATGGACCTTTTTGCAAGGCTAACCTAATCATTTATTAAATCATTTGGATTAGGATAATACTGGTACAAAATGGGCTAAGGGTTATGACTAAATAATAATGAGTCAGTTAAGGCAAGTGGGCCTGTGGCTCCCATCATTTTCTTAACTCTTCTACTTAGATGTATTGGCAAATGTAAATAGATTCCCCTTTTAAGCATAAAGCATACAGAAGCAATATCTTAATGGCTGAAATCCAAGAATTGATTGTTAGTGAGCATAGTTCCATTACAGCTCACTAACTGTGCTCCATATGAGTACAGAAATACTATAGGCAAAACCTATAGCCCCTTCATAGATAATGCACTCTTCAGATGTCTCCAAAACTTTTCATTTTTTAGCTGTGCTCTTGATACTTGTTTGTAGAGAAAGGTGTACAGGAGACATGTGTGAATATAATATTTTAAATGGAGCTTTTGATCTTTTGTTCTTTTGTAGCCATGTCAGTCTATACCTAAACATCTAACAGTGGAAGAATTATTTGGAACTTCGTTACAAAAGGAACCCACTACAGTTCCCTATTCCAATCCTGAGAGAACAGAGAAAACTGATGTTGCGTGCAGAGAGCACAATTTACTCCTACCTTTTTCATTTGAGCAGTCAACAGTGATTCATCAGCCTCTGGGAAAATTGGATGGTCCAAACTTCAAAAGTAATTCTTCTACCTTATTGCCACAGGAGTGTGTGCCACCCTTACTAATTGCCTCCCCTTCGGTTTCACAGCCTGAACTAAATAAAGTTTCAAACTATACTGTGCCATTAAGCCCTATCCTTAATCCAGCCTTGGCAACAGAAGCTTCCTGTGTGCAAGTGCTTCAGAGTATGAATACAAACAATAACAAAATGCAAGTTATGCAGCAGACTGCCAAGCAAATATCTCTACTTGTGAATCAGCCATCATCTGATATGAACCATGGTCCACAAATTATAACTCCTGGTCAGAACCATTTCTTAACATCTTTGGTTACAACAAATACAGGAGATGCTTCAAACACACCACTTCCAAATATGGATCTTCTTCAAAAACTCAGGTTGACCCCACAACATGACCAAATACAGCAGTCACTTAATAAAACCCCAGTAGCACCAAACTCTGCCCCTGCCATTAGCCAGCTGGCAACACCAGATTGTTTCAAGGAATCCCACATCAAGCAACCTGTAACTGGTAAAATGATTCCACCTGTTCAGGTAATGTATAGGTTACTGTATTTGAGTTTCTTTAGCAAAATGAAAATGCTTTGTCCTATTTAATTTTTTTCTCTTTAAATGATAAAATCTGCTTGTAGAAGTTTTTGTAGGTTATTGCTGATAACAATGGTTATCATGTTACCACAATTTGTTCTTTCTTGAGTCTAAAAGTGACAATATAACTTCAGTTATGTCCTTTTTATCCAATATAACATTGGATACATGGGACATTTGTCTTAGAAACTGGCCTTGCAAAGGATTATAAGCAGCCATATGTTCACTGTTTGACATCATAATGCTATTTTGGGCTGGCCAATTATATAACTTTAAAGGGATGGGGGCAATTTAAGTGTTTATTAGAAATACTGAAATGCATGTTCCAATTCAGATTTTAAAATGTTGGCCATAACAAAATTTGTGATGCAACAAAGCCAGTGTGTACTTCAGTAGGACAGCCAGCCAGACATTTACTCTAGTGATTTGCCTAAGACTGCATGTTTTCTTAGCTTTAAGGTCACACACAAATTTGCAAGCAGACACTTAGAATATTGTGTACAGTTCTGATCACCAAACCTAAAAAAATATATTGTAGAGCTGGAAAAAGTGAAGGAAAGGACAACTGAAATGATCAAGGGGCTTGAGAAACTCCCATACGAGGGAAGGTTGTTACTATTGTTATTATTATTTATTTATATAGCGCCATCAGTGTACATGGTGCTGTACAGAGTAAAGCAGTAAAATAGCAAAACGCTGCTGCATAGGCTTACATTCTAATAAAATCATAATAAAACAATAAGAAGGGGAAGAGAATGCACCAAACAGGCACAGGGTAGAGTAAAACTAACAGTAAAAAGTCAGATCAAAATCAAGTTTTAAAAGCTTTAGAAAAAAGAAAAGTTTTTAGCTGAGCTTTAAAAGCTGCGATTGAACTTGTAGTTCTCAAATGTTCTGGAAGAGCGTTCCAGGCGTAAGGGGCAGCGGAAGAAAATGGACGAAGCCGAGCAAGGGAAGTAGAGACCCTTGGGCAGGTTGCAACAGCTAGGGTTGTTTAGCTTAGAAAAAAAGGAGGCTAAGGTGAGACCTGATAGAGGTGTACAAAATTATGCATAGTTCAGAGAATGTGGATAGGGAGACGTTTTTCTCCCTCTCCCATAATGCTAGAACCTGGGATCATCCCATGAAGCTGATTGGTGGGAGATTCAGGACAGATAAAAGAAAGCACTTCACATAGCGCATAGTTAAACTATGGAATTCACTGCCACAAGATGTGGTGATGGCCACTAATTTGGGTAGCATTAAAAGGGGGTTGGATAAATTCCTGAAGGAGATGGCTATCAATGGCTACTAGTCCAGATAGCTAAGTGCTGCTTGCAGTATTTGAGGCGGTAAGCCTATATACTCCAGTTGCTGGGGAACATGGGCGGAAGGGTGCTTTGTACCTGTGCCCTGCTTGTGGGGTCCTCGTCGACAGCTGGTTGGTCATTGTGTGAACAGAGTGCTGGACTAGATGGACCCTTGGTCAGATCCAGCATGGGTCTTCTTATGTACTTACGCACAGTAAGGTTACAGTATCATACAACCCAGCGGTGAGAAGAAGATTGCACTCTTAGATTAATCATACACATAGCCTAATCAGAACATCTCACATTAATAAATATACACCCAAGATTAAGCATTCTAATCACACTAAGACCAACAAAGGAGAAATTTAAAAATAAAATAAGAAAAAAGGAAGTAGAGCAGAGGGAACCAAAGCAGTCTTCAGCACTTAACTGACGATTTTGGTTTAGACTCCTTATAATAGGTTACCATATCTACTTTATTTAGGAAATGAACCAATCACATCGAAATGCATATAAACTTATTGGGGGAAATGTAAGGGAAATGATGCATGTGGTGAGAGACTCATATTCATGGCATGCTTTATTTCTATCTTTAATTGTAGGTTACACAGCAAAGCAAGGAGCTTGAAACATTTCCACATCCCAAAGTGTTGTCAAAGGCAAGCCAAGTATGTATTTCAGTCCTCTCATCACTGCACTGCCTTCACAGAAAAGCTAGACTGCAACACATAAGATTTTTCCCCCTCTTGGTCAACTTAATAAAAATTGTATTTGGATTTGTGTGTGTGTGTGTGTGTGTGTGTGTGTGTGTGTGTGTGTGTGTGTGAGAGAGAGAGAGAGAGAGAGAGAGAGAGAGAGAGAGAGAGAGAGAGAGAGAACTATTCTAAGCAAGCTCTAGTTCATTCATGTTCACTACTGTATGTATCCTCAGATGTTATATTATTATAATGTTAACATATTTTGTTAGAATGGTGGTACCTTTCTCCAAATAAGCTCATTCTGAAGTTTTCCCTGGTCTTGCTAGATTGGAAATAAGTTTAAGTGCCAACACTTCACCCTGCAGCTCTATAAGACAGCATTGCATTTGTCTATTGCCTATAAATACATTCTTTAAATTTCCTATATGTTCTAGAGCACATCTTGATAATCTTCCATTTCTTCCATTTCTTTATAAGGCTTAGTTTGCAACCCTATCCATATTTAGATAGAAAAAGGTCTTACAACTCCCAGTTGTAGGACTTTTTTCTGTCTAAACATACACAGGGTTGCACCTTAAGTTCCTATGCCTTTTATAAGGATGCTAATTAGTGATTGTATCACTTATAATACCATCAGTATTGGAAGCACCAGGCTACATGAGGGAAGGATTGTGAAGTAGCTATTTTCTATGTTAGTGTCCGTCCCCCCCTTCTCAGGTAAAGCTGGTATGAGAAGGAGCTACATCTTCGGTTCCTCCTACGTGACCTTGGACTCCTCATGTTCCCAGAAAGGGAAGGACATGTGCTGCCCTGTCTTCCATACTACCGAAGCAATGTTAGAAGGGGCCCTAATCTATCTAGCTATTGCTACAAAAAAATTTCAACACTGTCTAAAAAAAAAGTCATCACTGTCTAAATTGCTTCTTTTCCTCTTATAGGTTGCTTCCCCCCAGTTCACGACAGCTACAACCACAATGGCACCGTCAGTCCTCTTGTCACCCAGCATGTTCCAGCAGTCGGCTATGAAATCCTCTGAAATTGAAAACAAGGCTGGTTCCTCTTCTCCTCCCACGCTTGGAGCAGTGGATGTTCATACATCACCTCCTGCAGTTCTCAGTAGATCTCAGCTTCAAGAAACGTTAATACATCTAATAAAGGTACAGTCGGTGATGTATAAAATAGGGGCTGTTGATTCAGAATACAGAATGAAAAAGCACCTGCAGTGCTGGTTAACAGGATCAGGTGCCATGCAGAGGGTTGATGAAGAGGATCAGTCGACTCATATATGATTATTAGCAAATCCTTTTATCAGTGAAAAGCATCAACTCAAGGACTATTAACTATATTTTAAGAGTAAAGATATTAGTAGCATGAACAGATGTACAGAAGAGGAGCTCTGCTAGATCAGCCCTACTCCTATCAGTTCCACCTTTCTGTTTCCACAGTGGCCAACCAGATGTCTGGGGGGGGGGGGGGAAATGGCCAGGGGGTCCTTACTGCAGGTGACCGGTGGCAGCAATTGGAGTGAGTGCATAGGGGAGAGAAGGCAGCACGTGTGTGTGCTCTCCTACCTGTGGCAGTCAGGTGGGAGAGCACTTGGCTGCCACAGAACACTGTTGTGCATTCAGGTGGTTCTGACCTGTGAATGCACCAGACTATTTACATACAGAGGAAGAATTAAATACTCTCCATGTTCTTAAGAGCTGCTTTGCTCTTAAGAGTGAATTTAATTTGCAAGTTAAGAATCCGGAAAGTCAGTTTGGAAGAGCAGCAAATATATCTGTTCTTTGTTCATGAAAATCTCTAGCAAAAATGGAGATTATAAAAACAACAACAACAACAACTTACCATCTTTTCCTCAAGGGTCTATTCATAAGAAGTTTCAAGTGTCTTGTCCATTTCCAGTTTATTCTGTTATGAAATATTTGATGGTGCATTTAGCTCAAGCTTGTTACACTTTCATATTTGGAAGTTGAAAGCAAGCTGGCTGACTTGAAAAATTTAAGGACGTTTTTGAAATATATCTTCAGTGGCACGGCTGCTTTGCACCTCTGTCAATAACTCTAATAAATCTCTAAGAGAAATCTTACACTTAAAATAGGATTGAATTAAGAGGATCGTTCTGTCCTCTTTGTCATCACCAGGGTCACAAACCTTTCCTACTGCATCAGTGCTCTCTAGTTCTTTCTGCACTGATATCAGTAAGTCTTGCATACAGAGTACAGATCTAAAAATAACAGGCCATAGAAATATTGTACCCTGGTAATTGAATTGTTAGGACTAAAGCAGGCCCATGCTAGGTCATATAATCAGCTTTGTGGTCTGTGTTTTGTTTCTTTGTCGTTGTTTTTTTCTGCACAACCTGCTGTTTCTTTTTCCCCTGCCAGAACCACAAGTAGAACAAAGAAACTTGCTGACTGTGAAGGGAGGGAAAAAAATCATGTGAACAGAGCTGAGCTGTCAGCAATTTTACTTTGTAATTGAAGTCATGCCACACTTTCAGGTTCCTACTAATGGTCTTGAGAATGCACTGCGTATTGCCTTAAACCTAAGCATTTTGATCTTTAGCCTGCATTCTGCTCCTTGCATGTGCCATCTGACCAGTGGTTGATCAAACTACACTCCCATCAATGCTGGAGTATTAAAAAGAGAACCCCAACGATATGTATGATGTATGGGAATCCAAAATGCAAAGACTGTGAGGCAAAAAAACCACTTCTGATTAGCATAATCCCCAGCACAAAGCCCATGGACAATCAAAATAGCTTCTATGGTTGTTCTGTTGGCTTAACTTTAATGTTCGTTTAGAATTGGGCAGCCTAGGATATACTGTGGAGAATCAGAGAATTAATGGAGGATGTTATAGAGGTTTAATTTGAAACCCAGTGCAACTTGGCAGACATCGCAGGAACATGAAAGGTACCCAGAGCGAACAAGTGGATTGTTAGAGGTTGGAGAAACGCTGTAATACTATCCCGTCTAGGGATTGAACTCAGTGGGTCAGGGAAGAGTATACAGAAAGCATTCTGACTAACTCAATCCAGACTACACCTCAGAACACAGAGGCTAAGCAGATAAGTGAAATGAGCCAAGCTTCACATGTCAAGCCATACATACACATCTCGAGTTATTTGCTCTCTGTTTCATTCCTTTTGTTTTGTCCTACCCAGGGTTTGTCTGGCAGGCAATTGAACACACTGTGGTTTGTTCCCTCCTCATTGGCCCAGTCCTTCCCTGTATCCCAGATGACTTTGTGGGGCTGTAGTACTGACTTAAAGAGTGGTTGGGTGTAGTTGTATTTATTTATTTTTATTTATTTATTATAGCATTTTCATTCTGTCCTTTAGCCAAAAAGCCTTTCAAGGCAGCTTACAAAAATATTTCTTAAGACAGCCCTTTCCAGCAAGTTTACAATCTAAAAAAACCTGACACAAAAGGAAAGGGGATTGGGAAGGAGGAGGTTGGATGGGAAAAAAGAAAATTTAGGCACTAGATTCTTAGTTGCAAAGTTCAACAGGTCATGGACACAGTGGAAGGGCTGCCACTTCTTCTCCCTTTCTCTCTACTAACCTCATACAGATCCAGGCATGATGGAGGGGTGCCTGGTTGCTGCTTCCTTTCCTTCTGATGGCCTCAGCAGTGATAGTTTATAGCAAGAGGAAAGGGGGCTCTCAGCTGGAGCTGGATCCAGACACGATCAGCTACTCCTGTCCGCTGCCTTTGTAGCCTGGCAAAACAACCCACGGGTCTGGGTTCATATGTAATGACAACCCAAGGTTTAAACAACCCAGAGTTCATAACCCAACGACAAACCATGTTAGCATGACTGGGTTTAAATAACATGACAACTCAACTTTAATCCATGGGATAGGTTGAGTTCTATGTGCAAGCCCAGCCAATGAGTGGGTTTGCATGATCGCAGGAGTGAAAGAAGCTATTGTGGCTTCTCTCTCTGCCTCTGTGTATGCTGCATGTGTCCGTTGTTTACATAATTACCCATGCTGTTGGTGTGTTGTCCAAACCCAGCACATTATGTGACAGGGATAGCTTCATATCCGCTCCACAACCCCTACTGCATGTCATGGGTTGTAGGGTGGATATGGAGTTCCTGTGCTGCATGCGGTATTCAGACGACATGTCAACCCATGCTGCAGTGCAGACAATTATGTAACCAATGGGCACATGCATGGCATACACAGCATGTGCAGGGTGGGGGAGAAGCTGCAATGGCTTTCTTTTACCCCAACAGTCATGCAAACCTGAACAGTGTGTGCTACCACAAAATGTGATGTTCCCTCCTGCTCATTTGGCTGTATGGGGACCCTGGACCTCTGCCCCAAAGTCCTGATAGCAGCACTGCTAGGCATCATTGGTATGCACTTGGTTAATCTTTCTCCTTTTTTCTTCCTCCTCCTCCCTGGCCTTCCTTATACACTCAATGATACTTGGGAACTGTCTTCTTCATTTAATTTGTGCATCTTATTTCTTGGTTGTCCAGCTGGAAAAAAATAGAGATTAAGTGGGAAAGTGATTATTAGGAAAGGAGAAAAAGTTATTATAAGGATTTGTAACATTGGTTTGATTGTGTTCTTTTTCCCCTCCTTCAGAATGATGCAAAATTTCTTAATACTCTTCATGAAGTCTATTTACAAGTCTTGACCAAGAATACAGACAGCATCAAACTATAACTGAAGTGAATTCAATTCTACTGACCACCTATCTGCTTCAGAAACAATTATGCCTCTTCTGTAAAACTGTATTATTTTTAAAAATAGTTTTTAGTTCCTGAAGTCTTAATTTTTAGCCTCCTTGGAGACATTGTTCCTTAGATGAATTGTATAAATAACGTTCTCAGAAGTGAACTAGGTTTCACTGTGACCAGCAGGCTTTTATTTCTGTATGGGGAAAATGGTCTTCATGTTAAACAGCACATTATTATTTTTTTGGCAGTTTTGAATAGTGTAAAAATGTTTGGTCTGGTTCTCTTCCCTCCCCCCTGCACCCCACTCCCTAATGTACACACACACACACACACACACACACAGAAAAAAACCAGGGAAATGTGGCCTAAGCTTTGTGTTTGGCAGTTCGAAATTTGAAAACAGCTTCTAATTTAAAGAGCCGTGGAAGGACTGCAGAAAATAATTTTAGGGCTTTGGGAGGAAATGGATATGCACTGTAAAAATTCTGCTTTTAGCCTTACAACTGGATGGCCTTAGGGTGGTATTGACCAACAAATTGGCTCCTATAATGGCAGAGCTGAGCTATGTATTCAGTTCTACTAGGACAGAATCAAAACTTGCTATCAAATATCCCTTTAATGATACCTTTAATGTGTTTTTGTTTGTTAAAGGTACTATTTTTAAACAAATAGTTTTTAAACAGCAATGGATGGAATATCATTGTGGTTACCGTGTTATCCTATCCAGGTGGAATGAAAATTTTGGAAGAGGTTTTCCTGTAGAAAGGATGGGCTGGTTCCAGAGAAATGTGGGTAACTTCATTATGGTCTTGGCACATGAAAAACAAATACAGTCTGACCTCCCCAGGGTTTTGTGAGTCATTCTCATATATGGGTTAAGATTTTATTATATACCGCTGTAAAGATCAAACTTTTCCCCAAAGGAAGTCAGACTCTGATCTATTTGTTTGATATGCTGCTATTGGTCTCTTCGTGACGTGTATTTATTTCATATGGCATGTAATAGTAGCTAGCAATACTCTAGTGTAACATAAATCTCAATTTATTCAAGCAATAGTAATGTTTAAAGGCTAGGGTCTTTTGTGTGTGTGTTTTTTTAGTAACAATGCCTTTGTTTTATATTGTGAAAAGTAATTTGTAATCAATTTAACCAGTCAACATGCACTGCTTATTCTTCAAAGCATTGTTGAAATGTAGGAAGAACATGGTTTTGGCTCTACATTATTTTCAACAGGTTTCCTGTGCAATCCATTGAAATGGGGAGGGTTTGCAAAAAAGGGGGGAAAAGCACAGCTGGGCTCTTGTACAAGCCCCATTCGTTCAGTAGAGTGTGCAATGGAAAAGAAGAATGTATCTGTTAACTTTTAACATTTAATTGTGATAATGATGACAGCATCAATGTCCAGATACTATTTCTGATTCATCAACCAAGCTTTAATTATTATGGACTCCACTACTAATCAGTGTTTTTGATATAAACAGTGCGTTGATTTTTTTAATCAATCAAAATATATACTTCAGTTTGAGTGATTTTTAAGTAGATGTTTTTATGTTTAGCAAACTCTGCCTTCTGAGAGAACCTTTTCAGCCTTTGAACTCAGTGTTTCTAGTTACAAACCTTGTATTTTATATTGGATAAGTGTGCAGAATTCAGGGAAATATGTTAGTAGTGACATGCACATTTGACTAATGTATTGGCTTTAATTGTGAAATTCCAATGCATCTTTTCAGGCTTTCTAGATTTTTGTAGAAAACATGAGAGCTCTCTATTTGTGTGCTGGACCTTTAGTAGCACACCCATGTATGTGTACCACCAACAACAATGCTTGCTTATCTAAAACGTGTGTGTTGAAGCTTTTTCGGGGAAGGAAACCAAGCCAGTGCAGTACTCTTCCATATCTTTAAGCAGTTATATTACCTGAACCAAATTTATTTTATGCTGTGTTTATGGATAACCAAGATGAGCAGTCATCAATTATTCTGCATGGAAAGAAGAAAGTCAACCATAAACATGAGATTGGTGGTGACAATGCATGTTAAGCATAGTGCTAATGAGTTGAACTCAGTCCCAACCTTTAAAGTAAGCATTATATCCAAAGAAATAAAACTATAAAGGGTTCCCTGATATTGAATGTACTGTTAAGATCCTGTGTCCAACTGTTAAGGAGGAAGGGAATATTGTGTTAAATAGCAATGACATTTCCAATATATTTGTTCCAATACACTTTGTACTCCCATTCACTATTTTGCATTGTAATTCCCTAGAAACCTCAGTTGGTAGCCGGCAGATTTGAAATCTCAGTTGTTTGAAGTATGTACAGCATCAAGAAATAATTCTCTGCTTCCAAAGAGAATATCCTTAGCTAGAAGTTGTAATGAAAGTTTATCTATTTTTTGACAGTAGGTTTGCATTTAATCTTGACTCTTATGCACATCAATGTTACAACATTTGTGTATGTAGCAGGCTCAAGCTGGGAGAATGGAGGTGTACCACACAGTACAAAGCACTGTTAGCAACATTCAGTGTACCACACTAGTGCTCTTATTGCTTGTTGTAATGTGACAATAATAATAATAATAATGAAAAACTTTTTAAGAATTGCTTTGAAAAACAAACTTGGCTGCAAAATTAACCCACAGATGTTTACAAAACATGGAGATGACTAGACAGCTTTACTGTGGTTACTTTGACATTTTTTAAAGTCCAAGTTTGGATTTATAACACATTTGATTCTTATTACCTGCATGCAACAGTAACAAATGCATAGCTAGCCAACCTCAACTTTTCATTTGAGCTTTTATTTTGGCATGGTATCTCTATTTCCTTTAGACTATATTCCCAAATGAATATTCACTAAGCATGTATTTTTCTGTTGCCTATATGAAGCTTTTAAAAAATGCCTAATGTTTGTCTTCTCAAAAGTGGCTTTAAACATGCAGCTTATTCAAGGACTGTTTGCCGTTTTGTAGGTATTAACAACATTATTTGAAAGATGTGCCTAATAGCTATATATTTGTAAAACAACTTGCAAAAGTTAAATAGACTGCAAAGACCTAAGGCACAATGTGAAGCAGGAAAGCAATTTGTGTTAATTTCCTAATTTGACATGAAATTTAATTATGTTTTAAACATAAGTTTTAAATTTTCCTAGACTTCTGTTTTGATTGGGTTTAGTGCATTCCTTATATCCATGAATACTATACTGAAGAACGTTTCTGGAGTGTTCTCTCTCTCTCTCTCTCTCTCTCACACACACACACACACACACACACACTGTGCCACCTTTGTTGGCTACTTGAGTTGCTTAAGCATATCTTAAAAAGAGGAATGTGTGCAATATATAATTCACCTCAGTTTTTGACATCTTCACAAAAATGTTAAGATGCAATATCTTCACTTTAAGTGGGAAAAAATGCAATAAGCTTCCCCTTGTGGTTTGTTTTTGTACCATTGTGGACACATGGTGGTTCTTTGTTTAAAAAATGCACACTACTCAAATGTTTGGGTTTACTGTTTTAATTTGCACTCCATGCATATTGAGCGTTTGAGGTGCTTCAGATCTTTGGGATTTTAAGTAGCAATGTTTGGGAAAACAATGGGCATGATCCTGTCCCACAGGTGCAGGACCCACCCCTGTAGAATTCCCACTAGCTCAACAGAGCCTTGCTTTCCTATTTCTGTGGGCACATGGAATGTGCATGGAGCCATTGTGGGGGGACAACTGGAATCCTTGTGCACACCTCCCATGTTCTCCAGCTCTCTTTAACTGCTAAGTGCAAGTTATTTGTGTTCCTATGCACATCTGTGGCGGTCTGGGAGTACTGGGAATAGGGTTATTTTTGCCTGTTTGAATGCTCCGTATGTTGATGCCACATCTGTGGCGGACTGGATTATGCCCAGTAGTTTTTGAGCAAATTTTTAAACTGTCACCATAATGCATCATTAACATTTCAGTATATGGGTATGTAATTTGTGCCATCTTATCATGTTGGCAAATATTAAGTTATTGCATAAATGTTTAAGAATGAGCATTTTTCATTGAAAATTTTGTATGTTTGCAGATATATTTTTGTAATAAAACTTGAAAGACAAATGTTTGTCTGTCCTAAAATCTTCTTGGTGGCAGTCAACCTTCTGAAATAGAGCCTAACTAGGAGAAGTGTTGAAAGTGCAAACGTTTGCTTGAGAAACACATGTACAGTTCATATGAACATAAGAAGTCCCATGCTGGTTCAGACCAAGGGTCCATCTAGTCCAGCACTCTGTTCACAGAGTGGCCAGCCAGCCATAGGCCAGGGGTGAACAAGCAGGACATGGTGCAACAGCACTCTCCCACCTGTGTTCCCCAGCAACAGGTGCACACAGGCTTATTGCCTCGAATACTGGAGATAGCACACAACCATCAGGGCTAGTAGCCACTGATAGCCTTTGCCTCCAGGAATTTATCCAACCCCCTTTTAAAGCTATCCAGATTGGTGGCCATCCCTACATCTTGTGGTAGTGAGTTCCATAATATAACTATTTGCTGTGTGAAGAAGTACTTCCTTTTATTTGTCCTGGATCTCCCACCAATCAGTTTCATGGGATGACCCCATTTTGACCTTCAACACACACAACCCTGTCCCTTTTGTTCAGTTTAGTTTTAACGTTTTAACAAATTATGCTTTATGAACACAAATCTGTCCTACACCTAAGATAGAAAGGAAACATCACTGGAGCTCTTGTGAAACATTCATCTGCTAGTTCTAGACATCTTAAATGTGGTTCTATGCCTTCTCAAAAGGCTGTTTTTATTCAAGGCCAAGCTAATCAAGAACATAATTCACCTAGAACTTGATGTACGTAGTCAGAACTGGGTGTTCTGGGGAAATGAGGCTCCATGGCCGAACCCCAGGTTTTTTTGGTTAATGCCCATGTCAAAACCACACCTCTTCAATAAGAAGTGTAGAGCTAAGGGTGTCTACACTTGTGGAGGTTAAGTTATTATGTCTTGAATTTGGACTTAATGCAATAAGAAAAAAAAAACAGCACTGAGAAAACGTGAGGATTACAAATGGACGATGATGTATAGACCTCCCATAAAGTGAGGGAATGAGCCATGGTGATTCTACAACTCTGGTGAATGGTGCCCCGAAATTGCACTAGTGCTATTTGCACTGTATAAACAAGCGTGTTCCCCTTCAAAAGTGAAATGTTGGAGAGTACAATAGATAGGAAGTCTAAGAGCAAACAAGAATACTTGTTCTTTTTTTTATGGAAGAGGCATTCTATCCTGCATGTGTGTGTTTTTTAATCTAACCATACAACAGAAGGCCCATTTCTTCATTTTGGTCTCTGTGCATCACACATGGGCTCAGCGCCTGCGCAGAGCCTCGTATCAGGAAAAAAAACTTCTATAGCTGAGGCGTTTCAGGCATGCTCCACTTGGTTCCCACCTATTCCCTCAGTTCCTTTCTGTCCACCATTGTGGCAACCTCGTTTGCTAACTTCTCTGTTCTCTCTCACGTTTGAGGCAATTTTTCTCTACTATCTGTTTTTTGTTGTGTTGTATCTTCTATTTACTACCTATTCTAAATATATTTTGTCATGTTTGTGTTGCCTGGGGTGCATGGCCTTCAAGGCCCATTTCCAAAAATGCACTATGTGCAGCAGTAAATTGCCGCCATCAGGTGGACATTCGTTGTGCCTCCTATGTTTGGGAGAACAACACGACGTTGAATCCTGTCAATATTGTCAGGAGTTCTCCAAACAAATGAAATGTCATCGATCAGACAGATTGAAGGCAATTCTCTGGAATAAAGCACTACTTGCTATAGACCAGCCTCATTTATTGCTGACTTCCTCCACCACAAACGTGGCAGAGAATTCCCCTAGCCAGGCCATACCCAGAACAAGCACTCAGATCAGCCCCCAAAGTCTCTGGTCTCTGTAGCAATTGCTGGTCTCTGTAGCAATTCGACAATTGCTAAAGAATTGTCTAAAAAAGCAAAGACAACACTGTTACGGTCTGCTGTGGCAACTGGTGAGGAGAAGAGGAAGAAAAAGAAGAGGTCACTTCAAAAGACCAATGATGCAGACCTGGCCCTGAAACAGCCAAGGATATCTACCCCTCCACACCAACCATCTCCGATACAGTCTTTGAGACCAGATCCTGCCGTATTTCTTCGATTGTAAGACGCCATCGATTGTAAGACGCACACTAATTTCAGTAACACCAACAAAAAAGAAAACCCCTAAGACACACCCGCGATTCTAAGACGCACCCCATTTTTAGAGATGTTTATATGGGGGGGGGAAGTGTGTCTTAGAATCAAAGAAATAGGGTATCTCACCTCAGAATCTGGAAGGCTTGGTACTGAGATCTGTACTGTCACCTGCACTATCGTTACTGAGCATTCCTCCAATCCCATTGTTAGCCTCGCCAATTCCCATGTAACGGCCAATACCAGTCGAAGCCATGGTACCGATGGCTGAGTATAGACATCGACTTCAGAGGACCCTTCTCCTCTCTCTTGTCGAATGGATAGGAGATACCCTATACCTCCTCTTGGAATGTGTTTAAGGGGGTTGCCCGACTCTTTATTTTCATCTCATTTAAGAGATCACTATTATTATCAACCAAGAAGGGAATTTAGATACAGATCTCTTTCCCAACCTGATTAGGATACATTTTTGAGAAGTTTGCGCTCCTACTATAGGGACAGATACTGGGAATCAGACCCACACAGTTCTTATGAATATGACAGACTGAGGCAGCAATCATCACATCCATGCCTCCATGGTCAACCATTGGCCACAGTGCCTCGGCCTCTACAAACCTCTGATGCACCTGTTTCTCTCCATCCAATTCAGACCACCGGTTCTGCTAGGGACTCTAGACTAATTTCAATCTCACCTTCTCCGCCACTGTCATGGGAACAGCCCCAATCAGCACAGAAGTTGGGACTGTTCCCCACGCTGGTTCGGAGGCCTTGGCATCTCATCAATCTGTCCAGGATGTACAGTGGACTGGAGTATATCTGCCCTCTACCACAAGGGTCACCCACTTCAGATCAAGAGGATTATCAGTCTGACTACTCCCACATCCATTCAACTGTCCATCTCATCACCTGAGCCCAGAGGTGCTGACGGTCGGCGCTGCTTCACCGTTGAACCTGGGACCTTCTGTATGCAAAGCAGATGCTCTACCACTGAGCTATGGAGGACCTTGGCCAGTTTTATGACCAGTTCCTTAGGATGTTGCAGGCGTTGGAACTGACAGCCCAGGAATCACCTCCCACTATTCAAGACCCAGTTTGGAGAGGCGGGTAAGAAATTAATTTATTATTATTATTTATAATAATAATAATAATTTAAGTTCCCGCCTAAAACACCTCAGCTATAGAGGTTTATTTTCCAATACAAGGCTCTGCACAGGCACTGAGCCCATATGTGTGAATGCACAGATGATCACTTGAAGACCTAGTTACAGGTAAGCCACGTCTCTTTATGTTCTCTAATAACAATCCCAAACTTCTATTGTTTTGGGCATGTCCCCCACCTGTTATGGAAACTTGTGGCCTCATAGGCCTGTTAATAGATGGGAGAATGTTGTTTCTCTCTAAAGCATAACATAGAGGTGATGCTCATTTTTCCACCCTGTTGTATCTAATCAGCCATGTTACATGGTCAACATTGTTAATAAGTGTGTCCTCTCTGAACATGTGAAGAGTGTGCAAATTCAGAGATACACGGATCTAAAGGAACTTTTAACATTCCTGGTAGATTTGTCCCAATGATGCACAGTCACACAAGTCATTGGTACTATATCCTATATGTGTAGGTACTACACCCTATATGAGCTGTCATATGTAATTAATCAGTTCATAAATCAGAAACAAGCATAAGCATATAAGGCAGAAAACATAATGAATACTGTAGACATCCATACACAGGGTTCAAATGCCCAGGAAGTCAGCTGAAAGGCTTAGTATCTAAACCGAGGGGTGCTGTGCATGAAAGGCTAGGCTGCAGATTGACATGGTGGGTCTGAGCCCCAAAGGGCCAGACTGATTCCAGGACAGCTGAAGAAGACAGCGTGGCGAAATGGAGAACTGTTATTTTTATTATTGTTGAGCGGATTATATCTGTTGCTGGAATGAACTGTACTGACAGTAGAATTGCATTGTGATTGGGCTTCTTTGCTGAGTTGGGATTCTGAGAGTAATTAAGACAGTTGGAGTTCCAAGAACTGGAGCTGGGTTGGAAACTGAGCGAAAACTAAATTAGCTATCTTTGTGTGCCTTGTTATTATACAAGGCTTGGGAACAACATTAACTGTTAACAAGAAAATAGACACATTGTTATTTATCCGAAGATCAATACCCACATGAGCTGGAGCTGCCAGTTTATACAGCAGCAACATAGTTGCCCCATTATTCTTGAGGGTACAGAGTAACGGAAAAGAAATCCCTCAAGTGGTTACAATGGGCTGGTAATTCCAGTGTCAGATCTCTCACTTCCACAGGGTCTTAGACGGGACTAGGCAAATCTGGGTTCAAAGGCTTTTTAAGAGAGGAGAAGGAAAGAGGCACAGAAGTGGGTGATGGAGAAATGGATGAGACAAAGAAAACCTATAGCAGTTTATCTCTAGCTACAGCCAAAGACAGCAGTTGCCACCTGTGCAAAGTCACCAGGGAGAATAGGGGAGGGCCACCCCTACTTCCTCCTGTCTCGTCTTCCAGATATTTATTGTGCACAACTGGAATCTGACTCGAGATTATCTTGTGTGTTGCCCAGATCTCCTAGAGGATTTCAGCAACCATAATCTTTCCAACTAAGATTGTAGTGCCTGAATTTGCTTTCCTTTCCCCCCTCCTCCTCCTCCCTCCCAATCCCCATCCTTTTGTGTCATGTCTTTTAGATTGTAAGCCTGTGGGCAGGGACTGTCAAGAAATACTTTTGTAAGCTGCCATGAGAGCCTTTTTTGGCTGAATGGCAGCATAAAAATACTTAAATAAATAAATAAATAAATAAATAAATAAATAAATAAGGGGGGTGGGGCCTGAAGAGGAAGAAAGGAGAACCACAGAATGGAAGCCCAGTTAACCAGGGCATGGCTGTGTTAAAGTGGCAGGTCTTCCACCCTGATTAAAAGTTAGACCTTATTTCTGCACACAATCACTCACTAGAGAAAAGCAGATAGAGTGACAGAGGCTACAATTTTTGTGGAAAAGACGTCTAGAAGATAGGGCAGCTCCTGAAATATTCCTTTCCTGGGATCTTGCAGAGGGAAGGAGACTTGAAAAAGGCTGTACGCTGGTTGTCACTTCAGCAACAGTGAAAACGGTGGAAGCCAGAACTGGGTCTTCTGGGGGAAAGGACTGAGGAGGCACCATAACAGAACCCCCGTTCTGTGGCTTATAGTGTAATCCTATCGATTACACCGTCAGTGATCAGAAGCCCCTGATCTCAGAGGCTTCCAATCATCCAATGCAGGGCAGGACGAGTGGCATAGGCAATTATTGCCTCCCCAACCTCCCAACCTTCACTTTTTGATGAATAGGCTTTTCTACTTCAGAGGGGAAGGGAAGGAGGATGGAGAGGCCTCAGGATAGCTCGTGTCCTGGCCCTTCCAGTCTCCTCCCTTCCCCGCCCCCTGAAATGACCCCCTTTTCTCCCTCTGTGAGTTTGCTTTTCCCTCCTCTGAAGGCAGCCAGCATGGTCCAAGAGTTAGTGGGGCCAGTGGGGAATCATCAAAACTCTGAGGATCTGAAGTCCAGGATTCCTTACAAAGCCAAAGGAAAGGGACAAATACTTTGGGCAGGGTGAATATCAGCCTTAGACAAAACAGACAAAGGGGCATGGGGGAGAGACAACACTGGGCAATATGGACTATAGTCTCAATAGGGCAGATTCTTTGGCCCAAATCTACTCAGGACATAGTAACTGATCATAGAAATTTCTTGTAATGCTGCACTCCCCAACCATCACACTTATCACTAATTATGCAACACCTTGGAAGTATGTGGATTTCTGCCTGGGGTTTATTCATGATTAATCCTGATAAATATTCCAAATATAATTGAGCACCTCACAATCTAGTGTGGCCGATTATATTATCTTGCCCAAACCCGACCTGAGTACATGACTGGATATTTGTGTCCTCATGGCATGATTGTTTTGGACCCTGTCCAATTCCATCATACATGTCCTCCAGACTTCATCTGTTCACAGGGTGATAGGCTGAACTTCTTAAAAAGATAGCACATAATTTCAAATACTGAAACAATGTATCTCTCAAGCTTCTATGCCAAGCAACTAGCCAACAACTTGTATCTGAGATTGTGTTAATGGAGATGGAGGTGCAGACAAAACTGTGGTGGTGCAAAGAAAGTAGGGAATCAGCTACAGTAAGTGGGGCGGGGTGCTAAACAGAACATACAGGATTAAAAATGTTGTTAAACTAGCAGTGCTTCCTCTTGAATCAATAAAAATGCAAAGGTAATGTGAGCTGTGCATCCCTGATCTATGTGCATACTTTAGCACCCCATTGATGCATATTTTTCCTGCCCCCTCCAGTTATTTCCGCAATGAAGCCAGTTTTGCTTCCAGCAGCACTGAAGGGGAAAACCAGTGTGTTCATAAATCCCCACTTCTAAAACCTCTAATGGCCAAAGTTGGAAACATTGTGCAGTTACTGCATTGAGCAGGGGGGGTTGGACTCGATGGCCTTATAGGCCCCTTCCAACTCTACTATTCTATGACTCTAACACTTTCCTTACAGCAGCTCTGCCTTTGAAGATTTCTTAAAATTCCAGCATTATAAAAATAGTAGTAAAAAAATGTTGAAGCACAAGAATGCTTCTGTTCAGGGTTCCAGTCAGTCCATCCCTTTCCCTTCTATACACACACACTTTTCCTCCCACATGCCAGTGAGCATGCTCAGTCCTCCTTGGGCTGTTTTTTGGGGGGTTGGGGTCCTCTATTCTGGTTTGGGAGAGGGCGGACCTACACCTGTGCCCGATCCCAGCTACATTCAATTACTTCATTACTCCATGGATGTCTGTGGGTATCTTGGGGACATTTAAAAAATAGCTTCCCAATTTGAACCAGAACTACAACTCCCAGAATTCCTCAACATTAACCATATTGGCTGGGGCTGATGGCAGTGGAAGTCCAAAACATCAGGAGGGTACGAAGAAGGCTTCACTAGAGTTTGATGCTCTTCAGGTGGATATAGGCTGCTTGCTAGTCTGCGCTTTTTCTTCCTCTGACTGAGTAAACGTGGCTCCGTTCCTCTTCACCTTATCAGGTGAGGGAGAGAGCAAAAGGGTGTGGGTCCTTCGCCTCTTTCTCTTCGGAACATCCTCTCTCTCCCCGCCCCCCCCCCCGCCTTGGCAGCCGCTGGGGCCGAGAGAAAGGGGGGAAGAATTCACCTCCTGACAGCGCCCAGAGGCGGGGACTTGGCCGGGGCAAGGGAAGAGCTTCCCGCCCAGACAAGTTCCGCCTCGCTCCGCCTGCCTCTCTGGCGTTTGGCCCCTCCTCGGCTGGCAGGACTTGGCCGAGCGGCTCCGCCCTGCCTTCCTCAGTCGCCGTGCCCAGGCCTGCCCAGCGCTAGTTGCTGCTGCTGCTGCACCGCCCGCTGCCTCTGTAACCCGAAGCCGCTGCCGGCCACGTTCCTGTTTCGCCATGGAGGATTATCACAAGCCCGACCAGCAGAAGCTGCAGGCCCTGAAGGACACGGCGAATCGGCTCCGCATCAACTCCATCAAGGCCACCACCGCGGCCGGATCCGGGTGAGCCAAAGGGGAGGGAGGGCTCAGGTGGCGGCTAATTCCTCACAAGAGAGGTGCCGGGGCTCCCGTCTGCTGGGGACACACACTCTCCTCTGGAAAGGAATGAGGGATCTGGCAGCCTTTACTTGGTGGTAAGGGGAAACACTTAGCACATGCTCAGAAGCAGTCTCTTATTCCCCCGCCCCCGGGACAAGCCAGGCTTGCAGAAAGGTTGCAAAGCTGAGCATTGGCTCAAGTTAATTCCTGGATCGAAGACTGGATCGATAGATGGCGGAAGCAGTTTGTCTGACATGCTCAAACCTAAGTCATTCACCCCACCCCCATTCCGGTTTGCACTTTACCTTATTTCATGTCTCCACGCATAACCGGGGCTGGGAGGCGGCGGAGGAGACAAGCTGCCTGACCTAGATGATCCGTGCCGCCTCCCACCCCGCTCCCCGGAGAGATCAAACTGTGTGGGCGCTGGATCCTCCCGGCCCGGGATCCTGGCTATGTTACGAGCTGGTAGCGTCTACTCGCTTTCCTTTCGCCTCTGGCAAATCAAAGCCATATATCCAGCCATCTGAAGCAAGCGCAAATGGGGTCCTTACCTGCATTTCGCCCCCCCCACTTCGTGCACCTCCTTCCCCAAGGCAATTAAAGATAGCCCCCAGCTGAAGTCTCCTCGTGATGCAGCACGAGGACGGACGTGCTTTTTCCTCCCTAGTCGTGCTACAAGCGATCTAGAGAACTGGAAGCGAATGTGTGGATGGGCCCCCTTGCTACCCCCTCACCTGTTTTTGTGCCCCAGGTCGGTCTTGCCCCTTAGTGCTCCATGTATGGGCAGCCGAGGAGGTTGTGAAATATTTCTGCAGCAAATCTGTCTGTCTGATCCGTTGAGCCATGTGTCTGCCTTCAAGCTGAATGTCTCAGCACCGCTACCTAGACACATTGTATTTGTGTTTAGTACGGTGTATCTCTTGAAGCCGTTACTCTTTTTGCAGCTTGGCCCAGTTACCACTTTTCCAGAATGGGTTGCTGATCTCCCCTCCGCACACAGATGCATTTTAAAAGAAAATGAAAAATAGAGCTAAAAGTATGGCGAGCTTGAATTGCAAAAGAGATGATTGAAGGCTGCCTTTAGGGATAAGATTATTTTGAAATATCGTTTTGAAATAGTCTTTAGATGCCGATTATTATGTTTCACAACATGTGCAATGAACAAACTGGGTTTGGTAATAACCTCATTAAGCTGTAAGTTTCAACGGTTTGAACAGTCACCTGCTGGTTCAATTTACTGGAGGCTTTTCTTAGAATCGAAGGCGCAGTCTTTACAATTCAGTTTAGAAAGCTACATTACAGTAAATGTGATCTATGCTAATTCTTTTTGTTCTAGTATGCTCCCGTGGGCAAATTGGATAAGAGATTTATGTATGCTGTTTGCTCATTTGGGAATTAAGATTCCATAGAAGGGAGTAAACGCTTTTCATTGGATGGGAGCCAGTAGCTGGAATCCTATTCACATTTGGGAATAAGCCCCATTGAACTCATAGGACTTGCTTCCGAATAGATATGGGATTGTGCTGAATGCAAAGCAGTAGATATTAAACCTGGAAGTCCCAGTTTAAAAATCCCATGTGCTGCAGTCATTTGCAAGAAGACTTGGTATGAAAATGGAATAATAATAATAATAATAATAATAATAATAATATTGTAAACTGTCCAGAAAGCTTTGGCTTTTGGGCAGTATAGAAATGAATTATTGTTGTTATTATTATTAATAATAATAATCTTACATTGAGTGGGAAGTGAAAATGAATAAGAATTGTAAGACTTTGGAGGTTTGTATGTCTGTGTATAACCCCCCCCCCCCGGAAAACCCACCCTTGTGCGGTTTGGGAGGCGGAAAATATAACATCTTTCAAACACCTCCTGAAAGCATACCTTTTAAGAAAGCTTTCGCTGGACTATAACTTATTCTGGTTTTTTTATGATATTTTAAAATGTTTACGTTTTAAATCTTGATTTTTTTTGTATATTATGGTTTTAATTGTAAACTGCCCAGTGAGCCTCGGCTGTTGAGCAGTATAAAAATGTAATAAATAAATAAATAATAAATGCTGAAGGGAAAGGGTTTGTTGTATGACAAGTTTGTTGTCCTGTTTTTTGGTTTTAAGAGCTGATTTCTAAAAGATTTGAGATTGCATTTGTATGCATATATATAAAAATATGCAAGTAATGTGTGTAAAAGTATTTTACTAGATAAGGATGGCTTGTCCGTTTTAATCATTTATGTAGGTTTGAGCAGCTAAAATGAGAAATTCAGAAAGCATGAGCATTTTGTATAGACAGTTTATTTTAACATGGAGGATAAGGTATTGTATAGGTTCTTTATAAATATTATGATATGATAGAAAGAGAACCCAGGAATGCCTGGCAGATGCACAACTAGAATGGGGGGAAAAAAGTTTATGCTTTAGGCAAATAATTCTTTTTCACTTTGTGCCCATCAGTCGTAACTAATTGCCTGCAGAATTTCAAGCTAGCCAAAGTGGGATTATTTGCCAAATGCCTGCGGTTTCAAATGGGCAGTTTATTCAAGCTCTTGGACAGGGTTTATTTTAGGCTCTGTTGTCTGCAGATTCCAGAGTTCGTCTAGCTTTGGTTGTATTCTATTGATGGGGGAAAATACCTTTCAGTATTTGTTCATGCAAAAATGAAGCCTTTTTTCCACACTTAAGATTGATTTAATTATTCACTGACAAGCACTGACTTTTGCCCTCTGTCTTTTTAGAACTGTGTTTGGCTAAGGCAGTTTTCTTTATTTTATATGGTTGAACATATTGGTATGTTCTTTAAATTTAGTTAAGGTTTAAATTGCTGTATTTTTTTTTAAAAAAAAAAGTTTTATAAGATTAAGTTTTATATTTTTGTATAAGGTTGAAATGTTTGTGTACATCTTTCAGTCTTTTTTGACTGTAAAGGTAGTCCATACATTGTGCATCCATACATTGTGTGAAGATTTTAGGATTAGAGGAAAATTCTGCACTGAAGCTCATTTATGCGGCATGTTAGAGCCTCACAACCACACCTGCTGTTCTGAGGTCCCTCAGATACAAATCCTCTGACCCAGATCTATGACTCTCATCAGTCCTAGCCAATGGTTGTTGCTGATAAGAGTTGTAGGTGAAAGCATATGGAGGACCACAAGTTGTCCACTCCTGCTCTGACCCATGGTCACAATCTATGTTTGACCAAGAAGTACATCAAAGGAAAAGCAATGGACTTGTACCCCTTCCTTCTACTCATCTCTAATATGCACGTAATCTCATGTCACACTGAACCATGGTTAAGGACACTTAACTATAGTTCAGTGTAACATCTGAACTGAGAAACCATGATTTGTGATGGACCAGCAAACCAGAATCAGAAACCATGGTTTGAAGTGGGTTTGCAATCTATGGCCTAGTTCTCACCTCACAACAACCCAGAGCTTTTTAAATCCTTGAGTTGATGGGAACGAGTAAGCATGCTATCAGAATAAGCAGTTAACATCTTTATAACAAATGCATTAAAAACAAAATAGCAAGAATATAAAAGGCAAGTGTTGAACTGTCAAATTTTAAGCCCAACAGAACGACCTTCAAGGGAAGCCCTGAACAGAGTGCATTGTGTTTGACTACAATTCCCATAATCCTTTGATAGAATGGCAAATGGTTGTGCTTTCTGGGGATGATGGGCATTGTAGTCCAGCACATTTGGAGAGTGCAGAGTTGGAGAATGCTGCCATGGTTGATCCTTGACTTTATCAAGACAGGTGTGAGGGGATGGTGGCAAGATCTGATTCTCCCAGACAGGGTGCAGAAGGAGCTGATAAAAAGCGCCAGTGATTATTGTCATCACCAACTGAACATCCAGCAGCACATCTGGATCCACAGTTGGCTATGCCCAAACTGTAAACTCGCTTCAACCATGCCATGCCCCTCTCTAGATCTCGCAATCCAACCTCTTGCCATTATCTCTATTTTATCTGGATCTAGCTTCAAGTCTTCCCTGTAGAGAATGTAACCCTTTCTTCAGAGCACTAAACTGAAGAGGAGTTAAATGAGTAAAACAGCTTCAAAAAAAATAAAAAAGCAAATGCAATTTTGGGCTGCATTAATAGAAGTATAGCTTCCAAATCACGTGAGGTACTGGTTCCCCTCTATTTGGCACTCGTTAGGCCTCATCTTGAGTATTACGTCCAGTTCTGGGCACCACACTTCAAGAAGGATGCAGACAAACTGGAGGGGGTTCAGAGGAGGACAACGAGGATGATCAGGGGTCTGGAAACAAAGCCCTATGAGGAGAGACTTGAAAGAATTGGGCATGTTTAACCTTGAGAAGAGAATACTGAGGGGAGACACAATAGCACTCTTCAAATATTTGAAAGGTTGTCTCACAGAAGAGGGCCAGGATCTCTTCTCGATCCTCCCAGAGTGCAGGACACGGAATAATGGGCTCACGTTACAGGAAGCCAAATTCCAGCTGGACATCAGGAAAAATTTCCTGACTGTTAGAGCAATATGGCAATGGATCCAGTTATCTAGGGAGGTTGTGGGATCTCCCATACTAGAGGCATTCAAGAGGCAGCTGGACAACCATCTGTCAGGTATGCTTTAGGGTGGATTCCTGCATTGAGCAGGGGTTTTGGACTCAATGGCCTTATAGGCCCCTTCCAACTGTACTATTCTATGATTCTATGAGTAGAGGCAGTTTGTCCTTTGACTGTGCCTCTGGTCGAGGACAGCAGCATGGTTCGGCTTTGGCCACAGCTCTTAGGTACTCTTAAAAGCTGTGTTGCCTTAAATTAAACTGTCGTTTTGGCACAACTCTTTCAATGAAGTTTTATTTGATGGATATCACTTGTGATAAATGAGGTAAGATGGAAAAAATGAGGAAATGATTGAAATGAAAGCACCTAACCATAAAGCAGAACCCTGTGATTCCTTTGAAGGAAGTTGCCTTTCTTACTGCCCATGTATTGTTGCAATAGTTATATTTACTCTTTTACAACATCAAGGTGGTTCCTGTTTTATTTTCAGATTCTCAGTGATGTCAATGGCAGCTCTGTCTGAAGGAGGCCATGAGGATATAGAGTGATAGATTCGGTCTCTAAGAGAAGGGAACAATGCAAGAGTCTTATGTTGAGATTGTGTATGTGTGTGTGTGAGATGATACTTCAAAGCACAGGACCACTTTTAAAACAGTATTGCAATAATGGCAAGGAGCAGAGATGGAGGTTCATAAAGTCTAATTCAGGAGTGGGCAACATTTTTGCCCTTGAGGGCTGCATATGGGGCTGGGTTGGGCCCTGGATACCAGTGGTGGGCATGTCCAGGGCTAATGCCCCCATATACCCCCCCCCATTCTCAAACACATAACAACACACACACATACACTTAGCCTCCCCCATTCACTCACACTCTCTCATGCACACGGAACACACACACCACGTTCCCCCATCAAAGCATATGTGGATAGAGAGGTTTAAAATTTCCTCCCTGCACACTGATATCCTCCCTCTTGTCTGCTCAGATGTTTGGTGCCTTTCCTGTTCCAATTAGCTGCAGGGGTGGGGGAAGAGGTGCATGATTTAGCTGCTGGGAAGTTGTGTAGGGATGACTTGCCCTGTGGGCTTCCCTTCCCATCCCATCCCAGTCATGTTTGGCTTGCTCAAACAGCTGTTTGGTAGGCTGGCTGGAGTGCAGATTAGCTGGGGAGTTCCAGTCCATGGTCTAATCCCTCCCCAGCTCTCCTTGGGCCTAATACTAATCTTTACATGGGCCATTGGTTCTGTGAGGTTTGCTTAACCCTTGCACTATCCTAGGGTGCCCATATGACAAGGAGGACAGGGCTCCTGTATCTTTAACAGTTGCATAGAAAAGGGAATGTCAGTTGGTGTCGTTTGTATATATGGAGAACCTGGTGGAATTCCTTCTTCATTACAACGATTAAAGTGCAGGAGCTATATCAGAGTAACCAGATTTAAAAGAGGGCAGGACGCCTCCAGTTTTAACTGTTGTGATGAAGAGGAAATTTCACCACGTTCTCCGTATATACAAACAACACCTGCTGAAATTCCCTTTTCAATTCAACTGTTAAAGATACAGGTGCCCTGTTCTCCTTTTTATATGGCCCTAACTATCCACCCCGCCTGATTTGGATGACACAACAAGCCGCAATATGGCTTGAATATTGAAAATTGTCACTCATATGCACTGCAACCCACTGTGGCTTAAATGGCTTGAGTTAGGGTGACCATATGACAAGGAGGACAGGGCTCCTGTATCTTTAACAGTTGTATTGAAAAGGGAATTTCAGCAGGTGTCGTTTGTATATATGGGGAATCTGGTGAAATTGCCTCTTCATCACAACAGTTAAAGCTGCAGATGTCCTGTCCTCTTTTAAATCTGGTTACTCTAGTATAGCTCCTGCACCTTTAACAGTTGTGATGAAGAGGGAATTTCACCAGGCTCTCCATGTATACAAATGGCACCTGCTGAAATTCCCTTTTCAATACAACTGTTAAAGATACAGGAGCCCTGTCCTCCTTTTCATATGGTCACCCTACTTGAGTATTGAAAATGGCACCCACCTGCTTAAGCCATGGTGGGCTGTTTGACCATGTGGACAAGCCCAATGTATATGTTCAGGGAGTTGTTTCCCATTCTTTTGGGACATTGTTGCCTTTGTACAGCAACCCCTTGCACCTGGTGTATTTTTGCTTACTCAACTGTGTATGCTGAACAGGCACCTTTGTATTGCAGCTCTGTTTGTTTTGGGTGGGTAAAAAAGCTTTTGTGTTTAATGCAAACAGTTTGATTAGACCAGAACTAATAGAATCTGACTATTGGTAGAAGAGAGATGTTATTCTTTCAAAGGGGAAAAGAACAACTGACCACTGTAGTTTTGGAGGAATACTTCATTTGTAAGATAAGCTGCAAGAAAGCCTAGTCTTTAGAAGTCAGCTACAGTTTTAATAGTTTGTACAGAATTCACAATGTTTGCATTTCCTTAGGGGGGGAAAAAGCATTGTCAGCATTCAGTTTGAATTTTTACTATTAGAAATGCCTCTTGCAAATTTATAGAAAAGAAAATTGATAAGTTGCAGATTGAACATTTGTACATACATAGTTTTAATAGAAATAAAAATAATGTTCCTATGTTGAGTTTCAGAATTTAGAGCATAGCTTGTCTTGTAAATTGGATTCCAGTTATGGATGGAATTTGATATGTAGTTGAGATGCCCTGCTAAGACTTATTGCAATACCTCAGTTCATTGAAAAACTTGTTCAGGGCTTTTGCACAAGTCTCATTAAAACTATTGGAAATTGCATTGCAGCGATGCTTAGTGTTTTTGCAACATCATTATTTTGCAATCCAATTCTAAACCTGGAAATCTATTGGAATGAATTTAATGGAACCGAGGCTGTAATCTTAAGCACACTTAATATTTTCCCCATATAGAGTAAATACCCCAATTTTTAAATATCTCTACAGATTATTAAGGCAACTTTAATCCAGTGTTATAACATTGTGTTTTTAAAATGTTGAAAAATTACGGGAGTTCTCTACCATCGTCAAAGCAACATTCTGTATATAAGATATTATCCAGTGTTAGTCCTGTGTAGAGCGGCACCATTGAAATGAGTGAGACTTAATTAGTCCCATTCCCATTAGTCCCATTTATTTCAGTGGGTTTACTCTATGTAGGACTAACATTGGATATTACCCATCGATCTGAGAAAGTCCAGAGGCCTTGCCATGATAGTCTGTTGCAGCAAAAACAAAGAATCTTGTGCATCCGGTGGAACTGCTGATGGCCAAGTGCAACCTCCAGTATACACTAGTTGCTGGGGAACATGGATGAGAGGGTGCTGTTGCACTGTGCCATGCTTGTGGGTCCCTGGTCGACAGCTGGTTGGCCACTATGTGAACAGAGTGCTGGACTAGATGGACCCTTGGTCTGATCCAGCATAGCTCTTCTTATGTTTTAAGTGGAGTCGAGTCCATGAAAGCTTGTGCCATAATAAATGTGTTAAAGATGCCACAAGGATCTGAGAGTGGTTTCTGTTGGATCATTTTCCAGCAAAGTGTTTTAAATAAATTTGTTGTTGTTTTAAAAAAATGATGCTTTTTCCTGTTTTTAATTTTTTTTATTTCTACATATTCACCAATAGGTTTATTAAAACTTTTCTCCCAGAGCAGCAGTTCTTTAGAGAGATGGTTAAGTATAAAGTTTATAAGTATAAGGAATGAAAGCCTTGAGCAAGCATGTAAGGTTTATTGATTAACTGCCATGTATAAATATTTACTAATACTTGTTTGAGTCCTTAAATCTAATTAATTTAATTCCTAGTGTGCAAAGTACTTACCAAAGGATGGACACTAACCCTTTCCCCCACGTTTTTAAAGTATTTGCATGTGTTCAAGAAATTGTTAATGTGAGTGCTGTTTCCAAAGGGATTTCTAGTATGGAGCAATATTTAAGTGGCACCTTGACTATAAAAACATGATGTTGTCTTAACTTCTATCAATGTCACACAAAGTTTGTTTCATGTGTTTCGATTTATGTTGTTAAAATGCTAACATGCATGTAGGAAATGGGAAATACTATGTTACCTCCAAACAAGTGGACCTATACTCTCTAAACAGGGTTTCTGGCTTTTAACTAAAGCACTGTAATATGTTAATTGCTATTACTAGCTCATCTGCATTTGTTCCACTGAATCATTACAAGTTATTGATGGTTTTTAGCTGGTGACTGTTTGAAAGTGAGTGTGATCCTGTGTGGCAGGCACAGGAAATTGTTCAGGCGAGAGCAATTTTACTCTGCTGCAGTCTTAAATATGCTTAATACGGAGTCAGCCTCAATGAGCCTGTTACGTTAAAAGAGACTGCAATTATATATTTTTAATTAAATTAAGTATTCCTAATTAAATCCGGTTCTGAAAACCAGAGGCCCTGTTTACGAGATATTGTAATAGAGGGATGTTCAACTTAAGTCCCATTCATTTCAATCAGTCTACGTTATGTAGGACTAACATTGGATACAACCCATAGTCTATAAGTAATTGTATGTTTCAATCCAGGGTGCTTTTTTTAAAAAAATATATCTGTCTTTGGAGGTACACTAAATCACACCACAGGGTAATGTTTGCTTTCTCAGTTTCTGAGAAAAACGGTAATAATAGCATTACCATTTATGCAAAGTAGATAACTGTGCATAATATTTTTAATGGAGGGTTAGACACTAGGAAATCCCTAGAAAAAATATATTTCAAGCTTTCTATATTGAATGTTCAGGGTAGGCTGCAAAGTAAAGGCTATAACAAATGTAAACAAATAAAGGTGGTGGTGGTGGGAGCAGTGCACAGATCCCTACTCTAACCATTAAAAGCCTGATTGGGGCTTTTGCAAGACTCTCAGATACATTCACTCTGCTCTTGCTGGCTGACTGGAACACCAGCATATGTTAAGAGGGTGTTCTTGGTTGATCTTACGGATCACATTAGAATATATGGGAGGAGAAAGCAAATTCTTTGATGTTTTGGTTGCAAGCCACTTAGGATTTATGCTACATTAAATAAAATCACACTTGCTTCTTGTCCTGGGATTGCCTAATAGCTTAGAAACCAGAACTTGGCATGTCCCCTGTTTGTTCCTTTTGGTCTGGCATGATTATTCTGGAACCAACTGGAATAGTTTTAGAACATCCTAGATTCGGTGCTCCTTCGCACTGTCATTGAAATCTGTGTGGCAAGTCTTTTCAAACTAGAGCATCTTTAATCACATGCTTTCTCCCCCCCCCCATCGTGTGTGTGTGTGAGAGAGACTCATCAATATTATAATTCACAAAATTGTATTTGGAAAATAGGTTGGCAGACCTACCTTTCCATTTTAATAGCCTGTAGATTATTTTTAAGTGTTGAGTGAGATGACATTTAAACTTAATCCTTAGCCAGAGAAGCTCTCTTTTATATCCCTTAAATTATTTATTTATTTTATTTATTTGTTACATTTATATACCGCCCCATAGCTGAAGCTCTCTGGGCGGTTTACAACAGTTAAAAATAGTAAACATTAAAAAGTATACACAATTTAAAAACCATCGGAAACATAAAAACAACAGTATAAATATTCTAAGTATAAAATTATGTAAACTATGGGTGAAGATCCATTTTTGCAAAATACCTAAGTATTGCCGTGGCTTCCACCAGTGAAAAAAACTCCTTGTGTCCTCCACAAGAGATGAAGCTTTTCTTTAATAATAAAAATAAATAGAAAACAGCTTCATATGTTTGTTCTGTAGACTCCATTAATACAACAGTAGCTGATTCCGATGACATTCCTTGATAGAAGGGTGTTCAAACTGTTCCGTCACTAAAGCCTATATTTTAACATCCATTTGGATAAAATACCCTGACATTGTGTGCCCTCAGCTGAGTACAGCTAATTGACACCAGGATAATAGCAGATTATAGGAGTTCTCATATGTGCTCGTAATGGCATATTTTCCAGTGAAAGGCTGGAAGATGGGCATGCTGGGATTTCATTGACAGAAATGTGACCTGACAAGGAGCTGTAGTTTTAATGTTTCATGTGCTTTGACTTGCAGCCACCCTACATCATGTTGCAGTGCTGCCGAAATTATGTCCGTGCTGTTTTTTCATACCATGAGGTATAAACCGCAGGACCCCAGAAATCCCAACAATGACCGGTTTGTTCTCTCTAAGGTAAGAGCGAGATTTTTTTCATGCAGTGCTCTCCTAGATGGTCTCCAAAGGCTTGCTCTAATTGAATACTCATGCAGGTTCCTCATGAATCTTATCAACAAGAGGAAAAATATCAGCAGCAGAATTTTTATATAATAATACAAAATGAAAATGTCTTTGCCATTGGAATGACCTTGTTCGGACATTGGCCCAAATGCAGAGAAAGTCGGTCAAGCTTCAGTCTCATTGAAGTCAATACACAAGTCAGTTGTTCTAGTAACTTCAATCAAACCTTGGTTTGGCTAATCTTCTTGGGATTTGGGCTCCATGCCTCCATAACTGCACATAGTGAAATCAAAATTGGTCTCTAGCTTCCATGCTTACTAATTGTGGAAAGAAGTGAATAACTAAGCCAGGAGGTCCCACAGGCTAAATATTGCAGAGCCCATGTGATCCTGGACAGCCATCTGTCAGGATGCTTTAAGGTGGATGCCTGCACTGAGCAGGGGGTTGGACTCAATGGCCTTATAGGCCCCTTCCAACTCTTCTATTCTATGATTTTAAATGCATGATATCGTGTTCTGCCCATTTGCTTGTCCTCATGATATGTGGAGCACAATAGGGACAGGGAGAAAATATGTGGAGCCTTTTGGTTTTGAATCCAAGGATCTTTTCCTTTGCAGTTGTAGATACTAATTCATTTCCCCAATTCCTTTACAAATGTATGTAAGCTTGCCCTACTTCTTATTTCTTTCTATTCCTATTTTTGAGATGTCTGCTCTGGAAGAGCCTGCTCTGTTCCCTGCTCTGGAAGAGCCAATCCCATTTTCTGTCAAGCCACTTCCCATTCCTCTGCCTACCAGTTCACTGTACTCTCTTGCAACCCAGAAATCCTGTCCTCTCTCAAGACCTCTCAGCAGGGACTGTGCCACCTGTATTTTCTGTATAGTATTTAACACCGTCTTCTCAATCTCAGTGCCCTCCAAATGTTTTGAACTTCGACTCCAAGAATTTGTGGTCATTAGCCATGCTATCTGGGGCTGGTGGGAGTTGAATCCAAAACATATAAGAGGGCATGGTCTTAGCAGGTTGTTCTCAATAATTAAATGTTACAGGTGATATTACATTTTTCACCCCTTTGCATGCCATGTAGCCCATTTTTCTAAGATGTTTTAAAATGTTAATGGTTTGCTTTTTCTTCTAGGGTCATGCAGCACCAATCTTGTATGCAGTTTGGGCTGAAGCAGGATTCATCCATGAATCAGAATTATTAAACCTGAGGAAAATTGATTCCATTTTGGAAGGCCACCCTGTGCCAGTGAGTGTTTCAGCGGTCACAGGTTTCCCTTGTGAACTGAGAAGCACATGCATCTTTTTCTATAGTTTTATTTGCCCCCTGCATAGTAATGATTTAGCTAACGATGAGGTTGACAGAAATGAAATGGAATGAATTGGAGAGGGGCTTTCAGTGAAAGCAAGCAAACAAAGAACGTTTACATTTTAGTAGGGCATTCAATGTGTTTAGTTCAGGGGTGGGCAACTTGAGGCCATCCAGATGTTTTAGCACACAGCTCCCATGATCTCTCATGATTGGCTCTGCTGGCTAGGGCTTACATCTGAAGGGCCAAAAGTTGCTCACCCCTGTTTTAGTTTATTGCATTGTATTAAAACAAACTTCTGTGTATGAAGCTCCAGCTTGTCTATCTTACTTCAGAAAATGGAGTGTGTGTTGCATTATCCATCCATGTAATGACGCTCTATCCGCCTCCTCATACAGTCACAACCTACCCTAGAGCCAGAAGCCCATGGAAGTGGCTGTGGAGTTTAGTGAAGACAAACACAGGGACAATTTGTGAACCGCCCAGAGAGCTTCGGCTATTGGGCGGTATAAAAATGTAATAAATAAATAAATAAATAAATAAATAATTACCTAGTCCAGCCTTCCCTAACCTGGCACCCTCCAGATGCTGTGGACTACAATCTCCAGCATTTCTGATCATTGGCCATGCTTTCAGGGTCTGATGGGAGTTAAAGGTCAAAACATCTGGAGGGCACCAGACTGGTCTGTGGAGTGGCCATAGATCAGTGGTAGAGCATCTGCTTTGCATGCAGAAGGTCCCAGGTTCAATTTCCGACATCTCTAGGTAGGGCTGAAAAAACCCTGCCTGAAACCCTGGAGAGCTGCTGCCAGTCAGTGTCAACAACACTGGACTTAGATAAACCAATGGTCTGGCTCAGTATAAGGCAGCATCCTATGTTTTGTCTTTGGAAGGTTGTCAGGCATAGCCATTTTTATGTTACTTCAGACAGTTATGTTTGCAATGTTCAGACAATCCTGATTGTACTTAAGGGATGCATTCTTAATTCATTGAAATCCAGTAGTGTGACCAATGTGGCAGGTGCCATCTAATGGCAGAAAATACACTATAAATGTTTTGGGCATGTTTGTGTGCAAAGGATTGAAGCTTTTGTGTTTGTGAAGCAGTTTCTCTTTCTCTGCCCCCTCTCTCTTAAATACTATTGCCTTCTTGTTTTTAGAAACAAGCATTCACTGATGTAGCTACTGGATCGCTTGGTCAAGGATTAGGTGCTGCATGTGGTATGGCCTACACTGGGAAGTACTTTGACAGAGCCAGGTAATTTTCTTGAACAGCTTTAGTCATTCTAGATTTCATTTGGGGAAAACAATAAAGATATACCATTAGATATAAGCTGAGATATGACCAAGACTTTTGGCTGTATACAGAGCCCTTCCATCTCTCTTCACACAAGGGAATTAACAAACTAGGAAGTTTTCCATTAATTATAGTTGTCTGATTCATTCAAACTAGAAAACTATGGTAAATAGCTTCAAAACAAGCCAGGATATGAAGCCAACTTCAAATCATGGTTTCATATCCTGGTTGCTTTGAAGCCATTAATCATAGTTTCTTATTTCAGATGAAATAGGAATATATAATTAATTGAAGAGTTCCTGGCTTGTTCGCTCCAGTTGTTCCTTATGATTTTATTGTTTTAATTGCTGTTTTATTGCTTTTAATATTTTTAATATTTTATTGCTTTTAATATTTTATGTAATTTTATTGTTGTAAGCTGCCTTATGAAGGCTTCTGCCCTGAATGCTGGCCAAGAAATATTTTAAATAATAAATACATAAATAAGGGGAGGAGCCAAGGGGCTGCATAGAATGTAAGCCTATGCGGCAGGGTTTTGCTATTTTATTGTTTTACTCTGTACAGCACCATGTACACTGATGGTGCTATATAAATAAATAATAATAATAGTAATAGTAATAACAACAAACAACATGCCCAGACTGTTCATTCATACCTCAGCTTTACTAAGCTGAGATATGATCTTCCAAACCAATCTTGTGTTTGGAAGATGCTTCTGCTGTTAAATTAGTTCTAGAATGAAGAAATGCCAAATCTGATCTACAGTCCTTGTTCTATGGTTGGTTCGTTCTCTCTCTCTTTCTCTCTCTCTCTCTCTCTCTCTCTGTGTGTGTGTACCCATGTGTACTTCCATGCTTCTGTAGGACTAATAGTATTAATGGCACAGGAAGGTGACTTCCACAAAAGCAGTCTCTAGTCTTTAGTTTGCATGAAGCAAGTTTTATTCAAAGGTTGTTATGGCAACACGGCACTGTTGAACAAAAGTGGGTGGCAAAGGATAACATGCAGAAGTATCCTGTTGTGCAACTCTCAGATTGCTCAAAGGGGAACAGCCTTTGGCCATAAACCCAGCATCTACATGACAGTCCTGTTGAAACTGGCCTGAAAACCTTTCTGTGGTGCAAAAGAAAAATAGATCTCCAAAGGCATGTCTTTGTTGGGGGAGTTGATGTATTTTACATGACAGTATTAGTGCATGAAATTCCAGGTTGCAGAGTAAATGTAATTTTAAATTGTACACTTCACTTGCTTGAAAGCATTTCTGTGTACAATGATTAGCTGATCTTAATGCAGCCTGGCAGGTGGCATTTGTAGAAAAACTTCCTCTGTTTGCCATTGGTACATGCTGGCTATTTGCATGGAATGCTTCAGAGGATCCAATATTTTGTGAAATTATAATTTAAACGAGTAATCAAGTTTGCAGATATGTGTTCTTACACACATTATAATAATATGATAGCATGACCTGGTCTGATCAATATTTATTTTTCATTCCTGTTGTCATCTTGCTGTCTTCAGGCTTTCTTCCTGCTTGTTAGTGTATATAATTTGTATGCTGTTGTTTGGGCAGAAAGACAAATCTGCTGAGAAATAATTCAGCCATCCATAAAATCTTTGGGGAAAGTAGGTAATGCATTAAAGCTAAATTAAAAAAAAAACACACCTGTCACTTGGCGTTTGCTTTGATCCATAAAATCTGGAGACTGGGAGAAGGTCATCAAGTCCATTTGGGCTGGCAGCTATTTAAAATTTCATCAGCCTCCTGGACCTTTAACAGCTGTGTGTTGGGCTAAAAGTCAGCTAGTGTTGCTTTTCCCATGAGTTGCTGGGATGCTTCACCCATTAAAGTTCAACCTGTCTGCCATAGAGGAGTACTGCCAGAAAACCATGGCAACTGTCTCCCCCCCCCCCCCGCCCCGACCCCAGGATGTGCAATGATAACCTCGCCGGCCTCAGACCAGTGGTGTAGTGCTATATTTTGAAGTGCATCGTAATGATTCCCATAACCATGCCCCCAAGGAGAGTCCAAAAATTCAGACAGCTGGATTGATCCATATCAACAAACCAGTCCTATCAGTTTTATCCCCACCAGGAGCAGATATTTTGTAAAGCTAATGGGTCCTAATTGTCCATTCAAGACCAAGACAATATATTGCTGGGGGAATCCATTTCTCCCCAATTACTATGAGAATTGCAGCTAAGATCAGAGGGAACACGGACATCATCTGAGGGGGTGGCCGATGATGTCAACATCTCTGCTAATTAAAAAAATTGCCAGCCTTGTGTCTCTGAGCGCTAGCTTCACTACACCATGGCCCCAGACTCAAAGTAAGGCTTGCTTCACACATCAGTTCTCTCCAGCCCCTGCTATCTCCTCCAATAAACATCATAATCCACATATCCCTTTGTGCCACAGGCAGAGAAAAAATAAATAAAGTATGCTATATCAGGATACCATTGGAAGAGATACTTCCAGATGACTCATCCCAGTAAAAAGAAACCATTTGGTACATTAGAAGTCAAACCTGGGGGAAAATACTTTCCCCAACCTAAAACCCAACAAGCTATTGGCCTTTGAGCGTTAGAAAAACAATTTACTGTCTTCCCCAAAAGCAGGGCTGTGTCCCAATTCAGACCATGTTAGTTGATTGATCATATGGGTTTTAATCAATTTACATACACACACATTTGAATAGGAATCAGCAATAATTAAATTAAATACCTGCAGATGTTGAAATAGAAGAGACATTCCGTCTTCTGTCAGAGGAAAGGGGGGTGCCTCTTCTGATGCCTGTGATTAGCAGTTAAGTGCTTATTTTAAAAAAATCACTTTAAAGATTCCCTGTTTCTTGATTAGCCATTAATCTATTAATACAACTAATTAATTGGGGAACACCGAATGTCTGAGGAGGTTGGGAGGAACCTTTTTGGCTGCAATAAGTCACGATTGAGGGCTGAACTAGATGTGGTGCTAGAAGATGTATTTATTTTAATTTCCATTTTTACCTGTAATAGCTGCTGCAGAGCAATGGAAGGGAAGCTTCCATTGGTGTCAATAGAAGCTTTCCTCCAGGGAGTTGTGGGAAGTTCATCTTGACTGTGTCTAAGAAGGAAAGTCTCCCTGTCTGTGTGCTGCAGTCCCACTAATCAGCTCTCTCTCCTCGCAGCAGCTATTATGAATAAAAACATTTTGCTCAAGCATTGAGTATCACATCTACTTTGGCCCTGAGATGTCGCAGTTTTTACACTTGGCTTCAAAATATCCGTGGTGGATGGCTAGCAAGCATTTGCCACATCTCTGAAATGAAAATACTGTGCTCTGTTCATATGTGGAAATACTGACCCAACGGGTGATACTGAAATGAGGAAGTATGTAGCCCTTGTTAAGTAAGAACTGGGCTTTGTCAATGATCTTGCTGAGTCACTGTGACTGAGTTTAAATGGGCATGTTCATTCCCGCTTTACCGTAAGATTCCTTGTTAGAGCGCTTCCTTTCTCAAAGTTATATATTTTTCTACCATTATTTGAACTAATGAGTCACAGCCTTCCTCATTTGTATTACTTAAAAGTGAGAGGTTGCAGGAAATAAAAATGTGCTTCTGATTACTCTTGATAGCTCTTAAGAGCTGTTCACATACTTTCTAGTGTGCATAGGCACATACTGTCAGGCCTTCTAACAACAGCAGTAGCATAAGAAGGCAAATCACTGCGCTACCCCAGGAGACCCTGAATTTGGTTCTTGATAGCCTGCAGAATGAAACTGAGTCATATTTACCGCAGACCTGTTTTTCTTGGCGTTGAAGTTGTGTGAAGCTGGACAGCAGATGCCTTCTCAGGACACATTTATGTTATGTTTTGTTATGTGTTTTATATTTGCTGTTGTTCCCCACCTCGATCCAAGTAGAATCCATAAAATCCCTCATTTAGTTTTGCAAGGCTGCGGTGGAACCTGGTGGAAAGATCATGAATCCCATCAGCAGAACATCAGAAGAGCCATGTTTCATCAGGCCAAAGCCATATCTAGTCCAGCATCATTTTTCTCACAGTGGCTAACCAGAACATGAGGCAATAGCACCCTCCCACTCATGTTCCCCAGCCCCTGGCTTTCAGAGACATGATACATCTGATCCTGGAGGTAATATGTGCCATCATGGCTCATAGCCATTAATAGCCTTATCCTCCATGAATTTGTCTAATCCCTTTTAGAGCTCTCTAGGCTAATGGCTGTTACCACATCTTATGGCAATTTACTATGCCCTGTATAAAGAAGTACTTCTTTATAAGAACATCAGTTCCCAAGATGCTTTGGGAGGCGAACATATGTCAAGTGAAGCAGTTTAAGTTTGCAGTTTGAACAGTAGAAGAGAATTGTTTTTTAGCCTGAGGGCCAGATTGTCACCTGGGAAACTTCTCAAGGGGCACATGCCAGCAGTGGGCATGGCCACCTCTCTCTCTCACACACACACCATTCACACAGACACAGGCACTCTTCATATACAGACATGCGCACATACACCATCCACACCGCACACAGAAATCATGAAAGAGACCTAAAGGTTAAATTTCCCCCCTGTTTTCCTTGTTTTAAATTTGGTTTTCTTATGCTTTTTTATTATGGCTTTTCCAAAAAAAATTTGCTGGGCTATTCTTCAAAATGAAGATTAGTGTGCACTTTTAAGGAGCTCAATACTGTGCTGCCTGATAATAACATGAAATGCCTCAAAGCCTGTGTGTGTGTGTACACACACACACACACACACACACACACACACACACTTCCAGAAACAGAACACATTTTGGAAACACAATCCTCTTCAGGCATTCTTGAAAAGATAAAAATAAACACACGTGTGGGGGCATGCCACATAGATCTGTCCCCTGAAGTCACCTCCCTCACCTGTCCATGTGTGTGTATGGAGGGGGCAATACACATTCAGCTGTACGTGAGCCAGAAACCCCTGCTATAGGAATTCTAGTTCGCATGGAGGCCTACATGTGTACACGCGTAGGCCCCCCTCCCTCCAGATGTTGTCATTGTATGCGTGGATGTCTGGTGCGGTGGTGCCCCATGCACAATGTCAGGACAGGTCTATGTGGTGCATCCCTGTCCGCATAGAAGTCATATGCTGAATTCTCTTCCTCCCATGGCTTACCTCTCCTCAGTCTGTTGCCTGAACTTCTCCCCCATCCCCCCAGCCAGGTTCCAATACTCTAAGACAGCCTGTCAGTGGGGGCACCTCTCCAGCATTCTGTGCCCTCACTCCCCTTCTGCACTTAAGGTCAGATCTAACCGCTTGCACTTTCTATGTGATGGGACCGGTCAGTGTTTAAAGAGATGAGACTGCTGCTATCTCATCTAGTTTGGCTGTGCAATAAAAATACAGCAGGAATGGGGAAAAGTAGGAGGGACTTTTTTTAAATTGCTTTGGGTGGCTGAAGCGTATGGTAGACTCCGGAGAAGAAGCAAGAAAATCCACAGTATTGGTGGTTTATTTAGGAAGATGTCATCTGAAGCAGTTGTCCATGAGCACCATGTTGTGTGGACTTAACTGGAGAAGTATTTTTCAATTAGCAATAATCACACCTTGGATTTACCTCATTGGCTATGATACTGCCACTGCACAAAGCTAACTGGAGAAGTATTTTTCCTCTTTCAGTGGCTCAGTTCAGACAACACATTAGTCAACGCAGTGTGAAAACACCACTCAATGGTTGAGTTTTTAGTTCTAACTTCACCATTGTTATTATTATTATGTATTTATATAGCGCCATCAATGTACATGGTGCTGTACAGCGTAAAACAGTAAATAGCAAGACCCTGCCGCATAGGCTTACATTCTACTAAAATCATAGTAAAGCAATAAGGAGGGGAAGGGAATGCAAACAGGCACAGGGTAGGGTAACTGTATGCTACTGTGGAGTTGAGTAAAATCCATTGCAATGTTTGATTGACAGTTCCTCCGCCCTCTCTCCTCCCCTGGTCCTCCTGATGGTAGCAGCTTTCTGTAGACAACTTTACGAATGCTATAAAGCCCTGAGGAAGAACGCAACTGCGTTCGAAACGCATAGGCACCTTGGCACTTTAACAAAACTTTTGCTAATATTTATGTTTGAAGATTACTTGGTTCCACCCTTGCCTTTGGCTATTTTTTACTCCTCCTGATGGTATGCCATCAGCCATTGCCAGCAGCTCTCCTACAGTGGCACTCGCTCCTTCTGCTGCTCTTGCCAGGGTACTCTGTAGCCAGTGAGAAAAGTCAACTCAATGCAAGGGAAAACGCCATGGAGCCCACCACACAACACACAGCACAGCAGTTGTTCAGAAATTCTCCTCTGCACAGCATAGATATTCAGTGTGGGGTGTTCTCCAAAAAACCTCCACTGTGGGATGGAGTTTTACTGCCAGACATCACATTTCTCAACAATGGTGTAAAAACTTCAGTGTGGAGTTCTGAAACAACTGTTGAGAAACGTGTTGTCTGAAATGAGCCAGTAACTTAGGATGTTAAATATTTAACCTCTTATTTTTGCTGTTTGATATACAGTTACCGGGTGTATTGTGTCCTTGGGGATGGAGAATTATCAGAAGGTTCTGTTTGGGAGGCAATGGCTTTTGCTGGCTTCTACAAACTAGATAACTTGGTTGCTATTCTGGACATTAACCGACTGGGACAAAGTGACCCTGCTCCTCTGCAACATCATGTTGACATCTACCAAAAACGTTGTGAAGCCTTCGGGTATGTATGTGATTATATGAGATAATTTGATGTCAAATTACCATATATATTTTTTTACTATTTTGAAATGTGTATTGAGTTTTGGCGATCATTAAATATAGAATAATGTTACTCAATTTAAAGTTATAATGAACAGAATGAAGTAAAGCCCAATGGTTGTAAATTGTTTGTTTGTTTAATTTAAAAATATTTTTAGGCCACCTTTAAGGGTAGAACCTTGTGTTCTATATTTCAAGAGTACAAAATGTCTAGGAAGGGATTTTATCTGTTTGGTTTTTAATTGTCTACTTATTTACAGTCATGTCGTCTTTCTGAGTGCTTACGTCGTTTTGAAATATGTGCTAAATATTACCTTTCTCGCTTTTGATATTTGTGACATTTGAGATTATTGACTACTTTTTAGCTCATTTATGCTCAAGTAAAGGTCTCACTGAAATGTGTGCGATGCAAACTCACATGGCTGTTCAGTACATTTCAGGGAGGGTCTATTGTTATTTAATACTGAGGAAGGTTATTTTCCCTAAACAAATAATTAACCCCTTGCATGATAGCTATTTTAGCAAGGTTCCTAAGTGACTCGAAGGTAGTTGATGATCTTTACGTTTGAGCACACAAATACTTACAACATGGTGTTGAGCCTCTGAGTTTGAGGCCAAACCTGTACTACTTCAGGTTCTAATCTGTTCCTCTGCAGTCCTCTGGTGGCCACACCCATTTCCTAAGGCTTCCATACTGGCAGTAAGAGCTTTAAGCTAAAATATGCTGATTTGGGGGGATTTTTTGCCCTACCCCGTTTGCTTTGGCTTCACCCTCTCTTGCCTTCAGCCCCCCCTCCACTGGAATCCCCCCCCCCCCAGTGAGGTTCTCTCAGGTTGACTTAGAAGGTATTTGCCTTTGGGTCCATGGTACGTTCTTACTTAGTTGTTAGTTATTGGTTCTTTTATTATGAATTTTAAAGAGGTTCAATTAAATCATGGTAGTAACTAAAATGTACTGTTCAGCGTACCATTAGTTAGTACTAAGGCTACAATCCCAAAAATATGCATATTTTTAAATTGAATTTTGTCTAGAATCACTAGTTTATTCAAATCACAGCATTCTTTTTAGTCAACCTATCGCTACCATTTCTGACTTCTTGTGTGCAGCTGGGAGCCAAAGAAGTTTATGACCAGCTCAGTGATGCATCCATGAGAATTTGGGGCTTATGTTCCTCAGTCAGCAGCTCTCTATGCCCAATGGCAAACCACCTCTGAAACGGAGGAGTCATTTTAAAATAAATTGTGGCATCATGGCATTAGGGATATGCTGTTCAAAGAAAAATACAATTAAAAAATCCTTTTGGTGTGTCCATAGTCCTCCTTTGGATCCTAGCCACTTTGAACATCTCACAAGAAGGATGTCATAGTGAAGCACTTGCATCTATTTATAATGGATAACTACATATTTATAGCTTTGTGCTTAATATACTATGCATGCTTGTCTAGCGCTTGTTTGGCCAGCACTTGGACAGAAGGCTTTGCTTCCGCAAATCCTTTTAAAGCTAATCTGTTTGTTTGCTTTCCTAGCTGGCATGCTATCATTGTTGATGGGCACAGCGTGGAGGAACTGTGCAAAGCCTTTGGCCAGGCTAAGCACCAGCCGACTGCGATTATTGCCAAGACTTTTAAAGGCAAAGGAATAACAGGTGATGTCAAGGGGCAAACTGCTTGTGGTTGAGCTGCAGTTTGTTAATCGTAGTTCTAGCCGCTTTAATTGAAATATCATTATAATACTAAGCAATCCAATAGCCCTTTTGAGTAGTCAAAGCACTTTGCATACACAATCTTATAACCTTTATAATAACCCTGTAAAGTAGATCAGTACGATTCCTATAACGCAGATGGGTGTGTGTGTGTCTGAGGCTGAGAGAGTAGTATGCTTAAGGCTACCTTGTGACTTCAAGGTAGATGTGATATTTAAAGCAGGAATTTCCTAATTTGTAACTTTGGCTTTTAACCACCTGGGATTGTATCCGATTAGCCCCTCCCACTGATAGAATGGCTTCCATTGGTGGAATGGGGAGGGGGGCACCCTCAAAATCTACTCCAGTGGGTTGGAAGGACTCCCTGGAGCAGATTTAGGGAGGAACAAGGGAATAGTCCCGTAGCATGGAAGTCTGCTTATGTGATGTTGAATTTTATGCTATGCTACACCAGCTATTAGAAAATTCCAAAATTAAAGTGGAAAATGGCCCTTTCTACTAAAAAGGCTTAAATATGAACCTTTAGTGTGAATATGATTAATAATCTCTTTGGCATTAGTTCTTCATTAGTTCTTTATTGAAGCTGAAGTGTCTGGTTTTTTGTTTTTTGTTTTTTTTTACAATTCTGCATTGCAATTGTCTGTAATGGCAGGATGGCTGGCACTTCATCAGGTTGCATGACGGCTTGTAGTGGGAGAATTCTTGAGCTTTTCCTTTTGCAGTGAGCTGTAACTGTATATACAGTAGAGCCCTTTGCTATATTATTACCATACAGTTTCCTCAGTGCTCGAATAATAGACTTCCTCATAAATTACATAAAATGTCAGTGTGAGAATAGGATATAAAGCAGAAGTAGTAAAAACCAATTCTTAAGGCTTGTTGTAAAGCTCTTTGTAAAAAAAAAAAAAGCTTTATTGTACAATAAAACATGCTACAAAAATGACATGAATTTTGCTATGATGAGATTTTTTAAAAAACAACAATGCTGAATAAAATAGGAGGTTTCCATTCAAGGACAATGGGGAGAGAAGAATGGACTAGCATAAAGGAGTAGGCTTGTTTATACATTCCCATACACCAGGGAATAGTTACAATCCACATATAAACCCATAAGGAAAAGTGGGATGTGCAGTATTCAAATCGTAGATGAATGTGTGTTGCTCAGAACATAGTTTAGAAGTTTTTTAAAATAGGTTCGATTGCTGTTAAATTTGAATTAGATGCTCCCTCGTGGGTGTACTCTGTGCCATCAGATGTTTATATGAAATGAAGTTTCAGTTCGCCTTCAAAGCATCTCTTGTGCTCTTTCCAGCTGAGCCACATTATGTAATCTTTCACGTTTCAGTGCACTGTAGGCAGGCAGGAATAGCCTTCTCTGCCCTCCATTATGAATTGCAAACTGTCACAACTGGCAGGACATATCCGACATTTCATTAGCCGAACAGGAGAGATCTTTGTGCTTGCCCTGCCTCCTTGGCGGTTTGTGCTCATTAAAAATTAAACAAAGCACAGGCACGTTTGCTGGATGTGGATGTGCACAAAGATATGGCTTCCTTTCTGCTCAGGTACAAGCTCAGCTTAGAACGCAATGACTATCGAATCTCTTTGCGCCAGGCACTCATGTACGAACTGTGGGGTTTGTGCCGCCACACCTTTTGCTACGTATTCCCCCCCCCATCCCATTATGCTACATTTTTAATCTTGTGCATCCATCAGCTGGCTTAAGCATTTTCAAAAATAGCTAAATAAACTTAGGATATTTGTCATTTTTCAGGAACAAATGCTGCCACTCTGTGAGACTTCTGTATGGCGAAAAGAATCCAGTATTTAGATCCTGTTACTGTGAGAGCTCAGTCTGTCTGATGCTCTTTCCTGAAGCAGAGAGACGTTTCGTGCTTGCACAGAGTGCCCTGCTTATTCAGGTCCTTAATTATAGAATACCTAGCATGTCATTATTGCAGTCAAGGTTATTGATTTGCTGACTTGATGTATTCATCTATGTAGACGTACAGCCCGCCCTGTTCCAAGGGTTCAGGGCTGGTAGCAGTATTGCCTAAATAAAATATGAAAGTACATGTTGCAAAGGCTCACAATCTATAAACTGCACTGGGAAGGCTGCAGGCTGCATATTGCCCACCCTTGCTATAGAAAGTATTGAGAGGCCAAAGAGGGAGAACAAGCAAACATATATGTTGTCATTGAACGGATGCGGACGAGTGCACATATTGAAGGTTTTTTGGGATTCTAGTGGGACAGGCACCAAAGGAGATCACACTAGGGCAGGATCTACACTGCTGCTTTGAAGCACTTTATAACAGTTTTGACAACTGTTGGGGCCCAGGACACGCTCCATATACAGTTGTCAAAACTGTTATAAAGTGCTTCAAAGCAGTAGTGTAGATCTGGCCTAGAAATAAGGTGTTGAAAAGATGAAGGGAGGAATTACAAGGCCAGTACTTCCATTTTTGATTGATTTTAAATAATCAAAATTCATTTAATTAAAATTAAATTAGATTTTAAATTATTTGTTGTGTTTTTATCTTGCCCTTCCTCTAATGAGCTCAGGGTATGGTTCTCCCTCCCTTGCTTCCCAATTTTATCCTCTCAACTCCGCTGTGAGGTACTTATAGCTTGAATGACCGTGACTGGCCCCAGATCTCCCAGTGAGCTCCTATGGCTGAGTGGGGATAAGTCAGGTATCCCCAGTCCTAGTGTTTATCACAGACTCAACTTGGACTAATAGATTTGGAGCCCAGTTGGGAGGAAGAAGGAATTAGGCTGTAGTATGATAAGGGTAGAGCTTACCAGGGGATTACCCAGCAAGTGAAAAAATGGAATAACAGGAATGAGGCAGGCTGTGGCAGTGAATGAAGGCATTGCTGGCCCAAACCTATTAGGCAGATCAACCTATTTATACAGTAAGATAATTGTGTTATGGCCTTAACTCAGACATTGCTGGTTTCAGCAATTTTACAAAGAGGGTCGTGCTTTAACTTCTTACTTTTTAAATTTTGTGTATAAAATTCCACAGGTGTTGAGGACAAGGAAAATTGGCATGGCAAGCCTCTTCCCAAAAACATGGCTGAGCAAGTCATTCAGGAGATCGATGACAGAATCCAGAACAAGAAAAGGCTATCTCCGGCTCTTCCACAAGAGGATGCGCCAGTGGTTAACATCAAGAACGTTAAGATGCCATCTCCACCAAACTACAAGCTGGGAGAGAAGGTACCATAGGGTTTCCCAGCAGTGATATTTTGCTCAAATGTTTCTAATTCAGTACTTTCCTTTCTGAGGAAGGCATGTTTCACTGAGCTAATTAATGAGAATAAATCAATTTTCGCTCTAGAATCCTGTAAAGCAGCCTTCCCCAACCTTATGATCCCCAGATGTATAGGACTACAACTCCCATCATTCCCAGATGATGGACACATCTGGAGGGCATCTGGTTGCAGAAGCCTGCTGTAAAGTGTTCTGTTAGAGCCTTTATACACAAGGCTTTTATTGTGCTCTCATGATTGCTCACTCACAGTAGTTTGTGGGTCCTTTGCACAATGTTGTCAGCTTCCCGGCCCTCTCCTGTGCTTTGCAACCATGATTGTGATTTTGTTCTTACTGGAAGAAAGTATGATTTTTTTCTCAATAGCTTCCATAACACCATAGAAATGTTGTGCAATTGCACAATTCTGCTATTCCACAGCATCCCCTAGTGGTTGTATATTGGAACTTACATAAAGGCAGAGAGAGAAAGAAAACCTGGAAGGGGGGGTAGATGGAAAGGAGCTGATCTTAATCCTCCAAAGAATCCATAAGCAGAACTCTCAGTAATAGTGCAGGTTAAAAGCCCGTAGAAGCCTAACCTATGGAGTTCCAATTATAATTCTCTTTTTATTGTGGCAGAATGCCCACTGAAACACCTGAGTTTTGGGGAGAACAGTTAAATGGGGCTAAAAGTGATCTTCTGAGTTTAAAAACAAAGGCTCCTCCTTGGAATTATCACCTTGTCTGTTAAAAAGGCTACGCCAAAATTCTGGAGGGAGAGAGGGACTTCTAAGGTAACAGCCAACACTGGAACCCATGAATCTCACATACAGTGTCTGCTCAGAATGTCTGCAAATGAATTCTGCAAGTCCTATTTCAGGCATTACTTGAAGAGCTTCTGACATACATGTTTCTTTTGAACATCCAAATCCCTGAAAATAAGGACAGAAATGGGGTGAGAATTTCAGACAAGATGCTGTGCCGAGAACAGCTGTAGGCTGGTGGAAGTGAAGATATTATTATTTACTATTTATTGGATTTGTATACCGCCCCATAGCCGAAGCTCTCTGGGTGGTTCACATGAGATTAAAAACACTTAAAAACAATATACAAAAATTAAAAACCACAAAAATGTGCAATACGCACGTACATTTTAAACCACTATAACAACTTTAAAAACAATGAGCCAAAAAACAGACCCAGGCTCATTACATATTGCTAAATGCCTGGGAGAAGAGAAAAGTCTTGACCTGGCGCTGAAAAGATGACAATATCGGTGCCAGGCGGGCCTCGTCAGGGAGATTGTTCCACAGTTAGGGGGCCACCACAGAGAAGGCCCTTTCTCTTGCTGCCACCCTCTGAGCTTCCCTCGGAGTAGGCACCCAAAGGAGGACCTTAGATGTTGAACGTAGTGTTCGAGTAGGTTCAGGTTGGGAAAGACATTCCATCAGGTATTGTGATCCCAAACTGTGTAAGGCTTTATAAGTTAAAACCAGCACCTGGAATCGAGCTCGGAAAGATATGACTGTATAATTACTGGAAGGGGCATGTACTAATAATGTCTGCATACTAGCTTGTCATTTCTAGACCTAGATAAGAGTTTTATTCCTTTAAGGAAGATCCCAGGGATTAAAATTGGCCTGTTCAGCTTCTCTCTCTCTGGTCACAGCTTTCCAAGCTGAATGTGAAGATCTCTATAGGGGTTTGTAAGTGCATTCAACTGAATGTGCTTGCTCTATGTGTGTGGCAGGCGAAGGCCTGTACAAGGCTTTGGCTTCTCAGTAGTCTCCTTCACCTGCACTGACACAAAGCAAGCTGCAGTGCCAAGTGGCCGAACTGGTCCAGGACCAGGGGCACAAAAGGTAGTCCCTCTGGCCTCCACTTTGAAGAGCCTGAATATGAAAACCTTATTAGAACTCTTGGAAGATGCCAGAGTAAACCTAGTTTGATCTAGATAAAACTGAGAGATGAATTCCTGCAGGAATGGTTTTTCACTTTAATTCTAGTGAGGCAGTGTGGTTTTGTGGTTAGCTATGGATAGCACTGAATTTAGTGTGCCTTTATGGGGAGGATCTGGTTTCTCTTGGCAGAGTATCCCCACTGATCTCCTCCTAAGTCTTTCTGCTTCAGCCTGCTCGATAACTATAGGTGTACAGACAATTGTACCAGCACAACATCAAAAAGCATTAAGTGGCATTGCGAGGATGTTTAGAGATGCTGCAGGCAGATCTGACAGTGCTAATATGTAGGATCAGGGTGCAAAACATTTAAAATATTGATAAATGCCATAGTAGAAACCTGTAGTAAATATTGTTGTATCTGTATACTTAAAATAAAGCAGAGGGTTTAGAGATTGTTTGAATCTTTTCAATGTGATATTGGTCATTTAGATTTGTCTTACATTTATTTGAAGGTGTTATATCATTTATAGACTATTTGAATGAAAATGGTGTATCTGTGTCACTTTCCTTTTCACAGTTTGCTACCCGTAAAGCTTATGGTCTGGCTCTTGCAAAACTGGGTCACGCCTGTGACCGTGTGGTTGCTTTGGATGGGGATACAAAGAATTCTACTTTCTCTGAGCTGTTCAAAAAAGAACACCCCAGCCGTTTCATTGAGTGCTACATCGCTGAACAAAACATGGTAAGATCTTGTCAGTGTTCTGAACTACAAGAAGGAGGAGGCATGTCAAATAAATCCTGGCTTCCATGATTAAAACATTGTCATTGCCCTTTATAAATGTTGTCATTTATAAATAAAGTGCCTGTTGTTCAGCAGTGTCGTAACTTTTAAAGTACAGGTGCTTATCATGATCATATTCATTTAAAAAAAAATTATTTTAATATAACCAACACATGATCAGTCCCCTAACAATGTCTAAGCAACTGTTATATAAAATTAATTAATACAATTTTAGGGGGGAAATGATACAAAGAAGGAAAGAAAAGAATAAAAAATAAACTAATTAATAAGTGTGCTGTATGATCTTCGTTTGTTGTTATAATGTCCAAAAACTCAAAGCTGAAATGGGCATATATTGTTGTAGGTCCAGTTGTGAGGTATGTTGAATGAATCTCCACCATATAGCATAAAAGGATAGAATGCCAGTGCTGTATCCATAAGAGCCTTGGCTCCACTACACCACTGCTGGAATTGCTGGGTGTGGTACAATGAGCAGTGGCCAGGTTGATTCAAAGTCCGAAGCATAAAGGTTATGCTTTATCGTGCCAGCAGCCCCACTCACCTGTCACTCAACCTTCTCTTTCCCTCCCACCATTCCAGCAGCACTCTCAGCTCTATTTCTCCATTCCCTCAGGCCTTGCTTCTCTCCCTATAGAGTTGGCTACACATCCTCTAATGGTGCTACAGAAGTTTGCTCAAGCTCCTCAAGACATTAGAAGTGACAGCCGTGGTGGTGACGGCAACTTAATCTACAGAGTTCTAAAGTTGCTGCCACCACAACCATCACGTCCAGTTTCTTGATGGGCTTGAGCAAACTTCTGTAGCACCCTTAAATTGATGTGGCTTTTTAAACTGTATTTTTATACGGTATTTTGTAATTGTGCTTTTAACATGTTGGTTGTTTTATTACGGTTTTAATTTTTGTGAACCGCCCAGAGAGCTTCAGCTATTGGGCGGTATAGAAATGTAATAAATAAATAAATAAAAATGTCTTAAGTCTCTCACTAGTGCTGCATATAAACTGTTGATTAGCAATTCTTGGTACTGATTGAAAAGAAATGAAATAGATAAGAATATTCTAAAGTATTTAGTGTGCTGAGAAGGAGCTTATTAGGAGAAAGATGTTGATTACTTGTGCTTCTAGGGTAAATTGGGGCCATTTGCTCAGCGTGGCTAGAGGCTCTGTTACAGTTTTATTAAGGTATGGATTCTTTTGAGCAGATGCCTCTATATGCACAGAGATTACAGGGAGAAAGAATGTTGCTGAACACATCCAACCAGCAGATTGATGCATTTGTTCAACCCAGAAGCAACTCACGCTTGGCAAGACATACTCTGCTGAAGTTCTGAATTATACTAATATAGCTATTAATTATTCCCCCACCCATGTACTCCAACACCATTGTTCAAAAGTGTGGTGTTGTGGTTAGAGCGTCAGACTAAGAGCATGGAGACCCTCAACCATGAAACTTACTAGCTGAACTTGGACTCCTCCCTTCCTCCCTCCCTCCGCCTAACATACTTCACAGGGTTGTTGTACGGATAAAATAGGGAAGGGAAAGAAGCACTGCTCTGAGCTCCTTGGAGGAGGGAGAGGATATGTGTCTGTTTTAGGGATGTGCTCCGCTTCTAATCGGACCGGCGAATTAGAAGCGGAGCGGGGTGCTTCGCCTCCCCTTAAGGTGGAGGCGAAGAGGATTGGGGGGCCGGCGGAGCGTGGCGAAGAGGATCGAGGTGAAGACGGATCCTTCGCCTCGATCCGGAGCTCCGCCGGAAAGGTAAGTGGGGTTTACCGGGCCCTGCCGCTGTCGCTGTCGCCCATGCGGTGACAGCGGCAGGGCCCGGTAAACCCCCCCTCCTCTCCCTTACTTGCCTCCGTCCGCGGTTTGTTGGCTTCTTCAATTGAGCCCGCGGCCCAGACTTCCTGGTTGAACCGCGGGCTCAATTGAAGAAGCCGACGGACCGCGGACGGAGGTAGGTAAGGCCCCCTCCCCCTTGGTCCCTTATCGGGCTCTGCCGCCGTCGCCGCACGGGTGGCGACAGCGGCAGGGCCCAGTAACCCCCCCGCCCTCCTCTCCCGGCCTTACCTGGTGCCACTCCCCTCCACTGCGGAGCTCCGATTCGGAGCCGGATGGGCGGAGCGGCGCAGAGCGGAGCGGGCCGATCCGAAATTTTTGGATCGGCCTGCGGGGCGGAGCGGGGGGGCCGTGTACACCCCTAGTCTGTTTATTTAAAGCATTTATATCTCTGTTTAGAAAAACGGCATACATTATGCTTGAATTATTTCATTTCCCCTTCCTCATCACAGGTGAGTGTTGGAGTTGGTTGTGCCACCCGTGACAGAAACATTGTCTTTGCTAGCACCTTTGCCACATTTTTCACCAGGGCATATGATCAGATCCGTATGGCAGCCATTTCTGAGAGCAACATCAATCTCTGTGGATCTCACTGTGGTGTATCCATCGGTAAGTCTACATTTTTTTTGTTAATTTGCCTTTGCTCTCCTGGAGGTTCAAAACCAGTACATGCACACATCCAACTCATGAAACAAAGAAGTGTGATTCAGGTTTACTTCTGCATGAATTTAACATAGAGCCAGTGTGGTGTAGTGGCTAAAGTGTTGGACTGGGAGTCAGGAGATCCGGGTTCTAGTCCGCACTTGGCCATGGAAACCCGCTGGGTGACTTTGGGCCAGTCACAGACTCTCAGCCCAACCTACCTCGCAAGTTGTTGTTGTGAGGATAAAATGGAGAGGAGGATTTTGTATGCTGCCTTGGGTTCCTTGGAGGAAAAAAGGCAGGATATAAATAAAATAATAATAATAAAATAAATAAATTAAAATCTCTACTTTGTTTCATCCATTTATCATGTAGGACCATAGTGAAAGTTACTTCAAAGAATTTTAAGAATATTTTCTTCTTTCAATTATTACCGGAGTAAACTAATTTTACCCTTTTAACTTTTTATTTGATATTATTTATTGTGTAATATGGTAACGATATTTCTGGCATTCTTCCATATTTAATAATCTTTAAACATAATAGCAGCATTTGAGTACAAAGAAAACCAGGAATATTTTGCAAAACACATTTTACTGGCCACTAAATATAAGGACATAAGAGCCATGCTGGATTAGACCAAACACCTGTCTAGTTTATAATTCTGTTCATACAATGGCCAACCAGATGCCTGTAGGAAGCCCACAAGTAGGACATGAGTGCAATGGCACCTCCTAGTCATATTCCCCACGACTGGTACTGAGAGAGACCCTGCCTCTGCAACTACTGGATGTAATATATACCATCATGACTAGCAGCCATTGATTGACAGCTTTATCCTCCATGCATTTGCTGCCCCACTTCCTTCTGGAAATAGCATCAGAGGGTTTTTTTCATGCAATCTGTCGTATAATTCCATGGTTTTATTAAAACACTAGAAATTAGGAAATAGCCTTAGGAACTACAGGGAAAGCTGAAAGCCAGAACAGCATGAACAGTCAACTCTCTCTCTCTCTCTCTCTCTCTCTCTCTCACACACACACACACACACACACACACACGGTGCCAAGTGTATTGAGAGTGTTCCATCTGTGCAAAGAGGACTGCGTGATTGTGTCTATTGCCACATACGAAGTTGCTCTGGTTATTTTTCCTTGTTGGAGGTAATCTAGGCATGAAAGGAAGCTGGTCTGTACTCCGGTATAAAGTGTAGCTCAAGAGACAATATATTCAATAATGTTACAAGTAAGTGGACCAGGCAGACCCTTGTGTGTGAATAAGCTGCCACTCTGTTTACTCCTTGTGTGTGTGTATGAGATGTGGAGGAAACTCTTGTGCACCGTTAATGTGTGACTCTTATTTGCAACTCATTAGCTTTGTCACAGAGTTTAAGAGAATTGTTAGGAAGGCTATTGAGAAATGGCTAACCCACCTCCTTCAAAGTGAAATAAGGTGTCTTTTTATGAAATGCCAAATAAAGAACAACTGAAAAGGCTTAATTATAAATATAAGAATTTTGTGATGTAAATAGGTAGAAAATAGTGATTGCGTTAAAGAGCAGACACAAGCAGGTTCACAATGAATGGATATGTAAACTTATGAAAACTCATTGGCATGGTGCCCTGGATGGTATCCAAAGAAGGACGGTTGGATTGTAAAGCTCTTTCAAAGACTTATTTGAGTAATGAAGGAGTGTGAATCTGTATTATTCAAGGTCAGGGATGTATTTAAAGTTTTCACTTATCAATTAATGAGCAAGAAATATAGTATATGCTGTATAAACATCAAAAAGCTTGATAGATAGACTACTTTGTAGGTATATTGATTAACTCATCTGAAACCATTTTTGGTGTAGCTAACTAGCCAAAGGCTTCCTAAATACTGAGAATATGGACTGATTACGCTCAACAAAGTCCCATGTTCTAAGAGCTTCTTTCCTTGTGTGTGTGTGTATGGATTGCCCCTGAGCACACACCCAAATGACAAACTGCAGTGCTGCAGAGACTCCACCTGCATACTGTCTTTCTCTTCAAGCCTTAAAGGTCTACCAACTAGCCCTCTGAACCTACAAGTGGGAGCCCACGATTCACAACCTCAGTGTCACCATGCATTTAATTCTGTGTGCTACGATGAACCAAGGTTGGGCAATTTGAAGTCCGGCTGCGTGCTCTCGGCGTTCCACTTCTCCCCTTCTCCCTTAAGGGCTTGTGCAGCTGCATGTGCAGCCTGGTTCAGTGGCAGCATGGTGATGGCTGCTGCTGCTGCTGTTTCCATTGAGTTCCCAGGGCTCATGGAGACGAAGCCTATAAAATGGGTGGTTTGCTAGTCCTTTGACTGAAGTGTCCTTTTCAAACAACAGATTTCTAGATCTGCCTACCATAGGCAGTTCATGTATACATTCGAGGCAAATAAAGGGAGTTTTAAACATATCAAAGTGTGTTCCAGCATGTGCTAGAAATCGCTGTGCATTCTCATTTAGTTTCAAATGACCTTAGCACTGCCATTGTGTTAATAGGCAGGGTACCCTGGCTATATCAACAAAAGCAAAACAGCACAGTGAGCTTTTTTTTTCCTTTTTAAGCTTTTATTGCCATGTAGATAACATGAATTGTCTTTTGTCTGACAAATATCAGCATAAGTCAGTCTTGGCCATCTCCAAACATTGATCCTCCTTAGCTTATACCTGGTATATGTAGTAGAGCAGTGGTGTCATACTTAAATTGATTAGAAAAATCCTCTCAAAGAAGAAAGTTAAAGCTGAGCTTGATGGAGCTCAGTGGGAATGTGCTTATTGACTTAATGCTGCACACAAAGTTTGAATTGGAAATGTAGACAATGAAGCCTGTATGGCTTGGCGCTAGGTCAAGAATGCTCATTTTGAGCTTTGTTTGTTTGCCTTTCATCGGGTATTTCAGTATTGCCTGCTCTAGTCATCAGCTGTAGTTTGTCCCTAATGCCACTTGCCAGGTGTGCTTTTCGTCAAAGGAAAGCATCATTTCCACTCACTTCTTCTGCAGTAATAACGGACAGAGAAACCCTATCTTAAATGCAGGTGCCTACATATATTTCAGTGCACAGAGGAATCATAGAATCATAGAATAGCAGAGTTGGAAGGGGCCTACAAGGCCATCGAGTCCAACCCCCTGCTCAATGCAGGAATCCACCCTAAAGCATACTTGACAGATGGTTGTCCAGCTGCCTCTTGAATGCCTCTAACATGGGAGAGCCCACAACCTCCCTAGGTAACTGATTCCATTGTCGTACTGCTCTAACAGTCAGGAAGTTTTTCCTGATGTCCAGCTGGAATCTGGCTTCCTTTAACTTGAGCCAGTTATTCCGTGTCCTGCACTCTGGGAGGATCGAGAAGAGATCCTGGCCCTCCTCTGTGTGACAACCTTTTAAGTATTTGAAGAGTGCTATCATGTCTTCCCTCAATCTTCTCTTCTACAGGCTAAACATGCCCAGTTCTTTCAGTCTCTCTTCATAGGGCTTTGTTTCCAGACCCCTGATCATCCCGGTTGCCCTCTTCTGACCATGCTCCAGCTTGTCTGCGTCCTTCTTGAATTGTGGAGCCCAGAACTGGATGCAATACTCTAGATGAGGCCTAACCAGGGCTGAATAGAGAGGAACCAGCACCTCAAGTGATTTGGAAGCTATACTTCTATTAATGCAGCCCAAAATAGCATTGGCCTTTCTTGCAGCCATATTGCACTGTTGTCTCATATTCAGCTTGCGATCTACAACAATTCCAAGATCTTTCTCGTTTGTAGTATTGCTGAGCCAAGTGTCCCCCATCTTGTAACTGCATTTGGTTTCTATTTCCTAAATGTAGAACTTGGCATTTATCCCTATTAAATTTCATTCTGTTGTTTTCAGCATTCTGTTGTTTTCAACCTGTTCTGGCAGTATTTGCGGAACAGTATTTGTGTGCTTTGTTTTTGCACATGTTCAAACTTCATATCAATAGAATTCTTGTAGCCATCATGATAAAGACTAGAAGGAGACCATTCCAAATTCTGGTGCATGCTTGTATGTAAGAGGCGCAAAGTCCTATCATTTCAAGGAATGGGATCCAAGTTGCAAGGCTGAGAGAAACCTCTACCTCTCCAGTTTTTAAATCTTGGTAATGTGAGAACAAAAGAAGTGCCACGCTGGATCAGACCAAGGGTCCATCTAGCCCAGCACTCTGCTCACACAGTGGCCAACCAGCCATCGGCCAGGGACCCACAAGCAGGGACATGGTGCAACAGCACCCTCCCACCCATGTTCCCCAGCAACTGGTGCACAATGGCTTGTTGCCTCGAATACTGGAGATAGTACACAACCATCAGGGTTAGTAGCCATTGATAGCCTTTGCCTCCAGGAACTTATCCAACCTTGATGGGGTTTTCTGCCATGGTTAAATAGGCTATTGGTCTGGTTCTGTACAAGGCAGCCCTGTATAAAGTCCTAAACGGCTTGGGACCAGAGAATCTAAAGGAATGCCTTCTCCCATACGTAACTGGTTGGACCCTAAAATCATCTTTGCAAGCCCTCCTCTGGGTGTCCCTTCCAAAGAAAGCTAGGGAGGTGGGTACAACTGACGGGGTCTTTTCAGTTGTGGCACTTATGAACTCCCCAAAGAGGTTCACCTACATTGCTATCTTTTGGGCCCCAGGCAAAGTCCTTTCTTTTCTCCCAGGCATTTTAGAGACCTAGTTCTAAATATTTATGGGTGTTTTTATCAATACCTGTGCTGTTTATTGATTTGTGTTGTTATTATATTATATTCTTTAAAATATTTGTATTGTATTGTATATTTTTTCACCATTTCTAAGTCATTTTAGTCTTTTAACTGTTTGTAATCCGCCCAGCAAATATTGGTTATTGGGAGATTAGAAACATAATAAATAAAGGTCTGACATTTACAAGAATGAGATTTCCTTCCATTTGCTGTACCATTTCTGTAGCACCCTTTACATCCAGAGGGCCACACAGTTGGCAATGTGCGGCCCTCTGGATATTGTTGGACTGCAGCTCCCATTAGACCTTGCCAGCACAGCCAATGGTAAGGGATCATGGGAGTTGAAACCCATCAACAATCTGGAGGGGCACAGATTCCACAAACCTGCCTTCTATCTTCTCTAGCAAATGTACTGAAACAGGAAGCAGTCATTCCTTTGTTGAAACCCTGTAGTGCTCCTTGTGCTTCATTTCTGAAGCAGGCAATTCACATACCGTGAATGCTTATTATGAACAAATCAGCATGCTGGTTCATGCTCTTCAGTCACTCCTGCTTGGCTTCTCCTCCAAGACGGAGTAGTCAAGAAATCCATTATTCCTCTTGAGATTTAGCTGCTTGTAACAAGCTCCATTTTGTAAGGAGGGGCTAACACTTGTTAAAACTACCTGCATGCATGACAATACGCAACCTCCGATAGGGCTGATCGGAGGTTGTTCTGTGTCACCCAAACCCAGGCCCTACAGGTTAATTGTGGATTAAACAATTAGTTGTTAGGTTAACTATGGGTTGTTTGACCCATGATTAATGTATAGTGACCAGGTTCTGTTGACACAGAGCAACCTCCAGTCAGCCATTTTAGAGATAGCATATGGGAAATGGCAGTAGCATGTGCCCACGATTAACCCATTATTTGGTGTCATTATGTGCAAACCGGCCCACAGGCTCATGCTTTGTTTAGCCACTCCCACTTGCAGCAGGAGCACTAGTAAGCCAGCTCATTCGCAAAACGCCAGGATTCTTTAGACATTCAAAGATGACCATGTTACAAATCCGTTCAAGCTGAAAGCTTCGGCTATTGTGGGAGTGGATATAGAAATGTAATAAACAAGTGGAAGCTGTCAAAAAACAAAAAACACGCTGACCAGAATTGCTCTAATTGGCACCAACAGCACACAAATGCATCTGCAACTCTTCCTAACATCTTCACTGGAGGGAAGTCCTGGACCCCTGGACTGTGCCACCTATTACTACACCCACACCCACCCCAACATATTCCTAATTGTGTTGCATATCTGTATGTAGATTTTAATTGTAACCTGCTTTGAGAGGGAATTTTGACTGAAAAGTGGGGCATAAATATAATACCAATGTTGCCATGAGTTTGATGTCCCTTGTGCCATGAGCGTGGGGCATTCTGATGGAATCCTGAATGGGAAACACCTTGTGAATTTTCCTTTTTGTTACACCATGTAAAACTGTTTTTATTTTCGCTTATCCTGAACTTGTGTGTGTATGTATATTCTTAGTTCCTTTTGCTTCTTTCTCCTTTTGCCTCTTGTTTTAGTTACTGTTACGTTTTTCCTTGATTTTTCTTTATAACCCTAGTTTTCTTTCTTTTTAGTTTCCTTCTATCTTCTTTCTTTGCTATTTAGAGGGTTCCAAGTTTGAGAAGATGGTAGGTAGTCCTCCAAGTTATGTGAGTGCCTTATATTTATTTTTGGTGACTTTTGCTTAAAGAAGTGTCCAGAGGGGGAATTTGTTCAATTTTTCTACTGATAGCTTCCTCCAATTGTCTCTTTCTAGGTGAAGATGGGCCTTCACAGATGGGTCTGGAAGACTTATGCATGTTCCGTGCCATTCCGAATGCAACTGTATTTTACCCTAGTGATGCTGTAGCTACTGAGAAGGCAGTAGAATTGGCTGCAAATACCAAGGTCTTCTCATTTAAGCTCTTCTTAAATGTGCTTGCTTTAAAGGTTTAAAGTGACCAACTTCCCTTTTAAGAGCCTTTTAAAATCATGCAAAAATTTGTTGTTGTGACTTTATGGGTTGAAAAGAATGCTTAGAAGACAGAGTGTCTTCTAATGAACAGCTACTAGAGGAGAAAAGTGTCAGCTCAGCCTATTTGGGTGCCAGCTATTGTGAATACATAGAATCATAGAATAGAATAGCAGAGTTGGAAGGGGCCTACAAGGCCATCGAGTCCAACCCCCTGCTCAATGCAGGAATCCACCCTAAAGCATCCCTGACAACTTCCTTCAAAGGAATCACAGGGTTCTGCTTTATGGTTAGGTGCTTTCATTTCAATCATTTCCTCATTTTTTCCATCTTACCTCATTTATCACAAGTGATATCCATTAAATAAAACTTCATTGAAAGAGTTGTGCCAAAACGACAGTTTCATTTAAGGCAACACAGCTTTTAAGAGTACCTAAGAACTGTGGCCAAAGCCGAACCATGCTGCTGTCCTCGACCAGAGGCACAGTCAAAGGACAAACTGCCTCTACTCATAGAATCATAGAATAGTAGAGTTGGAAGGGGCCTACAAGGCCATCGAGTCCAACCCCCTGCTCAATGCAGGAATCCACCCTAAAGCATACCTGACAGATGGTTGTCCAGCTGCCTCTTGAAGGCCTCTAGTGTGGGAGAGCCCACAACCTCCCTAGGTAGCTGATTCCATTGTCGCACTGCTCTAACAGTCAGTCCAGGAAAGTTTACTTGCTGGTCAGGGGACACCTTTGCCTCAATTTTTTGTAGACATAAACCATGCTCATGTGTTGAGTATGTATACATTCAGCACATGGAGGGAGGAACTGGATCATGCCTGTTAGCCTCGCTCCATGATCTCAGTGCATTCAGGCAAGCCTCTGAACAGAGCCTACATGCAAAAGCGCATTGCTTCTGTATATGCCCAGCTTCTGTTATTTGCAATCTGTACTGTGCATTTTTGGAAGCCACACCTTCCCCCCATCATGTTTTGGTGTGGTGCAATTAACCCCAGAAATCTTCAATTAAGCATAGTTTCCTGTTACACCCAAATTGGGAAATGATAGTTTATCATGTTTGGGACAAACCATGATCTTATACCATAGTTTGAAGTTAGTTTTTCATTCTGTTCACACAATGACCAACCAGATGCTTGTGGGGAGCCCACAAGTAGGACATGAGTGCAATAGCACCTCCTAGTCATATTCCCCAGGACTGGTACTGAGAGGCATACTGCCTTTGATACTACTGGATGTAATATACAACGTCATGATTAGTAGCCATTGACTGATAGCTTTTTCCTCCATAAATTTCCTGCCCCAAGACCCACTTCCTTCTGGAAATAGCATTAGAGGCCATTTTTCATGCAATCTGTCTGTATAATTCCATGGTTTTATTAAAACACTACAAATTAGGAAGTCAAGGCAGCCTTAGGAACTGCAAGGAAAGCTGAAAGCTTTGGTTATTTTTCCTTCTTGGAGGTAATGTAGGCATGGAAGAAAGCTGGTCCATACTCCTGTATAAAGTGTGGCTCAAGAGATAATATAACTATGTGGATCAAGCAGTCCCTGTGTCTGAATTGGCTGCCTATTTAAGATCCTGTCTTGTTTGGAGACTGGTACCTATAGGTTCCAACTTTGGACATAACGAGAAAGAATGGTTAATTGAAGACTTTGTGTTTTAGGGTAGTAGACCAAGGAGAGAAAGGGCAGCATGAAGACAGAGTGCATGGGTAAAAGGCTCATTCATAACACAGCTTCTTCTTATTAAATTGATATTTGATTGTCTGAAAGCAACTGTTGCCTGAACAGAACTATGGTCCACTGACTTTGCCACATTACGTAGTGTTGCGCAAACCTTTCACAAAGGAAGTGTAAAAAAATGTAGCGCTCATGCTGCAAACCTAAGGCCAAGATATCAGATTTCTGGACTTGACATCCTACTGTTTAACTTCAACAACCTCTACTCCATAGGGACCATTGTATAGAATGATAGAGTTGGAAGGGGCCTATAGGGCTATCGAGTCCAACCCCCTGTTTAATTCAGGAATCCACCTTAAAGCATAACGCATTTATCTTGTCCTGACAAGTTTTAGAAGGTTTTATATGACCTTTTTAGAAGGAGCTGCAAAATCAGAGTTCCTTGAAGAGTGAGTGTTCTTCGCTTCTATAGCTTCATTGTGAACAATGGAATCTGGTGAAGTAATAGTTGGCAATCTAGGGATTTCAAATGAAATGGTGTGTGCCACCCAAAGCAAAGTATGAATCTTAATTGTCAGTGAAAATGGGATACAAGTAGAAACAAGTATTGATGTCATTGAGCAAAATTGGTAACATACCAAGTATTTGCTTTGTATGTATTTGGGACTGTGCCATTTCAGAATGCTGATTTTAGATGAAATGTTTATCCTCGGTAAAAAAAAATCAGTAAAATTCCTTGCATACTGAAAACTACTACATCAAGGGTAAGAATAGGCTAGAACCATTTTTACTGACGTGCTGCCTTTTCATAATTAGGGAGTGTTTAAACATTCAGTTCTTTATCGAAAGTGGTACAGTCCACTAAAGAGTAGGCGATGTGCTTTTTTTTTAATTTATACCATCACTTGGATCCATGTCAATGAGTTGTGAAGCAGGTCAAATAGACTATTTTTTGTGTTTGGATTTTTGAATTTGACTATAAGTATTTGTTTGGATTGATTTTGAAGTTCAATTTCATGGGTTAAACATACCTTAAAATCTATGCCATGTTCATTTTTAAAATAGGGCATATGTTTCATAAGGACCAGTCGTCCAGAAAATGCTGTGATTTATGGCAGCAATGAGGACTTCCATGTTGGACAAGCCAAGGTGAGTAGTACCATCTTGAAAATCACCAAAATAGTTTAACTGCAGGAATGTCGTCTTTAAATACTGTGACTTCAGTTAGCTTTCAACAACACTAATGTGTGTGTAGAGCTCTCATTTTGTGTTTAAATTATCTCTGATTGTGTGTTTAATGTTATTATCAGGTGGTGTTCAAGAGCAAGGATGACCAGGTTACTGTTATTGGAGCAGCAGTGACCCTGCATGAAGCACTAGCTGCAGCTGAGCAACTGAAGAAAGGTGACTCGACTGAACTGCATTGAGAAGTGTAGTTAGCCATCTTACAAGGCCAATATTCTGGCTGGTTGGAAATTATGGGAGTTGCAGTCCAACACATCTGGAATGCACTAGGTTGGGAAGGTTGCACTAGACTTTGTCCTGGAGTTCAAAACATCTTCACCAAATTAGCCCTGGTGTCGATTTAACATTCCCAGATTTGTAACGCTGATTAAGGCTGCAGCCCTATGGTCCCTGGGAGGATTTTTGGGATCTCCTCCAAGAGCAGAGAGAGATGGGGATAGGTCTTTGGTCAGAGAGGGACATGCAGCCTTGAAAGCTGGTGATGTTCTTTATCCGAACTTCAACACTAGAGAACACACAAGGGACATATTTACAGGAGAGGCTGTGAAACTCTGCCTCAAGCCCCCATTACTGGAGGTGGCAGAGTTCATTTCATTACCCCTGAAATCAATGAGGGGGAAATGTTAACGAAAGGAAAAGAGGAAATAAAACTGTTTATTTGGGAAAACCCAAATAAAAAGAAAAAAGCAAAAAAAGCAACAAGCCCCACCTTCCACCCTGCCAGCATGAGCTGCTAGGGCTTTGGAAAAGACGGCTCCTCCTTTCTCATAGAATTGCTCTGTAAGAGTTTGGGGGCATGATATGGATTTGCATGATCCCACCTCCTCTACCTTGTGAACTTTCCTGCTCCTTTTCATTGTTTCCTTTGACAATGATTCATTCATTCATTTCGTTTATTGCATTTTTATACCGCCCAATAGCCGAAGCTCTCTGGGCGGTTTACAAAAATTTAAAACTACAACAATATTTAACAATGTACAAATCAACAATATCACAATAATATTCAATATATACTAAATACATGTGTACAGCAAAACAAACCAGGTAAGGGGGGGGAAAGCCTTCAGCTCCAGCCTTGCTTAATGTCTCCAGGTGTGTGTGGGGAGGGGAGCAGGTGGAATAGCTCACCCTTGATGGTCTAGCATTTCTCCCCCAGGAGCAGCACCTCCCAGCTTTCAGCTCCCAGACAACGATGTAATGTTATGTCTCTACTAGCACTAGTAATTACTGACATTAACTAGATTTCCTTTTCTTTGGGCTTTGTATGGTTTCAAAATTACGAGGCCACCTTGGTTAGTAGTATGATATGAACTATGGATGGAAGGGAGAGGTAATAATCCCACAGTGGACTCCTGATCTCCTAGCCCAGCTTTCCCTAGCCAGGTACCCTCCAGATGTGTTCAACTTTAACTTCCATCAACCCCAGCTAGTGTGGCCAGTTATCAGGAATACTGGAAGTTGTAGTACCTAACATCTCGAGGGCACTAGGTTGGGGAACACTGTCCATAGTTAAGACATCTGGAATACCTTTAGTGAGTCCATCTGAATCTCAGTATGCCATCTGAATAAGGAAAATAATGTTAATTTCCTTCATGGAGGATGAGATCATCCTGAAACACGTGGATAGGAGACACTATATATTACTTCTTTTGGTTACATACCTGGTAGTACATTTATTCCAATCATAACTCATTTGCTGATTGAAACCTGTGTGCTTTGCTGTTTGTTTCGCTATGGACCTCAGCACTCTGGTAGCAGAAAGATGCTGAGCCATGTCTGTGTCTGAACGCAATGACATTCTCCAGCATAAGAGAAAATGACCTTTGTTGGAGTAAGGAACTCTCATCATTGAAAAGCCCACAAAGCAATACCCTAATTAGAAGAAGAGATTGCAAAACATAGTATTAAGAAGGTAATGCAATTATTGCATTGGATAAATTAGCTGGCAGCTCTGCTTTAAGAAGACTGAAGCTTAAAGATGACCTTGTGATATCTTGATCTTTAGATATGCCATAAGCCAGCTCCTTAGAGTTAAATTCTTCATTAGATTTGGATAGTTCATTTTTCACACATGCCCTCAAGTTGTTATAGGACATCAGAGGTGAGAGAGAGAGAGAGAGAGAGATTCCTGATAGGGGAGCCAATGGCGAAGAATTCATATAGCAACTCACCATTCCAAGCGTAATGGAGTAAAAGCTATCTAGCTGAACATTTGGTCCCATGGAATTGCCAAAGGCTTGCATAAATTAGGCCTCTGTTTCTGCTCTGATGGATTATGATAGACTTTAGCCCTTTACGAATTAATGACTGTGCGGAGGCAAAATGACACAGTACTGACTCCAATCCAGCAGGTTCCTGCTCTGTTATTATCTAGATTTCCCAATCCAGAGACACAACACTGCCTTGACAGGTGGGGAAAAGCTCTCAACATCACCCATTTAGCAATGGGATCTCCATCATTTTAGGTGTTGGCCTGACCATTTCAGGTGCCCTCCTTCCAGTCTGCTCCTCCATGACTTGGCAGCAACTCTTTTTAATAGAGAAGTACACCCCCTCCTTTTCCTCTCAAATGTAATAAACACACTGCCTTTGGGGGTGAAAAAGACTGAGTGAAATTTTTCTATGAAAAACACTTGCTGGTGAGTGGAGCAAGTGGGGATTTGAAGTACGGCACCTCCAAGGGCCTGGGAAATACTGAAACCCCCCCTGGGGATAACCATGCTAAGAGGGTGACCATTGCACCACTGGCTGTCAAATCAGCTTCTAGACAGGCTCGTCTGGCTAGCTACCTTATATGCTTCATCCGTTTGACAGCTGGAGCATAGCAAGGCAAGCCTATATATGTTTGACAACCACAATTGTGCACCTCTGCAATGACAAAAAATGGCAAAAGCAAAATATTTTTTTTAATAAAATACCAAAGACCAACTACACACATTTCTGGGGCTGATTTTTTTTTAAAGAATTCAGCCCCATTTTGTGAAAATGTCAGCCTCGGGTTGTAGTTTCATGTGATCCCAGTCAGCAGGTGATACTAGTGTATATCTGCCCCAGACAAAGCACTCTTTTGGACATGCATCTAGATCTGATCTTAGGACTGCTGGTATTGGAGTGGGGAGGAAGGTGGAAAGAAGAGTTTTGATTTGTCATTGCTTGATAACTTTGCATTTCATGATTGACTGCTGAATGTGAACTGAGTCAAGTGCAAAGCCATTTGAAGTGACTCTTAAGTATTTCTGTCTGGTTTCAGATCTGATTACCCATTCACACATGAAAGATGCCCATTGATGTTGCAGTCACCAAGTGATAGACTAGTATTTATCAATCTATGCATTAGTATAAAGCCACTTTTCTCTTACACTTCCAGGCAACATGAATTGCCCCAAAGTCTTTCAGGCGATTACTAGTGACACTCAAGTTCTAGCCCATTAGGTTGGAGTCGTCATTGTAAATAAGGCATTGGATCAGGACGTGCCTCAAAATGGAGTATTTATATTAACATCTCTGAACAAAAGCTAATAAAATACTTTACTTTGTGGTGGTTTATTAGGCTGAAAAGGCATAAGTGGGAGCTGTGAGCACACTTACTCTAGGGCAAGGATGGGGAAGAGTGGTCCTTCAGATATGGTTGGACTGCAACTCCCATCATTCTTTAGCATTGGCTATGCTGTCTAGCACCGATGGGAGTAGCAGCCCAACAACATCAAGAGAGTTGCACATTCCCAATTTCAGTTCTAAGGAATTAAAAAGGCATGGCTTACACAGAATTAATGGTAAGCTTGATGTAACCATATTCTAGCCATTCTTAGAGCCAGATCTTGGGCCTGTTCAGATGACACACTAAGCCATGGTTAGGCTGCTAACCCCTTTGCAGCAAATGGTTAGTGAGCGTGTTTAAACCATGATTATGTAGCCACCATGGTTAGGAATGATTCACATGATGACACGCTAAGCCATAATGTTTTGCTCAAAATGCTTTACCACCGTGGCTTAGCATATCATCTGAACAGGGCCTTCCAGTAGTTCCCAAGATCCCCATGGGGATAATTTAATCAGTGTGATTATGTGAAATGTTAAACCCTTATAGGTGAAACAGGTTTCCGTCTTCTCATGCAACCCCCCCGCCTCTGTAAGGTTGGGGGATCTTCCGGAGCAGACATGGGGCATTGGGGGGGGGGGGGCTTCAGGAAGGACAAGGATGTCCTGTCACATGAATGGATGTTCTGCTCACATGAGGGGTTTGATCCAATCCTGTGTGTTTTGGGGGGGGGGGAATTAGTCTTGTGCTTGAATGAACTTTATGCTCTCCTACATAACCATGTTTCTTTCCCTCTTTTCCAGAAAAAATTTCCATCAGAGTGATTGACCCATTCACTATCAAACCTCTGGATAAGAAAACTATTCTTGAAAATGCGAGAGCAACCAAAGGCAGAATTATCACTGTGGAAGACCATTACTATGAAGGTAAGACAACTTACCTGATTTGAAGCAGAAATGTATTCAGTAAACAAATACATTGGCACTGATCATTTCCCGATCCCTGTTCCTCAACTCCCCTTACGCCTTGTACAACACCCATACAGATGGGGAGGGGATTTCTCCAACGAGAATCCTAGCTTGAGCTGGTTGAACGGGTGCTCTTGCACCATTTAAACATTCCTGTGTTGTATTGTGTTATCAGTAATTCTTTTTTCACAGGAAGAAAATTAATCATAAGGCCTGAGACGAAATGAATACCCATCTGGCTCCAGATAAGATAGGGTAGAGGGGCACTAAGTCCTCCAACCACTTGAGCCAGAATGCTGTCTCCTCAAGCTCAGCTCCTCTGCTCTCCTATTGTCCTACTCTGTGGATTCTTGGAGATCATCTCTGGAGACTGGGTCTCCAGAGCACTAATCTTGTTCTTAAAAGAAAAAACTCTTTAGGGCAAAGCCTCTCATGGAAGAAGCAACTCTGCAACCTTCCCGATCCCTCTAAACTTTCCGATTGCTTTTCTTTTTAAATAGCTGCATTAATCTGCTTACCAAGAAATAAAGCCTAGACTTATCCTCTGTTGTACACCATCTTTCCCTAGGTGGCATTGGAGAAGCCGTCTCCGCTGCTGTGGTGGGAGAGCCGGGGATCACCGTTACTCGCTTGGCCGTGTCCCACATACCAAGAAGTGGAAAGCCAGCTGAGCTGCTTAGGATGTTTGGCATTGATAAGGAAGCCATCATCCAGGCCGTGAAGGTGGCGGTGTCCAAATCAAGAAATGCAGAGTAGTTTGCATCCAATACCCACTGTGTTATGCCAGAAGAGCAATGTTTGGCCTTTTTGTTTTTGTTTTTTTTTAAAGAAGGAGTACTGTAACTTTCAAACACATGCTTAAAACTGTATGCAGAGAGTTTTAAATGAAAGAGAGTTCTAATAAAAATAAAAGTTTTGGGAGAAAAATAATGTTGGGTCTTTTTGCCAGCAAGGATTTTGGACTGGTATGAAGGGGCACATGGAAAGCCAGAGGCAGAAGGCATAAAACTAATATATCCGTTTCTCCCACCCCTGAATATAAATTTGCCATACTTTAATGATATCATTCATTGATCCAATGCACATTATAATTCTTATTTCTTCTCCAAACAATGCTGGGATGGTAGGTTACCCTGAAAAGAAGTGATTTTCCCCCAGCCCATGCAGTGAAGTTCATGACGGACTATAAGAACTGAGCGTGGGTTTCTCTTGCATCCAAGCCCACTTCCCATTGCATCACACCAGCCCCAAGAACTGTTTTTGAATTATTTCTGCTGCCTGTCATGTCAAAGAAGCGGCTTTGGGTACAACTTTGTCTCCCACTTTACCTGCATGTATCGGAGTTCGAAGGATTCACATACCTTGCTTTTCCAAAAGTACTTACCCTCTCACCAACACAGGAAAGACTTCATGATAATTTCACTTCAACTGCCCCTTTCCTATTCCAGGTTCATATAACAAATGTCCACTTCATTTCATCCAAGAAAAAGGGTGGGGGAGACTGTTATTTCTTCTATTATTATTATTATTATTATTATTATTATTATTATTATTATTATTATTATTATTATTTATTTATATAGCACCATCAATGTACATGGTGCTGTACAGATAACACAGTACATAGCAAGACCCTGCCGCGTAGGCTTACAATCTAATAAGTTGTAGTGAACAATAAAGAGGGAAGGAGATGGCCTGGCTCCCCACCTATGTCCCAGCTGCTGCTTCTCATCTTCTCTGGCATGGCATCCCTCTTTTACTTGCAGTCCCCCGTAGCATCTCCTAAATGCTGGACCACACACATTTTCAATGCAAGCACTGGGAGAAGCAAATGATTCTGTCTGCTGGTTTAGAAAGGCCAAGGGCCACCTCTCTCTGTTCTTTGGTCCTGCCTGGCTTAAAACGATGCTGGCTGAGGTGGAAGAACTGGGTAGAGGCTCTGGCTCAGTCCTCACTCGTTTCAAACAAATAGCCACGTACGGGGTCTGCTTAAGCTTTTATGAGTTTTATGGGCTATTATTAGCCTGTTCAACCATCTACGCTTGGAGCAAGTTTGAGCATGCAATCTCAAGTGTACAGAGAACTCCTACAGAGTGGAAAGAAGACAGGAGTGTATTATTTATTCATTACCTTTATATCCTGTTCTGTGTCTCGGGAGTTCAGAGAGGCTTGCATATTGTTTCCAGATGGTCTCCCATCCAGGTCCAGACCTACTTAGCTTCAGCATATTTAGTGCGAAGGCCTTTAAGCATAGCTTATGTTTCCCTCAGTATGGTTAACCACTAGTCTTCACCAATAGCTACAAATCTCAGGTCCCTGAACTAGAACAGCTGCCTTTTGGCAAAACTTAGGGTCTGTTGTTTTTTGGTGGTTGGATCTCACTTCTGTTAGGCAAAACATCTGGAAGGCCAGAACTCCCATCAGCCTGAGCAAGTGGTGGCAGATCATGGGAGCTGTAGGCCAAAACATCTGGAGGGTCACAAGTTGCCCATCTCTGCTTTAGAAGCACTTCACTTTTTCCTAGTGAAACCTGGGATGGGAAGCGAGAAAAACTTCCATTTCCCAACCTAAAAACAATTTCACCATACAACACAACTTTGTCCTCGTACACAGATGAAATTTCAGGGGCTGCTGTGTCCTATATAGGAATGCACCGTGCAGCCTGTTTACTCAGAAGTAAGTCGGTGGCATATACTGACAAGTAAATGTGCAGAGGAGTTCACGCTAAGTGCAATTGGATAAAATAATGTTTTGCACCTTCTGTTCTGAACCAGACTTTTGGTTCGGAAATGAGCTATGTGATACTTGAAGAGGTGGGGTCTTTTAGAAAATACAAAATGTACATACTCTATAGATGAAATCAGTTAGTTGCCACATTAATATTAATAGAACAATTTCACCCATTCATTAAAATAACCTTTATTCATTTTAAAAAGGACTTTTATAGCCTTTATTCAGGCCAGCAGAAGAACCAAAGTGAAAAAGTCATGTTCCCCACAGCTAGCTGGGAATTATGGGAGATGCAATCCAAAATGAAGGTTAGGCAAGGCTGGGCTGGCCCCTTTGAGTCACACCACACACTAATCATTGTGAAAGGACAGCTGCCTCATGGAACACTTAAAAGCAGTCTCCGTCTGGTGGCCACATTACATAAACCAACATTTCCTCCTGGACAAATAACAACTTGAGAATTGTATCATAGATGAATTTAAGAGCACTAGCATTTGATGCCCTGTTTGTAATGCCTGGTGCATGGTGTAAAAAGGCTGATTTTGTTAGTAGAGAAATTTGGTGATGGGGTTTTGCTGTATAGACTCAGGTGACCACAGGTATAATGATCAATGGAAGGAAGGAACATTTTTCTGAAACTTTTCAAATGCTATAACATAACAGTCTTCAAGGAGAAGAAAGGAACTGCTGTAGCGTAGCTTTTTGCCTCAATTGAGAAAATTCCAAATTACAGGTTGAATCCAACTGTGCCATTTCCCTGATGGAAGCACTTCCATCAGCAGGATCAGGAGGGTGCAATTCTTCCCCCATGCATCCTCAAAATCTGCTCCAGAGGGTTGGGAAAGATTTTCTAGCAGCACAGACGGCCATGGAGGGAAGAAAGGTGGAGAAAGTTGTGTCGTGCTAGCAGATTCTTCCGTTTGCATAATGTTGGATTTAAGCTTTTTACTGTTAAAACTCTGTATTAGTCCTACAAACTATTAATCCCGTTCACCAACAGGATTTATTCAGCTCTTGTGAAATCTTCCATTTAGTCAACCTTCTTGAAACCTACACAATGAAAACAAAAAGGATAGCCCATCAGCAAGGTTTTTAAACAACTGTTAATTTTTATTGTGTTATTTTATTTTATTTTTAAAAGGGGAGAGAGATACCATAGTGCACCAGCTCATATGTCACAGTGACGAATTGTGTTAATTAATCCGTGATACGCTGGGATATGTGCCATGCAGAAGCCATTTCTATAAACAACGTTCAATTCAATGTTGTCAGCATGACAGGCAAACCCAGACTGATGTCTTGTTTAAGGGTTATATAATGCAAGAGCTTAACCCAACAACAAACCATGTGCTAACTGTTGGTTTGCTTTTATCTTACACAACCCATCAGTCCAGGTTTGCATGTCACACTGACAACCTCTGATTACACTGATTGGAGGCTACTTACAGAATCTGGAAGAGGATCACAGGCAGTGTGCATCCCTGTGAATTGTGGGTTAAAAGAACATAAGAAGAGCCAAGGCTCTATCTAATCCAGCACTCTGTTCACACAGAGGCCAATCAGCTGTCAACCAGGCAGGAGATGGGTGCAACAGCATCCTCCAACCTATTCTCCCCGGCAAGTGGAGCATATAGGCTTACTGTCTCCGATACTGGAGGTAGCATATAGCCATCTGGACTAGTAGTCATTGATAGCCTTCTCCTCCAGGTTGGATAAAGGAATTTATCCAATCCCCTTTTAAAGCCATCCAAATTGGTGGCCATCACTACATCTTGTGGTAGTGAATTCCATGGTTTAACTATGAGCTTTATGAAGAAGTACTTTCTTTTATCTGTTAAATAAACCATGATCTGCCACTGTGATATCTGAACAGTGTCAACCTTTTAATGTCATAATACGCCCACTATCCTACTATACTTGCATTGTTTATTCAGGAAAACAGGCCAGGAGAAATCCTCCACAGTCCATTTCTTCCCATCCATGGCTGCTTGTCCTGCCTCTTTAGCCTGCTGCACCACATTTACACTGGCACTTGGTGGGACCTTGGATTTACACTTGCAGATCTAAGGATCCTAGGAGCTGCTTTGGTACACATCTCTTTAGCCCTAGTCCTTTTCTTAGCATAAGACACAAACCTTTTTCGAAAATTAATGATGTATGATTGCATTTATATCCCACTTTTTTTCCTCCAAGGAACCCAAGACGGAGTACATAATCCTCCTCCTCTCCATTTTATCCTCACAACAACCACCCTGTGAGGTGGGTTGGGCTGAGAGTCTTCTGACTGGCCCAAAGCCATCCAGTGGGCTTCCATGGCCAAGTGGGGACTAGAACCCTGATCTCCTGACTCCCAGTCCAACACTTTAGCCCCTACACCACACATCTTTGTAGATTTAATACAAAGTTTTCATGGGGCTTTATACAGACAGAATAAGAGTGTAGTTATTACCAGGCATTTTGACTCTCTGAAGAAGGGGGATAAAACTTTCCAGGACACTTCGAATGCGGTACACTATTGTAAAACAAAAGCATGTGGTTATGCATACAGCCACAAAAGCAAGAAAGAAGTGGGCAAGGGTGGTGATATCTCCAGCTCAAGCCCATTACACTCTTTAGTTATCAAACGTTTGCTGCTTCTTATTATCTTAACACTTCACTCATATGTACACTTTCCTGGGAGCAAACCCCATTGGACACAATGTAATATAATTTGGAGTACATACGATTGAACTATAAACTGAAGCCCTGGATCTAAATATGAAGCACCTTCGTTTTCCATCTAATACACACAAAAATGCTTACCTAGGCCAAAGTATATTCCAGTTGTTTCTAAAGCTGCAAAGGTCATCAAGCCAATACCAAAGGAAACCGTCCAGTCTAAAAAGAGACATATTTGTATATTAAATTTTGTTCTTGTTTTCCCCCTAAAAATGAAATCAACACATTATAAATTTGACTTACTGTTATATTTGTAATAACAAACTAATAAGGTTCCAACGGCAAAACAAAGAATGACAAAATGGAAGAATTCATCTGAAATGAGAAAGAAAATATGTATCATAGAATGAAACTCAAAGGTTTAATTTCTAAATTTTCTGAAGGCCTATTGCTTTTGGAGTCGATGTACACGTATGTGTGTGAGAGACCTGATGGTTCACATAGTTTAGATCAGCCAGTATCTTCACTAGCTGCACTCATATAAATAAAATATGTACACTCCCAGATGCATTATGTACCTTCAGATTGGAGTGATAAAAAAATTGAGTCAGCAACCTGCTGAGCTATGTACATTATTTAACATTTTGGCATATGCCTTATATAATTCACAGACAGGTATGAGCATATTCAGGGATTTAGTCATACTTAGAGCAGACACATTGAAATCTAAGTATAAGTAAATGTGGACCCAATCCAATCTGGGGATGAGCCCTAGATAATATTGAGGTTTCAGATCATATAAATTCTTACCGTCTTTTCTTATGCCAGGTATATACCATCTTGGGTGGTGAGGCAGGTGGCTGGCACCATTTTCATACACTATGGGAAATGAAATTTGAATTAAAGAAATAGTCAGACAAACTCCTTTATCCAAGGAATGACCTGAAGCTTAGCCAATGAGTTATTCCTTGGTGTTTCCCAATGGATGGCTCTTAACACTACCAAACAATAGACATAGGCCTGGTTCAGACAACACGCTAAACCATGCTGCTTCAAAATGGTTAAGGGAACCATTTTATGGTTAAGCAGCATGGTTCAGAGGTTCATCAGACAAGCATTTTATCGCATGCTCTCTACTGACCACTTGCAGTTGTGTGTGGGTCCTTTAGATGATGACGTCTGCCTCTCGCGTGTCTCCCGCTCATTTTTCCATTGCAAAATAGACCTCTTTTAATCCAACTTTTTTAAAAAACGGAATGTGCTGCAATCTCCTGCCATGCGCAGGAAATGCAGCATGATAAAAATGCCCCCTGAATGGGCCATGTGGACTTTGTTTACTTCTTCTTTCCCCTCTGGGCAAAAAGAGGAAGTAATGAGGGACAAAAGTGGGGGCGGAGAAGAGACAGTAAGGAAACATGATCCCCCCCCCCGTGGCGTTAAACCCACAAGTCAGTTCCCAAAGGTATGTCTGCAGTTTGTAAGTCTGTGGTTTTTAGAATGTTGGCCTGAGTGGGCGGAGTTAGAATGTCTTGGGAGGGGGGAGGAGTGATATATAAGGGAATGACTGAGGGGATTGAGAACGGTCAGTTCGATGCTGTTTGGGAGGGACCTTGCCTTATTCAAGATAGGACTGGAACCCATCCCCCTATTAAGTCATCTACTTATAGGGTGGATAGAAGAGTACCAGAGGCAGTAAAAGAAAAGTTTGTTCTGACCTCAGACACTTCGGAGGTCAGAATTGGAGCAAGGCTGATACAGACAGTGGATGATGTGAAACATCTCGTGGCCTACTCCAGCGGAGGGTTGGCAGAGAGAGAGAGAGGCTGTTCTGCTGTCCAGGAGAAGTGTCTGGCCATCGTTTAGGCTGTGGACAGGGTCAAGGCGTGCGTGTGGAGATGGTGGTTCATCTGGCAAGCGGGTCATTGGACGCTGTTGTGGCTGCAACCCATGGGAAGCCACAACCAACATTTGCAGCAGTGGTCATGGCGGATCCGGAGCTTCAACATAGAGATCCAGCATGTGGCAGGTCAAGAAAACATCAGCGCGGACGGACTGTCTCGCCAGGAATCGTCCAGTTCACCAGTAAAATGAGACTTTGTTGTGGACATTGTGATGCTCCAGGACTTTAAAATTGGAGCCAAAAAGTGGACTAATAAAAATGTAGTTCTTTTAACGTTTGATTTTCCAAAAGGTTTGTATGTACATATATTGTTAGTGCTATTAATTATTATGTATAAATGTTTAACCATTTTATTTCCCCAAACCCTATGTACAGGTCCAGGTATTAAACCAGCCCCATACTCAGGTTTTTTAAAAAAGGGGGGAATATGTGGCGTTACACCCCACAAGTCAGTTCCCAAAGGTATGTCTGCAGTTTGTAAGTCTGTGGTTTTTAGAATGTTGGCCTGAGTGGGCGGAGTTAGAATGTCTTGGGAGGAGTGATATATAAGGGAATGACTGAGGGGATTGAGAAAAACTTTTCGGGGAGACTTGTTAGGGACTCTTAGAGTCTGTAGTGCTCTCTGTGTTTATGGTACTTAAGTTCTGGGAAATTTGAGAGTCAGTGTAGTGAGTGGTGTCTTTAGAGTGTAGTGTGCACGTAATGGATGTATATTAATCAATACTGAGAATAAAGAAAGTTCAAGAGGGATTGTGTGAGAAAAAGGAAAGCGCGTATGTGAATGAGTGACAGGATTGTATGAAAGGTTTCAAAAAGGTTTTTAAATGTTGCTATTTGAAACAAAGCTTGTGAACTTTTAAAAATAAATTTTGATTGTTTTGTTTTTAAACTACCACAAAAATCCCACGTGTCTGTTTGGCATTTATCATCTTAAGTTTACACATATAACACCCACTCTGACAATCATTCACCTAAGCAGATATAACTCACAGCGCATTATTATATATATTAAAATCCTTCTCCATTTTAAACCCCTTTCTCCACATAGTTTGGAGGAAGGTGGTTCTTATCCCTTGCCTCAGGTGTATCAAGCGGTGGTGCTTGGCTTGAGCAGGGAGTGGCTGCGGCCGGGTCTGGTGTTCAGAGCCTGTGTCGCCCCACCCCACCCCCAGTATGATGCTCTAAAAGGGGTCTATTTTTCGATGGAAAAATGAGCAGAGGAGTGGGTGGCATGCGGGAGGCAGACAACGTAATCTAAAGGACACGTGCACACCCATAAGTGGGCAGTAGCAAATGTGCGATAAAATGCTCGTCTGATGAAACTCTGAGACTGGAAGATAAGAATTCAGATGTAGTCATACTTAGAGGACGCTCCTTCTCAGAGGAGACAGATCCTGGATCCAGCCCCATATGTGAATCAATGAATAGACTTCCACTGACTTGTTTGGAGAAAGGGGAAGCGTATATAATAAGGATAACCACTGATGGGGCCCTTCTGTGTGCCCTGTGGCTGCATCTGCGACAAGGGACAAATCAGGTCCATCAGGTTGCTCCAAAAATTAGCCAGCATACGAGGCACTTGTAATACGATATTTTTGCTTTCACAGTTGAAGTCCTTTCCGAAAGGAGACAATGAAGCAGCACATGGCAAATGGGGCACCGTTTAAGCTTTCATATCCTAGGCAGATAACTAGCATACTACATGGATTGAAAATTAAAATGCACAAATTTTATAGGAATTCTCCATTTACAATATGTATTTTTTATTTACCAACTGCAGGCGCCCCTTCTGTCTTCATAACCTCTGAAAGAGAATAAGATTTTCATCATGAAAGATTGTCCCAAGAAGGGCTTCAGTTATACATCTCATGTTCATTACAAGACCAGGATTTTCTCCTGAGAAATAAACATTTCAGTATCTTAAAAAGTTATTTTCTTCACTCACCAGGGGGCTATCTTGACATTGTCTTTGCCCTGGCATCGCTCCGAATTCGCACTGTGTCGGTTATATGATGCAGCCGCAGATTCGAAGCTACCCTGGGGCAAAGAGGCGAAGATGTGCAGCTGAACATCTTTCACCCGACTGTCCTCACTCGGACCCACTCCGGGGCCATTCCCAGGTGGAAAGCGACGTCCTAATGCCCGCCGGAAAGCCCGCACTGCCTCCCCTCATAAGGACAACTTGCTGCCACTGCACACCAGTGATAGCGCAGGGTTTGGCAGCGGAGTGGCACCATGAAGACAGCCCCCAGAGTTCCCTGATTGCAACTCATTAGCCAAAACAGCAGTATTATCTTAAATAGGCATAAACCTTTGGTTGCAGTGACCACTAGAGGGAGAAGCGAGAGACTTGAAACATGAAAAAGACAGCAAAAGTAGATACAAAAGAAATCAAAACCGAAAACCCTCAGCCTGCCTCCTTCGCAGATGTTTATGAGGGTCTGGATGAGGTTGCCACCTTGCACTTGTGACCAGTCCATTTATTTTTACCACTTCTTTCATCATTCTCCTTAATTCAGAAAACCCGTTAAGGAGAAAAGGATGGAACTACTACACAATGCCTCCTGATTCCTAGCCCTATATCTGGAAGCACCCAAAAAAATAACAGAACCCCAAAAGGCAGTAAAAAAAAAATCTAGCTGCTTTGTTCAAGCTTACCTTTTCTTTAAATTGCTTGATTCAACTGCATCCCTTCGTTAACATATTTGGGGCCCTAACCCTTAATTCGGGGAGGCTGCATAGATTATAATTGTTGTAAACTGCCCAGAGACCTTCAGCTATGGGGCAGTATAAAGATAAAATACATAATAATTATACGGCAGAAAATATGTTTACCCCACACATGCTCATACAGCAGTGAGTCCTAGCCAATTCTTGCTCCCTAGCATACATTTCCTCATGATGCATGCGTGTACAAATAAAAATATTTTATACATGTAAAAAAGCAACCTGTAATACAGCCGTCTGTCTTTATTTGGGTTGGGTAGCCCTATTCAGGTGTTGAGAAAGGGGTGAAAAGGAACATGTGATGAGGGACCACTCTAGCCCCACCCCTCCTCCAGCATGTTCCTTGCTCTCTACTCCTGGAAGGCAACTTTGTGAAGAGGAGAATCTCCTGTGTCCATGAAGGCTCTCCACTAGAGCGCTCCCTCTCCTCAGGTGTTTACTTTAATTCCTTTCTGAACACCTGAATAGGGCGTTTCCATTTTCTACAAGCAGTAGTGAAGGTGGATTTTCTGTTCTTTCTAGAATACTCAGAGCATTTTACCTGGTACTAAACTTAGTGATAAACTATGAGAGACTGTGTGAAATTTGTATATATATTTTTTGACAGAACTCCATAATATTTTGTAATGTATCACCATATGTTCATGCCCACTTCTCGTAGGGTGCAACCTGATCCTGAAGGCCTACTGGCTTTGGTCAGATCCTATAGCCACTCTACCAGCAGGCCTCCACAACAGATGGCACAACTCCCCACACATGCCAGCAGAAGAGAGGAGATGGGCTGGGGGTTAGTCCTTTCCCCACCAAGGCATTTCTGCTTCCCAGAAGCTTTTTCTTTTCATTAAGTAGCAGCACTGGAACTTTGCTACACATGATTATCTAAACAAAGTCAATTCCAGGACCCTGCAGAGAATTGTGATCTGTGTAGTGTCACAGGTTAGCATCTGTTGGGCACCTGCTGAGGTCTGCACCCCAGAATGGGCCCAATGCTGATCTCATGGCACTGCTAGTCTCCCTCCTTGCTGTTGCTGCTTACTCATTTGCTCTAAGCAAGCAGTGAGAAGAGCGCAGAGAGGAAACTGTAATCTTCACGGGCCTTGTTCTCCCTCTCTCTTATACGTGGTGCCAATTGTGTCCAGAGGAGAGGAGAGAAAATGGGCAGTGGCAACAGAGGAAGAAGAGGTGGGACCGCTCAGTGCATCATGCTCAAGGGCCTCCCAATTCTGGAACGAAACGGCACTTGTTCCAATGTTAGATCAGTTACCTGTTTCATGGTATGGAATGACTTCTTTGGGTTGATCTAAAAAAGATGCAATAGACAAAATTACTGTTTGTTAGTTAACATTTCTAACTTGCTCCAAGTTATGTTGGTATAAAAGCAGGAAAGCCTTTTTAAATGAAAAACATTTGGGAAATGTCAATGGGATCTTTATATGAGGAAATTTGTAGTACCTGAAAAAAATTGTGAAAAACATTTTTAAAAATCTTCAAAAAGGTAAGTCCTCAGGAGGAGAGGAGCAGAAATGTTATATATTTCCCGTGGAACTCTGCTGAATTGCTCGGCACCCTCCTTGTGGAGACTGTGGCTAGAAAAAAGGCTAATCTGAGACAAAAAATGGTTCAAAGGTAGCAGCAAATTGGAACAGCAAAGTGGCTTTCTCTGGGGTACGGTTGCATTGCCAAGTTCTGGAGAGGGGAGCATTGAACGCGTGACAGGGATGTAGGGCTGATATCTCTGCTGCGCCCTTGTGGCCGCCACCCAAGTCACTGTAAAACATTTGTGAAAGCGCCCTCTGTTTCAGCTCAATATCGGTCTGAACACAGCAGTCGGGGTTATATGAAAGTTAAGATGGAGAAAAGCTGCTATTTCCACAAGTGGGCTGCTGAGCTCTCCAGCAATAGTGGTCCAAGCCAAGGCTGGATAATCTGCAACCCGCTCATGCACCACTGCCCCATCCTCATCCATCCTCTCCTTTTTTTCCATTGTGGCTACACACATGTAGATCAGCCTTCCCCATGCTGGCTGGGAATGATGGGAGTTGTAGTCCAACACACAGGTTTTGTGAACCGCCCAGGGAGCTTCGGCTATTGGGCGGAATAAAAATGCAATAAATAAAAGTAAATAAATAAAAATCTGAAGGGCACTAGGTGTGAAGGCTGATGAAAAATGAAGGAAAAGTTTCTTGGGGGAGCATTCTCTTCTCCAAACTTCCCAGTACATGGTTATCACCGGCTACGACCTCCAGATAGAGGCTGAGCAGCTATTGCACTGTGGATCTTGTATAAATGCACCTGTCTTTGACTTTAAGATTAAAATATCCTGTTGTTAGTTTGCATACAGGTTAAGACTTGAAAGTGGGTTCCTCTCTGAAGGCTGATGTTCAAGATAGCTCCTAAGGCTTGTCAGGCTGAAGACCAATACTCTAAACCAGACTTCCCCAAGCTGGTGCCCTCCAGATGTTTTAGACTTCCCCAGCCAGCATGGTCAGCAGTCAACAAACCTAGGAGCCATAGTCCAAAACATCTGGAGAGCACCAGATTAGGGAAGGCTGTTCGATACCCATGTCCCTCAAGAAATAAAGGCATACTGACCTTGTGACTGATTCTCTGTTGTAAACTCTGCAGAAGAACTTTCATTCTCACTTCCTTCTTGTGATTCGGATCTTTTACCTCGTTTTTGTTTCCTGCCTGTTAAATAATAGAGAGAGAAAAAAACCACATCAGGGATTTCTTATGGTATTGCTGATGAAGCACTGAGAAGGAGTTTATTATTTATACAACTATACACATCTGCTAACAACAGAGCTGGTGCCTGAGCGCCTAAACATATTGTCACATTATTGTTAATAACAATCTCCAGAATGCCAAATGCTACAATTCATATTTGACATTGGCTGTATGTAAATAGCCGTATATATCAATATCACACAAAAGTCTGCCCAAAAGCAGGCTGTCAACAGGCTTGTCCTAAACTATTTCAGAGAGTAGTTCAAAAACAACACCCCCACCCCACCTCAACGCTTACAGAAAAATAAGCTGAAATAAAATGGATGTTTTCTCCTTAAAAAATGTCACTTTGGCACATCCAAGAGTGCAAAATATGTAAAGCTTGCTTGCCTGACCCATGGGAGTGATATTTGGTGGGGATGGTGGTTAATTTAGCAACACAATAATTTCTGTTTGACCAAACACATTAGTTCCGCCCCCTTTATATTACCTTGCTGTTTTGCTGTAGGAACTGAGGCAGAGGAACTTGAGTTATTCATTACTGTGCCTGTAAAAACAAAAGGCAAAAATAGCTGTGTTAGACCATAAGAAAAATCCCAGTCTCCATCGTTGGGCAATATTTTCATTTGGCCAATTAAAGTCATGAAAAAGTGTGCCAGCTTTCAAGAGTTGTAGGGACTTCTCTTATTCAACAGTAGTGTCTCTTGTTTCCAAATAGCATAGCTCAATGGAACTTTATTGAAAACATTAAAATAGACACTACGACTCCAAGGGCCCCACTCCCTTTGAAATCCTGACCCGATACATTTCTTGTGGCCTGAAGTGCACAAAAGGAACTCATCCACTGGTTTTATACATCGAGGAGAGGAATTGTGAAGTGTATTAGCCCTCACAAAAAGAATGCCTTTCAAACTTTTCATTGTAGGTCATTAGAATTTAATTGCTCCTTTCTAACACAACTAGAAATAGACCTAAATAGTTATGAGAATCATAACCCATAGCACAAATTCTGTGCACTTATATTATCTAATATTTCATTATATCACACGAACATCCTCTGATTTTCAAATAAAGTTTCTATAAAGTGACATGCCAAGTTAAATGAGAAGGGCTAGGGGAGTTGCGTGGCTGTGCTTTGGATCCTCTGATATGTTGCTAGCAAGACAATTAAACCTTACTTTAAATACATTTTCTTTCTTTTTTTATTTTATATAGAGCTTTCTAGCCTACCCTTCTAGTGCTATTGCACCACCCAGAATGGTTTACAACAATTTAAAACTGTAATAAAACAATATTTATTAAAAATACACACACGCACACACACACACACACATATATATACGTAAAATATGAAGGCAGAGTCCACAGTTAATACATAACTTTAACTAAAGCATCAGTACTTAGAAAGCAAAACCCTGCTAGAATAAAATGTCTTCACCAGTTGGTGAAGAACAGTCAGAGAGTGAGTCACCTGAGTGTCATAGTTCAATGTATACCACAATATTGGTGCAGCCTCTGAGAAGGCTCTGTCTGAATAGTAATTATATTTGTCTAGCAAATACATCATTAATATATTAAAAGCGGTATTGTTAAATGATATGTGAAAATGCTTACAGAAGCATATTAAGTATGCCTTTAAGGCATAAAGACTTTGTTGTTTCAAGCCATTTTGATATGGGCAGCGTTGGTTTAACTATTGTTCTCATTTTGGAGTAATTTGGATTGGCATGTTTGAGGTGTTTTGTTCTGCATTTTTAGCTGTTAGGATTATGGGTTATTTTAAATTGTTATTGGTATTAATAATTGCAAGAATTATTGTAATATTGCTCCTAATTTCTTGATTGTAAGCCACTTTGAGAAATCTTTTTAGTTCTGAAAAGTTACATTAAAAACTCTTAAGGAAATAAAGAAAAATAATTTGATAGTGAAGGGGAAGGTTGATGACATTTACTTACATGGGAGGTAATAAGTAGTAATGGCTATGAAATCTCAGCATTAGAGACCTTTTCTACACAAGTTTCACTTCTTTTTAACAGCACTCTCCTGGGTTGTTGTTTTTGTTTAGAATGGGGGAAAAGCAGTACTATTTCTGAAAGCAAAGAAATATTTTTCTACTTGTGTAACTGCATTATTCCACCATAGCGCAGTGCCACCTAGCTGTTATGTAGCAGGAAAGCAGGAAATATAAGGCACTTTGTGTAGAGCTCTGATCTCAATTCTGTGATAAAACTGAAAGTAGATACAGTGAATTAAGAGTCTCATGTAGAAAAACTAATTAAGTCTTAAGTGAGAATTTAAAGATAAGATTTTTCAATCTTTATGTATATATTTATTCATTTCCACACTGCACTATTTTCAAAACAATAGAATTCCCTAAACATGACAGTTAATCTGTGTAGTCATAGACAAAAGCCAACTTCATCAAATACACAAAGTAGGCTATACAATTGTTAGCTATTAATATGCTTGTTATATTGGATTAAATACACACTTAAGTTGAAAATTATACTGCACTGAAATAATATTTTCCCCCATAGCTACTTTTGTTTGCAGCTATAAGTGCTGTATTCATTTGACAGCAGGCTGATTAAGGCTGCCATCTTATACCTTTTTACCTGGAAGTACACCCCACTGAACTCAATGGGACTTACATCTGAATGGCATGTATAGGATGGCACTGTTAAACATACTTCCTTTTTTAGACTGACTTTTGTGATCACTACATACTGGGGATCAAGTGGTCATGGACTCTCTGAAAGGGCTCAGTGCATTATGGCTTCCATGGCTGATGCTTGTTGGACATGTTGAGTTACACTGTGGAGTCTATCATGGATTGGACCCCTTCTGATTGATTCCCCCTATATGGTGATTGCAAAAGGTCATTACAGAGAACTACTTGTCAGAAATTATTCAATGTGCCTTAAACTAAGTTCCATACCGGGAAGTAAATCACTGTCTTGGGCTTGAAATAAAACAATTACTGAATGAAACCAGTGCTGAGTAATTAGGGTGGGGTGGGGTGGGGATGATACCAACTGACCTGTGATGTTACTATGTATAATGTACACTTTGGTAGCTGCTTGTAAGCACTTTTCTGCTGCCTTTAATGTTTCAGAAATGAACTATGCTGCCTGAAAGACAAGATGGAATATGAATGATTTATTTATCTATTTATTACTAATACTTATATACCACTAAATATAATAAAATCTCTCAGCGGTTTACATATAAATATTAAAAATTACATTTAAAATACACTATTTAAAAACAATTTCAACTACACTAACAATAAAAAAGCAATACAAGGAACAGGTGGTGAGGTAACTTTCTCAGAACAATGATTACTGGGTGTGTACCTCGCTCATGATATCATTCAGGCATATTGGGCCCAATCTACACCAAGCAGGATATAACACTTTAAAAACAGTATGAAAACGTTATATGTAATGTGTCCTGGGCCTGAACAGTTGTCATAACCATTATAAACTGTTATAAGCAGTAGTGTAGATCCTGCCCTGGGTTGGGTGCAGTTCAGTCACAATCCGGATCAGCTTTCTCAGGCAACTTGATTCACAACAGTAGGAGCACTTTCAGGACATTGCAATGTTGTTGGACAAATGAATACCTCTGAGCAAGCAAGACTGCTGGGGGAGAAAGGCCTTGACCGGGCCTCATGGCAGCCTCAAATAGCTGCACTCTAATTCAGGGGAGAAGAAGAAAAGCCGCAACTTAAGGTTCCTGTCGATATCATGATAAGCAAAGACAAAATAGCACTTTTAAAAGATTTATAGTTGGTTTGGGTTTATTCATTCTGAAGGTCAATTGCCCCGGTTAAAACAAGAAGAGATTTAAAAAATCTTAGAGCAAGACCAGTCTATAGTAAAGTTGTGACATCTGAGATTTCATCCAAAGCTTCAAGGTATTAGAGTCCTTTTCAGGGTCTCCAGAGAAGGTGTTCCATCTTGAGGCAAGAAACCAGAAGCAAGGGGACAGACTATTTTGCCAGGGCCCATTCTTTTACTTTTAAAAGTTTTAAACTCCCTCTTTTCAGCATGTTTGTTCATCCAAGTATCTTTCTCTTGATTTCTGTAGGAGAGAATGATTGTGTACAAGGAGAGCTTCGGCTATTGGGAGAGAGAGAGAGAGAGAGAGAGAGAGAGAGAGAGAGAGAGAGAGAGAGAGAGAGAGAGAGAGAGAGATTGGAAGCACATGGGAAAGGGCAATGCTGCTGCCCCAGGGGCCAGTTAGAAGGAAAGGCTTGCAATCTCTTTTGAAGGAAAATCCCCAGGTGTTGCCTGACTTTCGTCACCAGTGACAGGGCTATCAGAGAGAACTCTTCATGGGCTTCATTTGGTCTTTAGGCTGCAACTTTCCTGAATTCATTATTGGCCTCCCCCAATCCCCAGCTCATAGGGTAATTAAATATTAGAGCACACATAAAATACTAGCCAAATCTTCAGAACAGGAAAAGAAACTTTCAGAACAATGACTGGGAGACTAAACATCGCCTCTCAACACTGACCCAACAAGCTTGTGTTTAGCAATGTAATTGAGGGCTAGAACCCTAACTGTCATGAGACAGAGTGACACATACTACCTGGCTGGTCCTTGTTGTATGTCTTCAGAGCCAGGCAACCTCTTTGCTCCCAAGAGCCACACGCAGTGGTGAATGGGAGGTTGGTGGTCACATGCCAATGAACATGGCAGGAGCAGACAGTGGGCAAGGCCAATGTACACTGCACCCCTCTCACAAACAAATACACTTGTGGGGAGGGGAGAGTTCAACCTCCCCTCCCTGCACAGTGCACACCATCCTTCACAGAGCAATCTTGCTCATATTTTTCCCCAGCCCACTAAACAGCTTAAGTAGCGATTTCTCCCTTCCTTTCCTACCTTCCATTAAGAGCCATGCTGGATCAGACCAAGGGCCCATCGCACAGTGGCCCACCAGCTGCAGACCAGTAGAGATAACCAGAGAAGGGTCTCTGATGCAGACCTTAACACATAGGCAAGATTCATGTGGAATAGGGCAGTCCTTGAAGTATTCCGGTCCCAAGTTGAACATGGCTTTAAAGTTATAATCAGTGCTTTGAATTGTGCTCAGATCCAAATGGGAAGCAGATGGAGCTGTTTCAGCCCTGGTAAGATCCACTAGTACTCCTGTTACTGTGTTCTGTGCCAATTGCAAGGTCCGAATAGCTTTCAAAAGCATCCTCTTGCAGAACCGCCCAGAGAGCTTTGGCTATTGGGCGGTATAGAAATGTAATAAATAAATAAATAAATAAACTAGCGCTATAGCAAACATCCCCCAAATCAGTGAATTTGTCTAATTTGTGGGTGCCATTTTGTACTCCCTTTCAAAATGGGGAGGGTTGGGGGCTGAAAAGGTTTCATGGGGGAGGGTTGAGGAAACTGTAGTCTAGAAGATGATTTGACCTGGAACATCCAGGATCTCTAGCCCCTGGCTATGTTGGCTAGGGCCAAGGGGAGTTGTAGTCCAAAATATCTGGAGGGCTACAAGTTGCCAACCCTGGTTTAAACTGTTTCCAAGGTGCTAGCCTTGTTGGTAGCTTCGGCAGCAGTACTGGCCACCATGCTTTCTCCCCTGAGTGTTCCAGGAGTGATGTCCAACTTCAATCCACAGACCTCACATGAGCATAGATCAAACGTTTGGAACTGGACTTTCAAACTGCAAACCTGATCCTTAAGAGGAAGTGCAACATTGTCCAGAACAGGTTGAATGCAGCAACAGAGGAAGCCGTTTTAAATCAAGTTAGGCTATTTGTTCAGCAAGCCCAGAACTGTCTACTCTGAATCACAGTGGCTCTCCAGGGTTTCTCACACACCACCTCCTTCCTCATCCTGACTAAAGATGCCAGGGATTGAACCTGGGGCCTCCTTCACACACTCTACTACTGAGCTATGATCCCTTTCAAAGAAGTCACATAGCAACACCACCTCAGTTTTATCTGGACCAAGCATAAGTTTATTATCTCTCATCCCGTTCACAGCACCAGACATCTGTGTAGCACATCCACCACCCCATTTGAAGTAGATAAAAAGGAGAGATAGACCAGGATATCATCAGCATGCTTATGACACTTCCTGCCAAATGCCCAGATGGCCTCACTCATTGGTTTCACATAGCTATTAAACAATAAATTGGGGTTGGAGAGATAAGAGCCATGCCACAGCACAAGTGCCATGGAGAAAAGCAATAGTCGTACCACCTTCTAGAAATGATACGCCATGTAGGAACTAAGCCACCAGAGTGCATACCCCCAATTTCTATCCTGGACTGCTGGTCCAGAAGAATACCATGGTTGTCAGTATCCGAAGCTGCTGAGGGGTCCAGGGGTGGTCACACAGTCTCTGTCCTTACTGCCAGCGTAGGTTACCCAGCAGGGTAATCAAGGCCAGTTCAGTGGCAAAACCAGGTCAGAAGCCAGATTGAAATGGATCCAGATCTTGGAATCCAGAGATTCCAACTCTGCTAGTCTATGATTCTATGATTCAGATAATCAGTGTCATCTAAGAATACACCACACCCACCTCTCACACAAGCACCTTGCCCAAAGGGAAGGATTGTCACCTGCTGATTGTTATCATGGTCTTCTGGATCCATTTAGATTGGAGGAAAAATATTTTAAATAGGAACGTTTGTCACATGGCAATTACACGCTGTTGTCTGCTGGACTTCTAATGTGATGCTTGTTCTTGGAGGAGGAGTGATCTGTAAAGGTACCTTCTACTCTGTTGAACATTTACTCTGCTAACAATTAGGAACACACACACATCCTCTCTCTCACACACACACTCCTTTGGGATGATCTTTGTGGTTACTCTGTAACAACCTTCTCCAACTTGGTGTCTTCCAAATGCGTTAGACAGCAACTGCCATCATGCCCATCCAGTGCTGCTCATTGGCCATGCTGGCTGGAGATGATGGGAGTTGTAGTCTAATACACCTGGAGGGCACCAGGTTGGGAAAGGCTGTTCTGTAACTATAGCAGACATTATGTAATATGCACACTCATGCTCTGTATATGTGCTTCTCAAATGGTCATAAACATGAAAGGAACATGTTTATACCTAAAGTACATGCATGTGGAGAGGACCAGAATAATCATGAAGTGGCAATTACATGTACTTGTATATGTCTGTACTCATATCATTGGATGTGCGTATGTTTATGTGAACCTTTGAGCATATGATGACTGCATACCCATTCACAACATTGGCTTCTAAACCATATGGGATAGCAAGAGAAGTACAATAGGACAGTTTGTTTGCCAAGCATATACTAGCTTATGTGTGATGATTTTGAAAGAACTGGAAACTGACACTCACTCACTGAAACTGATTAAAAAAAAACCACCTACCTCCTTAAAACACAGAAAACATAACAGAAACTTACTTCATAATGGAAAAAAACGTTTGCACGCCTGGGCACCCAATGGAAAAGCAGACAAGGTGGTGGTGGGGGAAAGGACATCAGTGTGGTGTAATGGTTTGAGTGGAGTAAGAAGTGGAGATCCATGAATAACTGGGTGACCTTGCACTAGTCACCCTTTCTCAGGCTAATCTACCTCACAGAGTTGTTGTGAAGATGCCATGGTAGTGGTCATGGAAAGAACCTTGAACAATAACTTGCCCCGACTAATTTTTACATTAATTATTTATTTAGATCTTAAACAGGGAGTCTGACATGCTACAAAGAAAAATGCTGGTTTCTAGCACCATTTTTATTTCCAAGAATACCTCTGGGCCCCATGTAACATTCTTGCAAAGTTACCTGCTGCTAAGCCTCATCAGTCTGTGCAGAAATCATTGGTTTCAAATGAGTGGTTTTTGTGTTTTGGAGCATAGATCTAACCTCTGCCTTGTTCTTGTTTTGGGGTTCGTTAGCCTCGCCAGTTTGCCTCCTAGGAAAAGGGTGGCTTGTGACTGGCCATGCCCATCAAGGTGGCCATTTTGTGGCAGCACCTCTGACACATTCTCAAAATTCTAAATGTGCCGACTGGCCCAAAACGTTTGGGGTCCCCTGATCTAAAGTTTCTCCTGATTGCTCAAGACCAGCTCCAGGTTAGAGGGAACCCTTTGCAAAATATCCGGTGGTGGATCTCTCCAATATTGATACCCCCCCCACCTCTCAGACAGCCACTTGTTCACACACACACACACACACACACACACACACACACACACACACACACCACACACACACACACACCAGTCTCCCTGGTCACTCTCTGAGCCATAGGTTTATTTAGCAGCCCTGGCTGGCTCTAGTAAAGCACCTGCCATCTTAAGTTTCCCAAATGCTCCATAATGACACTAAATGGGCTGCTCTAGTGGGCATTGTGGAAAATTCAAAATGGCAGCTCATTTCCCAGGCAATGCTGCCAGGCAAGCCCATAGCCATGATAAGTGGACCCTGCTGGATTGCTTGGACCCTTTCAGCTACCTTAGGATGCTGGTGCTGCCGCAGACTCTATTATAGGTAATAACCAACTATGCTTGATTACTGGCTTGTATCACAAAGGTATCAAATCCTATCCCAGCAGCAACTAAGGAGTGACCTATTCAAATGGATTTACTTCTCTATGTTATTGTTTTTCCTCCTTGGTACTCACTTTCATGTTTAGCCTTAATTCTACCTTGGCTTTCATTCCTGGCTCTGGCCTAGCTAGGTTGTCTAGAAAAATACGTAAGGGTAATAACGGAGATTAAAAAATAAGTCCTCTGGAGGATGCCAAGAATGTGTACCAGGACTGTAGTGGGATCAGGAAGCATCATGTCAGCTGAAGGGGATCCCAGAAGAGATACATCCCTTGAAATACTCATTACACTGTTGATTTGGGTGTTATTCTCCATTACAAATTTAAACTAATTTCCCCTGAAACTCTGGAAATACCATCTTTGTGATTGCAGTGGAAATTCTGTGTTAATATTCACAGTCCCTTTTACAGAACTACAAATCCCATGGTCCCTTGGCTGAGTAATTAGCTTGACATTGATTTAAACAGAGACATACCATAAACTTCACTGCTAACTTAAAAAGTTTGTGAAAACCATAGCAAAAACGTTTCGACTGTGCCTTAGTTACTTTCATTAGAGACCAGCACAGATAACTTTGAAAACCTTACTTAAGCAAACTTTTGGAAATCACATTTCATATCTAACAAAAAGATTCCCAACCAATTCATCACCAAATAATGATCACTAAAGGCAAAGTCAAGAAGTGTTTAGCAAAGAAGAATAAAAAAGCTTTGGTCAAATTAGATATAGGGAGGGTTCTACCTTTAACGGTGGCCTAGAAATCGTTTTAAATACATTTAAAACATACAGCACACTAAACAAATTACTTACCAGTAAAATGCTCAGACTTTCAGAACAGCCCTGTTGTTTTCAGGTAATGTACCTAAGGCTGGTCAGGATCAAATCCACAAAAAAATTAACACTCCTGAAATTTTAACCAAGACAAATATAAAATTAAAGAGCAACTCCTGACATGTATTCACAGAAACAAGACGTTCTGGTCTGTTGAGCTGTACTACTCCACCTCTCGCTACAAAACATCCTATCAAATCAAATTGTTACTCACAGGCTTTGTTACTAATTGCTGCAAGAGCTATATGCTAATTTTACATGCTAATTTTATTTAAACCTAGTGGTTTCATAATAACGCATTGCTACATTCGAGTAAAGTTTCCTTTTCCTGCTTGCAGTAAAAAGGATCTTACACAAAACAACATGACTTCCCCCAAAGTTGTACTGAGAAGCTGAAAGTCATTGCTGGGAGATTTTTTAAAACATCTTCCTCTGAACTAGAGTTGTAGACATGTTTGGGGCTAATAATTCTGATCTTTCTGGTGTCTGGAAATTCAAACCTTGAGGAGATGTTTTTGTTTTGTTTTTAGGATTTTTATACACACACACACACACACACACACACACCTCTCTCTCTCAAAAATAAATAAATAAATTAAAATAAAACAAAACTATACACATCAATGGTTATTCTATACCCCCCCTCATTCCCTCTCCACACTTGGTCAATTACAGAGTTTTCCTTCTTACATCTTTCATATCATTTTCTTATCCAGGGTGGTATTTGAAGTTCATTTATCGATTATCTAGTTTTTATGAGTCCCACAGGTTTCTATGGGCTTCTGCCAAAGTCATTTTGTTTGATTCCTTTTTCATGTAGTCTATATATTTTTGCCAGTCTGTCCTGAAAGTATCTCTTTTCTTTATCCCTCTATGGGTTCTTAACTTCTGTGTCAACTTTTCGTTTATTCCCATGTTCCAGATTTTCTTTTTCCACAGTGATACCGTCAGCATACGAGTTGTCTTCCAGTTGCTCGCTATTAATTTCCTCGAGGCTGTCAACATAAATCCAATTAATATTTTTTCTCTTATCTCTCTATTTTCTTTAATGTACATATTCAATAAAGCTAGCTCTGGTGTTTTACAAACCTCGTTTGGTAATTTTTCTTATTTCTTGAAAAACCTTGTCCCCAAACTTCCTGATCTTCCTGCATTCCCACCACATATGAATTTCTGTCCCATTGATTTGACATCCCCTCCAACACAAAGGTGATATATTCTTATTGATTTTTGCCAATTTTAGCGCACCTTCTCTTATTCTTGTAGATATTGTTTGAAAGGGGAATCTGTCAAAAAAAAAAATTCCCCTTCCCTTTATTTCCACCTTGAGAAGATGTTGACCATCTGCCTACAATCTATCTCAGACCAGATATTAATTTAGATCATTGTTTAAAAGTTTGTTTTTGTTGAGAATATGGACAATGCATTTCCATACAGTTGCTATATAAGTTCATCCTATATTTAGAGATCAACCTGTCCTCCTTTGAAAGCCAAAAGGAAGTCTTCTACTTAAGTGAATGGGACCCTTTGGAGACTGTATTGCATATCAAGGCAGAGTCCTTCCTTGCCCCTCCCTAGCAATCAGCAAAATGCTCTCAGGAAAATCAGGAGTTAAAAATGTGGATTGCATTGTAGTTTAGCTCATAGCTCCATGGCTTGCCTAGCTTAGTGTGACACACATAGGCGTTCACAGCAAGCATTTCTTTGGAACTTCACAGCAGGGAGCAGCAACATAACCAATTATCTATAGGTGTTAAGTGTATCCAACCTGCCCTTTGTAGGGATAAAGGAGGAGGGAAACATTATGGATAGCCGGTGGTGCAAAGTCCAGGCCTTGCAGCCCAGGAGTGGCCCAAATGACTACCCAGGGAGCAACAAGTGAGGAGGACAGCAGAAGAGAATTCCATGATATTCCTGTAGTTGTGATGGTGCTATGATGATGTAAGTGAGTTTAACACCTGGAGGGGAAAGTTCAAACCATCCCTACCTGCATGTGGTCATCCCAATCTGGATTGGGCTCTCACGCTTTTACTTGCGAGTAAAAAACAAGGGAGTATCAGTTGCATGTTCCATGTTTAACACAAAATACAATGGTTCAATAATGCGATAATAGATACAAAAAGTCCCACCACAACCTTCCCCAGCCTGCCATCCTTCAGATGTGTTTGAACTACAATGTCCATCATCCCCAGTGAGCACCATGGCTGAGGATGATGGGGTTGGTAGTCCCAACACACCTAGAGGACACCAGTTTGGGGGAAGCTGATCTACCAAGTAAAGACATTAACATAAAAATCAGTGAGATAAAATGACCATGGGCAGTATCCTATTTGACACTAGCACAAATGCAGATTACATTGGGTCTGTTCAGACAACACACGAAGCCATGGTTAGGCTGCTAACCCTTTGGCCGTGTTCGGATGACACTTTAGGCAACAGAGGAGGGAATAGAGTGCACAGTACCTTATTTCAGAGGTACTCCCCACACTACATGTTGCCCCTCCCCGTTGCGTGACTGAAAGTCCCAGAGTCCTCCTGGGCGGCTGGTGCTCCTCCCTCCCTCCTCAGTCCTCCTGGCCCTATACCATCATGCATTGTGAGTTCTGCCAGCTGTAGAGGCAGAACTCACAATTTTGCCTCTACAGAGCTTTCAGCTGCTCCTGCCAGAGAACTCTATGGCTTTCTGGAATAGTGCACTTGACGGCAGAGATCACACACACAATGTTGATCAGTGGGTCTCCAGATAAGCATGGAGCAGCCCGTTGTTTTCCCCCATTGTTTAATTCCAGAAAACAATGTACTGTGAGTTGTGTGCCCATTGTGTGTTGCCCCCACCCCCCAGATAGCACAATAATCAACACAATGGACGATTGCCTCTTTACCCCCATCCCGTTGATTATCATGTTGTCTGAACCCAGCATTTTGCAGCAAATGTGACCATGTTTAAACTGTGGTTCTGTAGCCACCACCTTGGTTAGGAATGGTTCACATGATACGCTATGTCATGGTTCATGTGACACACTAAGCCATAACGTTTAGCTCAAAATGCTTAACCACTGTGGCTTAGCGTGTTGTCTGAACAGGGTCATTTCACTAGTGTACACAGCCCTAACTCAACAGCAATAGTGTTTGCTGGTGTGACAGGTTTTCCACTAGAGGTTGCTTACACTAGCACAACGTAATTTATGGTAATGCTAGTGTTGAACAGAATAATAACTAAATTATACTAAATGTTACATTGGTGGTGGTGAAACAAAAATTATGATGGGTGCAATTTATTTATTTATTTTAAATATTTACAGGGCAGTAGCCCTTCGAAATATAAGCATTTCTTGTACTTTCGTGGAGACTTCAGAAGCAAACATCATGAACACAGATGGCAGCAGTGAACCCAAACAGGAAAAGGAGTTTCTATTTTAAAAAAAGGAACAGAGACTGACAAGACAAAATTGGAATGGCTGCAGGCATCAAAACAGTAGTTTTTCAAGGTTAACTGGTATCATTCAGAGGCTGGAATATATAAACTTCATAAAGCCTTCAGCAAAAGAAACCTTGAAATAAGCAGTTAAAAGTGAAAGATTGGAATTAGAAAGTTTAAATATAAATCTTAATAACAAGCCTTAAGCATCGTTTTGCAATTAACAATTAGGGTTGGATCCAACATCCCTCCAGGCAGATTTGGGGGTCATGAAGGAGGTTGCATGGATTCCGTGTTCACCAGGATTCCCTATTCCTAGGGCAGAACCACGCTGTTGGATCCTTAATGAGATAAATCTGACAATAATATTTATTCGTTCTGTTTGCATCTGCTTGATTTCTGATTTATAGAAATAGATTATTTTGTTAATGTTACTAGCCCCCTTAAGGCCCTAAATTTGGTAAAAGAGTGGGAAATAGAGATATTTTAAATAACGAAACAAATATCCAATTCCACGGCTTTTGCTTGATTGTTTATTCTAATTAAAACCCTAAAATGTATAATAACTTTAAAAACAGATACAGTGCAGCTTGCAGCAGCTTCACTGTATACATATCTACACTAAATTATACATTACATGAAAATCGATGGCACGTTATTACCATCATTTCCCATAGTCGAGACATAGAGCTGGAAGCAGATGCTTCAACCTGACCTGGCCCCCGTGATCCACAGAGCTGAAAGGGTGCTTGGAAAACTGTGGATTTACAACCTGGATACATCCTCAGGTTTCTGCATTCAATTTAACATTTGAGTTGTTTACTACTTGGCGTTAGGGGACAGGATTGTGGCTTTTTGGTGAGTGTGTCTACATGGAGGGAGGGTGCCTGTACGCTGAATCCAAACTTAGTCATACTTAAAATAGATGCATTGAAATGGGACTGTTTAGTCATAAGTAACTTAAGTGCCACCGAGTTCCATAGATCTAGTCCAATTATGATTAAGACTGAATCCAACCCTCCAATAATTACACTGTCATTCCTTATTTCATGTCATGCAAATACTTGCGTGTAATGTTCAGTGGAATTTGCTGAGGTAGAAACTAAATGTCAAGGTGCACCATAATGCTGCAACAAGAGATCTAATTCTGCAGATTGCATTTATGTGAGTAACAGGCCAGATCTATACCAAGCAGGATATGACACGTTGAAAACTGTTTAAAAACCGTATATGGAGTGTGTCCTGGGCCCCAACAGTTGTCACTTGCACAGTGTTGGATTTAAGCTTTTATTTTATATTAGCCATGCTAGTCCTGGAAACACCTTGTTAGTATTAATCCAGTATACCAACAGGATTTATTCAGCTTTCTTGGGATCCATTGAGTTTTCCCTGTTGAAACCTACACAATGAAAACAAATATAAAAACTTGTCATTAAGATTTTCAAACACCTGTTAACACACAATAATCTGTGTTTGTGGAAATGCAACAAAAATGAGTGTTTAGTTGTGCAGATGCAGGGATTTTATGAGTATAACAGTAAGTGGCTTTAATTATCACCTAGCAATCATTAACATGACCGTTAGTGCTTAAGCGTGCACTGAAAGCAAAGATGTCCGCACATTTTCTACTCTTTCCAAGGACCTCAGGGTAATTCAGATGGGTCTCCTAATTCATATTTTATGCTAACTACAATGCTGTGAAGTAGGCTACACTGAGAAACAGTGACTGGCCTGAGGTGACCGATGAGCTTCATGGCTTAGTGAAGATTTCAGCCTGGACTTCCCCAGTCTTAGTTCAACGCTAACCACTATGCCACATTTGCTGTCTCCTTAACACGTTTCAGGTGTCCACAGCACTTCATGTAACATTGTGCCAATATTTGTCAAGGTAAGCCAATATTCGCCCTGTATTTCTGATGGGAATGGAGGGGGAGCGGAAAGAGGTTGTCACAGGGATGCTCCAGGCCACACTCAAAGCACTTTTAAAAGGGAGGAGTAGAGAGAGGCCAAATACAGCCTTTTAATATAATAATACATTTGCACCCAGCTCCTATATTTGCATTGTTTATTAGGGGAAAATAGGCCTGGAGAACTCTTCTTCTTCTTCTTCTTCTTCTTCTTCTTCTTCTTATTATTATTATTATTATTATTATTATTATTATTTATTTATTTATTTATATAGCACCATCAATGTACATGGTGCTGTACAGAGTAAAACAGTAAATAGCAAGGCCCTGCCGCATAGGCTTACAATCTAATAAAGTCATAGTAAAACAATAAGGAGGGGAAGAGAATGCAAACAGGCACAGGGTAGGGTAAGCAGGCACAGGGTAGGGTAAAACTAACAGTATAAAGTCCGCACAACATCAAGTTTTAAAAGCTTTAGGAAAAAGAAAAGTTTTTAGTTGAGCTTTAAAAGCTGCGATTGAACTTGTAGTTCTCAAATGTTCTGGAAGAGCGTTCCAGGCGTAAGGGGCAGCAGAAGAAAATGGATGAAGCCGAGCAAGGGAAGTAGAGGCCCTTGGGCAGGCGAGAAACATGGCATCAGAGGAGCGAAGAGCACGAGCGGGGCAATAGTGTGAGATGAGAGAGGAGAGATAGGAAGGAGCTAGACCGTGAAAAGCTTTGAAGGTTAACAGGAGAAGTTTATATTGGATTCTGAAGTGAATTGGAAGCCAATGAACGCTTGTCATATTTCAATTACATTCTATGTATGCTGGACTTCTAATGAGATGCTTGTTGTTCTTGGACGACAAATAAACTGTAGAGGCCCCATCTACTCTGTTCAACTTCTAGTCCTCTCACACTAAGAAACCCCCCCCCTTCCCTTGGGATGATCTTTGTGGTTACTCTGTAAAATCCTTCTTCAACTTGGTACCTTCCACACATGTTGCACTACAACTGTCATCATGCCCATCCAGCACTTCTCACTGGCCATGTTGAGAACAATTAGCACTAATTCGATTTAAACTTTGGTTAAATTTGTAAGACAGGGATATACCATAAATGTCACTGCTAACTTAAAATGCTAGTGAAAATCATAGCTACAAAATTTCTACTGTGCTTCTGTTACTTTCATTAGAGACCAGCACTGATGGCTTTGAAAACTTTCCTTAAGGCAAGTTTTAGAAATCACATTGCATATCTAACAAAAAGATTACCATCACATTCATCACCAACTGGTCACCAGAGACAAAGACAGCAAGTGTTTAACAAAGAAGAATGAAAAGCTTTGGTCAAATTAGACATAGGGAGGGTTCTACCTTTAACAGTGGCCTAGAAATCACTTAAAATGCATTTAAAACATATAGCACACTGAACAAATTACTTACCAGTAAAATGCTCAGACTTTCAGAACAGCCCTGTAGTTAGGGAATGCACCAGGGACCGGTCAGGATCTAACTCATAACAAAATAAATGTTTTCCTGAAATACTAACACAGAAGAATATAAAACTAAAGAGGCAACCTCTCCCATGTATTCACAGAAAGAGGTCTTTGTGGTCTGTTGTGCTCTGCTCCTCCTCCTGCTGCTACAAAACATCCTATCACATTGTATTGTAATTCACAGGCTTTGATACTAATTGCTGCAAAACCTATATGCTAATAGTTCATGCAAATTTTATTTAAAACGAGAGGTTTCATAATAATGCATTGGTACCTTCGAGTAAGGTTACTCTTTCCTGCTTGCAATAAAAAACAATCTTATACAAAACAACATGACTTCCCCCCCTCCCCAAAGATGTCCTGAGAAGATGGAAGGTTATTGCTGGAGGATTTTAACATGTTTTCCTCTGAACTGGAGCTGGGGGGTTGTATAGGGCTAAGCATTCTGATCCGACTAGTGTCTGGAAATTCAGATCTGGAGAAGATGTTGACCATCTGCCTACAATTCATCACAGACCAGCTATTTAGATCTCTGTTTAAATGTTTGTTTTAGGTGAGAATACCAATAATGCATTTTTGTGCAGCTGGTATATACATTCATACTGTGAGTGTCATCAGACAAGTGGTTTATCGCACGCTCGTGTTTTATCCCATTCACATTTTTTCACTGCTCTTTTCAATGATGCCGGCTGCCTGCCACGCGTCTCCCACTCCTTCTGTTTTTCTTTCCGCCTCAAATACAACTCCAGTAAATCCGATTTTTTGGGAAGCAAAATGTGCTGCCATTTCCTGTGTGCAGGAAAAGCAGCGCAATAAAATGCCCACTGAATGCGCCACATGGTCATTGATTACCCTGTGTGAAATAAGAGGAAGCATCATGGGACAGAAGCAGGGGTGGGGGGAAGTGATGGTAAGGAAACACGATCCCCTCCCCCATCTGAGGATATTCTGTGTTTAGAGACCAGTGTTTTCTTCTTTGGAAGCCAGGAGGAAGTCTTCGACTTAACTGCATGGGAGCCTTTGGGGATTGTAGTGCATATCAAGGGAGAGTCCTTCCTTGCCCCTCCCTAGCAATCAGCAAAATGCTTTCAGGAAAATCAGGGGTTAAAAATGTGGATGACGTTGTAGTTTAGCTCATAGTTCTATGGCTTGCCTAGTTTGGTGTGACACACATAATTATTGTTAATGCTTTGGCATTTACAGCATGCAGTTCTTTGGAACTTCAAAGCAGGGAGTAGCAGTCTATAGGTGTTATGTTTATCCAACCTGCCCTTAGAACAGATGAGATAGCAGACATTTGCACTATAAGATACCTTCTTCATCTCTAGGGAGATTTGCTCCTCACTATTTAAAGTGAATTCATTTTACTTTTGGCCTCTTCTCATTTCCGTGCTGCCAAACTTTGAGTGTGGTTGGTTAAACTGCATCAGCATATAAATATCTTTGGCATTGATAAGCAGGGTGTCCTCATCTCACACATAAATAGGTTGAAGAGTCTCGCCTGGTTGTGGGCTGCAGCTTTTGTATGGACAATGTCAGCAGAAAGAAAGAAGCAGATGGGGAGCAAATTGCACAAAGACAACACCCATGATGGCCAACTTTCAGGTTTCATGGGAGATTTCCTTCTGTGTACATGTTTGATTTGCAATGCAAATTGCATATCATCATTTTGCTATTCTGCTTCCAAGAGCTGGAAACAAATTAGATTGTCCTGCTATGCAATTTTTTAAAAGATGACTACCTTCTGCAGATTTTTTTTTTTTTACAGCTCCTTTGACCAGCATGTAGAATTTGGTTTAGATACCTTCCAGTATCGTCTTCCCCAACCCGGTGGCTTCCAGATGTTTTGATTATAGCTCCAAAAACTTTTCTTTTTCCTAAAGCTTTTAAAACTTGATTTTGTTCTGACTTTATACTGTTAGTTTTACCCTACCCAGTGCCTGTTTGCATTCTCTTCCCCTCCTTATTGTTTTATTATGATTTTATTAGAATGTAAGCCTATGCAGCAGGGTCTTGCTATTTACTGTTTTACTCTGTACAGCACCATGTACATTGATGGTGCTATATAAATAAATAAATAAATAAATAATAATCAGGCCACACTGTCTAGGGATGATGGAAACTGTAGACCAACACATCTGAAGGGCACCAGATCAGGGAAGGCTGGTTCAGCATATTGCTTCAGTTCTTCCAAATAATCTCATTGCTCTGCTCGATTTTCCCCTTTACTGTGATCTTTTATTTGTGGCACCATATTACTTGCAATACTATGAGGATCAAGCTACATTAAACACATAGTGTGTAGTTGAGGGTTTCATTGTTTTTTATTCATTGGAAAGAATGCAGGGCCCCAACCCAGATTGGAAAGATCACATGGAGGCAGGTGGGATTTAAATCTTCTACCCCAGCAATGCGTTTTATGAAATCCCCCCTCTGCACAGGGCCTAGAAGAAGGGAAATGCCTCCAAGGATTCCCCCCATCTTTTATAGCCCCTGTGTAGTGGAGAGAAAGTGGCTGGAGGGAAAACTTTAAACCTCCTCTACCTCCGTAGAGTTGTCCCGATCTGGATAAGGGACCTATGTGCAGACTTCTGAGTAAAAAAAAGCGAAGAAAGCATTAGCAGAACACTATGGGCTCCATCACACCTATTCCCCCCCCCTTGTTTGCCTCTGCGATTTCCACCTCTGTTTCATTAGTGTGTCAAGCAAAAGGTCCCTTTCACGTGTGTCTGTGGTATCACCACTGTATCGGTGAACTCTCCTTTTGCTTCTTTGCTTTCCCACTCCACTCTGCCCCACACCTTTTCCTTCCCCTTCCAGTTCATTGGTTCTTATCGTTGAAGAACATTGTGATGGATGGGCACCTTTCCCTCCCCCCTTGCCCTGGCTTTGTTGTCTAGCATTTTACCAATTTAACATCCAATCATTTCTATGGCCAATGAGAGTCGGTTGGAGAAGCAAATGTCTGTTCAACTGAGTCAGCACAAGCCTGTTTGTTCAACATGGCATGCTGGAGGAGGAGAACACCTCTGCCCTCCTCTCATCAGCAAGACCTCCCTTCAAAGCAAACCCCGCCCCCCAACATAGCATGAGGATGGCAATATACGGGGGTGGGGCTGGAAGGGCGCTTTAATCCCACATGGAGGAAATAAACTGGACTTTCCCCACTCTAGGAAAACACAGAAAATGGAGGGAAAGGGGCGAGATAACTGCAGGGCAGGCACAACGTCATGTGAGTACCGCACTGCAAAACAGCAAACCAGGCATGACGAGAGTGTGATAAAACACTGGTGTGATGGAGCCCTATATATTGAATGTAACATGTAGTCATTTAACCTCTACTGCAGCCTTTTCCAACCTGGGCCTTGCAGATGTTATCATCCAGCTGGGTTCAACTGCTCCCATAATCTCCAGCCAAAATGCCCATGGCTGAGGATAATGGGAGTTGTAGTTCAACACTACCGCTAGGCACTAAGTTGGGGAAGGCTGATCTAAAAAAATAAGGGTTTATTAACATAATAATTGAAAGAATCGGACTATATATTTAAGATGAAACACAATTATAGTAAATCTTAAATGGGGAGAGCAAAAGGTTATGGTTGGCACAAAATAAATATTAAAGTCTCTTATACTTTCATGTAAACTACAGAAACAAACATCATGAACACAGATGGCAGGAACAAACCCAAACAGGAAATGAAGATTCTAGTTTTAAAGATGAACAGAGACAGGCAAGACCAAAATAGAATAGCTAAAGGCAACAGTGAAGTAGTTTTTCAAGATCAACTGGTATCACTTCATAGAGCCTTCAGCAAAGGAAGCCTTGAAATAATCAGTTAAAAGTCGAAGATGGGAATTAGAAAACTTAAAATAGAATTCTTAATAACACGCCTTTGGCACTAACTGTACAACTAACAATTAATGTTCCACGTTTGCTAAACCCATTTATTTGAACTGTTAGTAACTGCTTGCTCCAGATGATCCAACCTTCTGAACTGAGGTGGGTTGCTTCTTGTGAGAGGGTGTTTTTCCCCTGTTGTGGTACCTAGACTTTGGAATATCCTACTTGAGTGGCCGGACATCTTCTTTGTTCATATTTAGGCACCAAGAAAATGCTTGGGGCGTTGTTTTATTATTTTTATTATTTGTTTTATGATAACAGGGTATTTTACTCGCTGTCTAGGATTACATGTTATCAGCTCCCTAGGAGGCTTAGATTTGGTAGAAAAGTGGGATATATAACTAGCTAATTACCTAATTCCATCCCATATGTTTGAGATGGTTTATAATAATTAAAACCATAAAATGCATAACTTTAAAAACAGATACAGTGCAAGCCTGCAGCAGCCTTACCCTATGCACATCTCCACTCAATTAAACATTACATGAAAATTGATGGCACTTATATTACCACCACTTCCCGTTGTCGAGATGTGGAATTGGAAGGGGATGCTTCAACCTGACCTGATCCCCAGTGATCCCCAGAGTTGACAGGACAGACTGTCTATTCTTTGAGGCTGGCTTTTCAGCCCGAGTACAGGGTTGTTTAGGCTAAATGAGTGCTTCAAGTTCCAATATATAGCACCCAATTGGAAATCTGTGAATTCATGAGTACTTGCAAGTCCTCAACTCTCTGCATTCAACATTTGAGTTTGCTGCAAAGTGACAGGATTCAGGCTTTTTGGCGTGTGTGTGTAAAGAAATGTTACGTATCAAACCAAAGAAATGACAGATTAGACGTGCAAAGGATTAGCGTGTTAGCTTTGTTCTGTTATGGCTGGCTGCGGGATGCTGGAAATTGTAGGACATTTTTCTTTCTAACCCTTAATTAGAGTGACCATATGGAAAAAGAGGACACAGCTTCTGTATCATTACCAGTTGTATAGAAAAGGGCATTTCAGCAGCAGTCCTCCTTTTCATATGGTCACCCTAAATATAAATGTTTTGCCTGGAGTGCTAGTTGGACTAGCAAAGGCACACCTTACTTTAAATAATATCATGTTTGACATTTAAACTCTGTGTTGGGTATCTCCTGCACCAGGCGATTCCTGTAGAACAGCTTTTAGGGAGCTCAGTCATAATCATACAGTGAGAATTCAGAATATGTTATTTTTCATATTTATAAAAAGCTGGAAATAAAAAGGTAGCATAAAACATGTGTTACAGTAAGCAGTTTCCAAACTCACCTGGGAAGAGAGAAAATGTCTTCTAGAACAAGGCCATGACCTTTGTGGAGGCTTCCCCATCTTTATTAGTAATCATAATTAGGTTTTTTTTATCCCTGTAAAAAAAGTTCAGTAAAGCATATGTGGGTCTCTCCCTCCCTGCAATTTTATCTTTTATGTTTTCAGAAATCATACTTGGCAAAGAGGCTGAATAATAACAAGTATCCAATACTTGCTTAAAGGCAGCATAAGAGAATGACCATATGCCCCTGGAGAATTGGCTTTCTAAACACCCAAGGGGTCAAGTCCAGATCTAGAATTGGTAAGAACAGCTGTCCTCAACTTGAATTCCTCTGGATGTTTGGACTACAACTCCCAGCATTCCTGGCCATTGGCTATGCTGCCTGGGAATGATGGGAGTTGAAGTCCAAACATCTGGAGGATACCAGGTTGTCGAAAGCTGCATTAGAGGCTTCTTAATTAAAGTCAATATCCCTTGCAACAAAGTTCTATGCATTTTGACACAGAAGTTCCACTGAGTTCAGTGGGGATTACTCCCAAATAAGTGTGTATAGGATTGCAGCCATAATAGGTCTATTCATTATTTATTTATTTATTTATTTAAATTGATTTTTTTTTAACTGCAGAGAATGCTACAGCTGCTTCAAGCACTTCATGAAAGGCAGTGTGTAGAATCCTTCAGTATCCTTCTCTTTGAATGAATTTGTGAAGTATTATCACCACCTTGTGGTATACTGCATGTTATATCTGTTTCATTTTGACAATTCATAAGTTGAAAACAATACTCTTTTAAAAGAAGGCTGAATCTACATGTCACTTCTTCAAACATGTTTTTTTTAAAAAAACCAAAAGCATTTTATTAGGGCCAAAATGGATGTGATGATGGAGATATGTAAATAATTCTTATTCTTTTTACATTTTTTTTCTCAAATTGCATCTGTAGGGAGACCTAATCCATATTAGGAGCACAGCACAGGGGAGTGTGTGAGTGTGTGTGTGTGTGTGTGTGTGTGTGTGTGTGTGTGTGTGTGAGATCAGTCCCCTGATGAGAATCCCCTTCTAAAGCCACTATTTGTTCTTATAGGAAAAACGTGTATATGAATACATTCCACCCCCTAGCCAGAGCAAATAATATATGTGTGTGTTTTAGAGAGAATTTTTATCACCTACTGCCCTATTACAGATTAGCACACACGCACAGCTGTTATTTGGCCAAAAAAATAAAAAAATAAAAAAGTGGCTCCAAAATCAATATTAGTGCAATATCTTCATTAGCCCAACCAAAATATCAAAAAAGTGCAAGCTTTCAAGATCTTCAGATCTCTTCATCAGACAAGATGTTATAAAAGCATGTGGGGGCGGCATAGAGGAGGGAAAATAAATCTAACATGATGAAGTCAGTGCTTGCATATTCAGAGTCCAGAGCTGGAGTGGAGGTCTCTGCAGGTCATATGCAAGAAAAATAAAAATATTAGCACCCACATTTTTCAAAATATAGAATCCAGCTGTTCTATGAAGCGTTTTCTTTCCTAGGTGAAGCACATGGGTTCCTTTTACTGGTGGACCACTGAGAGAAAGAGGCAGTCTTTAAAGCAGGTGATAATTTTAGATGCTGTTCTAGGTTAAAAAGAAGAAGAAAAGAAAGCATATTGAAAACCAATTGGGTAGCTTTACCTAGTAGTTAGAGGGGATAGACCCTCAGAGAATAAAGTCCCAGCTACTGTGGGTATAAGTGGAACAGCTAAATTGGGTATTCTTGAAGTCTCACAAAATGCAAAGGTAGCTGAGTTGACTATAGGTAAAATTCCAAACGTTTAAGAATGTAATTCTATGAGCAGTTTCTTGAACTCAGCAGGGTTTACTTCTGAGAAGATATTTATAGAATTGTACTGTAAGTGGAACAACAGACAGAAGAGGCAGGGTTTTTTTCCTTGTCCTGGTCATTTATTTTTAATCCAAATCACCTCAAGCTGCTTTTCCCCCTATGTTGAGAAAAGATACAGACATTGCTGTAAGGATATTGTATATTATTCTAAATTATCTATTTATACTTCAATAGATTTGCTGTTAACCTACTTTTATTTTTAAGCTAGCATCAAAAGAAATGGTACATTTCTTAGCTTGTTTATTTAGTTATTTAGATTTTTTAGGCCGCCTTTCAGTGTAGAACCCTCTCTAAGCAGCACTACCTGTGAATCCTAACTTTTTTTGTGCTGATAAAAGGTGTAGTTTGGCAATGTTATTTCAATATCATTTGCTGTGCTACGCAAATACTGTCACAAGCTGTCTCCTATTGTACTCATAGAAGGGAAACCAATAAGATCTAAATAGCATAGCTGTTATTCTAATCTGGGTCTGAGGCCTGTTTCACACTGTTGTCTTTTATTTTAATTCATAATGCCTGGGATTCATTATGTACATAACTCAGAACCCTTGTGAAAACTTCATCTTCTAAGAGCCTTCCCAGTGCTGTTTCTGCTGGCATGCTGCTAAGCATTTGTCAAGCGCTAATAGAAACTGACATGCAGAAGAATCAGCAAATTTCATTTCATTTCCTGCAATAGCCTTCAAAGAGTTGCATTTTCACCTTGACCCATCCTTATCTTTAAAGTCCAGTCTTTCCGCTTTGGCATGTTTGAATGCCATTAATTTGCCCCAGATTAGCCCAGCCGTATGCTTCTCGGACCAATTTAATTTGTATGTGAGTTGGGTGGGTGGGAGCAGGTGAGGGCAAGATAGCAATCAAGCAATGAGAAGGGAGAAGATTATGGTGGTGAAAAACACACCCCTTGCCCTGTACTTAATTCATATGCTACCACATCCTGGTCTTTCAGCGTCAATGTTGGCCCAAGCCTTGTTTGATTTCTGTAGTTAGTTGTAAGAGTACTCAATTAGGTAAAGTATCATCGAGATCTTAGGCTGCAATCCTATACCTATATCTGGGAGTAAGTCTTATTGAACTCAAAAGGACTTCCCTCTGAGGTTCATCAGATGAGCGTTTTATTGCACACTCGCTCTGTCCACTCATGGATGTGCGAGTGTTCTTTATACGACGTCATCCAGCTCCGGCTCCTTATGCTCATTTTTCTGTCATAAAATAGACCCCCCAAAATCTGGCTTTTTAAAAAAACCACGAATCTGCCATGAGTGACCTTCTGCTGGGTGCAGGAAAAGCAGCGTGATCAAATTGCCCCCTGAATGGTCCACGTGATCTTTGTTTACTTCCTCTTTCCTGGCTGGGATGAGAGAGGAAGTAATGAAGAACAGAAGTGGGGGCGGAGAAGCGACGGTAAGGAAATGTGATTCCCCCCTCCTGTGTGATGATGCTCTCTGAGTAGGTATGCACAGGATTGCACTGTTGATGACCTAATGCTGAGGAACCAAATGAAGTGCATGTGGAAAGGTGAGAAGAAGGATTTGTAATTGTCTTCTACAATATTATTTTACTTATGTATATGGAGGACCCAAATCCTTGATCAATTGTAGATTAACTGACTAGTTTCAGTAAAACATTTACCTCCATGGTAGAGCTTGTGCACTGCAATGGAATTTTATTATTTACTTTTTAATTATTTACAAATTATTTACACAATTTGTAAATTATTTATAAAATATTTACCTTTTTATTATTTACAAATAGTTCAAGAATATTCAGTTATTCATACATGCATTCATGCATTTATTTTTTAAATGTATAAGTTGCTTTTTGGTGATAGCTTCCAAAGTGGCATATGTGAAGGAGATGCAGCCTCCGCACTCCCCTTACAAGGTAGGCCTGGGCCAAACACCCAACAACCCAGCAGCCCATCTCCCCACAGCCAGCCAACACTGGACTTAGGCCAGTAGAGCAGGAAATAACCACATCAAATAAGGCTAAAAGTGGTTTATTAAAAAAGGTTAAAGCTTTTAAGGCTAGGAATAGGGGGAATGGAACAAGGTAAAACAAACAACAGACTAAAATTTAGCAGCGAGGCAATAAAATCATTAAAAGGTCATAAAACTTAATAACACAGACAAGTGGTTCCTCAGAGCTACTCGAAGCAAGACCTGGCTACCTGCACCCTAACTGGAACACAGGGGTCTCTTCCTGAGTCAGATGATGGACCTTCATGACAGCCTAGGGGCCATAGGACAGACAAAGGCTGAGTTTGGGCAACACACTAATCAATGGTTGTTTCCCATTCTGTTCCTATTGTAACCCTTGGGTCGGTACCCAGGGCCGGGTTCTATGTCTAGGGGTTGTTTGTTTTTCCCTTAAGGTTAGCTCAGGCTCAAGCCCCCACCCAGGAAACCTGGGACACCAATTTAGAGATGTCTGAGTAGCAACCTCACCCACACACCTGAGGTATAAGTACTGGTATTTATTCAGTTTGACAACAAGCAACAAAAATAGAACATGGGAAACAACCTTTTGATTAACACATTTCCCTCCCAAGGTCTAGGTAGGCCGATGGAAGCCTGTGTCCTTTAGCCTTATTCACAAGCCCAGGAGACAGTGAATGAATAGGGATCCTCCAGGCATGCAATAAGGTGGATGGTAGGTGGCAGCAACCGGAACTGGGGTGCGCTGCAAAGAGAACTGATTCAGTAGGCCCAAACCAGGAACTGGGGTGCGCTGCAAAAGAGAGCTGATTCAGCAGGCCCAAACCAGGAACCACCTCCAACACTAACAATGTCAAAGTTCAGCTCCTCCTTCTGCAGCAAGAGACTGTTGCATGCACAACACTGTATGCAAATGAGCTCCTTCATGTTAGGGCATGTTTTCCCTGCTCCCCCCCACCGGGTGGCGTGTACTCATTTCTCTACTGCTTTACACTATTACCCCCACCCCCAGTTGATTAGCGTGTCGTCCGAACTCAGCCAGTGGCTTCAGTTGGCTAACTCATCTTATCTAGGGTGACCATATCGAAAAGGAGGACAGGGCTCCTGTATCTTTACCAGTTGTACAGAAAAGGGAATGTCAGCAAGTGTCATTGGTATGCATGTCGCACCTGGTGAAATTCCCTCTTCATCACAACATTTAAAGCTGCAGGAGCTATACTGCAGCTATACTGTGACCAGATTCAAATGAGGACAGGGCACCTGCAGCTGTAACTGTTGTGTTGAAGAGGGAATTTCACCAGGTTCTCTGTATATGCAAATGACACCTGCTGAAATTCCCTTTTCAATACAACTGTTAAAGATACAGGAGCCCTGTCCTCCTTTTCATGTGGTCATCCTGTCTTATCTCCACAGCTTGGGCTGGTGGGGCAATTGGCTCCACCAATCTGAGAGTACCCAACTCCTTGACTTCCCCCCTCCCTCCTGAAGGGAAAAATGATCTCACCAACTCAGCTGAAGTCCATCTTCTCATTAATGGTGACCTTGAGTCCTTGGCTGTTCCAACGCTCCTGATAATGGCCCAGGTGGTGTTTACTGGTGAAGCTGTCATTTAGAACAACTTTGTAGGAAATGCCACAGCCATTTCCCCATGTTCTTCAAAGTATACAGTAAAAATATAAATAGCAAGAGAGAGACAGAGAGAAAGACCTACAAAAGAAATTAAGAGAAAAAAACGTTGAAAAAATACATTTTTTAAAAAACAAACTATTTGGTTTGGGAGTATCTTTCCAGACTGCCTGCCTAAATGAGGTGGTCCTCACTAACTTCTGAAAAACTCAAAGAAAGGGCCTCCCAGGGAAGGGAGTTCTAAGGTGCGGGTGCTATAACCAAAACGGCCCTGTCTCACATAGGTACCAATAATATTACAGGTAGCAATGGAATGCCAAGCATAGGTCCCTTGGCAGATCATAATGGGTGAGCAGATTTATTTATTTATTTATTACATTTCTATACCGCCCAATAGCCGGAGCTCTCTGGGCGGTTCACAAAAATTAAAACCATTCAAAGTATAAAACAACAGTATAAAACCATAATATAAAATACAATATAAAAGCTCAACCAGATAAAAACAGCAGCAATGCAAAATTACAAATTTAATACACCAAGTTAAAATTTATTGATAGACTCTTAAATTGCTGGGAGAATAAAAAGGTCTTCACCTGGCGTCTAAAAGCATATAATGTAGGTGCCAAGCGAACCTCCTTAGGGAGCTCATTCCACAGCTGAGGTCCCACAGCAGAGAAGGCCCTGCTGTGTTCATTGTTTAAATACCATTGTTAGTATCCAATGTTAATCTTACATGGAGTATATCCATTGAAATGAATGAGATTTAAGGATGAGTAGTTTAAGATCTATAAAAGGACTTATTGATGAGGACCTTTTGATTTTCTTTCACTGAAGGTTCCAGCTATAAACTGACAAAACTTACCAAAACAAATTGGAATGCTCTCATCCAAAGCCATAGAATAACGTTCTGCCCTTTTAAAGGCACACATAATACTTCCTATGTAAAGAAGAAGGTAACTGGACATTAAAAGAATCAATCCAGGTATACTTCCATTTAATCCTACAGAGTACAATACAGCCTTGGAGCTCAGTGGCCTTGAAAGATGACCCAAATTCCACGTGGAAATTGTGCATGGTACGCTCGGGCACATCCATCCCCTTGTTTCACTGTATAAGCATATGCGATTTCAAATTACCCTTCTTTTTCTGCACCGGTGCCTTGAAAGGCCTGCAACAAAGGTCAATGATCATTTGATCAGACTTCAGCTGACAAGCCAAGAGGAATCCGGCCTTTAAAGGAACTGAACTGAGAATCATAGGGCTTTGCAGCTACACAACCAAATTACTCACTCCGATGCAGTATTTCAGAGTTGCCTCTGTGTTCCCTAGACTGTATGAAAAATATCTTTTCTCCTCCCCCCTAATCCACTGTCTAATCTAAAGTGACATACCTGCAGGGCTTGAGAAGCAGGCTGGCTCCTCACGCTGGTGAGCTTGGAGTTATTTTACTGATGCCTTCATGCTAAGGAGCGCATGCCCCACTTTCTCCAGTTTATAAAAACATCAGCAGCCCAAGCAGTATTTCAGCCTTCGTAACCTGGGACCCTTCAGATGTGCTGGACTAGGTTAGTATCTGATTAGGGTAACCATATGAGAAGGAGGGCAGGGCTCCTGTATCTGTAACAGTTGTATAGAAAAGGGAATTTCAGCAGGTGTCATTTGTATATATGGGGAACCTGGGGAAATTTCCTCTTCATCACCACAGTTAAAGCTGCAGGTGCCCTGCCCTCTTTTGTACCTGGTCATTCTAGAATAGCTCCTGCAGCTTTAACTGTGGTGATGAAGAGGGAATTTCATACAAACGACACCTGCTGAAATTCCCTTTTCTATGCAACTCTTAAAGATACAGATGCCCTGTCCTTTTCCATATGGACTCCGTATCTTATTGTACCCATGCGCTCGCAGGCAGTATCCAGCAGGGCAATTCCGCCTCCACACTCGTGGTAGCAAAGGCTTGCGCAATGGGGCTTTCACTCTTCTAAAAATAACCCTGGAAACAAGCAGAAACACTCATTTCCAGAACAGAGCAGGTCAGCGAAGCTCACATAAGGAAGCTCTGGTGACCTGTCCTAATCTGGAAATGAGGGTTTCCACTCATTTCCGGGGTCATTTTTTTAGAAGTGCAAAAGCCCCATTGCATAAGCCTTCACTCTCGCAAGGTCTGAGGTGAAGTAGCCTTGCTGGATCCTGTAACCATTATCCCCAGCCAGCCTGACAGATCTGTGCTGGCTGTGGATATTTGGAGCTGTAGTCCAACACATCTAGAGGACTCTGGGTTGGGAGAGGCTGCAGCAGCATTCTTCATTACATATAAATGCCTTCCCGTAATTGAGCAGAACAGGAGAAGGAAACAAAGCTGCAGAAAGAAATAAAACCCAGCAGATTTATCTGTATCTAGTGTATTTGACTGCTTCTGTCGCCAGTTGCTTGGCCTATTGCTCCTGATGGAGTCTATACAACATTCTTTCGTGAGCCTTGTTGGTTGTTTTCTGTCCTACACACAGGTTTCCACCTTGTATAGTAACTGGGTTATGCTTTCCTCTGCAGTGGCAAGACTAAGTGGGGGAAAGGTATTGAAAAACCATCACCTGGTGCATTTATCTTGTGCACTGATTCGCACCTGATTTCTGTATCATCTCATGTGCATCACTGATAAGTGTGCAGGGATGTGCAAAATTGGAAAAGGAGTGGGAAACCGTTGAAAAAAAAGCATCTGTAAAAAAAAGAGAAAAAAAGGAGAGGGGCCAGGGAACCAAACTATTTATTTATTACATTTCTGTACCTCCCAATAGCAGAAGCTCTCTGGGTGGTTCTTAAAAATTTAACTACTCAATTTGTTATGCTATTCATTTTCCCAATGAAGCTTTTTAACATGAAAAAGCAGCTATGAGTGGCTGCAAGATTGAATGGACTTCTCTCTCTCTCTTTAACAGCATATGCAGAGTTTTTTAACTGACCCCAGAATAGTTGTTTTAAACTGATATTGTCTGTTTTTGTTTCTATTTTATGCGTTTTATGGTTTTAAATTTTGTATATTTGTTTCTAATGTTCACTGTTTTTAACTTTTGTAAACCGCCCAGAGAGCTTCGGCTATGGGGGCGGTATATAAATGTAATAAATAATAATAATAACAACAATAACTCATGGTTGATTATTGTGTCATCTGAACATGTCCAGAGAGTACTATCAGTGAGTACTATCAGCTGGAAATGGATATATTCAATTTGCAAAATTGAGGCCCTCCTGTAAGCTCAGCAAAAGAAACAGATATTGTATTTATTGAATTTAAATTCAAATAAGAACTTGCAATAACTTAAGTAATCTCCCTTGAATTTTAGAAAACTTCTAAAATTTACTCAAGGCATGACCCTCTGGTTCCTTTCTTTTAATTTCATTTTTTTTTAAATCATCTTTATAACCCTCACACAAATTTTCTTCATGGTCTTTCTCTCTGTGTATTCCTATTATTGAACTTTAGGACTACAGAATTTGGCAGGCTGTAAATTTTCAGACTCCTGCTCTAGGATTTGTTATATTTGTCAAAATTTGGCATTTGGTTACACACACACACACACTGTCACAACAAGAAACAATCTGCATTGTACACTGCGTTTCTGTTTAGTGACCTCTTGGGGAGCCAAGGCATAAACACAAAAGCATTTGTCTAAGCCTCTAAAGGCTTAAGGAGACACACTGTACATCCAAGAAGACAATACTAATATGGGCCTGTGGACATATGCCAAACACCCAGATTACCCATTAACAAAAACTCTTTAGGAGCTGGCCTCTGGGATTTCCTCAGGAAATAGAACAGGAGGAGGACAAGGATTATATATGCTTTTTAAAAACTTGCTTGCTACAGAAGATTTTTACTTTTTTGGTGGATGAAAATAAATAACTCACCCCCACCCTAGCCATAAAAGCCGACAGTAGGAAGAAAGCATGTTTAATTAATGCATTAATTTCTCCCACCCACATTCCACCAAATGTTTCATATAGGCATATAAATTGCTGCTGATACACTTCCATTGGTGCTAATAATTACAGCACAATGTCCCCATATTTGGAGTTTGTCTTAAAGCATTCATACAGTTGCTGTTGTGTTTAATCACATGGCTTGTTTGTTACACATGTGACAGCTTGTGCACATGTCATGGGTGAATTGCCTCTATCAGCAACAAGGCCTTAGATTTTCCTCGCAGTGCTATAAGAGGCCACGATCATTGTCATTTCCACACACTAATGAAACCTACAAGATCTCCTGTCAGGGGGAAGGTCCTCCGTCCCCAGACCATTATTTAGTCAAGCTCATAGAAAACGAATGAACGTGAACGGGCTTCCAGGGCTGAACTTGACCTAAAAGTGTGTGTGTGTGTGTGTGTGTGTGTGTGTGTGTGTGTGTTTATATGTTTGTTTTACTATCAGGCTTTCATATTGAGGGAAATTCTGTTTACCAGTTCACTTCCTGGGGAGAGAAAAGTTGTATTTTGCCCTGAAATTTGGATTGGGGACTTCAAATAAAAGCTCTTTATTCAGTCAGCTGCTCTTGAGCAATTTTCAGAGTGCTTTTTTGGTGCCGAAAGGGGCACTCCATAGCATAAGGTACAGAATTAGGAGGAACGGGTGGTGGTGGGAGAACAGCAGGCAGATTAGAGGCAGAGAGGATTGGAACAGAAGGGACGCCTTTAGGAAAAGCGGGTGGGGGGAAGCTTTGCTAAGGAAAACCGCTGGGAACTCCTACCTGCATTCAAAGACATTGTCTCAGAGAGCCATGAAATCAATACAACCAGTTAAAGCCAAGTCCAACATATTTATGGGTCAGTCTAAACAAAACAAGGATTTTCTTCCTCTTGAAATTTCTAGAGTTGAAGCTAGCTGGGCCTAACATAGCAATGAGTTCCAGGACCTGTAAGCAGGCATGTGTCTCATCCCATGGTGAATTTTTTTCACAAGTCTCTTCACATATATCATTGGTTGTGTGCTATCTCCAGTATTCGAAGCAATAAGCCTGTGTGCGCCAATTGCTGGGGAACATGGGTGGGAGGGTGCTGTTGCACCATGTCCTGCTTGTTAGCCCCTGGCCGATGTCTGGTTGGCCACTGTGTGAACAGAGTGCTGGACTAGATGGACCCTTGGTCTGATCCAGCATGATGTTTCTTATGTACTTATATTCTGGTATAGTCCTTGTTTTTGTTGTTGTTGCAAATGAAAGACAGTTGAATGAAGCTACATTTATGTGTGCAGAACAACTGCATTATGTAGTCTGAATTGCAACCTTTTAGAAATGTCTCTTGATTGCTCATCACTTGCTGTTGTACAGAACAGCAAGCGGGGGGGGGAGCTTAGAGGAATGCTATGACTTTTAAGATTTTTATGAAGCAGTCTTCCAAATATTCCACAGATTTCCACAAGGCCTTATTCATAAAATGTGTATTAGGATGACAGAAAATCATTTTACCTGATATGAGGCAGAAATATCATAATCAAATACTCAAAATTATTTGATTGTGCATGCCTATTGATAGTTACAGAAAAATATTAAAAGGTAATCTATTCTGTATACGTATAATCCCATTTATCTGTGGGCTGAAATGGTATTATAGATAGCAATAGTGCTCTATATTTAAATTCTATTATTCATATACCAATCATACTGCCAAGATAGTTCTACATAGTTAACAGGTCTTTACCTGCTTTTGCGAAATTCCATAATTATCATCCATAGGCCCATATGTATCAGCAAAATCAAAACTGGTCAGGCCAATGTGTATATAACTGCATATTTCTTGGATTGACATGAATCAGAACTAATGTTTACTCAATAACAAACAGATTAAGAAATTACTCTGCATTGCAGTTTTTTAAAAGATCTTGAATGAGATAGCTGTCAAACTTTAAAGAAAGCCTTTTCTCCAAAGCTTGGTAGGAATATGTAATGTTAGACTGTTTATTGTAGGAAGGAAATTTGTGGTTGAAGCTGTTCAACAATAGCCTTTTCCTCCCTTTCAAAAAAACCCCAAAACCCACCTTACAGTGGGTTGTAGCCAATGGTGGCTTTGTGCTAGCTAGCAGAAAGCACTCTCATGCAAAATTTTACCAATCTCCCTTACTCACTGCAATCCCCTCTCACACCCCAGAAGAGCTGTCCTGAGAATTGGGGGAGCCTTTTAAACCCATATTGGATATAATACAGAAACACTCAATGAATTGAATAATTATGCCCCCAAGGAAGGTTTCCATAGGGCAAGGGCATGTTTATTTATTTTATTTATTTATTTTATTACATTTATATACTGCCCCCCCAGCCGAAGCTCTCTGGGCGGTTTACAACAATTAAAAATAGTAAACATTAAAAGTACACAAAAATTTTAAAAAACATAAAAACAGTATAAAAACAACAACAGTATCCATTTAAAACAACAATTCTGGGGTCCATTAAAAACAAACTTAACGTTATTAAATGCTGCTTAAAATGCCTGGGAGAAGAGAAAGGTCTTGACCTGGCGCCGAAAAGATAACAACGTTGTTACCATTTTTATTGAAGTTCTAGGTGTATTTTTTTCAATACCCTTTTGAGACTAATGTTGCTCTTTTGTATTTAGTGCTGGCTGCTTCTGCAGATGATCAGGTGTCTGGAAACAAAGAACTGGGCATGTTCAGCCTTGAGAAGACTGAGGGGAGACATGATAGCACTCTTCAAGTACTTGAAAGGTTGTCACAGAGAGGAGGGCCAGGATCTCTTCTCAATCATCCCAGAGTGCAGGACACGGAAGAATGGTCTTAAGTTACAAGAAGCCAGATTCTGGCTGGACATCAGGAAAAACTTCCTGACTGTTAGAGCAGTACGACAATGGAACCAATTGCCTAGGGAGGTTGTGGGCTCTACCAAATGAGAGGCATTCAAGAGGCAGCTGGGCAGCCATCTGTCAGGGATGCTTTAAGGCGGATTCCTGCATTAAGCAGGGGGTTGGACTCGATGGCCTTATAGGCCCCTTCTAATTCTAATATTCTATGATTCTCTCCCTCCCCCTCTGTCACTGGGAAAGAGGTGCCTGCAACCTTAGAGAGAAACTGCTGTTATGAGAAGACGATAATCGGCTAGATGGACCAATGGTCTTACTTAATATAAGGCTCCATATGTTCCTTTATGATCAAACACACCACTGTATTTTTAATTGTGGTGCTTAAGATAATGTTTCCGTGACTGAAGGTGTTCAGACAACAGCTGTGGGAAGGCATTAGTTTGGCATAGATAATCCGCAGTGCTTAGTTGCTGTTGGTTTGTACTGCTGCTAATATTATAGTGCTCCAGGAGCCACTCTATAGTTAAAGTATTTCTTTCTTTCTTTTTCTTTTAGCATTCTGTTATTAAAAAGCTTGAAAATTCTATTCATTTTAAAATTAAGGCAATTTGTCTTGTCACTAGGAAATTTGGCATGGAGCAATGTGAAGGGTGTGGTCTGAGCAAATCTTAAGACTTTCCCATGAAAAATGGTTGAGATGGCAGTTTTTACACTTTAGAATAACCCTTAATGTTTGCAGACTCACAACTTTTTTTGTTTGTGTGTTTTTCTTGTGTGTCTTCCCAAGACAGAACTTTCTCTCCCTTTTGGCTTTTTAGAACATTGGCATGGCTAGACCAGGGCCTGGAGGAGGGAGGATCTCGCAATATGGTGATAGTGAGATCCTCACACCAGTCTACATGTGGCGTGCAATGTCCCAGGAGGATGTTGCGCCTGCCATTTTTTAAATTTTCTTCAAGATGAGCGCTCCAGCGCCAACAGTGAGGTGTTTTTTTTAAAAAAAACCTCCTGCTCCCCCACCCCACCCCCAATGGGCATGGAGCTCCTGAGGAGCTCCGTGGCCTGTGCCCGGCTCCCAGCTCCTCGCGGTTACTCACAAGGAGTTGGGACGAGACCATGGGAAAAACCGGGACAAAAGTGGTGCCCGTTATACCAGGGCAAGGGAGGGATCATCCCTCCCTGCTCTCGGGATCCCCTGTGTACCATGTGGATGCACAGGGATGATCCCGGGGCGATCCCCTGGATAAACAGTCTTCTAGCCATGCCCTATGTCACTAATCATACTATATTGCAAACTTTTAGTATATCAGCTCATTTGATAATTTCCATTTTAATGGAAACGTGAGTTGAAAGTTTTGTAAGTCATTGAGCAGGGGGTTGGACTCGATGGCCTTGTCGGCCCCTTCCAACTCTGCTATTCTATGATTCTATGATTCATGTCTGTTTGGCCAACCGACATTTTCCTGGTGGAACGTCCTTCCTAAAAGGGAAATAGCTGTCACCAGAATGAGCAGGCGATGTGTTGTTGTCGATGTGGGAAGTAGAGCTGCTGCATCTGAGTGTATTATGGTGCTGCATGCATTTGTGCATGGAGTGCAGCTGTGTACTGTTGCAAATGTTTGTGTAAGAGAGATACCCTGCTGAATACTGATGTTTGGGCATGATACGTTGCTGAGGGTGTGGCCCTCTCCCTTCCCTACATGCTTTCATTTGGTTTGGGGAGAATGACATACAGTAGTAGTGAAAGGCTATGTGTGGGGGGTGAAGGACAAGGTTGATAGACAGTGGCGCCATTAAAGCTGTACTTTGGGGCATAAGTCTAGAATTCCACAGCCCTGGTCTAGGGGGACAAACGCCCTGGCTTTCTACACCTCCCGGCCCTGGACTGAGCCTAGGGTGGTTGCTGGGGCTGCCAATCTAATCTCTTACCCAAACCACTACTTGGAACTATAATTTGAATTTTAAACTGCAAGCAAAGGAAACAAAGGCACTTTAAAATCCAAACCAACAGCTCCAGGCAGCCGTTTTAGTGAGAGAACGGATTGACAGTAGCCCTGGCCAGGCAGTGGTCTTGTCATTTTTTAAAAAAAAAAATGGAGCTGAGAGGAAGGAAACTAGGCTATGCAGCAGAGTCCCCTCCCCACTTGTTTTTATTTTCAAATCAGCCAGGGTTCCTTCTGTCAAGCTCTCATCAAAGCTGTCACAAAGCGTTGGATTTTTAAACGCAAGCTCCAGAGCGCCTGTGAGCCAGCCAGGAGGCTCTGGGATGAGGCGAGGTAGCATGTGTTGTTGACAACTGCATAGCTGTAAACATATAGGGAAATGGGGCCCTCGTGGAAAAATGCATGCCCCCCCCCCAACTCAGGAGTTTCAACTCTAATGAATAAGACAAAGTCTGGAAAAAAACCTTGACTATATTTCTGAGCTTTAGTTCTTCCCTTATTCACACCTTTTAGAAATGACCATTCCTGCTCTCCTTACTTCTTCTAGAACTGCTTCTTTTCCTCAGGCCTGGCCCAATGGGCTCATGTTCTGGGACCTTGTTCCCCATGGCTTGCTTGCCTCTGAGACACTGTTCAACAGGAGTCATTTTCTGTAGTTCTGTAACCGCTGTTTCCACACTGGCTGTTTTCTAGGATGGTCACTTACACTTTGCCAAAAAAGATCACATGGTTTCACGCAAAAAATTATCAGTGGTAATTTACATGTAAATACGCAAATTTAGAAATAATTTCTGTATGTTAAATAGAAAAACAATACATCTCACCCTAGTGGGGAAGACTGGCCCGGTGAGCTGTGGGCCTGTTCAGCCTGCTGCCCAGGTGTTCACTGTTAGTGGGCAACTTCAAGGCCCCTGGACTCTCCTTACTTAGGGTTCTTTAAAGTGGGCTTGGATTGGACAGCTTTTCAAACACAGAGGACACCTTCAAATAGAGGACTGTCCTCTGAGAGCCCTTATTATGGAGGACTGTCCTTCGTAAATAGGACAGATAGCCACCCTACTATTTGCTCAGGCATGGCTACTAACCTCTCCCAGCTAGAGTGGGGAAGGGAGAGAAAATAAGAAGGAATGTCTTTGTGGGGCTATTGAAATTAAGCTAATACCCTATTCAGATGACACGCTAAGCCATGGGGGTTAAGCATTTTGAGCTAAACATTGTGGCTTAGCGTGTCGTGTGAACCATTCCTAACCATGGTGGCTACATAACCATAGTTTAAACACATTCACTAACCATTTTTTGCAAAAGGGACAGCAGCCTAATCGTGGTTTAGCGTGCCGTCTGAACAGGCCCAGACAAGGAGGAGTGGCATGGTCTGGGCCCCCTCAAACCTGGCAGTGCTTCCATATAGAGACATGAGAATGGGAACAAGTGGAACTGGGGCATGTATCTGCTTCTACACTTAACTTCTGAGAGAGGTTCTGCATCCCGATTTTAGAACACAGCAGTGTTTACGTGGCACAGACATTAAGCCCTTGGGTTCAGAAGAAAGCAGGGTCTGTCTAGTCCAGCATCCTGTTTCCATTAGCAACCAGTCTTTATAATGTGTGGGTGGTTTTGATGAAGGCTTTATGAAAACAGATTTTGCCAGCTGTCACCATATTATTGGATAACCACCATTCCATTAATGATGTACAGTACATAGGCGTGTGTAGCACATTTCATTGGGGTGTGCACCCAGGGATTTTTTATTTTTTTTTATAAAAGTGAACATTTATTGAATACACAATCATAAAGGACATATTTATTCATTTATTTATTAAACATTGTAGACACTGATGCCCTACTACACATTCGGCTTGTCTGGCTGTGGGAGGGCCATCGCAGGAGAAGACTGAGGAGATGCTTATTGCTTGAGACATTAGGATGTGCCTGGGAACACCCAGCACACCCCTTGCACACCCCTATGGTACAGTGCAGACCTAAGTGGGGATGTGTATGTGTGTGCAAAGTGGCAGTGCTCCCTTCACAGTTTCAATGTGCAATAGCCAAGGCACATGAGTTATTTTGGCACCAGAAGGAGAGAATCCCACAAGCACCTCTTGCCCTACTACTCTTTGCTAGTAAAAAAAAAAAAGAAAAAGAAAAAGCAACAACTAACACTTGCCTCCCCTTTTGTGACAGCCCCCAACCAGCTGTCTGAGTTGGCTGCCTCACTTTCCCTAAAGGTAGGACCCTGTGCCAGTTCTAGTATCCTTATGCCCTGAATATCACTTGAGAAAAACCATCACTACTGGTTTGAGGATATAGGCAACCATATTATAGGCACAAAGGTTGGGCTGAAATTCTAAAGAAATTTTCTTCAAGCTGTGCGCCACACCAAAATGAGTTCAGATATGCCAGGTACATTTCGCCTCACCAGTGTTTTAAAGTGATTAGAGAGTGCACTCGTATATTATGCTCTTGACATCAACACAACATGCCTGTTTTCACTTAATGATAATCATTGTAACTGTGAGCTCCTTTTGTGTAATACAATGGGCCATAATTTCCATACAATTTGCAGTCATTAGCAGAGAGTACATTAGGCACGTCCAACCGGGAGTGCTCTTAGCATTTCATTTGAAGGACAGCAGCTTTGCAGTCATCACAAAAGGGAGGAAGTGGGGAGTTGGACTTGAATGGCTGGTAGAGATTATATATAGTACCCGGCTTTGCTCATATGAGGACTTTGGCTGTGCTTGACCCCTTGGCTTACCTCATGTGAAAAACACGAGGAATTGGGGCCTTTTTGCACATGGTTTCTTTTGCATGCCAAGGAGTGAGTGCAGGTTTTATACGGATGATGAGAGGGGGGTGCCACTGCTGCCGCCACCGCTGCCATCCCTCCCTGGCTTTTTCCTGGTGAATGAAGCCAGGGGAAGGGAGACTCTTCTCCCCACGGAGGCAGTGCAGGGGCATTCCAGCAGCCATTCTGCTCACTGGCTTACCCTCTCACCCCTGCCTGGGCAGACGCCGACCAACCATGGGTCGCCATCCATCCGGCCACGCCTCCAACGTGACCCCCGAGCAGCAGCAGCAGACAGCAATGCGCCTTCCTCGCTGTGCTCCAGACAAAAAAAGTTTGGGTAAATCCCCAACTTTTTTGCTTTGGAGCTTTGGGGGAAAGCTCCAGGATGCCTTCATGGTGGCTTCTGTGTCATATGATCAACCCCGAGCCATCATGCACCCACCCCGGGGCTTTTGTCACATATAGACAGCCCCCTTGTTTTGTTACTGCAGCAAATGTGTCCATACCCTTGTATACTAATTATAGCCCAATGGCTTCTAGAGTTATAAACAAAACCTAGGCAGCCTTAATAGTATGAAAAAGTGATTATATTATTGCCTTGGAATTTCAGGTATTTCATCCTTGCTCTTCATTTTGACATAAGGTGTTGGAGGGGAGAATGCACTTGCAATGCAATCCTATGCATGGCTATTCAGTATGTTTAGGATTGCAGCCTCCTTCTATAGATATCTCCAACCCATATCCAGATGCCTTTAAAGCAGCTGCTACCATGACCCTTTGGTTATAATTCAGAGAGGAATGAAAAGCTGAAATGCATATATCACTATTAAATATCATTATTACTTGATCCTGGATGTGTCCCTCCAGAGGCCATCTTTTCCACTGTCGAACAAATCTTACTATTAAGAAGTTTCTCCTAGTGATAAACTGACATCTGCTTCCTTGTCATTTCCACCCATTGGTGGAAATGGGTGGAGCAAAAGAGTACAAATCCACTTTGGCCTTAGCTAGACCAGGCTATATCCTGGGGTGATACCCAGGATCGTCCCTGTGCATCCAGATAACGCACAGGGGATCCCAGGCTCAGGGAGGGATCAACCCTCCCTGGCTCCAGGATATAGCCTACCCCTTTGGGCCCGGTATTTTCCATGGTCTCAGGCTGTGGCCCATTTTTGCGGCTTGACCCCAGCTATGTGTGATTACTTGTGCGTAGCCGGGAGCCGCACATGGGGTGCAGCACTCCCCAGGAGCGCTGCGCCCATTGGGGCAGGGTGGGGGGAGCGGGGAAAACAATTCTAAAAAAACATATCGGGGTCGTCCCTGCCTGATCCCGGGATATCCTGGGTGTCATTTACATGAACAAGGATGACCCTGGGACAATCCCGGGATAAACCTTAGGTCTAGCTAAGGCCTTTGTGAGCTCATTGCGCCTCATGTGTAAACGAGGGCAAGATCCCGTGATAATTGCATCACGGGCTCGCCCCTCCTCTCGCCTGGATTTTAAGGTAGGTCTAGCAAAGGCCTTTGTCTTCATGACAGCACTGATTTTTGAAGACAGCGTTATGCTTTCCCCTTAATCTTCTCTTTTTAGTTCTGAGTATGCTGATGATGGGCAACCCAGAGAAGAACCTCTGGAGCGGTTCTGGACAGGTTAATCTGTGAGAAGACATCCTCTCTTTTTATCATTAAATGGAAAGTTCTGTTTATTGAGCTCCAACTGAATAGAAGAAGACCTTGCTATCTCCTGCCATTTTTTCTTTTAATTCTGTGTCTTTAAAGAAATGAAAATTCAAAAGAATGAAATTAGGCCTGCTGTGCCTTGTTTAGCAAAAATAGCCTTCTAATTAATAGAATTACCTCCACTAATTCTTCCTTAATCTGATCAAGAAAGCTAGCTGTAGGAAACATTCTCCTCTAAACAGCAGCGCAAACACAAGAGAGTATCAATTTCACACCTCATCAAAGCAGCCAACAGGTTAATACAGGCTGGAGAACATAAACCAGAAAGGTAATTTACAATACAAAGCAGCTTCTACTGTGGGGAAAATGCTTATTGTTGGAACGCTGTCTAAACCACTGAAGAATGATTAATCCAGCCTGGGTCTCCTAGTAAACATTGTAATGGGGAAATGTAACCTGCATGGGGTATACATGTACTGGGGAGCCATCATTACGTGTTTACCCCTTGTATAAATGGGAAGGGTCATAGGGTCATATTGGAGCACATGAGCCAACTTCAACCTCTTCTATCTCCAGGTAGGGCCAGCAAAGAATCCTGCTTAAAAGGAAGAATCCTGGAGAATTGCTGCCAGTCGTTGTTGACAATACTGGGCTGGATGAACTAATGCTCTGACAGTATAAGACACCTCCCTATGTTCCTAACATACTTAAGGAACAAAGTAGATGGTTTTTTTTAAATGGAGAAGCCATAGCTCATTGGTAGAGCACATGTTTTGCATACAGAAGTTCTCTGATTCAATCCCTGGTATCTACGGTAGGGCTGGAAAAACTCCTTCTTCAAACCTTGGAGAGCTGCTGCCACTCACCATTGACAATACTGGGATAGATGGACCAAAGTTCTGACTCAGTATAAGGCAACTTCCTAGGACCCTGTCAAAACTCCACACAAAGATAAGATTCAGGCAGGGATGTTATTCACAAACAGTGATTGAGAAATCCCAGTTATCTAGTCATCGTCGAGGTGCCTAGAAAAGACATAGGAATGTGAAATGCTTTACGTCCTAACCCACAAGGTCGATGTGTGACTGGATATAGGCATCACGTCTTAATCCTTCTTAGGAACTACTAGAGAGCTAGAGTTGCAAAAAGCAAATAAATCAGCACCTAACACATCACGTCTTGCATCTCTACAAGTCAGAGACAAAATAAAGTAACAAATACAGGGGAAGGAAATCAATGCATGAATAAAGATCAAGAGTGGGATTTGGAAGGAAGGGTAATTACCAGTCCCTGAGTGGTTCCTTAGCAGCCTTTACACAAAAGGGCTGTTTGTAACACTGGTGAACAGCTGAAGGTTAAATATTTTCCCTCCTCCGCCATACATCTATTCCATCCCGACCCAGCCAGGGTATGTGTTTCTTGCCGAATAAGCACACTCAGAATCTCCTTTGCGATACACACTAGCAGATGGCATGCCAGACATATTGGAATTTGGGCTCCCCAGTCATTCCCCCTGTCTCTCTCCTTTTGGCAGTGAGCCAAGATACTGTCATTGAGGGAGATAGGCAGTCCCCACTTTCCCTCCCCAGCCCCCCCTAGCAGTGCTGGTTTCTTGAAATTCTGTACAACCAGCCTGTCTAGATTTTGGACTGAAATAACTTAATTCTCTTTCAGCTGCTCTTTCGGTTTTTGTTGCGACACACGTTTCTATCATGTATGGGGTGGAACCGATTTCATTCATACCTAGATCCAAATATTCTATCACTTGGTCACACACTGAAATGCACAGAGCAAATTCAAAAAGCGAACGTGGTTCAGGAGGAGGCAAGATGAGCCTTCCATTGGAGGGAGTTCAAGAGCAGGGGTGCAGCACCTCAGGCTGGGGGCCAAATCTGGCCCTCCTGGGTTCCGAAACTGGCCCTCCAAGGTTTTCCAGATAGCCATGTTCCCTTTCCCTGGCTCCCCCTGCTATCCTTGGCTCCGCCTACTTTCTCCCACCTACTGTTCATTAGGTGGATTATTTGTCAACTGAGCTGTGTTTGTGTAGCAAGTTCAACTACACTGAACTCATATAGTAAACATGAACATTAAGAACCTTGTCAGCAAAGCCAAGCATTTCTCAGCTAATGAGCAGCTGTCTTAATTGAATGTGGATATTTTTGAACAGTTGACCATTTGTTCCAGGAGATACAAATATCTTTCCCCAACGTAGTCACATTTTACCAACAATAACACGATTGTGTCCCATTGCTGGAGGATATGTACCTTCCTTCTTCCTGCCACAATCTCACTAGTGAATACAGACTGGAAAGTGGTTGTGCAAATGTAACAGGCACCTACTGATTAGTGCAGCCTTCCCCAACTCAGGTTCCTCCAGATGAGCTTTCTCCAAAGCTCTTCAGATGTGTTGGACTACAACTACCAAAATTTCTACTAGTCCTGATGGCTAAGTGCAACTCAGGTATCAGAAGCAGTAAACCTGTATACACTAGTTGCTGGGGAACATGGGTGAGAGGGTGCTGTTGTACCATGTCCTGCTTGTGGGTTCCTGGTCAACAGCTGTTTGGCTATTGTGTGAACATAGCGCTGGACTAGATGGACCCTTGGTTTGATCCAGCATGGCTGTTCTAATTTCCATATGGTATGGCCATGCTGATAGTTGCAGTTGTAGTCTAAAATATCTCCAGGACACCAGGTTGGGAGAGGCTGCTCCAGATGTTTTGACTACAATTCCAATCAGCTAACGCCAGCATGGCCAATGGGCAGGAATGATGGGAGAGGTATTCCAAAACATCTGTAGGGACTCAGGTTGCAGAAGGATGGGCTGCCATCTAATGCAGGTGTGGGAAACATGTGTCCCCTGGCCTCTGCTCTGCCACCATTATTCATTGGCACAGTGGTGGCAAAAAGCAACAACCCTGGTGGTTTATCACCAAATTCAGTGGCAAACTGCGAGGGATCTGTTGTGGTTTGCTGCCGAAATTCAGGCAAACCACTGTTTGTTTGTTGTTGTTGTTTTGCTGCTGCTGAGCTGCCAAATTTTATGGCATGGGGTGGCAGCAGCAGGAGGGCATCCTTGGGGCGGGGGTAGGGTGTATGAAAAGGCCTCCAGATCCACCAAAGGTGTCCACCCTGATCTAGTGACATACCAGCATGGGTATCACACAGCTGATCTCATCTCCTAAACATGCATAGGATTGTGGTATAACAGTGTGATCCTCCAATGTCTACAAAGAAGTAAGACCCATTAAGTTACTCCCCAAACAGCCTTAGAGTGTGAAACATGAGCTAGGAGGTTTAGGTTCTACCATAGCGATGAACCAATTGTCCTTAGGCAAGCCATATTTATTTGTTTAATTTCCTCTCCCGCAATACAAAAATAGTACCATTTATTTATTTTACTGTTTTCTCTACTGCTCCATCACCATTATAAAAAACAATTGTAAAATTAATCATTTAAATGTAATATAAAACACTGCCATAAAAGGCTCTTCTAAAGATTACTGAGATGTAAACCCTGAACATTCGAAAAGCACAATATAAGCATTATGTCTCACATTATAAATTCCATATTGTAGGTTAAAAAGAAAAAGTGGGCGGATTACACAGGCCAGCCATTTCCTGCTTAACAAAGATAGAATTCCCCAAAGACGTGTTGGGCAATTATGCCTTGATGCAGGTGTGGTGATTCTGGACTCATGCCAGTCTGGACATCACAGTCATTACAAGCTTTTATTATGCTAATCACATAGTCTCATCCCCTCACACAAGTTCTATCTCTGGCAGTCTGCCATTTTTGAAACCCAACCAGATGTGCCTGTGAAACAGCAATTCCTGCTTGCTGCTGAACATTGTTCTGCATATTTTGGGTGAGACTGCTATCAAAACAGATCTAGGAAGGCAAGTAGATCTGAAAATTCACAAATAATACTAATTTATGGTATGGGTTGTTGTGTTGTGCAAACCTAGCCATGCTAACAAACCATAGTTCGTTAATCATGGACGACTCAGAAAGAGAATCCATGGTTTGTTGTTGGGTTGTGAACTCCTGAACATTTAAACTATGGGTTGTCTGTACATGTGAACTCAGAACTGTGGGTTGTTGATGGGTTGTTTTGCTACAGAGGTGATGGCCTAAAATTGTTAAAACAACAACAACAACCCCAACCCCCAGCTGCTCCTACATGCCAGTACTGCAGCACTGCAAAGGCATTTGGGATACAAGGAGGGAGTGGGCAAAGGAGGGGAGAAACAAACAACCCGAGGAAACAAACTGTGGTTTGTTCAATCGTCTGTGAGATAAACCCTGAGTAGGACACCAAATCATGGTTTAAATAAATGAACCAGGTCATAGAGTCACTAAACGCCACCCTGAGATCCTCTTGATATAGGGCGGAATACAAATGTTTTATTAAATAAATGCTTTAATAAATAAAATAAATCAATAATCATCCATGGCAGCATTTGTTTTGGTCCTCTATGGAAATGTATTTTTTCTGTTCTTTAGAGGTTGGTTAGCTTTGACCTATATAGCTTCTATAGCTTTTAGAGTCATAGGAGGATTTTGCTTAGCTCTTGGATAACTGCGGAAATGAGGATGCTTGCATATGCATGCAGAAATGAGGATACATGTATATGCATGCCCAGGATCAATTTGGCCTACACTTAATTGCCAGGAGGATTTTAAAGCCTCCATTTACTTAGTCAGCATTTCAATTTTTAGGAAACAGACTTAGTTCTTGAGATACCTGTTTAATGTGATACTAACCATGATAACCTGCGAAGTCAAGATGACTTACTAGGGCGTAAGTACACTTAAGTTATGACTGCAACCTTAGGCTGGATCTACCTGGGGCAATCTCTGAGTTAATTGAAGACACTCAGTATACAATCTTCATCATGCTGACTGTTATTTGGTGGAGAAAGAGGAAAATGTGGTATGACATGGATAATGAAAGGCGCTGTGTGATAACTATCTTGTTATCTGTATGATTCCGGGTGCAAGATTAAAGCCAAATTATGACTTGGCTCACTGAACCTAATTTTAAAGGGTTGTTTTGTTTATTTCTGCTTATCTTTGCAGTTCAAGAATAGCACAATGTTAAGAAGTGTTTGAAATTAATATTTCTTATAATGGGAAAAGGCTAGAAGCACATGGATTCTGTCCAGCCCTATCACCAATTGCATACACTGGTCAAATATCACTCTAGGAGAATTCCCAGATGTCTACATAACGTAAAGAATCAGATCATTTTTTTAAAATTCAAACTGGACGGCCTTTGTTACTTACTTATTTACTTGCCTGACTATGAATTGGCATTTAGTTTTTCATGTTGTTTACAGGATACAGAACAAATTATCATAAGTGTACTTTATCAAAAGGCTCTGCTACTGCCCTTTCCTTCATAGAATTTAGAATGCCAGGTAACAAATTATGAAGAAATAATTTCTAGATTGAACTTATTAATTTTATATCAGTTTTGGAGAATATATTATTTACTAATATATTAATTTAAAAATCTCCAAGCAGTTTTTATATAAAATTATAGCAGTAATGCCCGACATTTCTGGGTAATAGTTTGAATTGTCCAGTACAATCTCCTATCTCTTTTAAGAGGAATGACTCAATAGTACAGTTACCATTTCATTCCAAATACAGTATATGCTACAATGTAGGCAAAACATATTATTACCATTTATTTTGTAATGTCCATTTTGGCATGTTTCTAGCCTGCCTTTCTTCTATCATAGAGTTCAAAGCAGCTTTCATGGGATTCCTAGGTGGTCCCCTATCCAGGCAGTGACCAAATCCAGACCTGCATCATGTGCCTAGCAACTGTGAGTAGGATACACCGACTTCACAATAAATGAATTTCTATTTATTATATTGCTTTGCAATAGTACTGATAGATAAATTGATCAAGTGTATAAATATAGCAAGGTAAAAAACACGAATTATTGTTAGGTTCAAATATAATTCATAATGTTAACATACAAATATTCAACTCAAGAAACTTACCTCTGTATATTTCCTCTTGTTTTAAAATCTGTCAGAAGTAGGACACACTAGAAGTGTAAAGTGGTCTGCCTATTTACGACCAGACTGACAAAACTCTGTGCTTCCACAAGTAAGATGTTCAGCTTTCTTTCTTTTTTCCTGGCACCCCCCTTGTGCCTTACAACTGCTAGGAAGTCAGAAACTTGACAGGGCAAGATTTTCTGGACATAAAAAGGAAATGTTGGGAAATGTTCACCTACCACATTTTTAGGAGCCTATTCCCTAGATATTAATATACCCAATCATCTTTGTTTAAGGGTATACAAGCTATCTTCAGAACAGCACTATCAAGAAACAGACACCTGCTAACCTACCATAAAATGCGATGCTTCTCACTCACAAAGCAATTAATGTTATTGCATTTCTTCCATCACATTGCATGTTAATTTACCTAATGCATCTTCTGATAATACTTTAAGTTCTTTGTGTGCAGGTACGAAATGGTGAAGGATACCATGCAACATTTTCTCCCTGGACTTTTTAAATAGAGCCAGAGCTGTTTCTCAACTGAGCTAAATTAGAGTAGATTATAGTAGAGGCAATTACAATGAAGGAAAAACATGGCAGGAGAGACAAAACAACAACAAAAACAACAACCAGAAAGAATGATTGTCTGACCTGAACTGAGAAATGTTATGAAACATTGAATTCTTTGCTAGAACTAGAAATGTGGTTTCAAGTGCTAAAGGTGGTAGCTCTTGCCCAGCCTTTGTTTGGATGCAACCTGAAGGGAGATTTACTGCTTAACTTGCTGCTGCATGAATGCACATGTTAGAATTCAGAATGGGATATATCCACTACTGTGCCAGTGCAACATGAAAAAACACTGCATACATTGCCAGGGTTGCAGAAACAGATGCCTCACTCTGTTAATGGTAGTGCTGACCCTGACAAGACTAGCTCCCCATTAAAATCCATGCATGAGTTACATATTGTGGGGTGTGACTGGCCCACCTCTTCTGATCTAGTTCAGGTTCTGGACTCTTTCCTCACATGGAGGAGACAAAAGAAGCTACAGGTGGTGGCAGGGCCAACGTGGGGGGCGGGGAGTTGGTACAAATTACCGGGGCCCAAAGGTTCAGAAGGGGCCCTGGAGCCTGACTATGTTGCATATGTTTTTGTCTTTCTCAATCGGATCATTATAATAATATAATAATCATTATGGTAATATTATTTGTTGTTTGTTTTTGACAACCATTTTAAAATCAGGGCATTTCAAAAATAATAATAATGATATACAAAATTCTGTCTGTTATTGGCCAATATACCAGGCAGGGCATTTTTGTTTTGTTTTTGTTTTTTGTTTGCACTTCAATACAAATCTTGTGTAAAGATTTTTAGCCAGTCTGCCCTTGTTGGTGTGGGTGGGTTTCCACTGGGGCCCAAAGCCACTCTTGGTGGCCCTGACTTTGGGTTTGGCTGATGGTAATTAATACACCAACTCACAAAATCAGCCTTTCTGTTGATCTGCAGAGTTTTCTGATGCCTGACGTCTCCTTTAACACAACTTTCAGAGCCAAAACAGATATTACTTAAATCTGTGTCTAAAGCTGATATCTTTGCCTGAAGTCTAGAGCAAGCGCAGGGCCTCCTGATCTGGATTGGGATCCATGTGTGCATGCAGTGGGGAAAGGGAGGCTTTTACAATCAAGATTGTTGCCCCTGCATCTACTCTACAGTCAAAATTTAAAAAAATGTCAAAGATGCTAGGTACAATTGTAAAGTAATGTCTCTTTTGGCATTTCTATTCAAGGCTGGAAGAGTAGAGGTATTTGGTTGGAGTTCACCATCATGTAATTGTTGGGGGTTGGATGTCAACTTTTTAATATTAGGCTCCCAGCTGTTCCCCATCTGGGCACTGAAGAGGCTCACACTTGCTTAACTTCAAGTTGTTACAGTACTGCATGCTCCCATTCGCTGAGGCTCCATATAAAATTTGCAAGAGCCAAGACCACAAAGAGTCTAATTAAATCCAAGGCACGTGGATCTGACATAAACTGAGGAAGAAATTAACTGAATACATGCTAAGGTGTTCAAGGCCATGTGAGTGCTTTCAGGTCTGAGCCAATTAGACCTCATTTCAAAAAACTTGTGTATGTTGGTTTCAGGCAAGTTTTATAACAAAGAAGAGAATGAGGGTGTTACCTTCCTTTTGTCACATGATAAATCTAGGCTCATCCTATGCACTCCGTGAAGTACCAAGTTCGCAAAAAAATAATTAAAAAAAATGCCCAGGTTGGCACATGATTCTGAAGCTAAACTTCTATTGTGCCAGGTTAGATCAAAATGATTGAAAGGTGGAAGATTAAAGTGTTTTATAAAGCCCTTTGGCAGTAGGCAGGGCAAATGTTCAGTGATCTAATCCTTAGGTGTGCTTAGAATGGATAATGTTTTTTGTTTTGGTTCGCACTTGTCCTCTCAATTAATCACCAGTTATTTCTGATGAGAAGTAAAATTGTGATTTGCATTTGCTTCTGCAAAATGGGTGAAGCAAATTCAAATGAATTAATATTTTCATCAAGCTATCCACCACGATCCCAAGATCCTTTTCCTAGTCAGTCAGCACCAGCTTACTGGTGCAATCAGCATATATATGGTTAGGATTCCTCCACCCCACTCCACCAAGGTGCATTAAATTACACTCACATTGAGCTGCAAATAGTATTTGCCATTTTATTGCTCATTCCCCCAGTTTGGGGAGATCTGTTTTGAGCTTTTTGCAATCCTTTTGTGTGCATGTGTTTACTACACAGTGAACGCATGTGAAAACACTTAGAATGGAACCCTGAAAGGGCTTGGTGCGAGAAATGAGTTTCCAGATTGAAATCCCTGTTGAGCTATATGAGGCTCACTGGATTGGTTTGGGAAAGTGGCACTCTCTCAGAATTTGCAGGGCTGCAGTGCTGCTTTGGGCTTCTTGGAGGAAAGCTGGATACAAAGGCTCCCAGTGCCAGTGCAGTGCCCTTTTAAAAAAGGAAACCCCAGCAGGCCCTGTAGTGGGGCCCAGAGGCATTCTGGGGAAATGAAGATGGCAGGCGGCTGCAGCCTCACTCACCGGCCATTTTGTGTCGCAGCTCTGGACTGAGTGCTGTTAGCCCACTGTCATAGTAAAACTGTTACGTTTAAACAGAGATGGGCAACTTTGGAGGGTGCAGGGGTTAATTTCCTCCTCTGGAATCCACCAAAATTTCTGCCACCATGCTCCTGATTTTGCCACTGAAACCTGGCGGCACAGCGCCAGCAAAATAAGCCACGGTTTTCCTTTTTTAAAAGGGCACTGTGAGCATTCACCTTTTGGGAAAGCAAAATCCTTCTCCTGGGGAGTGTCATTTTGCTTTTTAAGAAGATGTGTGCTCCTGGCGAAGCAGCATATGCCTTGTTTCAAGAGAAAAAGGGAGGGCTATTGGTGCTAGCACCCAGGGGCACTATCAGATTAGTGGTGGGAAGGGAGAGGGCATCTTGCTCAGAGTCCCACTGAACTCTCAGGGTCCCTTGCCCTACAATATGCAGTCAGTAGGGGTGGGGAAAGTCTTTTGCACACAGCTAAGAAGATCATTTTTTGACTCTTTTGAACCCGAGTGTCTGCTGGGTTCAGGGACAGCTCTAAATTTGGAAGAAATGGGACAGCGACCCTCTGCTCCTCCCCCACCCACCTGTGGCAGAAAAATCCCTCCCCCCCCCCCTATATGATTCAAGGCACCAGTATGTAATTGCTGATTGCCACACATGATCTTCTCCTGCCCTACTCTGACAATGACAGTAGAATCCTCCCCTGCCCCAATGAGCCCCAGATCGCCATTGGTGGCGTTTTAGTTTTAATCCATATCCTAGACCACTGTCTGGATTGAACGAAGGGTCTCCATGCAACAGAGAGCCACGTTCAGCCTGGGGAACAATGTAGCCATCCAGAACAATGCGCCCTCTCCCGGGTACGGCCTGCAGAGGTCAGTATTCCAAGTGGGACGCTGGTAACAGCAGCGCTCGCTGCCAGACTCTTCCTCTACCAAGAATTCCTTCAAGAGGGCAGGGCTTGCTTCCATCTGTGCTCGCCTTCCCTGTGCATTGTGGGGTTCGTAGTCTTCGAGGGCTAGAGGGTCACTCGGGCGTGCTGGAGCCGGGACTACAAATCCTACAATGCCGCAGGGTTAACTGGCTGGCCGTTCCTTTTGAATGATTTCACTGCGGTTTACATTCCCAGCGAGTTTCGCAGCAGCAGGAATCATGGTGTAAGGAGGCTCCGGATCGCTGGCGTGTTCGGCAGGCAGGGCGATCCGGGGCGCACGGAGCCTGCCCGTTGAATGGCAGCCTGGGCAACTGGCGCTGGAGGAGAGGGGACCATGGTTGCTCCAAGGCTGGCGTGGTTTTAAAGGCTGCAGAAGGGGTGGGGGGTGGGGGGCTGCCGCTGGATCCATCCTCCCTGCTTGCGCTCTCGCTCGCTCGCTCGCTCCCTGCCGCATTTCCGTCCTTCCCCACGTCTGGAAACCCCCCTCGCGCAGCCTTGCCCGCGAAGATGTCTCTGGCCGTGGAAGAGGAAGAATACACCAAGCTGGTGATGGAGTCGGAGCCCGAGTGGCTGCGCACCGAGATCAAGCGGCTCTTCCAGGAGCTGGGCGAAACCACCCGGGAGAAGATCCAGGCGGCGGAATACGGGCTGGTAGTGCTGGAGGAGAAGCAGCAGCTCAAGCAGCAGTATGAGGAGCTGGAGCTGGAGTACGAGACCATCCGGACCGAGATGGAGCAGCTGAAGGAGGTGAGGCGGCGGCGGCGGCGGGAGGGGTGGGGTGGGGTGGATCGTGCGGGGACAGGAGGGGCTGCGTTGTCTATTTGCGAAGTTGCGGGGAGGAGGGTAATGAAGGGGCGATGCGTGCTGTAGGAGGGATGGTCCCTCTCGAATGCCGCCTGCTTTCTGCTGCGAAGAAATCTAGAAAGCAGAAGCGGAGGCTAGTGGTTAGAGCACAATTGGGAATTTCGTGAACGAGGGCCTTGCGCTCTCTAGACCGTTTAATCCACTGTGTGCGTGATATATAGATAGAGGGAGGTGGTGGGTGCACTTCATTTCTCACGTCCAGTTACACGCAGGAACTCGCTTGATTTTGCACGTTTGTAACCGAAGTCGTAGGGGTCTGATGGTCGTGGAGCGTTCTGCGGAAAGCGTCCCCTGCCCCACGTCCAGCCCATCGCATCCCAAGACGTTCAAAGGCCGGCAGTGCCGCGTGTCCGGTCCTGCCTCTCCTGTGGTGTGTGTGTGTGTGTGTGTGTGTGTGTGTGTGTTGGGTGCGTGGCGACTGCAGCGCCTTGCAAACCCTCCCCCTGCTTGGGACGTCCTGTAGGGAGCCCTCGCCGGAAGGCAGCTGCTGGCTGCATCATCCTTTGATTTTCCATCCAACTCACTCGAGTCTCATCGCCCCCCGCCCCCGTTTCCCCCGTGCAATGCGGTGTCACAGGAGCAACCAGGATCCGGAGCCTTCGCCCTCCTCTCTCCCTCCCCCCTTTCTTTTGCTGGCGTAATGCCGTGCAGCCCCCTTAAAGGGGAAGCTCAGCAATTCTGTTAATGCACCGTGTCCTTCCCGTGACATCTGCTGTATCTTCTTGCACTGCCGTGAAATGTGAGGGATAGAGGATACTTTGAGATTAATACCCTTGAGCTCGGATGACAGTTTGCTCACCAGAGACGGCTATTCTCTGTCCTTTCCCCTTGCAGACCTCTCATACCTGTTGGTTATGAGATTGCATTCCATTTTCTATTTAATGGCAGGGAATCCAGTATAGGCCTCTGCAAGAAGCGTGTGTGTTCCTTGTTCCAAACTGCGTCTTTAGAATTAGGTACATCTGATTGAAGTTATTTTATACAACTTCTGCAGCATGTTACATTGTGTCTTCAGGTGTACAGTTCTTATATTTTGGGAGCATGGAGTCTCAGGACTTGACCATATTGCCTAACCCAAGTGAAAAAACGATACTGCCTTTTAAAACAGAAAATCATATTTAAGGATTCGTTTTAAAAGTTTTCTCTGCTCATAGGTTGCAGTATTGATATTTGGCAAATGGAGAGGAGGTGTATTGGAAGCAACAGAATAAACTGATTAAGGATCAGTGAATAAATTACTATCGCCTTTCACAAGGCTGCAGTAAGTCAACTATCTTGCTTGCTCAGGATCCTAGGAATTTGATAGCAGTGCTTAGGAATTCAAAATCCTTATAATCTGATATTTTCTCTCTCAGTATAGCCCATTCTGTGCTTACGGTTATAAAATATATGCTCTTTACCGAATATCCATTTATGAATGATATTTTGAAGAGGCAATTAAGGCCTTTTATGTAGTTCCCCTACAGCAGGGCTGGGGAACCTCATTTGGGCCGGATGATGTCAGGGACAGGGCCACAAACCCTGGTGTCTACCAGTCCCTGGCTGAAGTTTCAGCTGGAGCTCCTCCACCTGGTTCTTCAGTTGAGGACCTGGCTTTGCTGCCTGAGACTTCTCCTGGCTGAGGAAAACCCTCCCGTAACAAAGCTGAGTCCTTGACTGAGGCTTTGGCTCCTTTAGCTGGCATCTTTGCCAATGGGGAGGACACAGGGCAGGCAAAGCACTTTGTATGCTGTTCGCCTTCCCAGTTGGGACAGTGAGTGATGCACCGAAGGGAATTTCTGCAGTTCTCTCTAATCAAGGCTACATACACAATCCTCCATTTGTTTTTAAGTTCTCACAGCCTCTCTGAGGTAATGGAAGAAGTTGGTGATTCCCATGATTTCTGATTATTTGGGCCTAGTTTAAGCAGATGACATCCCTCTCTCGCCCATGATTCAGTTTGTCTTTCTAGGTTTTCTTCTCCTGGGCATCAGTTTTTACCTTCTTTTAGTGGTGCTCTGACAGTTTATTGTGCAAACAAATGTAGTTCTTCCTCCTGTCCTGTTGGGGGCATGGTCCTTAGGATTGAGGGAAAGTATGAACATTGTTTTGCTTTCTTCCCTCCTATTCAGTAACAAGGCAAGGAGAAGAGCTCGGAGGAAGATTGTGCTGGCCCTCATACATTGTACTGAATGATGAATTAGGAAGTGGGAGCCAGTTATCTCTTGGATGTGCATTAGAAACAGCTAATGCTGGAGCAAAAACAGAGAAGGGAGCCTTTGAGGGAGATAAAGAACAACTGTGCTTTTATTGTGGCATCACATGTTAGTAATTTGCTAGCCACAGGGGCAATAGTGCAGGCCCAGCTTAAATATCTACTTAAAAGTTCAAAACTTGACTCTGATGTAATTAAACAGTTCAAGTCCCTGTGCTGACACAGTTTCCTAAGAAAATCTATCTTATAGAAATGTTCTTAATATTGTCCCCACAGTCAAAGCAAAAGAGTTTTTACGAAGGTGCCATTAATTAAAGCAGGGTGTCTTTCAGGCCTCATTTTAAATTATGCACGTTTTCATTCTTTTTAGTTGCTGGAAATGTATGTCTATAAAGTCATGGGTATATCTGAAAATGCTACTGTGGAGTTATAGGAAAAATACTTATAGGGAATGTGGTTGTCTGCATTGTCAGCAGTTTAATCTCTGTTTGCTCCCTATAGTCTACCCCTCCTATTCTGTAGCATGTGTTAATGTAACTTTTGCATCCATCAACATAAACACAGATAAGAGGCCTTTTTGTGTCTTGGTTGGAAAAGGGGACTGGATTTCCAGTGATCAGGTAAAGGAGTGATCCAGTGATCAGGTATCCATTCCAAAGCTTGTTGTCCCTCCCTATGACTTCTAGAATTGGAATATATTTTACTGGAAGTATAAGCAGATAGTTGCAAAGTTTTTCAGTCTGTATAAGTAAGAGGATTAATCTTTTGTTTGTGCAGAATTTTCTTTTATGTGAGTAGAATATACAGTGTTGACACTGACTGAGTATGGGCTGGGCTTGGGAAAATTATAGTTCTTTAAAACTTTATGATGTTATGGAGAAATCTGGACCTCATTAGGGATTTTCTAAATCTTTAACAGATGTACACTGAGCAGTCTGGAAAAAGAACTCTTAGTTACAGTTTTTTTTAAAATATATATATACAGAAACTTGGTATTTTGTATGCTTGCTTTGAAGTTTTTCAGTCTTACCCTGTGCATTTTTAGTCTGATCTTAGTGGGATGTACTCACTAAGTTGCTAGGTTTAACCCTGAGTCAAATTAGCTTTAGAGCTAGCAAATATTCTACAATGGCAGTTACTGAGGTTATGAGTCACAAGACCTTTTTACTCAGGGGTAATATCCAACTGCAGCCACTCTGCTTAAACAATTGGTGTAGCACTGGCATAAGTGGCTTATAGTACAATGGCAATAGCATATGTTTAAGCTACGGTTTTTCCAGGATGTGCTTGCTATTGGTGTTGCCCAAGAGGTCAATTATGGTAGCACTATGTCAATGGTGTAAGTGGAGCAGAAGCATTGGATACTGCCCTAGGTTTCCAAGGTGACAATATTTAGGCCCTGTCCGCATCCCAAGGCACAATACTATGACACAGTACAAAGAGTGGAACTAGCAGTTGGATGAGGTTATGCAGCAAGGTCTGATCACTCTGTGTTCAATGATATCCTATATACTGAAAATGTGTGCCTGTGGAATTGGAAACCACTTTAGGATGTACTCAGTGGGTTGAATCCAATGCTATCATTCTGCTGACTGAATAAGTGCAGGAACAGGAATCCAGTTGATATACCGTATTTCTTCGATTCTAAGATGCACTTCCCCCCCATATAAACATCTCTAAAAACGGGGTGCGTCTTAGAATCACAGGTGCATTTATTATTTCTTAGAATCAAAGCTTTTTTTCTGTTGGTGGTACTGAAATTAGTGTGCGTCTTACAATCGATGGCTTCTTAGAATCGAAGAAATACGGTATGTTACTACTTCTCAGCATTTTTGTTTAAAATGCAAAGAAGCCTGCTGAATCTGGAGGCCTGCCCTTTCTCCGTGTTATTTCACAAGTCTAAACAAACCTATTTAAAAGGAAAAATAAGAATTGTTATGAGCCCTTCTGTTGAAATGATTGTATACTCACATTATTACATGGTTGGAATTATGAACACCTGTTGGTCTGTAATGTAGTCCCTGACTTTCCCATTCTCTCTCAACTTAAGTTATGGAATTTTCTGTGTCCTCTTTCAGTTATTAGTGGAGGTGGAAACATCCTGTGAAACTGAATACAGCTCAACTGTTTGTCAGGCTGTGATGAAAAATGTGCAATGTTATTTCATTTGAGAAGGAAATGATGCAGCTAGAACTTGTACAGTTACCATATTTGTCCTCTTTGTCATTGTCACTCTTTACCAGTGTTCTTGGATTAAGCAGTGAAATTTTAATGGGTGTGGAAGCTCAGGTTTGCATAATAGCTAAACAATGGGAACAATGCCACATGAATGACATCCATTCCAATCCTGCCAGTGTGGCCCTTGCAGGAAACAGGTGTCTGTGCACTGTCCACCTTGCTGAATGTGCTTTCTGAGATATTGCGGATGGTAAACATCTCCGCAGCTACTGCCTTGTGCACATCCCCTAATCGGCACTGTTAGGTTTTGGAGTTTATACATGGTGCCCCATCCCATCTTCTGTCCTTTTGACAGCTCACTCCATCCTTCTGTTTTATCAGATACATGCATGGGAAGCCTCACATGTGGAAACATGATCACTGTCTACTACAGTGCATGGTGATCTGTGGATAAAGCTCATCATTTTTGTAGAGGAAGTATGAAGTATGACATGTCCTCAGTCCCTTGAGAAGATGACACTTCTAAAGGTAGCTGAGAGCTTGTCCATACTTTATAGCTGTTCTTTGAAGTTCCAGGAGATATGAAACTTCTGTGATTATTCTTAACTGGTCTTTGCAGAATGACTGCTTCAAATCTGTCACATTGCATTTCTCTTTATAACAGCATTTTCCAAACAGGTCTTCTCCAGATTTTAGGACAACAGATCCCATAATCTGTGATTATTGCCCGTGATGGCTGCTGCTGCTGGAAGTAGTAGCCCAGAACATCTAGAGGTTGGGGAAGTCTACTGTACATTACGAGAAAGGGGAGTTTTTAACCTCATGATGCTCATCCCACTGACCCCCTCACCCTCATTTGACAACCTAGATATTCTGTAGGTTCTGAAAGCCATTGAGCATAGGTCCTAGTTGGACTATTTTTAAAAAATGTTTTCTTTTAATTTAAAAACACACAGACATACACAGCTAATATCCTTTCAAGTATTTGGGAAAGCTCCAGAAGGTTCACCAACCACTGCCTTTTGGGGGATGGGTAGGGGTAGTGGTGGAGGCATTTAGCTGCCAAGCTGATAAGTACTGGACTTCACAAGTTCAGTGTTAGAAAAAATGATGTACTAAATTGTATAACTCGGATCTGACTTTTTTATATATATATTTATTAAGGACTGGGTATTGGCAGTGAACCAAGAGGTAGGAAAGAGATTATATTGCTGGGAGTAAGGTGCAGTGTGGTTAGTAGTGGTAGAGGAACTTGGAGTTGGGGATATTGAGGAGGTTCTGGGTTGTATCAAATGTTAGTCTAACTTAAGTCCCATTCATTTCAATGGATATTAGATACAACCCTCTGCAAGATGCACACATTATTTTTCCTGGCCAATGGGAATTCTTGAGTTTTCGCTGTCTTTTCTGCATAACCACAAGTATTAGAAACAGTGACAACAACAAAGAGAGAAATTTAGTTTTCTTGGGTTATTTTCTAAAGTGCTCACCTATGAAAATAGTCTCTGTTATCTCCCCCCCCCCATTTGATTTAAGTGTACCATATTTTCTCTGTCTTTCATCCATTACTTTTAACTGGAGAAAAAATATCTTGGATTTTCAAGAATTCAGTGCTTTGCTACAATACACACAATCTCACCTTTACTTTCCTGTAAGTGGTTCTATTTTAGATAGTACTACCGTTATAAATCAGGATTACCTGTGAGCTTTTGCTGAGTCAGCTTTGGCTGAAGACCGTGATTGTATGCAGAGCCTAATCACCAGCTGTCTTGGTGATTTGTTGAAAAAACCGAGGTCTACTATCTCTACTTCAAAGGAGGTTATCTGCTCTGCATGGTGCTTTGATCTGTATTTGTGATGTCAGCTAGATTTATAGCTAGCTAAAAACTTAAAATTAAGCTGCCTGCTGCCTGGAGCTGCTTTCTGATTGGCTGGGAAGTCCATTGGGCGTTGTTCTCATGATTAAATTCCATGGTGCACACAGACCTGAAAATGCACTGAATTATTAATTTCTATCAAGGAAGGACTGTGCATAATAAAACATAAATATATGTAAGATGGCATTGCTGGCTTAAGCGGCTAGAGGCGTTAAATTTACTTCTCTGTACATATGTAAAGAATTGAGCTGTAGTTTGTATGGTTGGTGGGAAAATCTCCAAATTGGTACAAATTTCATTTGTGGATGTGTGTGCGCCCCCCCAAATTCCTAGTATATCCAAAGAGGTTGTGCACCCCTGTTTTAAAGTGTTTGCAGGTGCAATATTTCAAAGTCCAAGACCCTATTAACATTTTGTGATAATTGTTCTGAGTGAAACTCCGCTCAGGGAATACAGTACTAGTGGAAAGAAGTTGGATCCAATCAAATGTGCAAGTAAGTTTGTGCTGCTATTTTCGGTCTTATTTTGTGTTAATGCTGTTTTTTTATATTTTGTGTTTGATGGGATTGTATTTTAAACATGGACTTCAACTGGTGGTTTGTGAACCAAAAGTGGGTTGCAAAGTCAGTCCAGATGGGTCACAGCAAAGCTGTTGCTGCCATGTTGGGCATGGAGAAAATGGTAAAGTTGGTCCCATGTTGCAGGTTGGGAGCCTGAGGTGGGTCTCGGGTGTGGACCAGTTGAAAACCAATGATGTTAGTTAATGTTGTTTTGTTGCTGCTGTCTTTATATTTTATATGTAAGCCATCCTGAACATGTTTAAAATTATCTGGCAGGGCAGAATTTCACCCCCTTCCCAGCCCAACAAATAAATAACTAGCATAGAGCACAGTCCACCAGGGAATTCTCCTGTGCAATTTGTATTGAAATGCTATTGTGAAGCTTTGCCCAAGAAAATGTACTGGTGGATTGTGCCCCATGAGCTCGATCTGTGTGGTGTGAGCCAATGTAAAAATCTTAACAGTGTTTCCCTTTTAATTAAAAAAAGGGTAAAGGGCTGAAGGAAATAGCTTGGTCATTATATTTATGATGAACATATCTGCTTTGATATATTAGGTTTAATTTTTAATAGTTTTTTAACCATGAATTAGCATTGAAGGAGCTAATTCATGTATTCCAGTTTTCCTTGTGCAGGGTGTTTAGAAGAACCAGTTGGACTGCATATTGTGGAAGCTCTTATTTATGCATAGGTAACATTCTCTTAAGGCTGCAATCCTTCATTCGCTCCCCTAGAGTAAGCCTTACTGAATGCTTAACATCATCTCTCTCTATCTCTTTCTCTCTCTCTTTCATTCTCCCTTCCCTTTCTCTCACCCATCTTGTCCTTCAACTCCACATACACACAACATGGTTAGTTGCTCAGAGCTTGGAATCCTGAGTTGAAAGACAGCAGTTAAGGAGCAGAAAGGGCTCTTGGAGCTGTGTTTTAAGACTTACGTTTCGTCTGTCATTTAAAATAATCTTTGCCATCCCTGATGTTGTTGGGATATTCTTAGTAGCATTTTCACAACTTGCCCCACTTCCTCTGGTCATTTTTACAATGGGCCCATAAAAATGGAGGCTGGAAAGCTGTGCGAAGCAACTTTGTGTTGCTGCCCTTGAGTTTCAAATCAAAATAACTTTGCATGTTTACCTTCAGGTAAGAGTTGAATTTGTCTTTAAATGAAAGGCCATATTTAAGGCTCACATTTGTAGAAGGCAAATCCTTGTGATTTGAAAATGGTCTCCTTCTTAACAATGGGGGTAGCTCAGAAGTGAATAACTTCGCCATTTCCTTTCCCCCCAGTCTGCTGTATGTGAGGTTATGACTAATCTGTTACACTGCAGGGCCATAAGGCTACTTCCAGTGTGTGATTCATTCTCCAGGCATTCATCTGTGCTTTCTCTGTCCACTTCTGGCAGAATGCAGAGACGTTTTAGTTCAGAGATGGTAACCGAGCAACAAAAGAATATAGCATGGATTTGGAAGAAGATCTACGAAAGCCTTAACAGAGGGAAGAGACAAATAAAAGTTGGCATTTGATTTCATAGCTTGAGAGATTCTTTTTTTTCAATTGCTGCAGTGTGTGATATATTTTTTTTGCATTGGTTGGGTTTCTTCTCTCCTCTCCCCATACTGACTAGATCCTTAGTAGTGAAAAACTGCTGATCCTGTTGTTAGAAACGGGAAGAGAATGTTTGCATCTCTCTAGGACATTCTTCCTGTCGGCTTGCTTGCTTGCTTTCACATGAAGTTTTGCCAAAGGCTGAATACTTTTTAGAGGGGGCGCATGTGAGGGAGATATTTACATTCTCTTGTTTCGCCCATAGAAATGATATGATAGATTACTGTTTGAGAATATCATTCCTTATGAAAAGCCATTGTTGGGAAACGTTAGTGCAGTTATCCTAGGGAAAAGTTTCTATGTAAGCATGCCCATGTTAAATGAGTCCTTCTTTTCCTTTCATTCATTCTGAGGTCCTGCAACCTGGGAGATAAAACAGCTCAGGAGTCTCTTGTTTGATTCCTTATACATTGGTATAAACAAGTGCCTTATTTTCCCCTCAATGTTGTCTGAACATTTAGAATTAAAAAACTCAAGTTTGCATTAGCTGAGCTTAATGTTTTCAAAAATTATTGCATAATCTAAGGTGTTATGTTTGTGGTAATATGGTTGTGAAGCATTTATTTATTACATTTCTATCCCACCTTTTTTCCTCCAAGAAACCCAAGGTGGCATACAGAATCCTCCTCCTCTCCATGTTATCCTCACAATAACAACCCTAGCCTCTACACAACACTGATTGTACAGCACTTGCAGTACAATCCCAAGCATGTTTACTTTAAATCCTACTGAGTTTACTTCCTAGTAAAGTGTTTAGGATTGCAGCTCTAATCCATTATCTGAGTGTCCCTAGCCCCACAATGCAAAAAGTTAATTTGTAGGTTTCTTTATCCGGTTTTGGCAGGTTATGCAAACTGGTTGAACCAGCAGATATTGGAATAGCTGTTGGAAAACAATGGTAAAGTTATTACTATCTGATTGTGGCTATATATCTCCTGGCAGTGACGAAAACAGAACAAACTGATTCAAGCTATTGTTGACTGTAAGGCTGATACTTTTATGCTGCTTTTTAAAATCCATTTTGTTTTAATCTACATAGTTTTATTTTATAATTTTGAATCTCTGTGTCTCAACAAATTACTGAAATTAACTGGCTAATTATTATGTAGCACTGCCAGTATTGTGAGCAAAAATCATGTCCATGCCCAAAGGAGCTTCTGTTCTTAAACTTAGAGTGGGTATTAAGGTGGGGCAAGGTGTAAAAGGGAGGATAAAAGTGAGCCAAAGCCAATATTTTGGGCCCTTCAAAATGTTGTTGGACTCCAGATCCCCACATCTTTGACCTTCCCTGGTTGGAGTTGAAATCCAACAACATCCAGAGGATCATGGGTTCCCTGCTCCTATACAAGATCAAGCTACTGCTCTTTGGAAGAGCTTGGCTTCTTTGCAGGTTAATGAAAGTAAAGTTTCCAAATTTCTTAGAGCTTGCAAGCAGTAGACTAAAAAAAAGAAGACGCTTCCCTCTGCTTCTTCTGAAACCTGCCTTTTTAAGGCAGCAGTAGGACAGCCACTTATGAATAGACAAAAAAGGGGAATTGTATCATCCAAAAAGAATTTGCACATGCTAATTTATATGTGTGGATGCAAACTTCAAAGTAATTACTAGAACAGAGCACATCTCACCCTAGTGAGGAATATGTGTCATCAGGTAACCTGTGTGTTTTCTCAGTCTGTTGTCCAAGGACTGCTAATGGACAGGTTCAAGGCCCAGTGCTTCCTTCTGATGGTTCTTTATCTGTGTACCATAACTGAACTGGACAGCCCTACGAATAAAGAATGCCTTCAAAGTAGAGGACTGTCCTCTGTAAAAGAGGATACACTACCGCCCTAGGGAACAGTCAGAGCTATTATGTCTGTCCCAGCTTCTGCATTAGGCTTCTGCATTAGGCGGTTCAGTGAATCATTGCCAGACGCTTCCTCCCACTGTCACATATTAAAATATCGATGGTGAATGATGAATGATTTAAAAGCACCTATGTCTGCTAAGACTAAATTGCACCCTACTTACAACATGCAATATTTTATGTGCTGCTTTGTATTGTTTCAGCACATATTCATATCTTCTTACAAATTATGCAAGGCAAAAAAGCTCATGGTGTGCCCAAGGCACTTGGAAGCATGAGAACCAATTTGACAGTGTGGTATCTTTCTACACATTCTAGAGGTGCGAGTTCAGGCTCCTGAGATGCATTTAGTGTGACAAAATCTATAGGAAAATCCAATGCATTTGTCTCACATTTGACAAGTCTATACCTTGGGGAAATCTTTGTAGCCTAATATTTTTTTGGAGAACAACTCTGGTTTTTTTCTGGTTGTTACAATAGCATGATAAGCTTTGTAATCTTAATTGCGTTTAACCACATCAGCTTTTGTCTGCAAGCTTTCAGGTCTCTGATTAACAACAAGGAACTTGAATTTTAATGGATTGTAGGTTTTTAAGCTGAATGAGATCTTAGTTGCATATACATCCAGTAACACCAAATAATACCAAAAATAGAAACTTTAGTACAATTTTAACGTTGCCTTAATTGCTAATTCATATTGATTTTGTATAACTGATGCTGAAATATCAGCATTTATTTTTGTATGATATTGCCCTGTCCTGGACGGAGTTGCACTCTCCCTAAAGGATCGGGTCCGTAGTTTGGGGGTGCTCTTGGATCCAGAACTGTCACTTGAGGCACAGGTGAACTCAGTGGCAAAGAGCACCTTTTATCAGCTTAGGTTGATATGCCAATTACGCCCTTATCTGGACAGATATAGCCTAGCTACAGTTATCCATGCTCTGATAACCTCTCGTTTGGATTACTGCAATGCGTTATACGTGGGGCTGCCTTTGAAAACGGTCCGGAAGTTTCAGCTTGTACAAAACAGAACAGCCCGTTTACTAACAGGGACTGGCCGGCGAGATCACATTACGCCAGTCCTTTTACAACTTCATTGGCTGCCAGTCCAGGTCTGGGCCCGATTCATAGTGCTGGTATTGACATTTAAAGCCCTAAACGGTTTGGGGCCAGGTTATTTGAAGGAACGCCTCCTCCCATATGTACCTGCCCGGACCTTAAGATCATCTACAGGGGCCCTTCTCCATGAGCCCCTGCCAAAGGAAGTGAGGCAGGTGGCTACTAGAAGGAGGGCTTTCTCCGCTGAGGCACCCCGGTTGTGGAATGAGCTCCCCAGAGAGGTCCACCTGGCGCCTACACTGTATTCCTTTCATTGCCAGCTGAAGACCTTTTTATTCTCTCAATATTTTAACACTTAATTTTAACTTAAATTTAAATGTTACTGTTTTAACTCTGTATTTTAATCTTATATCAATTTTGCTGCATGGTTTTATCCTGGTTGTGCTTTTTATACTGTATTTTGTATTTGTGCTTTTAACCTGTTGGTTGCCAAAACATATGAATAAGGGAAACATTAGGTGCATTACATCTCCAACAATTGTGCAAGTTAGACAAACCCTTATTAAAAAGGCGTTGTGGAGTCCAACAAACCCGAAATATTTTTTTTTTTGCTGAATAAGATGTAGCCTGAGATCCACAGAAGTTTCAGGTACAGATGCTAGGGCAACAGCCCATTGATTAGGCAAGGTAGGGCATTCCAATTCTCTGTTCCAATCCTGTCTTAAACTATGGGTGTCATATTTATTTACTCCTACTAAATGCTTATATATATGGGTCATGGATTGACGTATCTGTTCAGCTGCTACAAGTGATTCTAACAATGCTGGAGGCTCTGAGACTGTAAAAGCAGATGGGCCAAGCCTATTTATTTATTTATTTATTTTATTACATTTCTATACCGCCCAATAGCCGAAGCTCTCTGGGTGGTTCACCTAGATTCCAGCATGTGTTTCAGTTGCAAGTATTGCCATTCAGCTATAGTAGGCAAATTATATTTAACACACAAATCAGAAAAGGACAGGAACTCGTCGTCTGGACCTATTAACCCAAAGTAAAAATCTTCTTAGCAGTGTATTACTGGTAGGCACTTAAAACCTTGCTGAATCAGATGTGCATGCATCATGATGTCAGTGATCATGAGTATAACTCATGCATTAGTTCTGTCATAAAGTACTTTTGTAGTTTGAGCCATATAACCATACTGATACCTTCCACTATTTCGTTGACCAAGGTTATATTTAGTGTCATGGTTAACTTAAATGAGCTCTGGGGGAATATTTCACAGATTGTTGTGACATCTTTTGTCAGTGAAAGTGTGTGTGTGTGTAAAATATAACTTTACAAGTTTGCGTTACTGCAATTTTTGTTTATTTGTTTATTTCATTTTATTTCTATACCAGCCAATAGCTGAAGCTCTCTGGGCGGTTTATACATAGGGGGAGTTGCGGGACTAACTCTTCAAAGCCGAGTATGAACTCTGGCTAAACCTTTGGTATAGATGGGAACTTCAGTGTAGGCAGTGTAGCTCTCACCTCCCACAGAATTCAAACTGTCTTTGTTTTTAAAGCTTTTCTAAAAAGGACGAAAAAGGCATTGTACTCCGATTACTCACAAAATTAGAGACTTAATGGGAGCACAGACTCTGAAATCTTGGAAGGCAGGGACCATTTATCTTAGATTTTGGCAAATGTGGTATTCTGCCTGAGCAGTACGCTGAAACACCATCCCAGTAGCAAAGATGAAAAAGGCTTTATGCTTTGGTTGTTCTTAAGAAAATGCTGTTTTTCAGGTTTGTATTTAGCCTGTTTTCAAAGCAGAAATTGCTTTGTTGTTTTGGCTCTCTCCACTTTCCCCTCTGCATTTCAAATTATTTAGCAACATTGGACAGGAAATAGGAACTTCTGGTTCATACACACAGCTGGTTTAAATAAATCTCAAAAGAGAAGAGACTATGCAGACCCTTCCCCCTCCTGTCCTAACTATATCCAAAAGATCTCTGCCAAATTTAGATCATTGTACAGTTCCAGTATATCGTTTGTTAAAACTGCAATTCTTGTTATTGGGGTATAACCCTGCCCTTCAATTTGTCAGATTGTGGCTGTGACGTCAATACACAATGCTAAAACATCAAAATTTAAACATGTAAAAAGTAAAGTAAAAAGCAAACCACACCCACACCCAACAGCATAGGCTTAAATCCAATATTGTCCAAGATGACTTCCCCTTGTTCTCCTTCCCCCACTACAGGCCTCCACTTGTCTTCCACATCTGCTCTGGAAGGTCTCCCAATCCTCCAGAGCAGATTTGGGGTGTGTGCAGGGGAGGGAAAAACCATTCTACCAGCATTTGCTGTTCCACTGGTGGACAGTCAGGGTTGGATACCCCCAAAAAGGACAGCATAAAACCAATAAAATAAAGAAATCAGAATAAAACCCCAAAACAGCAGTAAAATTCCAAGTTCAGTTAAAATAAAGGTCAACAAATTATGTTTTTTTAAAACAACTTAACAGTTGGCACCATCACGGAGAAGGCCTTGTCCCTAGTTGCTGCCTATTTCAGGTGTCACCTACACTGAGGTCACCTGCCTGACCTCCAAAAAGTACTAAGATTGACAGTCTTTCCTTCTTCTGATCCTTATAAAATTCTAGTTGCAATTATAAGGCTATTTCCTAGATAAGCTAGCTTTGAATAGGCTTCTTGTCATTACTGTTTTAACTAGTTTTTCCTAGTATCCAGCAGAGAATTGGGAGAAATGTCAATATATTAATTAAAAAACACTTTTTTAAAAGGACCTGTTTTTAAGTGATATGCACTAGGTTGCCAATATGCATGCTGTTTTTTACTTTGCCATTTAATACATTCTGTGCTAAGAAGGGCGCATACACATTAAAATACATGTGAACAGTGGGCCCTTGCTTGCATGAAGAGGAATCCTTTTCTGTCCAAAGGCCAAATTCCAGTCTGGGAAAGGCGTGGCGGTGGAATGCATTTCATCTGTGAGTGGGCCCAAAGGCAAAGTGGGTGTGGCCCAAGACAGAGTGGGTAGAGCCAAAATGCACTTGAGTCCCATTCATTTCAATGAGTCTACTCTTCACTAGTACCCAGTTAGCTGGGGGAAAGGTAATAACGGCCTGGGAAGGCAACGGCAAACCACCCCACTATAAGGCCTGCCAAGAAAAAGTCAGCGAAAGTGCTTGCACGAGAGGTTCCTTTCTTTCCTTGCAACATGTGATCCTGAAAATTATAAAAGTAAAGCTGCAGAGGCTAATTGGGTGACTTACTGAAGCAGTGCAGTTTGTCATTCAGTAGGTAGCGATCTGACAGCTGCCTGAGAGATACAACAGTCGGTTCCTGGAAATTTCCTCTTGTCTTCTACTCTCGAGTATGAACAGGGGCCCCTGCACTGGATTGGGCCTCCTACTGTAATGCCTACTCTGCTGCTCCTATTCTAGAGTACAAATGAAAGAAAGAGATAGCTGTTAGATATAGATTTTAAGTAATGTTTGTTTTGGTCCTGGGTTTAGAACAGGCAGGATCATAAACCATGGTTTGAAGTTGGTTTAAGATCTTGTCGTGTCCTGAACCTGGTAACCATGGTTTCCGTGTTTGGAGACTTCCAGGGCTAATTGCTGTGCGCCAGAAAGAGAGGAGATAAGAGATGGTGTGTGTGGGCACAAAGGTCATTATCTCTTAATAAGCAGAGATATGATTGTCCAAACTAGGCCATTGTCTGACATGATGTAAAGCAGCATCTTCTGTTCTGGAGGGAGCATGTAATTGGGCCACACCATGTTTTAGCCAGGCAGGAGCAATTGTGTGGCCTCCCCACGACTGTTGCTCTTAGCAACTACACTGTAAGTGAGGAAGGACCTGATTCACACAACTAGGACACATATCCAGAGCACTAAGACTAGTGCTCTGGGTTCTAATGGTCTCTACCTGTGTAACATCTGCTATTATGTCAATGACTGTAGTGTTTTTCATCTCATTAAATTTTCAAAAATGCAAATTGAGAGAAACTGGTTTTGGAACGTCTGGCTCAGTGCTGGAGTTTAATCCTAGATTTCGGCTCATTCATTTAGCTCTGTTGAGAGATTATAATATTTAGGGCGGTGAATATGTAAGGAGAGGAGTGTATCTGGCTGTTGTAAAAGCCCTCATTCAGAGCAGAACTTGAATCAGGAAATTGCATAAATAATACTCCCCGATTCCCTAAACCAAAGTCTATTAGATCAGTGGGTGGCGGGTGGAGGATATTCCCTTCCCCCTTCACATCGGTGGTATAGTGCAGGCAATTAAACCCTGAGTGGATGGGCTTAGCTAATTTAATGTGACCTTGATGTGAACTACATTTAAGAAATCTCTGTGAACACAAAATGAAACCTAATCATTTTAAAAGCATCTGTCCCCATGACATGCGACTGGAAGAACTAAAGCCTATGGGATGCTACTGGGATGCATGTGATTGTATAAATTATTGGAAATGTTACAGCTGGGGAAATAACTGCTTATTTGGGGATTTTTGTTGTTGTGTTGGCAAGGTTCCTAGCATTGTGAACTCTCCCTTCAGATGTGGATTCTGATTGAATGTTCTTTTGTCTTTTTTTTTATATAGTGTGTATATGTGGGTGGGGCAGTGGAAGTGATAATTCAAACTAGAGCAGTTTGTGCTAACTTTTTAATCTTTGTTTTTAAAAAGCCCTCTTGTAAAATTGTATTTAATGGGGCCATAAATTTGCTTTTTGGAGAGGATACATATGGGGGTAACTCAGGAGTAATAACCTTTTCAGTTCTGACATATGAATATCTAAGGGTATTTCGTATGAATACTTGCTCTAAAACAAATTGTTCTAAATTGCTTTAAATTAATTTTGGGATGTTGCACAAATCCGCAACATATTCAAATGAGTTTGGATTTCTAGGAATCTGAACATCAGATTTCGCGGTAGACTGGTGTTTTCCTAGTCGCATGGAGTTATGACCATTTTTTTTTCTTTGGGGGGATTTGCGCAAATTTGCTCTTGCGCTAATGCACATATTAGCACAAGTGTGATTAGCTCTACTGTACATTAGTTCAAGTGGAATGAAATTCACCTACATCCCTAACACCCCCCCCCCCCCAAATCTCTCTATGAGCGGACGATGGATTGAAAGACGCCTGACAATCTGCAAAATACAGCCGGAACCTATTAAACAAAATCTGAGCCTTTTGTATACATTTTGTATATTTCCCATTCCACACACAATAGTGAAAAGTCAATATCATATTACATTCTTACAGTTATGTAATCTGATATTGACTTTTCACTATTGTGTGTGGAATGGGAAATATACAAAATGTATACAAAAGGCTCAGAAATTCTCAACAGGAAAAAGCTCTGTTTAGTGCTCCTTGGATTTATTCGCTGTGTCTGCACGGGCCTATTTCAATAATGGATAATATCAAGTGTCGGTGTAGCACTGGCGTTGCGATAGCATAAACCAATGCTAGTACTTGTACTTGTAAACTTCCTTCCTGTCAAAAATGGAATGACATTATAAGGATCTGTTGCCTGTCCAGCCTCCTCTCCCTGTGCTGCAAAGGGAAAGAGGCAAAGCAGCTATCTGTGAAGACTGGGATTTAATCCCAGCACAGACTTCTGATATATATCTTTGTCACTACTGAGTGCCAAACTAGATATTATATGGCAGAACCATGATCAGTGTCTCCTGTGGGTATTCTTTGTTTGGTTTCTACTAATTAACAGCCCCCTGTAGAATCATAGAATAGTAGAGTTGGAAGGGGCCTATTAGGCCATCGAGTCCAACATCCCGCTCAGTGCAGGAACCCCCCCTAAAGCATACCTTACCTTACAGATAGTCGTCCAGCTGCCTCTTAAATGCCTTGTGGGAGAGCCCACAACCGCCCTAGGTAAGTGGTTCCATTGTCGTACTGTTCTAACAGGAAGTTTTTTCTGATGTCCAGCCGGAATCTGGCTTCCTGTAACTTGAGCCCATTATTCCGTGTCCTGCACTCTGGGATGATCGAGAAGAGATCCTGGCCCTCCTCTGCGTAACCACCTTTTAAGTATTTGAAGAGTGCTATCATGTCTCCCCTCAATCTTCTCTTCTCCAGGCTAAACATGCCCAGTTCTTTCAGTCTCTCTTCATAGGGCTTTGTTTCCAGACCCCTGATCATCCTGGTTGCCCTCCTATGAACACACTCCAACTTGTCTGCGTCCTTCTTGAAGTGTGATGCCTAGAACTGGACGCAATACTCAAGATGAGGCTTAACCAGGACGGAATAGAGAGGAACCAGAACCTCACGCGATTTGGAAGTTATACTTCTGTTAATGCAGCCCAAAATAGCATTTGCTTTTTTTGCAGCCACATTGCACTGTTGGCTCATATTCAGCTTGTGATCTACAACAATTCCAAGATCTTTCTTGTTTGTAGTATTGCTGAGCCAATTATCCCCCATCTTGTAACTGTGCATTTGGTTTCTATTTCCTAGATGTAGAACTTGGCATTTGTCCCTATTAAATTGCATTCTGTTGTTTTCAGCCCAGCACTCCAGCCTATCAAGATCACTTTGAAATTTGTTTCTGTCTTCCAGGGTATTAGCTATCCCACCCAATTTTGTGTCATCTGCAAAAATCTGATAAGCTTTCCCTGCATCTACTAGTCCAAATCATTAATAAAAATGTTGAAGAGCACTGGGCCCAGGACTGAGCCCTGCGGTACCCCACTCGTTACCTCCCCACAGTTTGACAAGTTACCGTTGATAAGCACTCTCTGAGTCCAATTCTGTAGCCAACTGTGGATCCACCTAATAGTTGTTCCATCTAGCCCGCTTTTATCTAGTTTGTCAATCAGAATATCATGGGGCACTTTGTCAAAAGCTTTGCTGAAATCAAGATATATTACATCCACAGCATTCCCACAGTCCACAAGGGAGGTTACCCTATCAAAAAATGAGATCAAATTAGTCTGACAGGATTTGTTCCTAACAAATCCTTGTTGGCTTCTAGTAATCATTGCATGTAATGTGGCTGCTTTGAAGATTGGAGAATTAGCACTGTTTGATCTAGGATATTAACCCTTTCCCTGACACTGTTTTGCCAATGTATTCCTCCCCCTGCCCACCAAAACAATGGTGTTAGTTCTGGGGGGGCCATGGAGAGGTTGAAATCCACAAAATAAGAGGGCTTTTGCTATTGGGCGGTACAGAAATAAATAAATATCATGCTGTATGGAGCGGATAATTAGAGTTTTAAAAAGCAAAAATATGACCAGCTCTGCATCATGTCTAGTTTGACCTGGAGACTTCAACGCCCAACCCAGGGCAGGTGCAAATAGGATGAGCTCAGTGCTGCTCTTGCATAGCTCTTCGATTAAGGAAAGTATGTAGCTATAACTGTGTAGTTGTTCCTTGATGAAGCAATCTGCCAAATGGAATTTGGACAATAATGTAATTCTGTTAATAAGCATGCCAGCTGCTTCTGTTACCCAAACATAGTTAGCTGCATACAGTCTTTGTATGGTCCCATACCTAATTAGCTCAATAAAAATAGCTGGAGCATGTGCAATAGTGGCAGGAGATGGAAGGCTGGCTTTAGGGGTGGCATTTCTATGTCTTCTAAGGCTGACTTGGAAATACGCCTACAAAACTCAACAAGCCCCAACTATTTATTCCTGGCTCAGCTACTCAGAAATACATACCTGTGTTTAGTAACTTGTGATCTAACAGAAAGAAGAACCAAGTTTAGTAAGTTTCCCTTGCCTTGTCCCCTGATTGATGATACTGCTGGTACAGTTGACGATGTAAATGACTTTAGTTTTTACATGCCTGTTCTAAGGTTGAAGTGTTTCATATTTGGGTTTTCATTTATTTATACAGCATCATTGGTGTGCATGGAGCATTACAGAATGTAAGAAGACAGGTCTCTGCCCTGAAGAGGTTATAATTTAAATAATTAAAAAACAAAAACCACCCTGGTTTATGTGTGTCGCTTCTGATTGGTAGCCAGTAGAGCAGGGGTGGGAAATGCTTGGCCTTCTGGATGTTGTTGGACTGCAACATGCACTTATCCAGTATAGCCAGTGGTAAAGGCTAATCAGAGTTGAAGTCCAACCCCATCTGGGGCTCCATGTTGGGCAGTATCCAATGATGCCATTCCACAGAGTCAAACAGTGCTAGTGGAGCTCGTTCAGATCTTTCTGTTGTGCAACTGATTGTGCTTTTACACTTTGTAACTAGTTGTGCAAGGGGTTACACAACCGGTTGCGTAATGGGCAACATGTTTCATAATGTTGCACAAGGGTAATGCAGAACCACTTGCTCAACTACCCTTGTGCAAACGTAATTTTAATTGGATTCTCCTCTTGCACTTACCACAATCTCATTTGTGCTAATGGAATGACACAATTGGACGCTGCCCATGATCCCCATCCCTGCAACAGAAGATCCTCCGGGAAATCCAGTTTAAGGTGCCCTTGAGTCCCCCTGGTCCAGAAGGGGGAAACCTCTTTCAGCCTGAGGGCCAAATTCAATTTCAGCAAAGCTTTCAGTGGCCACATTCCAGTGGTCGGCTGAAGGCAAAGGGGACATAGTCAGAGGCAGATGGGGTAGATCCCCCCAAAGCAAAAATAAATTCAATACTAGCCTACTGTACCTTAATGCTTTTACTGCCAGTAACTAAGCCTTAGGAGAGGCATTTCAACCTTTTAAAATGGAGGGAAACAAAAACCAGGAAGTCATCAAATGAGAGAAAGTCCATGGGGCCATTGGGAGAAGCTTGGAGGGCCAGATTGGGACCTCAAGAGGGACGGATTTGGCCCTCAGCCTCTAGGATAGTATTAAGCAGTGCAGCATAACAAGGAGCTAAACATTTACCTCAGAACCTCTGACTCTTCCCATCCTCCTTATTTATTGTATTTTTAGTGAGTTATAAATGGACAGAACTGAATGATTCCAATCCATTTGTTCTCTGTTGAATGTTAGATTAATTTAAGATTTTGTTGCTTCTAAATCCTTTGCTCAAAAATTGAAGTGGGGTAAACATATACTATATTGCAGAGTATACTGTAATATTTTGCAGTGTATCTTGTGAAATCACAGCCTGGAACTAGTTAACTTCTCTTGATTCTTGTTTATAATGCAGTCTTCATGTTACAGCTCACAAGTGTTGGACTCATTAGTAAGGAACAGAGTGGAAACTTGTCTGAGAAATGTAATGATCACATTTCAGATTTAAAATATATGTGGAAATTCTCTTTGGAAAATGTACATGGCTGTTTTATGTTGATTATTTTCTTAGCTTGACATGTTATGGAATGGTTCTCCCAATTGGTTTTAAAGAATTAGGATTGTCTTTCTCTTATATTACATGCATTTATTTGAACAGACTCGTTTGGGAATATTCCTGCTAGGCATTCTTATTGTGCTCAATGACTTTTGGAGTGCTTCATGTGTGGGCTTTAATAGCAGTCTGTTACCTAGAAGTTCTTTCTTGAACTTCATCAATCCGGCCTTGAGCTTCTGCTTTCGTTTATCTCTAAGTTGTATAGGAAATCTGCAAGACAGTTGCTTGTGGCAGGATTTGTGAGTTGTTACTAAATTCTGAAGAAGGTGGGATGTTACGAGTGGACCCTGTTAGTGCTTCTGCAAGTCATGAAAACTGGCCTAAGGTCATCAACCAATAGAGAATCATTACACTTTGTACCGATATATGAGCACCATGGTTTTGGAATCTTTAGTTGCCAATCCTAAATTGTTTGTAATGTGAGATCTGTGGAAGAATTCTACAATATGTTGAATTGTTTTGTGAAGTATTTTATAGCAGCCTTGCAAATATGTCTCCAGAATATACTAGCCAGCATCAATTTTACTAGATTGCCTGTCAATGCATATGGCTACAGTTCATTTGGGGAACATCAATAGATAGTTCTTCTCCAATTTTAAAATAACTTGTCTACCTCACTTTCCTCGAACAAGATTTTACAACAGGCAAGTACTCTAGGCGATTGGCTACTTACAAGCCTGTTTTACAGTGGACTTAATTTGTTTAGTTTTAATAACCACATATAAATGTCTGTACTAGTGGCTTTTCATTTGTTTTATAATCTGTGAGCACTGGGTGTAGGGTATTTAATTAATTGCTTTGTTTAGCCTTGTAAAGTCAGATGCTCTGAGATATACATGGATTATAGCGAATCTGAGCAAGTGTGGTTTCTGAGCAAGTCTGCTAGCATAAAAATTGGCCTGATGTTCCCTCTGACATTCCAATTGTTGTAGCTTGGAGGGAACATAGTAACACATTTGATCCTTTCTTTTCTGTCCGTATGCTGTACTGCAACTGGAATTTGTTTTTCAGAATCTACCTGTTCTTGAGTATATCTCTGATAAAGCTATTATAATACCTTTAATAGAAAATGACAATCTTCCCCACTGTGGTGCCCTTTGGATGTTTTGGACTACAACTCCTATCAGCCTCAGCAACCATGGCTAGTAGTCAGTAATAATGGGAGCTATAACTCAAAACATGTGGACGGCACCACACTGAGAGACTGGACTCTGCGGTTCTTAGTTTTAGGAACTGGGAAGACAGAGATCATGTATCGACCCCTATATTCTAGACCTGGTTCACACCTAACGACAGCAAATCATGGATTAATTAATTAACCCATGATTTGGTGGGTCACATGCTGCATGTGAGCCACAGCGACTTTGCATAATCACCCCCCACCCCAATCAGAGGTTGTTGCGTGATACACAAATCCAGACATTACGGGTTATTTGTGGGTTAAGCAACTCAAAGTTAACCTATGATTAGTTCTTAGGTTAACTTTGGGTTATTTAACTTAGGAATAGCCTATAATGTCCGGGTTCACATGTCACACAACAACCTCTGATCAGGCCAGTTGGAAATTGATTATGGAAAGCAGGAGTGGCGTGTGTAGCATGGGACCCAGGTCTTGCGGCCATTGCATGCAAACAGGGCTCTAGTCTGCTTATTTTGCTGAAGAGTAGTCCTTTATTCCCCCTCTTGTTTCACATCATCTCAATTAAACTCCCCCACCCCACCCGCACACACACTAAAGCATGGGATACTGTTAAGTCTTGCATTGTATTTTATGTGGACTTTATAAAAAGATTGCCTTTTCCTTGTCCTGTTTCTATTGTTTCCTTTTGCAGCCAGGTCAGCTGCACAGGCAGCACTCTCTCTTCCTTTTCGCCTTGGGCTTCAAGGCTTGCTGAGTGGAGCCGTGCCGTCTTAGTTTTGTCATAGCTCTCTGCGACTGTACATAATGTTAGCTTTTGTTTGTCAGATATGTGCCTTGCACTTCAGTAAACACTGAAAGGCTCCATTCTCTAGAGGGCATGGAGGCAATCCAGTGTTCGGGCGATTTTTTTTCACATTGTAGCTCTACTGAAAAGAACTAGAGAGCATTTCATTTTGTAGAGGTTCCGATGCTCACCCAAAGAGGCCAAAGCTAATTGTTTGTCGGTTTAACGAACACTCTCTTGTCAGCAGTAATCAAAATTCTGAAGGCTTCCCGTTATTTTAAGATGGCTTTGCCCATCTGTTGTGACATTGCGAAACGCCATGATAATTCCAGGATAGCAATCCTCTAATTTTATTTTATTGTGTCATTTTAAGGCCATTGCAGAAAATCTCACCCCCTTCTTTGTCTTTAAAAGCAATAGCTTACAAATCAGTGTTCATATTTGCAAGACCCATAGCTTAGGCATGGCAGTGAGGCAGTGCCCATGAGGTAAAATAAGAGTCTGATTATTGCAAAGAAAAACTATCTCCTTCCTGTTGCCGTTCTTTAATGAGACCTTATCAAGCACAATGTGCTGAAGCACGGCTCTCAGTGTATCTATGAAGGCTGTAACGGCTCTTGGAATTCCTACAGGTTTTTCTCAAATTCCATCTGTGAATATGACTTCTGCTCCTGTAGACACAAAGGCATGCTTCTGTGTAATAGAATTTCTCCCAGTTGTCTATCCTCAATCTCACTTGTATTTCTCAGGCTCCATTTTGGGATGTACAGCTGTGCTTTGTTCCTCCCTGAGCCTTTGTACCACCCTGAGCCTTAGAAGGGTGAGATATAAATGTAATCTAATTCGAATGGGAAATGTGGTGATATGCATCTTGTTCCTCTTTTCATTTGAGAACAATGGATCTTCCTTCAAAGTTCCAGTGCTGTAGAAACTTTCATTGTTGTCTTCAAAAGCCAAGTGGTGGTTTTGAAGTGCGTTTCTTCTCATTCCTCCTTCTCCGTTTATTTAGACAAATGACAAACGAAGCTGATGTTGAAATAACAATGAGGTAAAATTGGTTATTGCGAAACAATCTGTTAGATTTTTGTAATGTTTTGCAGCATTCCTTGTGTGAATCAGACATTGTGTGGCGAACATATCAAACTGTCTTATATGAAGTGAAGCCATTGATCTGTGTAGTTCAATATTGTCTCTTATGACTGACAATGACCAGGTTCACACAATCATCGCAGCCGACCATGGTATGCGAGGGTTGTTTCACCCATGCTTAAATCACACTTGCCAGGTTCACACGACACCACAACCCTCAAATGAGGATTGCATATTCAAAATGGTGGCTGCATACGCCCTGCATATACCGCAGCCTCACTGTGGGCTGTCATGTGGATTAAACAACCAAAGTCAATTTATAATTAATTTTTAGATTAACTTTGGATTGTTTAATGTAACTAAGTGTTCAGGTTTGCACATCATGCAACAACCACCGATCATACCAATCTGATGCTGATTATGCAAAGTGGAAACAGCTCGTGCTCAGCGCACAAATGTGGCTTAATTAATACACGATTTGTCACCGTTAATGTGCAAACAGCCTCTGCCTTTCATTTCCAGAGAGAAAGAGAGTGGGGAGGGTGGGGAGTTGCTGTAGAAAGTGCAGTTTTATGTTCCTAATATTGGTCATGTTTGGGAAAGTGGTATTTTGGTCTGAGACAATGCCTGCTTCTTAAGATGTCCCAAGAATGTCCCCAAATAATGGACTGCTGCTTAAGGGTGTAGTGCACTTAACAATCCATAGCTTTTGATGGGCCCTGAAATGGTGAATTCCTTTAAAGCAGGCATTTTATGTAGTTATATTGCACAACCGCTTTTCCCACTGCATTTTGTGGAAATCTGTTTGATTTTGCTTGTTTTTGCAGAGAGAAAATCTTTCAATAAGGCATTTTCTTTGTTTTTGCTTTCTTGTTTTCTTTCTTAAGCTTTCCATTTACATTTCAAGCCTCCAGCAGCCTGGAGTTGTTCCCTGTACGTTTTGACAACTTCTCTTGTCCTGTGTTCTCTTAATTTGCATGCTGATGAATGAGGAGTTTGTGCCAGAAGTGAGATAGTGATGTATATGCAAAAGAGCCAGCAGCTGTTCCTAAAGAATTCAAGTTTATTTTCCTCCCTGTGGTGTGTGTCTCCTTGCCTTGCTCTTTAGGAGGTGGATGAGGACTCCGCGCTCATGACAAAACCTTTGTTGATAGTTCACTTGGTTTCTCTCCTCTTCTGGCTATGCCGATTGCCCAGCACAGAAAGATTCACTGGATAATAGCTTTTCATTGTTGCCTGTGTCTGCCAGCTTCTGTTGCAATTAAGGGGTAATCTTTTCTAAATGGTGCTAAATTAAGCTTAAATCCCTCTCTCATGCCACATAAGAGGATGAATCCCTGGTTTTCTAAAAAGAGCTTATTGTTTCGGACAGTGGCCAATCCAGTAGTTCAACAATGGTCTTCAATAACTTGCTTTGTGGGTAGATTTCTCAAAGTTATCTGTTTTTTAAAGGAAGAAAACCATAGGCAATCTAAGGACTCTACCACTACAGGCAAAAACCTTTGTCCATGGTAAAAGATCTCATAATACCCCGTGTCTCTTGATTTCATACATGAGAGAGAAAAAATCTGCACAATGACTGCTCTCAACTGTAAGCTTCATCCCATGTACCTGCTTCCCTCGGATTATTTGTTTTTGCTACCGGGAGACAGCAATCCTTGCATACCAGGAAGTGAGTTTAAGGGGGGAAATGTAAAAAAACAACGGATGACCCAATTCAATTCAAATTTGGTATGCTTAAAGCTCTCCCTAATATCTATTACTGTGCCAATTTTGGTGTCTTTATCTTTAAAGCTTATGCAGATGTAAGCATTTCTTTAAAATCCTGCTCCTGCACTCCAGTGGCAGCTTGGAAGATACGCTCAAAATGTAGGGGCTAAATACAGCAAATCTTTTTGCTTTATTGCACAATTAAGGCAGGAAGCATGGGAGTACTTCACAATCAAAGCAAATTATAAGGTGGAAAACTTCTGAGTCCTTTGCATGCAATTCGCAGTGATTGCACAGTATAACGCTGGTGTGATAAAGCTCTAAGACAGAAACATTTATTTTCTCATGTCAAAAGATGTGGGTTCCTGTGTGATATGCATCTCACCTTAGTACTTTATTTATTTATTGCATTTACATCCTGCCGTTTTTCCTCCAAGGAACCCAAGCTGGCATACAGAATCCCCCTCCTCTCCATTTTATCCTCACAACAACAACAACCTTGCAAGGTAGATTGGGCTGAGAGTCTGTGAGTGGCCCAAAATCACCCAGTGAGCTTCCATGGCTGAGTGGGGACTAGAACCCGGATCACCCAATTCCCAGTCCAGCACTCTAGGCTCTACACCACACTGGGATTCCTGTCCCCCTTCTGATCAAATCTTAGACCTTGCTGCTTGATTGATTTGTAAAGGTGGTGTTTGGCAATTGGCAACCTTTATGCAGGATTGTGTTCATAATGTTTGCTGTCTGGCCCAAAGATAATTTACCCCCTCCCCTTATGGCTACTGTTACCAGCCTGATGGAATATTTTCCCTTCTCCCTGTGGGTGAATTGTAGGTGTAGGAGAGAGTGCTCAGCCCTAAATTGGCCCTCTGACCCACTGACTTTGATTAATGGTGCAATAAATTAAAAACGAAAGAGCAGTTAAATGGTGGGTGGGATGGTCAATGAATGGTATTCCTGTTAGTTGGAAATAAAGCTGTTACAGTGTACATTTCTATATGGGCTTTGACCTATGCTAATGAATATGACACAGAGGTTGCTGATTTTAAATGAGCTAAGAATCTTTCATTCTGACACGTTTTGACATGGTTTCCTGGAGAATGTTCCTAGACAGCTGCCCATAATGCATCGGATGTAGACCTGTTGGCAGAATATTAATGTTAAACTGTCCATTCACGGTGTGCAGCATTAATGTGATGCTTCAGACAGAACCACTTTGCAATTGGGCACCAGTTGACACCAGAAACAACTGTCCCAAACTGTTATAGAAGGGCATGGAGGATAAAAGGCAGTGGTGAAATAAACAAATTGAAATGGTGTATATGTGTATGTCTGTATACATTCTCTTTCTCTCTTTGTCTTTCTGTTTCTGTCTGTCTGTCTCTCTCTTTCTCTCCAAATAATATGGGTACCTGTGGCTTAAGCTAATACAAGAACAAATTTGTACTAACTGTGGAAATTGTTTTATACTGTTTTACCTTTGGATTTTGTAAAACTAATTTTTTTACTTGTGGGGAATTTTTAGGCAGAGCTTTCACCTTGTCTGTGGCACCTGCACTTATCCCCACTTGCCTGGGGGTGAGCCCCATTGAACTCACTGACCCTGTTCAGACAACATGCTAAGCCATGGCGGTTAAGCATTTGGAGCTAAATATTGTGGCTTAGCGTATCATGTGAACCATTCCTAACCATGGTGGCTACATAACCACAGTTGAAATACGCTCAGTAACCATTTGCAGCAAAAGGGATAGTGGCCTAAGCATGGCTTAGTGTGTATTCTAAACAGGCATACTGGGATTGAATAGACATTATGGGATTTTGCTATGTGTCACACCATGTGGGCAAGACCAGCTTGCATCGCATAGCTGTCTCTATGTTCAGCAAAAATTACCTCCAACATTACATAAGGGGATTGTAAAATGTCCCTGTGTGGATATGATATATGGGAGGTGATTTACTGAATGATACCAATTCATAATTTTCCAGGGCATCTGTCCCCCTGCAAAAAATTGTTACATTATTGGCTCTCCTGCTCCACAAGCCCATGGGCAGAACCCACTCACTGCTTTTAAGTAGCCTGCTTTTATGTTTATAATAATAATAATAATAATAATAATAATAATAATAATAATAATATTTCTTACCTGCCTCTCCACTTTGATCGAGGCAGGGAACAACAATAAGCGATAAAATACATAAAACTGAATTAAAACATAATATACTTTGTTAAAAACATCCTAAAAACATCCTAAAACATTCTAAAAACATCTTAAAATTATATATATAATCCATTCATAATTTATAAGCCATAAGATGATAAAATATTGTGCATATTTTTTAAAAAATTCAAAGTGGCCAATATCCATAAAATATTGATGTATGTTAATATGTATGAATGAGATTGAGGATGACACTTAAAAGAAATCATCAGCTAAGGAAAATTGAGTCCATTGGCAAGTGTGTGTGTGTGTTTGTTGTTGGTGTTGTTGGTGCACTGTCACAAGTCAGAAAAAGTGTTCATCCAAACTGTATATGGATCATGCTGGTCTGGGAAACATTGCTCTTTCTCTTTGTGACATTGTCATGCAGCCAAATCAAATTGGGAGTTATGATAGTATCCTGATTCCCAATTTACTGTGATCGCTTCTCAGGAACAAGAAGACCTGGTTTTGAAAATGTGTGCATGCAGACACACACACACATACACGTGTCAAAGTAGCTGCTAATTTTGTGGCACATCGTGAGCAAAAGGTAAATGTAGTGGGGAATATTTCAAACCTCACTTTCCAGCACTATCTTTACACTGAAAATGTTGATGGGAGAACATAAAGCGAAATAATGGTTGATGCTGCAAAGGGTAGAAAGGTGGAATTGTTTTGAAGAGGAGCAGAGGGATGGCAAATGAGTCAGATCCTTAAAGATGGCTCTTGAGTGAACTGCAAACCACTGTTTGTGGGGCCCTGGCCATTTATTTATTTATTTGTTACATTTATATATCGCCCCATAGCTGAAACTCTCTGGGCGGTTTACAAAAGTTAAAAATAGTAAACATTAAAAGTATACAAAATTTAAAAACATAAAAACAACAGTATAAAAACAACAGTCTGCCCCATTTGTCTGCCCCATCTTGAATCTAGATTATGAATGTAAACTGAGCATTCAGGTATGGAGAATATCAAGCTGTCTGTTTCAATCTTTATTTTAGCATTCATGAAATTTTAAAAGTGTACAACTATGCCATGATTACAGTTGCTGTCTGGCCCCGTTGGAAAATAATTTCTCAGATGCTGGCAAGTGAGTTGGAATCAATAACTCTCAAGTTGTATGTGTGTGCGTTAATCCTTCTAATTCTCTTGAAGTTAATTAAAGCAAAATTGACTTGTTTTTTTTTATTAGATGTACTGTCCAGCAGGCAATGAGGTCCTTAGCAGAATGCTAGGGGTCTTGGGTAAATTTAATTATAAGAAGTTTTCAATTAGTGGCTGCCATCTGTGACGGAAAAAAAAATCTAATTGCATTCACAATCTCTCACCAGTAGCCTCTGCTGCCCTTGCCTGAATGACTCGCCTGCTGAAAACTCTATACCAAATGTAGGTCACAGTTGTAGCAGGGCAGTATGCTTTTAGGTTGCTGAGGTAAAAAAGTTAGCTTTAAATTTGTAAATGTTTATAAAATCATGGGTTAATGCTGTTGGGTATGGGTAATATGGTAGCAAAGAGCCAAGTATGGACATTGTTGGACTTCCATTCATTTCACAATAGCTATAACTCTGAGTGACCTGAATATTTTTTATAGAAAGGCCCAGGATATAAATACTAGGGGAAAATGAAGCTGGAAGCCAGTCCTCTGAAGGTATGCTTATTAGGTCCTTGGAGTGTAGTGTAATGGTTAGAGTATTGGACTGGGACTTGGGAGACCACTCGGCCATGAAGGTAACTTTGGGCCAGTCACTGACTTTCCGCCTAACCTACCTCACATGTTTTTTTTTGAGGGGGGGGGAAATGGAGAGGAGGAGGGCCATGTACATAGCCTTGGGTTCCTTGGAGGAAAAGGCGGGATATAAATGTAATAAATAAATTTGCCCTTCCTTTCCTGGTTTTAGCTATGGGTCATATTATTTATAGTGTCACAAACTATGGGTAATTGATAATTGGTTCCTTTGTAAACCAGGGGATTGAAACCATGGTTAGGAGGGGGACCTAGTTTGCCTTAACCATGATTTTTATCAGTGCATATGTAATGAGTGTATTGCCATGCCCAAAGTTAATGCCAGGAAGGGAGAGAGAAATTGCTCTGGAGTGTGGAGGAAGGAAATGGAGGGAAGTAAATGTCCTCAGAACTGGTTTCTTATTAGGAAACTATGATTTACAGCAGTGGTTCCCAATTAGCTAAGTACTGTGGACCCCTTGTTTTTCAAATCCCGAGCCATGGACCCCCTACTTTTGAAAAAATTGTTATCTCTATGGTATTTACCTGTGCGAAGCAATTTTTTGGAGAAGTAAGGGGTAGCCCCTAATAAGCAAAGGATTTTAGGTATACTAAAAAACAGACCATAAAATTTGTGATATTTGTGATATTACCACGCAAAAATGACAATGATTTAGTTAGGAATATAAAGATGAATTTAATTTTACTAATGTCTAGTTTACAATTGAACAAATTATGACATGTCTAGCAGCTACTAAACCTAAATGTGATGGGAGAAATCATGCCTCTTTTTGTCCCAAACAATCCCTTCCACATCCGGTTCAATATTTCCTACTTTTAATCTCAAATCTGGATGAACATCAAGCTGATTTCTATGCTTGTTCTTCATATAACAAAATGTCAAAAATGTTTGTTCACAAAGGTATGTGGAACAAAAGGGAACTAGGTGTTTCAACGTTTTTTCACCTAACTTCTTATAATCAGGAAAAACCTTCACCTAGAATTGGTCCAGTCTATATTCTTTGAAAAATGATTTCAATGAACCATCACAAGTCATGTCAACAAGTGCATCTTGCTCTTCCGCAGATAGAGTTGTTAGTTGTACATCACCACATTCAAAAGGATTCCTTATCCATGAGTTTTCAGGATTAGGTGCAGGGAAGTAATCTCTGAAGCTAGTCGCAGGTGCTCAGTGATGTTATATTTTACTTCTGGTAGGAATTCGTCGTCAGTGGACTCCAGAAATGAATGGTGAATATGTGAATGGTGCCACGGTGGGTTACGCAGACCCCCTGGGGTCTCAATTGGGAACCACTGGTTTACAGGGATCCAATGTTATATCTATATTGGGTTAAAGCCTAACTTAATTTGGGTAGTGTTATGTAAGTTGTGTGATTAAGGTATATTACAGTTTCCTTCCAACAACTTGACATAACATGTGCAGTCATATCTGACTAAGCATTTGCAGTTACTCAGTTATGTGTTCTGTTGTTTCCAGTGACTGTATAACACAACATAAGGCCAGTGGTTTTATGGCTGCTAGGCATATTCTGCTGAGTTCAAGACTGCAGCTATCCTGCTATCTCTGCATACTCTACTTGCTGATGCCATCCACATATTTTGGACTACAGCTTCCAGCATTCCAGACCATTGGTCATACTGGCTGGGGCTGATGGAAGTTGAAGTTTGAAACTTCTGGAGGGAAGGCTGCTCTATTACTTTTTATCTCTTGTGAACACAGGCAAGGGGTACACAAGAGAGATAAGAATCCAAGAAGTGGCTCCTCTAGAATAAAAAGCACTAGAAAAATACTCCAGTATTATTTTTTTTGCATTTTAAAAAACTTACCTAGCTTTCATGTTAAGCTCAACATAGCAGTGGAATTATGTTTGAACTTCAGGAATCTGAGATTATTTGAAATCATGCAAGTGTTTCAAGTTAAGATGATTTAGGGAAAGATCATGTTAGGGAAAGAAATATAGGGTTTGTAACCTTATTTGTTCTAATTTCTGATTCTTTCTGTCATGGGTAAAAACGTCTTGGTAGCATGAGGCCTAGAGTTTTGTTTTACTGTTTAAAATCCAAGGTTTCCTGCTAGCTTTGAATTGCTCAGCTGTGTTAACATGGCATGTCTAGGATATTTCTGAATTGCCCTTCCACTCAATGAGTGCTTGAAGTGAAACAATAAAAACAATAAAATGCAACAATACAAAACAAATTAACATTTATTTATTTATTTATTTATTACATTTCTATACTGCCCCATAGCCAAAGCTCTCTGGGCGGTTTACAAAAGTTTAAAACAGTGAACATCAAAAACAAATGTACAAATATTCCCTTCTATTTCTTTTGGTAAAAGACATACATTACAATAAAATGGGAGCGTCTAAAATCAAGGAAGCATTAATCACCAAAGGCTTGGCAGAACAGCATAGGTTCTGAAAGCCATTAATGAAGAAGTCAGACTAACCTAAGATAGCTAAGCCACCAAGAGGTTAATTGTCCTGTCCACCATTTTGAAAATGCAAGCCATGCTGGGTGCGTGCTGTGACTTGTCGTGTCATGCAGCCCAGGTGGTGTGGGTTATGCAACGTTAAACAACCCTCAGATAATCTTAGAACAACACATGGGTTGTTTAACCTTTGCATAACACATACCACCCAGGTTCATATAACATGATAAGGCGTGGTGTGTACCTGGTGCAGCTTGCGTATTCAAAAAGTTTAATTAACCCAAGGTGGCTTAGCATTATGTGTGAACAGCTGCAGTGTCTTCATCTCTGGTTTTAAACTATTGATACTTCAACTGCTTTTCTTTTTCGGGTGCTTAATTTTGTTTTCACTTCTCTCTGAAAGTTTATATATCCCTCTCCCCTCCATATTTTCACTTTACAGCAGCCTTTTCTTTTTGCAGAAAAAATATGTAAATTTTTACACTGTAAAGCAATAAATGTTAGTGTCCTGAGGTAATCTACTTCAAGCTGTGTTATGTTCTTTGAAATAGGACTGTAGAAACTTCCTCTAATCAAAATCTGTTTATTGTACTTACTGAAATCTATCTAGTTGCTTTGATTACAGCTCTTCTGTTTAGAGAGAGAGAGGGAGCACAGTTTGGGCATTATCTGGAGATGACTTCACCATTGCATTAGTATTGCCTTCAAAGCATGGCAAAAAGCGCTTTTGTGTTTACAGTAGCAAAATTGCATCAAATTAGGACTGTGAAAGAGAAGCTCTATTTATTGTGGTATGTTAAGAGTTCACAGGAAGCTCATAGATCTTATTTCTTCAATGCAAAGCTGATCTGAGTATTACTTCTTTATCAGACATTTACAAAGTTTTATATCCAGGCATATGTGAGATGTGAAAAGTTGTTTGACTTAAGGTGAAGTATCCCTTCAAATGTACAAAGTGGACTTTAAAAAATGCACACAGCAGAATGTTAACAATGCCCTTGCATTTAAGATTCCAACTCCCAAGCAATTAGATGTATAATAGCAGCAGGACATCTGCCTCCACAGCAGGTGAGTAGTTTTGCTGAACTGTAATAACTTTAAAATTGCATGCCAGACTTCTGACCTGAATGTTCTAAGAGCATGACAGGCCTTTTGTTCAGCATATGGAGCTTTAAACCATTACTAGCATTACCTTCAATAGTTGGTTTGTGTCTTTGTTTCATTTTCAAAGCTTTATTTAGTCTGCAAACTTGATCCTTGTGGTTCAGAATTTCCCTCCTTCCATTTAAAGGTAGTGGGGTGGCATAAAGCTGGAAATCAGAAACTTGGGTCTACTATTAACAGTGTTAGCCAGATTCTGTTTTTGGACCGGTACCAGTACATCACAGTTCTCAATTGCTACACTGATATATGAGAGAGCTGAAAGTTGATGCTGTGGAAGATTTAGTATAACTAACAGGTGTGAGGCAGAATGGCCTTGGGTAGAATTTGAATTCAATTTATTGTTCAACTTCACCTGCTGCACTGCAAGTCTGGCTCTTGCTCCTCTGCCTCCATGCTGCTCCTCACATGGCTCTTTATGGTGGTCCAGGCTCCCCAAATGCATCTCCAATCTATCATCCTCTAAAATCCATCACTGAGCTATAGGAGGGGTCATAGCTCAGTGGCAGAGTATATAATTTGCAGGCAGGATATCCCAGGTTCAATCCCTGACAGCTCCAGGTAGGGTGAGGAAAGAATCCTGCCTGAAACCCTGGAGAGTTGCTGCCAGTCAGTGTTGACAATTCTGATTTAGATGGACCTCAGTGGTCTGACTCGATATAAGGCAGCTTCCTATGTTCCTAACATTAATATTTGGGAGTACATAATAGCTCACCAGTAGCTTGATTGAAGTCATCATCTAGCCTATGTTTGACAACCTGGCCAAAGTTGGTATTATGGCCTCAGCAGAAGGAGATCTTGACTGAACCTGTGGAGGTGGGGAAAGAGTACTGGCAAAAGAATTCCCAAAGAAAGGTGTTGAAAGACAAAGGGAGACAACATGGCCAGCCACAAAAGGCGTAGGAATAAAATGACGCTGGCATATTATTGTTACAACTTCTGGGGCTGTCTGGCTTAGAGAAAAAGTGAGTAAAGGGGACATGATAGAGATGAACAAAAGTATGCATGGTATGGAGAAAGTAGATAGGGTGAAAGTTTTATCCCTCATAATATTAGAACTTGGGGTTATCCCATGAAGCTGATGGGTGAATAATTCAGTATAGGTAAAAGGAAGTATGTCTTCCAAAGTGCATAAACTATAAAATTTGCTACCACAAGATGTATTGATGGGCACCAATTTCGACGGCTTTAAAGGGTGATTGGACAAATTCATGGAAGATTATGGCTACTAGTCCTGATAGCTATATGCTATTCCAGAATCAGTATGCCTATGTACACCAGTTGCTGGGGAACATGAGCAAGAGGGTGCTGTTGCACTCATGTCCTGCTCATAGGTTTCCCATGGGCAGCTGGTTGGCCACCATGTAAACAAAATGCTGGACTAGATGGACCTTGTTTTGATCCAGCATGGCTCTTCTTATGATCTTATATGCTGTCCAGCATTGCTCTCTATTCCTCTTATCTTACCATTGTTGTTTGATTTTGGTAAGAAACCCCTTTGATTTAGTGTCATTTTGATGGGTTGCTATCACATGGAGCATTATTTCCATCTGTCCAAATGCAGTATGCCAACATCAGAAGGCTCTGTGTTCAGGTCGGGGTTTGCTGTGATTGTGGAATAGAAGCGAGGCTGGTAAAGAGCCCAATTGGGAGCTTAGATATGCACCTTGCTCTCCCCTCATCAGGGAGCCAGGATTCTGATTCCAGTGGCTTCAGGCGGGGGGCTTGCAGGATTAGCAGTGGGGCCCACCAGGAGTACATCATGCATGAGAGGGATGAAGAACGCTTGCAACAACTGGTTTGGGTTTCCAGTCCTACTTGATTGAACAGAGAATATGCATCAGTACTGAATAGTTTCCTTGTCGTTGGTTCTCTTCCTCCCCTCCTCTTCAAACACATTTTTGACTCGACAATTCAAAAATAGCTATCTGTGCTGTTAAATAATGTCATACGATCCTGCTGTTTCTTTATGCTTGCACGTTTTTTATTTCTAAAGGAGCCCTATTGGGCAAAAATAAGGGCATGTAAAGGCAACTACTTCCTGTTTTCCATCTTGTAAGTAATTCTTGGCAGTGCTTATTCCTTGGAGACATCTGACCAAATATATCTCCAGCAAGAATTTTCCATTTAGTTTTGTTTGTTTCTTTGTTTAGAATGACCTTGAGTCATTATTGACTAATGACATCACCATAATGCCGGCTGCAAGTTCCCTCACACAGTTGCTTTAGATATTCCTGGTGTTTACTTGGGTTTATTTTAAGTCATGCTTTTTATACTCCCCGTTGCTTTGGCACCCTTGGGCCCATCTATGACATGAGCCGTGGCTGCTGGGTCACCTTGGGCTGTCCTGGAAGCTGACAAGGGGACTGGGATAGGCTGGTTGGCAAGGACAGAGTATGACCAAAGGGGTCTGGGCCGCTCAGAAGTCAGGCAGGAAGCAAAGAAGGGAGGACAGGGCTGGACCAGAGGAGAAAACAGAGTGGGGAGGCAGCTGTGGTGAAGATGGAGGGTGGAGAGAAGGTGAAGGAAGAGGAGAGGTCTTTTTATGTTGCTGGTGGAAAGGAGAGGTTAGGGGAAAGGTAGAATGTATGGATTCTCGCTGTTGCATCGTTCCTCCCATATCTTCCTGTTCTCAGCTCACAGGACAAATGAGTGTATCTGTATATTCTTTGAGCAATGTAATTAAAGGGGTTGTGGTTGTACTAACATTTTAAAGAGCCCAAGCATTTAAAGGGGAAAATACTTTGAACTCTTTCCAACATAGACTTCCTTGAGACATTTCTTAGTAGCATTACACATTTACTTAATTGATCTTTCAATTTGTAGTTTCAGTTCAATACAATGAAGCTGGGTTTCAGGGGAAAACTTTAAAAACAGAATTATATATGTACATTAACTGTTAGTCTTCTTTTCAATTTGCAAACAGTGCCTCCCTTCACACACAGGCATGTTTTACTGTGCAGTGTAGTTCTGGACAAACTCACACAAACTCAAGAGAGGATCTGTCTTCAGTTCTTTCAGCTCTGCTTGGTGTAGAAAGTTAAGAGCATCCTATGCAAATAGAGAATGTATGTATGAAAGGAGACCTGAAGGGGAAATGGCCATAGACCTACTTAAATGTAAAATCTTGGCTAAGGATAAATATAAGCATTTACTTCCAGTGTTTCAGATTTCTTTCTGTGGCAAAGCCTGTTGCCCTAGAGACCCTGCCTTGAACTGTGAGGGGCTTAAGCGAGAGGCCTGCTAGTGGCAGACAGAGAGCATTAGTTAGTTCACAGGCGCATTATGATGATTCAGAAATCTGTGATGGGGAAGGAACCTTACTTATCCTGATATATTTTTTTCAAAAGAATTCAAAACTACAGCTTAGGAAAACCTTTCCCTTCACTTTCTTTCTTTTTTTATTCTCTCCTGAATGAACCAAAAGTAGCGTAATTACACTCAGCCTCTAATTTTCTCCTCCTCTGCAGCTATTTTGCTACAGATCTCTGGATGCCTGCCTGTTTTTTAAGCCACTTAAAAAAAAATCTCAAGCTGCTGTTGGTTCAGCAGTTTACTCCCAAGCAATGTTTGAGCTCACAGGAACGTCTCCCCTCTACCATGAGTAATGGTTTGTGAATAATCTTCAACTATTCGGTGGTATAGAAATGTAATAAAATTAAGTGGTTGCAGGCAGCAAGTCAGATTTTGCCTGTCTGGGGAGAGCATCAGTTGAATTGCTTTCTCCTTCTCCCTCTTTCTCTTCCTCTTCCCACAAAAACCAGGGTGCAAGGAGACAACCAGTTTCTATGGAACTAAGAAAAGAGGTGTTGAGAAAATGCCTCATTAAGTGTCCAAATGTGTTTTGGCATGGAGGATTCACTTGGCATGTGTGTAGCAAGGATCTCACTTTCAAGGCCATGAATAATGATTACAGCCTCAACTGTTTGTAACAAAACCAGATTGCCACTGAGCAGGGCAAAGGTGTTTGATTTCCTGTTTCCTGGTCAAAAGGGTTCACATTTATTTTAAGCTAGAAAAAATAAATGCTGACAGATGAAGCACCCTCCTTGCTGTGATTAATGTCCCTTGGCTTTTGATGCTTTGTAATTAATCTTAGCACCACCCGTTTCCTCACGTTGTGGAAAGTGGTTGTTTAATACGACATTTGTCAAACATTTCAGACATTGGAGTTGGTGCCAGCTTCCCCCTCCCATATGACTAGAACCCAGGGTCATCCCAGGAAGCTAATTGGTGGGACATTCAGGACAGATAAAAGGACGCACTTCTTCACATAATGCATAATTGAACTATTAGAATTCACTTCCACAAGATGTAGTCATGGCCACTGATTTGGATGGCTTCAAAAGGGGATTGGGCAAATTCATGGATGAGAAGGCTATCAATGGCTACTAGTCCTGATGGCTGTATGCTACCTCCAGATTCAGAGACAGTATGCCTATAAGAACATAAGAAGCGCCATGCTGGATCAGACCAAGGGTCCATCTAGTCCAGCTCTCTGTTCACACAGTGGCCAACCAGCCGTCGGCCAGGGACGAACAAGGCAGGACATGGTGCAACAGCACCCTGCACACAGGCTATCTATACTAGTTGCTGGGGAACATGGGCAGGAGGGTGCTGTTGCACTCATGTCCTGCCTGGGGGTTCTTTGTGTGCAGCTTGTTGGCCAGTGTGTGAACAGTATGCTGGGCTAGATGCACCCTTGGTCTGATCCAGCATGGCTCTTCCTATGTTCTAGAGACAACTGGCCCCCACCCCCGGCCACACACACTTTCCAGGCCCATGCAAGCTCTCTGAGTGTATGAAGTTTCTTGTAGTCATGCATGTGAAGGCCTGGATTTTGCCTGCAAGGATTTGTGGATCAAAGAAAATGTACCATTACTTTAGCTACCCCTTTCACCATGTCACCCTACATTGTTTTGCCTGGCTGTTGCAGGCATAATCAATGAGTTACTTTTGTACCCCTATAAGGAGCTTGCAGTGTCATTGCCCCCCCCCTTTCATCATGTCAATAACCCAGTGAGCTTCATGGCTGAGTGGGGCTTTGAATCTGTAGAACACTGTCTACTGCGCTTGAGTAGCTCTCATTCAATACACATAGATATTCGGGACAGCAATTAATGCCCATTCTCTAGCTCACCTTCCCCAATCTGGTGCACTCCAGATGTTTCAGATGACAACTCCCATCACTGTTGACCACTGGCCATGCTGGGTAGGGCTGATGGGAATTTAATCCAAAACATCTGGAGGGCACCAGGTTGGGGCTGACCTAATTGTTGGTGTTGTTCCCACTCAGGGTCTTGAAGCTGAGAGGAGAAATGGGATAGCAGGAAATGATCCGCTTTACCCAATGCACTCATCTTTCAGCAGCAGTGATTACTCTCAAAATTTGTGACCTTCTTGCAGCTATCTTGTGACTCAGCCATAGGTGCTGACTTGCTGTTTCCGAACCTTGTTGCAACTGCTAAAGAATATTTGGAACCCCTCAAGGTCAATATGAGTACATTTTAATGACATTTTTATACTGCTACCTAGGAAAGGTCTCTGAGCAGTTTGCAATAATAAAAAAGGCCCCACATTCACATTGACAGATACATAAAGCATCTCACGATGCAAAGACTGAAACCAACAATACACCAGAATACATTTCCACCGATTTCAACTAAAAACTCTCTGAAATGAAGTAGTTTAACATGCCAGATTAAGGCTTTAAGGCTGACATCCTTTACACACTTACCTAGGAGTAAATCCCTTGAACTCAGTGAGGCTTACTTCTGAGTAGGCATGTATAGGATTGCATTTCAGGTTATCAGCGTCTCAGACAGCTAGTACTCTACATAAAGAAATTTCAGATAGTTGGAAGCTTGTTGTTATTTATATGTCTTCAACAAATGTTTCTACAGACCTAGATCTCAGCTATTTAAACTTTGTTTAGATTTCTTCCCTGTGTCTCTTTATTGAATATTTTAAGAATCTGTAGATGTAATCTTAAATCAGCATTTAATATATATCTGTTCGGAATTTAACCATTATATTCAAAATGTATAGATGTTTTCCTATTTTTGTAAACTTTTTAAAAACAAAGAAACAGTAAAAGACAGAAAAAACGGATTTTAACCTGTCTTCTAGAAATTTAGTACGAAGGGTGATAAGCAAACCTTCCAGCCAGCTGGGGTGTTGCCACTGAGAAGGATTTATCTTTCAGCGATGGTGGCGCCACTGTTAGCAGTGCATCTTTGGATGCTCTTAACAATTGAAAATTCAGATGTGCTCCCAAATATACAACCACAATTGCAGAATTGCATTTAATAATTGCGGGATCATTCAGAATGAGAGAGGGTGATGGTGATTGTTCTATATCACTCTGTATGACAATGATACATATTCAGGCTGGGCCATGCACATTAAAGGCATAATAACATAAGTGCCCTGCTGGATCAGACCAAGGGTCCATCTAGTCCAGCACTCTGTTCACACACTGGCCAACCAGCTGTTGACCGGGGACCAACAAAGCTGGACATGGTGCAACAGCACCCTTCCACCCATGTTCCCCAGCAACTAGTGCACACAGGCTTACTGCATCTGATGCTGAAGTTAGCACATACCTTCAGACTAGTAGCCATTGATAACCTTCTCATCCAGGAATTTATCCAACCCCCTTTTAAAGCCATCAAAATTGTTGTCCATCACCACATTTTGTGGTAGTGAATTCCATAGTTTATCTATGCGCTGTGTGAAGAAGGACTTCTTTTTATCTGTCCCGAATCTCCCACCAATCAGCTTCATGGGATGACCCCGGGTTCTAGTATTATGGGAGAGGGAGAAAAATGTCTCCCTATCCACATTCTTAATGTTGTACACCATGTAACCATGTGGAAGCTGCTTTAAATCACTTCGTAATCATGGCAATTGTTACAGCCTGGTAAGCCATTTCTGGGCAATAGCACAACCTATGGTTGAGGCAGTTTTCTCCATGCCATGCTCACGTTGCATATTTGCTCTGTGTGGTGGAGGGCATCTCTACTATTGTGCACTGAAGCTTTGCAACCAAGTAACAGATCATGTGAAACCAGCTGTCATCTGGAAAGGTTTTTAAGTTGTTTCTTTCTGGAAGTAGTAGCACTTAGACTAATTTTTAATCTCTCTTTTCAAAAGCATTCAAGTAAATGTTCATTTAAAAAACAACAACCTTAAATGTTGACGATTACAAAATTGATGGCTGAATTCCTACTGCATTCCACAACCCCAAGATATTCTCTTTGCGTTCTGGTCACCTAAAATGTGTAAGGTTTCTTACAAATGCATGTCAAATAAAATCCTTTGTTACATGAGGGTTTGTTTGGGAGGCAGAAGGGGAGAGCAAGACGTGGCTTTTGTTCCTCTGATCTTGTTTGTATGGTAGTACACAAAAATGAAACCAAGGCACAGTGGGGGAAGTTTAATGTGCTAATGTTTCTTAGTACCCACTTCCAGATCCAGCTAATGAGGGGCCATGTTTCTGGAATGTGTAATTCCTTTTTTATTTTTCCCCTAAAGAAGAAGTTAGAGACTGAGGCCTTCTACTTTAATGATGGCAATAGGGAACTACTCTACATTATTTCTTTTACCTTCTTTTCCCCCCTCCTTTCCTCACCCACCTTTTCTTTGACACTGCTTTGACTGAATTACAATACTTGTCTTTTAGTGGGGGGGAAATTCATGTATACACATTTGTTCCCTTCGAAACACTGTCTTATTGTGAAGTGGGGTGCTGTACATGGTAATGTAAATGTAATAGGGAGAACCCAGCCCCTTGAACCTGCCTGTGAATGAGTAAAAGCAACAGTTAATGCCTCATGTTGGTTCATCTGTTGAGTACAATTAGCTTCATCTATCAGCCTTTCACGTCAGAGAAAAGGGCAGTGTTGCATTTATTAAAGGGTTGCCTTGTTCTGCTTGACATTTCAGAGCCACATGTCACTTGGGTGCCTCAGTCAGAGGGCTGGGTGTGAGTTGGGGGAGTAGCAATGTATTTGTAGGCTGGATTAAAATTGACAATGGCTTGGAAATGTGGAAACAAATGTAGGCTCTTAGCAGTGGTGGTGAGATCAGGGGGACTATTCCAAATGTGAATACTTTCTCTTTTTATGACATGCAAAGCTTTCGAGGAACAATTTGCTAGACAGTCAGTCTCTCTCTCTCCCTCTCTCACCCAGCCTCCCCCACCTCAGCTAAGCAACATTCGTTCCATGGGCCATTAATGATGCCCCTTCTCACACTTCCAGCAGAACTGTTTAATTGGCGCCTGCTGTGAGGAGAGCTCTGATTCCAGGACACACACAGTGTGATAAAGGTTACATCATTTCGATGCCACTCTAGACTTGGTAACATGTTGAGCTCTCTTTTCCCCCTCCCCCTCTTCATGTTTTTTAATAACTTTTGTAAAATATGTATAATTATATCTGCGTGGGTTTTCTCTCTTTTCAACAGTCTCTGCTTAGAATTGGTCCGTGAAATAATCTCTCTACACACGAAGGGAGGAAGGATGTGGCACATAGGTGGACATGTTGATTTTCAGTGTATGGTCAGAGTAAATGGAAATCATAAGTAGTATATAAGAACTATGCTGGATCAGACCAAGGGTCCATCTAGAACAGCATTCAGTTCACACAGTGAATCAGGGGAAACCCACAAGCAGGACGTGAATGCGATAACATGCTCTTGCATGTTTTTCCCAGCACCTGGTGTACAGAGGCATGCTGCCTCTGATACTGGAGGTAGCATAGCCACCATGACTAGTAGCCATTGATAGCCTTCTCCTGGAATTGTATCTAACCGCCTTTTAAAGCCATCCAAATTGGTGGCCATCACTACATCTTGTGATAGTGAATTCCATAATTATCTATGTACTTTGTGAAGAAGTACTTCCTTTTATCTGTCCTGAATCATCCTGCCAATCAGCTTCATGGTATACAGGTTCCTAGCATATGGGAGAGGGAGAAAAAGTGTCTCACTGTGCACCAAACATTTCTGAACTGCAGCCTCCTCCAAGTGGGGGCAGTTTTAGGTGTGCAAGCCACCTTACATTTGAATGGAGACTGGGTAGCAGTAGAAGTTGTGGGTTGCACCTGTTCTCTATGTGCTTTTTATAAAGAACCGAACGACGGGAAGAAAAATGAAAGGTAGAGTCTAACACACTAGTGGCATTCCTCCTTTAATCTTTTGAATGGCTATTTAGAAACTAAAGCCAAGCAGGTATTGTGTCTGTTTTGTGTTATTACACATCTCAGCTGAAAGAACTGAATTGCATGGGCTACAGTAGTGTGTCTATTAGACCAATGTGTTCCTGGTGCATGATGCAGTCTTTGCTTTGAGAACCCTGAGACTCATGGAAAAGCTGCATATCTTTACCCCCAGATCTCTATCCAGATTTAGTTCCATGTGGATATTTGGTGCCTGAGATAGAATATCTCAATGCTCTATTCCTGCCCCCATTAATGAATGTGGGTCCAGTCCAGTGTTGTGGCTGTCACACCCAGATCCAGAATTCGCTAGTCTGCTGTCCCTCTCGGGCCCAGATCTTCAGAAGTGAGGCAAGCAGAATGCACAGTTCTATTGATCAGACAATAACAGACAATTGAGCTCTCAGTATTTATACCACAGCTGTTCAGTCCCAGAGTCTGAGCAGGGTCTGATGCTGCACACTCTCATCTCTGGCCTTGTTAGCCAGCCAAAATCTGTGGTTACAGCTAACCCTTCCTCTCATCCAATGTCTACAACAGAGTAGGAGACTTTGATAGAAACATCATTATTTTAATGTGGTTTGTACCAGCAGTAGCACAAGTATCTTGGCCATTGTTCAGTGTTTCACCATTTACAGGAGAATTCCATGCTTGTAGCTCCAGACATAATCTCCATTGAGTTCAATCCTGTTCACACTTTCCTGGGAGTAAGGCCCATCTGCTTTATTTTTGAGGCATTTTGCATATAAAAAACGAAACCAAAACTTTAAAGAAGGTATATTTCATCATTCTGATAATCTTGTCTGGGAGGAATGTTTGGATGGGATTTTTCAACCAGAGGCAATGAGCGATTCGAAGATGCATATGCAGGGCATACACTAAAGCCTGATTTAACAGCTTGGAATGATTCCTCTCTTGGATGTTACTGTGCCAACCCCAGATTAGTTTTCAGTTTATAGAGATGCATGTCATCATCATGCTGCTGACCAGTCTTTGACCCCATCGCTATATCCTCCTCCCTGTATGTGACCCTCTTCCTTCTGTCCTCTTGCATGTGTTACAGCAAGGTCTCTAGGGATAAGTTTAAGGTTGTTGGAAATGAAAATGTAAAAGGCAGAATTGGCTAGAATTGTTACTCTTTTTTGGTAAGTGCTTCCTAATTGCTGGGTTCCTAGGGGGAAATGTGGTGCGTGTATGTGAGAGAGAGAGGGAAGAGGTCCCCCCTTTTACTGTTTTAGTAAGAGTAATCCCATACCAAAGCCCTGGATCAGAACACAAATTAATTTGGGATCTGCATTTGGGGCGGCAGGCGGCAGGATGTGTGTCTTGGATTTTCATCTATTCCTGAGATTCTAGAGACATACAGATTTCAAGATTGCTATGTATATTTTCTCATACAAGCAGACCTGAATTTTGTGCTTTAACCGATTAAAGGATTGCAACTGCGAGTCTGAATCTGGCATTTTTAAGAAATTCAAGAGTGTTTGGTTTGCTATTGATACACACACACACCTGCATCAGTCTTGAAGCACTTAAGTGGAACAGGGCTGCATCACGTAAAGCACTTAACTGGAACAGGGCTGCATTAAAATATTTTTTTCAGATGCCTGGATTTAGCCCCACTAATAATCATTTAGTTTCTGAGTTGTACAAGGTAGCCTTCTCATAAAGCCCATGTGGTGCAGTGGATAAGTCAGTTAAGGAAGTTCTTCTTAAAGTGACCTTAAGTTGGGGCTACAGGGGAGTCCACGAAGTATTCAGGGTGGTGGCAAGCAATGGGTTGCCTCTTCAAATATTCTTGGTGGCCCCATTTGGGAAACAGTGATATGGGCCGTTTCACATGTGCCTCATTGAATCTGTTGTTCCTACTTATGAGCAAATGTCCCTCAGGATGACATCGGCGGACTTTGGCAGCTACTTCAAAAACTGGATGACGTCTTGCTTGCTATTGTGTGCACACGGTTATGTGCAAAGTGTAGGGCAAGTATTTTATTTTGCCAGCATATGTTGGGAACCCAGTGTACTTTGGGAAAATAGCTCTCAGCCTAGCCTGTGTTCACAAGGATAAAATGAGAGAAAAATATAATCTTCCATGAGATGTCTTGGAATAAAAACCTGAAAATGGAATTTTATACTTTGGTGTGAGTTAAGTGTAATGATTTTGGGAGTATTTGGGGGTATTGGGGCTATGATTTGACTTCGTCTTCCTTTCCTTACATGCAAATGCAAATGTGCACATTTTTGTTATCAGCTTGCCCTGTGGTATTCCACTAAGGTTATGTATCTAGATGAACATAACTGTGGCGTGAAGCAAAGCCCTATTAGTCCATAAACTTAAAAGCTGCAAAAGATCTTATCATAGGAATGAGTGGGACCAAATGGCTTGCTTCACCCACCCCTTGTGCACAGGACTATCCTGAGCACTTGGCCATGATCCTTTCTCAGATCAAGTAGTACAATCCATGCCACAGTGAGCATCAAGCAGAGAACAGGTAAGCAGACAAGGACACTGCAGAGCAAATAGCTTCCGATGACTCAAACCAGTGATCCAAGCAGCATGCTGTAGGGAAAGCAAACCTGCAGTGTAGATAGACAATCAGTAAGACCTTGAGCATGAACAAGATATGCCTATATTGTCCACCCAGAACAAAAGTGGGGTGCTTTTTTTGTGGGGAGGAGGGAAGCCTTTAAAGCAGCGTTTCTCAACCTGGTGCTCTCCAGATATTTTGGATTCTAATTCCTATCAACCCCAGCCAATATGGGCAGTGGTCAGACATGCTGGGAATTGTAGTCCAAAACATCTGGAGGGCACCAGGTTGGGGAGGGCTGTTTCAAAGTAAAAGCTAAGATTCACAACATATTTTTATGCATTAGGGACCTGTGTAAGTAATGTATATTCCCAGCCTAGTATAGATAAGCTCCTTACGCCTTGCATTTATATACAGCAGGGCTGGGTCTGTGTCCTTGTATCTCACTGCTCCTAAGGCAGTTGCTTATTCTTGCTGGTTAAAAGAGCTGATGCTTATAACACTGGAGAATTTTGGAACTCTTGCTCAGTAATAGCTCAGGTCTACTTGACTGGCAGTGTCTGGTGTAACCTTAACAAATCATGTGGAAGCTGCTATGTATTATGCATGAGAGCCTGACCCATTTGCTGGCAAATCTATTTGCAGGGCAGGGCAGGTCACGTGCCGTCTGTGGGATTGCATTGGCAAATAAAGCTTCTGGCCTCGAAGGTGCTGTGAGCACTGTTTGCCTTCACTGCATGTCCATTGTTCAGTCATTAGGAAATAATCCTCCGGGGGGGGGGGGCGAGGAGAGGGGAGGGGAGAATACTGGAAATAATCCAAGACAGAAAGCTGTAAAGCCTTCAAGGTGTGTTTTGGTCAGGTGACATTTGCTGCCATCAAGAAGTGGCTCAAAACTCCTGCCGTTTGTTTTAGTGTAGCTGGTTGGAGTAAGAAAAGGAAACTCGGATGGAATTGTTCTGCTTGTTATAATTTGAGTCATTGACTTGCTGACATTTTATGCACCTTAGTGAAGAGCGGTATCCCAACACGCCAATCGGGATTTCACAGATCAGCGAAAGGGAAATCACACCTCATGGGCAGCTGTGCAGTCCTAGGATTCTGTTATCTGGGCATTAGATGTCATGTAGAAATTAAAGTCTCATGAATGTAGTCCAGAATACTGCTGCAGGGGAGGGGCAGGTGGTAGCAGTTCAGGCCTGGAATGAGGGCAGTAAATCGTTTTGTCTCCTAGGGGACTCCCTGTGTCCCTAGGGATAGGAAGGGGTTACTAGAGGTCTGTGCTACATAGTAAATCAAAGGCATGCATATAAAAGGCCTTTCTAAGGCCAAACGTTGGGTGTGTTTCTGTATCACCACTTCCTGCACCCTCTTTGCAACACTGATAGAAGATCACCCTGTATTAACTGCAATGAAGGATAGCAATATTCTTTTACCCACCTTTTGGATGGAATAGAGAAATCTTGTGTTCTTTTAGTGTACAGAAATAGCCTCTAATTATTGCACTAATAAGCAGAACAGGAGGGCTCAGGAGGCTAACTGCTAGTTCTATGCAGATCCGCTGGCATTTGGTCTGCGGAGACCAAACATAATTGCTAGTTGATGGATGGCTAGTTGCCCAAGTGAGCAAAATTGATGGCTTCAGGGAAGTTGCTTGTGGACAGATGTCCACACCACACCGAAAACCCTAGGGATTAAATTTAACGGCAGTCTGACCGTCTGGGGCTCACTGTATTCAGGTCTGGAGACCTGCCAAAAAAACACAGCAAGCCCAAATGACCTAATGATAGAGCAGTCAGAAGATCTGGGAATCCCATTTCCCCCCAATCTTCAAACCTTTGCTTCTAGCTTTGGGAGGATGGCAGATAATCTGATTTTTACAATTACATCATTCTGATTACCTTTCCTCCTCTATTTGCCACATGAGAATGATTAGCACTGAAATCTACTCCCCTTATTGTATTAAACCTTTTCCATAATTGCCTACGCAAAGGGCCCACTAATCAGTGGTGGAGCACATGCCATACGCGCAGAAGATCCCAGGTTCAGCTCCTTTTTAAAGGATCAGAGGTAGCTTGGTGAGCTTCTACTACTTAGAACAGTCTGGATGAGCTGATAGGTCCAGCTCACTTAAGGCACAATCCTATGCATGATTAGACAGAAATAAGCCCCATAACTCCCAGAAACCCCTTGCCAGCATGGGGCTGGGGGATTCTCCGAGTTATGGGGTTTATTTCTGTCTAAACATGCATTGGATTGCAGCCTTAATCTACTAAAATGCCTCCCAACCTAGCCCTATCAATGTGAGGTGAATTTATTTAAGTGGGGGGAGGGAATTCTCCTTGGCCAGATTAGTGGGTTTTTAATATCCAGAGTCAATTTTTTTTTGCTGGTGTGGCTTTCTTGTATGGAGATGGTGCCCTTCTGGTTCAGTATCCTCAACATGCTATACTGCCTTAAAAGAAGAATTCAAGTCACTGTACTAGAACTAGAACTTTGTGCATATCCATATTCTACAAATTGCAAACAAATTAGAATTGTACACATGGAATGACTTTATGCAAGTTGAATAATTTTTACTTACTGTAAACAAATGAATTCATTCAGCTTCTATCTGTGAGCAGGAATCTGACCACAAGAATCTCTGTCCATCTCCAACTTTGGCTTTTGAAATGTCACCAGATTCTTCGTCCATGATCTCATCTTTATTATCCATAAGAAATAGAAAGCTGAAATTTTCACATATGTTGGATTCTCATGATGCTGTATTCTCCACCTGATACTCCATGTACACACAGCCCTGATCATAAGCAAGATAGCGCACAAAATATTGTGTAGACCTGAAAGCAAATCCTTTGCCAAGGGGGAGAAATCACTACCACTGCGATAAAATTTGTAATGCTAAGTGTGAACAACAACAACAACAACAAACTTTTTATTGCTAATTATTTTATTTATTTATTTATTTATTACCCTTATATACCACTCCCATAGCCAGGGCTCTCTGGGCGGTTTACAGAAATTCTAAAATTAAGATAAAAACGAGTATACAAAATTTAAAATTCTAAAACACAGAACATACACACATAAAGCATTAAAAACCGTTAAAAAAACCAAAACATGTGAGTGATTAAGATGTGCCGCTATATGCCTGGGCAAAGAGGAAAATCTCAACCTGGCGCCGGAAAGATAGCAGCGTTGGTGCCAGGCGAGCCTCGTCAGGGAGATCATTCCATAGTCTGGGAGCCACCACCAAAATTAAACAACTAAACAACTGATTAGTGCAATGTTGATAGTGAAAAGCTGCTGCAAAGCTGCTGAGAGCCAAATAAGAAACTTTAAAGTTAACATCTTATGCTCATTGAAGAGTTGTACAAATGGAATAATGTAGGCCCAGATTATTTTCATTTGCACCTCAGAACTAAAACCTCGCTTTCAAAACAAAACTTAGGCTTTATTTCACACTTATGATTCTACCTGGGAAATTTTGATTTTCTTTCCCAACTCTTGCTGAGGAGACATTATGCTTAGTTTCATTATTCCTATGTACCATTTTTTTACCTTGTCTTTCCTTTCTATTACAGTGCTCAAGATTTTTTTTAATCTATTTATTTATTACATTTCTATACCGCCCAATAGCCGGAGCTCTCTGGGCAGTTCACAATTATATTATAAGATGGCTTATAATATGCTCAAAACAAAACAGATACTGTAATTGAACCACAGCAAAAGAAAACAATGTAAGAAGATGATATATTTGTGCCATGGCCATTGAAAACATTTCTCCCATGTTTATGCTGCCTTATGCTGCCTCTTAAAGTGTCAAAAATGGCTGGAAAACGACAACGAGATTCAGGGCAATCGTTCAGACGATTGATTTCATTTGAATACAGCTCAATAGCTGAAGCTCTCTACATGGTTCACAAAAGTTAAAACCACAAGTACAGCATAAAATATAAAACGAAAGCTTAAAACCACAATACAAAAGTACAACCGAATAAAACTGAGCAGCAATGCAGAGGTTTAAAATACAGATTTAAAATGCATATTTAAAACAGCAGAGTTAAAAGACTATGGTAAATTGCTAAAATACTGGGAGTACATCGTAGGTGCCAGGCGAACGTCTTTAGGGAGCTCATTCCACAGCTGGGGTGCCACAGCAGAGAAGGCCTCCTCCTAGTAGGCACCTGCTTCACTTCCTTTGACAGGCATAATACTAAAACATAGTTTAGCATTATGGGAATGAGATTAATGTATCTCTAGATTTACACACTTCCTCCTTCTTGCCTGGCGTGGCCATGAGAAGCAGTTTGGAAACGTTTACTTTTTTAAAAAAATTGCTGCAGCTGGAGAGATTGTGGTTAATGGGGGAAACAGTGGACACAATGCTGTCATGATAGTGATGTAATTTGGCTGTGGCTGCACGTTTCAGGTAACATCTACTTTGACCCTCATAGTGTGTGGTGTATTTGTGCAGAAGCATTCCTATTATCCACACTGTGGTTATTCAATTGTCAGTATTGCCTGTATTCACATCTCATCCCTGTCAACATGACTTTCTGAATTAGGGCTGTGCAAGCCTCGGGCCTCGGATTCGGAAATCCGAATAACGGAGGCCATTTTATGACAGATACGCCATGAAATGGCCTCCGTTATTCGTATTTCCGAATCTGAAGCCTGAGGCTTGCACCTACTCTGAATGTTCTGGTTACACAATATTTGTATAATGTGTACTGCAGAGAGCCCCCACTTGGAGGGGGGAATGCATTCTACCCTTCCTTTAATTTGTGAACAAAGTTTCTGTTCGTGCTTAAAGCCTTGGAGAATTAATCAGTTTTTAATGGAAGTATTGCTGGGAAAAGGTTTATCTGTGAGAGAAGGGAAGCAGAAGTAGAAGACAAAAGGTATTACGACATGAGGAGGGAGGATGTGTCATCTGTCATCCGCTTTGTGTGCTAGTCTGAGTTTAATCTGAGAGTGATTCCTGCCCCCCTCAACACACAGCATAATGGAGGAAAGAAATATGCATATTGTGAGTGCCACCTGAGTACTAGTCCTGTCAAGAAACACATCAATAACATACAAGGTCACACCAGGACGCATAAAGTATTCCTATTCGGGCTTTAATTGTGGAGCTAGAAATCTTATTAAAATAAGCCAGTAGGAGGCAAGCAAATTGTTTCAAAAGCAACATCATCCAACACCACCTCACTTAATGGTCTCAAATGCTCTTTAATTGCTATACTGTTTAAACATGATGCACATATATAACATTTAAAATTGTGTTAACTTCATGTGGGTCTAGTAGGTTAAAAATTAGTAGTTCCAAACTGGAAAGCTCTTTAGGTTCCAAGCTCATTTTTCCCCACTTGAAACCTTTAGCATTTAAAAGATTTCAGCCTAATAATCCTCTGGCATGGTTAAAGTTTCAGTGGCAGTGAAATGACTTGCCCCCAAACTACAAGAGATTAATGGATAGTTTGTGCAAATCATAGTCAATGCAGGGCTTCAGGATTTGCCTACTGATGATCTGAAAATGCATCTCCAGAAGTAGCTAAAGCTATATAGGTGTAAATACGACTCTTTTGTATAGACAGAGAATAAATGTACAGCCAAAACACAATTACTTATCTTCTTATTTTTGATGTTCCAGAAGCTACAGCACCATGGCCAATGGTCAGGAAAAATGAGTATTGTAGTCCAAAGCATCTGGGAGGGCACCAGGATGAGAAAATCTCCCCTAGGGATATTGGTCAGAAGAGGCCTGTTTGAACATCATAGTTTCAGTTCCTGGATTGTTTAATCCAGGAATTGCTTCAGACAAGTGCCATTGACAACCCCAAAATATCCCATTCCTGGGTAGTTTCATGACATCTGAACCCTGAACACGTGGTTGTTTAGGAGTTAAACAACCCACAGTTAACCCAACCACAAACTCTGGGCACTTTAGCCATGTGTTGGACTACAATTCCCATTATCCACAACCAGCTTGCCCATTTAGTGTGCTGACTGGGGATGATGAGAGTTGTAGCCCAAGATATCTGGAAGATGCAAGGGTCAGGATGAGGAACTTCAGGCCAATCTGTAATGTGGAACAAATAAATAATGTTTTTTGTTTACATCTGCTATGTTACAGGGTTAAATGTTTCCCCCAAAAGACATAAAGCTATACCCATGTAACTTATGTGCATTTGTACTAATATTTTATACACAAATCAGATAACTGCATAGGCTGTTGACCCATAGCGTACTTTTGTGAGAAGATGCCTTTATGGTACAGAAAACAGAATTGTCAATATCTATAATTGCATAAACAGCATGTGAAAAAATACCGAGTACATCATGGAGATAATTTTTCGCGTGTTATTCTGAAACCCTAATCAAAGTGGAAGGATCTGATTTTTTAAATTGCAACAAGAAATTTGAGGTGTACACCAAATGCATTCGAAAGGAAGAATGGTTTGGTGATAGGCATGAGGGAACTTGTTTTGTCATGGCAACCACTCTTTACAAGTTCAAATGGGTTGATACAAATGACAAAGGAACTGTGTATGATAAGTATATGATTTATGCAGTTAAAAGGAGAGGCAAAGGTTCAGTCAGCATGACATCTTAGAAAATGAAACTCCAAGTCACCCTATGCGAGGCAGAAATCCTTTAAACTGCGTATTGATTTCATAACAAAGGCAGCTAGACCTTCTCATAATGGTTGCTTTTGGGAGCAATTTTTCATACACAATTATGACTGAAGGGTGGGGGCAAGAGCTCTAGGAAAGATGCAAACTGAACATGCCTTTTAAAAAGCATGACCTGTCAAATTACATCAAATGGAAATTTTGTGTGTGCATCTAATAGTGAGCTTTAATTCATATGTGCTCTGTAATGTGTGATTGCTTGAAGTATATGTATTTGTGAAAAAGTATTTGTACCAGATGGGAGACAAAGTCGACGTTTCAGGAGTCTTTTTGTTACAAAGTAATTGCAGATCAAGTAAGCATTTTTTGTATTGTTTGTAATTATTAGTGTGTGTGTGTGTGTGTGTGTGTGTGTGTGTGTGTTTGTGAAGGAGAGAGAGAGAGACAGAATATTTTCAAGACTTTTACTGAGCTTTGCAAGTTCATTAGTTGCCATACATATGTTACACTAGTGGTGAGCTACTTGAGAACAAAATGTGTATCTGCCATGTATCTGGGAAGCTTTTCATGTGAGTCATCTTCCCATGCTCTTTGGCCAATTTCAATCCCTTTCCAGGAACACTATGCTATTTTCCTCACGGTATGGCTCTGAATAGCTCTACACAATCTTCCTAGGGAGCAAAAACAGGTGAATGCTATTGCCTATGGTAAGCCAAGAAGCAGGAATGAGGGCATCTGGTTGGCCAATGTGAGAAACAGGTTGTTGGACTAGATAGGCCTTTGGTCTGATCCTGCAGGGCTCTTCTTAGTTCTTAATTGACTGTGTTGGGTTCATAATGCAGGTTGAACTAATTGATAGCACAGCCATTCATTTGAACTCCTTGGTATTCTAAGGATTTGGATATCACTTGGGCTATTTAGGATAATATTGGGTTGGATCCAGCTGCCATATGAATGCACTTCCACTCGTGCAGTGGTAATTCCACTTGCTCAATGAGACTGTTCTATCCTCTTCTGCCCCTGCATGCCCCAAATCTACTCCCAAAGCAGATTTGGGCATGAATGGGGGGTGCAGGGGAAGGAGAGGAAATCCATTCTGCTAGTGGATGACCAGCGTTGGATCCAACCAACTGACTTGGTTCGCACAACACCTCAGCCCATGGGTTAAAGGCCTGGATATCTGTTGTCAAATCAGACTGATTCTGGAATGATCGCAGCTGGTACACCAAATTTAGCTGAGCACCAAATGTAGCAGATGTATTCCTTGTACTCTGGCACCTGAGAATCCAAAGATACTGCCAGATCAAGGATCATTCCGAAGCTGTGAACTTGATCTTTCAGGGGGAGAGCAACTCCTATCAGAAAAGGTTGAATCCCAATTCCCAAGACATGTGTCTCCATTTTGTCTAGATTGCATTATTAAGAGGAGCAAAAGAAAATCTCCACTGATGCTTTGAGGATGTGGTGTGTGTGTGTGTATTTGAGTGTGTATATGCACACACCCCTATCTTTTAACATACATAGAGATCTTGGGCATTAGGCTTTTAAGCTGCTTTGTACAGTTGAAACTCATTTGACAGCAACTCGCACAGATGGTGTTTTAGTTTCCATCTGAAATGTGACACTTTTTAATTTCCCCCGAGGCTGCTTGGTAAACCTGGCCAGAATTTACTCAATGGGTGTTTGTCTCTGGTTTCTCTGATTTGCTTATCTGAAATCGACTTCGATCTGATAGGAGCGATAAGTGGATGCCTTGAATACAAGATGGAACAGGCATGTTCAATCATATGTTTCAGTCCTGCTTTATTCAATAATTACTGTATCAGTAAATGCCTTCCATCTAATATATCCAAGTAATGAAATCCTGAGGCCTGTTTTGTGCATGTTGGAAATAAATTTCCTCCTGTGATGACAGATATGGGCTGAAGGGCTACAGCATAAATGGCTAATGGAAAACTGGATAGACAATTAAGGAGGTCTGTTTGGAGAAGGAGGAGAAACTGGTTTGCCCTTGACCTGATTGAAAGCGCAGCAAAGCAATCTTTTCTTCTATGAAAACTTGTCTTTTTAGAAACGAGGATGTTGAACTTATCAATTCACCTGGAAGATCCAAGTCCATCTTGGAAGGCACCTTATTGCAAACACACATTGTCATCCAAGGATAGTGTTTATTAATCTCATTGACAGCAGTCCATCTGTCAGACAGATTGTTTCCAGTGTATGCTACTCAAAATGTTAAAACTCTTCGCTTTACAAACATCTGTGGATGAAAGCATCAACTGACTTCCCTAAGAGCTAATTGCAGGTAACTGATAATACCCAGAGAAATAAAGAGAATCATCGTTGTATCTTGCAAGTAGATTTCAACTTCTGTTTGCAGGAGAAAGGATAGCTTATTAGCAATAAGCAAAATAAAATAAATTTTCAAATGATTTACACCAGTGCATATGAATATCACATAGCATGTGCAACTCAAATTATACTCTCAAATTGTTCAGGGTTGCAGCTTCACACTAGCAGGAAAATAAATCCTGTGAACGTATTTACAGTTTAATAATAGCAGTGGCACTCATAGTCAATAGTAATGATTTAATTGTTTTCCTGATCTTCTGCTTTTCCAACGTTTTTATACTGGAAAGCTTCTTCACTATGTGATTCCAGGCAATTATGGAGCATGTAGTGAATGTGGTAATGTTCATGGTGTAAGATAACCAATTGGATTTGGCCCAAAGTCACCCAGTGGGTTTCCATGGCCAAGTGGGGACTAGAACCTGGATCTCCCGACTCCCAGTCCAATACTTTAGCCACTATACCACACTGGCTAATGATGGGGGCTGTAGTCCAACATGTCTGGAGGGTACCAGGTTGGGGAAGGCTGTTTTAAATAATGAATTGCCTTGGTTATGGTTGCCGTTTTGAAAATTTAACTTCTTTTTAGCTTAAGCATTGCTTTTCATATGACATTCCTCTACTGCTTCAAGGAGATAATCTTGTTAGAAAAGGAAACGAATACATACATGCCATCGTATATGAAGTGGGTTGATGCCTGTCCGCAGATGTGTGCTTATTGGCTTCTTCACCAGGCTCTTCTTCACACACACAGTAAACAATTATTTTGGTGCTTCATTTTGGTGCCAAGTTCAAACATGGCTCTTTATCAAAGCCTTTGAGGGCTAAATTCTCTGTGATCACACATAGATTTAACTGTTCTTACTGCTTTTTAAAAAAATTCTGCTGTTTTTAATTTGTTAATGATTTAATATGTTTTTAGCTGTGTATATTATTTATGTTTACATTGTTCTGATTTTATCTTTACGCCTGAGATCCCAGTGATATAGGATGGGATACAAACATTTTAATAAATAAATCAATAAAAAATGTGCCATTAAGTGAATTTTACGTGCAAATGTCTTTATTAAAGATCTGGTTTCTTTTTCAGGCTTTTGGTCAGGCTCACACAAACCACAAGAAAGTAGCAGCTGATGGAGAGAGCAGGGAAGAGACCTTGATTCAGGAGTCTGCCACAAAGGAAGAGTACTACATGAAAAAAGTCATGGAACTGCAGACCGAGCTGAAGCAGCTAAGGAATGTCCTTGCCAACACCCAGTCTGAAAATGAACGCTTGAATTCTGTGGCCCAGGAGCTGAGAGAGGTGAGGGTGGTTCTTATCCGAGAATGCCTGAAAGAGCTCTGTAGCCATCATGTTACATTCCCTTCTAAATCCATGGCTATTTATGTCGCAGATTCTTCTTAAATTAGATATGTTTGAATTAGATATTCAAAGCCATTTCTTTGTTTACTTCTATTTAATAATTTGCCTTTCAGTCCAGTGGAGCCCTTGAGACTGCTCCTCAAGACGAACATATTACAAATATCCTTGAAGCTATAAAAATAATAATTTGTCTCACGTATAGCAAATTTAGTTGGTTTCAAGGGAAGTGCTGCAGACGTATCTGACACTAAGGAAGCTCTTGTGTTCTTCAGCCGTGTATCACCCACAAAGCTCTTATGTCCTCCAGCCAATGCTGTTTTGAGTCTGTAATACGTCTTCACTTCATCATTCTTAGCCAATAATTTATTATATAGATTATAGTCATAATGTGGTGATACTTTGGTACAGTGATAATATTTTGTGATAAAATTAACCTTGTCAGCTGTAGTTCAGACGTTTGTGCAGCCAGCATTCCTTTCTCATGGTGGAAGATTGAGTGTACTAATGTGTGCATGTTCTCAGTATAAGCATTTGTAAAAGGGTCTTTTTAACTTTGGCAAGGTGGAACCCAATAATCCGCACACATACAAACTTCTTCAAACAATGGTGAATTTATTCAAAACAAGCAATAATTTAAAATGTACAGTCATTACTTAGGGGAAAGTAGCTAAGTAGACTGGCTATAATTTAAATGTAAGCATGCATCGAAACTTCAGAGACTGTGGAGAGGACTGGATTATGGGGAAATTGTAAATAAATAATAAATAAATTAGTTCAGACTGAATCCGTCAATTCTGGAGCTTAAACTGGACCGTGGACATGTGCTAAGAGTTCAGCCTGTTATAGGATGGGCTTGTCAGTGTGAGAGGTCCCCAACACTTGGGAAAGGAAAAGAAAGCTTTGGGGTGAGTATGAGAGAATGGGGATGAAGACAAGGATTTTAGGTTGGTTGTGCTAGCAAGAGACAGTGCCATCAGGCTAGTCCTGACAATAATGAAAGAGGATTGGGGAAGGAAGCTACCTAGAACTCTAGAATACATTCACTACAATTTATAATGCTTTGCGGATTTTACTCCTGCTTTTGAAATGGCCACCTTCAACTTGACCAAATCTCAAGAGGAAACAGGAAGCAGCAAATAGGTGTCTCAGCTGCAATCCTTTCCACTAGTTGACCAGGAAAGTCTGCACAAAGTGTAGATTAAATTAGCGCCTACATACACATACCATAGAAAGTGGAGGGGCAAGAGGTTACAATGTGTAGAGAAAGCTCCTGAAAATAGGATAGGGTTTTAAAGATACCTCTCCTTAAGTCAGCCTAAGCTGTTCCTGAAGTTGAAGTTTGGGGTATATTGAAACTCGTGAGCCTCTGGGGCAAAGGAAAAATATATCTGTTTAAAAAGGGGCTTTGTGGACCTTCAGCAAGGTGAGGACATAAGTGGCCAGACTAGGCTTAGCCTGGGCAGCATGAGAAGTAGCCGAGGACTGACAGAACTGCAATTTCCAGTACCCTTTAGGGCATTCTCTCTCTGAGTTTGTCCAGGGGTAGCCAGACTCCAGGGTTTGTCTCTCTCTCTCAGAGAGATCAGCTGGACCTCCTGCCGAAAATGTGGTAGGCCAAGAGTCCGAAGCATCTAGTAGCAAAGGTCCAAATGTTACTGGTCCACCATCTATGGTTGGAACCATTCACAAGCCGACACATTGAAGGCCCAAAATTCAGGAGGTGTATTCATTTTACACAAAAAAACTTTGCCATTACGGATATTGTGACAAAGAGCACGAAAGTTTCAAGATGATTCTCAATAACAAAAATGACTGGTCCAGGATGAAAACAATGAGATTGATCATCCTACTTCCAGAGCCCTCAGTAAATAAAAAAGTGAGTAATTCTTGGATGTGGGCACTGCCTCCCATGGAGCTGTACCCGAACAATGCAAAATTGTGAAACCTTTTTAAACTATACAATTTCTCTTCTTTACACCTCAAAGGGGTTTTCTCTAATCAAGGAAACACCTCTACTTCAGGACTGGTTATTTGCACATTTGATTCATTTTATCTCTTGCTTGCCTTGAGGCTTTTTGGAGAAATGCAGCTTCAATTGATTATTAAAGCCCAGTTTAAATTTGCATATGTAACCTCAAAGTGCTGAGTAATCTCCTTTGCTAACACCAAAGTCTCCCATCTTGAGCTGCCACTATCAGGGAGGCTGCAGGACCTGCCCTACCACTGAGCAACTTGCTAACAATATTGTGTGACTCATGCCGTACCCAACAGTTTTTCATCAGCTGACTGGCATATAGTTACAAACAATTTTGAAACTAAGGGAAAAGGGGATATTGTGACAAGTAATGAGAGAAAAAAAATTGAATGTGAAGTTTTGATAGTGCAGGAAAATGTGGAAAGGAAAAAAAAAAACTTCAAATGTGCCCAAGCAAACAAAAGCGAGTGAAGTTGCAGGTAAATAAAAGATCAAAGCTTAAATTAAGATGAAAACTCTGTAAAATATCAAATCCAGGGCACGTGATGGCATAACTGCCTATTGCAAATTTTTCTTGGTTTGCCTTTTGAAATATTCCCTGTTAGCTACAGCTGAATACAGAATACTAGACAAGAGGAATCAGGTCTGTCTTTCTGTGTCTGTGGCCATGGCTAGATCAGGCCTATATCCCAGGATTGTCCCGGGATCATCACTGTACATCCAAATGACACAGGGGATCCCGGGAGCAGGCAGGGACGACCCCTCCATTTGCCTGGGATAATCCTTAGGTCTAGCTAAGGCCTGTCTCATTCCATTCTTGGCCTGTCTCAGCCAACCTCCTCCTCCTCCTCTCCTCCTCCTCCTCCTCCTCCTTTTTCTTCTTCTTTTTAAACATTGACTCATATTACATATGACTAAGGTGAGCTTTCTCTCATCTCAGTGAGTGTGGTATTTATAAGTGAAAAATATATGGCAGGGAAACTGTGGAGCGGGAACCCTTAAATCTTGTTACAGTAAGACCATCCATAAAATTGAAGTGGCTCAGCAAATTGGAATTAGCGTTTTTCAGTACAAATTGCTGGGGTAATCAAAGAGGAGTAATCGTAACTCTTCTCTGGCTTCTCATCTGCCAAACTCCAGGGCTATTAAAACTGGAACTAAGTTGTGCCTTTTGTATTCGGGCAACGTGAGAAAGGAGAGCTGGTCTCCTGGAGCACTTCCTTTAACTTACTATGCATTTTACTACTTGCCATTAAGGGTAATTAGAAATATTCCCCATTTAATTTAGCAAAGGCTGACTTGTGCAACTACCAAGTGTTTTTACTGCACATTCTCTGATCATGGCCATGACAGAGAGAGTGAGTACTACTGAGATGAACAGAAGCTGGTCTTAGTGCCACCTTTTCAACCTTCAGTCCCCAGACACTGTTGGACTACAACTCCCACCATCCTCAGTCAGCATGGCTGGTGGTCTAGGATGATGGGAGTTCTAATAAACAGCATCTGGAGACCAAGGTGGGAAAAGTCTAATAGTGAATGGGATTTCACAGTGTGTGCATGGGACACTTCTGAAACTATTAAGAAGAGATGTAAATTCCATGTGTTTTTGGAAAATGCAACATGGTGGTTTCAGTAGAATAAGCTATTTTGCTTGGTTTTGCAGTGTTACTTTTGATCTTCCAAAACTTATAATTTCTTATTTGAATGTAAATTTAGATGTTTGTGGTTTTGGGAAGTGGAGTATGTTGACATCAGATTATTGATGTTTATCTTCCTTGTAGTAAAAATAATAATTAAGTACTGTCTTGAGTCTCTTGGTTAGTGATTCTCAAACTGCCTGTTCACCGGTGGAACAGATTGGTGTTGTTTGGGGTGCCCATACGGCAGGGTAAATTTAAAAGGTGGGAGGGCAAATTCAAGGAGTTTGAGGAACTACTGATCTAGACAAGGAAGTTGTATATTTATCCCATGTATTTGGTGAACGTGTACTTTTCTGCAGCATAATTTCTTACATTATTTGTCAAGATCCTATAAGCCGGTGTACTGTACAGGGGACCTGGTGCTATTCTTCTATCCTAAGCACTTTTTTTTGTAAAAAAAGAAAGAAAAAAGGATGGCACTGTGATAGACTTGAAGGGGAGAAGTGCATGAAAACACAGGATGAACATGTTTTGTACAGTTGTAATCAGCTACAGCTTCTTGCCCTGTGTTCATCGCAGAGTAACCACTGATGAGACATCTGCCATGTAAAATTTGAGTGGCCTTTAAGATGGGACTGTGGGTGACATATTTTATTAAAATTGAGGCTAAAACATGTGGCTCTCCAGATGTTTTGGCCTACAACTCTCATCATCCCTGGCCAGCTGAAGACATTTTGTTGCCAGACGCAGCACAGCAAATTACATTTGTACTTTGATCTCTACTGTCAAAGTACACAGTTGGCCACCTGAAGCAGACAATCTCATAAGTGTCTGTCCCCCTCCCTGGCAGTAAAAATAAGTAATTAATCAAATCAAATCAATCAATCAAATAACTAAAAAATTGGTGCCCTTTCATGATGCTTCACTGTGCCTAACGGTAGGATAGCCCTGCTTGTAAAAAATACCTGCTCTCTCATAAGTAAAACACAGGTTGTAGTTTAAGTATGTTAGTACTGACAGTATTAGCCTTCTAGGGGTGCTAATAAACAAGAGAAAAGGCTGCCAAAGATCTGGGAACAGGGCTTAAATAATTAAATTTATTTTATTTGTTACATCTCTACCTTACCAGTTCAGAAAAAAATACCCAAGGCAGGAAAATGCACCAATTGTGCTAAGGAAGAGTGGCATGTAAATGTTTTAAATAAAATGTAAAAAAAATAAGGTGAGCCTGAGCTTTAGCAGAGCTTAGCTTTAGACCCATTTTCAGAGCCTGACCACTCTAAGCTTGTTACTTACTGGTGTTTAATACTATCATGTTGAAATAAAGACATCTGGGGTTTTCATTCCCCAGAACTATCCATTATCAGTGCAGCTGCCTGCTTCTGTTCTCAGCTTTTCTTTAAAGCCATGTGTGCGAAACAACTTTTCAGAATCCTTTAACTTATTCAGAGTGATGTCCAAATGGAGGCTATTTTTTAACTTTGTCTATTTCTGCTTGAACAGGTCTGAAAGTTGCAGACATCAAAAAAGTTCCTATGTATTGCTGCTGTTTTAGTTGAATGAAACTGGGAAGAAGCACCGTAGGAAAAAGTGCCAAGTGTAGGCCCATCTGATTGATTTGTAGCTTTGGTTAGAATCTTTAGGGATCTATTGGCACAATGGTCCCTCAAGATTGACACAATGGGTTGTATCCAGTGCTAGTAAAACTTAAGTATCATTCATTTCCTACTCTACGTAGGACTCATATTGGATAAAACGCACTTTGTGAAGTCTTCGCTCATCAACATTGCGTATGACAAAAGGCTGCAGATGAAGGTCTGTATAAGGCAGAACAGAAGTCTCTCAATGGTGAGACTGTAAGGATGCGGTCAGTAGAGCAGCTGTCAATTCATAGCTAGAATCCATAGTGGGTGTGGAGGGGAAAGTGAAATAAGATTGCAGATGAAGCTTTGGTTCTGCTGGAGATAGGTGAAGGTGTTTTTTTTTGCCTATGCTGCAGGTCTAAACGCTAGTCTCTCTGCCCATCCAGTTGTTAGCTATCAAGAGATATTTCACTGGATATATAATATTTGCATATATGTAGCCAGTTGTATATAGCATTTGCATATATGTAGCCATCATATATGTTGTATATAATGTTTGCGTATGTATAGACATTTTGGCCTCCTTGCTATGGAGGAAAGAAGTAATGTGTAGACCCAAATGGTGCCGTATTTCTTTCATAATGCTGTTACTGAAACCTTCCATTCCTCGAAGAGATGGAGAAAGTATGATAGTGATTCTGTTCAAATAAATGTTATACAGCCATGATCAGATTGGATATAGACAGAATGTCCCAACCAGTATTCCATTCTGTCTTCAAAGTATTCCACTGCCTGATATATATTCTGTGCAACAATAACATTTGCACTAGTTTTCAGCAACGTAAGTTGTTCTACTAAGAGATCACCTTTCCTAGTTTGTGCATCTTTTAAAGAAGCAAAGTCTTGAATAAGCAGAGATAGATTTCTCTGTAGCGATGGCGGGGTCACCATCCTGCCTTCCGTGAAAATAAAGGACGTTTTTTCAGGAAAAAACTTGAAGGTTGATTTTGCAGGGAAGGCAAAATAACTTGACAGTCTTATTTTGCTGAGTGGGGTGACTAAGCTCTGAAAGCAAGACAAGACTGTGCAGGGGGAGCCTGAGGGAAAAAGCGATTAAATGCAATGCTAGTTAGGAAGCAGCATTGCTAATGGGAAGCCTCCCTTCCTTTGAAGTGTCAGAAGGCCCTTTTATGTTTGACATTAGATAGTTGGGATGCTTTCTTGGCCATAAGAAAAGGTCCATCTAGTCCAGCATCTTGTTGTTTCCCTTAGTGGCCAACCAGAAGCCTCCAAGAAGCCCTCAAGGAGAACATGAAGTCTGCACCCCTCTCCCAGTATTCAGTGGTAGAACCAGAACTGATCCAAGATATTTGCAGCTTGAGGTGAAAGATAAGATAAGCCCCTCCCTGCTCTCCACCAGTTCCACTGACAGACGTTGACCAGATTAGCAATATATGACTTATAGAATCATAGATTAGTAGAGTTGGAAGGGGCCTAAAAGGCCATCAACCCCCTGCTCAATGCAGGAATCCACCCTACAGCATACTTGACAGATTGTTGTCCAGCTGCCTCTTGAATGCCTCTAGTGTGGGAGAGCCCACAACCTCCCCTAGGTAACTGGTTCCATTGTCGTACTGCTCTAACAGTCAGGAAGTTTTTCCTGACATCCAGCTGGAATTTGACTTCCTGTAACTTGAGCCCATTATTCCGTGTCCTGCACTCTGGGAGGATCGAGAAGAGATCCTGGCCCTCCTCTGTGTGACAACCTTTTACGTATTTGAAGAGTGCTATCATGTCTCCCCTCAGTCTTCTCTTCTCCAGGCTAAACATGCCCAGTTGTTTCAGTCTCTCTTCGTAGAGCTTTGTTTCCAGACCCCTGATCATCCTGGTTGCCTTTCTTCAGCATTGGTGATGGAACAGGATCCTCCACCTCACCTGAGGGCAGAAAGCTAGCTTTAGGGGTGCAGGGAATACACAGCTTTGTCCTTCAACAGAGAGGGACAGATAGGGCTGCCTTCTCTGTCCCCACCTCCCATCAATTTATTTATTTATTTATTTATTTATTTATTACATTTTTATACCGCCCAATAGCCGAAGCTCTCTGGGCGGTTCACAAAAATTAAAACCACAGTAAAACACCAACAGGTTAAAACACAATTACGAAATACAGTATAAAAAGCGCAACCAGGATAAAACCACACAGCAAAGTTGATATAAGATTAAAATACAGAGTTAAAACAGTAAAATTTAAATTTAAGTTAACATTAAGTGTTAAAATACTGAGTGAATAAAAAGGTCTTCAGCTGGCGATGAAAGCAGTACAGTGTAGGCGCCAGGCGGACCTCTCTGGGGAGCTCGTTCCACAACCGGGGTGCCACAGCGGAGAAAGCCCTCCTCCTAGTATTATTCCGTATTATTATCAACTGCTGCCTTATTCCGCCTAATGGTAGGGAGGTCTTATTACCCACACCAAAGAGCATTTCTCTTAACTACTTCAGACAGACTACTACTGAAGCCACAACTTCAGACAGGCAGCAATCCATTGGCATGGGTAGCTAGCACTAAATCATAATTGCAGGACCATGAACAAACGCTAGGACACAGTCATTCCTGATTAAGTTGCACATTCCATCCCTAATATGCTACAGGCGAGTGTCTGGGAATGATTTTTTTTTTTTTTTGGTAGCTTGTTGCCCCTTTTATGTACACATACTAAAGTCATTGTAATGGTTGCTGGACAGGGGAGTGTTCTCACTCTGAGACAGCAGTGCTGTAAGGAATCAAACAGTGGGGGAAACCAAACAACATTTTTGATTATATCAGTGGTCAGAAGTGTCAATATATGGAGAAATTTTGGAAGTATCATCATAGACTAGGCTCAGGAGTTGAAAATTCCAACAGGTGAGGGCATCGTGGATCAAAGGACTACTTTACAAAGTGTGTGTCAGAACATAGAAAAGGGTACTATGGACTCTAGGATCTTTAAGAAAGTAGCATCTCACTTACTCGTGAGACAGTAAGCTGTATGCAGTCTGTTGCGTTCAGTTTTGCAGTCACCTTTGTAATCCTCTTATATATGCTGAATGTGTTTTTTAGGGCTCTGTTCTGTAAACCCATGCCAGCTTTTTGAGCCATTTTTTTTTTAGCTAGACCTGCCAGACCTCTTTGGAGATGATTATTCTGTAGCCACATGTTCATACATATGTGCACAAAAACTATCCACCCATTTCCAAGGACATTATGATCTTTTAATACATGTGATGCAAAGAAATAATTGCCGATGTGTTATTGGGTTGTTGTTGGGTTTTTTGGACAACTGTCTGTTCAGTTTTACAGTTTGTTCCTGTTAAGGCATGCTGATAGGGTGGTAACTGAATATAAGTCTGGTTGTTGCCATGAGCTAGCTCAGCAGATTATGTTTGCTGAAACAACACTAATTTTCCCATTCCGTCATTCAGCAAAGGGCCATAGCTTAATGGGGGTGCACATGACTTGAATGCAAGAAATACCAGGTTCAATCCCCAGTATCTCCAGCTTGGGTTGGCAAAGATTCCAGCCTGAAGTACTCTGCTGCCAGTCAGAGTAGTATTTTGGGGTCACTAAGGGAAAGTCTCTCCCCATAACAGTGACCCTGATTGGGATTGCTGTGGGATTCCAAAGTGGGTGAGGATCCCCTGAGCTTGCACAGGGTGCATAGAGAGTGGTGGAGGGCTGCATGTGGCGCACAGGTTGCCCACCCCTGGTATAGATAGTATTGAGCTAGATCAGCCTTCACCAGCCTCCTGCCCTCCTAATGTTTTGGACTTCCACTTCCGTCAGCCCCAGCCAGCATTAACAATGGTGAGGAATGCTGAAGGTTGCAGTCCAAAACATCTGGAGGGCACTAGGTTCGGAGAGACTGAGCTAGATGGACCTGTGGTCTGACAAGATATAAGACCTCTTCTTATGTTTCTGTGTTCCACTTAGCAAGGGGATGATCAATAAAACATCACTGGTGACTAGCAATATTGCTTCTCCTTAAGATTAACCATGTTGTCCCAAAAATAACAGCACTTCCATTTTCAAAATAAACTGAAAAACAGGTAGTTCTGCAGTTTATACATCCTATGAAGCAACCAAACGTTGCTCAAAATGTGTATTTGCTTTTAAAGAAAATCACACTATTGCCCCGCTCGTGCTCTTCGCTCCTCTGATGCCATGTTTCTCACCTGCCCAAGGGTCTCTACTTCCCTTGCTCGGCTTCGTCCATTTTCTTCGGCTGCCCCTTACGCCTGGAACGCTCTTTCAGAACATTTGAGAACTACAAGTTCAATCGCAGCTTTTAAAGCTCAGCTACTTTTCTTTTTCCTAAAGCTTTTAAAACTTGATTTTGCTCTGACTTTTATACTCCTTGTTTGGTGCATTCTCTTCCCCTCCTTATTGTTTTATTATGATTTTATTAGAATGTAAGCCTATGCGGCAGGGTCTTGCTATTTATCGTTTTACTCTGTACAGCACCATGTACATTGATGGTGCTATATAAATAAATAATAATAATAATAATAAGGCTCTCCCTAATCTTTTATTAAATCTTGTTTAGAAAAACAGAACTCTTGATTCATTCACTGTAATCAGGAAAGTATGAGCAATTTCTATTCATTTTAAAAACCATGAAAAGGGAGCGCTTTTCCGAAGGCTGCTTTTGAGGAAAGTTTCTTTGTTATTTTTAATCTACAGAATCACTCATCTTTGCTAGGCAGGGCTGCATAAATAAACCACAAATTAATCCACAAAATGCATTTTTCTGATCATAAGTCTTCTTCTTTGCCCACTTCTTTTATGATTTATATTAACAATCAGGCCTGTTTCAATAAAACTGTCATTGAGCTATAAATTCACTGAGAGGGAGCTATACAAATGTATTTGTGGAAGGACAACTCTTTTTGACTGGGCCTCCTCTATTTAGATATTCCAACCCTTTCCCTTTTCCCAGATTAAAAAAAGCTTTGGGGGTGAGTGAAAGAAGGAACATTAAGGTGAGTGGCTGACTGTACTGGGGAATTCAGGTCGAGTTAGTGCTCCTCTTTGCAGCTTTTCATTCCTTGGTGTTCTAGTATGAACAAGCTTTTTAGTTTGTTTTCCTCCTTCAGGTTGTGATTCCTTATACTATTTTGTTTGGCCTCAGCAGCAGGTTCAAATAAAAGATCTCTAATGTTAGCCATGTGTTTCTGTGACATGAGGAGGCTAGACCACTGTTGATGCAGGTTTTCTTTTCTTTAACCCTTTGGACTGGCAGTTTTAAAACCTGCATTATTTTTTAGGACGAACAAACAGAAGCGCTTTCAAACTGTGTGACTCTGGTTCCTCTTTCCACAGAGCCCGTTTGCTTCCTATTGTCATGCAGTCATTCCAATGGCAGCAAGAGATTATGGCGCAAGTTACCCTATAATGGCCTTTCCTCAGCAATGTTGCACCCATTCCTCTTGTGCTTCTTAGCTTTTGCTCATACTGCACGATGGAGTGAAGATGTCACTTGTCCTTAGTTTTTGTTCCCCTGGCCTTTCCGTATTCATGTGCCTCTCATTCCAAGCAAAGAGAAATGCTTCTGCTCAGGGTGGACCTAAGTCATGATTTAAACCAGCAGAAAAAAAGGAAGTTTGATTTAAACCACTGATTTAAATAAAATTCCCCATTGAAACTTTTCATATATTTCCTGAACAGTGGTGCAAATCTGACTATAAGCCATGTTATAACTAAATAAGTTATTATTTACACTGTTTAATTTTTACAAACGGGTTTTTTATCCCTTTGTTTCACTATATATATTTTACATGTTTCCCTTTTTTGCTTATAGTGAATGCTTTAAAACCTTCCCATATAGTATCTTTCTTATGACCAGTATCCATGACAGTGTGAAGTTAACACCACAATCCTATACATGTCTCCTCAGAAATAAGTTTAATTGAATTCCATGAGGGTTACTCCCGGGTAAGTGGATATAGGATTGCAGCCTTAGTATGGGAAGATCCATACTGAACAATTTTGGTTTTTATTCTTCTTTCCAACGTTGCTCCTTCCTGCTTCTCTTTGCCTTAGCCCAGCCTTGTCCTCAAATAACAACGCAAAGGAGCAACCAAAATCAAAATGCCATGACTGACTGATAGGTCACAGCAAGTTAATGGGCAACTTAATTTGATAGTTAATGGGCTGGAAAAAAAAACCAATTGCAATTTTTTTAAAAAAACAACCACTTTTTTGGTTCCGTTTTAAGCTTCTATTTTTATCCACCCTGCTATATTGTCTTTCTGTCTTAAACTCCTTTGCCTTGCTTGGCCTAACTCCACCACTACATAAGCATAGAGCAACAATCCTGTATAGCCTGTGTCTTTGCACATGTGACTTTTAGTCAAAGAAACCGAAAGCTCAAAACATTCAAGAAGTAAGAGCTGTTAGGCTGGACAGAGCTATTTTCATGAGATTAAAAACTGGAATTAATGCCCATGTTTAATTGGTAGAGAACTTCATTTTTATGAGGCATAAATTTAGGTTAAGGATGTTTATGATGAGATTTAATTGTAACTATGTTATTTTTAACCTAGAGAGAAATTTAGTATTTATGATGTTTTTAAATAAACAAAAATTGATTTAAATGTTTTAAAAAATCCATTTCCTCCCAAATCTGATTTTATTTATTTATTTAAAAATTGTTTTTAATCCACCTTGCTTCTGCTCACTGTATAAGATGAAGATAAAATATTTCCCTCTTCTTAACCTGTAAATTTCCTAGCTGGGATTTCTTCAGGCTGACTCTCTCTGAACGTCTATTTGTTTTTCAAGTTTTAGGGACTTGTGTTTTTGCCAGTAACAATTCAAATTGAACACAGGTAAAGTAAGGCTGGGGGGGGGGGGGGGGACAAAAATCTGGATTCTGGTCTATTCAGCCAGATTTGTAGGCTTCTCCCCCTCCAGGCACTTTCATCCCCCTCCCACCCCCAATTCAAGCAAGTGTTTATTTTTAGGTGCCAGCGCTGTCACCATAGTAGCCAGCTAAGCTTCTTGTTAGTACCCATCTGCCTACATTGGCTCTGTCTGGTGCTCTTTTCTATATACACAGTAGCCTAATTGTTCCAGATCTCCAAGTTCCCATAAGCACCTGCCTTAACATCATTACTGAGGGCAAAGTATTCCCAAAGTCAGGGGCACACGGTCTGTTCCCAACAGGATTTATAGCCAAAATGCTGATTAATCCTTTGTGTATCGTTATCCTCAAATTGCTAAAGTAGTCAGATAAAAAGGGCAGGACAAAAACTTGGACCTTACTTTGCAACTACAGGTTTCCTAAAGCCTGCACTGAGAGCCAAGTCTAAGTCATGTGTTCTAAGCACATATATTTGCTTTACAAATAGTTCTTGTTTAAAAAGAATAGAGAAAACATAAAGCCTCTTTACATTTGTCATATATATATATATGGATTTGTCCCTCTCATGTTAATGTTGTCACAATGTTAGTCAAGTTGAAAAACACGACTGAAAGGATGTGAACAAATCTGACTCATTCCCTTGACAGTTCAAAATAAAAGCCCAGACTTGTCGTAATTGCAGCACAGCAAGATGAGGCTATAAGATACATATGAATCATATGTGCAGAGTGTGTCCTGAGTTGCTCACTCTGTTTTAAAGATAATATCAAAAGAAAATGGGTGATGTGGTAAGGAAAAGGAGAGCATGCAAGAATGAGATCAAGATGAAATTAAATTGCATAGCATATACAGGCGGTGTTCGGCAGAATATATATATATTCTGCCGAACACCACCTGTACTTGCCAGGAAAGTACATGTGCAGTGTGCCATGTAAGGAAAGAAGGAAAAGTAGAGGTGACAACTGCAAAGTGGGAGGAAGTGGAACAGCCTTGCAGCTAAGTATAAACATGTAGGAAATGTAGTTCTCCATATGCATTTCTGTTAGGTGGGTAGGAACTGAAATTAAGATGCTGTTGGTTTAGCAGTAAGACATGGGTTGTGCTTCTTAACCTCTGCACCCCACAACAAGGGAAATGACCCCTGATATCTGAGAGAAATTGCAGGAGACAGATGTCTTCTGAATACCTTTTGAACTAAATCTTGGCATGCAGGTGAAGGCACAAGCATAATGAATTTCAAAACTCTAGAGCCCATGTCCAGAGCATAGACTTAAACTTTTGCTTCTCTTAGGAGGCAACAATTCTTGAGCTGACAAGATTGATTCAAAACAGAAATAGGAGCATAATATAAAATGTGCCTATAGACAAATCATACTTCCAACATAAACATTACAAGGTTCCTTCTCCCCCTGCCCCAGCTCCCGCTCATTAATGTCTGCTAGGACCAGTACAGTTGTGACTTTCCTTATTACATAGCTGGTGGAAGCAGGACCCAACCCCCCTTGCATAACCAATTAAGCATTACATAAACAGCGATGTTAATTGCAGTTTAGGGATGTTGGAGAAATCTGGAGTATATTCAAATGTGTTTGGATTTCTATAGATCTGACCTGTGGATACTGCAACAGACTGGCGTTTCCTGAGTCACATGGATTCTGCGGATTTGCAGACTGGTTTTTTACCTTTAGGAAGGGATTCGTGTAAATTTACACTAGCACTACTGCAAGTAGAACAAAATGCAAGTGGAACAAATTTCTCTAACATTCATTAAAAACATCCAGTTCCGTCCATGAGCAGATGATGGAACGAAAGATGTTTGACAATCCATGAAAAACAGACAGAATGGATTTAACAAAATCCTACTGCAGCTAAATAACCAGGATATCAGCATAACCTGGTTTTGAAAACAGGGCTCCTAGTTCGTTTTGAATTCTAGCATAACCTGAACAGTGATTTGCAGGTCCAAGTATGCATGTGACCGGCCCTATTGCTGGCGGTCGCGATGTAGCACTTCCAAGAGCAAGCCACAAAATGAGCAGAAATGCTTGTTTCTGGCATGGGTGTGACCTGTACCTTCCGGAATTTCTGTTCATATGGGGGCTTGCCCCCGGAAGCATTATATCGTGGCTGCCAGCAGAAGAGGTCACGTGCGCACTGGGACTGGTGGACATGGCCGCCCATGCAAGGGCACCATTGGAACCTGCCCCAAGTGTCGTACTTGTTGCACGTGGTGCAGGGGCTTATATATGCTAAGCACTTTAACTGATAGATACTTTATGAATTAGTTCTTAGTGAGTATGAACGTGAAATATCTGGGATTGAGATTCTGCAAGGGCTAGTTACTGGCGTCTGGAATGTGTTTATGAAAAGACCTAGAGACTGCCGTAATTAACCAATTGATAGCCCATCTCTGAACCCAGTACACTGCCATATTTGATAGGGAAACTCTTTAAAAAGAAAACCACAACCCTGCAGAATGCTATTCATAGTGCAGTGTGTCAGTTGGCAACTGGTGTTTTGCATTAATGATAAATAGAGAAATCCTAAGTGGGCTGTAAAGGAGAGATTCTCTATGGATCACTGAGACATCTGGAGCCCTGCTGGCACCCAGGGCAGGAGGTGGTTCCCCCCCCCCCCCCAGTGGTTCCCCATATGAAATAAATCGGAGGGAAAATACCTTCACATGGGGGAATAGAGGTGCTTTGGATCCAGCATATCCAAAGCTACCCTCCCCCTCCCGCCCCAGAACACTGTTTTAGGGCCTACTGTTAGCTTTTGACAGTGGTGGCTTTTTGCTTGCAGTCCTTTCCATGGCCATTACTGTGACCTGCATTCCTTGCGTGTTGATTATCCTTGGTTATAGAATGCCTGAATAAAGGTTTCCACTCCTCCCAATGTGTGCTATCAAAGGGTTGTATCCAATGCCAGCCTAACTTAAGTCCCATTCATTTCAGTGGGTCTACTCTAAGTAAGACTAATGTTAGATACAACCCTATGCTTTTTAAAAATGCATGCTAGAGAGCAGCTTTGTGTCCTGAAGGAACTGATATCAAATTCGGTCTGCAGAACCAGTCCTCATTCCCTAACATATTTTCCAAATTAGGCAGACCAGCATATGGTTCCTCCCCACCCGCTTTTGATTTTAAGTCACCAGAGAGCGTGGCAGGAAAAACTGGCGCAGTAATTGCATTTCTTTCATTAGCTTCAAGAAAATTCAGGCCTAGAGAAGAGTAGCCCGCTGCTGGGTGCTGCCTCAGCATACTACAGACCGTTGCAGATGGCAGCTGTTGGGCTTCCCACCTTTTATCTTCATTGAAGCTGATTTTAAACTGACAGTTTCTTTCTTTGTCTTCCCCCACCCCCCTTAGAATAATTATAAGAATTTTGTATTTCGCTCAGTAAAGAGCTATCATTTATCATTTGTAGCCCTTTGAGAACCCATAAAGAGAAAAGGCATCCCAAAGATGATGAATTGTAATGGAAATGCAGACGGCTTGCTCTGCATATTATTTAAGGGGGGGGGCATCTGTTTCTGATTTCCTCCATTGTTGTTGTGCATGATATATTCAAAAGAGGGATGTTCAAAAGCAGCATATCTGTTTTAAGGGCGACTGCCTGGAGTCACAGTCTCTGATTAATTCAGAAATCCCAAGATACATTCTGATTTCAAATGCATTCTGATTTCAGAAAACATTGATATTAAAATAATGTATCAATGCAAATATTGTGTTTAATGTTCCCATGTAATAACTCTGTTACCCAAATGTCTTAAGTTCCTTTTTGTCCAGCTGTCTCCTGTTGTTCAAGAATTAATGTTCTTGCTATGCATGAGTGAAGATCTATCTTCATCACTTAACTTTTAATTAAATCATTATGTGACCATAAGCTCCATTCTGGTAGGAGAGGGTTTGTTTCTCTCCCCCGCCCAAACAATTGTGACTTCCTTTGACTTTCATGTTGACCCTCATCCTGCTATACAATAAGCAGTATCAGAAAGTAATCACAGGCTGTTGCAAGATTATTTTGTGATGATTGGGGTGTGTCATAGACTTAAGGGTACAAACATCAGAATCAAATGCAAAACGGCAAAAATCTAAGTGTAGTTGCTCTAATATGTTTACTGTTATTTAATCAATTAATAAAACATAAAACATTTAAATATAATTTATTAATTTAATAGCTATGGTTGCTAAGTCCTGAGAAGACATTTGTGGAAAGTTGAAGACTTCTCCCTGCAGTCCAGTGGTGAAGCTGTTCTTATTTACTTTGTTCCAGTCTCCTTTTCAGTAATAACTATCTAATGGTACAGCGTGTATATAAGCTCTTCTGTATTGCAGAAAAGTGACGACCTAAGGACATATTTCGTCAGCTGAAATGCCAGCTGAGAGCAGCTCCATTTGCAGATAAGAGTAATGAGTATTATTGCAAATAACTAAATTATGTAACTGCCCAGTTCTGCTCCTCACATGACATTTCCACAGTGATTTTCACTGTAGCATCTCAGTTTAAACAAATGCGAAACAGATGTTTAGTTTGTCTGTTTTCTTTGTAAACGAAGCTAGATTTTTTGTTTTTACATTATTATTCAGCAAAGCTCTTGCCAAGACTACAGGGCACCCCTTGACTATGACTTGATGTTAATCCCCCTAGAGTGCACTTGCTTAGGCAGGGATCTACAATTTTTGGTTTGTCTTGCTGGCCAAGCCGAAAATTGTAACCACTTACTGCCATCCCTAGGGATGGTAGGCTGCCAGAGAGCAGGAAATTTGGGGAGAGGGGAAGAGGGACTGGCTACCCTTGTCGTGTGTGGCCAAGGCACTCCAGGTGGCTTAGTAGCCATGCATGTGCCCAACAATCCCATCCTTTTTTCCAACTATTCAACTGACGAGATGAGGACAGTCATGCCACTGCTAGGGTCACCTCTGCCCACCTTGGCAACTTCAAACTAGGGAGGAAGGCTGGTGGCTTGTCATGCTTCATAGAATCTTAGAATAGTAGGGTTGGAAGGGGCCTATAAGGCCATCAAGTCCAACTCCCTGCTCCATACAAGAATCCACCCTAAAGCATACCTGACAGATGGTTGTCCAGCCACCTCTTGAATGCCTCTAGGGTGGGAGAGCCCACAACCTCCCCTAGGAAACTGGTTCCATTGTCATACTGTTCTAACAGTCAGGAGGTTTTTCCTGATGTCCAGCCGGAATCTGGCTTCCTGTAACTTGAGCCCATTATTCCATGTCCTGCACTCTGGGATGCCAGACTCCGCCCCGCCCCCACACCCAGTGTGGGAAGAACCTTTGAAACCTGTGCTTTTGTTTATATCCTTTCACTGGTCCTTCTAGAAGCCAACTTTTCAGGTGGCTAAAAATACTGAATGTGTTACTGGATGACAAATACCAGTTCTAAAAAAAAAAAAAGGTTTATTCGGTCATTACTTGTGTGAATCTAAAATTATTTCTAGGTCACCTTTAAAGGTAGAACTCTCTCAAGGTAGAATGCAAGATAGAAAAATACAAAGTGGAATACATTCTTTTTAAAGGGGGAGAAGGGGTGGTGTGAATAGTGTAGCGCTGTGGACCTACACCTTTGCCCTGCCCCATTGTTGTGCGCCTCTTTTCTGGATTCCCAGATATTCAGCGGAGACATCTGCAGCATGGTGCCTCTTATGTCGGGCTCCCACACAGTTTAGAACCCTGATCCTGCAGGAAAGCCTAGACAGGGATGCCGGAGAAATTCGAGATGGAAAAAAAATGAGTTCGGATTTCTAAGAAGTTGACCTGAGGAATCTGCTGCAAACTGGCCTCCCCAGGCTGCTCGAAGTCCGCAAAGTGTCAGATTTTTTTTCTTCCCGAAATTTACGCAAATTCATTTGCAGGAAAATAAGCAGATTTCTGCTGAAATGTGTGACATGCTGGAAAATGTACACAAGGAAAAGTCTAATGAAATGGGGGACAATATGCTAAATGTCATGTACTAACACAAATCATGTAAATTGTTGCGAACTTCCGTTTGGAATTAGTTGCGTATTTTTCTGTGTAACTGGGGTGGGGTGGAATCAGATCCTTCCGTGAACGAACACCAGAACAAATGACACTGCACGATCCATGAAACATACATGGGGCAGATTTCACAAAATCCAGGCATCCCTAGGCCTACATGAATAGATATTTGTTCTGAATATCTGTGAAGCCGGAAAGAGCAGCACAACAATGGGCGGGGCTGAAGGCTCACTGCCTTTGTACTCATGAAACCTTCAGATGAGTAACAACTGAATAGTGCTTAGCACAGGTTTTCCAGACTTGTTCTGTAGAACCCCTTAGTCTTCTCCAAAGCCCATTGGGCATTTCTGAATGAGACAACCATAGTGGAAGAAAAGGTTCACTGAAAGACACTTACCCACCACTACTGATGTTCCCTGCAATGTGCTGCTGCAGGCAAGTACTGAGTGTGTTCTGAGCTGCAATCTCAATTTACATGCATCCCAACAGACTTCATGCTTTTGAAATGCTAGGACTCTGCAAATACTCCACTGCTGACAGAAGAAAAGCAGGTGGAGGAAAGAAGGAGATCTTTTCTGTTTCTGAGACCCTCAACATGGACTCTACAAGCAGCAGTGGAAAGAAGGAGCTGTTCTGTTCTTGTCCATTGCATCAATGCTTAGAGGAGCCAGGTGGGTCCTACTGCCAGGGGACAGGGGGAGAACTCCTGCTAATATATTCTTCAAAACCCATTCGCTCCAATTCAGATTCCAGGCTTAAGACTCTCCACACACGTGCCAAACTGATAGCTGGTGCAGGTTGAGGGTAAGTCATGAAAGTTTAGATGGAGAAGCAGGGGCAAAAGATTTGAGAAACGACACATGGATTTGTCTTCAGACTGATCCAGTAGCTTTTCAAATGAGTGGCCTTTTAGTCAAGGAGTACTTCAACCTTGTGCAGCTTTAATGCAAAATAAAGAACCAGAGGCAGGCATCATTCTGCACATTGGATGTTCAGCTCATGGCCATTACCATTTTACCCTTCAGATATGGAAGTGAATCAAGAAAAATGCATCCTGTGTGTGCCCCATTAAAAAGTAATGCACGAAACATCTGTGAAACATCATCATAATTGTGATTCCATAATTGTAACCCAGGGAGTGGGGAAAGTGGCTTTCCTTTACATTTATTCTCACAAGACAACACCCCACCATCTGTGATTCCTTCAGAGGCAGTTCTTGCTGGAAACCCTATGCTAATTAATTGGGAGAGAAAGGAAGTCCCTTGAAAAAATATATCCAGACAGCTGTCCAAATTACCATATCTCCACATTTGTTTCTCTAAATTACACATCAGCTCAAAGGCATTGTTTGTGTCTCAAGTGTGGGAAAATAGGGCAGGTTTTATCATAATGAATGTTGTGTTTTATTTCATGGAATCATGAAATATGTTTGATGACTTTTCCAGCAGCAGTAACAGCAACAACATCATCAACAGTAACAAACTACACAGAAGTGGCAGAGCAAAACTTGGTAGCAACACACTAGCTGTCCAAATATACTCTTTAAATTTAGCAATGCTGACTATATAGAAATGTCTTCAGTCTGGAATGATAGGTGTGTTTATTGCATTTTTTTATTTGTGGTAAGTGAATGTCTGACTTAGATCCCACGTCCAGAATTAGTAATGTTTCCAAATTTAGGGGTCAAAGCTGTGGATGTAACTGTGATGAACAATCTTACATGAATTAAAATTGGCAAGGTCAGTCATGTTTGTGAGGTTACTTCTGGGTCATTTGGGGGGGAAAGAGAGAGAGATGACAAAAATTGAACTTAGTTACAGCATTTGAAGGAGAAGGGATAAAGGCTGTTGCTCTAGTTAGTTGCTTATATTAGTCTTCCCCTGCTTGCATTGCCAAGACACATCTGGGTGAAGCATCTCAGCTATCTGATTGAGTGCTTTTCTGGTTGGTTCCAGATGGGTATTTTACACAGAACTACCCAAGGTCTAGGGGTTGGAGACAAAGTGACAGCGATTGGCAAAGAACCAATTTGGCCTATTGAAATTAATCGGTGCTTGATATGGCATGTGTGTTCCAAGTCCTGGGATAGTCTGTAGATATTTTTGGTACAAGTGAGAACTGCAATAAAATGTTGTAGTGTGGCGTGCTCTCTTCCAGGATACTCTGTTCCATTTGTACCCCAATGTCCACTAGATACTTTAAGCTAGGAGTGGGCAGAAGGTAGATCGGGATCTACTGGTAGATCTCTTGGTGATTGGCAGTAGATCTCCAAGAGGTTCTGTCTCCTAATACTATAACAATTGCAAGTTAAAAAAGAAAGGTATTGATGCCTTTGAACACAGCTTTGTCAGCTCTGCTGGCATTTCGAGAGTTTTGTGTTAGAACCCCTGATCTATAGTAATTTAGATATCAATTTGTATTTGTTTATATCCAGTATTGTTCATGGGGTTCAGTAGATAATTTAATCTCCCCTCCCCCCGAGCCACCATTTTGTGTCTGCCCTTGTTAGTAGACCTCGTGGGTCTAGTAAAAAACAAAATAGATCCTGCAAGCCTGTAGTCTGTCTACCTATGCTCTAAACCATCTTGTTTTAGAGACAGTATTGAAGTCTTCCAGAGTTATATCTGGAACAGAAGAGAGCAGCAATTTCTGTGTGTCCCTATACTTTGCCATCCTGATTCAAATATTTATTGAAAATAGCTTTATACTTCCCTTCAGCTTATGATGTCACAGTGGTGTACAAAAGGGTATAATTATTAGCCAAAGAGAGTTTTGAGTTTATCATGCCAGTTTGGCATTCTCTTTATTTGTATCAAGATATATCCCATGCGCACTGGATCAATTTCAGAGAGTAACATTGGGTGACCATTCCTTGGCCCTTGGCAATTGAGCTATGGGGTCCTGCAGGCACCATCTTGTCCCCAGTGTTGTTTAACATCTACATGAAGTTGTTGGGAGTGATTATTAGGGGATTTGGAGCAAAATGCCATCAATGCACTGATGATACAAAGCTCTATCTTTCTGTGACATCTGAAACAAGATAGGCTGTGCAAGTCCTGGATCAGTGCCTAAACTCAGTAATGGGCAGGATGAGGGCCGATAAACTGAAGTTGAATCCTGACAAGGTTGAAGCCCTGCGGGTGAGTGGTTCCTGAGTCTGCCAGATAGGCTCATTGCCTGTTCTGGATGGGGTTGCACTCCCTCTGAAATATCAGATTTGTAGTTTGTGTGTAAGTAAAGAACTTCCATTAGCTGTGGCACTCTGGTTCAAGATAAATTTCTAGTACGAGTTCTTGTGTTGTGTGAATCCAGCCACGCTAACAAATCACAGTTTGTTAACTATAAACAACCCATAAAGAGAACCATGGATTGTTGTTGGGCTGTGGATTATGAAAAAGTCACTAATCTCTTTATTTGGGGGGAGGGTAAGTGGGGAAACCTATTTCTTTAGGCTTGACCATTTCATGGAGTGTTTTTGTGAAAGCACTGCAGGAGAAGGATGTTTGGGATTCATAAATTAAGCTGTGTGGATAAATATTTAAATATCTGCTACATTTATGAGCAGTTCAAAGCAAAACTCCTAAAAAACTGCAGAGTGTATTTTTAATGCACAGTTGTTTTCCTCCTATTTTGGAAAAACAGGCATTTTATATTTATGAATTAATAAATGTGATGGAATAATGTTCTACCATGCACCAGTCATGGTGGTAGAATACTGAATCCTTGCAAAAAATAAAAACAGGAGAAGAATGGAACAGGATGGGAGAAGAAAGAATATAAATAAAATTATGGTGACATGTAATTGTATATTGAGTAGTGAGATTAATAGGGTTAGGATTTTAAATGAGACATATTCTTTCAAAATCGTATTACTTGTACCAGGTAACATATTTAGACACAGGGAGACCTTGTTGGTCTAGTGAGTTCTAGATTTAGAAGGATACCCAAACGATGGCCTCCTGCCGCATGAGCCTGTGTGGCATTCAAATCGTCCTTTGAGGTCTTTATCTCTTCCCCCCTTCCCCTACTGTTAGAAGTAAGATGAGTGGTGACCAGAAAAGCAGTGCTTTTCCATTTGTGGTACCCTACCTTTGGGATGCTGGCTCCTGGTAGGATTACCTGCCACCATCCATATTGCCATTTTGGTGCTTAAGTCATTTATATTTTTCCAGGCGTTTTAGATAGACAGTTTATACTTTTATTATTTTAATGCTAGTATTTTATTTTCTCTGCTTTGGTTTTTCTTTCGTTCATTTTTGCTTTGGTTCTTGCTTTTGTTCTGTCTTTAATTGTATTCTTAAACATTCATATAAGATTCTTTTGAGAGTTATTTTTGCTGAAGAGCAATGCATACATTTTGTCTTTGGATGTATCTTTACTGATGTAGGTTAGGCAAGCGTGCAGCACAGCTCTTGGTACTTTCCCTAGCTCTTTGCTTACGTTCCTGCTCCTCCCTAGTATTGGCATCCAGTAGTGGCTGTGTCGCTTTTGCACTGTCCTTCCTGCAATCATCCGAATTAGGATGGGTGGAAGCTAGAAAGTTCCCTTTGGTAAAAAGGAGTAAATTTCAGGCCATTCCAGATTGCCCAGCAATGTCAAAACAGCAGACAGCTTTAGGCCATTGAACCCTCTAGCAACAAACTCTGCTTCTTTGTGTCTTTTCCTTTCTCTTATGTACCCATTTGATCATTGTGATGACCTCAACAGGACTGCCATTATGCGTGCAGTACACACACACACGCACACACACACTATGTGAATGTCTTCGCTCTGGCTACTGTTGCCTACTGAGATGGGTAGTGGCTGGAGAGGGAGCCTACTCAGTGGTGGCACCCTGCCTGCAAAAGTCTCCACAGAGAGACTTGTCTAACACCAAGTGTTGCGGTGCGGTGGCATGCAAGACCTTCTTATTTGCTCAAACTGTTATATTTAGGTTTCTTATTGCTTGCCCCCTTTTAAGCCAATTTACTAGCCCTGCTGGATCAAAGCCCTCTCTAGCCCAGCATTCTGTTTCCCGCAGTGGCCAATCAAATGCTCCTGGGAAGCCCATAAGCAGGACATGAGTGCAATAGTCATCTCCTGTTGGTATTCGGTGGCATCTTATAACTGTGATATTAAATCCCATTAATAAAAGCTGCTTTTGTTTATGTGCTCCAATGGTACAATTGATCCTGGATACACTTTTTTTGTATGAACTCTCCCACAGTGTCTTGGATATTGCCTGACCGTTCCTTGTGTCCTTGTAGCATCAGCTGTTCCAGATGAGCAGATGTCTGTGCACTGAGTTGGTGTGAGGAAGAAAACATTCTGTCCATTTATTGTTGAAGCAAGAATGCTGTCCTCTCTCTATAAAAAAATAAATAAATAAAAAATCCCAGGGTTACTAAAGCTATCCCCAATCTTCCTAGACATGCTAGGGCAGATGCATTAGGAGAGGGGAGATGTTTAAGTAACAGCGAGGAATAAATTTAGCAGCGAGATATTTAATTGGCAAAAGAGGATGGCAAAATAGCAAAAGGCAGGGCCAGCAGGAAGGAGGATTGATATAAAAGAAGGGGAAGGTTGTTCCTGAAGGTGTTGAAAGAAAGAAATGACAGGATCTGGCAGTGGCTTGAAAGAGAATGAAAGAAGGTTATTTCAAATTGTCATGTTTTGGAGACACGGAAAACAGTCACTTGGATAATGATGAAATGCCAAAGCAATGAGAGGGTGGAGAGAAGGTATAGGAGCCATATCCTTACTGTCCTCTAGTATGAGTGCTGATAAATATCACCTCTTTTGGAAGCATCCTGGACACTTGCATACTTGAAAGTGGGTTTCATGCAAATAGAAAGATGGAACAGCGTGACAAAATGTTTGGTGCCTTAATTGTTAGTTGCATACCGCTGTTGGAAGTGAATGAGGTTGTCTTGCTATTTGTTGTCCGTGCAGTTGATTCAGTGATGGCACAGATACGGTGACACGGCTTTGATGGCTAAACTACTGCAGAAATCCTCGCCTTCTTTACTCCTTTGCTTTTCAGACCTCTGTGGGAAGCTGTATGGAGTTACAACTGCATTTGGCTGTTCTTTTATACCTGAAATTGTATAACAGCTTCATTTTCTCTTCTTCTCTTCTCCCACTCCCGCAATGATGATAATGTTTAACAGACAGCTGAAGTAAATCATAGATTCATAGGAGCATCACAGATCATCAGCTAGCTTCTCTAGGCCTAAATCATACCTGACAGATGCTCATGCACTGTTTTTTTAAAACCTCCAGGGAAAGAGAATCCATATCTTCTCTGGTCAATTTTGTTCTCGTTAGGAAATACAGAACAAACCGTTCTTGTTTTTTAAAAGCATATCCATCTTATTTCTTTGCTCCAGTTAATTCATGTTGTCTCTTCTTTATAGCAGCCTTTTAGATTCTATAAGGGCCACTTTAAAGAAATTGTTAAATATGGACTTGTAGTTTTAAAACCAGCAGTTGAAGGTGATGGTCTTTTCAAAGGATGCCTTACAGATAAATTCAAGTCCTCCTCTTTAGGTGTGCTGGGCATAGGGAGTGGGGAAGACATATGGTTATTTGTCAGATAGTTCCTTAAAATCTTTTAAACCATAAGGTCTTGTGGCAAAGACAAATAGTAGATCATTATTATGTATCTGTTGCAGATAAATCAGAATGTGGAGATCCAGAGGGGGCGCTTGCGCGACGACATCAAAGAGTATAAATTCCGAGAAGCTCGTATGCTGCAAGATTACACTGAACTTGAGGAGGAGAACATCTGCCTTCAGAAACAAGTGTCTGTTCTAAAACAGAATCAGGTGAGTGTTGGAATCTCTTGCTTTCAGAGGCAGAACACTTGATGTCGGAGATGGTTATAGAAGTGCTAGCCCTGATGGTTGCGTGCTATCTCCAGTATTGGAGGCAGTTTCTGGGGAACATGGGTGGGAGGGTGTTGTTGCACCATGTCCTGCTTGTTCATCCCTGGCCGATGGCTGGTTGGCCACTGTGTGAACAGAGTGCTGGACTAGATGGACCCGTGGTCTGATCCAGCATCAGGGCACTTCTTATGTTCTTACGTTCTTAAGTGGAAAGCTTCTCTTTTGCTTCCAGTGCCAGTCCAGAAAATCCCATGATTGGCTTTTTTAAAAAAGCCATTATGATACCACTGTTCAATGATATAGGGTGGTTTTCCACAACCTGGTGCCCTCCAAATGCTTTGGATTACAACTCCCAGAATTCCTGACCATTAGCCATGCTGACTAGCTGGGACTGATGAAAGTTAGTCCAACATATCTGTAGGGCATTACATTGAGGAAGGCTACTATTAGAGATGAATCTCTTTTGACTTTATCTTTGCCTGTTTCACTTCGCAATACAAGCAACCTTAATGACACTGCAGGCAACCTTAATAGAGTTTGTAGAGGGGTAGTCATATTAGTCTATAGCAGCAAGACAACACTAAGCCTTGTGGTACCTTAAAGACTAACAAATGCATTACAACAGAAGCTTTTGTAGACCAGAGTCAGCTTCATCAGATGCAAGAAGTGTTATCTTCAGTTGGCAGGTACTTGATGTGGGGTCTTTTGGATGTGTGATTAGATATGTTAGTTTCATGTCAGTTTTCACCTTATGCAGAATAGAAGTTGACCTGAAATTTGATATGTCCCAGGTCTGAGCCCTTCCTGCTCAGTCTTCAAGTAAATAAGCTTTATTATGCTAATCAACAGTCCATCAGCAATTCAGGTTACAGTCTTGGTCGTCTTCTGACAACCCAATCTGAAAGATCCCTGATTAAGCTGACACAACTCTAATAGCCTATCTAAAGACCTCTTTTAAGGGTGCACTGTAGTAGAAGAGACAGTTGTGGCCATTCTGACACTAGTCTACAGCACAGGCCCTGAAAGGCTTTCTCAGTCCTGCCCCCAGGGAGGTTCTTCCCTTAGAGATATCCTATGATGGGCGAACCTGATAGAACGCCTTACTTCCTTATGCTGCTCCTGCCTCTTGGCTTTACAACTGATCCATGGATCTGCAATGCTTACCTCCCCCTCCCTGCTAGAGTTGCTGAATTCCCACAGAATGAGAAGTTATCGTTGGGCTTTAATTTAACTGATTAGACTGTCCTTGGGAACATTTTTCCTGTCTCTTGTCTCCTTGAGCTCCTTAAAGCTTGGGTTCCTCCCTTCGTCCTCTGACTGAATCCACTTCAACGGTCTCTGCAGGGCCCTGACAATATCCATGTTCAAAAGTGACATGTCTATAACAAGTTAATCTAAAATAATTCTGATAGAGAGATCTTAGGTTAGGTAAGACAGGTCATAATTAAGAGTACAGTGTTTTAAGAGGAAGGTAAAGGTGAGGTAACAACCTTTTCCTGTAAAATATATTGTTATCTTTGTGGTAACCTATGAACAACTCTTGACTTTCTTGGTCTCATATTTACAGGTAATTTTGGAACATTTTACTACTTTCTCTTTAACCTTTTCCCATTGGGCATTTTAGTGACACTTTTTATGTCGTAGGTGGAATTTGAAGGGCTGAAACATGAAATCAAGAGGCTTGAAGAAGTTACTGAATTCCTCAACAGCCAGCTAGAAGATGCCATTAGGTTAAAAGAGATATCTGAACGCCAGCTTGAGGAGGCCTTAGAAACCCTGAAGACAGAACGTGAACAGAAGAATAACCTCCGGAAGGAGCTGTCTCATTATATGAACATCAATGATTCCATGTATACCAGCCATTTGAACATCTCTTTGGATGGACTGAAGTTCAGTGATGAAACCACAGAGCCCAATAATGATGAAATCGTGAATGGCTTTGAACAGAACTGCCTGAGTAAAATCAACAATGGCAATAATAAAGCATCCAACACACCCAAGAAAAATGAGAGCTTCCCTCCAGCCCCTAGTCTTGTATCTGATCTCTTAAGTGAGCTGAATATATCTGAAATTCAGAAGCTGAAACAGCAGCTTATGCAGGTAAATGTTTGTTACCCATATGTTTACATTAGTGTCCTGAAATTAAGAGTTTAGCAAGATCTGTGCTACTTTTGGATTCTGTTTTGTTACAGGGAGCTTTTTATTGCTACAGTGATATAGCAATACGAATTTGAATTTATCTTTGCAATAGTTGTCTCAGGCAAATTTGTAACATTCACTCTGTATTAGAAATGACAAAGATACCAAGTTATAAACAAATTGACATGCTGAGTTCCCAAAAAAGGTGGATGTAAGAGAGGGAATTAATTTTAGTAATTTCCTTTGAGTGCTAGACCATTCTTGGGCACTGCCTTTGCCATGTGAGCTGACGTCCCCTCACATTTTATAGACTTCTTTACACAAAGGGCCTATTCAGACAACACACTAAGCCATGATTCGGCTGCTAACCCTTTTGCAGCAAATGGTTAGTGAGTGTGTTTAAACCGTGGTTATGTAGCCACCATGGTTAGGAATGGTTCACACGACATGCTAAGCCATAATGTTTAGCTCAGAATGCTTAACCACCATGGCTTAAAGTGTCGTCTGAATTGGGTCAAAGCATTGTTTCAGTCACAACAAAGTTTAAATAACCTGTTAAAATTTGAAGTCCTGTTTTTGTCCCAAGTTCTGTAGAATCCCATGGACAGCAGTGATGTCAAATTTTGTCAGATATTGAACTTGTACAGCAACGTATGCATGTAAAATTGATTATTTCTCTTCTGATTTGACTTTTTCTGTTCTTAAAGTACTATTTTAAGGAAAGAAAATGTTCTTAAATTTCAGCACATGAACATGTGCTTTTGCATATTTTAATTGGGTATATGCTGATGGAATAGAAAGGGGGATAATTCTGTACATATTTGTATGAGGAACTCTGTGAATGGACCTAAAGGGCCAGTTTGCATGCCACAACAATTCATAACTGTTTAACTTATGAAGTGTTGGGGTCGTATGTGAGTGAGCACACTGCATTCCACCTGCTCACCACTTCCACTTTGGGAAACAACTCAGGAGTACTCCATTCCTGGGATGTTAGTTGTGCTCCAGAGTTTTAACACAACAGCAAACCATGGATTAAAATTTTGGATTATGTAACCCTCAGCAATCCAGAGTGTTGGGTTCTAACATCACAACTAACGACTGGGGTGTTCCTGGGTTGTTTCCCAGAGTGGATGCAAAATAAAAGTGGTGAGTGGGCAGGAGGCAGGGTACTCACATGCAGCTCTGACAATTCATGGGTTAAATAACCCATGAATTGTCATTATGTAAGAAGCAGATCAATGAGGTTGTCTTAGTCATAAAAAGGATGAGTGACACATATTTAGCTTTTTCTTCTCCCCCCCCCCTCTTTTTTGCACTCAACAAAACACAGTTCCATTGGTGGGTCCCCTTCATAAATAATTTAGAAACCAGCTCTATAAAACCATAGAGGCCCTGTTCAGATAACATGCAAAGCCATGGTGGTTAAGCCTTTTGAGCTAAACATTATGGGTTAGTGTGCCATGTGAACCATGACTTAGCATAATCACAGCTTAAACATACTGCCTAACTATTTGCTGCCTAACCATTGCTTAGCATGTTGTCTGAACAGATCCACAACATTTTTCAGGCTACAGTGAGGATAGTACTTTAATGTTTGTTTTATGTGTGTGTGTATTTAAATATGGAGCTGGTAGTTTAGGGCAGCATTATTAACTTATTTTTAGAACACAAATTTCTTGGGCACTGTAATGGACAATAGATTTTCTTCTGACCTCAATTGTATTGTTGTAGGTTGGTTTAAACTAGATGAGCAAAGCACAGAAATATTTGAGGAGTCAGTGTATATGGGCATAGAGCTTACTTTCTAAAGAGACTTCTTATTTCTGTTTCCATAAATAGTGCGTGTAAGTGTTCAAGCTTGTTTTGACCCATTCACTCTTTTCCTTTAGGACTTATAGGGTGCTGCCTAGGTGCTACTCTTAGATAGGCATAGACTAAGGATGGGCAACTTGTTGCCCTCCATATATTTTGGCTCACAGTTTCCATCAGCTCTAGCCAGCATAGCCAATGGTGAAGGATGATGGGAATAGTAGGTTAAAATATCTGGAGAGCCAGAAGTTGCTCATCCTAGAGAAGCCTGAGGCTGGAATTGAGTCTGAAGAATCAATGACCAGAGTTTAATGCAGTTTGCATTATGTTTTGCAGCCAGCTATGGATCCATCATCTATGGAAAACATAGCTACCTGCAAAAATTAATGTGAATTACATGATACCTTAGTCATCAACATTTTGTGAATGCACTTATAGCCCCAGGTCTGAGCTTTGCTAAGAATAATAGCAGCTGATCTCTTTGGCCATGTGTCAATGCAGAACACAACTAGCTGAAAAAAATAATGTGAATTATACCCAGTCAGACCAATGGTCAACCTACAGTATGCCAGTACTTCTCTGGAATTAGCTGATCATAGTTTTAGGCAGATATCTGTCTCCTTTGCCCATGTTATGTGAGATCCTTTAACTACTGTGCTCTACTGATAACCTATGGACCCTTTATGTCAGCTGTTAAATCAGATGTACATTCAGAAAGGTCAACATTAATTTTTACTCATTATAGATGGAAAGGGAAAAAATGAATTTGTTGTCTACACTCCAAGAGTCTCAAAAGCAACTGGAGAACACCCGGGGGGCACTTTCTGAGCAGCATGAGAAAGTTGGAAGACTCACAGAGAACCTCAATGCCATGAAAAAGCTCCAGGTCAGCAAGGAACGTCAGTCTGCACTTGACAATGAAAAGGAACGAGACAGTCATGAAGATGGAGATTATTATGAGGTTGACATCAATGGCCCAGAGATTCTGGAATGCAAGTATAAAGTGGCTGTGGCAGAGATCAGCGACTTAAAAGAAGAGCTTAAAGGCCTTAAGGCCAAATATGAAGAGTGTGACTCGAAGTATGAAGACGAGAAGAACAGGTATGAAACAGAGACTCAAGCTCTGACAGAAAAGATCACCTCCTTGGAAAAATCTAGTAGGCAAGATAGGGAACAAGTAGTCAGATTGGAGAAGGAACTCAAGAAAGTCAGTGATGTTGCCGGGGAAACGCAAGGCAGCCTTAGCGTAGCCCAGGATGAACTGGTCACCTTCAGCGAGGAGTTAGCCAACTTGTACCATCATGTCTGTATGTGCAACAATGAAACTCCAAACAGGGTGATGCTGGATTACTACAAAGAGGGCAAAGGAGGACGCACCAGTCCAGAGGGTAAAGGCCGCAGATCGCCAATCCTGCTCTCTAAAGGCTTGTTGTCTATAGACTTAGGAAAATCAGAGAATGGGAGTGGTGACAGTAGTCCTTCACCAGTTTCATCTCTCCCGTCACCAGTATCTGATCCCCGGAAAGAACCCATGAACATTTACAACCTGATTGCCATAATCCGCGACCAGATCAAGCATCTGCAGGCAGCTGTAGACAGAACAACAGAGCTGTCTCGGCAGCGAGTGACTACCCAAGAACTTGGGCCAGTAGTGGACAAAGACAAAGAGGCTCTTATGGAGGAAATCTTGAAGCTGAAGTCTCTGCTAAGCACCAAAAGGGAGCAGATAGCCACTCTCAGGACTGTATTAAAGGCCAATAAACAGGTGGGCCTGTGTGTGTGTGTGTGTATGTGTGTGTGAATAAGAGAGAGCTGTAATTTTACACTGGTCTTGCATTGTTAAACAAAAGGGATTCCTTGATGATTCAGTAGGCATTAATCTGAAGCAAACTATTACTGTAGTCATAGAAACATAGAATAGCAGAGTTGGAAGGGGCCTACAAGGCCATCGAGTCCAACCCCCTGCTCAATGCAGGAATCCACCCTAAAGCATCCCTGACAGATGGTTGTCCAGATGCCTCTTGAATGCCTCTAGTGTGGGAGAGCCCACACTCTGTTTTGAACTCCTGATTAAGCTTCAGAGTTTCATGACAAAAGCTGAGTGGTTCTAGGATGCCTAGTGCTTAACCTTTTTGTTTCTTACTTAGATTTATGTAGATATATGGGAAGAATATTCTCAAACGCAATTATGTGATTTATTTAATTGTCCCATGGAATTGACTCTATTGCCAAGTCATTGTTTTGATATGTAAACAGATTAAATCCCTCTTTACCCAACTATTTCATGAAAAGTTCCATTAACTGTGAACATTTTCTTTTGTTCTTCTTGTGAACGATAAGACGGCAGAGGTTGCCCTTGCCAACTTGAAAAGCAAGTATGAAAATGAAAAGGCTATGGTTACAGAGACGATGATGAAGCTGCGAAATGAACTGAAGGCTTTAAAAGAAGATGCTGCTACCTTCTCTTCCCTGAGGGCCATGTTTGCTACCAGGTAAAATACACTGACAATTCTATACAATGTTATTTATTTATTTATTTATTTATTACATTTCTATACCGCCCAATAGCCGAAGCTCTCTGGGCGGTTCACAATATGGTTTCAGAAGAAAGAAACAGAACTTACTTGCTACAGTATCAACTTTTGGAAATATAAATTAATTATTATTATTATTATTATTATTATTATTATTATTATTATTATTTATTTATATAGCACCATTAATGTACATGGAGCTTACTTGATAAGTGGTGTGTGTGTGTGTGTGTGTGTGTGAGAGAGAGAGAGAGAGAGAGAGAGAGAGATTATTTTCCATAGTGACATCCTTTTTTTTCTGGTTCACAGAAAAATATAAGACATTCTCTTTAACTACCTGTATTCTCATTCTCATTCTCTCTCTCTCTCACTCACAGACACACACACACACACACACACACCATCATCATCATCATCAAAGCAGAAAGGCATCATTAATGGCAATGGGTATGACTTGGGTTTATGAAACTATAAAATGAGAATTAAGAGCATTATAAAGGTGAGGCTGTAATTCAACAGTGATTAATCACAGGCAAAATTTGGTAATAGTGGCAAGTGTGAAGATATGAACAGACTTGTACCTGCCTTACCATTCAGTTTAATAGTTCAATCACTGTACCACAATGTTTGTTTCTCGTATTCATAGATGTGATGTTGCTGGAGGACACAGTTAAATATTACATGCCATAAAAGGTGGCGTGTGTTTTACCTGCAACTTGTAAATCATCATCTATCACATGTTTCCTTTTTAAAATCAAAATTGCTGAGGACAAGTATTCTGGGAACAGGGAAGAACATTTTGGCATATGCGTTTCAGCTGAAAAATCTTTGAGGAAGCTGCTGTGAAGAAATTATTCTGGAAATGTAATTTGCAATAGGTAGGAACAATAAGAGCTAACGTGACACCTGGGATGGGAGAAACCAATGACAGGAATATATTGCCAAATGCCAAAGGGACCAGACAGATGTTGGTTATGACAACCATTTGATATAGCTTGATAGTCTGTATGTCTGACTCACATAATTTTCACAAGCCACATGCGGGTGGGGAGAGAGCTGAATGAACCTTGAAGGGCATGGCTTGCATCTTTTTCTCATTCTGGCATGGAAAGTTCTTCCGTGGGGCTGTGGTTCATCTTGACAGCATTTCATAGAATAAGGTTGTAGCATATATGTAGAAGCCCTGCTCTGCTGCCCTCTCTTTAGTTTGTCATATTTCAAGAAAGGATTAGAACACACCTCTAGTTAAAACAGGAAAGGTGGCAGTCTTCAGGGAAATTTGAAGAATGACTATGTGGTCATTATGAATACTTTGGAAAAACTAAAATGCAACCTACAGAGTGCTCTTTTTTATCTTTTTGTGACTCTTTAATATAGCGCGGAGAATACGTGGTCCTCCAGATGTTGTTGGTCTGCAGCTCTCATCAGCACTAGCTACATACCCAACAGTGAGAGATCATGGGAGTTGTAGTCTTAAAAAACATCAGGTGGGGCCCACACTTTCTCCACCCCTGTTTTAACAGATGCTACATAAATTCTTTTTAAAGGCTAGATTGGTTTTTCACAATCAGTCTGACAATGTAAGAGCCCTGCTGGATCAAACTAAAGCTCTATTTAGTCCTGTATCGTGTTTCATGCAGTGGCCAAGCAGCTGCCCATGCAAAACCCATTAAGTAGGACATGAGTGCAATAGCACCCACCTACTTGTGTTCTGCAGTATCTTTTCCAGCTCCGCAATATCCTTTTTGAGGTGCAGTGACCATAACAGCACACAGTGTTTCATGTACAACCAATTCTTGAATCTGAGTTTGTGTCAGCCTCACAGAATCAAAACTTTTAATGCTGAAATAGAAAAGTCAAATTCCAGAAGCTAACATTTTTGTTTCAACTAGTTCGGCCTGAATTATTAGGATTTCATCCGTGTTGATTCTTAAATTGTGGTGGCTTTTTTTTACTTTCAGTCCAAAAATTAGTAGTTCTTGAAAATCAAATGTCCCTATTGTTGCATGTCTATACTGTGCTTTTGTTTGAGTATAAAATGTAAAGTGTTGGTTTTTAGAGCACATTTCTGTTGCAAGGGGGAAGGTTTTGTTTCCTGGCGTGTCGGTCTTTGTTTTCCTCATGCAGCTTTGCTAGCTGAATTGTTGAGGTAAACCTGGAACATTTTTTTCTCTTGCTGCACTCAGGAATAGAACATGAATGTCTGGAATGCATTCAGAACCTTGTAGCACTGCATTCTTAGCAATACAGTGCCCTATCCACACCCTGCAGCTCTCAATTCCGAGTAAAAATGTGTCAGAAAAGTTACTAGCCTGATTGAGGTTTTTTAATAGCTTGGTAAGGGTTACTAGCCTTTCAGCAAACTAGTAAGCTAAAGCCTTCTGCCAAGTGGCTGGTGGAGAAAAGACAGACTTTGTCCAGTAGCCTGCTACATTTCCTTGCTGGTGATGGAGAAAAGAGCTTGTCTTCCTCCACAGCTAGCAGAGAGACCATGCAGGCTGGTGGTGGAGGAGGGCCATTCCCCACCCCCTTCCACCCCAGTCATTCTCCTGGTATTCCTGGTTGCCTCTGGCAACCCAGCAAGTTGTTAAATACATGGCTGCATTAACTTGTTTTGTCTTTGGAATTGACAGCTGATAGATTTATTTTTTTTAAATAGCGGGTAGAATTTCTGGTTAAAGAATAATTGCTATTTAGTGCAGGGTTATCTAGCCCTCGTGCTAAGAGGAATAGTTGATAGAGCAAATCAGAAACAGAAATTCACAGCTCCCATGACCGTAATATTGAATGTGTGTGGGACTTTGTGCTGTGTAGTCGCAGGTCTTCTGCCTCCCTTTTCCTTGATCTGGTTTGTAGCTTGAATTCCCACCACTACTAAGGTATTTTTCCACTTATGCGTAAATTTTCGGATTTTGCTATGGTTCTGTTTCTAGTGTAGAATAACACATAATGTGATGCAAGTTGATCAGCCTAATCTACCTCCCAGGGTTATTGTGAGGGTAAAATGGGGGGGGGGGGAGGAGCATCATGTGTGCCACCTTGGGCTCCTTGGAGGAAAGGTGGGACCTGTTCCTCATTAAACATGGGTCTCTTGCTAGAACTCCTTCACATCACATCCATGTTTCCCCAGCCAGGTTAAGCTCCTTGGCAGGGTTGGAGGATTCTGTGGGAGATGGCCAACCTTTCCAATCTCCATTGGACAAAGACTCATTCAGACTCCCTCCTTCCGTGTCCACCCCTTTTAGCAGTGGGAGGGGAAGCCAGGCACTTGAGCTAAAGTCCTGAACAATTCACCAGTCAAAGCAGATTTCTAAAATAAGATGATGAAGATGAAGATGAAGATGATTTCTTTGCTGCCATTCAGGGCAGAGGCCCTCACATGGCAGCTTACAACAACAGTTTATTTGGCTTACAGCAGCTTATTTGGGAGAGGGATTCAGAGAAACATAAGGAAAATACAGAATTCCAGACAGTCCTTAAAAAAAAAAGGGAAGTGATCTACCTAATACATTTAGTAGGCTAAAGGCAATCCACTGTGAGGAAAATGGACTGGAATTCTGAACAATAGACCTTCTAGAGGGTAGATGAAGAATTTCACTTCTACAGTTTGGTGAAGACAGGGTGAAGGGAAATAACTTGCCCAAATCAACTCTGTCCAATGACAGAAGATTTTCCCATAGCTATGTAGGGTGGCATTAATGAAAATAGGTTAAGATGCACATCAAAGTTAACAGAAAGAGCAAAGGGAAGGGAAGAAAGGGTGGGGATCTTTTCCAGGTTCTATGGAGGAGACTACTTCTGTCCCTTTGTGATGTCCTTCAATCCGTTGGAGAATTCCTACCCCTCTCATTACCCAGGCATTTTACAGAGTCATTTGGTAAACCAAATTAGATTGGGTATTTCTCCAGCTTCACCACTGAGACCAGATCCTTTCTGAAACATCCAAAGAAGCAGTTACTACCATCAACTACTGTCATCCTAAGTAAGAACTCTGCCAACTTCCAACCTCTATCAGCCCAACTCTAGGTTGTCTATAGAATTGTCGATAGAATTTGCCATTGCTTGGCTGAGAGAACCAAGGCAATAATGCTGGACAGGGCAGGATTATTTAGAATCCACACAGATTAGAACACATCCATATAATAGCCCCAAAGTTAGGTTTACTAACAAACAGGGCTTCAAGAAAACTGCTTACCACAGTAGGTGTGTCACTGCCCATTTCTGAGGGTAACAAATGGCCAACCTTCCTCCTGATTTTGAAGCTGCAGGACCCAGCAATGCACACTTCCCACCCACTTTTCTGGTGGAAGATCCTGGGGGAGTGTGGGATGCTGCTCCTGAAGGTGCATGTGGTGCCTTCAGGCAGCAGCACTCAAAGGCCCAGATGGAACTAGGGGGAGTGAAGATGGGGGAGGCAGACTGTCTACAATTTTTGTCTTGACTGTGGCCAACAAGGCCATTAATTGTGGATCTCTGTTAACAAAACACACAGAACATAGACAAAGAGAGAAAATGTTGGTTCAAGTATTTAATGCTCTTAAAACAGGCAGGTAGGTCATAACTTGCACGATATCAGGAACCCTAGGAAGAGGCGATAGTTGATTCAGAAATCACATGCCTCTGTCTGCCATTCTGGCAGAAGATGTGGCTGGAAACCAGGGAGTATAGCTTCTTCGAACTCCAGACTGAAGATGCTTAATGAAAACTAGGTTGTACATTTATAGGACTATGTCTGTGAAATCTGCACGGTGGCATGGCCTTTAGGCTATCAGTCAGGGGTGAAACAAAGGTCAACAAAGTTTAACCAGTGTTGCAAGATGCACTTTTGCCCCTTAAGATGGAAAGCAGGTAGGTCTGGATGAAAGAAAAAGTGAGATGCAGACTTGCAAATTATCTATAATTTATCCAAACATAGGCAGCTTGGCACCTGGGAGCAGCAGAGTGCTCTCGGACACTTTCTTTGCCATTCACCAAGGTGCCCTACCCTTCTGTGTCTTTTAAAAAAACAAAATTTCTCACTGGCAGCTGGTATCACTTCAAATCAAAGTGAGGGCCTCTAGCTACACCCATTTTCTTTTCCCATTAAAGCCTCTGGGCCATATGTGGGGCTCAGAGACATTCTTGGGAAATGTAGATAGCAGGTGGCTTCTGGCCAATGCTTTCATCTGCAGTGTGCCCGTTTTATGGTGGTGCTCAGGACAGTTTCTCGGATTACCAAATGTGCCCACGGGCCCAAAAGCCTGCCTACCCTGATTTAATCTGTTGCATCCCCTAACTCCCTGTGACACCCTGCTTGGCATGACACTTTCCAAGCAGGAATCCTGGGACTAGGAGATCAGCACATATACTCTCTACATGATAATCAGGCTGGCTGCTGATGGTGCCAGAGAGGTAATTTAATCTTAAAACAGCAGAGGTTTCAAAAGATGCAATATTAAACATGGTACTCTTATCTAAAAATGAAAGGGGTGTTTCTCCATAAGGCTACAATCAGAGCAAAGATGGAATCAGCTGTTTGTGCACCCAGTTCTGTAAGCAAGATATACTGTATTGGTATATGATCCAATGCAGAACTCTTAGAGTCACAAATAGGACTATATGTGCTGTTTTAATTGCTATTCCTTTACTTTGTCCACCTTTTGAATAACAAAAACAAGCCAGAATTACAGATGAGGTTTGTTTTGGAGTGACAGGCCAGGATTCTTAGTTCAGATGACAAGTCAGTACAATTTCAAAATCTAAATATATGAATAGCAACTACAGTAGACTTCCCAGAAAGTACCCCTCTCCTCCTCTTTCACATCCATAAGGAAGACACTGAAAGCTTTTTCTGGCTGATATGGTTGGCTTCCCTGGTCAATCTGTGGGATGCGCAAATGACCCTGGTAGTTGGCACGTACGGTTCCATGGCATATACCCTGTAAGTAAGAGCAATGTAACAATGCAGAAATCGTGCCTCCTTTTTTTTAAAATCAATTTTTGTTGTGAATTATTAAACAAAATAAAAACTGTAAAATAATTTTAAAAACAATTTTAAAAATAGACATATACAACTACATACTTCAAAAGACTCAGTTTCAAATATCACAAATTCTAAATGAAAAAAGAAACAAAATAGGAAATGGCTTGAGTGCAGAGGGAGAAACTCCTGCTTAGCCCAGAGTTGGATGTGAGGCGGCAACCCCTAACTTCCTTAATCTCAATGCCTCTGGGCCTTGTCCCCAACATACACATCAGGGGCAACAGACAGAGGTATTGGGAAGAAGAAAGTCATCTGCGGCTGCCTCAGGTCTAGCCACAAAAGACAAGGAGGGAGGAATGAGGAGTGGGAAATCATTTCCGCTGTCCCCCATTATGTGTGAATCAAAGCCCAGCCACTTTCTCAGCTGAACTACCTCACATAAAATGAATGGGGGACTTCATGGTTAGAGGGGTGCTTATCTCACAACATTCCTGACAAGATTCAGTTCCTTTGTGTGTGTATGTGTATGTCTATGAGTATGAGGTTCATCTGCTGAAAGCCCACTCCAATGCAAAAAGAAAAGTAGCATATATTACACATTACTGTTTTGGGTATATTGGATGCCACAGCATCTGTTTAATAAAGGTTTGTCCAAATCTACTAATCGTTGGAAGTGTCACACAGCTAATGCTTCTTTTGTTCATATGTTCTGGAAATGTCCAATAATCATTGCCTTTTGGGAGGAAATTATCAGACCCATAAATTTTGTATTCGAAACCTCTTTCATATTTTTGGATGTACATGTCATCTTAAACTACGTACCGGCTTCTGGGAAAATAACACATGATCAACATAAATGGATTTTTCACACCTTTTTGACCCCCAAAAGAATCATTCTACAACACTGGAAAGTTAAAACCACACTCCCTATAATGCAATGGATTGAAACATTAGAAAGAGTGGCATACAGGTGTTATTTAAGACTGTTCAACTCAAAATTATGCCCCCTATGAAAAGCGTACATCTCCTTAAGCCAGATGGACATATCAGTCTTGGAGCTGATTAGTTTTGACTACTTCTGTAGGTCTTGCAGGCTATATACTTGCACAATCAGTATAATATGTAACCCAAGAACTCATGGCTCTCAATTATAGCGAGATCGGTTTTGCCCCTTCAGAGACCCCAGAAGCTGCTGCAGATGAGATCAGTGCACTCTCTTGACATATGAGTTTTGATGCTCATGCGAGCAGATTGATCTTGTGAGTTTTAGAATTGAATAAAAGTAATATGTGAACCAGCTCTTGGATGCCAGTAGTCAAAACTCTGTTGCATTAAAAAAAACCCGGCTTTTTTCATTGCAGGTGTGATGAATATGTCACCCAGTTGGATGAAATGCAACGCCAGCTTGCTGCAGCTGAAGATGAGAAGAAGACGCTGAACTCATTGCTTCGTATGGCCATTCAGCAAAAGTTGGCTTTGACCCAGCGCCTTGAGCATCTTGAGCTGGACCACGAGCAGTCCAAAAGGGTGCGCACAAAATCTGCTTCCAAACCCAAGAGTAGTAACCCCAGCGTAAGTCATATACGATCGTGTGGAGACAGGTCTGAAGGGTCCGTTCTTAATAACCAGGTGTTTTGCAGTGAGAAATATAAGATCTATTGTGATTAAGAAGGCAAATAGGAGGCCATAAATATGCTTCTGATGTTTGTGCTGTTGAATGTCAGCATAAATCCCCACTATATTAATGTTGCAGTGATGAGTGGATTTGTACTAGTATGTTGTTAAACCATGTAATACAGCCTGTATTATAGTGGTCATAACTGTAACTGATTCACAGGCATGGGGAGGGGGATGCTGTTACCAAGTTAATGGTGGAAAAGCGATCAGCTTTTTCCACAGTGAGTGACTTTGGTTTTGCTGTTTATGGGTAAGTGTTAAAGGTGCATGCCAGGTATATCACACCTGGTGTTACTAACTGTAGCTTGTATAGCACAAATGTGATCCTTTCCCCTGGGTTACGAGCATTCTTTAAGTAATGGAGATAACTTTACTGGCAAAAGCATCTCCTTTTTTAATATGATGGAGAAGTGGTGAAATGTAACACTTAAAATTAGGTGTATAGTATGAGTATTAAGAAACGATGTTTAAAACCAGAACCAAATCTAAATTCAAGCTGCTGTGGCAGTGGGTTGCGGTCATTATCACCACTTACCTAGTTCCAAAAGCTTTCTTATAAGCTGTAAAAGCTGGGACAGCCCAGCCTAGTAGGAAGGATACCTTTTGAAACCCTCTGGTTCCCTCTGTGGCTTGAGGGTTAATTTACAGAAAATTGCACACTTAAAAAAAGGAAAGAGATATGCAATACTGTTCTGGAATAAAACTTCATGCTAAAAAACAAATAACAAAATTAGGATCTCAATGCTTCAGAACAGTTATGTTGTGGAATGCTACCATATACTACAAAGATTTCTGTAGTATCATGTTGTTGCTTCTATGCCAGGAAGATGTATTATGCTTGGGCTTCATCTAGCCCATTTAAACTCATTTTAATCTCCTTGATTTCAGTGAGAAAGTTAAACAATGCTTAACTCTCTTCCATTGCAATCAATGGGATTTTAAAGTGATCGAGATCATGTCCATTATTACTATATCTGCACAGTATATGTATAGAGAATTAATAGTATGTTCTAGTATTGTCAAGTTGCAATCCAGTTCTCCTTAACTGTCAGTATTAAGGCTTAATAGGATAGTATTGCAGAGCTCTGAGTTTTGTTTAAGTAAAAAATAATAATTGCATTTCTTATGCAAGCACACATTTCACAGGGCTCTACATTCTAGGCACCAGAAATTAAATAATCATTTATTCTTGCGAATAATTATGAGGTAGGTTAGGATATATGTATTAATCTATAAAAAGATACTCGTCTGCTATTGAACTTCTAAGGGGCCTTTTTAGCCACTTAATTTCAATACATCAGATAATTTTTTAAAAGTGTACTTCATAATTGGTGCCTATAGAAAAAGTAATGATTCCAGACTGGAGGAAAAAAATGTTGCTTTTAAAATTGTGGTAAATTTAAGGAGCACAATAAGGCACATTTTTTTAAAAAAACAAAAAACAAAAGAATTCAAAAGTGCCTAGCCTCAAACTTTATTTTAATGTAAAGCCCTGTTCATTTTGTACTCTTTTCAAATAACTTTGTATGCTTAGAATATTACTAAGAAGTAATACAGGACTGCACAGCTGTGTCTGCTGATAGTGGTACAATTCTTTCCCCCCTAAAGCCATGCTAATAATAATCTTGGTGTTGTACTGCCTCATCTCACATTTCTTTTTAGAAGATCAGCAGTTTGCTTCCTCTGTATTGCCGCTCTGCCTATAAAGTAGTTAGGAGATATAGCAATGTTACTGTAAGGTAATAAAAGGGGTGAGGCCTGCTTTCCTAGCAAAGGCAAGTCGACTCGTGTTTGAACCTCTCAAAAGATTAGGAGGAAAAGCAAACAAATAAGAAATGAAAACAAACTGCAAAATGAGATTGTAAAGAAAAGTTCTGTCATCTGGAAATTAGATAGTTTAAGTCCTATGTGCTGATGTATAAGCAGTGGTCCAGTTTAATGTATCAATGAAAATTTGGGAAACCTGAGAGGAAATTTCAAATAGATTGCCTAGGATCAGAATGGCAGGGCCTGTATGCCTCACGTTATTACTGCATTTGCAGGAAACACTGTATTCTCCTGAATTTGAGCTTTAATATTGCTATTTAGCAGGTTTGGATTTTTAGAAGCAGAACACCTTTTAACAATGTTCAACCCTGCTTTTCTCCTCTTTGATGCACAATAATCCAAAAGGCCTTTCTAACCCCTCTCCCGCTCTTTTTTACAAAATGTCTTGGACATAACCAGGCATTTAGAACACTAAGCTATTTTGCTCCATTGGAGGCAGCAATCATTTTTGCTTCCGTGTTGATGGGGAGCTGTTAATCACAGTTCTAAATGTATCTTTTTCTCTGGTGGTGCTTATAACGCGGAATACTCACAAGGGAAAAGGAAATGTTTAAGAAATCAATTGCATTGGCAAGTTTTCAAGTTAATTGAAATGAAATACGGAGGTTCAGTCTTGTGAGATGGCCAGTGTGTCAGTTCATATTGCTCAATAAAGGTTATATCCAGCTTGAGAGTTTTCAGCAGGCTTACTGATAGTTTCCATTGTTATCGCTACCATGATCAGAAAAGTCTTCAGTCCAGTGAGCCCTTGCACCATTTTAAGTTTGGGACATTCACAACAGCTGCGTTTAGAGGGTAGCGCACTGGAGCAGCCCAGCTGCACTTTTACATGTGTCAGTTCTATGTGTCCAATAGGTTTAAAATTCTGGTAGAAAGAGAAACCTGAGTTAATCCCCAGCGATGATTTGTTCATGTGTCAACTTGGATTATGTTTGGGTGGGTTTGCACCTGTTGGGTTATCAGCTTCCTAAAACTAACTATATCAGTGTCTCATATTGCTTTCATTGAGTCGGGATACAGCATGGAAAACTTACTAAGCCATCACCTACCTCTGCAAGCGGGACCTTTTCTTGAATGATTTCACTCTTCTCTGCATTGGCTGGCATGATACACTGACTGACCTGCATGTTTCTGGAGAGGCTACAGCTTCATTGATAACTTCTCTTGCATTCTCACTGCTGTTTACTTCTGCTTGAGCAGCATAGCTTGATTTCAGGACTTGTAAGGAACTTTTCTTCCTGCACAGCTTTTGCTAACAGAGCATTGTTTCAGATGCTTAAAAAGCACACATGAACTACATTGGCTTCTTTACCTTAGAAGACTAACAGATGCCCCTCAGCTGACTAATGTGTTATGGACCTCTTGCAGCACACCTTTGTGTGTGTTTTAAGTTTTCCTTTCTTGAATTGAAGAATGACCTTTTTTTTCTTCATTTCTAATGTTTTTGTTTTTCACTTTCCACTTTTCAGCTGTAGAGTAGTTCCTGGAGAAGGCCATTGCAACAAGGCAACTTCGTATCTTAGCCTGTGTCGTTATGGTTAGAAGTGGTGGTAGCCCGTTGCACAAAGAATGGAAACCACTGATAATGAACCTCTTTTTTTTCTTCTTAATTTTCAATATGCAAACTGCATTGTTTTTGTTTTTTCTCCTTTTCGGCATATTATGTCTGGATACAAAGAAATAAAGCTTTATCCTTTAAGTGCTGCTGCAGGAAGAAAACTTACAAATGCTGAAGAAGCCTACTTCATAATGTAATAATTGCCATGGTAGTTTATTATGGCTTACTTAGGAATGTTCAGATGGGTATTTTTTTCCCCCCTTATTTCATTATAGAGCATTCATTTTTTTAAAAAACAAACAACGGTCTGATTGTTTAAACCTGTGCACTTTTAATATTTTGATATTTACTTTAACGTCTTTTTATTCTGTTTGTAGAAGAGTTTATATTAAAGAAAAAATCCAGTGACTTATGCTAATAGTCTCTCTCCATTTTGGGCTTGTGCTTGATGTTTTCCCATTCACCTGTGGCAGAGTTTATACTATATTGTTTTGCTCTACGCTGTGTTTAGAAAAGAGCTTCAACACAAACCAGGAGTTCTGCTAAACTATATATGTGCTGTGCATCAGCAGCTTTTTCCCCCTTTCTTTTTTAATTATAAAATGTTAAGCTTTATCTGTTTTAATTTACTGATTTTTGACTGCCATGTTAATTGAAAAATCCAGGGTATTCAAATTCTGGGGTTTTTTTCATATTGTATTATTATTCTTAGGAATAGTTCAATGTAACAAGAAGAAAACTTGACTTGCTCTGGTTAAAACAGTTATAGGCACTTGAAAATAAATATTAGTGTTACCTATAAATTCCAGAATGTCTGGGTTTTAGGAAATTTTTATGGCGTATGATTGGTTAACAGAATTTTATACAACTATACCACTTAAATTCCAAATTGGAATTGTTTTTGTTACTACTTTGTTTTATTGTGCCAAATTGTGGTACATTTTAGAAAGACAAATTCTAAAGTTGTCAGTGCTAGGGTGTTCTATTTCAGCGCCTTTTTGTCATTTAATTGTTGCCAGTAGTGCCTTTCATAATTTTAAAGGGAGAAGCCTAGGCTAGCTTAGTCTGTCCAAGAAGAAAGGAACCATGGTTTTGAAACCTAGTAGTGATGTGGAGCAATAAGTGAAAAGTGAACTCCCCTATCGCACATTTTTTAATGGGTAAACCCTGCTATAGAGATGATATATGCGCAAATTGTAAAAAATTCTGTTAGTCAATGATACTCCATCATGCAAATTCAGGGGCATAGAAGAAAAACAAATGAACAAATGTTAAAACAAAACCCGAATACACTTTGTGAACCAAAATGGACTTTATGGAACAAAATAATAAGCAAGATGTATTAACACATTTGTGGTTGCAGTACAGAGGATGTTTTGGGAATATTGGTGTTCTGGTAGCTTTGTATGGTGGTGGATCCAGTTAACCATAGTATTGTTTGCAAATGTGAAAAAGAAAACCAAGACATTTAATATTTTTATCTTGCATGTTTTATCTAATCCATTGTGATTTCAGGAAACAGAAACTGAGATGTGCATCAACAAGATGCACCTGCTTGGTGCTATTTGTTGAGGCTAACTTTGAATTATTAAATTTGGTACTTCTGGGGGAGGAGAAACCACCTTCCTCTTTATTAAAAAAAAAAAAGGAGAGAGAGAGAGTGGAAATTGTAATAATAATGTCATGGGGAAAGGCTTTCTGTTTGCTGGAAGAAACTTTTATTATTCCTAGAAGGTGGGGACTTATATTTTCATCTTTTTGGTTCAGTATTGATTCATAAGTGATTACATTTAAAATTACATCTCTATGTGGGTATTTATTTGAAATGTCAAAGTACTGTATTATGTTTTTATGTGCATTACCTTTTAGTGGTGGATTGGTCTCCCATTTTATTGTCATATGCATGTACTCTTGCCAAGTAACCTTTACACAGACCTGGAAAAAAGAAGTTAATGTAATTGCGTAAAAGGAATAAGTGGAAATTGATTAAGGTACAACTATTCTGTTAAATTAATAATTTTAGGAGGTGTAGAGGACAAAAATGTTAATTCTAAATCAATCCAAAAAGAGCGCATGTTGTGTAGGAAAGCAATCTACCTGCGTAAAGGTAGTCACATTGGCAGTATCAATAAAGGAGAAAGAAGACATTCTGGCTGTTTGTTTCTGAATTATGTTACTTTTCTTTGCTAAAGCGTTCCAAGTCTTAACATACAAAACATGTTTTGTTCCCTCTTCAGGATGGTTTTACATAATATAACCATGATCCAACCAAAGTTACATCCCTTTATTTTCAATGGGAATGATTTCAGCATGTTTTAATCTGGAGGCCTGATCCACTCAGGGCCAAGTCAAAACAGATTCTGGGGTTACCAAGATGAAAAGAATGTGTAAAATAATGACATTCAGTTCATTGAATGCACCGTTGTAATATGGATGTGCAGAATAAAAGAATGAATGCAACAGAAAGCTTACATATGCCCCTCAATTGGTAGATCACAATCCCTTCAATGGGTGCTGGACTGGTTTCCTGGGTGCAAAGAGGGGTCATCCCAAGGACCCGCAGTCCCTGGACAGGTGGACTCCCTTCCTCCTCCCAAAGTGAGAACAAAGAGCAAACCAGCCTGCTGGATTTTATAGGTGTCCTCAGTTCCAGAAACTGTCAGGAGAAACACAAGCTGGGAAGCAAATCACTCCCCTCAAGAGAACCGGGGTGGGGCTCTCCATCACTTCCTCATGGGAGAGTGAAACAATTTCCTTATCTCAAAATGATGAGGCCAAAGAGCCTTGATCTCGCTCTCTGCTCCCATATTCCATCTGTGCTATGTGCAAAGAAGAAATCTACTTCTAGCATGGACACAGTAAAATGCCTAATATACAGGGTTTCACAGGTCTCTGTGCTCTACAAACAGCATACAGGATGCTGCATCAGTTCACACCAGACTCTTCGCCATTCTTCAGAATCCAATACACTCTCCCAATGAGACATAGGAAGGATTTAACTGGCTGGATTGAGTGGTATATGGTATAAAATGCACACACACACCAATAAAAATATCCCGAATATGTTGCCAAGCATAACAACAGTGGTATTTTTCCTTCTACTGACTTTTATTAATGGTCCTATATAAGTTATGGAAAAAATAGCCCCTCTTTTTAATGTATGAAGCAGGAAAAAGGGCTATCATTTTATTCCCAACCCATTTATTTATTTATTATTTATTTTATTTATTTATTTAAGGATTTTTATGCCGCCATTCAGCCAAAAAAGGCTCTCATGGCGGCTTACAAAAGTATTTCTTGACAGTCCCTGCCCACAGGCTTACAATCTAAAAGACATGACACAAAAGGAAAGGGGATTGGGAGGGAGGAGGAGGAGGGGGAAAAGGAAAGCAAATTCAGGCACTACAATCTTAGTTGGAAAGTTCAGCAGTTACAGGTGACAGCAGGAGGGAGGGGGCTCTCAGCTGGAGCTGGACCCAGGCACGGTGGAGAGGTGCCTGGCTGCTGCTTCCTCCCTCACTGGTGGCCTCTGCAGAGACAGTTGGTAGCAGGAGGGAGGGGGCTCTCAGCTGGAGTTGGACCCAGGCACGGTGGAGAGGTGCCTGGCCGCCGCTTCCTCCCTCACTGGTGGCCTCTGCAGAGACAGTTGGTAGCAGGAGGGAGGGGGGGCTCTCAGTTGGAGCTGGACCCAGGCACGATGGAGAGGTGCCTGGCTGCTGCTTCCTCCCTCACTGGTGGCCTCTGCAGAGACAGTTGGTAGCAGGAGGGAGGGGGCTCTGAGCTGGAGCTGGACCCAGGCACGGTGGAGAGATGCCTGGCCGCCGCTTCCTCCCTCACTGGTATTTATTTATGCTGCAATATTATAATCTAGCCTTGCCCAACCTGGTGCTCTCCAGATGTTTTGGACTTGAACTCCCATAAGCCTCCATCCAGTATGTCCACAGTATATCCAGTGTTCAGGAATGCTGGAAGTTGTAGTTCAAAACATCTGGAGGGCACCAGATTGGACAAGGCTGCAATAGGCCAATGATAGATTAGGTATATCAAATCTCAATCAATGTAAATAAAATAATTCATTCAGATAAATATTTAGTCCATATTGTTCTCCAATGAATCAAAAACAATATCTTGGTACAGATTTTTCCTTCCTTTCTCTTCCTTATGTCTAATTAGTTGTGTATGTTTTACACAAAGCAAAGTATTCCACACACTTCTGATCCAGTCATCGCTAAGAGTTCCATGTAGTTGCCCGTTTGGTTCTCATGGGGAAAGCTTGCAACTTTAGGAAATGGTGGAAGCTGCAGGATGACAGATGTTACTCTACTTAATCTGAGGAAAAGGAATCTTCTACTAATGTAACACTTACTCCCACCTGTCATGAACAATCAACAATTTAATACTGAGTGCTTGATGCCCAGCTGTACTGAGGTTCTTGACATCCCAAAAATGATTTGATTGTGGTGTAACCTTTTGTTATGAGAATAGAATAGAATTTATGACCGCCTCCCAAAAACCTGGTCCCTACCAGATGCTTTTCGTAACACTTGCAGGGGGTGGGCAGCTGATTGGGGAGAGCTGGTTTTCAAAAATTAGTTGACATCCTTCAAGCTGTTGAGTTTTCTCATTGTTTCGTTAACTTCAGAAAGTGTTGGAATTATTTGCTTCCTTGGCAAATCACATTGTGGAATGGATAGAGTGGAAAATATAGAATTTTTCTATATCACACCCTGAAAAGAAAGATGGCAGCACTGATGCCTTCTGTTGCCTAGCAGGACATGAAAATAGAATTGGGTTTGTTAACATAAGCTCAACACTTCCCTACCTAGAATTAAAGCAACCATGTTTTATGGACAACATTTCTACCCAGAAACGATGTGCCCAGCTACTGTGATATATACTGAAGAAGGTAAAGTCATAGTTAGGCTCTGCCACAAAGTTCTTCTTCGGCATATTCTTTGTACAAATGAAACTAGGCAACTTCAATTGTTTTACCTCAACCATCTGAAATCAGTCATGTCACATTTTTAAAACATTTACACATGTTATGCATAGATAATATGCATATATACAATGTAGGCCAGTGTATCAATGTATCATCATAGCCCTAATCATGCATTCAGGTGATCACATATGGGCTTAGAGTGGGGATGCAAGCCCAGCCCTCAACATCCCTGTGCATGCTAGCTCCACTTCCATATTGAGGGTGTATTTCTAAAGTGGGATTTTAACCACATTCAGTTTAAGATGTTTAGAAGCGTCACCACGACTGGGAAAACTGCTCCAGATGTTTTGGCCTATGACTTCCATCGTCCCTCACCATTGGCTATGCTTGCTGATGGGAGTAGTAGGCTAAAACATCTGGAGTACCACAAGTTGCCCACCTCTGTTCTAGGCCGAACACCTGAAGAGGGCTATTGAAGTCATATGGATCTGCTACTAATTAGAATTTCTCAGAGAAAGAAATAATCTGAAACTCAAGGAATGAAGAAGGTTTCCTCTTAATAATTGTGAAGCCAGTTTTAGCTTTAGGTTTCAGCCTGAGACCCTAATCTGTTCAAAGTTATTGCTATTTTGGGGTGGTGGGTACATTTGTGGGCTGTTTTCCTCCAATAAGCAGCAGCAAATGGTGTTCTTAGCATTGGTACCCAAGCCTTATTCAGGCTTTATCCCCTCGTGTGAGTAACATCATGTGAGGAATAGAGCAGGTCTGTGCCTTCTGGCCTCTTCCCCTATTGTCCATGTATTGGAGGGAAAGTCTGAAAGCGGAGCCTACACAATTAGTATATCAAGGTTGATCAATCCATTTTTCTGTTCATTGTCTCTACAACACTTTTAAATAAGTGATAGTCATTTTCTAAATATCGCTCCAAGTATGCCTAATGCCATTTCTCTCTGAAGTGACTGCTACAGAGGATAGTTTTTCTTCATAGCAGTAAAGCTAACAGAAGCATAGATGAAGGAAGAAATTAATGGAAAGTACAAATGAAAATTCATCAAGCAGCAGCTAAAGAACGTAGCTTTTGAGTGTTCCTTTACAGAAAAAAAAGTAATTATAATTTTTATCCTTTGGTGAGAAAAGCAGGTTAAATAAACTGATGCAATAATTAATCAAGATGAGAAATAATAATTTTACTTTTTTAAGTAAATAATTTTACTACATTTTTGTGAACTGCCCAGAGAGCTTCAGCTATTGGGCAGTATAAAAATGTAATAAATAATAAGAGGCCATCCATTAAGGAAGGTGTGATTTTTGAAAATGAGGGAAGCTTGACTGATCATGGGTAGATATCGTGGACATTAGAAGCATTAGTCAAAACACATGGAAGTAAACCTACCAAATGCAACTCCATTTTCTGAGAGATCAAGATCTAGAAACAGAGTACGCATTTTCTATTTCTGTGAAGACCTAAGGTAATTTTCTTTCATGTTATCCTAACTTAGGGTACAACTGCAAGTTTTGCCTGGAATAAAGTTTAATAAGACTCCTCTGTTCTGTTTCCTCATAATAACTAGAATGATAATGATCAAATAGAGTGTTAGAGACCGCCTTTGGGTGAAGGGAGGTCTAGGAAGAGATTAGCAGGAGAGAATAGGAATTAGTAAATACAAGAATTATAGAATAGTAGAGTTGGAAAGGCCCTATAAGGCCATCGAGTCCAACCCCCTGCTCCATGCAAGAATCCACCTTAAAGCATCCCTGACAAATAGCTGTCCAGCTGCATTTTGAATGCCTCTAGTGTGGGGGAGCCCAATTCTTTCAGTCTCTTCTCATTGGGCTTTGTTTCCAGAACCCTGATCATCTTCCTTGCCCTCCTTTGAACCCCCTCCTGTTTGTCTGCATCCTTGAAGTGTGGTGCCCTGAACTGGACGCAGTACTCAAGATGAGGCCTAACCAGGGCTGAATAGAGGGGAACCAGTGCCTCACGTGATTTGGAAGCTATGCTTGTATTAATGCTGCCCCAAATATTTTGCAGCCACATCACACTGTTGGCTCATATTCAGCTTGTGATCTACAACAATTCCAATATCCTTCTCGCTTGTAGTATTGCTGAGCCAAGTATCCCCTAAATTTCATTCTGTTGTTTTCAGCCCAGCACTCCAGCCTATCAAGATCACTTTGAAGCTTGTTTCTGTCTTCCAGGGTATTAGCTATCCCACCCAATTTTGTGTCATCTGTAAATTTGGTAAGCATTCCCTGCACATCCTCATCCAAATCATCAATAAAAATGTTGAAGAGCACTGGGCCCAAGACTGAGCCCTGCGGTACCCTGCTCATTACCTCCCCCCAGTTTGAGAAGAAACTAGATACATGTCACTTCTGACTCAATAAATGTGACTATCAGGATCTGAGGAAAGCTGTGGAAACTATTTACTTGTAGCAGTTATGACATCATAATTCATAGTCACATTGACTTATTTATAGTCTATGCTTAGATATGCTATGAATACATTAACCTCTTTCCTGCCCAATACACTGATAGCAGAACTGGGGATCTGTGGTTAAGGCAGTAATTCTAAATTACAGGCTGTGTATCATTAGAATTAAACCATATTCTAATACTAAATTCTAATACTAAAATTCTTATACAAAAGGGACAGGCTGCTGAATGCCCTCCCCACAGCATGACAGGGAGAAATTTAATCGCTGCAGCTTTACAAGAAACCCAGCAACCCCTTCCCTCTGTGAGGTACAAAAGGGTGGTAAAAGCCAAACAGTAGTACTGAGGCCTGGCAGTTTTGAAGTAAATTAAGGAGGCCACTCAGAGACAGGATCTACACTACTGCTTTATAACGTTTTAGAATGGTATTGACAGCGGTTGGGGCCCATGACACATTCCATATACTGTTTTCAAAGTGTATATCCTGCCTGGTGTAGATCTGATTCCAGATAGAAGTGCATACTCCTACTCTAAGAGACCAATGCAAGGAGCAGGCCTAATTACATCAGTTATTTTCAAGACATTTCTCCTTTATTTCCAAATAAAAACATGCATAAAAGTAATACTGGAGTATAATTAACATTCTATATATTATTTGTACTAATGCTGAAATGGTCCTGACATACAACACAGCTTTCTTAGCAAATAACTTTTCTCACAGCATCCTTTCTAGTGCTTCTTTTCTGTAGGGACACACACAATTTTTATCCCAGTGTGTTTGCCGTTGTGCTATGGCACAGTGGGACTATACACAATTTTGCAAAACAACTGTTGTTTTCAGTCATTACAGGAAATGTCATTCTCTATGCACCAGTCACACTGGCTGCTATCTATTTGTTGGGGATGGGGGAGGGGAGGCCATATTGGAACTTTCAGCCTTAATTTCTCCGGTCAAGGAAACTCGTAGCCTTGGCTTTATATTTGATTCCTCGCTCTCCTTTATTCCTCATATCGAGGCAGTAGCTAAATCTTGTCGTTTCTTCCTGTATAATATTGCCAGGATTCGATCATTTTTGTCTGTCTCTTCTGCCAAGACTCTCGTTCACGCACTGGTTATCTCTCGGTTGGACTACTGCAACCTCCTCCTCTCTGGCCTCCCCTCATCTCACATCAGTCCGCTGGTCTCTGTCCACCACTCTGCCGCTAAGATCATCTTCCTGGCCCGCCGCTCTGACCATGTCACTCCGCTTCTGAAATCTCTTCACTGGCTCCCAATTCATTCCAGAATCCAATATAAACTTCTCCTGTTGACCTTCAAAGCTTTTCACGGTCTAGCTCCTGCCTATCTCTCCTCTCTCATCTCACACTATTGCCCCGCTCGTGCTCTTCGCTCCTCTGATGCCATGCTTCTTGCCTGCCCAAGGGTCTCTACTTCCCTTGCTCGGCTTCGTCCATTTTCCTCTGCTGCCCCTCATGCCTGGAATGCTCTTCCAGAACACCTGAGAACTACCAACTCAATCACAGCTTTTAAAACACAGCTAAAAACTTTTCTTTTCCCTATAGCTTTTAAACTTTGAGTTTGTTCTGACTCTATACTGTTAGCTTCACCCTTCCCGGTGCCTGTTTACACTTCCCTGTGCCTGTTTGCATTCTCTTTCCCTCCTCATTGTTTACTACAACTTTATTAGATTGTAAGCCTATGCGGCAGGGTCTTGCTATTTACTGTGTTATCTGTACAGCACCATGTACATCGATGGTGCTATATAAATAAATAATAATAATAATAATAATAATAATAATAATTTCAGCTGTATATATGCAGATTTCAGCAACAAGCAACCAAATGGGGTGAATTATAATTGCTTTCTCTCCAGAAAGCTATTATATATGAAAAAATAGAGGGGGGGGGGGTTGGAACCCTATTTTTTAGATTCTTTCAGGATACAAATGCTTGTAATTAAAGATGGATTACAATAACAGAAATATATTAAAATAAAACAACTCATAAGTATCCTTCTGTCAGGCACTTGATATTCATTTGGGGGCATCTTCCATGCCACAGAGAATGCATTATTGCCTCGCCATGTCCTTGTTCCATAAACCTACAAACCAGCATTAATTTCCATGCTTCCTGTTAGCCTAGACAAGTGTCATTATTGCCCTCTACAAATTTATAGGCTGTTCTAGGCAGTTTGACAGAACCATTTCCTGGCATCTCCTCTTTCTGCAACAGCTATTGATCATCATAGGCAATGACAGCCAGGCTGTCTGTACAGGGAATGTGATACCAGGAGCTTCCTCCTTCCATGTCTCCCTTCCTGTGAGTCTTGTTTGCTGCTTACTCAGATTTCACATCTGGCTTGCCTTTTAGAAGGTATTTTTGGGTGGAAAGAACTGTGTGTGTCTGTCTCTGTGTATGTACATGTATCTCTTTTGGAGCTATATTTTTCATTTTACAACAGGGGCAAGAAACATGAGAACCAGTGTACTGTATTAAATATGCATGTTAAAAGAGAATCTCAGCTATTGGGTGATATGAAAATGTGATCCATTTAAAAACGGTAAATAAAACCCTGTTCAATAACGAATTTCACTAAGCTCCACAGGTTAAGTCAGCGTTTCCCCACCTAACATACCTCATAGTATGAGTTTGAGGGTAAAATGTTGTAATTTCTCTCACCATTCTGTGGGGGCCATGCAAGTAAGGGATCTAAATATATCAAGTCATTAAACATACATTCAGGGTGCATGTGTTTTTCTCAGGGCCATCTCAAGACATTTTGCTGCCTGCGGCAGACCAACAAACCCACCCACCCCCACCGCCACAGTGCATAGTACCTATGGCTGGCCAAATTTCACAAGTGCCTCTACCCCACCCTGATGGTAAAAACACAACAATAACTTAAATAACAACTTCCTGTCCTTTCTTAAAACCCAAAATCATTTGCCTGGCGTGGCTGCCACACTCTACCTAATGTCAGGGCTGGACCTGGTTTTTCTAATAATTTGCTTGGGATGGTTGCTCTCAAGAAACTTCTCTCCATCTGTTTTTAAACAGGGAAACAGCAAACAGAGCAGTAATAGTAGCACCATAGGGCTGGAGGGAGGAGAATAAGAGTGACAGTTGAGAAATTTGGATCCATAATTAGTCATGTTTAAGCATTACTAAAGTCCCTTTGATTTCAGTGGGTCTACTCTAAGCATGACTAGATCTGGATCCAACCCATTCTATATGGAGTCAAGCTTATTAAGAAACAGACTTCTGTTATCTGTAGGAAAACAAGAGGAAGCCAACTTTCCACTTGTATTCCATAGCAGGTGAAATTCTGATTTTATGTATTATTACAATTACTATGGTGTTCAAGGCAGCGTCCATGGTTCCGTCCCACCTCATTTTATCCACACAATAACACTGTGAGGAAGGTTAGGCTGAGAACCATAATGCAATAAGAGACTCCATCAGCAGCACATAATTCTCAGAATGTTGTTAATACCAGGGCTGTAGAGGGTTTAACATCTGGCTGCTCTGGTTGGGTTTCTGCCTTTTGCTCCAGTAGTTAAAGGCACAGAAGGACTAATGGGGAAAAGGTGGTGAACAGCCACTTACTGTGGGTAGCTGTCTTCTATGCAGAACTAATGAAGAGAAAATAATGAGAAATTCAGGCAAACCTTTCTACACAACAAATATAATTGGGAAACATATAACAAAACAACCACTAGATGGTAGTACAGCATACAAGAGCTCCGGCTATTGGGCGGTATAGAAATGTAATAAATAAATAAATAAATAATAGCTGCATCCAATGCACGTAAACAGAGATGTCGAGCAGCAGGAGTAGATGCAACAAAGATTAAATTCCCTTCTTTTTGAGCTGTTCATGTATTTCACAATAAATATTCTTTGCAAAATAGTTATGTGCTCCAGTTTTGTTTTGTTTTTAAAACAAGACATATGAACTTCTGAGCAAGTCTGTCTCAACATGGCAGCAATCTTTATCATTTTTTTTTAAAAAAGATGAAGCATCTTTTCCAACATGAAACATTGTAAACAAATATTGGTTTCACTGAGAATCATCTATCAATTTGTTGCTCTGGGACTAGCTGTATACCAAACACAGCATGTTTTAAACTTAGTTATGAAAAATTTCACTGTATTTAGGGAGGGCAGGTTGAGGAAGAAAAGGCATATTTTCTGTGATCTGCAGTAGTTATCCTGCATATGTGATTTGCTATTAACACCAGTAAATCTGCAAATAGTGCATGTGACTTCATTTAATGCCTTTCATAGAATCACAGAATCATAGAATAGCAGAGTTGGAAGGGGCCTACAAGGCCATCGAGTCCAACCCCCTGCTCAATGCAGGAATCCACCCTAAAGCATCCCTGACAGATGCTTGTCCAGCTGCCTCTTGAATGCCTCTAGTGTGGGAGAGCCCACAACCTCCCTAGGTAACTGATTCCACCGTCACACTGCTCTAACAGTTAGGAAGTTTTTCCTGATGTCCAGCTGGAATCTGGCTTCCTTTAACTTGAGCCCGTTATTCCGTGTCCTGCACTCTAGGAGGATCGAGAAAAGATCCTGGCCCTCCTCTGTGTGACAACCCTTTAAGTATTTGAAGAGTGCTATCATGTCTCCCCTCAATCTTCTCTTCTCCAGGCTAAACATGCCCAGTTCTTTCAGTCTCTCTTCATAGGGCTTTGTTTCCAGACCTCTGATCATCCTGGTTGCCCTCTTCTGAACACGCTCCAGCTTGTCTGCATCCTTCTTGAATTGTGGAGCCCAGAACTGGACGCGATACTCTAGATGAGGCCTAACCAGGGATGAATAGAGAGGAACCAGTACCTCACGTGATTTGGAAGCTATACTTCTATTAATGCAGCCCAAAATAGCATTGGCCTTTCTTGCAGCCATATCGCACTGTTGTCTCATATTCAGCTTGCGATCTACAACAATTCCAAGATCTTTCTCGTTTGTAGTATTGCTGAGCCAAGTGTCCCCCATCTTGTAACTGTGCATTTGGTTTCTATTCCCTAAATGTAGAACTTGGCATTTATCCCTATTAAATTTCATTCTGTTGTTTTCAGCCCAGCACTCCAGCCTATCAAGATCACTTTGAAGTTTGTTTCTGTCTTCCAGGGTATTAGCTATCCCACCCAATTTTGTGTCATCTGCAAATTTGATCAGCGTTCCCTGCACCTCCTCGTCCAAATCATTAATAAAAATGTTGAAGAGCACTGGGCCCAGGACTGAGCCCTGCGGCACCCCACTCGTTGCCTCTCCCCAGTTTGAGACGGTTCCATTGATAAGTACTCTTTGAGTCTGATTCTGTAGCCAACTGTGAATCCACCTAATCGTAGTTCCATCTAGCCCACTTTTAGCTAGTTTGTTAATCAGAATGTCATGTGGTACTTTGTCAAAAGGTTTGCTGAAGTCAAGATATATGACGTCCACAGCATTCCCACAGTCCACAAGGGAGGTTATCCTATCAAAAAATGAGATCAAATTAGTCTGACAGGATTTGTTCCTGACAAATCCATGTTGGCTTCTAGTAATCACTGCATTGATTTCAAGGTGTTTACAGATTGACTTCTTTATAATCTGCTCCAGAATTTTCCCAGGGATGGATGTCAGACTGACTGGTCTGTAGTTCCCAGGTTCCTCCTTTTTGCCCTTTTTGAAGATAGGGACAACGTTAGCCCTCCTCCAGTCGTCTGGCACCTCACCCGTCTTCCATGATTTTGCAAAGATAATAGACAAAGGTTCTGAGAGTTCTTCCGCTAGCTCCTTCATTACTCTAGGATGCAGTTCATCGGGCCCTGGAGATTTAAACTCATTCAAGGAAATTAGGTGTTCTTTGACCATTTGTTTATCAATCTCAAACTGCAATCCTGCCCCCTCAACTTCTGCTTCACTTTTTCCAGGGGGGTCATAGATCCGCTTTTGGGAGAAGACCGAGGCAAAGCAGGAACTGAGCACTTCAGCCTTTTCTTTGTCGTCAGTTATCAATTTGCCATCCTCATTAAGCAGTTGAACCACCATTTCTTTCCTCTGTCTTTTACTACTCACGTATCTGAAGAAAGCCTTTTTATTGCTTTTAGCATCCCTCGCTAATCTCAGCTCATTCACAGCTTTAGCCTTCCTGACGCCATTTCGTCACTTCTGCGCCACTTGTCTGTACTCTTCTTTTGTAGCCTGGCCTTCCTTCCAGTTCCTATATGTATCCCTTTTTGTTTTCAGGTCATCTCTAAGCTTTTGTGGAGCCACATTGGTTTCCTCTGTTGTCTTCTATCTTTTCTTCCTGTTGGAATTGTTTGTAACTGTGCCTTTAAAATTTCATTTTTTAAATACTCCCACCCATCCTGCACTCCTTTTCTCATTAGGCTCCCTTGCCACGGGACCTTACTTATTATAGTTCTGAGTTTATTAAAATCAGCTTTCCTAAAATCCAGAGTACGTGTATGGCTACGCTTGACTTTTGTCTCCTTCATAATCAAGAATTCAAGTATGACATGGTCACTTTCCCCCAGAGTTCCCGTAACTGCCACTTTATCCACTAAGTCATCCCTATTAGTCAATAACAAGTCAAGGATTGCCTATCCTCTAGTTCCTTCCACCACTTTCTGTAGGAGAAAGTTATCACCCATACATGTCAGGAATTTCTTGGAAGGGTCGCTTTTGGCAGTAATGGTCTCCCAACAGATATCAGGGTAATTGAAGTCCCCCATCACTACTACATCACACTTCCTTGAAACACTGGCAATTTGTTTCTCAAAAGTTTCGTCCTCGTCTTCTCCTTGATTGGGTGGTCGGTAGTAGACTCCGATTATCATATTCTTTTTATTCCTAGCCCCATTTATTTTAATCCAGACGCTCTCGACGGGGCTCCCAGTCTCATCCGCCTGTATTTCTGTGCAGGGATAGGTATTTTTAACATATAGTGCAACTCCACCTCCCTTTCTATTTCTTCTGTTCTTTTTGAACAAGTTATATCCTTCAATTGCTATATTCCAGTCATGGGAGTCATCCCACCTATCAAGTCCTATTTGCCTTCATGTAATAAGAGTTCAAGTTCATTCTGTTTGTTTCCCATGCTCTGGGCATTAGTATATAGACATCGAAGACCATGTGTTTTATAGTCTGGCTTTGTTCCTACATTGTTGCAGACACTATTTTGGGACACTGTTGGAGCTGTTCTCTGTACTGTGGTGCATTGGCCCTCATCCATTGTTGCCTCAAAATTTACGTCTCCCACCCCCGTAAGATTCAGTTTAAAGCCCTCCTGATGAAGTTCTTCATGCTGTGGCCGAACTCATTCTTTCCAGCCCTTGTGAGGTGCAACCCATCCCTTGCCAGCAGTCCATGTTCCAAGTAGCGTAGCCCATGGTCCCAGAATCCAAAACTCTCACGACGGCACCACCTTCAAAGCCAGTCGTTCATCCGGAGTATTTTTCTTTCCCTTTCTAATCCTCTTCCAAGAACCGGGAGGGTGGATGAGAAAACTACCTGGGCCCCAAAGTTCTTCAGTTTCCTTCCCAGAACTTCAAAGTCTGAAATGATTTCTTCGTAGCTCTGCTTGGCGACATCATTTGTTCCCACATGGATGAGAAGAAAGGGGTATGTGTCCGTGGGCTTTATGAGCTTCGGTAACCCTTCAGTCACATCTCTAATCTGTGCTCCAGGGAGACAGCACACCTGGCGAGTCCATGGGTCTTCACGACATACTTGGGTTTCAATCCCACGCAGCAGGGAGTCTCCCACAACGACTACTCTTCTCTTCTTCTTGGTTGACCTACCTTCTGCTTCTTGGTCACTGTTGCATGGTGTCTCCTGTACTTCCTCCTCTGCAAACTGTCCTTCAGTCTCATTCTCCAGAAGCTGAAAGCAGTTGCTTAACTCCAATGGCTCCACTGGTGCAGAATGCCTTCTAATTCTTCTGCTCCTAACTGTCACTCTTTTCCAGGGAGTTTCCTCTTCATTGACTTCCCTCCCCTCAGCATACTCCACTTCTGCTTCAGCTGGCTGTTGTTCTTCAATCTCATGTGCTTCTTGTTGCTGTTGCAGTTCCACCGTTCGGTCTAAGAACTCGACTTCTCTTATTCCTTGGAGGGTGGATACTCGCTGCTCAAGTCCTCTCACTTTTCCTTCCAAAAGTGCCACCAGCTTGCACTTGTTGCAGGTATACGCCATGTTGAGCTCAGGCAGAAACACGAACATTGCACACCCTTTGCAGGTCACCACCTCTAGGGACTCCTTTCCATCCATATTGTTGATTTCTGCTTTGGTTTTTTTTTCCTTTTTGATTATAGTGGAATTGCCTTTGCTTTGTTGTGTCCTCTCTGAAGGTACACAACTATATGAGTATGTCTTAAGGGAAAGTAAGATCTTCATGCATATTGTTTTCCCCCTGGGTGTAGAAAATCAGCTGATGAACTAGAATTGGACTTCAAAGCTTCTGCTTTCCAGTGTGGTTAAAACCACAAAGAAACTCTTCTCATCAGCATTATAAGAGGTTTTTTTTTTCATTTTGTCTTATATTTTAATTCAGTACAACAAATAGAAGTCCTGTAAACATTTATTAGTTGCTGCCGTAGCGGTTAGCCTTACCTCTCAACTCCTATATTTTTTGCCTACAAAATTTAAGAAAGGGATCAGCAACTGGACACCTTGGACTAAATATGACTCTCTGAGAGGCCACATCTCCAGTTACCAACCTACAGTAAAAAAAGAAAAAAGTGGCATCTGTGGCAACAGAACTTGGTGTAAGTCCACCAACTCTCTCCTCCTGTCAAAGTAGTCATCCGGGAAAACTAGTTGCCACCTAACATTTTAACAAAGACATTTAGGGTGAAATCTTATCCATATTTAGACATTAAAAATTCCTATGAGTCCTACCATTCCATAGCCTGTCCGGGAGTTGCCAGACTTTTTTCTGTCTAAATATGTGTAGGAGTGCACCTTTAGGCTAAAACCCTAAACATTTTTTATTAGTGGGTAAAGCTCTCTGAACATGGGATTTCTGAATTTTTTTTTGTTCATTTTGTCTTGTGTTTTAATTCATTACAACAAATAGAAGTCCTGTAAACATTTATTAGTTGCTGCCACGTTATTTATTTAAAAATAAATGATAAAGATTGCTGCCACGTTGAGATACATAGGATTGTGCTGTTATTCCCTTTTCACTGATGAGGGATTGAGTTAGGGACATGGAATTATAATACCTCAAAATGCGATCTGGTGCTCTGAAGGGTGCCAAGAATGATGAGACCCCATCTGGCTTTTTCATCTCTTGATCTCAGTGGTTCAGCTGGAGGGCACTACAAACCATCACCCAAACTGGCCATCTCTCTCAACTAAATTATATTTGTCTAACCACCTGCCCTTGGCCCTGAAACAGCAGATTAGTTGGTTCTCTGCTGTCATTCTGAAGACCAGAGGCAATAATTGTAACAGATGGCCAAATATTTGCTTTGGTGATAAAGTAGTGGTGGGGAGTTAACTAGGACTGCATATACACAACTGCTCCTCCACCCTGAACTGCACCTCCATGAACTTTCATAAGTATCAAAGTCGTTTGTTACCAACAAGTGTAATGCACAAGACAGTTTTCATGACAAAAAGGAACTTCATACCGCTGAAGAGGCAACAGCATGACCTTCACAATTACAATTGTTATTGCTGTTAACTCTGCATGGGGAGTATCAACAAACAATCCTATGTATTCCAGCAGTGGGAATTTTACTACTGTGTGTCAGGTATAATTATAACTGCCTTCTCTGTGAATGCACCACTAATGAAATATTCATTCTGGTAGTCTCTTATTGGATCTGAGCTTCCTACTAGAGCAGTAAGAGTCTCCAGTTTTGCAGTAAAGGTAGCAACATCAGTGTTACAACAAGGTATGTGTAGTGAAATGTGATCTGGGTAGAATGTTGGACATGGAAGCCCAGGTACAAATTGCCATTTGTCTATGAAGACTATCATGTGACCTTGGCCTAGTTGCTCTCTCACATAATATTTTACCTCATAGAGTTCTTGTGAGGTTCAACCATTGCTTTGAGCTTTTATTCTCAGTAAAAGGGTTGGTTAAACATTTAATTTAAAACAATATATCAGCTGTATATACAAGAAAGGCCACAAGCAAGTTCTTTGAACTCAGTTTTTTGTGAGGAGTGTTAGAAGGCTTAATTTGTGGTAGAGACACATTTTTAACATGAGAACTCTGTTCATAGTACCTTGAGTTATTTTTTTTAAAGCAGTTGGTTCCTTAAAAGGCAATAATTTCAAAACAAGACAAGTCAGTTTGTGGATTGTCATTTGATTGTGTATTTGAAAACGTTTAGTTAATTTTGAAACATTGCCATCTAGTGTTTCAAATAAAATTAATACTTGTGCTAGAGACAAATATATTGGCATTGGGCTGTCATCCTGTGGATACTGACTTGGGAGTAAATCCCATTGTGTAGGTCTCACTTTTGAAACGTGCATAGGATCAGGCTGCACATCCTCTGCAAGAGAGCCAGTTAATTAGGTAGAACAAAACCTCAAACCCCAGAGTGATTTTCAGCTATCTAGGTATTACTACTACTATGCAGGCATTGAAATACAAGATCAAAATGATTGGAAGTACTAACCTGTTTCAGATGACTTTGCCTGTAGTAACATGGTACAAAATAAACTAAAATTATCTAAAGCACTGTTTTTGTCCATATGAACCTGCCCCCACACTGAGATCATTAGGAGAGGCTGTGCTGCATATCCTATTATCTTGGGGAGCAGAGAAGAGAGAAATGGGATTTGGATTTGACCTTCCCTGTAACAGTGCCTAGGCTAAGCAACTCACCACTCTAGGAGGCCTCACCATGCATGTTTAGGTGACAAGTATAATTTGTTTTGTTTAGGCATGTTTTTATCTCTGAATATTTTTCTAGTATGACATATTAATATTATTGTTCTACTGCTCTAAATTTAGGCTATCTGGTCTGATGATGATGATGATATTGCTTATTCTTGTTTTAATATAATTATAGGGTTTGTGCATGTTGCTAGCCACTTTGGAGGCTTTTTTAGGGCCAAAGATCTATGCAATAAACAAATTTAACTAAAGGCTTCAGCATTTAAGCAGACTAAATGGCACCACTGCACCTTTCTCATTGGAGAACCAGCCAATATACTACTGTACAAAAGAAATCACCAGTACTGTTATTAGCTGGTCATGATTTACTGGTTCATTTACCAAATCATATTTATTTGTTTGTTTATTTAAATTTGAGGAACCATCTTGAAGGCTAGTGCAAGAACAACTAGCATTCATGCTTGCTACCTCTTCTCCATCTCCACTCTCCCAGTCAAAGCAAATGTATTGGGATTGGGAATAATCACATTAGGTTTTATGGTGAAAAAATAGCATAAGCCTCACTGTCTTTTTTTTCTGATAATGGTACCCTGCCACTGCATGTTTTGTACTTTATGACAATGAACCACCACAAGTCTGTTGCCAGAAAACTACATAAGTATAAATACATTACACATAATATTACAAACTTGTGATGTGTACCAAAAGATATGTAATAGTATCTAAGCATTCAATATACTTGCTAATGTACAAAGATGTTAAAATAACAGGGGTACTAGAGAGGGCCCATAGCACCATAGTAGAGCACATGGTTTGCATGCAAATGTAGTTCACCCCACAGGAGTTCTCATTTAAGGAGCTCAGGACCAAAACAGACATTACTTTAAATCTATGCCTAGCAGCTACATCTTTTTTTGATTTTTTTTTTTTACTGTAGAGTAGGAGTAAGGCTCCTGATTCAGATCTTAAACTTTCCCAATTCCCTATACTAAGGTCCCAACTCTAGAGTAGTCCCCCTGCTCTAGAGTAAACATGAAAAATGACATAGCTGCTAGACACACATTTAAACAATGTCTATTTTGCCTCTCAAATAGCATATTTGGGGAAACAACTCTGCCTGAGTCCTGGGAAAGGTAGTAGCAACATTGGTAGAAATTGACGAGTATAAGGCACCTTCATATTTAATCCATACTAATTTTTTTAAAATACTAAAGTTATAAGTTATGATGATTCCTCAAAGTATTGTCTGTCAAGAACTGATGTTGTGGTTGGTAAGAAGAAAAGCTGAGACTAATATGGTAGTAATGTATACTGTTAAAATGTTCATCAGTATGAATTAGAGTGACAGAAAAAAGCATCAGTACCAGTTGTGGGCTTTAATCACATATAGTTCAAATGTAGGCCTACTGAAGCAAATCCAAACAGATAGACAAGTTCCTCATATATCAACTTTCTTACTCGGAATCCACTGTGACCTCCTTTGGTGATATGTTCCAGATGTAGCTTTATGAAATAGATCCAGTGGGGTGCTGAAGTTCCTTTAAAAAAAAGGTGAAAGCTCAAATAATCAGCTGTGTATTCTAGTTTCATGTCTGCACCATGCTTCAGAACAATTCCTTATCTGTGAAAAGCTAAATGCCAAAATATCCAAATATCCCTGCAATACCAGGCTATATAGCTAACATGTCAATATACAGCATCCTATTACTGCAAAAGAACAGAAACCTCCCTGTGTGTTTGTATCATTTGCTGCAGGCCACCATGAAGCCCATTTCTCTTACTATCCCGGGATAGTAAGTAAAACACAAGTGTATGCTTTCTTAAGACCTTTCATATGAGGAATTGACTCTTACCTTAGAAGCCTTGTCTTGAACTGAGCTCCCCATGTAGTTATTTCTTGTGAAGTGTTACTACATGCAGGCCTGCCTGCCCAGGACCCCTAATTGCCTTGAGAATGTTCACATGGTTAATTCCTCATCTGCATAGAAAGATTCTGCACCTGAGTTGCAACATCCCTGATTGGAGAGGAACAATATACCTTGCAACCTGCTTTCTGACATATTGGAGCTGTGGCTGCTAGCGGTGGTTGGTGTCCAACAAGGCAGGTGGCGCTGAAGACAGGGCAACTAACCGTAGGTGGAGCCAGGGTTCACAATAGGCAGTGCTAACTTCAAGAGGCAAGCAAGCAGACCTACATAGCAGTACAAAAGCAATCCTTTGGATCCATATTTTCCTGTTCCAGCAGCAGTCCGTTGAACAGAAAAAGCAAACTAAGGCAAGTAACTTCAGGATCCTGAGTTTAAGCAATACAAACCTGCATGTGTATGTTGCTTAGTCTAGGAGACATGTGCTTATGTGCTGCTGGGACAGGAAGTGTTCAGAATGAGCCATTGCTATGGTATTTTTTCAGCCGGCTCCTCTAGCTCCAGTCATATCTGTTTCCTGAGGTATAGACTAATTGACAATAGGTTATTATAAACCTGGGTTGAAACCTACTTCTCAGTATGCATTTCAGTTTTCTGTATCCAGAATAACAGTTTGAGAGGGTTTGCGGGTCAGTATAGCTGTATTTCCTATTTGAAGCATAATCATATCTTAATCCCATTACTGCTTCTGTTTTACTTGTAACAGAGGCTCAGTTTAAGAATTTTCAGTAGCAAAGTACAAAATATTTAAGGTGCAACAATTTCAATTCATCTTCATGTGAAAATTCTTGTGTAAGAAAATGAGTTCTAATTTAAAAGTCTGTGATTTATAAATAGGGGGGTTGCACAAAGGAACTATTTTGTACATTCAGAAGAATATCATATGATGGCAAAAGCACATGAGGGTCACTCTGAGGATTACCTCATTCAACAGAGAATGAAACACATATCTCTTATAGGAAACATTATGTCAGGAGACACTGTCTACTTTCAAACTGTTGCAGTTTATAGTCTCCGACGTCTCATAAAATAATGAGGAATTTATATATAGATTCATCTATCATGGACATATTTTGTGAATCTTCAGTAATGTGAAAAGCAAGCACCATGAAGAAGACAACTATGCATAGAAAGCTTTGCTTCTGGATGAATTGTAATGCATTATGATCAACAGGAAAGAATGTTTACATAAATTTGAGATCAACTATTAGTTGTCTTGTGGAATTAGGAACCAATAAACAAAAGTTCCATATTAAAATATTTCATTTTGTACCAGAAAAAAAGTAGAATGCATATCTGAAAGAAAAACAAAAAGCAGCAATCTCCATTTACTGGGAAAATTAGCATTATAGCGGAAACCTCAAATCTAGTATCATATACCAATGATTCTGTTATCTTAAGATGCAATTTTGAGATAGTAAATATGGATACAGAATACCATTTACTGAGTGGTAACATAATGTGTATGTCACCACTTGGTCAATTGGTTGGTTGTCCTCCTTTGCTATGTCCTGAGAAAAATCTGCTTCCCAAGATTTCTGATGAGGTGGGGAAGCATGGTACAATTTTTCTCACCATTGAATAAAGTCAAGATAGGTGATCTACTTCGTAAGTCAGTTACACAGTGGCAACCATCTGTCAGGGATGCTTTAGGGTGGATTCCTGCATTGAGCAGGGGGTTGGACTCGATGGCCTTGTAGGCCCCTTCCAACTCTGCTATTCTATGATTCTAAGTTACCACTTATCTCTATGGTCCCTACATTTATCAAGAATCTGGATCAAAAACAGTTGTGTCCAACCATTAATTATTTGTTTACAAGATTTTTTACACTGCTCTGCAGCCATCCGGATTCCTGAGTGGTAAACGATAAAAGAAAGAAAATCGAATCAAAATGGAAAATTAAAATCAAATTATAACAATAAAATCATGGCTGGTCAATCGGGGAAGGCTTGTTTAAATAAAAACGTCTCCAGCAGGAGCCAAAAACAAAATGTCCAGACCTGCTTTTAGAAAACTATTAGCAAAGGATTCACATGAACATCAGGGTGTTTTTAAGAGAACAGAAGAGATTTAGGGAGATTCTCCCTTTCACTCCCTCCCTCAATTGTCAGCAGCCATTCCATCAGGCTATATCAGAGGGAGAGATGGGAGGCAGAGCCACTCCATCAGTTCTGGTAAGAGACCAGCTCCATTGGACTCCTCCCTCCATCAGCTGTCACCTTGCTGCAGTAGAGGGAAAGAAGAGACTTTAGGGCCACTCCATTGACTTTGCTGGGAGACCAGCTCCACTGGTTCCTCCTCTCCCTGAAACGTTTCCATTCCAGCTGATCATTATAAATAACATTTATGAGACTTTAGGATTTGCTGCCTGAAATTGCTTGCTTTTATCTTCTTTGCTCACACTTTTCCCCTTTTGTGTCTTGTTTTTTAGGGCCAGTATCCAATAGGGGCTAATTTTTGCTCACATTGCGGCTTGCCCCCAGAAATGTTATATCCTGACTGTGCTCAGTAGGGGCATTCATGGACCTAGACTGGCAGGGCTTGCACGGAACGCAGCCCCTGTTGGATACTACCCTAAGTCTGCAGACAAAGCCTATCTGGTTTTTATTGTTCTTATGTAATCTGCTCTGGGAAATGTTTTGGCTGAAGCGTGGGGTAAAATTGATTAAAATGAATAAATAAATACATTTGTTTCTCTGACCCAACATGCTTTTCTGTAAGCTGCCACATTATTCTTATCTAATTAACCTATAAGCACTCCCTCTATTACCACCTTAAGTCTGAAAGAAAGTGTAGACTTAAAGTGTAGACTGTTTTTGATTAGGTCTACTAGGGAATATATTGTTTACTTTAATTGCTTTTAGCTGTTTCATTATTTTAATTTTTCTATGTTATTTTTTTATTATTTATTTATTTATTTATTGCATTTATATACTGCCCCATAGCAAAAGCTCTCTGGGCGGTTTAGACTGTTTTTATTATGTTGTATTTTTAAAAATTGTTGTAAACCACTGAGAGAGCTTTGGGAATGGTGTAGTATAGAAATGAAATAACAAAAACAACAATAATAATAACAACAATAACAACTATCCCCTCCACCATCCCTAGAAGTATAATTTCCCTCATATAATTTTTAAATAGGTTTATAGTAGAGTTCTGTACTGCTCAAAAGCTCATACTAAATTGTAAATATTGTTGAGCCATTTTGGATCAGTTTTGTAAAATCTAATGTTTCAGAAAGTGATGTCAACTCTTGGCTGGTGACATTATTTGCAGCTTGTAACTCTGTTCTAAGCTACATTCATTAACACGATTTACAGATTCAATCTGTGAAACTTCCACCAAGACATTCCTGCTGAACCTAGTTGTCATGAACTGAGTGTATCATCAGACAAGCGTTTTATTGCACGCTTGTTACTGGGCACTCACAGTTTTTTGCGGGTCCTTTTGACAATGCCGCCCACTTTCTGTACGTCTCCCGCCCCTTCTACTCATTTCCATCGCAAAAAAAAGCTCGGAAAATCCGACTTTTGGGGCTACAGTGAAATGTCCCACCATTTCCAGCTGTGGGCAAGAGAAGAAGTGTGGGGGGGGAACGCTCACTGAATGGGCCACATGGTCATTGTTTACTTCCTCTTCTCCACGTAAAGAAAGAGGACATATTGTGGGACAGAAGCCGGGGGGGGGGGGAAGGGAAGCGATGGTAAGGAAATGTGATTCTCCCCCACCCCATCTGATGACACTCTGAGTCTGTGCCCTTAAACCAGCCTATGCTCCCCCGTTAATTACTTTTCTGGGAAAGAAATAATGGGGTGGAGTAAGCTATCTTATTTTTGTGAACTGCCCAGAGAGCTCCGGCTATTGGGCGGTATAGAAATGTAATAAATAAATAAATAAATAAATTTCAGGCACATTGTGTCCCCCATTACTAAACATGTTGCATAGCCATGTGCTTTCGAGTTTCAAAAGCATTACCGGATTTCCACAGGTTAGAAAATCACTGCCTTTTTGTAAGAAGCACTGCCTTTTTTGTGCTATGAAGAAAATATGGATTCTCTTCACAGCATAATGAACAAAATGACTGTGTTTCCTATACTGAATAATGGGATTAATGGGAAAGGATGAAGACAAAGGAAGTGTGAAACATAAGTCTGAGAATGGTGGAGGTCAAACAATACTATTTAAATTCAGTTTCTGCAGCCATAGAAGTGTTAGTCTATTGCAGCGAAAAAGGGGGTGGTGGTGGGGAAGAAGACAAGACAAGTATCTTGTGGCACCTTAAGATTAACTACTTTATTATGGCAGAATTTTTTTGGGATTACAGTTCATTTGAACAGATGAAACATCTGATGAAATGGACTCTAGTCCACAAAAGCCTATGCTATTAAAAATTTGACTTTAAAGTGCCACAACACTTTGTTCGTTTATGACAGGGGTGGTCAACTGTGGGAAGTCCAGGGGCCACTTTTGCTTCCCCTGCCCCGCCAGCCTGGCAGCATTCCACAAGGCACCACACAGTCCACGAGACACCCCAAATATATATCATGGCAGTTTCCCACAGAAATTCAGAGGCAAACTGCTTCGTAGTGCTCCAAGGGTTACATTTTGCTTGTTTGCAAGATAAATTTAACTCTTCTAGTGCTGAAGAGCTTTAAAAGGGTCAGATTTAGCTTGCAAACATGCTATAGTTAGGGTGCAATCCTATGCATCTTTAGGCTGACTGGGGAATGCTGTGAGCTGTAGGACTTTTTTCTGTCTAAATATGCACAGTATTGCACCTTTAATCATTTTTATCCCCCAAATATTTTTTGTGTTGCTGCCAACTTTGGCGGCATAGTGGTGCGTGGCAGGTGCTGCATTGGTGCGAAGTAGGGCCCACCTGTGGCCCACCTCTGGTTTAGGATCAGCCTCCCCACTCTCCATTCCAGCAGAGCTGGTACAGTCAGATTGTATGATCTTAGTAGGAAGCAAGAGCAGAGTAACTCCAGAAATTTGGGTGAGTGAAGGTATGGCAAGCTCTGTTATGATAGGAGCAAGGACTTAATCCATGCTGTATATATAAGGGCCTTAACGTGCTGTAAATGAAAGCTAGGGAGTGAATGATGTATTGGGAGCGGGAGTGCTTAGTACTTGGATGGCCTATGTGGTCTGCCTTACAGAAGACAGTCCTCTATTTGAAGGAGTCCTCTGTCTGAAGAGCTGTCCAGTCCACGTCTGCTTTAAGGTTAAAGAACTTTAAGAGGGAAGAGGAGGAACTTGAAGTTTCCCACCAGCAGTTAGCACCTGGACAGCAGCCTGAGAAGGCACCCAGGTAACGTGGTCACAGTCTTAGGTACTATGATGAGATTTGCTGTAAATGATAGTAATTCTAAATTTCCATCTGTACATATAAATCAGCACCTGTTTGGACTGCTTGTCTCTCCACAGTACTCCCCCCTCCCCCAAGGTTTGTCAGATTCTGCCCCTTCTTTGTCATGGCCCAGGTGTGTGTGCGTGTGTGCGTGTGGGGGCAGCAGACCCCAAGCCTCAATATTTTTTTTCAAGAGTGCAGAAGAGAGTCTTGTGTCACCTTAAAAACAGCCTTGTCCAATCCTGCACCATCCGCATGTTTTGTACTACAGCTCCCAGAATTCCTGTTGACCATTAGCTATGGTGAATGGAGCTGTAGTCCAGGTTGGGGAAAACTGCCTTAGGGTGCAATCCTATGCATGCTTAGACAGAAATAAGTCCAACAACTCACAGCATGGGTGGCTGGGGGACTGGGAATTGTGGGACTTATTTCTGCCTCAACATGTATAGGATTGCGTCTTTAACGACCAACAAATTGCTCTTCTTGTTGTGACAGACTTAACAAGGAAAACCCCAACAACTCCCCCCCCCCCAAATGGGTCCGTTTCCTGGAAAAGGAGCTCCGTAGACGAAGCAAATGAAAGGCTTTTAAGTCATTTTGGCTTTCAGAGAGCTTAGGAACCCCCTCTCCCCCTCCCCGCGTGCCGCTCGGGCCCTCTTTTTACCCACAATGCCCCGGCCTTGAGTGCGGCCAAGAGCGCTTTTTCACTCTCGGCTGCGGTGGGGATGGGAGCGGGGAGTGGAGGAAACCTGAATCTGAGACGCCCCCCGAGCCTCTGCGTCGCCACGGCTGCACCTGGCGCCTTGGCAGGCAGGGCACGTTCCTCCCCGCCGGGTCGGCCGGCCCCAACCGACGAAGCGCATCATCAGCCTTGCTCGTTCGCGGCGGGGTGGAGGCTGAACGGGGCTGAGCGCCCTTTGGGCAGCGCTGTGGGGAGGGAGGCGCAGCGTTGGCCTCCTCCCGGCCGGTGCCTCAAGGCGATATACAACCGCCGGAAAGAAAGCGCGCGCTGGGAGCAGCTCTCCCTCTCCTCTTTCTCCTCCTCTTCCTCAGCTTCCGAGGCTGCCTCCTTTCCAGTCGCCTCAGCCCCCGCCGCTCCTGTCCAAAGTTGCAGAGGAACTTCTGCATCCCAGAGTTAAACAGAGATGGAGTCGGAGGGTGAGTTTTGCAACGGGGTGCGGGGAGAGGGAGAGAGAGAGAGAGAGAGAGTGCTTTGTACTCGGGGAGGAGGAGGAGAAAAGAGACGCTGGTCTGCACTATGTTGAAGCTGACACACGCTCCCATCTCCCCACCCCCCCACCCCGGGCAGCTGCAGTCCCCTTGTCCCGTTTCCAAGACTGCTTGCATGTGCTTCCCATCTCTCCGAGCCTCAGGAAAACTTTCCGTGCAAGTTTTGAATTTGAACTGCCAGATGGATCTGCGCCAAAGCCAAAGTCCTTCTTTGTCTCTCCTTCCCCTTCCCCTTCCCAAACTCCCCTCTGTACTTTCCTAAAGGATCGGGCTGGGGGAGCTGTCTCGTGGTGGAATGCGCTTGAGTGGACGGGTTTTCCTTTTTAAAAAAATTCAACGTAGAAGGTTCGCTGGAACGCGCGTTGATGTAAACCTCCACGCCAGACCTGCGTTTCAAACCTTGAAACCAGCCTGGCTTGCTTTTCCCCTAATAAATCTCGCGACCCTGCATTTCACTTAATGGCAAAATGGTTGATTCTGGCTCTGCCGTGGAGGGAAACACCTTGCTTTAAAAGGTTGACGTTTTAAAGAAGAGAGGACTGGAATTTATATTTTGGCACCCGCAAACATCTCCATGTGTCGGACTCTTAGTGCAATTAGAAACAATTGGGTTGACGTGCTCATGAATGATAATTGCATTGGAGTTTAGATTAGGGTTTGTCTATGAAAAGACAATACTGGGAGGACCTAATAGTTAATAATTGCATTACTAGAACAGGCCAGGAGCTTCCTAGTCTGCTGTTCTGTTTTCAATAGTGGTTTGCCAGATGTACTTGGAAAATTCTCAAGGCAGGGAATGATGGCATTTGCTACTTTTTTTGCCATCAGCATTTGGTAATAATGTATATTGCCTTTGAATACGGGGGTTCCATTTAGCAATTCTTGTTTGCTCCATTTTTTTAAAAAAACAGAACTTAAATTAGTGTCCATCACAATATCTTTGTGCTAGCACATTTCATAAGTCAGATGCACTGTGTGTTGTTTTACTACTTCATAGTTAGTACAGCCTTTCCCAACCTGGTGTCCTCTAGATGTGTTGGACTACAACTCCCAGTATCCTTCAGCCAGCCATACCAGGGGGTGATGCTGCAAGTTGCAATCCAACATATCTGGAAGGCACCAGGCTGGGGAAGCTATGTTAGCATATGTTTCTGGTTTTATTAGCATCTACCTCTGGTTATTAATGTTTTGCCATTTGAATATTTTAGTTAGGATTATTGTTGTTTTAACTGATTATTTTAAATTATTATTATTACATTTATATCCTGCCTTCCCGCGCCGCCCCCCCCCCCCCATTGCAAGGAATCTAAGGCAGCTTACATGATCCTCTTCCTCTCCATTTTTATTTATTTATTACATTTCTAGTCTGCCCAATAGCCAAAGCTCTCTCATTTTATCCTCACAATAACCCTATGAGGTATACTGAGGGTAACTGCCTGGCCTGAAGTCATCCGGTGAGCTTCATGGACAAGTGGGACTAGAACCTGGATGTCCCAATTCCGATTCAAACACTCTAGCCACTATATCACACTGGCTCTACGAGACTTTTGGACCATAGGAAGTTGCTTTATACCAAGATGGACCATTGGACCATCTAGCTTGTTATTGTCTACCTTGGTTGGTAGTTTCACATAGGTGTCATTCCCAACCTGAGATTGAAGATTTGGGGCTGAAGAGCAGGATGTAAATATATAAAAATAATTAAATGAAATATTCATTTTGAGTTGGGGCAATCAGAATTGTACATATTATGAACTGTGGGTGACCAAAGCTGTACACAGTTAAAGCAAATTCAATATACTTTTTAAAAAAGTTATTTCTTTGTCCCTTTAGTTCCTATTTGTTTCTTCAGTTTCTGACTTCTCTTTGCTTGCTGGGGCAGAAATGCTACTGCTTTGAATTTGTGAATAGCTCCAAATGTTTTGGGTGCTGATACTATTTCTCTCTTTCTTTCACATATACACACTAAGTCTTTGATGACGACCTGTAGACGAGTCCTAGTTAGCAACAGGCAACCTCTGATTCCTGCTGATATCCTGCCAGATTCATTGTGTGGTGGATTTGGCAGGCTGGAGGCAGCTGCTGCATTCAATTATTGTTCAGTGGGAATGTACACCGAGTGCATATTGCATCTTTTACTTTGAGGCATCCCTGGAGTGTTTGAAGCTTGAACCAAGTTCTAAAGATCTTGCAAGACCTGTGAGGTTAAAGTTAAATTTAAAGACTAAAAATGTGTTATTTTCTTAGGATGACTTCAAGTGCAGTGCTCAAGTTGAAACAGGACCTTTTCCCTATCCAAGGTGACTTGCTAGTTTCCATGCATATAAGTTTCCTTAATAGGGCCCAAACAACTGTTAACTTAAGAACACATGGCAAGGCTGTTCTTGGTTTCTGGGATCAAAGTGTATGAGGTACACATTAAGAGTATGAAAGTCAACCTTAACATTGTATATTTGTAGTTTTTTTTATAAAAAAACAAACCTGTAGAGAAAAGCAAATTAGCTCATGTTGAACCAGAACTTTATTGCTTATCTTTGACATTATCAACAAGTATGCACAAAAAAAACCCTACAGTTAAGTACTCTTGGTATGTGCGTTAACAACACAGTTCTTATAAGATATTGTAATCGAAACTGTTATCTCTGCCTATAAAGCAGAAAGTATGTGTGTGTGATGTATGTCCAGAAATGTATATCCACTTCCAGATGAGTGAGAAACTTGAAAATTGGCATGCTGATAGGTCTGGCTGTTCAATGTACGATAAAAAACTGAAAACATGAAATTTTGGGGTTTAAGTATTTTTAAAGAATTTAATAAAAAAAACCTAGGCTTCTGCCTACAACTGCCATCATGTCTTGGGCAGAACTCTCAGCAGTTTGGTGGGAGTCCAGACTTACCGACTTTTGGCAGCCATTGTGAGTATGCGAGTGGGTGGCTGCTGCGTGCCTTTCACAACCCAGACTCCTAAGGTTGATCTCGAGTAGTCAACCCAATTCCACATAAAAGGAAACAAGGCACATAAATGAGCTGCGTTCATTTGCAGTGCCTCCTCCCACCCACTGTGCGTGGTTTTAAAATTATAGCTAGGTACAATAGTGTGACTTTAAGAGGCCGAACTCTGAACATGCTCAAAGGCACCCTGTCCTGATATCACTGTTTTCTCAGAATCTGGGGGAAGTGTGCACATGACCGTTGCCCTTAAAAGTGAGTGAGGGAAGGGAAGGGAGGCACTCTGTGCATGCCCAGAAACAGGCCCGACAAGAGGGGGCAAGTGCCCGGTTGGGTCCAGCCCTTCAGTACAGGGTCCTGATGGAGCACTTGGTGAGCGAGAAGTGCACGCTGAGGCAGTCCCAGCAGGGCTTGGCCGAAGCTGCGCATGTCCACTGACAGCTGCTTACCTCGCTTCCTCAGCGATGCTACTCCTCAACACTTTATCAAGGTGCAGTATCAGCAAGAAGAAGAGGGAAGTGCCTCTCAGAAGATGTGGGCATTTGTGGCCCACCAAAAACATGCTGGGAGGTGTAGTACTGGCATGTAGAGTGGCTGATCTTAAATAAAGCATGGGTTAGCAACTACGTGCAAACCAGGTCACTATCTCTCAATTCTAACTCACTAACAGTCTTAGTTCTTCTTCTCCCTGACTTTCTCCAACTTCCACTCACCCCACCCACCATTCCATTCTAGCCTCAACTATTAGTCATTCCTCCATTCACTGGTATAATCAGGCTTTTACATAAAAATCATAAACTTTATTTAGTAATTCTTGCATCTGTCTTGGAATGTTGTGGTTCAGTTATAACAGGAAAAATGCAGCATAAAAATGCAGCATAAAAATTAAAAGGCATTGGAAAATAATTTAAAAAATCACTTGGCACTGGAAAGCCATTAATGCAGTCACTAGGCAAGCTTGCCTGGGACAAAGAAATCCATAAGCAGGGTGCCACAACTAAGAAGGCCCGCTCTCCAATTGTCTCCCATCACACCTCAGACAGTGTTCAAAGATTAATATGTTATTTAGAGACCTAAGCTTATACTTACAACTCCCAGCATGCCTTGGTGGGAGGGAAGACTTATCAGGCTTTGGCGGCCATCATTTGGAAGTGGCTCGCCATCCTGGGCCTAAAGGGAGAGTGCCTCGGGCTGGATGCCTTGGTTACTAGGCACCATCAGGAGCGGGAGGGAAGGAGTGTACAGTTCTGGGCCCATTGTTGATGGCAATGACCAAGCTAAATGTCAGTCAGCTGGCCATCTCCCTCATGGCCTACCTATGGGCACCAAATGCACAGTGTGGTGTGAACTGGCTCAGCCAACCTTCACTTCCCGTGAGTCTTAGTGGCAGGATTCCCATTGGGCAAGTTGGTGAAAGGCATGATGTAAGTTGTAGATTTTGTTTTCTGTGGGGACAAATAAATTCTGGAAGCTTCAAGGCAGCCCTGGACATGCATCAGGAGTGAGAGCGAGAGAGAGAGAGAAAAGAAACCAATTTAATTTGTTTTAAAGTTATGTCACAGGCCTAACACTGGCCTACCATGCAGGGTTGTCATGACAGTGAGAGAGGAAAAAAAGAAACGAATTTAATTCATTTAAAAGTTAACTCACAGGCCTACTACTTTAAGATGATTACCTCACAGACATATATCTTAGGGGGCTCGAGCAACGCTGGTATATCAGCTAGTCTATAATAATAAAAGAGGATGTGTGTCTGTCTGTCCATCCATCAGCACCATAGCTCCAAGACTGTGAAACCTAGACACCTGAAACTTGGCATGTATAGTAAAAGGACCCTAGGGGTATGTATTTTGGACTTTTTCTTAAAAAAAAAGCATTTATTATTTTTAATTAACTCTATTGTGTCTATGTGGATGAAGCCTGCAGTTACATTTTCAGTCACTAGGGGCAGACTTCCCTAAACAGTGCATAGTTTTGCCATTGAGAGAGTTTGAAGCCAGGGGAGATTAGTAGGCTGAGTGATAGAGTTATATGCCTGCCCTTCCCCCTGCTGTGGGACAGCCCCACCTCATGGAGATGGAGTGGGCAGACCCCTCCCTTAGGGGTGTACTATGGCAGGGGTTGTACTTAGGGGTGCCAGCAGGTATGTTTGCACTCAGAAAAGGTGGGCACAATGTGTCCAATTCTAACAGCTGGTAAATTTTCTTAAAGGTTTTACGCTGTCAAATTAAGCACCATTCCAATTTGTGTGAAGCCATGCGTATGAGTGGGAGAGAGAGGGAGGGACTTTTAAGAAACCAATTTGAGCTATTAATACAAATGTCACACACTATTTAGCTTTTTTCCATTGCTAACCACTGACCCACTGTGGTTCCTAGCATAGGCTTGACTGTCTCTGCAAGTGCTATTATCTTATTTTTAAAAAAGGATACTCCTTAGATTCATTTTTAGAACATTTGAAGCTTCATGCTTGTCACTATTTCCATTTCCTTTACTAAAAGGAAGGCTAAATGCATGGTGAAGTTCAGTGTCCAACATACCACTACAAATCTGTAAAAGTGCTGTCATCCGGCCAGATTCTGTGAGGTGCTGTGCTAAGGCAAAAGTGCATAGGATTAGGTGCCAAGGTTCCAGCGTCTCTTTAAGTACTGGTGCTTGTTATGGTGTGCAAGGGGCGTTTTCAGGGCATAGATATATGTAGGAGGAAGCTGAGCTGCTCACAGTCTCCTATATGAGATACAAAGCTACTCCTGAATCCAAAGCTTATTTCTAGAATAATCCTGTAGTAGTGATGTGTAGTACCAAGAGGTATTTTCCTGCAGTTTCTAAGAGGGATTGGAGCTGCATAAGATGCTGCTGTTAAAGCCTCTCTCTAGGTGTGACGATCTCATCTTGAAAATGTTTTGCTATATTAAAAAGGCATTTAAACAACTAGGTTGGGATAAAGGCCAACCTTCCTAAACCTGGTGTCCTCCAGACATTTTGGACTTCAAATCCCAGGATTCCTGAACGTTAGCCATCCTAGCAAGGGCTTCTGGGAATTGAAGTCAAAAACATCTGGAGAACTACCTTCTGCCCATCCCTGATATATGTAATTGAGGGGATCAGGCATTGGGATTCATTCGGACTTGGATGGATCAAGAGAAACAAATAGAGATGCTAAAGAGGTTACATATGATATTACATAGTGTTCATCACCTTTTGAAAGCACAGATCTTTCCCTATGTCAAGTGGTGGTCGTGTTAGTTTAGTTAAGCTCCAGAGACTTTTGAGCTCATTTGGATTTCAGACACTTTGACATTGAACAGCAGGCTGGTCTCATTGAATGATGCAGTTACTCCCAAGCATCCATCATGTCCCTTTTTGTTAGCACAAGATTACAGAGGTGTATGAAGCAGAAGGGAGAGTGCAACTGTACTTGCACTAAAGTCATCTGAATGTTGCCTAGTCATTTTGAAAAGATATAGCTATGGCAGGTGCAGCAACAAAGCTCTCCCCATGTCTGCCTTTCTTCGGCCCTGTACACACATTGCAGCAACCCAGGGTTTTTGAAAAGCCAGTGTTGTTGTGAGCAAACAAGCTGCCCAAACTGTTCCTGCTGTAAGCGGGAGCAGCAAAAAAAAAGAGGGATATTGCATCCCTGGGTTATTTGCCCTGTTACATGGACCAGAAACTCTGGCTTGTCTTTTCCCTGACAAACCAGACAAATAATGGCTACAGATGGACATTGTTCTTGGAGGGGAGAAGCCAAATGGCAGATGGTCCAAGGCAAGCCGAAGGCAGGGCTTTCTATCTCGCCTCTTCATGTGATGCCAGTGGAAGGGGCCTTGCTCCTCTGTTGAAGACAGGTAGAATGGATATTGAGCTGTGGGAGTGGGGAGCAGCCCACTAGCAGTTGGTTCCAACCAGGCCAATGAAGGCCTGGGGGCCACCCTGCATCTTATCTCCCACTTCTGTTAAACCTGTACTTAAGCCCAAGAAGTGAGATGATTGATATAATGCTTAGTTGCCATCCCCTGATGCCCAACTCTATCCATCCTTGGTATCTGATGCAGGTCCTGTAGTTTGTTTCGTTATCCAGTGTCTGGCCATGTTGGGGGCCAGATATAGTTGCACTGATTGAAGTTCTATCTAGGCACAGCACAAACAAGGATGAACTTACTATTTAGAGAATAGGAATTCCAATCATAAACATTCAGCGTTCATGGTTCACTTAGAACTACAGTACAGAGGTATTTCTAGATTAATTGCAGTGCCTGAATCCCATTTTTCTTTCTCTCTCTCTCATTGATACTTCTCCTTCTCCTTCATGGTTCTCTGCTGCCCTTTGCAACCCACTCTGTTGCTCCTAGTTTCTCCCCGTGCCTTCCCCACCCCAAAGTTTACCAGGCAGGGGTGAGAGGGGCTTTTCTTCACTCTTTGGCATCCAGAATATACTTTTAATTTTTTTAAAAACAACACCACCCAGTTGTGGTAGGGTACCTCATAGGTGATGAGACAGGCCATGGGTATCACATTGAGGAACTTTTTCATCCCCTTTGTCCTGTCACATTTTCCCAGTTACAGAGAGAGCCTCCTTAAACATACTGACAGATTAAAACAACAAAAGAGATGTCTTTGAGGTTAACTCCATCTCTCAAACCCTGTTATCCCTCAGATTTGCAAATCTGCGGTATTTTTAAAAAGTGCTATGGAATCTTTTTTTTTGTTGTTCAAACAAAGAAGGATTTTTTATTATTTAAAATTTCCTGGCGTTAGAAAATATCTGTATATTTTCTTCTTCACAGTTGGTTTTATACTACTTTTATTAGCTGTCATGATATTCTATAAGTCAAATCAAATCAAATCAAATTTTATTAAGGCAACCCAGCATGGGTTTTAGCCAGATACAAGAGTCGTGATATAAAAACATTACATTACAGCATTGTATTAAACTTCAAATATTGAACTTTTACATATAAAACATCATATATAGTGCTGGGATTTTTACCAGCAATCTTAGTTATCATCAGGGGACACGAAGTCTTTCCTAATTTTTGCCGCTTTCACTGCAAAGCAAGCCAGGTTTAACAAGATGGATTTCGCAGTGTTTGTAAATAGGTAGCGAATTTTATCCAGATCTGTATAATGAGTAATTGAAGCCAGAAATCTTGCTAGATGTTTATCCCTAGGGGTGTTGTATAGTTTACAGTATAGAACATAAAGTCAAAGAAATGTCAGTACCTGGAAATTTTGTGAAGGAGAGATGATTAAGACTGCAAAGCACTTGAACATAATAATAATATGATATTGCAACTTTCATAAAGATTGTGTTACACCTCGCTGTGGGGAGCAGACAGGCTTCATTCCAAGGCTTTCTGCAGATGATTGTCCAAGTCACTTCGTGAGAATGATGTTAGAGGAAGACTGCCTATTGTCTTCTGAAGTAAAGATAAGGTGCTGCTGCTGATATATACAGTCCTAACATGTAGACAATATCACCCTTATGCTCATGTTTTGCAACTGGTATTCCAGCTTCTGATACTAGAGGTAATATCTAGATATCTTGACTAATAGCCATTGATAGCCTTATCCTGCATGAATAGTCTTATCATAGCTTTTTGTCAATAAAGCAGGCATGTGCCCTGACTTTAGCCAGATCTACACCAAGTGGAATATGACACTTTGAAAACTTTTTGAAAACTTTATGTGGAGTATGTCCTGGGCACCAACAGTCATAACTCCTGTTATAAACCGTTTTAAAGCAGTAGTGTAGATCCTGCCTTTGTTAATATTCCTAAAAAGGCAATAAAACAAACCAATCATAATACAGGAAACAATTATTTTCAAGGTTTTAATTTAACCACAATTCAGATCCATTTATGGACAAAATATGACATCTTGGGGAACAATTCTTGGTATGTAAAGAGCAAACCCACAATATCCCAAAATCTTGGTCAGCCTTTCAAGATCAGTACATATGATAATTTGGCACTGTTACTACTTTGCAATATGACCTTTTAATCTGACAACTCAGGTTTCATATTTTCCTCACAACTATAAAGGGGGGAAGCATTTTCTTTTAAAAGTGATGACATTTGACACTATGTTTCTGATGCACATTATATCTTAAACCACAGCTGCACAATATTCCTGGCAGACAGATGCTAATTCCATATGCTTAATAGCAATTCTTGTAATTTTTATTATTTAACTTCCATATATAATGGCTAAAAGTAATAATAATATGATTGCTAGGACAGCTGTTATTATAAACAGCTCCCCATTTTTGGTGCATTTTTAAAAGTTAGTTATACATCCTTGTAATAGTAATAGAATAAAAGAATAATAATGAAAATGTCTTCATCTAAATTAGCTTTTTTGGTGCAAGTTTGATTTGAACTAGTCAATTTGATGAAGGTTTAGATGAACGTAAGTGATGGAAACACACCACTCCTAATAGACCAGTTGCAGATCTGTGTCCTTTTTCAACTCGTAAAACTTTTAGAAAATAGGATTTTAGTTTTGATAAGACTATTTTGTATATTATTCATAAATACTGGCACCTTGAGCATAGAATTTGGATTTGAGGGTGATTGAATTCAACAGGACTGAATTCAGTAGTTGAGTCAGAGCTGGATTTCAGAACATGATCCTGTAGGCTACAGGTTGTGTTGGGAGATCTAAAGTGAAGCTTGCTGCTCACCATAAGTAATAGCCCTAATTTTATGAAATCTGCACACAGAAACTGGCTTGTGTGTCTAGATTCCCATGCTAAGTTGGGAAGTGCATGTTCAGGTCAATTGAGGATGCTCATCCTTTAAGGCAGCCTTCCCCAATCTGGCATCCTCTCAATGTGTTGGATCACAACTCCCATCATCAACAGCAGTGGGTGTATTGGCTGGGGATGATGGGAAATGTAATCTAATATATCTGGAGAGCATCAGGTTGGGGAAGGTTGCTTTTAATGTAGTCTACATCTGTAGTATTATGTAGCCAGAGTTGGGCATCCCCATCCAGTTTGCAGTGCTGATGGGAACATATATCCATATTACTGCCTTTAGCCGTACACATCACCTTGTTGCATATGACTGTCATTGGATCAGAGCCAGTTTAAGGTTCTCCAGCCAAGAAAATAGGCAAAGTATCTGAATTTTTAAACAAAAAGATCAGTTTATTTGCGTGTTGCATGCAAGGCTGTGTTATGTCTGGACTGAGTGGACAGATATCTATATTTACTGTGCTATGCTCAAGTTCCATTACAGTGGATGGTAATTCAAGCAGTTTGCATTAGTTGCATTAGTGAACTTCTAAAGTCTTTGTAACATCTAGTTGTTTTCTGTTACTTTTTGCTAATTAAATTGTTTTTGATAAACAATAGTTACTAACTACTGATTTTGTTTTCACTGCATCATTTAGCTTTAATGTGGAAACTAATGCTCCACTGGAGAGTAATTTGTGTATGTTATTATAAAGCTAATTATTATGGTTGCTATGCTCACAGTTTTCCATTCTGATAGTACTGAAATATTTTAAGGATTATCTTACTTGAGGGAGAAATGTTTAAATCCTCCCCCTAACCTCCATGGTCAAATAAAGATGAGATTAAAATCCTTTGTTTTCATACTAATGGTTAAAGATTTGTTTAAAAGTGCTCCACACTATTTTAGATTATTTTTAGCAGCCATTTTTCACAGGCACTCTTCTATCTAAGCAAGAAATTACACTGTGAATGGCAAAGACAAAATGCCGAATGGTAGTGCACATGCTTTGCATGCCAAAGATCCCAGGCTCAAACCCTGGCATATCCATCTAGAGCTGGGGAAGACTTCTGTCCGAAAACCTGGAAAGATGCTGTTAGATAGACCAATGGTGTAATTTGGCATAAGGCAGCTTCCTATATTCCTAAAGATGGTGCACATGGAATGTCTTGAGTGAAGTAGCAGCAGTCGCTGGGTGTCTAACCAGCCCTCTGCCTGCTCCTTTCTCCCTGCTGTTCCTCCTACCACCCCCTTTTCTCCCATCCAGGATTCTCAGATATGTGTTTGTTTCTTCAGGTGGAAAAAAGGAGCTTGGGGAATTCTAGGAGAAACATTGGGCAGAGCAGTGTTAATGGAGGTCCCTCTCCTTTTAATTGCCATTTTTCTGCTACCAACATGGCTTTACAGTAAGTAATCAGCAACTAGAGTTCCCACATCTAAGTTTGATAGGTATACTGTTATGAGCTTGAGGTTGTTTAAGATGGTCCTACAGGATATTCTTGACCGACCACACCTTTGAATTCATTCAGAGAGGATTCCTGCACTGGAATTGGGTCTGAAATGGAGAAAGAGAGCTGACTTTGGGTTGTATTCAGTGTTGCTGTTCCACTAATGGAGGGAAGTGTTGGTATAAAGGATTTCCCCTTCCTTCCTTTCTGCAACTCCCTATGCCACCCTGGAGGGCCCAGCAGGCTATGCTGAGGGAGATGAGCAGGAGGGCATGGCTATTCCACCAGCCCTGTGGAAAGGCCTCACTCTAGAAGGCTTCTCCTCCCACAACTATCGCCATCAGCAGCCATTCCAAGATGTCGTATGGAGGGAGATGAGAGCTATTCCACTAGCCCTGCTGAAAGAATTAATTCCACCCCTCCCCGCAACACCCTTTCCTCCCCATTCCTTTTTCCTTGTGCTTTATTCATGTCTTCTTAGGTTGTAAATCTGTGGACAAGGACTTTCTTGTTTCGCTGATTATATGCAAGTTGCTCTGGGAGCTTTTCTGGCTGAGGAGTGGCATTAAAATGCTTTCAATCAATCAATCAATCAATCAATCAATCCACCAACCCTCTGGAGCAGATCTGGAGAAGAGGGTGGAGCAGGGACTACAAAGGGAGGAGGTGAATGGAAAGTTCTGTTGTACAACTGGACCTCTCTTTGCGCAACATTGGTTGTAGCTCCCTAAACTGCAATATTTTAACAGTACTTCCAAGTTGCTATCCTTGGCAGCATGAAACACACAGACACAGAGATGCCTGATGATTTTTTTTAATGATAATTTTTTAGTTCATCAATACATCTTTCATCTCAGTTTACCAATGTTTCTGCTACCTTCCTACAAAGATGCACATTCTTTCTGAGAAATTTATTTATTTATTTATTTATTTATCTATTACATTTATATACTGCCCCATAGCTGAAGCTCTCTGGGCAGTTTACAAAGAAATGCCTTTGCTTTTAGCCTTTATAGTGATGGTCCAAAATTTGGACAGCTTTAAAAGGGGACTGGACAAATTCATGGAGGATAAGGCTATCAATGGCTGCCAGCCACTATTGCTACATAGTACCTTCAATATCAAAGGTGGCATGTCTGTGTGCACCAGTTGCTGGGGAACAAGAGGAGAGGGGTCTATTGCACTTGTGGTCTACTTGTGGGTTTCCCACTGGTTTCTGGTTGGCCAATGTGTGAACAGAATATTAGATTAGATAAACCCCTGGTCTGAACCAGCATGCACTAATCTGTTACTTCTCAAATAATAAGCAAAATAATTTAAAATTCTTGCCTTCAGAATTTATCCTTCTGATTAGTGTTTTTTTTTTGGGGGGGGTGCCCCAAGTACATTTTTTGTAGCTAATGAACCAGTTAATGAACAGCCTGACAGAGCTATTTGATATATTTTATGCTGATATAAGGATGCATACTCCAGAGAACCTTTGTACAAATATATACACTAAAATAGTGTTAGTAAGCTGAAGGAACCACATGCAGTTCTTAGACAATAGCTATTATATCCAAGATTGTTTTGCCATGCTGTGGAATGTAGGAAGCAATTCATTCCTCACTTTTGGACAAAAGAGAACCAAGAATTAGTTTATTATGAAAATTAGACTTAAGATACAATACAACAACAAAGCAGAATTTAGAATTTTAATTATGTAATATTTTGGAGTGTTATTAAAAACTTCAGGAGTATAACAGTACATTCCCCTTTATGTCTACTCAGAAGTAAGTCCCATTAAGTCAGTAAGACTTACTCCTAGGTAAGAGAGCATAGGATTGTAAATTACTGTTTTGAAATGACTTCTGTATATGAAGAAGTGGACGGAAACTTCTGTATACGAAGAAGTAGATGGAAACATTCCGTTCAACTTGAGTTCTTTTATGGATAGGAAAAGGCAGTTCTTTTGATGACACAATCTTCAAGGCACTTGAAGACTCCAACTAACACCAGCTAGAGGCAGTTGTATTCTAATAAGGTATTGTTAAATATTTTAGGGTCTTGTGAATTTTTTTAATGTAAAAATGTATAACTCGATACTCTCAGGCCATGCTTTTCAAAATACTTTATTGCATTGTAGTGTGTTCTGCATTGCTTTGATGGCTTCCCCTAGGCTTAGACTGATGACTTTTCAGTTACTGAAAGTATTTTTATGCCAGACTGAGGAATGAATGAATAAAGCACTTGTAATTCTGCTGTCTCAGAGCCCTTCATAAATATTGCACAGCTGAATCATCACTGGCTTATAGTGACCTCTGGGATGTGATGCAAATGCAGTTTTTTGCCAGCCTTTGGATCTTATTTGGTGAACTGATGATGTCGTTCAATGCAGGAAAAAAACAGCTGCACTTGTGTCATTTATAGCCAATTGTTTGCTCACTAGTACACATATCTGCTGAAAAAGAATTTTGATAAGAAGTGCACTCCCCAGGTCAAAAGTGCTGCCATCTCCCAGAGCAGTAAAATAGTAAGGTTGGACCCTATGAAGGGTTTGGCTTGTCCTTTCTGAGTAAAAGACTGTAGTGCTCCTCCATTATTATAGTGGGTGTTTTGACCACCTCTTCCCTGAAAGTTGGCTATTGATAACATTGCCAGTTTCTGCTAGCTTCCTCTTTGGTTCTTCTAGGTCATAATGGTTTCCTACCTCTCAAGTGGAGACCTGGAGTCATCCTTTCCAGTGCTTCTCCCAGTGATTTCTGGGAGTGTCCCCTCACAACTATTTTGTTAATAGTTATTTCTTGCCACAACTTTTATAGTTACATCTGTTTAGTACTAGAATCCAGTGTTGGTTCATTAAAATGGCTATGAACATTTTGCTGCCTGAAGTAACGAACAGGATGGTGCCCCTCCAATTCCGTGTACAAAAGCTGACTAGACTGAAAGATGAATCTGTGTTTAACATTGTTGATGGGGCAGCATCTTCCACTGCACCTGCACACAGCAGGTAGGGTGAATGGCACACAAATCTTTTCTCCAACATCTTGCTGCCACCTCCCAGCATCTGCCACCTGAAGTAACTGCTTCACTCTGCCTAATGGTAGGGCCATCCCTGCCTACAAAGCACTTTTTGCTCCAATAAGTACTCTAGATTTTGATGCTTAAACACAAACTTAACGTCAAGTTGCTGTTCTAGAATGTTCTGGTCAACTGTGCATTATCTTTCCAGACTATGCAAAAGTCAATTTATTTGCTATCACTATAGAGTGGATAAAGGTTGAGTTTGTGTGGTAAAAGTACTGTTTGAATATGTCTAGCAAGCTAATGAGATAAAATTGGTTTGCAAACCATGGTTTGTGCTAATTGTGGTTGAGTGTTATATCTACACTGCTATCTAGTGCTGACATGAACCATAGTTTGCTGCCTCAAACCTGGATAAGACCCCAAATGTGGAGTAAAACCACAGTTACGTTAGGTTATCCAGAGGAAAATGTAAAGACTTTTCTGTTTCAGTTCTGCAAACTGGCTTGTGACAAGTTTCTCTCCTATTGAAAAATAATTAATGGCTTGGATTAAGGTTTCCGATGGAGCAGTAACAATTAAGACATGTTTCAGTCTTACTTTCTAACTGCTATGGAAACCCTTTGATTTTTATTTAGAACAGAAGAAGTAAGCAGAATTCTTAAAACCAAAGCTACTGCTTGCATTGTAGACAAGGACTGAATTGTATCATCTTGTGCCTGAAAGAGTTTCAGTCCAGCTCTCTGAAGCTGTTGTGTTTAAAACTGTTGTGAGTTGCCAAGTTCTGCTTTCACATGTTGCATTCTAAGCTCTTTCTGAGATCCTCAAATTTCATTTGAAGCCATTGAAGCTATTATTTATTATTTGTCACATTTGTCTTTCCAACAAATAAAGGAACACAATAAAACATAATGGAATACAATAAAATGCAAAAGTACAAAGATGATAAAGAAGAAACGTAATCCAGACAAGACATAGGTGCTTGTGCTTAGTCGAAAGGTAGATCAGGGAATATGGACCCAATATGTGCTGGCCAAGGTAACACTCACCCTGAAGATTCAGGCATGCAGTTTGGGTGTACTCTTGGACCAGGCGCTGAACTTGGATGCCCAGGTTTCGATGGTGATCAGGAGTGTGTTTGCATAGCTGAGGCTAATGCACCAACTCATTACTACAGATCTCTGGTTTGACCATGGTCATGCATGCCTTAGTTACATCCATTTGAACTATTATAACATCCTTTAGATGGGGCTGCTTTTGAAAACCGTTTAGAAACTTCAGCTGGTCCAGAAGGCTGTGGCCATGCTGCTGACTAGAGCTTGTTAAAGGGAGTTTGTGATTCCCTTCTTACAACAACTTCACTAGCCTCTTGTCTGTTTCCGGGAGGAATTCAAAGTGCTGGTTATGACGTGGACTTGGGACAAGGCTACCTGAAAGACTCCATATGAGTCTGCCTGAGTTTTAAGATAATCTGGGGCGGCCTTTCTCTTGATGCCAAAACCATCAGAGGTGCCTTAGTGGAGATACAAAAGTGCCATTTCCTGGTAGAAAAGCAGGGAAATAAATAAATAAATAAAATACAAACAAAGCAGGTAAAGGATCAGTTAAATCTATTAAAACAACGAGTTAAAAACTATTACAATGTAATTGCAAGTCATCATATGACCCAAATGCCTGTCTAAATAGAAATATATTTGCCTGCTGTAGGAAAGTCATCAGAGAAAGGGCTAACTGGGTTTCTCTTGGCAAGACGTTCCAAACCCTGGGAGAGGCCACCAAGAACTAGGGCCTCCCCAATGATCTTATTTATTTATTTATTTATTATATTTCTATATTTCCAATAGCCGGAGCTCTCTGGGCGGTTCACAAAAACCCAGGCAGGCACATATAGGAGAATACGGTTCCACTACTCATTTAGATCTATTTCTTCACTGTCTCATTACCACCGAGGTGTTCTGCACTAATGTTCTTGGGAACCAGCCAATGCACATTACTGCATAAGTACATTGGAACCTGTGCATTTTGTGCTTCCTGTACTTCTATTTTGTTATTATTATTATTATTATTATTATTTATTTATTTATTTATATAGCACCATCAATGTACATGTTGCTGTACAGAGTAAAACAGTAAATAGCAAGACCCTGCCGCATAGGCTTACAATCTATTTATTTTGTCTCTATTTAACTATGAACATTTAGGAGAAGGACCTTTTTTCTCTTGTTCTTAATATACACTCTTAGTTCCTAGACTATATATGTGTCAAATATAAATAAAAAGGAATAAAACCAGAGCCAGTTGAGAGAGGGGGGAAAGCAGAACAATTCCTAAGAGCAGTGGTTAACAGCAGATGTAAAATGTGTGATTTATAAATTTTTTTACCATGATTATGTACAAACTTACCCAACAAGCAAGAAATTCCAATTAAAAAACACGATGTTATGGTGCCATGGTTTCTATTTACCTCCTATGTGGAAGCCTTTTAAGCGTCTGATCATACTGAACTTCTCCATAGGCTGTTTTACTCTAATTGTACCACAAGGTTCTGTGATCTCCTAAGGACTGTAATCGAGGAGTTTTCTTTTCCCCTTAGTTAGTGATCTTGTTATATGACCTCTTCCTTTTTGTTGCCTGTGGTTTGGATCCTGAGTTTCCCTTCTGTGAAAAGAAGGGCTCCGTCTGTTCACAGAAGGAACAATGATCCAATAGAGGCTTCTGCTTGCAGAAGGTGTGCATGGTGATTTCCACCCACTTCCCCTTTGCCCTGCACTCCCAGCACCACTTCCCTTGCTGTTACTGAAGGAAAAAGGGAAATCAGCACTTCCCGCCAGCAAGAGTATCACATGAAATGGCCAAGAAGTTCATGTAAAATGTATAGAGAGCCAGTGTGGTGTAGTGGCTAGAATGTTGGCCTGGAAGTCAGGAGAACTGGGTTCTAATCCCCACTTGACCATGGAAGCTCACTGGGTGACTTTGGGCCAGTCACAGACTCTCAGCCCAACCTACCTCACAGGGTTGTTGTGAAGATAGAAATGGATTGGAGGAAGATTATGTATGCCACCTTGGGTTCCTTGCAGGAAAAAATAGTGATATAAATGTAATTATTATTATTATTATTATTATTATTATTATTAATAATAATAATAATAATAGAATAAAATATTTCTGGAATATTCTGTAATTGCCCATGTTAGGACATCCCACATGCAAGTATTCACATCATAAAACTGTGCTTCTGATTTGGACATCGGGTTCCCATTGTTCATGCTTGGTTATGCTGTGCGTGAGTTCAACGTTTAGAATATAAGAATTCTGCATATGGCAGCCATATGCCATGCCAAATAAGTGATGAAGTTCACCATAAGAAGCAGTAGTAACAGCATACAGATGTGCCTCACATTACAGGAATTCCCTTGCTTGGTGTTACTTGAATCAATCATCAGTACCCAACCAGTACATGAGAGTGGTACACAAGCTGTGTCTTGTTGATGGATGATAGTGCAGCATGATGGTGATGAGTGATGGACCAAGCCACCTGTTTAATCTGCAATCCAACATATGCCAGTAGAAGGGACACAGTTTTATTTTATATTTTGAGATGTGACTAGCAATATAACTTAAATTTAAACATGACTCATGTTGAAGAAGTGTCACAAATGAGCCCTTCTTGTTTCTTTATACCTGCCTTTTAATATTTTCCTTTTATATTACTTAGTTGGTCTTTCTAATTGTCATCTTTGTGCAGAGTCATCTGAAATTCATTATTGTAAACTACTCTGTATGTTAAAGGACTGTAAAAAAACCCAAAAAACTGTAACCCCTCCCCCGGAAACTTGTGAACTATGAAACAACAGGTATCAAAACAGCTGCAAAAATATGCAAGAAAACAACAACATTTAAAGTTGCTCAGCTTTCAATACTCATGTCCATAACCGCTTTACTTGTTTGTAAAGACATCTCCCACTGAATTGGAGACAAATTATATGGAGCTTAGTGGGAGTTATTTTGTGACTTGCACTATAGTTGGAGTTATTCTGTGAATTGCACTATACATCAGTTAGTATTTCTGAAAACTATAAAGCTTGATGTGGGAAATTACAGCAGCATCTGAATAGTTAATGCCTGAAACTGCATAGATGTAGAATTCTGAAAGTTCCACAACCCTGACACTTTTTCTGTACATGGATCATGATCCATGGATGATCCATGGATCATGGATCATATAGGTGTAATATAATTTTTTAAAAAGAGATTGAGATCACATCTCCTTTTCTTTTATAGTAGGTCGATGATATGTTTGACCATCATTTACTATGGCTAACACAAACTTGGAGCCAATCTGAACCTAGATTTTGCAGCCTAGGATACATCTGAAATTAAAAAATCTCTAAATTTTTTAAAAAAAGAAATAAAGAGGGTAATAATTTTACTCTGTTGTAGTTAAAAAATGGTGGCGTCTTAAAGACAAATATGTTATATCATAAGTCAACAAAAGCATATGCCATAATCAATTTGTTAATCTTCAACAAATTTGGGGCCTGTTCAGATGGCATGCTAAGCTATGGTTAACCCTTTTGCAGCAAATGGTTAGTGGGTGTGTTTAAACCATGATTATGTAGCCACCATGGTTAGGAGTGGTTCACATGACACGCTTAGCCATAATGTTTAGCTCAAAATGCTTAACCATCATGGCTTAGCGGGGCATCTGAACAGGGTCTTAGTCTTTTTTGTTTTCTCAAATTAAATGAGCACCATTTGGGGTGGGGGGTGGGAAAAGTGGGATATAAATATAATTAATGAATTAAATTAATTAAAATATATAAATATATTGAGATGTGGTAATACGTAGCAGTCCCTCTTAAACGTGGTGAAAACTGCTCATAGCAAAAATGCTTTTGTTTCAAGAACATTGACACACAGGCTCTCATATTTCCCCTCTTACTTATAATTTGCTAATAGTTACAGGACAGTAACATGGCATGCACTGCCATTTGTTTCGTAGAATTATGAAACAGAATGTTCATAGAGGTCTGTTGTTTTTCCCTTGTTTTACTCCACTGAGTATGAAGAGAGTTTTCCTATAGTGTTAATACATTCAATTCGGCCCTCCCTTCCTGCCCTACAGAATCTTGCTCTGCTTGTTCTGCTGGTGCCAGACAGCTAGGAGAGGTCACACTTAAATAGATTAACAAAGGACAGAGAGAGATAAGACCTTGTCTGAACTATTGGGATAGACTATACTTTCCATGATGTGCTTGCCAAGCAGATTGAGAAGCAGCGAAAGGGTGCTTAACAGGGGCATAGATCCCTTTTGATCTCTTTATTGCAATAATTCAACACTTGGATGCTAACATAAATTTGTTACAACTACAGGCCTACATGAGAGATGTGTCTCATTCGAACACAGTTTCTTTGTCATTCCCTTAAAATCTTCCTATCCGGTCCTTCCCTGTGTGTTCCCCATGGATAGAGGTGAGGGATGGTTAGGCCCTGGTTAGGCCTCATCTAGAGTATTGTGTCCAGTTCTGGGCTCCACAATTCAAGAAGGACGCAGACAAGCTGGAGCGTGTTCAGAAGAGAGCAACCAGGATGATCAGAGGTCTGGAAACAAAGCCCTATGAAGAGAGACTGAAAGAACTGGGCATGTTTAGCCTGGAGAAGAGAAGATTGAGGGGAGACATGATAGCACTCTTCAAATACTTAAAAGGTTGTCACACAGAGGAGGGCCAGGATCTCTTCTCGATCCTCCCAGAGTGCAGGACACGGAATAACGGGCTCAAGTTAAAGGAAGCCAGATTCCGGCTGGACATCAAGAAAAACTTCCTAACTGTTAGAGCAGTGCGACGGTGGAATCAGTTACCTAGGGAGGTTGTGGGCTCTCCCACACTAGAGGCCTTCAAGAGGCAGCTGGACAACCATCTGTCAGGGATGCTTTAGGGTGGATTCCTGCATTGAGCAGGGGGTTGGACTCGATGGCCTTGTAGGCCCCTTCCAACTCTGCTATTCTATGATTCTATGTGGCCACCAGGGAAAGGTTTGTCATAGGTGGCATCTCTTCTTTTGAAACAACCTTTCCAGACAGATCCGTGAGGTGCCTTCATTGGAGATCCTTAGGTTCAGACCTTTTCATCTTTTTAGTAAGAGTTTGCATTGATGATTTGCTAGTTCCTGGTTTAATTGTTTGAAGGATTACTAATGCTGCTTTTTGTGTTATTCATTTTATTATGCTTGCTTATTTTTAAACCACAGTCATAGAATCATAGAATAGCAGAATTGGAAGGGGCCTACAAGGCCATCGAGTCCAACCCCCTGCTCAATGCAGGAATCCGCCCTAAAGCATCCTTGACAGATGCTTGTCCAGCTGCCTCTTGAATGCCTCTAGTGTGGGAGAGCCCACAACCTCCCTAGGTAACTGATTCCATTGTCGTACTGCTCTAACAGTCAGGAAGTTTTTCGTGATGTCCAGCTGGAATCTGGCTTCCTTTAACTTGAGCCCATTATTCCGTGTCCTGCACTCTGGGAGGATCGAGAAGAGATCCTGGCCCTCCTCTGTGTGACAACTTTTTAAGTACTTGAAGAGTGCTATCATGTCTCCCCTCCATCTTCTCTTCTCCAGGCTAAACATGCCCAGTTCTTTCAGTCTCTCTTCATAGGGCTTTGTTTCCAGACCCCTGATCATCCTGGTTGCCCTCTGAACACGCTCCAGCTTGTCTGCTTCCTTCTTGAATTGTGGAGCCCAGAACTGGACGCAATACTCTAGATGAGGCCTAACCAGGGCTTAACCAGTCCTTTGGATACATTCGGTAGAATGGCAACTAATATCTTATTTTTTTAAAAATAAATAAATTAAAAAGCAGTTTGTCGTCTTGACAGTCTGTCAGTGATGATACTAATGTCTTTCAATCTATCAAGGAAGGAAAGATGGAGAGGAAAGACTAGAACTATCTAGGCCTGTCCTGATCCAGCAATTCATCCATAGTAGATTAGCTCAAATTACTTTGTGGAATTACATGTTCACTCTTTCTTACATTTTCATTGCCTTTTCAGGGGTTCCAGATCTATATGTTTAGAGGATACTTGTAGGAATTGTGTAGACGGAAGATATTTCTTTTTTTGTAGAAAGGAGCCCATACAGTAAATATATTTAATAATTAAATTCTCCAGACATAACAAGAACTCCATGTGCTTGGTGTTTTTAAGTGTGTGTGTCTCTGTGTGTGTGTGTGTGTGTTTTGAAATGCTACAGAATGTTTCCAATTTCATAAGAATATAAGAAGAGCCATTCTGGATCAGACCAAGAGTCCATCTAGTCCAGCATTTGTTCACACAGTGGCCCACCAGCTGCCAATGTGAAACCCAGAAGCAGGACTTGAGTGCAACAGCATCATCCCGCCCATGCTCCTGAGCAACTAGTATACACAAGAACACTACTTCTGATACCGGAGGTAGTATATAGCTATCAGGACTAGTAGCTAATTTCTCTCCTGCCAAAGAAGCTCTCATCTTTTTTTTGATGACCTTTTTGTGTGGATAGACCCATATGAGTAGGGTTGATCCTTACGATATCTTAAGGATACCTTATTATTCATACAGCTAGTTTCCATTTCTTACAAGAGGGCAGGAGACCTCTGCATATATGTATCTCCATGGCCTCTTCATATTAGGCAACTGTCTGTTATGAATCGGTTTGTTTTCCAAAGGTGGTTGTCCGTGACTAGGAGCCAGAGAGGTGCACGTTCACTCAATCTTTTTCAGAGCACAAACCTGTGAAACAGTACATGTGAACTACTGCTTAAGTTCTCCAAAATTAAAAAAAGAACAGTTTGGGGATTTGATGAAAAGACCTTAAAAAAAAGAAAGAAACAATTTAAAAGAAAAATGAGAGTGGTGAGGGTGCAGGAAGGCATATAAAAGGGCGAAGTTCTCTTTTGAAAACCTGTGGAGCTGAATCTTCAAACTGCTTTTGGAGTACAAGGGACTTTAAAGAGCAGTTTGGGGATTTTCCAAAAGGCTAAGCTTGAAGAGGATTCAGCTACGTGCATGTGTGTGTGTGCATGCCAGCTGCTGGATCATGGCTCTCATATTTATAAACTTTGATTCTCCCCCCATAATGACAAAGAAGAGTTAATAATTTTTCTTCAACTACTTAGTGAAATCAGTAGGAAAAACAGGATAGTGCAACCTGTTTTTCAGTTCTTTTTTTCCATTTGCTTGTTAATTATAGGCTTGATATGGACCTTACAGTTTAGATGGCATAGTAGAGTTCAACTATTTGTTTTTTTTGTTTTTTAAACAGGAACTGATAAACGAGTTGTGCTTTCTGTCAGGCCACACCCCCAGTGTTCCACTCGGAAAAAGATAGTAACAAACTTTAAGCCAAAAATGAAAACCTATTTTTTTGAGAAGACAGAGCTAAGTTAATGAGAGGATGGAATTTGCTAATGAATAGCAGCGCTGGATCTAGAAAGGCTGATGCTCAGTAACATGGGAATGAAACTTAGTTTTGGCTCATGCGAGACTCTTGATGGAGAACTGCAGCTGTGATGTGTGACATGTATTCCTTCAAGCGAGAATCCAGATAGCATGCTTCCCTTTGTAACAGCTGATCTAAAGGACTCTGCCTGGTAAGACCGTGCTGGGAAGAGAATGGAGTATGATGACTGCGGGCTAAAGGAATAAGAGAATTCCTTTGCCACTTTTCTATTAAATCAGATCCATTTTGAAACCCTAGACACCTCTGTATTTGCTTGTCCCGCTTGCTGCTGTCTTTCAGGGAGTCCAGGTAGTTGTGGGGTTTGCTTTGGCTCTTGCAATGGTTAGGTCAGTGTGCTAGATGAAAAACGTATCTGTCATCTCTGATAATCATCTTCTGCCAGCTGGTGCTCTATAGGAAATTCCTAATTGTTAATTTTGTTTGGGATATTTTCTTCTTCACTCTGCCACTCTGTCACTCACTGTAGGGCTGGCAAAAGTTGCCCTAAGGCCTTGTGACAACCAAGGAAACCCTAGAAGAGAATTAAGAAATCAACAAAAACAAAAGTGCATGTAGAGAATAGAGACACATTTCTGCTTTAAAAGTGTGCTGCTGCCTAGAGTCCATCTTGCATTAATCAGCCTTTCATTTTTTTCACTTTCTTGAAGACCCTGCATTTCTCATGTCAGCAGGGAGAGGGGATGAAGTGGCTGAGAAGGGAATTGTATTAAGTGGTGAATGTCTATACAAATGTTCTTTAAACTGTTGGCATGTGTGTTGATCCTTAAATATTGCTTCTGGTGTTCCCAGGTCATATTGGAATTGCTTCTTTTAGACCAGCTTTCCTGAACCTGGTGCCCTCCAAATGTTTTGGACTACAACTCCCAGCATTCCTCTCCAGTGACCATGCCAGCTAGGAATGATGGGAGTTGAAGTTCAAAACATTTGGTGGGCACCAGATTGGGAAAGACTGTTTTAGTCTGTTAAGGGAAATAGAGGATTTCCCCCCTCTTATTCCACCCCCTTTCCAGATAGCATTCACATGCCTTCAGGGTCATGCCACTTACCTGGCATGGGCCAACTGAATTCTTCATGCATCTGCAACTGTTCCCCAAAAGTTGTACTTTTGGAGAGGATCATAGTCTGAAAAGTATACAACTGCATAAAAATATTGTAATGAGTGACGAAAAGGGGGGATAGGCAAACTAATACAATAGAAAACAACGATATAGCAATGAACAAAGTAAGCAGTTGTATACTTTTTAGCATTTATTTTTGATTCTTATTCAACTGGTGCCCAATTTTGGTCTTTTGTATAATATACGCTTGCAGTTGCTTGAGATGAAAAATGATGCCTACAAGAGTGCAGAGAGTTTGCAAGAGTTTGTACACATGGGCCAGTGTTTTTCAAGCTTCCTACATAAAATCAATCTTTTCTGTTGACCTCTTTGCCATGGAACCCCTGCACATCAGTTGATAAAAGTCCAAGAACCAAATAAAACAAAATAATTTTCAGTGAAGATCTAAATACTTTAGCAGAGATGGATCTCCAGAGGGAGGGAATTCTACAATGTTGGCCCCACCACTAACAATTTCCTGGGATGGATACCCACGTATCCTGTATTGTGTAAGGATGAGGCCACTAAAGGAGCCTCAGATTCTGATCTTAACTGGCAGACAAATTCATATGGGAGCAAACTCACCCTGAGATTTGGCTCCAAGCCATTTAGGGCTTTAATGGTAAAAAAAAAACACACTTTAAATTGAGCTCAGATGTAAGAGCACAGTAATATACTCTGGTTGCTGAATTCCAGATTGCAGAACTATTATTCTGTTTCACAGATAAGAATAATTAAGGCTGCAACAATGCAACCACTGAGAGGTGGCATTTGGGCAAGGTTCCTTGGCTCCGTGGTAATTTTAGAAATGCCATAAGGAAACTTTGCATGCTAGATTTTGAAGGTTTACGTATAAAATGTTTTGAGTTTACAAGTTTTAATTGCTGAATCGGAAAAATGTATTTATTGCATCTACCAGGAAGCTGGGACTGTACCTAACAACTTGTACATTTGGAGAAGAACATAGGCTTGCAGTTGCTTGAGGTGCAAAATGCTGCCTACAAGAGTGCACCTGGTATAGAAGACAATTAAAATTTCCTTGGCCTGAATAGGCTGTGTCAAAGGTATAGAACCTCAGGGCCAGGGGCCAGATCCATCCCGCCTGGGGTTCCCCATCGGCCCACCCCCTTCCCCTAGCCTCTGATCTTTTGATGTTTTCCTCATTCTAAAAGATGTTAATGGCAGCAAGAGCTTTAAACTACACTATGCAGTTAATTTTGGTGGTTTTGGGCCTAACCTTTTGCTTTTGTCCCTCCTACCACCAAAATGCAGCCCTGCCGGGGATAGCTTCGGCACTGCCGTGGGGGATCTTGTAATTTTTAGCTAAGATTTAATTAGAAGTAGTTTGGAAGGCTTTGGGTCAAACAGGCCCAAAGCCTTCCAGACTACTAATTAAATCTTAGCTAAAAACTATAAGACCCCCCCACAGCAGTGCTGAAACTATCCTTGACAAGCCCTTGAAAGCTTCTCCAACATGGAAATTGGCCCTTGTACTAAAAGAGATTCTGCGCCCTGTAGGCTAGGTCTACTAGTCAAAATAACTGTTCTGCAAGAGGCTGTGTTAAGGATAACTACCCTTTCTATGAAGCAGAACTTTTCAAAAACAACATTTTTTTACACTTTTCTTAGTATCCATATGTCAAAACAGTTTCTGGATGCTTTTGCCTGCAAAAATCTAAAATGATGCCTCCCCTGCTTTGACATCTGGCTGAGTGCCTTCCATATGGCTCACTTAAGAATCTCCTGGTTTCTGTCAAAGACTGTAGAAATGGTGAGAATTACTGCTTTTTCACTGATGTGGGATATACATTATTTACTGCAGTATGTTGGTAGAGAACGTTAATTCAATTAGCCCAGTTGCATATTTTATCTGCACTTAATTTAATCTGTGGTTTAACTTTTGTGGTGCAAACCAGTTTAAGAGACCACCCTTGTTTTCACACAATAACACCCTTGTAAAGAGGATAACTAGTAGTGTATATGCAATATCAACAAGAAATTACCATTTCCAAAGTGGACACTGTCATTTGGTTGTATAATTCCAGTTACAAGTTAGAACTACTAACAAGTTAATCATTCATGCTGTCAAAGTTGGGGTTCTAAGATAATGTTTACTCTGTTTTAATCCACATGGTTTATACATACGGTTTAATCCAACCAACTAGCTGCAATTAAGTCTGCACCCAGTGACTTGTATTCATGCTTTCAGAAAGGGCAAAGCACACGTAGACTTTATTTATTTATTTTATTTTATTTAAGAAATTTCTTACCCACATGCCGTTAGAAAATAACCCCAAAGTGGCGAATAAGTAACTGAATGCAGTAAAATAATACAACATTGACAAAAAACATAATCAAATAGGGGAGAACGTAAGAGATAAATAACAGTTTATCCAAAGCAGCAAAAAGAGGAAAATTCAATAAAATTGGGTAAGCGAATAGGTCTTTTGCTGGCACAGAGAGCTTGTAAGACTTGGCGCTGCACATATATGACCTCTCTCGGGTCACTGCATATTGCACTCCAGGCAAAGTCAGCACTGTCAAGAGGGCCCCCCCCCCCACTCTATCTTAATATCTGGGCCAGTACATAAAGGAGAAGGTAGCACGTAGGGTTTTATATGTTAGCAAAAGCATCTTGAAAGTGGCTTGGTAGATTATTGGCAGCCAGTGCAACTCCTTCAGAACAGGTCTAATATGTTCCGAGTAGGCTGTCCCACTCAGCCTAGCCAAAGCCTTTTGCACTATCATATTTATAACAGTAATATTTATAACTGTGTACTCTGTGCTAAATAAACGGAATTGAAATTTTATGTCAAGTTAATCAAAAATTCTGCACCAAAAAAGTTTAAGTCTACAACCCATACAAATTATGGAGGCTTTTTTTAAGGATTGTAGGTCAACCAAAAGGTTAAAAAGAAATAAATAAATCACCCACTTGCGGGAGGGAATTTTACTCTTATTGCTCAGAAGACTCTTTACAGGGCAGAGAAGGAGAGGAAAGAGGAGGCTGAACGAAAGCCACTTCTCTGGCAGGCTGAGCAAAAAGCTTTAAAAGAAAAATCACACACCTTGGATCTAGCTCTTATTTCTCATGATGTCTTGCAGGTAGTGATCTGACAGGAGATGGAGGGGATGGGTGTAGAAGAGTTTCTCTCCAGAGCCAGCAATGGCAAAATATACCCTAGTACATAAAGTGTACCAATAGTAAAAAGCCTGCTGATGCAGAGGCCACCAGTGAGGGAGGAAACAGCAGCCAGGCACCTCTCCACTGTGCCTGGGTCCAGCTCCAGCTGAGAGCCCCCTCCCTCCTGCTACCAACTATCTCTGGAGAGGCCACCAGTGAGGGAGGAAGCAGCAGCCAGGCACCTCTCCACCGTGCCTGGGTCCAGCTCCAGCTGAGAGCCCCCTCCCTCCTGCTGTTAACTGTAACTGCTGAACTTTGCAACTAAGATTGTAGTGCCTGAATTAGCTTTCCTTTTCCCCCTCCTCCTCCTCCTCCCTCCCAATCCCCTTTCCTTTTGTGTCATGTCTTTTAGATTGTAAGCCTATGGGCAGGGACTGTCAAGAAATACTTTTGTAAGCCGCTGTGAAAGCCTTTTTTGGCTGAATGGCGGCATAAAAATCCTTAAATAAATAAAATAAATAAATAAAATAAACTAAGCCACAAGGGCGCCTGGGATATGTGCTCGGAGCAGGTGAGAGGACTAAGGAAGAAACAAGCCATGGCAATCCTAATGTCTGTTGGGAGTAACATGAGTTTAGCGAGCAAATAAACAGCCCAACGTGGCTTATTTTCAGCATGGCTTATCATGACATGCAAACTAGCCCAATACCACATTCTGCCCCTTTTTGTGCTTCCAGAGAAACATAGCATAAAGGCCCTGATTAGTCTTGGTTCTTTATTCATAGCTTTTTAAAAAAATGGTTTTCGCTGTTGTTTGATACAACTTTTATTCTAGAAACGATATCTTATTAGAATCTCTTATAGCAGAACTGTCAAGCATGAAGCCCGAAAGATCCCACAGCACCCCTATCACATTCCACACATGATTGAACCATGTTTGGCCTTAGGAGGTGCTTCTCTTAGTAGGGCAAAGTGGTAAACCTACCAGTGATTCTTGCTGGATGCTACAAACATCGGCCTCTCCCCGCATTCCATTTAAATTGCTTATTCAAGTGTCAAGGACTCTGGATCCTGTAGCGTGCAAGCTTTTGCAGCCAGGTGTGAATTAGGGTGATTGGAGAGGCTTAGGCAGCTGTTTTGGCCTACAAACGGTGAGTAGTGGCACATGGGAAAGGGGCTTAGTTGATGGGGAGGTGAGAACTATGGAAGGATGCTCTGGTCTGGGTGGGAGTTGACCAGTGTGTGTGTGTGGGGTGCAAGGATGGCACATTGAGCTCAAGAAATACCGAATATTGGCCCCAAGTATGGATTGTTTGGTGAAGGGATCTGGATTTGTCCGCTGAGCATTTGCTGCGTGTGGAGTTTGACCTGCATATCCATTTGAGTATAATGCTCCTGTCTTATGGTCAGTGCAGACAGATGTACAGTACTCTTAACTGCAGTTAAGAGCTTGGGAGGAGGCGGCAGTGTGATGTTTCCTCCTCTCTTGGGAGCAAAATCCTCCCATCTTAGAGTAATTAAGCACTTTGTTGGCATTAAGAGTTACCAGGATTTCAGGTCAGAGTCAGACCTAGTTAGATATTTCTGACTGTAGCTGGAATCCACATCTCTGTAATGTTATTGCTAAGGCTCCTATCCATTTTAAAAGTTCCGGATTATGCTCTATTTTTGTTGAGTACTAGAACTGTGCTGTAAAAATGTGTTTCTGCAAATGTAATTCTGCATCAATCCACCAGATGACACTTGATGACTAAGGTTGATATTGACATAAATTTCCACTGGCAATTAGAGTCCTCCTCCCCATACATTTTCCACATTACTTCTGCAATTCTAAACATGTGCACTACGAAATGCAGATGTTTTACATTTCTCCATGTCACTAATTTAAAAGAGAGGATCTGTTACATGTTTACTGCTGTTTAATAGGAACGCTCAGTGGTGCAAGCTGAACAATGTCGAGATTTCTTTGTTGTAATTGGCAGTGAATGAATTGCATCTGGGAGAGAGAACAAAAAGTTGTTAACATCACCTACCCAAGGCATATGAAGCAGGCAAATTTGCTTGCTCACTTCTCCTAAGGCGTTTCAGGCAAGGTTTAGTAGCCTTCCATGTGGCTCAGGTGAGAGGTGCTCCTTTGAACCATGTAAGAGCTAGTGAGATTTAAACATCATTGGGGATGGGTGTGTGTGTAAAGCAAAATGTACAATTATGATGGGTTGTTTCAAGGGTGGCATTCGGTTCATGGAAGGAGTGGAAGGCTATTTTAGTGAATTCCCTTCTCTCTGCCACCTCCCTGCCCCCAGTCTGCTCCAGACGGATGGGGGACCCTTCGGAATGCCACGGGAGGTAGTGCAGGATTGTAGGAGAAAGGCAGAATGAGCAGAAGGACAGCATTGGATTTAACCCAGTGTAATTTCACGTGTGACTTTGGCTGTGGAAAGAAAAGAGAAGAATCCATTTGAATGCAGTGACGTGATTTTGTCCACAGCCACCATGTAAGTGAACTGCTTTATTTTACTCATTCTCCCCCACCTCGCCCCATATCTAGCATTCCTCAGAGGTAAACGATTGCCATGGTTTGATTGCAGCATCAAAATGAATCTAGAATTCCGACTGTGTTTCAGTATCTGTAAATCAAATCGTTTCAACAAAATACGTTATCACCTTTTCTGAGGAAGCCAATAATTCTTCTCTTGGCCTTGATGATTATTACTCTCCATAACTTTTCTTTCTTTTCAATTGAACTGCTGTGCCTAATCATTATGATCAGTCTGCATGCTCTTTTCCTGTGAGAAAGTGGAAGTTTTATGCTCTGATGGATTTGATTTGCAGCACAGCGCTGTCGTCACAGCTCTGACAAAATGGGCATTATTAGAAAATATATGCTTATGGTTTACTTCCATATGTGCTTGGCTCTACCCTTAAAAACCCGACACACAGATAGACTTTATGTTTCTGCAGTGCATAATATGACACTCTTGCACTTCATTTTTTATGTGTGTAAAAAACCCTTCTGTTTCTGTTGCTGGTCCTTTTAATTTGTATTGCTTTTTTCTTTCAGAAACATACCAAACCTTACAAAATGGGGCAAGAAGGTTAGATAGGGGAGGGATAGGGTTGGGGAGGCTGGGGGGGGGGGGGGAAGGAAAGGGCTTGCCTGCCTGCTCTTTCACTAGTCACCAGTGGTTCCAATGAAGGCTTTTAAACACCCTTATTGCAATGAGGGGGGTGTCTGCCGGGGAGGGAAGGGCTAACCGTCCTCTTTCAAGCATCCTTCCCTTTTTACAAGGATGATTGTAGTGGGGGAGGGACAGTGTGAGGCACTCATATAGTGGGGGCCCATGCTGGCAGTAGGGCCCCCCCCCCCACACACTTTGGGATATGACTCCGCTCATTGTGTGTGTGTTTTAATCTGAAGCAGGTTATCTCAAAACAATTTGGCCCTTGGGACAAAAAAATCGTTGCTGTCCCCTGCACTGGTGGATGGAACATAGTATATTGGTATTGTCATGCTGGTCTCAGCCCTTTGTCTTCTGATAGTGGCCAGCCACATGGAATGGAGGCAGCATCTGTCCTCCCTTGTCTATCCCTGTAATTAGCAATTGTCTGAATATGGAAGGTGTTCTTGCTGCTACCATGACAGTATCCAGCTAGAAGACTGCATTGTCAGTGATAACCTGAATCTTCTTTTAAAGCTTTGGTCCTAGTCACCATTGCAATGTGCGGCGGCAATGCATTTGATGGACTATTATATGCACCCCAGAGAGGTTCGCTTGGCACCTACATTGTTTTCTTTCCGTCGCCAGCTGAAAACCTTTTTATTTTCTCAGTATTTTAACACCTAATTTAACTTAAATTTAAACTTTGCTGTTTTAATCTCATATTTTAACCTATGTTAATTTTTGCTGTGTGGTTTTATTCTGGTTGTGCTTTTTATATTGTATTTTGTGTTTGTGTTTTAAATTTGTTGGTTGTTTTTATGCTCTTCATGGTTTTAATTTTTGTGAACCGCCCAGAGAGCTTCGGCTATTGGGTGTTATAAAAATGTAATAAATAAAATAAATAAATAAATAAATTAAGAATTGCTCCTTGAGGCAAACTTCTGTATAATGGCATTTTAACGTTTAGCTATTGTATTGACTAGTGATATACATATGGAAGCATGGTGCCCTCTAGTGGTTCATTCCCCAAAGAGATCTTATCAACCAAAACATATACTGATCTGTATGATAGAGACAGTACCATAGTATCTGTCTGTATGCAGCACACTGTAAGTTTAGCTGGCGTCTATGATTTGGGGAGGGGAATTGCAGCCCTGCTCCAAGCTCTTTTCTTTAGGACCAGAAGTGCAGGTAGGGCTGGACTTCGGGGTTGAAGTCCAAGGCTCCTCCACCTTCCTGGACAAGATGTTTGAGCGGGTGGTTGGAGGACAACTTCAGGCACTCTTGAATGAAATGGATTATCTAGATCCATTTCAATCAGGCTTGGAATGGAAACTGCTTTGGGCGCCTATGGGATGACCTTTGCCGAGTGCAACCCTGTTGATTCTCCTGGACCTCTCAGCGATTTTCGATACCATTGACCAAGGTATCCTGGATTGGTTGTCTGGGCTGGGAGTTGAAGGCACTGTGCTGCAGTCGTTCCACTCTTACTTGGATGGCCAATTCCAGAGGGTGATGATGGGGGAATTATTGCTCTGTGCCATGGCAACTATTCCACAGAGTTCCACAGGGTCCTATTTTATCCCCTCTGCTGTTCAACATCTACGTGAAGCTGCTGGGTGTGGTTATCCTGAGGTGTGGGTTGATGTGTCAACCATATGTGGATAACACCCAGCTCTACCTCACTTTCTCATCAAATCAAGGTGAGGCAGTGCCTGGGCTTGGTAAAGAACTGGATAAGGGCTAACAAACTCGGACTCAATCCAGATAAGATGGAAGTATTGTTAGTGGATGATTCATCTGCCCAGCTAGGTGATGCTCAGCCTTTTCTGGAGGGTTCCCAAGTAAATGTATTTAGGTTCAAGGCAGCGGAAGCAAATTCCTTGTTATTATTATAGTCATGATTGTGCTAAGAAATAAGTGAGTTTAAAATGCAAAACTTCACATGCACAGTTATTTATTTATTTAGGGTTGGCAAACTAGTTTTTGTTTTGTTTAACAGAAATGTAGAAAAAGTTGTGAAGCATGGAATGGTGGTGGAGGGGGGGGGAGAATGTTAGTTGTGTGGGTCACAACTGAAGAAATACACATGGCCATCTAACCCACCCACCCCTATCCCACTCCAAGATAATGAAGTCCAGGGTCTAAAATTACTTAGCTGCAGAACTTTTTAGGGCTGTAGCGTCATTGCCAATGAATACACATTACAAAGTCCCCCATTCCCTTCAACAAGAGAGAGAAGCAAGGAAATAAGTTTGTCATAAATAGGCTTACAGAACTGATGATGTTGTTTTTAAGTGTCACTAAAACCCACAGAAAATTAGACTCAATGTTTCGGCATAGATAAAGGCATGTGACAAAGCTAAACAGAAGAAAATGGTTGTGTCATTTTCTTCTTATGGTGAAAAGGTTCTTTGCCATAAGAAGAATTTTCCTTGTCCCATTTTTCTGGCTCATCAAAGATTGATGAAAATTCTTTTTTTTCCCCTCCCCAAGCTTACATTGGCAGTATTCATAAATTACGTGGCAAATCAAACCTTTCAGTCTGATCTCTGGTGGATTTGCAGAAAACGTGCCTCTCATTTTTCTGCTTTCATGTTATAAACTCTAGCCATCCTGCTCTCTTGTAGTTCATTCAGCCAATACTAAGTGGATTTTTTAAAAGAGTATTTTAAATTTTAATGTACAATCCTTTCTTTGGCCATTGCGGTAAGCTTTTTTCCTTCTTTTTTTTTTACAGGTACTATTCATAGAGATTATAATGTGCCCAAGATGTTCCATATATATTATCTCAGTAATCCTTACTGTGTAAAGTATGCTAGTGGGTTTATAGCTAAGGAGAAAGTTGAACTGGGGTCTGGGGACTGGCCAGCTCTTGCTTTTTAGTCACTTTGCTACACCAACTGTCAATGTTTCCCTTCCTATATGGCATATATGAACCTAGAACTTCAGAGAGGATGATGATGATTTATTACATTTCTATACTACCCCATAGCCGAAGCTCTCTGAGTGCTTTACATAAGATTAAAACATTAAAAACAATACAAAATTTTAAACTATAAAAAATACAATATACACAAGAACATATAAGCTGTCAGCCAAATCTAAAAACATATCTGGGATCAGTTAAGCTCATCACATATTTCTAAATGCCTGAGAAAAGAGAAAAGTCTTGACCTAGCATCGAAAAAAAATAGCAACGTTGGCATCAGGCGGGCTTCATAAGGGAGATCATTCTGCAATTGGGGGGGGGCACCACAGAGAAGGCCCTCTCCCATGTTGCAGTCTTCTGAGCCTTCCTTGGAGTAGGCACCCGGAGGAGGACCTTAGTTGAGTATAGTATACAGGTAGGCTCATGGCGGGAAAGGCAGGTATTGTAGTCCCAAGCTGTGTAAGGCTTTATAGGTTAGAACCAGTACCTTGAATCGGGCTCAGAAACATACAGGCAGCCAGTGCAAGCAGGATCCCTACTAGATGCTTGTCCAAACATTTCTTGGAATGTTCCATAGCTTCCCTGGGCGCTCTCTTCCATTGCTGTACTGTTCTTAAATTCAGAAAGGTCAACTTTATTCTAAATCTAAATCTAGCTCTCTGTGTAACTCCCACATGTATTGGCTTGTGTGTTTAAATCATCTGCTATGTCCCACCTCTGGGTACCTCCACCTTGGTGAACCAAGTGACTATCAGAGAAAGGGCCTCTTCTGTGGTGGCACCTAGATTATGTGTAAAGTTTACTAGGTATTTTTTGTCAGACCATCTTGATTGTTATCTTTCGGGTATCGGCAAATGTTGTTTTAATTTTCCCTAGCTCTTAGCAATATTTAATCTCTTTTTTTATTTATAGTCTTATCGGTTTTATTGGATGCAATTCTTGCTTTGTTTTCTCTGTTTAATGTATCAGATTGTGTCTGGTGGGGACTCATATTTGGTGGAAAATTAGCAGTAGTTAAAGGCCTGTTGCCTGCTGCCAAAATGATAGGAATGTAGGCATTAGGAAAGCTTCCACAGGTGAGCGCTTCTGATAGTGGGGGTACATGAAAAAGAGCCTCAGATGTAGATCTCAGTGCATAGGCAAATTGATACCTGGTTCCTAAGCCATGTTGGCTTTAAAAGATAAGCACTCTGAATTGAGTCTTGAAGCGAACAAGGAGCCAATGAGGCTGTTCCAATATGGGTGTGATGTCCTCCCACCTCCTGCTTCCTGTTAGCAGCAGCAGCATGCTCTGAACTAATTGCAGCTTCCAGACCGTCTTCGAAAGCAGCCCCGTGTAGAGTGCATTGCATTAATCTAACCTGGAAGTTTACAGCATGGATAACTGAGGGTGAAGCTAATTTCCATAGTTCAAGGAAGCTCACATAAAAACAACAATATAATATCAATAACACCAATTTCTTTAAAGAGCAAAAACAGTGAAAAAGCCTGACCCAGGTCAGTGAAATGCCTTCTGGAATTAAGGTATACACCTCTTCTGGAAGGTGATGAAGGAAGGGTGATGTTTACCCTGTCCTGGACGGGGTTGCACTCCCCCTAAAGGATCGGGTCCGTAGTTTGGGGGTGCTCTTGGATCCAGAACTGTCACTTGAGGCACAGGTGAACTCAGTGGCAAAGAGCACCTTTTATCAGCTCAGGTTGATATACCAGCTGCGCCCTTATCTGGACAGAGATAGCTTAGCTACAGTTATCCATGCTCTGATAACCTCTCGTTTGGATTACTGCAATGCGTTATACGTGGGGCTGCCTTTGAAAACGGTCCGGAAACTTCAACTGGTGCAAAACAGGGCAGCATGCTTACTAACAGGGACTGGCCGACGAGACCACATTACGCCAGTCCTTTTCCAGCTTCATTGGCTGCCAGTCCAGGTCCGGGCCCGATTCAAAGTGCTGGTATTAACATTTAAAGCCCTAAACGGCTTGGGGCCAGGTTATCTGAAGGAACGCCTCCTCCCATATGTACCTGCCCGGACCCTAAGGTCATCTTCAGGGGTCCTTCTCCGTGAGCCCCTGCCAAAGGAAGTGAGGCAGGTGGCTACCAGGAGGAGGGCCTTCTCTGCTGTGGCACCCCGGCTGTGGAATGACCTCCCTAAGGAGGTTCGCTTGGCACCTACATTATATGCTTTTAGACACCAGGTGAAGACCTTTTTATTCTCCCAACATTTTAACAATCTATAAATTTCAAATAACATGGTTTTAAATTTGTAATTTTGCATTGCTGCTGTTTTTATCTGGTTGAGCTTTTATATTGTATTTTATATTATGGTTTTATACTGTTGTTTTATACTTTGAATGGTTTTAATTTTTGTGAACAGCCCAGAGAGCTCCGGCTATTGGGCGGTATAGAAATGTAATAAATAAATAAATAAATAAATAAATAAACCTGAATTTCCTTAGGGAATTTGTTCCAAAGCCTTGGGGATGTAAAGTTTTGTTCCTTGTGGTTGACATTTTGATTTCATGCAGCAAAGGCACTCAGAGCAAAGCTTGAGTTACAGAACACAGATAGCGTGAGGGCTCATTTCAGAAAAAGTGGCCACAAGCTGTGAAGGGCTTTGAAAGGAAGCACCAGCACCTTTACTGAAGCCCGGAAGCTGCCAGGCAGTGGCTGCAGAACTGATTGACTATGGTTTCACCTTTCTGTAATACTCGGAAAGAAGCAGCAGCATTTTTTTATCAGCCGTAGCTTCTGTTGGGCACAAGCCTGGTCAGGGGAAGAAGGGGACATTGATTGCTATAAGTAGTAGCAGAAGTCCTTTAAGGAATGGCACAGGTTTTTGAAGAAGAAGAAGAAGAAGAAGAACTGTCTAGCTCCTTCCTATCTTTCCTCTCTCATCTCACACTATTGCCCCGCTCGTGCTCTTCGCTCCTCTAATGCCATGTTTCTCACCTGCCCAAGGGTCTCTACTTCCCTTGCTCGGCTTCGTCCATTTTCTTCTGCTGCCCCTTACGCCTGGAATGCTCTTCCAGAACATTTGAGAACTACAAGTTCAACCGCAGCTTTTAAAGCTCAGCTAAAAACTTTTCTTTTTCCTAAAGCTTTTAAAACTTGATTTTGTTCTGAATTTTATACTGTTAGTTTTACTCTACTCTGTGCCTGTTTGGTGCATTCTCTTCCCCTCCTTATTGTTTTATTATGATTTTATTAGAATGTAAGCCTATGCGGCAGGGTCTTGCTATTTTATTGTTTTACTCTGTACAGCACCATGTACATTGATGGTGCTATATAAATAATAATAATAATAATAATAATAATAATAATAATAATAATAATAGAAACTTCATCTGAATCTAACTCTATGTATTCCTCAATGTTGAATTTCTTTGGTTCATATGTCCAAGACCTATTTCAAGTTCTAATACCAGCTTGATCCCCAAGATTTATATTTAGTAGAGGTAGGAAAGATGTACTTCAGGGGTAACGCCTATTGTAACAGAAGTTTGACCTCAATTTGGAACAATGCTGAGAAAACTCTTCTTAAACTCTGGCTTGTTACAGATGAATTTAGACTCCTGCTGTACAGGGATCTGTTACTGCTTCATTTTTGGTACTTCCCTGTGGATTGATTTTGATGTGATGGTGTGCAAAAGGCCTTTGCCGGCAGAGGAGTTCTACAAAACTGCCAACACATTAAAAAGATTCTTATGCTGAGAGGCTGACCATCCACTTATGCATGTAACATGCCAGTATGATATCTTGGGTCTGAGAACACTAGAAAACATAGTATACAGGACAAGAAATCAATGTGTTGCCATTTCATATGTGAAAGTAAGGACTTTTCTGTACTGCTGCGCATATCTAAATCGATCCAGGATTTGACTGAAGTCAGTTGTTTTGCTTAGCTGCTACCATTGCAGCATAGCTTGTTACCAAAGTGGAGGGAAGCAAGGCCTTTGATCTAACTTTCTTTTGGTTATTTTCTGTTTGTTTGTAATACAGTGAGTTGGATCCAGACTACATTAACTTGACTTGGTTCCCACTGAAATCAGTGGTACTGAATTCATGACTAACATTGCATTGATTTTAATTGGAACCAAATTCATCTAAATCTGGATCTATCCTTATGTCTATCTTGAGGTTGGAATGAATTTGGTGCACATGTCTGAGACCTAATTATATATTTCAAGTTCTAATACAACTTTATTCCCAAGTCTTATATTTAGTGAGGCTAGGAAGGGTGCAATGTTTGCATTCTCTTCCCCTCCTTATCGCTTTACTATGATTTTAATAGAATGTAAGCCTATGCGGCAGAGTCTTGCTATTTACTGTTTTACTCTGTACAGCACCATGTACATAGATGGTGCTATATAAATAAATAATAATAATATAATGTGATATCTCCCTTGATCATGAATCTTGGCCTGGAAAGATATATGCCACACACACACACACACACACACATTCTCACATAGTAAAAAAATTAAATATTCAATACAATATAAAAACAAATCACAAAAAGTAACAACAGAACAAAATTAAGGGTGCAATCCTATCAGGGCTTACAGCCATCCAGTGCAAAGTGGGAGGACTGGTGGAGGTGATCTTTGCCTCCCCTCCTACTCTGCAGTTTGGCTAGACAGGCTTTTTTGCCCATCTAGTTGGGGCACATCAGAGTGCAAGGGAAGAATGCTGGGGAGGCCCAAGGATATATCTTAAACCAGCCAACCCAAACCCTTCCTTTCCCATTGATATGCCCCTTTCCATCCTCTTGGAGATAGCTTTTACGACTTTGGAGAGGCAGCCATTGCGGTTCTCTCCATGCTAGCCATGAGAGGGAGGGGGCAGGGAGCTTGCATTTCTGGCTCCAAGTTCAGAGCATTGTCTCCAACCTCAGATCCAAGAATCCAAAATATCTTATGGTCTCCCAGTCTCTTTAGGGGCTATAGGATTGCTCCCTAAAAATACAAATTTTCACAGCAATTATTTTAAAATACAGCCCAGTTAAATGCAAAAATATAATACATAATGTACTACAGTGGCAAAACAAAAAGCACATCAGATTCATGGGAAAGCAACCTGGAAAAGGCAGGCTTTAAAAACTTTCCTAACCATCTATAGGGTTGAGGCCCATCACCCCTCAGTGAACAGAGTTCCAAAGCCTGAGGGGCACTACTGAAAATGTCCTAACTTTTGTGTCCACCAACTGAAATGATCTTATGGGCAGGGCTACAAGCACGGCCTCTAAGGCAAATCTTAATGCCTCAGCACATTCATATGGGTGCAAGAGGTCCTTCAGGTAACCTAGTCCCAAGCCAGTTAGGGCTTTATAGGTCAAGACCAGCACTTACGGCCTGGATGAGGACCGGTAACCAGTGTGAGTGATACAGAAATGGTATTGCATGTTCTGATTGCCCAACCCCCATCAGCAACTGGGCACCTGCATTGTCTACCAATTTAAGTTTTTAAACCATTATCAAAGACAGCCCTGCATAGAGCACTTTAACCTGGATATGACTAGAACATGGGCAACAGCTTGCTTATTAGCTGAAGCTGGTAAAAGGCACTCCTAGCCACCAATGCCATCTTACCTCAACAGGTAGTACAGGAGAAGCCCCAAGCTATGAAGTTGGTCCTTCCAATAGTATTCCTCCGTCCAGATCAACCAGCGTCCATAGTACCTCGGTCTTGACAAGATTAAGTTCTAGATTGTTTACCCACATTAATTCCAGATATACCAACATTATTTATTTATTTATTTATATAGCACCATCAATGTACATGGTGCCGACAAACACCTATTCAACAGTTCCACCACCTCCTGGGCCATGGGATAGAAGAGAAGTACCCCAGCACCACCTTTGGAAAACGAGTCTCCAGGAACGACTGGAACCACCACATAATTATTCTAGACTTTCTGTGGAGTTATACAGCTATTTCTATGATACATTGTGGCATTAGCCGGGAGCAACCCAGTTGATCTAACTGGAAATCCATCTCCATATTGAAAAGAATCTTACTTTTGGCAATAAAATAAAATAAAAATAAAAATGTAATAATGCTGAGCAAACATATTACAAGGGGTGTGTGTGTGTGTGTGTGTGTGTGTGTGTGTGTGTGTGTGTGAGTGAGAGAGAGAGAGAGAGAGAGAGAGAGAATATTTTGGTTGAATTGGTTCAGATGATCAGCCAGCCAGTGGGTACGTATGCTTTCTTGCTTGATAGCTCAACATAAGAGGCTGTGTTGGGATCTTTGATTCTCTCCTCCAGCCAGCCAGTTTTTCTGCATTGTGGGAGAAAGTCCTTTGTTCTTTATGCTCCTATAATGTATAATTGCTACATTAGGGCTGCACAGAAAAATAGGGAGAAGTTGCATTTGCACACGGCTGACTTTACTATGTACTGGAAAGTGTAAACAAATATTTAGAGCTTCACTTAGTGTTCACCTTGTCACCTGGTACATATACTCACTCCCCTACTCCATTTATGGGCAAGATCTGCACAGCATGAGTGTTCTGTGCAGTTCTAGAACATGTTTGGCTTAGAATGATTGTGTAGCTTTACAGTAAGATTTGAAAAACAAATTCAGATTATTTATTTCAGTCTTAGTCCAGCACATGTAAAAATAAAATACTAAAAGATTCTGTATACAAGGAACCAAATAATCATAAAACAGTATAATAAGAATATACAAATCCCAATATAAAAACTCTCAGTAAAATGCTAAAATAAAAGTTTATCATCGTTCTCCGGCAAGCGTTAGAAGTTGCACACAAACGGACCACTTTGGCTGTGACCTGGGGATTCTGATTGGATAAAAGATGCAATAAATAAAATACATCACATATACCAGGAATTTTCTGTAAAATTGGGGTGATCAAAGTGAATCGAAGATCATGATAAAACAAAATTAAATCACGATTTAAAACACAATTTTGTCTTGAGTGTTGATCTCTTATTTCATTATATCTAAATTCTGTAGAGAAGGTGCTTTTTAAGTGGTTTGGAGATGATGATTTCAGGAGAAAAATCGGAGTGACTCATCTCAGCATGTAATGCTGCCATTGTACTAGCCTGGATCAAGCATTGTTAGCATTCTAGCTGTACAAATGTAATAATCAGGAAAAGGAATGTCAAAAGAGAGCCTTTCTACTGTGGAAGGAAATCTCCATGGTCTTGAATTGGGGCCAGCTGCATTTACCCAGAAGTAAAACAATCATGCAGACCTAAATAGCTGTGCTAGATAGAGGAATGTCGCTTGTCCCTGGCTGCAAAGAGCAACCAAGGATGTGTTTTTTAAGTGGTAGAGAAAATGAATAAAAGTCTCAGCTATCTTGTCCTAAAAATTAAGGTAAGCCCCTCGCTCTCCATTCCAAAGATTAATACCAGATTGGGCGAGTTCACACGTCATGCTAAGCCACACTGAGAATAAGCCACTGTGGCTTGGTAGTTTGCTGAACAACCTACATTACTCAGGTGTGCAGTGGTCCCATGCTAACCCTTTCAAAGAAGCTGTGCACAAGCCATCATGCTGGGTTCGCACATCATGATAAGCCACTCTGAAAACAAGTCAGCAACAGCCCATGGGTTCTCAGAGTGGCTTATGCATGGTTAATAACCCACACTTACGCCATAGCGCTAGGTTTGGACAATACGACAAGCCATTCTGAAACAAACAAGGCTGGCAAACCACTGTAGGTTGCTATGTCATGCACACCAGGTCAACCCATGGGCTGTTTTGCAAGGGTTTTTAACCCACACATAAGCCACCCTCACCAAGTTTGTGTGACATGATAACCCACAGCGACTGCCTATTGCACCTTGAATATTCAAAAGGGTGGCCAGCACATACTGCAACCCACCGTAGCTTAAATAAGCCAGTGTGGGCAGCAGTGATCATGCGAACCAGGTCAATTTATTTCATAAGGCAACCCCTTCCAAACCATGTAGTGGCAGGGCAGGGCTGAAAGATAGAGGGAGTGTGGCATTGCCTCCCCCACCCCTCAGGATTCCATGTGTGGATATGTGGATGATCGTTCAAGCTTTCAGATGTTTCATTTAAAACAAACAAAATATCAAACCAATTTCAAAATTCCTCTGGGCATTTTTAGGTTGGTGGAAGGAGAAGAGGAGAGTAATCACTCATCATGACCCAGTCATGCCGGAATAATGCTACTGCAGCAGTACTAATCATGCTGCTGGGAGCTAATTTCATCTTTTCTCAGGCATGAGATACTTGAAAAGCCTACAAGATCAATTTGACCAAGGACCATGCAGGGCATTAAAATGTGTTCTGCATAGAGTGACATTTCCACAGCGCCATCTTCAACTCTCTGAAAAATTGTCATCTATTCATAGCCTGAATGTCTCCCAATGCCTTCTATAGTGTCACAGCTTTAAGTAGTAATGTTGCTGACTCCAGTACCCTTTTAGTGAACTAATCAATCTTCAGTTCGGTCCCATAGGATGTTATTGATATGACAAGCCTATATAAGTATTGTCAAAGGATATGGGGAAAGGTCCCCCCCACCCCCGCACACACACACACACACACACACACACACACACACACACACACACACACTTAGAATTTGTAGGGTTGTAGGACTCCAAGATGCATCTGTTCCACCTCGTTTGTTTTTAGATTTGCTTAGTATGAAAACCCTACTCTTTTACCTGGTCTTTGAAAGTGGTAATGTTCTTGAAAAGGTTGGTTTTGTTTTGTGTTTTGATATATACAGTAGAAAAGCTCTCCCCTGTGGGAGCAGTCCACATGGAAGTGTTATCATCTGAAAGATGGTTGCCAAATGCGTGGGCTCAAACACATGGACCATTACATGCCAGTGTCTCATTTCTCTGCAGATGCTGATTTGCAGACTCTGCATGGATTTGAGCTGATGCACATGGTAAGAAGAGATACTGAAAACATGGTATTTAGATACTTCCTCTTCAATCTGGAAGTACAGGCACATGGAAGAGCTGATTTTAGGAGTCTCTGGTTGCTCTATTTGTTGTGTGATTATTTATTTTGTAATCTAGCTTGAATCCATTTTGGAAAAAAGGTGGGATATAAGATGTTTAAATAAACAAATATTAAGATGGTCCAAGTTGGTAACTTCATTTTTTAAAAATAAAGATTCAAAGCTTTAAGTAGCGTAGTTGGGGCTTTCTTTGTATAGTGTAACACATCTGAGTGGCACCACATTGAGGAAGGTTGCACTATAACTTCCACCATTCCTGGCCATTGGAAATGCTGGCTGGTTATGATGGGATTTGTAGTCCAACATATCTGGAGGGCACAAGGTTGGGGAATGCTGCTATACTGCATTCCACTTCTTAGTTACACACAGCAGAGACATTCAGATGGGCTTTCTCAGAATTTCCTTCCTCTGGAGGTTTATAGATTATGCAGGTGATACCAAATGTTTTATATATGGGAAATATTTTAGTAATAAGGTATCGATGCATTTTTAAAGCTGTGTTTCCTGATATTATTATGGCATGGATGTTTTAACCCATTCAAAAGGGATGTTGACATGGTTGTTCAGTGGTTGAGTGTGGGTTGTCTTGAACTGTGGGTTATCGTATTGTCTGACCTCAGCCGGCGTGGCTTGTTAAAAATGCAGTGTGGCTTATTTTTCTCGAATAAACAACCGTTACAACCCATGGTTTGTTTTGTTGTGTTCAGACAACACGACAACTCACTCTATGTAAAACATGCTGTATTCAGACTACACACTAGCCCACAGTTCAACAAATAACCCATGGTTCAAAACAACCCACACTGAACCACTGAGTGTGGATTAGCATCTTGTGTGAAAAGCCTCAGAGGCTTATGATTCTGTATGTGTTATGTTTCTACCCTCCTCCCCCACAGGCATTTAATCAGTGCCTGAGAACTGAAGGAACCAGTGTTTTTTTAAAAGAAATGTTGGGGAGAGCTTGAATACATAGTTTTCAATCCAGCACAAATGGTTTCAGTTGGAAGCACTGATGATCCAGCTTGGGCTGATGCTGCTGACTATTCTGAGAACAAACACAATGCAGTATTACAAGCCAGCTGATGTGGGGAGGGTGTGTGATATGCCGTTTACCCCTAAAACACGGTCTTTTCCATTCACTGATTTTTCCTTTAGAAAAGATGACTTCAAGTATACATTTGCAACTACCGGTAACAGCCTTCCAACACTAAACACATTCTTACTTATGGCCCTCAATTTCAGTCAGATAATTATCAATTTCAGATAATTATATCTATCTATTTCTGTGGCAAGTTCATTCTCTCTGACACTACTATTTCAAAATGTGTTAACTGGCACAAAGACTCCTCTGTGGAAATGCAAATAAAGCACTTTTCAGGTGTCCCAGTTCTTGATGGCAAGAGATAGCTTCAGTTGGTTTAAAAACCTTCATCCCATGCTTCTGTGGCAAGTCCATATGTATTAAAAAGAAATAACACTAGTTCATCTTCATAGTGAAACAACTGGAATCTAAATCAAATGCAGGTCTGATCCTGGCAGTAATAGTAAAACATTCTCTGCCTCTTTCACAGCCCCCATTCAGCCTCCCTTCAAAGCTTGCCTCTGTTCAGAAGCAGCATTTGTCATCACGGGAGCCCCCTCCCCTTTCCACATTTATTTCCATGGTAACCCTTTTAAGGCATTCTGCAGCCTGAAAACTACTTTTGCTCTTTCATCATGCAAGCTGGCATTGTGAAGGGCTCAGTGTATTTGTACAGCTTCTGAATGAATATCAAAATAAGCAGCATTTTGGATGGAAAATTTGTTTTTTTTTAAATAAGAAACCCCAATGAAGGAACTAAAGCGGCAACCTTCATACGACCTACTTCCCAGCACACTGCTTACTAAGGAAAAGCAATCTTAATTAATTGATTAATTGATTAACTTTGTGGGTAGGTGTTATCAGAATGATCATTCCATGAAGTCAACAGAGCAATTCCCTGCAACCACTTCAAGGGAAAAATGGGCAGATGGCTGGCTAGGTTTTGCTGGTAAATTGCGGGTAAGCTCTCAAGCTGCGATCTATTGCAAATCTCATTTTTTTCTTGTAGATTGTTTTAATGTATATCCAGGAATTATTTAGAAAATGGTGTCTTCAGAGATGTCATGTTCTTTTGTGTTATGAGTTTGTCTTTTAAAGTAAAGAAAACAAAGGTACATTTACAGCTTTATTGACTGCTACCTCGGATTTTATGTGCACAAAACAATATTTGATCCTATACAACTTTTCCCTGATTTTCTTGCTTTAATGACTTGGGTTTACATTATTATTATTATTATTATTATTATTATTAAGATTGTATTAATATTGAGGGTTTTCTTGAAACACCTAATCGATTTAATCTTGTCTTTTTATTAAATGCAAAGATGGCAGAACATGAAATTCAGACAATTTTATAAATTGTGTTTTAATACCATATAACATATATTAGATTGTTTACAAGGTCATCTTATTACAACCTTTCCACATCACAAATTGATGTATCAGTAACTTTTCAGAAAATTCTGTACCTTTGTTTGTTTGAATGCATGATTCATTTGATTCTGTGAATGGTGTTTCATATTAATAGTGTAATAGTTTTATATATTAATAGTTTTTTGGTTTGTAAAACTGGGACAATGTGTGGTTGACTTGTGTAATGGCAGTAAAAACCTAGGGGGTTTGTTGGTGTGTTTTTTAATCTGAAGTACATAATGATTGGAGTATCACCATGACAACATGGTTCCCTTCTCACATTTTCTTACTATGTGCTGTAAACCTTGGTCTTCCACATGCCTTTTTATACAGATATACAATATATTGCTTCATAATAGTGGAGCAGTATTTTGTTCTTAACGTAATTCTTATACACTCATTATTGAATCTTTGATTCTTTCTTTCAGACAATCTACCCTCTTCATTTCTCCCCTTTATATAGTTTAATTGTTCTATTAAATGCACATTTATTGGCAAACGTAAAAACAATAGCAAATATGTGTATCTCTCTCTCTCTCTCTTTCACACACACACACACACACACACACAGAGCAATCTCTAATTTGTGTGTGTGTTGAGAATCAACAGGGTATCTTTATGTATGCAAATAAACATACATCAATTAAAATAACTTTATTAAGAAGGGTCTCTGCCAAATTGAATGGAGATGATGAAATGCTGTGTTTGGGTTGACTTCCTCGAAATTGCTCCTATTAGTTGCTGTCGTTTGCTTTCTGCATCCCTGTGCCCAAAGTATTGTATCAGATCCCTCTGGAGCTGAGAAAAATCTGCCAGAGTAATTTGCTTCAAATGCTGCTTCTACTATGTATCCTTGTAGTGTGACCTCTCCCTTTCTGTATCCCCTACTTTCATTCAGCATGGCTTCTTGAGATGGGATTACAACAACCTTAAAATGTGCTTATAATTATACATATATGAATATGGAAGAATTCAACAGCGTCTACTTGTTTCCTTTAAAAACCACAAATGGTTGATAAATAGAGATATTAAGCAGAATGTGGATATATCAATAGTAGCCTAGCAATTCTCAGGATTTCTGGGACTAGCACAAAGGTGTTTAGAATAAAGATATAGCAACAGCTGTACTAGTGAGCTGTTAGAAAGCATGAGGCTTGGTGGGATTATACCAGAATTGTTATAACATCATAGGTAAATGGCTTTCTTGACAATTTAAAATGGGGTCTCAGAAATGTTTCCAGATGTGAAAGCTTGGTGGTCATAAATGTCAAACATTATGCCAATGAATATTGTGTTTTCAATTTGACAGTAGAAGAATATATTGTTTCTATTTGTGCTGTATATTTACATCCCCCCTTTAAGTAGGTTTAGAATCCTGCCATTGTGCCATTCTTCAGGAGCAGTCCCACAGTTTCATTTAATGCCACTGGGGAGTCAAAGGATGCCACAAAAACCCAGAGTTGTGTTGGTACATGCTGCTTGATTTCTCTTGCTGCAAGTGGGAATGGTTAAACAGCTTAGGGACACTCCAATCCTGGTTTGTTTAGTGTTACGTGAGAATGGGAAACTCTGGATTCCAACTCTGGGCTGTCTCTCCCCTGACAAGACAGAGTTTCTGGTTCACATACCACACTAGACAACCCAGTGACAGAGGTTATTGGGTTATTAAACTGCTTGTGCTTGGAGCAGGAATTGTCATGCTTCCTATTGTCAGAATCTGCAGAAACACACTTGTAAAAGCAAACGTAAAAGGAAGATGATGCCAGGGATCTCCTAAAGGTTGAAGGTTCTTTAGCTGGCATTACCGTTGCATGCTTAAACCAGCTCAGTCCTAATCTCTGTATGTTGGACAGAACCATAAAGTAAAGTCCACATCCTCACCTTCCTATGCAAAAATATATTCCTACCAAAGTAGCAGAGCAGGGTTTTGCCCATAAACTTGACTCTTGTAATGGTTACATTACACATATGGTATCCTACAAACGTTTTTCTATGGTATAAATGCAGCACCTCAACAGGGAACGGCCTTCAATATTGAATGGTTGATTGGAGTCTCCTACAGTTTGTCTGGGATTACCTCTTCCCAATGGCATGGTTCCGAAGATTATTGGGGTTCCCTTCTGGAATTTGTTTTGTTGACTCTATTAAATTAATACATTGATTAATTGTTTTATGGATTGGATAGAAATGTTCAAGAGCAGCTTTCCTGAAGTAAGACCTGTTGCATTTGGATAGTTGGCCCCACATGACTTAAGGAGCAGTCCAGGGCTTCTGATATTTTGTTCTCTCGGGATAGTTTCTTATTTGTTTTTTAATTGTATTTTTAAACCGCCCAATAACCAAAGTTGTCTGGGTGGTATACAATAATTATAAACAGAATACAAACAATTTTTAAAAAAGCCCCAGAGCAGAATAAAATCAAGATAAAACCAGTAGCAAATGATTCCTTCACATAAACTCGACTTAAATCCAGGGCAGAATAAGGTGCTGAAAACACTCAAAACAGTTCTCTTCTGCCCTTTCACTTTTATTCGGTATCATTTTAATAACTGTGGTTATAAGCTGGTTGGGTTTTAATTCTTGGATGAGTCAAATTTCGATTTGTGAGGAAAAGGGTGATGCTTGCTAAGCTACGGCTTAGGTGGCTCACTTCCATCACAGCTTGCATAGACAGCGGTTCTTCGTGGCACTCCTGGAGAGGAGCCAGAGGCCTGGCTGTGGCACTGAATCACTCCTTCAACCCTTATAGTCTCATTAGTGCTTTGCTGCTGTTTGATCCCTTGTCTAAATGCATTGGGTATAAAACCATTTCATCGCCCAAGGGCTACATAGGTAGTGTACGCTACAGTGCCATGATCTCATAGTTCAGACTTCACTGTGGCACTCCTGCCAAAATATTTGGCCAACGCTAAGCTACTGCAATTGTGGGAGAAGCTGAAATACTAATAATTTCAAATAATTATCAGAGATACTTTGGCATAATTAAGGCAAAGCTTGAAGGTCTCAGCAACATGAAACGAAATCTTAAATGCCCACCCCACTGCTGAATGTCAGCCCATTTCTATGCAAGCGGTTTTTAGTAGTAGGACTACACTGTGCTAACACATGTCATCTGGTTGTATTGAATCCAGATGACATTCTTCAAGTTAGTATATTGATCGCAGGGACAGCAAAGAATCTTCTCCCAATGCTTCAGTTATAAATGGTATTTTTCCATACTTAAACAGCAAGGTGATGTTGGTAAGTGGACGCATTCCCCACCCCGCCTCCTAGCAAGCACTTTAGCTGCAAGTGGGAATGGAGTGGGAATTTTGATCCTCTTGAGTGCAGTAGTATGCAAGTAGAGGTGGAATTGAACTTATTCTAGGTCAACTAATCTGAAGGAATGTTGGGGAATTTGTTTCAAAAACAGCCTCTGTTAAGGATGCAGATTGATTTCATTCTGATTATTCTGGTGATAGTGATTTTAAATGGGTAAAATTCACATTTCAAGTAGGTTTATGTTCAAAGTCTTCTATTGCTGAACTGTCAGGTTGTATAAACTAATATGAAAAAAATGCAATAGGTGAGTCACAAGGAAATCAAGCTTCTTCATGTGTGTATTCCTCTCAAAAACAAGGGGTTATCAGTGCCCTCCCATGGATGTCTTTCAGTCAAGTTTGTTAAGCCTGATCGGCACCAAGTAGGATGTAGCAGTATGAAAGCTTTATATGGTATGTGTCAATGGGCCCCAGCAGTTGTAAGTGCACTTAAATACCACAATAAAGCAGTAGTGTGGCTCCTGCCTCTTATATACTGCTTTCATACTGCTTTCATAGTGCAGTATCCTGCTTTGTGTAGATCTGGCCTTAGTTGAGCTGTATGCAATTCTATGCCTTCCTCCCATCCCAAGTGTATTATTTTGGGTTTTTTAAAAAGTGTTTGCAGCTACTTTGCTCTCCTTTCTCCTGTTTCACCTGAATCATTTCTCTTTCTCTCCCTTTGTGATCCCAGCTAATGAAAGATCATATAGTGACCAAGGTGACATCACAGTTGTACATAGCCAATCATATTTGTCTACATGTCATCATTACTGAGGGCAAATGAAGCAGTATTGTCTCCAGTGCTGTAGTGGAAGGTGCAGGCACTCATCATATCAGTTTCCATTGCCATACCCTCAAGGAAAGTCAAACATACAAGCAGCTGTGTATCCAGTACATACAGGGGGTGTGGGGAACAGAACTGTAAACCATGAATTAAGAAGGAAATTAAAATTTAAAAATGGCAACCATATTTTTAAAAGTGGTCATTCACAATTGTTGCTGATTTGACAAGCATTCTGACACTAACTCCTAGTGTGATAAAAATCCATTATCCCAATTCAGGCTTTGATGATTCAAGCCTGTTAATGAATTCTAAGTCAGCAGTCTCCCACTTGAATCTCCCTCTGAAACTCCTTTGCTCCACAACAGCTACTTTAATATCAGTGGATTCACACCAACAAACCAGTTCTAGCAGTTTCTCTCTCCACCAGGAAAATATCCTTTGTAGAGCTAATGGGTTTTAATTGCCCGTTCAAAAATAAGCCACTGCAAAATACTTTGCATTTCAACAGGGTATTGTTCCTGGGAAAATTCATTCCCGCCCTCACCCTGCTGCTGCTGTGAGGATTGCAGCTAAGCTCAGAACAGGGAAGTCCGAGGGAGGTGGCAGATGATGTCAGTGTCCTGCTGGTCAAAAAGTGCTGGCACTGAGTCCGATACCACTGATTGTCTCTCAATCCAGAAGAGAGGAAATTCATTTCTGCACTACTTAGGCAACTGAGCAATACTTCATACCTTCCAGTGCCATGAGGTGCAATGAACCATCCTTGCAAGGCAGCACAGTGGGATTGGGAGTGCTGCCCAGTTGCCTCAGAAATGCAAGGGTGCCTTACTTCCCTCCTCCCCTCCCCAACACAATGGGTGGCAACACAGTTTTGCCTCTTTTCGCATTCCCAGTGGGTGAAATTGGGTGGGGAAGGGAAGGAGGAAGGCAACATATTCCTGCATTGCTGAGGCAAATGGGCAGTGATCCCGGTCATCCCATGCTGCCTGGCGAACACAGTTCATTGCCTCTCATGGTGCTGGAAGATATGGAATATCACTCAGTTGTGTCAGCTGAAAGGGGATAGTTTTTGTGATGGTGAGAGAAGGTTTCACAAAAAGGGGCTTCCTATCATTTAAGTAACATCACTTGCTCAGGCTTTGTAGGGTCTATCCAAGAAGACTTTTGAGTAAACAGGAACTCTTAGTGTGGACTGGAACTATTTTTAAAATTGTGACGTATTTAAGCTATGTTTAACTGTATCGCGTCGCAGTGAAGAGAAACTGTGGGTCTGCAGATCTGCCATTATTTGTTTGCCTCAGGAGGTTGGATTGGTGTTTCATTGTCGTTTGAGTCAAGTGAGGTTCAGTTGTTAGTTATATTGCGTTGCTTTGCTGCTGACTTAGTTTTGTTTTTGTTCCATTAGATTGTTTATAGCTGAGTTAGTTGTTTTGATTCATTTTATTGTTAAACATTTCGAAACCATTGGTGAAACCATTGCAGCATAATTTATTTTGATTTGCCAATAAATATACAAATGCACCTTTGATGGCAAGAGGCTGAGAGCCATGGGAACTGGAGAGCCCGCATAGACAGTTCTGAACCATAATCAGAAATGGCTGCAAATGGTCTTGGTGTGTTGACAATCTTGGGCATTCCATCACATGTACATTTACTAGTTTCTTTGCCACACCAGCACTATCATACTAGTGATGGAGGTAGCATATTCCTTTGATGAGGAATTAGAAAATAGCCACAAGTGTTTTATGCTGTGGTTTCAGCAGGGAGCATTCATCGCTTGGAGATGTTTTCACATGAGTGTAACAAAGAGCATAGTCCTATATAATTCTCTGTTGCTTTGGGAGTAATCAAGAAATTAAGAGACCAATATATAAGAGATTGCTAGGTACCTCTGGTATGTCTTCAATCATTTTCCACATGCCCCTTTGCCTGGAACAGGCTTGGTGATGACATAAGAGCTTTTTCAGATGTTTTAGCAGCACACCACATTTTCGGTGGTGGTGGTGGTAGCATCTTAGCAGTAGACTCCACCCAGCCACACACATTTCTTTGTTTGTCTGTGATGTGTCTACACACTATACATCTCTCCATGATGTCAGAAACCCTGCATATGCATGAATCCTTGCAAACTTGCAAGCGGAGGATTGTATGATGGTGTTTGAGTCTCCCTCCACCACCCTACATGCATTCATTGAACATGTGAAGTTCTACCGAAATGTCTTAAAAGGGTATTGGTCTTCAATTCAACTGGAAGAACAAAAATGAGTTACTCCACTAAAGTAACCATGGCTCAGTGGTAGAGTGCATGTTTTGCATATAGAATGTCCCAGGTTTAATCCATGACATCTCTAGATAGGGCTGGGAACACTGGAGAACCATTGCTGCTGTCAGTGCCAACAATACTGGGATAGATAGACCAATGTTCTGACTCAGAATAAGGCAGCTTCCTATGTTCCTATGACTTGGTTACAGTATGCTGTCAGCAAATGTATTTAGTAACGACTGATATTGCACTGATTAGCTGTGGGTTTAGAATGCTGTGAGACCATCTGAACTAGTGAGTGTGTTCCGACGATCATGTAGGGAGAAGAATGCAATGCAATGGGGGTTGGTGTGTTGTCTGAACCTAGTGTCCAGTGCAGCAAGGGTGACCCTACAACACCTACTACTAGGGCTGTAGGATGGGTATGAAGTTATCCCTGCTGTGCAGCATGCTGACTTCACACGACGTGCCAACCTGCACTGCATCACAGGGAATGATGCAAATGGTGACCGCATATGCGGCGTGGGCAGGGGAAGAAGCCACATGGCTTCCTCTCCCTATGCTATCCTCTGAACCCATTCAAGATGTCTTTCAGCAGTGGTAGACTGAAATGTCTGTTGTTCAGTCCTCTTTCAAGTGACTTGTGAAGATTCTCTTTTTGTAGGAGAGAAGATTTATCTTTTTCTTACTTACCTGAATACTGTAATTTTGTAACTGTGTTTCGTCTCCTTTCAGTTCAAGTCTGATGTGTTTTAAATTTGAAGATTAAAAAAGGCTAGTGGGATTTACTTCACCTCCTGCTTAAATCTTGTCATTCTCTGTGGTAAGCTCATTAAGTGAGAGCCTAGAGAGCCCATGAACCATCGCCTTGCCAAAGATGTCACACACTGCTGAGTGTTAGCTTGCTGTGTAATTTTGGACATTATTTAACTAGCTTTTCAAATATCAGAATCTCTGAACGTGCTTCAGTGGGGTGATAGGAACAGCACAACCATAGCTGATGGAGGCAGGGGGCAGGAAGCCTCACAGCACAGCCTAAACATGTGGCAAAAGTGTCACCCACAGAAAGCTCCTGTGTGCCACTGCTGACTCCAATAATTTAAGAGTAAAGCTGGGCTGGAAGGAAGCAATTTGGTTCAGCCCATACATGCATGCTTATAATATAGTAAATGTACTCCAGTCTTACCTAGCAAGTGTTGTTGTCTGAACTCTTTTGCAACATTAGCCCTTTTTCGGTATCATGGTCATTGAAGGAAAATCTGTAATGGGTAAATATAGTTATTTATTACATTTATATCCTGCATTTTTTCCTCCAAGGAACTCAAGGTGGCGTACATAATCTTCCTCCTCTCCATTTTGTCCTTACCATAACAACCCTGTGAGGTAGGTTGGGCTGAGAATCTGTGACTGGCCCAAAGTCACCCAGTGAGCTTCCACGGCCAAGTAGGGACTAGAACTCAGATCTCCTGACTCCCAGTCCAACACTTTAGCCACTACGCCACACTGTAGCCACTACACCACAATATATTAATTCATTTGTTTATCAACTAGACTTAGTTTAAGGCAAATGGAAATAATTTATTTCACTGGGCGCGATCAGCCAGTTCACATGATCAAAATAAGCCATGGTGGCTTATTTAAATTGGGATGTGATTTCCATAGTCATTGCCGACGTGCAGCTTGTTGTGTCATCCAAACCCAGGCTTGTTGGAGGGAGCTTAAATAAGCCACAGTGGGTTATTTTGATCGTGCAAATCAGAACCCATGACCTGTTTTAGGGTTGTGGGTGGCTTGTTAACTACTCCAAGCCCACCTTTGCTGTTTTCATATATAATGGCAAGTTATGGTATGCCCCCACTGCAGGTTGAATATTCAAAACAATGTCTGCCACCATGAGAAAAAAAAAAAAAAAAACACCCAAGGGAAATTCACCCATGATGGTTTCTCATTATGTGTGAATCTGCCCAGGGAATCCAGTAGAAGAACTGAGGCTGAGTTCTGGCGTAGAATTTTTGTTTCGATGATGATTTTTTAGTCCTTTCCAAATGTTAGTAATTTCCCCCCTCCCAAGCCCCAGGATTTGTACTTTGGGAGAGATTGGGATGGATCATGGGATCTCATGCTTCCCCCATTTGCAGTTTTGTCAGCTTCACTGCTTTATAAAAACAAAGGACATTCTGCCCATTTTTTTAAAGTTATCTATTTGAGCCCTTAAAAGGCTTTTTAAAAAATTGCTATTTCAAAAAGTGCTTCAAGTGAATTTAGAGGGTAGATGTGCTAAAATCCCTGTGAGTTGTAACTTACATATTTGTGGGGCAAAGGAGAAGTGGGTGACATTACACACAATATTGTTCTTTAATATTACTCTCCTAAGGGAAGATTTCCAAAAGAAATCTGGATGAGATGTTATCCTTAGAGGATAATGATGAGAAAATAATTTGTTTGGTATATTTGATAGCAACTAACACTTCATATACAAGGCTGCTGTTTTATCCTAGTAGTCAAAAGAGTTAGGTACACATACATTTGATATTTTATGTTGGGAATTATCTATAATAACCTGTAACACTACCTACTTTGTAAGTTGTACCATCACCCGAAGTTTGTATGAAATGATTTCCCCCCATGTTTATGAAGCCCAACAATTTAGCAAATAAAACTTGACTAGGCATTTTGAATGGGGAAGGCAGGGAATCTCTGCTGTTCAATGTTGTGAACTTGTTGTAAATCTCTTGGTTCCGTTCTTGTTGCAGTATATTGGAGGTGGGAGGATTTTTTATTCGCTCTGCCTACTGGAAAATTGCAGTCCAATAACAAGATGTGGAAACAGCAAGAAAGGCTGCTGCACTGGGGTTGATAAAGAGAGGGACCATTAAATTGCTTTCCCTCTCAAGATGGTTTCCTCTGGCAATCACAGTAAGATTCAATGAATTATAATTTTGAAAAAATAATGATGGGTGGCAGAAGACAAGTAACACAACTATTCCACCAAAGTACCTGCAGGCTGCATGTTGTATTATTATCTCTGTGGGATAATAATAATGCTAAGGGGAAAATGCAGTCGGCTTCTGAGCCATGGACTGATACTTGGCTTATAAAATTAGGCAATAACCAGTCTTGGATATGTCAAACTGCTATCACATTCACCAATTTATTTGCATGCCACTTTTCCATAGTAAAACATGCTCAACAGCATCAGAAGAGCTAATTATTTCCCAAGAAGAATGTGGTTTAAATCAGCCAAGACACTTGAAGCAACTGTTGAATCTGTATCTTATTTGCATTTGAGAATTCTTCAAGACAGGATGTTACAGTTAAAGATGGAACAGAATGCTAGGTTTGACATATTCATGGAACAAATCAGGCCCTTATTCCTAAATCAGTGCTTGTTGTAGATAAGAAACCAAGAAACCATGTTACTGCTTGCTCTTCTTGCTGCATTGCACATACTTTAAGCCCCGGAGTAAAAATGTGTTTATTGCTATATGCTGCCTTGGGATGGCTTCTGCCCAGAAAGAAGTATTTTAAATGAATGAATACATTTCAGTACCAATGACAAGGTTACTTACCATTCTGTGCCCCAGGACCCGGTTCCTCAAATGATGATGATAGCGTGACTGTATGTGGGATGGGGGTTGTAGGAGGGGACATTTCGTTCCTGTTAACAGGTGTAGTATAGGTCTCCCTGGAACAATCTGACTTATCAAGTTTGGCACAAAACCAGCTTCTGAGCATTTTTCTCAACAATTAGAGCAGTCTTGGAGATGTAATAGTTTCATTAATTCCCAGTAACATTAATTATACTATGTACATTTTCTGATTGCCATTAAGAAAGTACGTGATTTTGTGTACGTATATTATATATTCACATGCAGCTTTTATTGTTGCTTCCTTTCAGCCTAATTGCATCCCCAATGCTAGTAATTGTGGCTCAGTGCAAGGACAGTATCCTGTGCAAGCATCTGAAGCCATGTAGCTTTGCCCCACTTGCCCTTTAACTCCTACCCTCTCCAGTTTTATTATAGAGGTATTGCTTTGACTAAAGGATTGCTCACATTCCCTAAGGGTTATGACCATGCTTTAAGATCTTAAGGGGAACCCCTTCTCTCAGTCCCACCACCATCATGGTGCCTGGTGGAAACGCGGGAGAGGGCCTTCTTCAGTGGCTGTCCCAGTGCACATCCTTGATGAGTTTTCGAAGGCAGGCAAAAACTTTCTTGTTCCAGCAGGCCTTTGGTGAATAATCTGGACCTCTGTCTATGCTTGGACTTTTAAAATTGTCATGTATTTTAAAAGTTTAAAAGTTTTAATATTGGAATTTATTTAATATATTTTTAACTTTTTTATATTTCTATTTATAGCTTTTAACTGTATATGTTTTAATTTTGTAATACTGCCTTGAGGCCCAGCACTGGGCAAAAGGTGGAATAATAATAATAATAATAATAATAATAATAATAATAATAATAATAATATGAACAGTCCCATGGTCAAAATTGAATGGCTGTAACAGGCGCCGACTAGAGTTCTGTGTTTGTCCCTGTGCAGGAAAGGGCAGGCAAGTCTAACTTCCAATGTCAGAGAGTAGGGATTCACCTAGATTAATGTGATGGTACATAAACAAATACATATAGTTTTAACACAACATTAGGTGTACTTTATATAACCTTTTCTTTTAAATTGAAATGAGATTATGATGAATCTACATGTGTGCAGGACCCTCCTTTATACTTACCAGGTTAGTACCAATTGATCTGCACTGAAGTGACATATTTTGGAATAGCTCACCCCAGATTAATTTGTTTTGTCTGTTTAGGGTCTATGTTGCTCAGGCAACAATAGCCAGTTGTGATGAACCCTTAAGAAACCTGTCCATATCATGTGGAACTTTTATTGGTAACTAGATTCCATTGCGCCAGAGATGAAATGCTTTGTGCCCTTGGAACCATAACTTTATTATGTCACAACTTTTTTGTAATCAAATTATTAGAAAATGTGGATAGTAAGACATTTTTCTCCCTCGCTCAAAATACTAGAATCCATGGTCATCTGATTGGTGGGAGATTTAGGACAGATAAAAGGAATTACTCCTTCACACAGCACATAGTTGAACTATGGACTTCACTACCACATGATGTGGTGATGGCCACCAATTTGGATGGCTTTAAAAGGGAGTTGGATACATTCTTGGAGGAGAAGGCTATCAATGGCTACTAGCTCTGATGCTTGTGTGCTGTCTCCAGTGTCAGAGGCAGGAAGCCTATTTACACTAGTTGCTGGAGAACGTGGGTGGGAGGGTGCTGTTGCACCATGTCCTGCTTGTGGGTCCCTGGTCGACAACTGGTTGGCCGCTGTGTGAAAGAGTTCTGGATTAGATGTGCCCTTGGTCTGATCCAGCTTGGCTTTTCTTGTGTTGTTATGAATACCTTTTATTCTGGAGACTTTAGAGAAGTTATGGTTCCAGTTTTTTAAAATATTTTTTTGAACTCCTTGGTAACCCTTCTGAGTGCTAATGTTGTCTGCCCTCAGTTTATATTTCTAGATATGAAGAGAAAAGCACTGGTTCTTCTAGGCTGCCTCTGTTGCACATGACATTATTAATGGGCTTTTTCTCCCAACTACATTATCTTCCAGTCTCTTTTGTGTTATTGCTCCTTAGTTCACTCAGGGAGTAGAAAATCTATATCTTTTGCTTTTTCTATTAGCTATTTCTTTGGATTGCTGGAATATTGCCATGCTGATGGGTTTATCTCAAGAAGCATCCTTAGCTTTTACACAGCATTTGTGCCATTATGCAAGGCGTCATGATCTTAAAACATTGAAGGGTACCAAGAGTGTTCTCACTTTGTTTAGAGCAGTCACAAAGGAACAATGGTGCCTATCACAAATTCTCTATTTCCCCAGTCTGGCTTAATTTGAAAGCTGTATTGATTTTCTTTTAAAATATTAGTTCCCTGCTTGAGCACACCTTAGAAGATACAATTTTAAAATAACATGTGCTTCACTTTAGCATGAAATAACATTCATTTCTTTATTAAGAAAAGTTTTAAAGGGATTTAAAGTCTGGTAGATTTGTATCAGTCTTTGCTATGAAAACTGCACTTCATTTATTATTATTATTTTAAAAACTAAAAGCTCCGTTCTTGAGCAAGGTAGTACATATTGTATAACAAAACAGAAGAAAAAAAGAGGTCATTTTCAGGCTGGTAAAGTGAATGTTCAGAGTGGAAAATGCATTTTATTTCTGGAAACAACTGAAGGACTAGTAAGTATTGCTTTCTCTCTTTCAGTATTAAGGTGCAACTGTAGGCTATACTGGGATGTTTTATCTCCGTCCCCACCCTATAACACACAATCTTCGTTATAGCTGGGTGCTAACTATAAACTATCAGTGGTGCGAGCACCTTGAAAAATCCCTTTTCGTCTAATCTTTATTAAGATTATCAAGCCATGGTAGACAGTTTATTACATCGTATAAGTAAGCGATGCTAGAAACTGTTGATTGCTTTGTATAAAAGAAGGTCTTGCCAGAAAAACATGAACTTTTCTGTAACAATTCCTCCTTACCCTGTCCTTGCTAGGATCTCAGTCTGGGAAAAGTTTCCCCATACTTACTTTTGAGTAAGAAAAAAGTAGTGATTTAGTTGTGTGCTATGTATTAAAATTAACATGTAGTTCCTTCAAACAGCACATTTCCTACCCGCCCCCTTTTTGTGCCCAGGGCTGGTGTACAGCATGTGACTTGCTTGCAAAAGGTTCCAGTGCTCAATTCCCAGCATTTCAAAACAAGCTGGGGAAAGATTTGTGCCTGAAAACCTGGCACAAATCTTTCAACGTAGAAATGCTGAACTGGATTGGCCAGTGGTCTGACTAAAGCAGCTTCTTATGTTCCTTCCAATGTCTCACACCCTGACCTTTCTGTGGCATTGTAGCAGTTTTGCTGATGTCAAGATGAAAGGCTCCTGTCTCCTACAGCTTCCTCTTTCCTCTGTCCTTGAGCAACAAGGTTTCTCTGGGTTTCTGTATTCTCCTGCTTCCTGCGCCCTTCTTCACTTTCCCAAAGCCCTCTTCAGAAGAAAGAGTCATGTGTTCACTAGCTCCGCCCTTGATGCTGCGCAAGCCAGCATCATCTGCCCCCTGATATCCATTCATATAGCATGAACGTCTACAAGGACAAAGATTTTGCACAAAGGCAATGATTCAGTTTCAGATTGCATGGAAGCCTCCATGCTATATGTGCAAAGGCTTCTTCCCTCCACATGTTTGCACTGCAGGTATGGGCATCATGGGGGAGGGTAAGCCTGAATGTAAAATGTCGAGCTAGTATGCTACATACTTTCATTCAACATGTGGGCACTTCTTCTGAATAGGGCTGAATATTGCATCATTTATTTATTTATTTATTGCATTTTAATTTATTATTATTTATTTATTAATTACATTTCTATACCGCCCAATAGCCAGAGCTCTCTGGGTGGTTCACAAAAAATAAAAACATTCAAAGTATAAAACAACAGTATAAAACCATAATATAAAATACAATATAAAAGCTCAAATAGCCAAAGCTCCCTGGGTGGTGTCATTTGTGAAATGAAATGTAGTAGAAATGGTTACATCTTGTTACTTGGAAGGCATTTTCCCTAATCCCTCCTGTTTGGGAGTTACATAGTCAGGCCTGGCCTTAAGGGTGTGCAAGCTGGATGGTTGCCCGGGGTGCCAAGATAAGCTGAGGGAGACATCAAGCTGAGCTCAGTGGCTGGTTTCTGCATGTACTATTGGCCCCTGACCTGACCCTGCCACATTGCTCATCAGAATTCTTTGTATTTTGTTGAAAGTTTTCATAAAAAAGAAGAAATGGTATATTAGAGTATAAGATGACATTGACTCTCAAGATGCAATTCTGACATAAGGGGACCTCTCCGGCCATGATATAGTAAATATTTTACATAGTTGTGTACAAAACAGAAAAGATTCTAATTTGAGACTTTAATTGGCTGTAAAACGTATCCTTGCGAGGCTGGAAGGGGCCTCATTATAAGGGAGTCTAAAATCAACACAGTAAGGTTAAATCTTGCTTTATGTCTGGGCAGCAATAGAGATAAGTTTGGTCAGGCAAGCCGAGTAGCTCTGGTTGCAAAGTTTGCTGCAAGGTGAGAAGGAACAGAGAAGACTTTCAGGAGGAATTCTGCGGTAGAGCAGGTGGCCTGTTCTAGTCACAGGAAGGAACTCCAGGCCCACTGGTGAAAAAGTTCAAGGACGGAGAAAGGGAGTGAACAAACACCACCTAAGTTTTCCAGACAAGAGTAATTCTCCTGGAAAGTAATTTTCTGTGGCTGCTACCACAAGGAAAAGTGTAAGAGTGGTGTGAGGCCAGGCTTTAAGGGAAGAATCCTTCCTGAGTGAGGAGCGGAGATGGCCAGCAGTAGGGCACAACCAGAGACTGAGTCTCAGGAAGCAGAAAGAAATGCTCCCAGAATTTGGAGGAGCCTGTCCCTATTCCCTTATCCCCATGTAAGAAAAAATGAAGCTCATCTTTCATCTTGCTTGATCCCATGACAAGGAGGAGTTGCAGGCGAGAATGCTGTGATGCAGTCCATGCATGCAAGAATTTTCACATTCATCCTCCAGCTTTGTACGCATATGCATGGGTCCTTGTAGGATGCAGCAGCAGGGCCCCCAACATCACACCTGCAACAGGCCCATAAACTCTTGGGGGTTCCTACAAAGCTGTCCATGGAGAGTGGGCAGCACTAAAGGCACTCCTTGCCCAGAGTGCTGTTTATTCTAGGGCTGGTCCTGTACACAGTTGTGAGGAAAGACATATGCTGACACTCTATTATTCTATTTGTTCCGGACCTGAGCTCTAGCATTGAAAGAGAGGGGGGCACCAAGTTGGGCACGTGTGCATGAATATGATTGGCCCCCGGACCCCGTAGCAGCCCTGCATGTGGCCCCTGGGGTGAAAAGGTTGTGCACTCCTGCATTAGAGTAATAAAACAAACCCATTGAATGGAAATTGTTCCCTAAATGAAGATTTTCAGTGTTATATTTTAGTTATCTGGATTGATAAAAAGATTGAAGCTTTAATTAAAATTCCAACCAGGGCTCAGGAGTTGGCTTTAAGGTTTCCATAAACAGATTTACTCTTCTTTTATGCTTTCAGACATGTGATTTAACTATGAGCAGCCAAGTGAGCTGAATCTAAGAGCAACGTGAACTCCTTTTCATGGTTAATCTCTCAAAGAAAGGATATGGAAGCCTGAGAGAATATTGTCTAGGCTACATTGTGCTTGCAAATGAGCGATTGCTTGCTGTTGTGTTACATAGTTATATGTGTTAGATAAGGACAATGAGCTCTGAGTCTTAATCCTGGCAGTTGTTTCCCCATGGCTGAATATCATGTACTTAACAGCAGTGAATTCTGAACGCTGTAATTATGTTGAATGGGCTGATTATGTGGGATAGTCCCATGCTTCCACTGTTGGCACCCAGGATGGTGAGATGCTGGCTCACTCATATCCTGCATGGCTACCTATGCCATAAGATGGTCACGTTTAGATATTACTTGTATAATGTAGGTTCCAACCATGAGGAAGTGGTAATTAGGGTGCAGGGGTAACATCCTAATATATACGTATATGGAAGTGAAGTGTAAGCATAGAGGTGATATAAGATTGTGCTGTATAATGTTGTTTGTACGTATTGTAGACTGTTGGATTTTTCTTCAAGGCAATGTTGTATGGTTTGTTTTCACTTATGACGTCGGTAGTGGCCTTTGAAAAGGAAGTGGCTTTTTAATAATTAACCAGAAGTTCACTGAACTGTATTTTTCACATTATTTGAGCATGAGTCTTTAGCTGATGTGAATTGATGAGGTCCCTTTAAGACAAACAAGCTGTTAGCTTACACTATCTCAAAATATGCAGCTTTATTCTGAAATAAATATTGTGCTACCACCAATGCTGATAGCACATATATTTATAACGGTATTGATCTTTTTCATCTTCTTCTAGTACATTAAAAAGCAAACTTACTGGCTACATGGGTTCTGTTTTGATATCATTCCTAGATAATAACTTCTGATAGTATCTACTTGGTAGCTACAGAACAACGAAAGCAAATATTTAATGCCTGTAAGCAAATAATATAATATTTTGAAAGTTTCACGAGAAACTAATTAAGTCTAATATTGTAAAACCCATCCGGGTTTTCTTTTACAGTCTGTTCATGCACAAAGTCATCTACATATGAAAGTTTGAATATGTTCTGTACCACAACATGTAGGTGCTTAAATAATAAGCAATATTAGCTTCTTTATGCAGGATAATGTGCTGCTGGTCTCACTCTTGGCTTTGTGCAGTCGGGCTAACCCTATGGCTACTGTCAAACACGGGCATCTAAAGAATAGCTGCTGCACATATGCAACTGCTCACACATAGTCTATGCTCAACATGCAGACGGATGGGGCTAGCTCCACCATACACTGCTAGGGACGAGGGTATATAGTATGACATCAGACATCATGGAGTCCCTTCACACATGTAATATAATATGTAAAGGGGGTGACTGTCACTTTTAAATCTTTTTTTTTTGCAAGATGACATTCTTATTATATGTCAGTCTTTGTAAGCATGATTGCCTGGTTCAAACTGGTAATTTACTATTGACTTGAGTAAAAAAATTGGTACCTTGCGTCAATCAATGCTGTATCCTTCAATGCTATTATGGATGTTTTAAAAAAATTATACAGTTTTCCCCATAGTCATTCAATGTTAGAATAATTTAGAGAATATAATAAGCTGCTTGAAGAATTGATCATGAAGGATGTTAGGTTAGCATTCTCTAATAAAGCATCTTCTATGTAATGATGATGATCAGGAAGAATGTATTTAAGCTGATGACTTTAAAGCAGATGCATCACTCTTAATTTCAGCTCAGCAGCTGCCAAGACTCTTCTGCTTGCTCTTTAGCAAAAGGACAAAGTACTAACCCATTTCTTTATTCCAGGTTGCCCTCATTCGTCTTTTCAAATCAAATGTCACGTTGACTCAAGGACAGTGCTGGAAACATGTGGTGAGTTGCAGCGTGTTGATCCCATACGTGCTCTTCAAGCTGGAAGAAAGTCCAAAACCAAATCCCATCTGGCCAAAAAACATCTTCTGTCAAAACCCCAAGGTTTGTAGTTTAGCTCTTTCAATATTACCGTGACTTTAAAAACTTGGGTTGAAAGTTGAATGACTTCTTGGGATGGATGAATCCATCAAGTTCTATTCTGCTCATCTTCTAATTTTCCAATTTTAAGTTTATTTTGTCCCTTTTCCACATCCGTTTGCAATTTTTCCCTAAAAGTTCACATGAAAAATTGTACTTATCTTTGTGGGCCTCTTTACTAATTTATGCAATTTTGCAAGTATTTTCTCCTAATATAATGTGTATTGTGCACACATTTCCCTAATATTCAGATTTTGTGTTTACTTTCTATTATACATTTTTGTATGCACTTCTTGATTTGCGAACTGTCTTGCAAAGTTTGTGAAAGTCTGGATAATCATTGGCTTGCTCCATTCCATTTTGTGTGTTTGGCAGGAGCAAATCTAGTAAGTTCGTATTAAAATGAATTTCTCACCCATCTGTAATGGACCCACCATCACTCCATCAGACATGCTGAGAGTATGTATGAACTAAAGGACCTGCATGTGTGGGAAGGTGGGGATTGGATTTGTAGTTGTATAAAGGATTAATCAAATTAACTGGGTTGGCATTAAAGGAATACAGTGTTCTGGTTTTGTATCAATTTTTGTGTCTTTTTATAGAAGGTGATTTTGATTTACATTCTCTACAATGCACTATTTGCCACTGTTCTGTGTGAGATGCTAATTTACTACCATTCTGCTGCATTAAAATATGTAGGACCATAGGCATTTGCAGATGGTAGGCAATGCAGGACAGTCCTTCTCAACTAACATCTAAAAAAAAGAAGAAGAACAAGGTGAATTTTCCCAAAATAATGCACTAGCAATTCAAATCTTATTCATATATAGGAAATATAGAAGTAGATTTGATCCACAGCAATTTCTTCTGTATTAAAGGTTTAGGATAATGTCTTAGAGAATTTCTGTATATAGAAAAGATAATAATAGCTCAATGTAAAATTGGATCATTAATAATTACATAATATCCTTTTAATAAGGTACATCCTGGAGAGACCTCATTTCTTTCATCTCCAGGTCTGACATGTTCATTCTTGGAATACAAGTTGAGAGAAGTGTGTCTGTGCAGACAAAATAATGGAATGCAAAGAGGTTATTGATTATCTATAATAGGATGAGGAAGAGACTGATCCTGGATTGTTCGATTAATTTGTAGAGGTATGTGAAAGGGATAATTAAAGCTAAGAAAGACACTCAGATTTTACAGTTCAGATAACCCCCTACGGGCACCCTCAAAACCCAGTGCATTCATTGGTATAGTATATCCTAGTATCAGTCCAATAGAATAAAAACCCTTCCCCAGGAAAACAAGATCTAGGGAGAACATTTTGTTGGGATGTGAACATCTTCAATCTTTGTCACAGCTATTTTGATAAATGTTGTTAAATCAAGCAGGAGTTAGATACCAAGTAAATAACAGTTTTAATATGTTTATTAATACATATTTATGCAAGGAAACAATGTAAGGCTCTTCATGAATACATTATACTATGTATTTTGGGGGAATATTCTCCCATTTTACCTTCACTCAGAGTTATTTTCCTTTCTGTAATTGCACAGAAAGTACTCAGCTTCTGTAAATATAAATTTAGGAAATGTCTCAAGCTAGGCTTCTAGCAGCCAACCTCTGCCCTCTTGCCTCCTTTGCGAGCAAGGCTGCATTCTTACTCAAGGCATGCAGGTGGAACGGGATGCCTGGGGTGTGCTGTCTAGGCTGCAATAAACATCTTCCATCAAATACCTCCAGGATCAGACCAATTTGACTAAGTATTATAAAAACTGTACCTTGAGAGTTTGGTCTTCAGTCTGAACAGCTTGTCTTATTGGTGAGGACCCTGCTTGGCCAAGTACTTGCTCCCATTTCCTACACTGCCCCACATGTGACCTCTTATTTCCTACATTGCCCCACACTTTTGCCACACTGTCCCATATTACCCATGTTGGCCCTTTTGCTCTTTGGTTGCCAGTTTTGGACTTGATCTCTGATTACCCAGGATCACACTTTTTGCCTCTGGCCCTGTTGGACAATAAACACATCCTCAGGAACAAGAAATCTGACTCCTGATGCCCAAATAATGTCTGTAGGCTGATTTTCGTGAATGAATTCTTCAAAACAGAGAAGTCATTCCAATGTGTATCGTAAAGATGGTGGTTTGTCTGACAGACTGCAGTGTACAATGCTTTTCCTGGATATCTATTCTCCTGTCCTGACTTTGCTTCCTAATACTTTGTCTATTACAGTTGGTATACTCACAGTGAGGCAATCATAGCTTAGCACTTACAGTATCAGTGAGTGCTAAAACATACTATAAAGAACGTTTAAAATTGTAACATCTTTTGTTATCCCCTGCCCCCCTGGCTCAAGTGTCTTCATTTAATATGCGTTAGTTGAATAACAAGTCTGGCAACTTTATTATTATTATTATTATTATTATTATTATTATTAATTATTATTATTATTATTTATTTATTTATTTATATAGCACCATCAATGTACATGGTGCTGTACAGAGTAAAACAGTAAATAGCAAGACTCTGCCGCATAGGCTTACAATCTAATAAAATCCTAGTAAAACAATAAGGAGGGGAAGAGAATGCAAACAGGCACAGGGTAGGGTAAGCAGGCACAGGGTAGGGTAAAACTAACAGTATAAAGTCTGCACAACATCAAGTTTTAAAAGCTTTAGGAAAAAGAAAAGTTTTTAGTTGAGCTTTAAAAGCTGCGATTGAACTTGTAGTTCTCAAATGTTCTGGAAGAGCGTTCCAGGCGTAAGGGTTACTTCTTGCAAAATCTGTTTCCTATGCACTTAAAATTTATATTGTAAATACCTGTCTGTTTTTCTTACTTTACTTTGTAAAGGATAGATAGATAGATGATAGATAGATGCAGTATGTAAAAACAGTACATGATTTTTTATATATGGTACCCAACTTCTGCAATAGAGAGAGTTGAAAGAAGATTGAACATAGCCTTTTCCCCATCCAGCTATCTGAACTTGTGAATGTTGGCAGCAACTGCTGAAGGATGTGAATAACTGGAATTAATTATTCCTAAGGGCACAATCCTATGCATGTTTACACATAAAAAAGCCTATAACTCCCAGTATGCCCCAGCCACCCATTTTCTCTGGTGCATGCTTCAAGTTGTAGGGCTTTTTTCTGTCTAAATATTAGGGGTGTGCATGGACCCCCCTCTCCGCTTCTCTTCCAGATCCGCGATTTGCAGATCGGGCCGCTTCACTCCGCCCCCGCTCCGCCTATGTCCGCTCCGCTCCACTGCGGAGCTCCGGATCCGGATCGGAGCTCCGTTTCCCCCCCCCATAGGCTTGCATTAAGCTGAAAAAGTATACAACTTTTTTTCTGTTAAAGTTAGAAACCTCAAACTCACCACCATGACAGCTTATCCAGGGATACACATGCACGCCAAGACTCAAGGCAGTCCCATCATCCCCTGATTTTTTGGGAATTTATGAAAATCAGGCACCCCATTCACACCCCTTTCGATAGCTCCGTCAATGTGCACGTTAAAAACCTCAAACTCGCCACCATGATAGCTTATCCAGGGATACACATGCATGCCCAGACTCAAGGCAGTCCCATCATCCCCTGATTTTTGGGGAATTTATGAAAATCGGGCACCCCATTTGCAGACATGGACTGTTCTCTGACATTTGAACAGATAAAAAAAGGGAAGCGGGCACACTCACAGATGCCATCTAGACCCACAATCATGCCAAGGTACAAGGCAATCCCATCATCCCCTGATTTTTGGCGGGGCTTAAACCTGCAGACAGCTCAATGGGGCCATTTCAAAGGAAATCCCAACATGCCATGAATTGGGGAGTAGAGATCAACCTAAATGAATCTTCTTCCACACTTGAAAAATGGATTTGGAACTTCCAAAACTCTAAGTGAGCGCAGGAAGGACTTCTCCCCTGAGTCAAAGCCAGACACAAACCATCCCTGCGAGGCGGGCAGGGGAGGAGGGAGGGAAGGCAGGCAGGCAGCAGACATTTCTGGGGGCATAAGGAAGTGAGCCAAGGATAAGCCAGTAATGCATATAAAATGGAATAAATAAATAAATAAATAAATAAATAAACAAACAAAGGAGGGGTGGAATTAAAAGCAGCAGTGTTGCTGAATAAACAACAAGAAGAACTTTTAAAAAAAGGTTATATCTGTCTTTTACCAGTAATAAGGGGGTGGTGGTGGACGTGCCCAGATGGGGAATCATCGGCCAATTTAACTGGTCCTGTCTAAGAACCAGTCTTTTAAGAAGCAAAGCTCTCACTTCAACTCATGATAGGCGTTGCTCCACTGGGTTACTCTCTTTGGAGGGCTCTGATGGCCCTCCAAGTACAGGAGAGAGTGAGGGCATGTCCACATGGGATGCCCTAGGGGAGCTCATCCCCTTGCACCACATCTTTTCAGTTGTTCCCCAAAGTTAGGGTGGGTAGCAGTGCTGTGTTTCTATCTCTTATTATTGGCTTAGTATATGATTTCAGGTTGTGTTTGTGCATTTGGTGGGGCTACTGTTTTAAAAAACACTGGGAAAAGTCCGTTCAGACTAAGAAAGAGAAGTTCCCAGAATCCCAAGTTACCCGTTTTGCCTATCCCCTCCTCCAACTTTGGGATCATGTGATCATGACCGGGAGTTGACTCTGCCCCTCAGCAATCAAAAAGGTAATCTTTTTCCCGCCTTTACCCTACTTTTTTAAAAATTCTAGCGCGCGACCCGCACCATGCAGAGAGCTGAGAGTAGGCTCAAAATGACCCCCAGCTATGACTCTCTAAGCACAAGAAGTTTCAGAAAGATAGCTTCAAAAACAACACAGTTATCCCCTTTTCTTTTCCGCAATGCAATCCTATGGGCGAAATGTTTCAAAATGGTGATCGGATCAGTCCGCGGAAAGAGAAGCGCTCCGAAAATGGGCGCTTCTCTTCGCCTTGCTTCTAGGGGTCCCCGGTCCGCTTCTACTCCGCCTCTGGGCAAGGTGGAGCAGGCCAATTCACTTCTTCTACGCTTCTAATCGGAGCGGAGCACATCCCTACTAAATATGCATAGGATTGCACCCTAAGTCTTTTTTTTTTTTTTTAGAATATTGTTATAGGGGCCAGAAAAATTAAGTTGCTTTTGGCCGTATGAAACAGTGAGACTCCATGAACTTCTTGCTACGGGTTACTGCTTTCGATCTTGAAAGAAAAGACAGAACTATTTACCCGCAAGCAGTATGAGGAACTCACATGGTTATAATATTTTCCAAAAGACTATCACAGCAGGACTAAGTGGATAGGTGTTACATTGTTCTCCCCCCTCCCCCCCGCAAAGAGCAGATAGCAATACATGGTAGGTGTTTTGTTAAAGTAATGTGTTCAGTGCAGCAGCGAAAGAGGAAGGAAATTTATGCAGATTTTACCATAAAGAGGTGGGGGAGGGGAACAGAAGACAAAATGAGTTATTCTTAATTTGGTATCTGTATTTCCAGGAGAGTGAGCATAAGACAGGATAAAAAAAAAAATCTGTATTCTATATAGATTTTGTTAAGTGTTTTAGTCCAACAGAACTACTATCCAAAATGTTTGGCTCAATGCTGAAAGTTATGGTGTAGTTTTTTCAAAATGTAGCGTCTCTGTATGCCGTACATCCTGTTTAGCAACAAGGAAGTGGTCACATTCTGTCAGTCTTTGAAAGTGCTAACAAAATGCAAAAGGGAACGGCAGTAGTTCCTGATGTAAAATAAATTGTGTTTATATGTAAAGATAATCTGATGTTACATTGCTTGCACTGTAGTAAAGCAATGGTTGTTCCAACTTCGTGTTGGTGCAATTGGCTTTGTTGCTATTAAAGATGGAATAGTCCTTTGGTTTTGCTTTTGTGTTTTAGTACCTCCTAAGCCTGTTCATCTCCAGCCTTCTGGGCAGGAGAGGATTCCTCCAGCACCATCTAGGCCTTTGCCTGCAGATCCCAAGTCAACAAGAAGCTTACTGCCAGAAGAAGAAATAACACAGACCTCCGCAGATATCAACAGGCTCATTGAAAAATTTGAAAGTATTAGGTAAGTTTTGGTTTATCCTCATCATCTTTTCCTTAATTAATTTCTTAGCAAAAATACGTCTTTAACACTGAAAGTATAACAGCTCACCTAAAATGGTGTACAGGTCTATTATAATGCTGTCAGTTTTACTGTTAATTCCATTTTAAAGGTAGAAAGTTTGAACTTTGCCTGATAATAGATGATTATTTATTAGTGAATAGCTCAATCCAAACACATTTTTGAAAGTAGGGGGTTTGTTTATATACCACTGAAAATTTATGGGTTTTCAGATTTTAAATTCCATAATGTTTAATTGATGGAGGCATAATATTGGACTCCCAGACAGGAATCCAAAAGTCTCTACACATATAGTCCTGGAATAAGTGTACATGGACAACAATTGGTTTATTTAAGGTTTATGTTTTCTGTAGATAAAGTTTGATTTTAAAATTTGCATACTTGTCAGAGAACTGAGAATTTACAGGTCTGTGTTGTAGTATTAAAAATGACCAGGAAATATGCTGTTTTTATAATTGTGTTCCATTTGGATGTTACAATTTTGATGAGGATAAATATATGTCACTGGCCTTTAGCAGCCTTATAAATGATTTACTTACTATTCAGGGTTAATTCCATTGGATTCAGTAACTTCCTCAATATAGTTCCCTTAAATGTTTAATAAGACAAATTTGTGGCTTTCATTTGTTCCGTTTGTTTAAAAATGGAATTCTATTACTATTCAGTTATTTCTTTATTTGGTTATCTACTACATTATCAATACGGATAACAGCCATTCTGACTGATTATTTTTTCAGAAATTCTTAAAGTTTCAGTGCCCATTTGTTGTAATAATCCAATGAAAACTAGAAGCTTACAGAAATGGTCAAAGACATTTTGGGGCCAGAAAATTCAGATAGTATCCTTCATGGTAGTAAAATATATATATTAGAACTAAGACAATTTGATGCCTCTTTATTTGCACCTCAAACTCTGCCACCTGAGAGAGCCCACCTCAGCCAGGCCAAAGTTAGAGGTGATTCTGGGGGCTTATATCTCTGGGATTGTGAGCTGAAATGCCTTCGACATTAAACCAATGGTGCCTGCTTCAAAACAGATTGTTTCAAATGGTACTCCTGGAATCTGGCACATGATGCCAATAACCCTGAGTCTTTGTTTTCGTTTGCAGGTGGCCTGTCCATGTTGTTCAAAGAAACCAATTCAATTTAGCTTTTAAGATGGAACCTGGAACGGACTCTTCTAAAGAGTCTTGCCTGAGTGTCTGTGATGTGGTAGCTTCTAGTGCTGCTTCTACAAACGAAAGTAAAGAGCTAGATGAGAGTGAGCCCGGCATCTTGTGTAGCACTGAAATGTCTAATGCAGACGTAATGAAAATTAAGGAACTAAATATAGATGATACCACAAGCACTGAAGACTGTACTGACGCGCACGTCAGCAATGCATCTGTGGAAGAGCTGGGCTGTAAGGACTCCTCTGTGGATCTGAACGGTAATGGCAAAATTCCCAATAGGGATAGTGGAATTGACAGCCCTTCTTGTAGTGTGGCCGGAGAGACTTTTCTGAATGAAGATGGCGTGGAACAGAAAAGAACAACTGTGACTGGGCATCCAACAGAGATGGAAACTGACAGAAAGGGTGTCAGGCTTTCTGCTGGGGAGCAGAAGAGAGACTCTGCTCAGGACGAAGACAGTGACATAGATGAGGGAAGCAGTGAAGAGCAAGAAACTGCAGAGGCACCTAAGCTCGAATGTGTAGACATTGACAAGGTAAAATAGTTCACTTTATATGCTACATTTACACGAATGTGCTGTGCAGAAATTTACTTTCAAAGTAGCCAGTTGCATTATACAGAGTTAGACGATCTGTGCACGTAGCCCAGTAACTTAGTACTGCTTGGCAGCGGCCCTCCAAGGCATTCAGGCAAAAGTCTGTCTTCTATATGCAAAACATTGTTCTACCTTTGAGCTATAGCCTCCCTTGTCTTCAGGCTCTGGCCTGTAAATTTTTTAAAGCACGGTGTATGAATGGCTTTCGACAAGAGCAGTGTTTACATCTTTATTGGCGAAGCACCATGCAAGCGACTCAGGTTCTTAATTCTGTTTGCAAATTGCATGTTTTAGTCCGTATATGCACAGTAACAGGTTAAAATGTTTAGTAAGGATAAACATGACCTACTCAACAAAGTATTATTACCAGCCTGTTTTTATTTTTCTGTTTTTTTAAACTAATGCTTACATACTAAAAGTGTAGCTCTCACCTTGTGTGTATTGATAATAGTTATGTCTTCTGATGTTGGAGAGCTGGCCTCCCTAGTTGAAACATTCTTACTGTAATTAGTGTGATGTCCACCAAATAGTGGATATGTATATTGAAATGTGGCTACTTGTGGGCAGGTGATACAGTTGCTTGGTCAAGTGAGTTTGCACTGAGGTACCTTAGGCCTTAGCTAGACCTAAGGATTATCCCGGGATTGTCCTGGGGTCTTCCCTGCCTGCTCCCAGGATCCCCTGTGTGTCATTTACATGAACAGGGATGACTCCGGGATGATCCCGGGATAAACCTTGGGCCTAGCTAAGGGCTTTGTCTCAGCTTTCCTTCTCCTGATCCTTTAACTCTTGCATATCTGCCCTATCTCTACCCTTAACTGCTTCACACTATTCCCTGAAACTGTATTCTGCTGATGCTTATCCTTGTGGCCAGACCTGCCAGGTGACCAACAAATGTTGGCAAAGTGGCATTATTATTATTATTTATTTATTTATTTATTTATTTATATAGCACCATTAATGTACATGGTGCTGTGCCATTTTCAGCAGACAAAATTTGTCCACACCTGCTCTTTCCTGCTTTTTCGGCCCCCTTTGTCTCTTCCTATCTATTCCTGTGGGTGCTTTCATTTTTCCACAGTCTGCACTGTAATTTTCCTTGTTCTGCCCTTACCTTTAGTCCTAATCTATGGTGGCTGAGTGTCAGGCTTAACTTCCTTTTTTCAAATGGCTGCATCTTCCTCTTGTTTTCTGAAATTTCAACCTACCAAGCAGATTTAACAGGTCCACAACTCCTGTCTAGATATTCTGCGGAATTTTACTCAAACTTTCAGGATATTTAAAAGGGCACCTCAAAGAGAGAGGAGCTTTTAACACATGCACCCACCCACCAACACTTTGCAATATTCGCTGGTGTGGATCAATATCTAAGCCAGAGAAGGGGCTCTGGGTTCCCTTCAAGACCCCAAGTTGCTTTCTTCACTTTTCCTTTTACTGTGAAGTATATCAGAATGATGGAGAGGGAGGGGAAGAAAGGAATAAAAGTTCGTTCTTCACACTCTGTGCTGCTGCTACAGCTGCTGTTTCAATCCCCTGCTTATAGATAAACAAATGGAAGGGTGAAGGGGGCGTTTTGGAGACTGGTTGGAAAGGGTATGTGTCTTTATTTTCCAAAGGTCTCTTACTGGAAAATTATTTTTTTCTAGAAATAAATTGGTTTGTTTCCCGGTCAGTCTGAGGAGAGTCTGGGGGAATTTTCCCATCTTTAGTTCTGTAGCTTGTTGAGCTTTATTTATTTAGTTGGTTAGATAGTTAGTTGATTTATATCTCAGTTTTCTAACAAAAAATGACAACCAAGGCAGCTCTAGTGGGCTTGTTCCTGCACTCCAGTAACCATGTTGTCCATCGCTTGCTGTCCTGTCATTTCCACAGTTCTCAGTGAGCTTTGGTTCTGGAGTCTTGACAGCATGTTCCAAGTAATTCAGGCCTCACACCTGAGTTCATTGAGCTCCACCCCTTTCTATTTGTATCTTGAATATTTTTTGCCTTCTTGTAGCAGTAGTTAACTTCTTACACTGGGATCAATGTTTCATGTGGTAACTTTAATGGTCAGGCTCTTTGTAGGCTTCAGCCGCATGGCAAAGTGATGACATTCAGCTCACCCTATTGTTGGAGTCAAAACCTAGAGTCACATTTTTAAGCAACCACCATATGATATGTGATCTTCTTTCCTGCAACACGACATCACTTGCATAATTGTTATCTGACTTTTTTCAACAAATGTGTTTTGTCTTCTTTAGTCAAAACAACAAAGACACCACTAGACTCTTTGTTGTTTTCATCCAGCAAGATGCCACTCAAAGACAACAGTATACACACTTAGATAAGACAATCAGTTCACATATGTTACATAATAACAGACCATAAATCCGGATTTAAAGGTCTCCAGTGTACTTCCTAGCATCGAGCTGCCTGGTTCCAGACTCACAGTAAGACAGTGGCAGCTATATGGGTTGTATTGCTCTTGAAAATCCAAGCATCAGAACAGATGAGGCAAAGGCATCAGAACAGTTGGGTTGAAGCCATCCCTTGATCCCCTGGACTTCAATAAATATAGGCCAGTGAGTAATTTACCATTTTTGGGCAAGGTATTCGTGAGGGTGGTAGCCATTCAACTCCTTTATCTGAATCCATTTCAAACTGACTTCAGAGTAGGATATGGAGTTGAGACTGCCCTGGTTGTCCTGGTGGATGATCTTTGCCTGGAAATCAATAGGGGGAATGCATCCCTATTGGGTCTTTTGGACCTTTCAGCAGTGTTTAATCACATCAATCATGGTATCCTTCTGGACCATCTGAGGGAAGTGGGGGTTGGGGATACTGCTTTGTAGTGGTTCTGCTCCTTCCTCTCGGGACAGTTCCAAATAGTGTCACTTGGGGATAGTTGTTCCTTGAAAAAGGAGCTTTTATGTGGAGTTCCTCATGGCTCCATCCTATCCTTGATGCTATTTAATATCTACATGAAACCTCTGAGAGAGATCATCAGGAGATTTGGGCCAGGTGTTATCAATACACTGATGACACCCAAATCTATTTCTCCATAACATCTTCATTGATGTAAGGTATGACTCCTCTGAATGACTGCCTGAAATGGGTAATGGGCTGGATGAGACAGAATAAACTGAATCCAGGCAAGATAGAAGTGCTCTTTGTGAAGAGTCCTCATTCAGGCATTGAGGTATATCAACCAGTTCTGGATGGGGTGGCACTCCCCCAGAAGGACCAAGTTCGTATTTGGGGTGGTTCTTGACCTGACCCTGCTCATAGTACCCCTGGTGGAGGCGATGGTGAGAAGCAGTTGTTACCAGCTTTGGCTGCTACACCAACTATACCCATTCCTGGCACATATGGACCTGGTAACGGCAGTGCATGCACTGATAACCTCTAGGCTTGATTTCTGTAATGCACTGTATTTGGGGTTGCCTGCATTCTTAGTTTGAAAACATCAACTGGTACAAAATATGGCAGCCAGGATGGTCTCTGGGACATCCTGTGGAGACCATATAACACTGGTTTTAGAATCTTTACACTGGCTGCCAATTTGTATACCGTAAATAAAATGCTGGTAAAAATATAAAGTGCTGGCTCTTAACTTAAAGCCCTACATGGTCTAGGTCCAAGGAAGATTGGTTCTGTGAACTGTCTTCCATTCGTGCAACAACTGGATACAATCAATGATCTTCATTGTGATGATGTCAGTGGGATAAATGTTACATTACTGATTGGAGTAATAATAATATGGCTAAAAGCAAGCTTAATTTAAATTTCAAAAATTAAACTTCAAGGCTCTTGCATCCCAATCTCGCATCTTAAGCTTTTGTATTTTTTGTGAATTGTTCTGAACAGCCCAGAGAGCCTCAGCTACTGGGCAGTATTGAAATGAAATAAATAAATCATCATCATCTGGGGTGACTCTGCTAATTTGAATGTGTGGATTCAATACATTTCTGAATCCGCCATCTAACATATTACAAATTTTGGCCAGAACCCTTCAGAAGCTAATATCTCACTGCTCATTGTTAGTGTCTGCATTTCTGAATATGCATGTATCAAATAACATGAGAATAGCTCCAGTTATTTTGCATTGTGTGAAGTGTCCTAAAATTATCTATACAAAGAACCTGGTAAGGACAAAATATCGTCTACTGATAGTTTCTATTTTTCTTTTTTAAAAATGCATTTGGCTTTAAGGAAAGTCTAGATGCAGGCCTTTTTTTTTAAAAAAAATTTTTTTTATGTGAGTGAATAATTTAGTACATCTGATCCCTGCAAATTCTGTACTCCTGTGCATAGACTCCAATCTCTGGTCTTGTCCATATGGCTGAAGTGTTAAAATGCAAGATGAACATGTAATTCCCAATTTATCAATATGGAAAGGGTCAATAATGATAGGCAATTATTGGATAATGAGTGTGGGGAAACATCTGTGTAGATGTGCATGATAGCCCGCCTTACTCTGGGGGCTCCATACTGGTAACATCTCTTACCTAAAAAGGAAGGTATACCCCTATCCTTAAAGAGCTCACAGTCAAAGTCATTAATATAACTCGATTTGGAGAATAAGGGAAGACCGGATTGTCATATAAAGAGTGAAGGAGGAAGTACCTGAGAGAGAGAGAGAGAGAGAGAGAGAGTAACCCTCCCACCATTCCATTTTATTATAATGACTTTGAATATATTTCCTAAAACATCTCCAAAATCCAGTCTTTGCAGCAATAGAATCTTTATGGTACTAATGCTTTCATTAGCATTGGGTCTGTAAGGAGCTTCTTTATTTGGAGTCAAATCGTTGGTTTATTTAACCCAGGGTTAGACAACATTTTTTAGCTGAGTGCACATTTGAGAAACTGTCCCGAACACCACCTTAAAATTGCTGGCACAGGAGGTGTGGCAAAGGAAAACTAACATGTCTAAAAGCATTTAACAAAGCTAAGTTTGTTTTTTAATGGACCCCAGAACTGTTGTTTAAATGGATACTGTTGTTTTTATGTTTTTGATGGTTTTAAATTTTGTATATTTTTAATGTTTACTATTTTTAACTTTTGTAAATTGCCCAGAGAGCTTTGGCTATATAAAGTATATAAATGTAATAAATAAATAAGACTGAGTACCAAGCAGAGGTGGGGTTTCAGCCCCAACACACTAAGCAGGTCCTTTGAACCCACACTTTTCAGCACCATCAGAATCCTATTTCAAATCAGTCCCAACTACCAGTAAGAAAATGTGTTACTATTTTTTTTTTTAAGAAGTGAAAGGGGTTAGTTCAAGAAAGTTGTCTGGAGGTGCATTGGTGCTCATGGGAACCACATAGCCTACCCCTGATCTAATGCTATCTAGTCTCACTGATGGTATCTGTCCAAGATTTCTAGCAGTGGTATTTCCCAACCTGCTATCTAGAGATGCATAAGACCAATAGTCTATTCCATCTTTTTCAGCATGAGCTTGTGATTATTATGTTTTCTCAAGATCTGAATTTTAAATGTATTTTTATATGCTTTTGGTCATACTTTGTGTCTTTTGGGAAAGTGGACGTGAACTGGTGTTTCTTGCAATAGATTTTGGAGAACTGTACTAAGTGTTAATGTCCCATGTCACATCACTCCCCTTGGGATTCCTGTCTCATACTTTACCACATCACTGTCACTATGTATTTGTTGGAATGGGAACACATGACTGAATAATAGGGGTCTTACTGATCTTTTGTCCAATGAAAACAGACAAGAAGAAGCTTATTAGTTTTGATAATGTCTCTCCCTCTCTGAGCTGCTGATATTTTATGAGACATGTTAGCCTTGATACTTCTGAAAGAAAAAATGCCATTGAAGGCAGGCTAGGGTCATTAATTTTAGCAGTTTTACAAGAGCATGCCTGATGGTCTCTGACTTCCACTCTCTCATGCTATTTTGCTTAATTAGCTTTTTATTATCAATTCAGTTATGTGGGTGTGGGTGGTGAGGTTAGGTATAGAAATATTCTAGATTGGTACCAAATGGTGTCAGTGAGTGAGTCATCTCATATAGAGTTAAATGCCCATCTCACACAAACACTTTCTTCCCATAGATGTCCTTGGGAGATGAAAAACCGATCTTGTCATGAGTTGTGATGTGACCAAGCTGTCATTGCTTGGTAAAGCTAACAAGCTTTAATTACAATTAATAAGTAAATAGCATGGTTGTCTGAATAGGCCACAGGCACTCTTGTTCTTGAATTCCTTTGCCCTCTCCTCTACCTGCTAGCAAGCAGCACCATACCTTGGGAAGAAAACAATGTAAAACAAGTAGTTGTGAATGTGCTTGCATAAACCCAGAATTATGATGGGCAGAGATGAGGTTATAGCCTGGGAAGTTAACCCTGTCTCAGACCCTTGTTCCAGTCAAGTATGATGCTCTGCTATTACCGTCAGCCTTTGCATCAGGTCTGCTTAGCCCAGTACAGGCTGTCTTAATTTGACTTAACAGAGACCTCAAAGCCTTTAAGTTTAGGTCCAAGCTTTCAGCATCAGATTTACTGAGATTAGAAATCAACAAGGAAGATTTGCAATACATTCAAATTGTATTGCAAAGCATAGATTTTTACAAAAAATAACTAGCATTCCTAACCCAATATTTTGGACCTCCCCCCCCAGTTGACAGTGGCTTCTTACTTTTTGTTTATGTATAGCAGGGGTGGACAACATGCTACCGATGGACCATATGTACCCCTTGGCCTTATTTTGCAACCCCCCACCACCACGCTGGTACTTGTCTATCTGTTATGACATGAGCTTTGTTAGATCAAGGGTGGACAAAATGTGACCTGCAGTCCACAAGTGGTCCCTGCAGTCCCCACCACTCTCCCCCATATTGTAAAAACAACAACAAAATCATGTCTAGAGCAGCCATTTTGAAGCTTTTTTGGTCCTTTGAGTGCTCTGTAGCTACTGTGAGGCACCAACAAACTAATTTTGACCCATTGGGCACTCCATAACCATTCTGGATGCCATTTCTTAAAATTCATTTTTATTTCTTCTTTAAAAATTTGGTGCTATGGAGCAGGGGAGGGGGTCTGGTCTGCAGAGGAGTTTGGGGAAAAAAAATCCCCCCTGGACCACTGAAGTTGCCCACACCTCTGCTGTCTTGTGAACCAAAGTGAACCAAGAAATTGGAATTTATGTGGTTTTTCCTCTAATATTCTTTAATCTCCCTCCCTCCCCCGCTCCCTCTCTCTCACACACACATTATATGTATGTTGTATCCAAACCTGACCATCTGCCAGCAGAATGGAAATCACTGTCAGAATCATTTCCTCCACTGCCCTGCAGTTCCCCTGCTTATTCCCCAGGCTCCTTTGGGGCAGAAACCGAAGGAAGAGTGCTCCCACAACATTAGAGTTGAGGCATACTTTTTAACCTTTTCAGTCCTTATAAAACATTTGATAGATATTGCCTATGAGATATTTCACTATGTTAGCTAGTTTGTCTTTGTCCCTAAACATGTCCCTTTTGTTGATGTTTTCTGAAGGAGTAACAATGCTTAAACCTCCTGTGTTGAGTTTGGACATGTGCATTGTACGGTTTCCCCTTTTCCCTTCCCACTGGAATAAAGGGAGCAAACGTACTTGAACAATACCTTGGAGGGGGATTATGTAGTTGGAATTTGCTGAAAATTGGCTAAATGTACAGATTAGCTGGTTGTGAACTCATATAAGAGGTTACACTGTGCTGATATGATATTAGAAAAACAGTGAAATATGCTCCCTCCATAATCATATGGATGAACCAGCCAAATGTGTACTTCATCAACTCAACATTCGAGAAAGTACTATGAAAAGGACTCCTGGTACTTGGGATGTTAATTTAAAATGTGCCTTGCATTTTTCATATTGTTGCAGTGCTCAGAGCCTCAAAAGCTGTTTAACATTGCAAATGAGCTTCTTCATACTGAAGAAGCTTATGTTAAAAGACTTCATCTTCTAGATCAGGTAAGTCTGCTTCTACTATGTTTTGCTTTTTTGAAATATATTATCTCTTGGTAGTCTGCCTCATTTTAAAGCCTTGCAATCAGTCTCATTCAAATGTTTTTGTGACCTGTTAACAACAGCCTGCCAGGCCAGCTTCCCCCAGTCTAATGGCAGTTATGTTTCCAGAGTGATTGCATTTGTCTACAGCAATCCCCTCAACCCAACCCAACCCAGAGACCCATGCATCACCATTTCCAGTTGCATCCCCAGACCACGTAGAATGTTACAACAAATATGTGCAGTTAGGCTATGACTCCTCCCACATTGGCCAACATAAATTTGCCTGTTACTGATTGAATGAGCTGTTGGTGTTTCACTGAACTACAGCTGCTGGTGCTGGGAATGTGTTTCTTTCCAGGGCAACCCAATGCAAGTGATTTATGAAAGTACCCACAACAGTGTGAGGCAGCAGTGTTGAACCTCTTTCAGCCTGAGGGCCAAATTCAATTTTGTTACTTTGTCCCTTAAACTGCTGACCAAGCAATCAATTCTTCCCCATGCTCATGGAGCCAACATGAGCCAGGAAACATCACAAGGTGTTATGTAGCTTTGTGGAGTAAATCCAGGAGGAGAGGGGGCGCTTTAGTTCTGCACCTTCCTCACGCATGTCCATTGCTTTCTACTTGTGGAGGGCAACTTTCTCAAGAAGAAAGCCTCCTGTATCTGTGGAGGTTTTCTACATGATTGAGAAACCTGGAAAATCCTGGAAAACATGTGAGGAGGGGGTGGGTGAGGGTGGCGCTAGAGTGCTGCATCTCCTCGTTTTTTTATTTTTTATTATTTATTTATTTCATTTCTATACTGCCCAATAGCCGGAGCTCTCTGGGCGTTTCATAAAAATTAAAAACATTCGAAGTATAAAACAACAGTATAAAACCATAATATAAAATACAATATAAAAGCTCAACCAGATAAAAACAGCAGCAATGCAAAATTACAAATTTAAAACACCAAGTTAAAATGTATTTATAGACTGTTAAAATGCTGGAAGAATAAAAAGGTCTTCACGTGGCGTCTAAAAGCATATAATGTAGGTGCCAAGCGAACCTCCTTAGGGAGCTCATTCCCCAGCCTGGGTGCCACAGCAGAGAAGGCCCTCCTCCTGGTAGCCACCTGCCTTTGGCAGGGGCTTGCAGAGAAGAACCCCTGAAGATAACCTTAGGGTCTGGGCAGGTACATTCGGGAGGAGGTATTCTACACAGCTACGGGACGTCTATGAAAGGCCAAAATAGCAAAGTCAACTGCTGCGTTCCACCCCCTCCAATGGATGATATAAAACTGACCTTTCCTCATAATGGACTGGGTTTTCCCCCTTTTCCTCCTTATGATTCAAAGATCCTCCACTGCAGTAGAACTGTAACTAGAAGCACAAACAGTGCCCAGAAGCATGCTTCTCTTGTTTTAATGATGTATATCTTCTTTCTGTCCTACTGCAGTGATGTTTATTCAACCGCATGATTCTTCATGTCAACTTTCCCTATTACTTCAGCCCTTTTACCCCCAGTTCTTTCGACTGTAGTAGGTAAGGTTTGGAAGAACCCCAGGGGGGACAAAGCAGTCACCATTGATTATTTCTTCATGATATTAAATCACCTGACAAAGCTTAAGTTCCTGCCCGATTTTGATAGCATGTTCCAGACATTCTCTTGTGAAATATCACCACAACTATATTCTATGTTGGACTTCCCTGTATTATTAGGAAGGCAGAATGGAACAGAGGAAACAAATGTGGACCCTGACTAAATTCACGCACATATGTTTATATCTCAGAAATCACAATCCCAGGTGATAACTTGTATATGTGAAACAGGTGTCATGGTTTAAACACCATAGAGAGCTTTCCTATCACTTGACATCAGCCCAAACATAATCCATCTTTAATGGAGGCTGGTTATTGTGAATCAGCTGTGAATCAAGCATAAACATGCATGTGTAATTGGTTCTCAGTCTTTAGAAAAGTCCCCATTTGCAAGTAAACAATGACTATCTGCAAAGTGGGGAGAGTATAGATTGTTTATTCAAGATATGGGCAGGCTTTGGAAAGTAAAGATAATTAATAGTTCTGAAGACCTTTGAGTGCTCTAAACCACTGAAGAAATGCTAATTATTGTTATTAACTTGGATAATGGATATGGTGTTGCATGGGATATCAACCTTGTAATAAAGCTATAACCTGTAATAAAGCTATAACTGACCATAGAAATCTCATGATAGATTTGTTAAATTGGGGTGTCTCCACTAGATCACTTGAACAAAGTATATCAATAGGGATGATGGTCGATATTTTGTTCCTCAGTCAAATTTGTCTGTAATAGTTTGCTCAAATTTCTGTTGACTTTTAATGAATAGCGTGATGTCCAGTGTAGAAGTAAGGAAAATGTTATTGATACACATCGTAAAGAAACTTTTTCTTGACATGCACCTGTTTTTTATGTAGTATAAAATTATTTACAAAAGATATTTTAAAATATCTGAAAAGTGCATTTCATTTTGATATCTATTTGAAGTTCTATATTGTATGTCTATTAAACAATGTTGAGGAAAAGCAAACCTTTATATTGACTTTTACTCTAAATAGCCAAAAGTGGCTTTGAAATTAAGCTGGTGGCAGATTTATTGCCAGTGCTTGTGTATCTGTATAGTTGTGTTTGACTGAGGAATGCTAACAAACTAAACATTTCCCTTGAATGTGTCTTAGCTTCGGCTATTGGGTGGTATAGAAATGCAATAAAATAAATAAATAAATAAATAAATAAATAAATACATATTCTGTAGACAACAGTGAGTGTTCTGTCAAAATCCAGCTGTTCTAAATTAGTATAAATCATTTACTTTTGTTTCTGATGTTTGTGGGATTGTTGTGTTTTTATTTTTTTGGTGCAGGTTTTTTGCACTAAATTGTATGAGGCTGGGATTCCACCCGAAGTGGTAACAGGAATATTTTCAAATATTTCTTCTATCTATCGCTTCCACGAGCAGTTTCTCCTGCCTGAGCTCAAAACAAGGATTACTGATGAATGGTGGGTAAACGAAGGGTTACAAACAAATGTTTCCATTTTAAGAACTTTCTAGTAACTAAAAATGTCCACTTCTGTAATATGCTAGATGTGCTATTAATAGAATAGTAGAATGTATTTGTATGTAAGTTCTTTAGGCTTGAGTACTCCATGTCTTTATTTATGACTGAGTGTTCCATGTCTTTATTTATCTCATATTTCAAAGTAATGTCTCAGATGGTCTTCCAGTAGTAGGTCTAAAACAATAGCATACATTTTCACCTCTGCAGTACAAGCCTCTGCAGAGCACTCACCTTACTCATTGTTTTCCATGTTGGAACAAGTTCCAGACTTCCTGTATCTCCATTGCATATGCAGAACTAGCCTCGGGGAAGCCCATCTCTGTAAGAGTTCCATTACCCATTCTAGCACACACAGCTTTGGACTGGATCCCTGGTCAGGACTGGATCCCTAAACTCATATATGTTAATCTCACTGTTTCTCTCTATCCATCTGTTTATTTATTAGATTTATATACAGACCAACTGGCAGACGTAATCGGGTGGTTTACAGCCATAACCCCCCCAATAAAATAACAAAAAAAAATGCAATTGATAGATGCACATTTGCTGACGTTTTCTAGGGATTTTACACAATGGCCAGAGAATGTGCACAATTCCTTTCCTGAACAGATTATGTACAGAGCCTTCATGAAGTGTGGCGAGTGTGCAAAATGTCTGGTTGTTAATCTCATTAACCATTCAACTCGTGTTACTCCTAAAATATATAACAGATTGATTTCTATAGTACATGAAAAGCCGGCTGCATGGAAATGGCTTGGATCCAGATTTCATGTCTGCTGGCAGAAAAGAGGAGGCAACTTTTGCCGATTCTTTTTTCCCCCTGTTGGGGGACCCTCCAAAGCCTTATTGGAGGTGGTGTTGGGAGCTGTAGGAGGAAAAGCAGAAGATACCATCCACCTTCTGCCAGCAGGTTCCCTCTGCTGGATCAAAAGCCTCCCATGGATGGAAGTTAAATTCAAATTTCACCTTTGGAAAAAGTGAAGTTGGGAACTATATTCTTGTTTGCATCCAAACTAGTGTGAACTTCCAGTTTCCATGTGTATGTCTTTAAATGTGTTTGTTTTTTCCTATAGGAATACAAATCCAAGACTAGGTGACATCCTTCAAAAACTTGCTCCATTTCTGAAGATGTATGGAGAATACGTAAAAAATTTTGACAGAGCAATGGACATGGTGAACACATGGATACAAAGATCAACTCCTTTTAAAGATGTCATTCAAAACATACAGGTATATTTAGTTAGTTATAAAACCCTTTCTATATTACCTTTTGGCCCTAGCAAGGGTCCCCAAGGTGATTTACAACAAAAGCCACAGTTTAAAACCACAAATTCAAAACAGACTGTTAAGAGCAAGGAGACCAGAGTTAAAAACTTTCATCTCAAAGTAAAAATCATTAAAAAAAACACGGTGCATCATATTAAAAAGCTGCCTAGAAACCACCAGGAGAATGGGGCTATTCTAATCTCCTTCGGGAAGGAATTCCATAACCAATGAGCTGTCACCAATGAAAAGGCCTGTCCTCCACCCCCACATAACTAAACCTTTTTTTTGCATGTAGGCCATACAACAGCACCTCGAAAGAGGATGATAACTTATGGGTAGCTTTGTACAGCAGCAGCAGGAGGTTTTTTTCAAAGCCTCTCACCTTCTGTTAACATTGCACACTAGGAAGGAGGGAAACTAGCAAAACAAACAAAAATCCACCCACGACACTTGGACTCATGGCATTACATACTTGCAGGTTGCTCTGAGTATGTAGCCACACATCAAACGAAGACTCCAGGGTGTGTTTTACAGAAGGCAGGGTTGGTTCCAGACCACAAATGATTATGCCTCAAGAGCAGCTAGATCTTTGGACAACTCATCAGTTGGCCAAATCAACAATGAGGCACCATAGGACACTGGGGATTCCCCCTTCTGAGCTTGCCATGAAGTCTAGGAACCTTACCATAGTGTAGTCCCAGATTGCATTGTAGTCTATGCATCATCATTAATAGGAAATGAATTTCCAAAAGAGAAATGTCATTACTTTTGACCTTTGACCTTACTGTGCAGAATACAACTTAAAAACGGTGCATTCATGCACAAATGGACCATCACTCATTGGTTATTGCTAACGTCTAAGGTTCCATGCAGGGCTCTTGACATGCATTGTGTGGTGTTTTCTAGTAAGGGAAGTGGTAAATACTCTGTGATTGTAACAATACATGGAAAAATGAATCAACAGTCACAAATATTGATTAACTTATAATGCAAGTTACTTTTGACCACACTTGAAGTCAAGTATCCAAATGTTATCCTAATGGTTGTCAGATGCATCGAGTTCCTTGTTGCAGATTGATGAAGATTATGATATTAGAATATAATGAAACAATTAGGGCTTGCATTCTGATGTAAACATTTCTTAAGTTTAATACAAAACTACGAAATGTTCATTTTCTCAGTTTGTTCAAATTTGCAACATAGCTATTGCTTGTGAGGTCTTCCTGATTATGCTGTCCAAGTATCATATACCACAAGACGGTTAAGGTAAACTTGTGTTTCTGTTTAGAGATGCCCATTGCTTTGATTAATGTCTGCCTAGAGGTGCAGCTAGATAAGTTTAGATACTGGATTTAATGGGTAGCATCCGATGTTAGTAAATGTAAAGTAGCGCAATTGTAACTCACTTAAGTCCCATTTATTTCAATGGATTACTCTACATTGGCTACTACCCAATGGTCTCAGGAAGGCTCCACCTTTAGTCAGCATTGTGTATGACTTCAGTTGTGAAGCATACAACTAACTGTTCTATTCCCTCCCTACAGTCATTCCATACTTTACATGGGCTTCTGCATTTCTGATATGTTAAAATGTTTGCCAACCCTGATAAAAGAAATAGTCTGAATATGTGCAGTTTTGCATTTTAAGCTCATCTCAATCATAGGACCATGATGACTACAGGAATATAATGGAGATTGCAGTTCTGTTGATTCTGGTGCCCTCATCTCCTGCTGCTCTCTGGGCAGTCATTTGGGCCCCTCTGGGCTGCGGGGCCCTGGACTTCGGCCCCAGGGTCCAACCTTAGCTGCACCACTGTGTCTGCATCTTAAGTAACTTCTAGACCTTTGGTTTCATGTTTTGTGACAAATATGATACGAAGAAGGCATTTCTTTTATTGTTCTAGGGAATGTGAAATGACTAGAAGAGGTAGAGTGGGCCTGCTGTAGGCTACAGTATCTAGGTTGAAATTAGGGTATGAGTACAAGATAAGCTGATTATGACTGTGGGCCTAATTTCAATGTGACATATTAAATTGAATGCCCTTTCACCTCCTTTTCTCTCTTACTTTGGTATTAGTATGCCTAAAAGCATCCCATAGGATATTCCTCTTGATTCTGTTTTCACCTTGCAATGATAGCCATTATCTTCATGAGAATTCTTTTTTTTTTTTTTTTGAAGCCTGATTACTGGAGCAGATTGCTTTACCAAGAACATCTGTCTACAATCCTAATCAGTTTTGTAGAATTAAAGACCAGCTGTATCTACTTCATTATATGGTTAAAATACATGAATATGACTGGTTGGGGTTTTTTTTTTTAAAAAAAAGTCAGCCAGATCAATATATTTTTTCTGCATGACAGAAACAAGAAATATGTGGGAATCTGACATTACAACATCACATGCTAGAACCTGTACAGAGAATTCCACGCTATGAGCTTCTCCTGAAGGATTATCTAAAAAAACTTCCCGGAGAGTCACCAGACAGAAAAGATGCTGAAAGTACGTACAATTTTCAGTCTCATGGGTGAATGGAGATTATCCATGAAATATGTTAAATGTTTTAAAGCCTTTAAAAATCAAACCCTTCATTCATTTGTTATAATTTGATCCCTCTGAAAGGTGACATCAGTTTTATCGATTGATTTGGATTGTAGGCTGATAAAACCAAGGGCAGTAGTTTATTTATTTTAGTTAATGTATAGCGCCTAACATATATGTAATACAGGATCATGATCCTTCCTTGCATCTATATTCTATTGTTGTGGTGGTAGTGAAGCCACGAACATCAGTTGGCTGAATTTGCATGTTGACACAGAACTCACATGCTGACAATTCAGCTGCTCAAGGTAGAGATGGGAAATCTCTAAACCTTAATCTCATTTTCCCCCAAATTAGGCTTGTTCCATCCCAGTTCTACATCAGCTTGTGAGTCCCACTTTTTTTCTTCACACAGAAATTTGTATATATTTTTCTGTGTGTTTTTCAAAACATGCCCTTTTTGTGTGTATTTTTCTAATGTAAACATTTTTGTATGTGTATTTCTGTGCATTTTTCAAATGTACACATTTTTTCAGTGCACGTTTTTGAACACATTTTATTTTGTTTTGTGAAACATACCATGAACATAGAAATGTATGGATTTCTGGTCCATGTTTGATTCTGGGAGGTGCATGTGGAGTATTCTTGCATAACAATTTGAAACCAATGAATTTCTCACCCATCCTTAGCTGAAGGAGTAAAGCTGTTTGCCACCCAACTTTTCTGAGAGAAGGGAAAGTTTCTCTTTGGGTAGGATTACAACCTTATATAGATCTTAGAGATGGGAGATTTGTGGGGAGGACTGAGTAGTGGGAAGATGTCCTTGTAAGTGGTGAAATGTTTTTTTCTGCTAGGAATTAGTTGAACTATTTTTGCTGTACAAATGTTTACCAGCTAGTTCATGCGTTCCCCACTCGCTTCAAATATATAAACTCTGCCTGTGATGGAACACAGAAGCAAGGCTTCTGCCACACCCTACCACATGCTCAGTCTGACTGATCTGATTTATATGGCTAACTTCTTCGAACTCTAGCAAGGCATCAGATCCCTTGCAGTTTTCCTTCTGCAAACCAAAGTTCAGGCAGAGGAGGACTGAGATGTGTTATACTTGTCAGAGAAGCATTGGCTAGAGGCAGCTTAAGAAAGGGCTGGTTTGCACATCATGATAAACCATGGTTTGGTGCTACATAAATCTGAATGAGCCTGAGCAAAGCATCAGGCTTACACTAGGCTCCTCCTCTCCTCCTATGTGGTCTGGAGGAGGACTTTGGCAGAGTTTAGTTTCACTTTCTTTGAAAGCCAGCTTGTTGTTATGCACAAACTAGAGGTCATGGTTTAAAACAAGCTCTGGTTAGTTAAACGAGCCAGCTAAACAACCTATGGTTTAAAGTTGGCTTGTGTAGAAACTGTTTCAAACTACAATCTCTGGTTTGTACATAACAAAATGCTCGCTTTCCTGGGATATGAGAGTAAACTCTGCTGAAGTCCTTCTCCAGGCCACAAGGGAGGGGGAGGAGAAACATACAAGGCTTGTTCAGGCTTAACCACATAGCACTAAACCATGATTTAGCATTACATGCAAAACAGCTCAGTGCCAGAACAGTGTGCAACCAGAAAAAGCACTGCGTGAGAAGTGAAGTATAAAGCGTACAGAGAGGAGTGTGAGGCTAGGGTTGCACATTGAACAGCCTATATTAGTTCCGCTGCAAATTAAGGAACAGAAATTCCTCTCCTGCAGGCATAAATACTAAGTTGTATAAAGCTATAAGCTGTGCCTGAGCAAAATAACTGGTCATGTGTAACATGCTCCACAGCTCTCAGGAATTGGCTGGATCTTGAGATTTGAGTATAGAAAACATTCTTCTCCTTGATGCCATTGCCCATTGTGTACCACTTACCAGAGGGTTTTTTTAAAAAAAAACAACCTGTGGTATACTAAATGGAATGTTCTTGCATGCACACTTGACTCTGACAAGCACAGGAAGATGATGCGAAGGCTTCCTCCATACAAAAGTCATTTGTGTGCAGCAGCAATTTTGACGTCAAGTTGTTCGCACCAGGGACATGAAACCTGCACTTTTAGCTGATAACGATCTTCAGAATGTATAACGGCTGCTGCCTGTATTGCAGAATCACTGGAGCTCATTTCTACTGCAGCAAACCATTCAAATGCAGCCATCCGAAAGATGGTGAGTAGAAACTGTGCAACATAATCATCATTGTCATCTGAGCCATTAACTGAGATGCTTATTTGAGCCAGTGGTTTTATTATTACCACATAGTGCCTTAATGTTAGTTATCATACTGATTGAAACTTTCTGACTTAGATTAAGCTGTACTTCTCTATATTTATTAACTGTTTGGGTATGTGTGTGTGTTTTGGTTCTTTTCCTCTCTGCTTCCTATTAATTATCAATAATGATTTATGTGGCTAGTCTCAGATATTCTTCTACTAGGTTGAAATCCTATTTGTTTAGATGGGGGGAAAGGCCTACAACTCCCAGCATTCCCCAGCCAGCCATACTTGATGTTGTAGGACTTTTTTTCTGTCAAAATATGCATAAGATTGCATTCTGTTTTGGCATACTTGTAATCTTTAACCATTGCTATTGCACATTAATAGCACAGTCCTATGCATGCCTACTCAGACATAGGTCCCATTACGTTCAATGAGACTTCTAAATAAGTATGTATAGTATTGCAGCATTTGACCCAATGTTGCAGTTACTGTTCTATGTATGGCAGACAGTAGGCCTATGCCTCAGCAGTGTTCTCACATGCCGCCATGAGAATATGATCATATATGAGCTTGGTGTTCATGTGAAATAGCTGTGGGCTGTGATCCCAGCACTTCTTTGGTGAGGGGAACGACATATACTAGATATTAGACAAACCATCTGTTGGAATGCATGGTTCACTTGCTTGACTGCAAGTGAAAATGTTTCTGAAGTTGACCCCCACTATGTTAATTGCAAGGCAAAATGTGAGATGAACCCAAATTAAAGGCTGTATGACTACTATTAAGAAGGCATCTTTAAGGGCAGCTTGTTCATAATTGGAGATCTTATAAGATATGAAGAAATGTAGCACTAATGGTTTAGGTACTATTAATAACAAAAGGAAACACCATAAGAGCCATGCAGGATCAGACCAAAAGCCTATCTAGTCCAAAACGATACAAATCCAGTATTTATATGTTAGAGCACTAGGCTTTTCAGGAATAAATTGTATCCAGAAATACACCCTGCCCTTTGGCATGTAAATTTGATGAGAGTGTTCTTGCACACGGTTCAGAGAGAGCCTTGCTGAAATCAGGGAACAGACTGCTGAGGAAGAAACTCGGGAAATACTGAGCTTAGGTTGTGCTGAAAAGCAGATGGCTGGGTTAGACCTTGAAGACAGAATCAGGTCCTTTAGGCCAAGTGTGGGGAACTTGTGGCCTTCCAGATGTTTTGGCCTACAACTCCCATCAGCTCTAGCCAGCATAGCCCATGGTTAGGAATGATGGGGCTTGTAGGCCAAAACATAGGGAGAGCCAGAGCTTACCCACTCCTGCTTTAGGCTTGTGCCAGCTCAGACAATGTCTGGTATCTGTTGGGGCCTTACAGAACTGTAACAACCAACAGGAAACAACTCTTCCTGCAAAGTATTGTGCAAAGGTTTTGCAATTGTTTATCTTTCCGGAGTGCTAGTGCTTATGAGGGCAAGCTGATGTCAACTAAGTTTGATCCAACTCTGAAAGGCCAGTTTTTACTAACTTCTGGTAGGATAATACACTTATAAAGACCAACTAAAATATCTCAAAGTAGTGAGTAAACTTTCAAGTTCTCTAGAGCACTTACTCAGGCTGGAGTAATCCTGAGTAAGTGAGGGAGAGAAAAATGGGTGTGATGAGAAAGTCTGTAGTTTGTAACAGTCAGGTGTACATTATTGGCTGCTGGGCACGAACACAAGATACAACAATGTCATTGCACACTTTTCCCCTATTAAAAATTATTAAACATTATGAGAGTGAGAGAAAAAGAAGAACTGAATCCAATACTGCTCTGTTGTGACCAGCAGGCTGTAATCCTATATACACATACCTGGAAGTAAGTCCCACTGAACACAGTGGGGCTTATTTCTGAGTAGCCATGCATAGGATAGCTCAAGATGGACAGTCAAGATGGAGTGCAGGAGACGTTGGAGAGCAATCCTATGCATGTCTTCAGTAGGGCTTGTTTCCAGTTAAGCGTTTATAAGATTGAAAATTCAGGCTGTACTTGGGTTAGATCGTGCAGGGTGCAAAACAGATTTCAGGGTGCACCAAGTCCTTTTGGACCAAAGAAGCAATGGCTGTTTCCTCTTTGAAAATGTAAAGACTCGTACTTTTGAGTTTTGCTTGGCTTTTTAGCTTAGGTCAAGATGTACAGTAGAAGATTTAGAAGATTTACAGAGACAGAGGAACTGGATGTTTAATTGCTGATTACAGCAGCAATTCCTAGATGAGCAGTACCTTTAATTCCAACCTATGAATGTTTCTTTCTCTGGAAGCTCTTCTACTTCCATAGCCAGATGTTAGCTGATTCAGAGGCTCCATTGTTCTTCCTGGGCTCTGTGCAGCCCCACTCAGTGCCTGGGAAAGTTTCACAGATGCAATGGGAATGAATGCACAGACCTTTGCTTTAGCATGGATGTGTATAGGGTAGCCACTGTTTACTCAGATCTAACTGTGGGCATCAGATCCCAATGAACTATAGGTTTCAACTTTTTACCACTTCAATCATGACGACTTGTTCGCACAATATGACACCCCACCCCACCATAGGTTAATTCTCCTGTGCGGTGCACCAGCTGCCATTTTGAATTCACATGCTCAGCATGCTCAGTATTTGCTTAATTACCCATGCTGCGGGTTGCCATGTTGTCTGAACTCGGTGTGCAGTGTGGTGGGGGTGGCTTCTAATCCACCCTTCCAACCCCTACTACAAGCCCTGAGTTGGAGGGTGGGTTGGAAGCCAGCCCTGTCACAACATGCACCAGATTCTGATGACATGGCAACCTGCAGTGCAGGTAATTAAGAAAATGCTGGGCACACAGGGGGCAGGGGAAACTACTCATACTATGTTGTTTCCCCACTGTTTGTGCAAATCCAGCCCCTGTCTTACTCTCTCCCTTGTTTGTTTTTGGGAAAGTGTTGCTGACTACTCTGCTATCAGGGACATTTTGGGATTCTCTGATAATGCATGGTAATATAGGCTTTACTAAGATCTGATCAAAAGTGTGAGGATACTGAAAGAAGAACTTTCATTACTAGCGTGCATTCTCTTTTCCCATTAATCAACTGAATTATGTTTTTCAGTCAGAGTGTTAATTACAAATTAATAAACAAAGGGTAGCTGGTAGCTGAGATGGCATTTCCTTTTGTGCTTGCAGGAAAAAATGCACAAACTCTTAGAAGTATATGAACGGCTTGGAGGAGAAGAGGATATTGTTAATCCAGCCAATGAATTGATTAAAGAGGGGCACATTCAGAAACTGTCAGCAAAAAATGGCACAGCTCAGGATAGGTATCTGTTTCTGGTGAGTGATTTGATTTCTTTGGAGTAAAGTGTTCTCCTGCTTTGTAGGCACACAGCCAGTCCTACCTTGCAGTCTATATTCAGGCATACCTCCACGCCTCTCACACAAGCAACCTGTTAAAGAAGTGTTATTTCTTTCACTGTTCTGCTCTTAGATGGTGTGCTTTTCGTTTTTTGCACGCGTGCTACTTATTTTCCGTATCACTCTACCCTTGGTGCAGATGCTTCTAAATAGTCCACAAATTACCTCATTGTCCCCAAAGTGAAGTATAATCTTCTGATTTATTATTACAATCAGAAGCTTCCCGAGCAGAAGTTTGATCGTTGTCTGCTAGAATCAATGTATGCCAGCGGCAGCACTTTGGAAATCTAAGGTCAGGCCCATCCAGTCATTAGTTGTTGGTCTTTTGTTGTGGTTCTCTGAATGCAAGGTCATTTCATAGCTTGACTCTGTGGTGAGAATGTAACTGATTTCCCAAGCCTTCCCTATTGTCATTGTGCCAAACAGACTCAGTACAGGTAAAATGTCTGCTGGAAAACTCATTTTTGCACATTTTCTCCATTGTGGTGTAGACCAGGGGTCCCTAACATTTTTGGATCCATGGGCATTTTTGGAGATTTGAGAAACTGCTGTGGGCAACACCACAAAATGGCTTCCATAGAGGATGTGGCGAGTCAAAAGTTGAGTAATTCACCCAAGTAACAGAGCAGAAGTAGAAGGATGCCAAAGGCAATCCACATTTTTGACCCCACAGAAGCACAACTAAATACCTATGTGACGTTGCACTCCTCTGCATGCTTACATGGAACTTATTGAGAATTACATCCAAGTAGACCTACCTAGGATTTCTCTTCTCATCATATCTGCACATATCCTTTTCTCCAGCTCCAAGGGAAAGGGAAATACCATCAGCCACTGAGAAACAGTGTGGTGTAGTGGCTAAGGTGTTGGACTGGGAGTCGAGAGATCCAGGTTCTAGTCCCCACTTGGCCAGGGAAGCCCACTGGGTGACTTTGGGCCAGTCACAGCCTCTCAGCCTAGCCTACCTCACAGGGTTGTTGTTGTGAAGATAACATGGAGAGGAGGAGAATTATGTACGCTGCCTTGGGTTCCTTGGAGGATAAATGTAATAAATAAAATAATAATAATAAAAGAAAATAAAAAAGTTTTTCCTGCTTCAACCTCCAGCTCAGCCACTCCATTCCTCACCTGATGCTCCTACTTCCTCTTCTGTAGTCAGAGCCCCCACTCCAGAAGGGGCTCTGTAAGTGTGGTGTGAACTGGGAGGGAAGGGGAACTAGTGAGAGGAAGTGCAAGGCTAGGCGGCGGGGGTGAAACAACAAGGTAAAGAGGCGTGGGGAGAGAGAAATAGCAAGACTAGAGGCTGGGGGTGGGGAGAGATCAAAGGGGGAAAGTCTATGTGGGTGGAAGAAGATTGGGCAGGGACAGGAAGCAGCTCTTTCCTTCTCTTCCTGCCTACCCAGCCGCCGATCTACAGCCAGTCCAGGAACAGGAAGGAGAACCTGGCTCTGTTCTAACATTTAGCAAATATTTTTAATTGAAAATATATTTTTTTGAAGCGGGTAGGGAGTAGAAAACTTTGTGGGTGCAGGCACCACATGAGGGACCGCTGGTGTGGACTGTTCTTACACCAATACCATTGTACATTGTAGATGTTCTAAATGGTGTCAAATCTTTCTCCACAGCCCCTTCTTGTTCCGTTGCTTAACTGCAATCATCTAGTGCAAATAAGAAAATACCTTTTGAAGGGTTTATTGGTTGTGTGCAGACTCCTGCAAGCTGTTGTGCTGATTTGAAAGCATGACTGTGCGTGCAGAATTACATGGAAATAAACCACATCCTTGTGCCCAGGGAGGCACAGGGAGAGGTTACAACATTAAGTGTAGGTAGCGGGGTGGGATGACAGATTAACACACGTTCCTCTTTAACAGAAATAATGTGTCCCCTTTATACCTGTGTGGACAGGGTGGTGGAAGATGTAGCATGACAGCACAATTGTTGGACAGGATGCTAAGCTAATAGTGCTTCTAAATCAGCATTTCTTTTTAAAATAAGTGTTGAGGGATGCTTTTAAACAGATATGTAGACATGCCCTAGAGGGAGTTGGGAGAATATGGATGGAGTGATGAAGGAAGGCAAACGAGAGCATGTTGATTTATGTGTCCGGAAAGCACGCACAATAATTCTGTTTGTAGTGAAATCAAGAGGGACTCCCAGCTTGAAAAGGGAGAGTAAATCCATAGGCTGCAATTCATAAGATTTAGAGTCAAATTAGGGCTTTTCTCAATCTTCGTATGAATGATCCTTAGAAAAAGTCAGATCCTGATAAATTTCCTATATCATGATGAAAAAACTATTGCTAACATATCAAACTGTTTCTGTTTCTAGAGTACTTGAAGTAATGTACTATAACTATTTAGCATAACTGAACATGATAATAATGGGCAAATCACTTTACCCTGTGGCTGTATTTTGAACTGATTTCTATACATTATTCATAACAAAATAATTTTCTGTCAATTGCAGTTCAACAGCATGATATTGTATTGTGTGCCAAAACTGAGATTGATAGGCCAGAAATTCAGTGTTCGAGAAAAGATCGATATTGCAGGATTACAGGTTGGTATCTTGCTTTCTTGCTTTTATGCTCATGGGTGTTTACTCCAGGATTTGGAAGTCTTGTCACAGAAGGTCCCTTAGCGGAAAAAACAAGCACTTTGACCATTCCCAAACGCTTAAGCAAAATAAAACGCAGGCAACCTGGCAGGAAGAACAGGGCTGGTGCTATTGTAGGCAGGATTGCAGAAAATAATAAAGGGTAGTATAAGATGGCAGCCTTTCCCAACCTGGTGCACTCCAGATGTGTCTGACTACAACCCCCATCATCCCCAGCCACCATGGATAATGCCTGTGGTGGCTAGGATTGATAGGAGGTGTAGTCCAATGCCTCTGAAGGACATCAAGTTGAGAAAGGCTGCAAAACAACACAGAGACGGCAACACCCTCTATGCCATGGAAGACTGTTGAGCTGTCTGCATCATTGTTGAATTGAAATATTCTGGAGGCCATATCCATACATTTCTCCAGGCTCAGGCTAGCTAGACACAAATGCAGCCTAGACCTAGACTAGAATTTAAGTCTGTCCTAGCAATTGCTTGTGCTTCTCACAGTTGGGAGATCCTTGTTTGCACCTCATATGTCAGCAAAATATTGGCTTGGATCTAGGCTTGCACTCAGCGGAGTTCTGCTGGCATTGGAGGGGAGGGAGCATGGCAGTGATATTTGATGATTCCCTTTCCTCCTGCAGTCCCCAGTGCCACCTCCCATGCTGTTCTCAAGAATTAGGGGACCTTATCCAGCAGTCACCACCCTATGCTTTTCCTCCAGTAGGAAGCCCCTGCTGGATCCCGCAACTTCCATCAGTGAATGGAAGGAGCTCTTCTGTTTGCAGAGGTGCAAGTAATGGATCCAACCCACAGTTAGGGACGAGTGTATAAATAATGCACAATGAAAAGGAGATCCTAGTTGTTGTTATTATTAGTCCACTCTGAATTAGGAATTAGCCCCCTCTTTTTGCTGCTATTCATTTAGAGGATGCACCGATTTGTTCATTAGACATAAAAGTAACTAGATTCAAATTTTTACAAATACCAAAATACTGACTTGGTTTTCTAGGTCCAAGAAATTGTCAAGCAAAATGCAGCCCACACATTCTCAATAACAGGAAAAAAGAGATCCTTGGAACTGCAAGCTAGGTACAGAGTTTGTTCTCCATATGTATATTTATTTTGAACAAGAAGCATTTAGCCTTCCCCAACCTAGTTCCCTCCAGCATCAATTATATGCTTCTGGCTTTAGACTGGATGGCACATCACATTCTAGCAACGAATCATGAATTTTCATAATTTACTATAGAGATCAACAACTGAGTGATGTTTGTTTATAGTATTCAGATATTAAAACTGCTGCTGGAAATAGCGCACTAAAAATGTCACTGTCTGCGTGCCTCTTTATTGGAATTGCAGAAAGGAAAGGAAACCTATCTTTGTTTCTTATTTTTTAGGACAGAAGAAGAGAAGAAAGAATGGATTCAGGTTAATATAATCATATTTTACTGAGCACTTTTGCCCATTTGAATGGAACCCATTTTCAGTATACTTCTTTACTGAGCAAATGAAGTTGCAGTAGGCTATTCCAAGCATTTTTACTCCACACTGCAAAAAAACTTTTCCAGGGAAGCTTACAAAACAAAATACAGCAATAGAAAGATAATTCAAAGCACTATAAAACAAAAATGAAAGGAGCAACACATAAAAGAGCAGCATAAAGAAGAGACACTGGAGATAAACTATTCAAATGCCAGTGAGAATAAAAAGCTCTTTCCCTGGTGACAAAATCACATCAAAGTAGGTACCAGTCAAACCTGCTGTAGAGAGTATTCCATAACTAGGGTGCCACAAGAGAAAGGGTCCTGTTCTCTATTTGTGATGGAGACCCTAAGAAGGCACACCAAGGATGATCTGAAGGCACAGGTAATCTCATATGTCAAAAGGCAATCCAGTCCCAAAATATGAAGAGCTTTAAAGGAAAACATTCTGACTTGGGCCCCCAAACAGATTAGGAGCCAGTGTAGATGCCCAGTCCCAGTTAACACTTTCTCTGCAGAATTTTGCATTTTCCAAACTGTTTTCAAAGGCAGCCTCACATGTACTTGCTTACTGTAATGAAAGATGGAGCTCTTGGGCTGCGGAGTGCTGACTTCTACATTGTAATCTTACCTGCCTCTTGGCACAATACCTATCTCACCCTTCCCTTTTATAAAATTCTTGAGAGTGTATTTAGCTGGCAGTGTGTTCCTGACCCGCAGTTCCAACAGAACCTGCAGTCTCAACTTTCGTGTGTTATTTATTATTTATTTATTTATTTATTACATTTTTATACCGCCCAATAGCCGAAGCTCTCTGGGCAGTTCACAAAAAACCGTGGAATGGTTGTGGAATGGTTATTGTGTTATGTTTGGAAATTGTTAATTCTATAGGAACCACATTCCTAAGCAACGACACCCACAACTGATACCTTTTAAAAATATTTAGGGTTTTACTAAAAGTTGTAGGTTACTTTCACATGCATCTTTTCTTGAAATTTTATTCCAGGTCATTCAAGCAACAATAGAAAAACATAAACAGAACAGTGAAACATTTAGGGCTTTTAATAGCTCCTTTTCTCAAGAAGATGAACATCTCCAAGATTCATCTGTAAGTGATGAGTGATCATAATTCCTGTGGCCCTTTCTTATAATATTTTTTCAGTCTCTGCAATAGATTCAAGCTTGCAGTTTTTCATTTTTGGTATGCAGTCTATATTTGTATCCTTCTTGATTGTCTTTGTGTTACTTTCATTTTGTGTTTAAAATAATTAACTTCTACATTATTGCCCATAAATCCTCACAAAACAATTCAACCATTGGTTTACTGTTATAGAGATACTACAGTGTTCTGTATACAGATATAATCACTTGCTTTTGAGCATTCTTTTACATTACACTGGAACCAAAACGCTATGTTATGTGCAGTGGTATGCACTATCATTGCTAGTGGGGTGTAGTAGCTGGAGTGTTTGGTTTGGCAGTCATTTGAACCTGGGCTTGAATCCCTACTCAGATATGTAGTTCACTGGGTCCTTAGGCAATTTAATATGTTTCATTCAAACCTGACTTACAGGGTCTTCCCTGGAGGAAAATGCTAACATGTGAGGTCCTTGGAGAAAGGAGTTGGGAAAATATAATAAATTATAGTTACAGGCATCTTGTAATTCCATATTAGATGGAGCAAGTCTATTGTGATGCATCATGTAAGCTGATTAGAAAATATTAACTGGGTAGAACTGGAACCATAGTGGCTGAAAAGTCTCTCAGGTGTTTTATTTCACTTCTCATTTCCTCGACCAATTCTATGCTGTATGATAGGTCTCTGAAATGTTTTTAAATAATCCTGGTATCCAGTGCCAATGTAGCAATACTGAACCTCATTGCACATTCTGGGTCAGCTTAAAAATGCCAGGGTAATTCCAGAGAGTATGATGTTGCGCTGACATAGCAATCATTGCCATCCTTCCCAAATGTCCCTTAGCCAGCGCAAGGGCTCACAGGACAGACTGATTAGGGAACTAAGTATTTTATTCAGAATCTTATGTGTGTTTCTTACTTGAAGATACTGTTCTTGGAATTAATATTACTGAGAACCCTTGATGGTAATCTCAATACCGAAATGTTTTATTGTGACTTTCCCCCACCAGATAGCAAGCACAAGTTCCGTGGAATCTATGCCAGGGACAGATGGTAGCAGCACATCTGGGGGGGTAAGCAATTGCGAGACTGATACTTCATGAAAGCAAATGTTTAAATGTTTCGTGTTGAACGAGAGTGTGCAAAAAAGAATGACTGTTCCAGTCACTGTCCTACTTCAGCTTATATTTTCTCTTTGGCTTTTATTTACTAAAACTTTGCCTTTTCACCATTAGTGAAAGTTACTCCTGAACCTTTTTCACGATAAAACCTTGACTTTTGCCTCATTTTTGAAATATAAAGCTCTATGCTGACTAAATTTGCTCTTCTTCCTTTGAATGTTATTGGAAAATAAATTATTGTTAGCTATTTAAAAGGCTAGTAGGAGCTCTAAAGCCAATACAAACATAAACATAATTGGGCACATGTGTTCTGTGTTTCTTTAAGACTGCGTTAAAGATTAGATAGAAAGTTAATCTTAGAAAAAGAAGCTTGTCAATACTATGTTTCCACTAGAAAGCTTTGAAATATTGGCAGAGCCACTTTACTTCTGACAGCTGTGAAATGGACAGTAATTTGTTCCTAATGATTGTTTACAACGTCAGTACGGTAAAACCGTGGCTTGCGTCCATACTATTATGCAGATGTCTTTTATCTGAAAAACCGAAAGTATTAGGGCTGGTTGAGATATCAGATGGTGCTTTTTACATGAAAAACCATTGCTCTTGGCTAAACTGCTTTGTCTAATTCAGCTGTGCCATACTTAGCATTCTTTATAATTAGGTCTGTCATTTGATGAAAGAAACTGCAGCCCCTTAATCATATGACATTCAGCTTAGTAATTGATTAAAACAGTGTAAATTTGCATGTGAATGAGAGTTCTTCTGATGGGGAAAGCAAGCATACTTCCCTTGTTTTTAGATGTTTCACATGTATGTCACAATAGGCATGATCTTAGAAGAGGCATTACCTCCTTTGAGAAAGAGGAGGAGGAATGCCTCTTCTAACATCGTGCCTCTCACCTTCAGTCAGGGTTGACTCAGGCAAGGCAGACCCACAGCCACCACCTCCCTCCTCTGTGCCCCTTAACAAAAATATTTGCCACTGCATTAGTGGTTGCATCACTAATGATCTCACTCCTCAATGCCATGTTCTGAGGAAGGAATCCTTCCTGCTGAAAATAATGCTGTTTAAAGCTCACAGTAAAAGTACTATAATAAATTCAAACATTTCCACATGATTGTGTGGATATATCATTGTTCCCCTTTACCTTGTGTTTGCCAACCAAAGGTTAACTGACAGCTATGAACAATGTGCCATCTAAAAACGTATCTCTTAGTACAGTCCTTTTGCTTACAACTTATGCAACTAAACCACTTGGTGGTGGTGATAGTCAACAAACTAGAAGTAGCCTTCTTCATTCTGTCCGGCTTGCTAACAAAAAACTTAGCACATTGAGATATGACTGATATTTGTTAGGATAGCCATAACTTTTTGCTTTTTTAAAAAAAAAAATGTAAAGAATGAAAAATGCATTAGTAAATGCCATTCAACCATTTTTCATCCCAAGGACTGGGTTCATATAGCATGAGAGTAATTAATAAGCCATGATGGAGTTGTTAAACACCCCAAAACATGGTGGCTGATTTCGCTAATTAACCTTGCCAGGTTTGAATTGTTGTGCTGTCTGAACACAGTGAAGTTGGTTGGCTAGGGTGGTTGACAAACCATCCAGCAATGGGCTGTGGGTTCTGAGTGGTTTGTTATACCACCCCAGCCACCCTCACTGGGTTCAGATGGCACAACAACTTGGGACCAGAAAGGGCAATTTTGGAAAATCATCTTGCATGTGACCAGTAAATGCAGGGATGGTTAACAAGCCACCTTGTGCCATGTGAATTGGGCCAAAGACAGAGGATGCTTCTGGATGAGTCTGTGATTGTGCAATTGGCCTACCTCATTCATGGAATTTTATTAGGGGTCCAGATGACATTATCTTCTACTTGCAACCCTCTCATGTTTGCCTACCATTTCTTCCATCTTTTTTTCTGTCCACAAAAAAATCCATTAAGGAGAAAAAGCTGCAGGATGTCTTTTGATTGGTAGCTTTAGGGGCTGTTTGTCTGCAACCACCCAGAGACTTTGTTGGTCTTTTTTATTTATTTTTTATATTTATTTATATAGCACCATCAGTGTACATGGTGCTGTACAGAGTAAAACAATAAAATAGCAAACTCTGCCACATAGGCTTACATTCTTCAGGTTTTAGCACTCCCTCTAATGCTCCCTCTGTGGTGAATGACCATGTCTTCCCTGCAGTTTTTATGTGTTGGAATTCTTTGCACCATACAATCAATCACTAAAATATTTTCCTTTTATTGTGAATTTAACAAAACAAAACAAATCATGAAAAGAAAAATGACCACCACCCCAGAAAATTACATGCATAGAAATATCAATATTCCATCAAGTACACCATTCTTTTTAAAAGGGGAGAGGGAAGAGATTATGCATAAATTTCAAAAAAAGCAGACCAAATATCTATAAACTTGTCTACTCATGAGTGGCACCTATATACCACCTGTTCAATGCTGATAGTGTTGTTAGGTCCTCAGTCCATTGCATTATGGGAGGGGAACAATTATCCTTCCAACATTGTAATGTTAACGTCCAAGAAACCGGTAAATAGTTTAGGAGGACATGCACAGTATTCAATATTAAAGACTGTTCCAAAACAAAGTTGTAAACTCCAAGCCCATAGCATTATATGGGGTTAATCAGATGAGAGTTAAATACATTTCAGTGCACTGGCTGCAACAGGACTCCTTTTGATGACGAATGAGGACTGCTATTCTACTACTGAAATGATCCGGGGGTGGTGGTGGAAATTATTGGGTTCTGAGGACATGTTCTAATTTATCCCCCCTTCCCAATCCTTTCAGTGGTTAAGAACTGCTAAATCCCTCTTTGTTGCCCAGAGGGAAAGGTGGGAACTGGCCGGGCATTCCACCCCACGCTTTTCGCAGGGCTGTTACGAAATTCTCCAGAGGGTGCTGCACCTGTTGGAAGCACCATTGGCAGCTGATATAGTGCTAGGTCTGAACCAAGTCCCAGTGACAGAGCAAAGCTGCAAATTGATGGTAGAGTTGTGGTCTGTATAGCTGGTCCTACATGCTCCAACAACACAATGTTTATTTATTTATTTATTTAATTTATATACCGCCCCATAGCCAGAGCTCTCTGGGCGGTTTACAAAAGTTAAAAACAGAGAACATTAAAAAGTATACAAAATTTGAGATGTGAGGCTTTTTAATTAGATTTCTTTACAATGCTTTGGTGTACATCTGAAAGAAATTACATTAAGAGCTCCTTGTAACTATTAGTTGCTATAATCAGTGGTCTCTGAGTGCATGGCCTATCATGAAAGCAGCAAGGGCATGGATGTAAGAGTCTTAGGTTGTAATCCTGTCCTTGTTTAGACAGAAACAGGTCCTACAACTCCCAGCATTCCCCAGCTAGCTATTCAGTTCTGTCTTGCTCTTCAGGGCAAGAAAGGAATGTTAATATAAATTAAACAACTTTGCTGAAATGGGCCAAATGTTTGATTCTGTGTGGTGTTGCAATTTGCTGCTTTGCTGGTAAGGGATGTTATTCTACAATTAAGATCTTCACACCTCTGAGCCTGAGTGGTATCTGCTGTCACTGGCCCTGAAGCAAAGATTTTCAGACTGTGTTAATGGAACAAGCTACTGTTTGAGTCTCCTGAAGAGTAACTATGGTGATGAATATGATTGGGACATTGAAGGGTGAAGGAGATACTTCCGTTTCTCCTGACAACTATCTGTTCCTCATTAGGGAGCCCTGCACCACACTTCGGATACTGTCTCAAATTCTCCATCAAAGAAGTCTCATGTCAATTAGAGACACTGAAAGAGTTGCAAGTGGCACCGTACTTCTCTTGCATTTATCCCACATCTTGCTAGCGCAGCAGGAAGTATCTTCTGAGGGAGAAGGCAGCTCACATATCAGGAAGGGTAGAGAGACCTTCAGCACATAAATAGGCTTTAAAGAAAATCTATAATTGTTACTAAGTGTTGTTTTAGCAAGTTCAACCATTGTTAGAGGCTAATAGCTTGTCTAGCCACCATTCCAAATATCCAGGGTCATTTGGCTACGGCAGTTTTATCAGCCAAAGACTACTGACCGAGCTTGGATCAAGGTATATCTTGCCAACGTGATGCATCTTTACTATTCGAAGGTGCTAAATGCCTTACAGGTGCCAGTCCCTCTTTGTAAATAACGAAGTTCAAGCTGTCCTTTACTGGTTCGCTGTAACCTTGTTTAACTTCATTTTAATTTTATTTTCCATACCAGCCTGAATGCTGTAGAAAATCTTCCAAATCGAAGAGAGAAAAGGAGAAGCAAGCTTGCAAAAGTTGCAGTGAAAGCTTTAACTCCATTACCAAAAGACGGCACCATTGCAAGCAATGTGGAGCAGTGAGTATCGGAATAAAAGTTCATTATTTTGAGATACATTGTTCTTTTGGAACAAGCTGGGTTTTGCTATAAAATTCTGTCAAGAAGGAGATATAACATTTTAAATATTATCAATTATTATAGATATTTTATACTGCTGTTCAATAAAAATTCTCAGGGCTGTCTACATAAGGATATAGATGAGGGCTTGATATGCATGTGAACAGATTTATCTGCTATCCTTGGTTTACCTTCTGTCTGTCATGGTAATTAACAATGGGAAAATCAGGAAAACAACAAAACTATGTATGAAGCTGAACAATTCTCACATAAGGAATAAGGAGAAAAACTTCTGGAATACACACACACACACACCGCAACACACTTCGAAATAAATTCCATTGAAATCGGTGGGATTATAATACAAGGTCCATTGTTTGCAGTGGGATTTGTCTTCTGCTTTCTGTTATATCATCCATTTTGCCAATGATGTCCTTGGTTTAACATGAAACCTCCAAATATTAAAACTTATTTACAGACCCAGGTTATTTTTTCATCTGATAAGAACTGCTAGAATCAATCCCCAAACATTTCAAATAACTGTATTGTTTGACCGTTGCCAAGCTTAGATTCTTCTGATAACTTTGGTAGTGAAGGATATTTGTATTACTCTCCTAAGCCCAGAAAATTCAAGGAAAGCTAATGGGATTTGCACTGTCTTGTTAGATTACATGGGCATTTCTATGCCATATTTGGCTTTGTTCAAGTTCCGTCAGTAAACTAGAAATTATCAATACATCTAACATCAGTTGAATAGGTTGGTAGTATTAACTTAATAGCATTTACATTAAGAGTGCATAACCAGCACTCCCCCCCCCACCAATGCGTGCCCACCGCCACCTCCAAATCCCACCTCTGTCCCCTCCATTCCCTAGAAATTTTCATAGAAATTGCTCTATTTCCACAGCTGCTAGCAGTGACGGAAGAGTGATTTCTATCAAGATTGCTGGGATATGTGAGTGTGTGCTTCTATGACTATCTATGTACAAGCATGTGACCTCTGAGCCAGCATTGCATGGGGCCCTTGAGGCTGAAAAGGTTGTGCACCCCTGGTTTACATGAATGTTTAAATTCATTCAACATCAGTGGAATGGTTTGGTGGTGTTAATCTAACAGGGATTTACATAATCACCTTAGAAGCATTTGCATTCTGAAAGTCAGGATAGATATTATTTTAGGAAATAAACAATATTGAATAAACAAAACGACAGCTTCAAATGGCTGAGTCAAAATGGATGTTGCAACACTACAGGCATGTGGCAGTGAGACACAAACAGGGATTAAGCCACACGAAGGCTTGCATGCGTCCAGACCATTAGGGAAGTGTGAAGCCAAGAAATGTTTCACAATATCTGTCTGGTTTGGTGTCTGTTTCCTTCTTGAGAAGGTGCATTCTTGAGAAGCGGATGTAGCAGTCTTATGAACAGTTTGATGTAACACCTTCTTCACTAAGAATATATATTCCACAATGAATCCATGTCCTTGTAGCCCTGAATTTACAGAAGAAAATTCAGATAGGGTATCATAGCACATTCCATCTCCATGTAGCAAATTATGGGATGAGGAAGGGGGGCAGGCCTACTGATGGGATGGAAATGGAAGGCTCTGCAATCCACAGTGCCTGAAAAAACATATAGCTTTGTTGTCTATTTCAGCCATGTTTTAAAATCTTTGTCAATTTTAATCACAACAAAACTTGCAAGCTTGCAAACTTTGCACTGTTTTTGTTCTTGTTAAACATGTTTCTGGAAACATGCATGCTTCTAAATGTAGATAAATAGATAGATAGATAGATAGATAGATAGATAGATGTTTGCCTTCCTTCTTGAAGACTTAATGAAAGGGATCAATATATGGCTTTTCGTGTATTTACAAAAAACAATTTTTTTAATGGCCTGTGGACTGGAAATAAAGAAGTACTGATTTAAAGTATTTACAAACTATTTATCCTCAGGAGCAACAAAAAATACTAAGCAAAACATTGGCATGTTCTTCCTTGATGGTTAGTTGCTCTGAATTATTGCAACTAATCATTGTGGAAGAATAACACACACAAAGAATCTTGCTCTCTGTCTGATTAATCTTAATAACGCTGGCTTGGATCTAGTGTTGTCATTCCACCAGCAGAAGGGAAACTGCTGGTGGAATGGATTTCCCTTCTTCCTGCAGCCTCCTCCCATGCACCTCCTAAATCTGCGTCAAAGGAGGCTCATGGGGGGCTGTAGGGGTTGAGGAACGATGGGTAATTCCTATTGCACATGCAGAAGTCTTAAAATGCTTATCTAAAGAGCTGGGGGCATACTGGGAGTTGTAGGATTTTTTTCTGACTATACATGGCATAGGATTGCTTCTTAAATAAAGTAAAGGCCAATACATGCCATCACTCAAAGTGGATAGGAATATAGGAAGCTGTGTTTTGCCAAGCCAGACTTTTTCCTCCATCTAGGCCAAGTACTTCATGCTCTGACTGGCAAGTTCTCAGGAAGAGAATGTCTTTCCCAACACTTGCAACTTGATCTTTTAACTGGGCAGGCCAGGGATGAAATCCAGGAGCTTTTGCAGGCAAAACAGGTGCTCAATCACTGGGCTATTGTCCGTTCTCCAAATGATGCCCCAAAGTGGTTACCTTTTGGCTGTATAATACTAAATTATAGCAACCAGGCATGAGGTGCTGCCCATGCTTAGGAGCAGCAGAGCAATGGTGATAGAAGTGGAAGCAGCAAAGGGTTGGAGGATCTCAGGAGGTGCAGGAAGAGCACCCTAAAGCCCTCACGTGGTGAGCTAAATCACATGATCTTATTCATAGATGTAAACCTGTTAAGGGCATCCTCACTTAACCTTCTTCCCCTAAGAGATGGTACATTGTCTATCCCTTTAATTAAAATCCACTGAGCTGATTTGGCCTGTAGCTATCCAATTACTACATAGTTAACAGCACACTGCATTTCTCTCAGCAGATTCTCCTGAAAGTCCTCCACAAGGACTGCTGAAGCTTATGCCCAATCTGCTTTGCATGCATGTATATCTCCTAAATATATATCGATCTCTATTTACTAGTGAACAAGCATGCTTGGTACCAGTATCCACATGCAGTTTTTACAAGAGAAAATGGTATTCTGTCAATGTGCCAGATTCTTTCCTACTGAAACTTGTCTTTGAGCAGTGTAGTGATTAGAGTGTTGGACTGGGACCTGGGAGATCTGGGTTCAAGTCCCCATTCAGCCGTGAAGCTCACCACGTGACTTTGGGCCAGTCACTGACTCACCTACCTCAGGTTTAGCATTACCAAATTGTGGCTGAAGTGTGTGTGTGTTGTGATGCTGAACTCAAGATGATGCAAAGGAGACATATTTCCAAGACACCAAGAAACCTTTTATAAATGGGGCTCTTTTTAATGTATATTTCGATAAGCTTCCAGGAAACCGAATAAATATTTAATCCAGCGTAATAGAGAAGCTCAATATAACACTGAACAAAAAGGCAAGCCCATATAAGTGTGATTTTGCCTTTATTTCTAGAGGTAGAATCTTAGAAATGAATCAGAACAACAACAAAAATCATTCCTTAATGCTGAGTAAGTAGGGGAAACTGAAGGGAAGTAATCTTGTCTTGGAGGTAATAATAATCCTACATTATTATTTTCAGAAACAGAAACTAAAATGGTTTTAAGCATAAGGGGATTTTTTTCAATGATGACTTAACAATGAAGTTCTATCTTTTTGATTTAGGTTATCTGTGCAAAATGCTCTGAATTTAAAACATTTGCTGATAACAGCCGCAACAACCGGGTGTGCAAAGACTGCTTTCAGCTGCTGTCAGCAACCCCATGCATCTCAGGCAATGAAGGTGCAGGAGAACAAAAGAAAAAGGTCATCATGGAGGTATATTTATCTTGTTAACCAACCCTAAAAGGACGGGTTGCTTCAACAAAAGCATGGTTTTCAGTGTTGAAATCCTTTCACCGTCTGACCTCGCAGTCATTCATCATCTAGGCTGCAATCCCGTGGAATCTGGGAGGGTATCTGCGGAGGGGGAAGTCTGCAGGTGGAAGAGGCAGCCACTGTGGGTATGGAAACCTAGGGTGACCATATGGAAAGGTCAATCAATCAGTTTATTGAAGACAACCAAATATAGGTTTTAGACAATTACATAGACAAAAGTTATACACAGAGTATAAAAGTGTGTCATATAAAAAAGAATAGATAAAATGTTATAAAAATGTTAAAACATGCACATACAGCTAAAACGTTACATGTTAAAATGTTTAAACATACATGCACATACAACTAAAACCTTAGATCTCAAGGCAGGCCACATGAGTTTGTCTAAGCTGAGCAGCCTTCACCGCAAATTTGGCTGTCTGTACTGGGCAGTAGATATTTGACCTTATCCATATCACTGATGGTAGGAATCACCCTTAAGAGCTTCTCTAAATATTTTTACCTAGGTGTTTCATATAGTTTACAGTATAGCATATAGTGTATGGTGTCCTCTACAAAAGAGGGCAGAACTCCTGCAGCTTTAACTGTTGTGATGAAGAGGGAATTTCACCAGGTTCTCCATATACACAAATGACACCTGCTGAAATTCCTTTTTCTATACAACTGATACAGGAGCCCTGTCCTCCTTTTCATATGGCCACCCTAGGAAACCTCCACTGCTCTTGTCTCTCTGCTGTTGGTGCTTTGGCAGATAAAGCAAAAAGGGGGCATACAAGGTGGATCAGGGTTCCCTGTTTTGCCAACATGATCCCAGAATGGGGCAGGAGGGCTGAGAATGCCATTACTGGAGGGAAGGAGCAATAGCCAAAAAAGGAAGGGGGGAAACAGAAAAATGCCACTGCCCCATCTGCTGGCACAAGTCTGGCAGGGCTTTGGATTTGATGCTTCTTCCTCCCTGGATTATCCCAACACCATCCCCGTTGGATTGCTGTGACTGTGTTAATAGCTTATCATTTGTTACACAGACCTACCAAAGGAACTGTGGATTTTTATTTCTTTCAAATAATTTCATTTTACATATGTCTTCCTAGCCTCCCATGATGCACATGCTTTTCATTCATTATTGCTTCTATTATTATCATCATCATCATCATCATCATCATTTGTATACTGCCCCATAGCCAAAGCTCTCTGGGTGGTTAGCATGAATTGAGTACCATACATTGATGGGATTGAGTACCATACAGTCATATGAGTGGAATTCCGCTCAAGCGATATGACTTCCTGGTCCTCTCTTACCCCCCTGCAGCCGCTGTGTATGCCCTAAATCTACTCTGGAAGGTCTCCTGATCCTCCGGAGCATATTTGGGTGGGGGGAGGGGAGAAGGGGGCTACATGGGGGGAAATCCATTCTGCTAGTGCTTTCTCTTCTGCTAGCAGATGACCAGTGTTGGATCCATCCCTATGAAATAAAACCCAGTTCTCAAGAGCAGAGCTGTAGGTACATAAGGATACTTTTTAATGTTATATTAGCACATCATTATGCTAACATTTGCACACTAGAGGATTCTGCAGTCTGAAATCCCATTCTCCTTGAAGTGTAGATTGTGACTGAACCATGAAAATAGTATAGCAAATGCTATACTAACGGTTGGTTTGACCTAGTGGTCAAAGTCTTGAACTAGGATGTGGAGCATGTGGATTTAGATCCAAGTTCAGCAGATAGACTAATGCCAAGATCCGTTTTCAGTCATTTTATGAGTGAACACAAACTCATGCAGGCAGATAGGCTGGCAGACACACATAACTCACCTATTCTCTTGTGACACAGAGGAAGCAAGTGGATATTGGGGTTGGGGGTGGTTGAAACCTTCTGCACGCAAAGCAGGTGCTCAGTACTTTCTCTTCCTCTTACTTGGAAGGGTTTGGATTTCCTCTTCTCCTGCCCTCCCTATGTTTCCTTCCTCTTCCCACCTTTTCTCTGCTTCTCTTTCTTTCCTCTTCTTTTTCTCTTCCCCTTCTCCCCACCCACTCAGGATTTCCTTTTCCACTCTTCTTTTTCCCCACTCCCCAGTCAAGATCCCTTTCCCTGCTGCTTCTCCTATATTACCCTACCACACCCCTTTTGCCCCAGGACCCACCATCACTTCATCCCGCCTACCAGTTCTGCCCAACTGCTCCCACCTCTGCCGCTTCTGGCACCTGCCCACCCTCCCTGCACCCACTCTAACATGCCTGCCCACCTGCACTCACCTCAGGAATAAGGAAGCAGGAAGAACAAGGAAATACCAACTTCCTGCTTCCTTGCTGCTGAGCTGAGGGCAACAGTCAGAAGAATCAGTGGGGGAAGGGAATGGGGGTCCTGGTGAACACTGGGGAGTCGACCCCTAATTTAACTAATATGCAAATGTTTCGGGTACAAGCAACATAAACCATTTGATCAATTGACCAGCCCTGTAGCCTGTATTATTATTATTATTATTATTATTATTATTATTATTATTATTTATAGTAGTAGTGCTACCACTTCTTCTGTCTCCAAAATTTTACAGCTTTTTCCTGCCAAAATTGATTCTCTAACAACATCTTTTCTCATCTTGACTACTGATTGCTTGCCTCTGGCCAAACTTTGCTGTTAGGATCTCCCACAAACAGCTTCCACTCCATTAACCAGATAAGAACTCCTTTCATTTCTCTTAAATGTCTTATCTACAATGGAGAAAGCATACAGACCACTATGATCCAAATAACTTAAACTTTGGTAAATTCAGCAACAAAAGGCATTTTACTTCTCTTCCATTTTGAAATATGGTTCTCTGAGTCATTGTGCTATAGTCTCATCATAATCTACAGAATAATCTCCTTTATAATCTCATCATAATCTACAGAAAACTATTGTAGCAGAGCTATCTTCCTACAATGGGAAAATCATTGCCACCCCAAATCCAAGTTTTTCAATAAAGCCATGCAAATGCTGAAAAGCCAGTGAAACGTGACCTGCTCTGTAAAGTTAAGCTCCAGGGTGTTCACGTTCAAGAGAAAGGAAGGGTTTTTCTTTAATAAGGGTAGACGTTTAGTTCTGAGCTAAGTCTTTGAGATTCGGGTAAAATGCACATGGGAAATGCAAAAAAATATATAGCCTAATCTGGGGTGCTGGTTTTTTGCTAGGAGGTAATTGATTGACATCTGTGGGTTACATCCAAACAAATGTCTCTAGGATTAGGGGTTCAAATGCTTCCCTTAAATTAATGTTTCATGAGCTCAATGTCTCTTCAGGGGTTTGCCACTTTTCCCTGATCTTTTAGCAGATGTAAGACTTCTCTGGAGATTTTAGCAGACGTAAGACTTTTAGCAGATGTAAGACTTCTCTGGAGATTTGTTATACCAAAACCTAACATAATAGGTACAGTGTTTCCATTCATAAATGCTCTTCCTCATTTTTGTTACATGGCTCTTGTGGGAAATTATTTATCTGATTTTTCTCCCTTCTCAGTTGCATATTGCAGAGGAGGATTACCAGTTCCTGGAAGCTAAGAAGTGAAATTCTTATGCCAGTAGTCAAAGTAAAAGACACGGAGGGTTCTGTCATTTCAGTTCACAAAACCTTGTGCCTTGCTTATTTCTAATATCATTTCTTCAGAGAGGTGTTTTTCCATCTCAGGTGTGCTCATTCAGCCTAGCCTTATCTCATACCTGCTCACACAGCAGCTGTGAGTGAAAAATCCCACAATGCATCTTGCTGGACGAGGCAGGTGGCATGCAGATCGCACTGGTTCTCACACTTTGGGTTACATGTTAAGGCATAAACTGGGAGTGTCAGCAGTTCCCCACAGATGTCATAGATTATCAGATGAAAGCCAGCATGGTGTAGGTGGGAGTCCCCATTCAGCCATGAAGCTCAGTGGTGACTACACCATTCACTGACTCTCAGCCTAACCTACTGCACAAGGTTGTTGTGAGAATAAAATGGGGAAGAGGAGGACCATGTTATCCACCTTGGGGTCCTTGTTAGAGGAATAAAGGCAGGTTATAAATGTAAATAATGATGATGATGATGATGACGGCATTCTGAGATAACTGTTCCTGTGCAAAGCCCCACAGGAACAAATGGGATTTATACCATTTCCATTTGTTACGACAGTCATACCAGTGCTAGGCTGAGTTAGAGACCAGAGAATTGGTCCATTCTAGAAAAGAGCTTTCTATCATTTTTGTGTTTGCTCACAAATTAATGAAAGTAATATATTAGAGATGAGATTGATGGAAACGTGCCTTGATAGTACAGAGCTGGCATCTCTGTAGGATGGTTTAGCTCTGTCCAGCAGCAATCCTGTGCATACCTGCTTGGGGGTCGGTCCTATTGAACACTATGAGCATAGCTTTCAAATAAATATGCCTGGAAAAGGGCTGGGGTTTTCAGTTCACTTTGATTCTGTTCACTTGGGCTGAAGCAGCTTCCTCATTAGCTTTTAGTCTCATCCCATCCTACTGTAAGCATAAAAGTATCTATATCATCTTAATTGCTATTCTCAATTTCTACTGTGGAGGTGGAATTTTCAGCTTCTTCTCCAAGAACAGCAATTCAGCACCTACACCTAATTCCTTTAATCCTGATTGCACGTCACGATTATTACATCCCTGTATATTTAAAGATCAATTCCTTGGTAGCCACACTTCTGTGCACATTTGCTATGCGCGTGAACAAATATATAACATAAAACTGCTAAGGTGTGTAATAAATTGTAGATGTGTTCACTATGAGACCAGGAATAGACTCTGCTTAGCTTATTTATTTATTTGTTTGTTTTAATAGAAGCAAAGCATTTTGGGAATGGAAAACAGTGTTTTCAGCAGCCACCTCCTGTTCCAAGAAAAAGGAAAGACTTGGTATAAAGTGTGGGTCACCATTCCTAAGACTGAACCCCTCGTTTTATATCTACAAGGAGGAAATCAGGTAAAGATCTCAGCATGTTACACAGCAGTTAAAACAATATTGTGCATGTTATTTTAAGAAATGGGCTGGAACCATAATTCCCAAACTGTGGGCCAGGGTGTGCTACTTTGCTGTGAGAGAACCGCTTGCTTGCCATGGGAATGAATTGATTAATTTGAAGATTCTTGTGTGCCCAACATACCTACACAGTGGGGAGGCTCCCTGCTGCATCTCTACACGATCCAGTGGTCTAGCCTTTTCGTCCTTCAATCAGCCTCTTCTGGTAGTCCTGCCTTATCTCTGTACTGAGTGTGACTGGTACATTTTGGGTGAATTACCTGCCCCTCAAAGGGTGCTGCCCGCTGTGCCTTACATTGGGGGGTCTCCAACACAGTACTTGTGGGTACCACAGCACCTGCAGAGCCAGGCTAAGGTGCCAGCCAAGCTTTTTTCCTCCACTCACCTGTAGAAGGGAGGAAATCCTCCTTGCCCAAAAAAATGGCTGCAGGGGATAGACGAGGGGACATGCACCACCTACCAAGGACTCTGGTGCAACAGAGTCATCGGCAGGGGGTGATCTTTGCCCCCTCTGGAGCCAATTTTGAATGTGGTGGTAATTCTGATACCTATACAAGCCTGTAGAGTGATTCCTCATAGGGAGCAAAAAAGACCCCTGCTGAAAAGTGGCTGGTGGTGATTGTGGAATTTCACCCCACACCAAGGACCCTTGGGATAACAGGGTCTTCAGCAGGGATGAGCTTTGCCCCCTGGCCAGCTCTCCTGGTCCCCATCTATACGACAACAGGATTGCTCCTCATTAAATATAAACCTGAATTTTCATTGATTCGAATGTAGGTAAAGAGCATCACACTGCAGCAGCAACACCAATTTATTTCCTGAATTTATGTTTTTTAGAGTGAGTTATAAATGCACACACATGTATTATCGCATATACAAAGCTACGGAGGAGAGAGGAGCGAAGCTATAAATTTTAAATCCGGAGGTCCGCAGATTCATATAAGAGACAAACAGGTAGCAGGGGGGAAGGAACGACACAGCAGAGGGAATGGAACGAGGCTACAGAGGAAAAAGAACGAGGCAGCAGAACGTATCTCCTTCTTCTGGCTGCCTGTTTTCCCCTTTTTGTTTTTGTGAACTGCCCAGAGAGCTTCTGCTATTGGGCAGTATAGAAATGCAATAAATAAAAAAATAAATTTGTTTTAAGTAAATTTCTCTGCGGAGCTTCGCAGAATCAGAGAATTTAAACTAAAACTGGCACAAAGGAACGAGGCTGTCGATTGGTGGGAAATCAGCCATTCACGTTGTACTACCCTCAAAGCTCCGCCCACATGTCAAAATGTGATTTGACTCCCTCAAAGACACATAACTATAACACAGTGCAAACTCAGACTTGATCTAAAAGTCGCGGTAAATTGCAAATGCGAAGATGCGCATTATCGCGTTAAAAGCCCAGCGCTACAGCGAATGGACGGCTGCATCATGTGTCCTAAAACACAAATATGTGCATTTAAGTCGGGGTAAACAAGCCATATAGACAAGCCCCTGACCAGCTGATTTCCCCCCTCCCTATTCAAGCCAAGGGACCATTCCATACATTAGCTTAAATAGGGGGAGGAAAAGGTCCTCCATGCTGAAACATGGCTGTAGGAGCCTTGGGTTGGAGAGCCCTTGGGGAAACAGGGTCCTTGGCAGGGATGGACCTCACACATTCCCCAACTGATTTTTGACAGGGGAGACTTTTTCTCACCCCATGCAAATGAATGGAGACATTGCTCCATTCAGTTGCACAGGGATGGGGAGAGAGGGAAAGAAACAAAATAAGAAAAAGAGAGCGAAAGAAAGAAAAGTCAGAGAAGGGTGCGGGGAGAAAGAGAGGTGCAAGAGAGAGAGAGGCTAAGTTCAGACAACACGATAGTCAACGGTGGTGTAATAATCTTGACCATTGCTTATCTAGGATGTAGTCCCCACACAACATGATGATAATCAACCATGGTGTGGATTAGGATCAGCGTTGAGTTGACTGTTAGTCCACAGTGAATTGACTCACTCATCCCCTGCCCTCTCTCCCCCCTCAATCCTCACGCTAGTATCCCATCAGCCATTGCTGCTAACAAATTTATCCTGCCAGGTGGACTAGAGTGGCAGCCACTGCTTTGACTGCTCTTGCCGTGCAACTTTGTGGCTGACAAAATAACCAATGGTGGCTGAGGAAATAACTAACAGTGCCCTCCGCATAAGCAATGGTGGTTCAGATAGCCAACTCTGCACAGTGTTGGTTATTTGCATTGGTTATTTTGGCCAAATAAACAAACATTGGTTAAAAAAACCTCTCTCCACACAACACGATAACCCATGGTGGGTCTGAACCCAGTCAGAGAGAGAGAAAGAGAGAGAGAGAGAGAGAACACAGTCAAAGAGACGGAAGGAAGGAAGGAGTCTTTGGGTAGCACATTCACAGGGTGCACATACATGCACACACAAACTCTGATAAGAAGGCACTCCTAACATTTTTGTGAATGGCCCCCAACCCCCCATATAGCAGTAAATTTATGGTAATGCTCAGAGCACTTCTTCAAATTCCAAATGTGCTCATGGGCCCAAAAAGGTTGGAGACCTCCCATGTTCCACTGCTCTGGCCTCCCTTCCTCCCAATCAGGTATCATGCCCAGATCACAGACCCTCACAGAAAAACTGGGGGTGGGGCAGGCTCTTCTGAGAGCAGGTAACTCTTGCACTTTTTCAGGAGTGTAGTGTGCCTCCAATTTTACTTCAGGAGGAAAGTGTGTTCCACATTGGGATGGACGTATTTGGCTTGCTTTCAAATACAGAATGACCTTGCTGTGTTCTGAACTTAGTAAACACTCCCAGGAAACATTATTTTTGTAGAAGAATTTCTTACTTTTTTTCACAAAAGGAATAATGCTATGCTAATTAGTAATTTGCCTCAACTTTAAGAGAGGTGCACCCCCTACCCCCAAATGAATACTTCAGAGGGTTTATTGAACTTGAAGATATCTTTCCAATTTTTATTTTTTTTAAAAAAGTATCACAAGGTTGTGATGGTAAGACAGCATGCCTTTAAATCTTCTGATTTATGAAGTTCAGGTCTCTGACAGTATTAGATATGTGCTGTCGGAGAAATGCGGCGAATGTCTTTTGACGATGCATAAAACTGTAGATTTCCGCAGCTCTGGTATACTTAGAGCTAAACCACATTCAACCAGAAACATATAAGGTTAATATAATAATAGAACCAATCTTTAGATCTTTCCCTCGTGTATATAGTGGAATGATAAAGAGGAGCAAATATGTTGACTGACAGAATATGCAGCTTTCCTTTCCCAATCACAGTGGAAGTCACCATGTGTATAATGTGGACATATGCACACCCACCACAGTCTCAGCCATATGAGAATGGTGGAGAAGATTAATAATAATAATAATAATAATAATAATAATAATAATAATAATAATAATAATAATTAGTTATTGCAAGAAAAGAATACCAGAAGAATCCTACTGAAACCCCAGAACCTCAAGACATGTCTATGCATGCGTCTTCTCCACTGCCAAATGGGTGGTAGTTCCTTTCAGGTTTTCATTCATGCCCATATGGCAGTCTTCCCCAGCCTGCTGCCTTCCAGATGTTTTGGGTGACAACTTCCAGGATTGGCTGAGCATTGGCATCAGGTTGGGAAAGGCTGCCGTATGGAACTGCAGGTCACTTCAGCTAATGCAGAGCTATAGCAGTAGTTGACGTTGCAATACATTTAAAGCAGGGTGCACAACTTGTGGCCCTCCAGATGTTTTGGCATACAACTCCCATGATCCCCCACTATTAGCTATACTGGCTGGAGTTGTAGGCTAAAACATCTGGAGGGTCACAAGTTGCCAACCCTTGATTTAAAGGAATGTTGCTTTCTTGGAAATACATCTGAAGAATGCTAGCAAAGTATGTGTATAGAATCAGTAAGAGACGTTATCAATATTGAAGGAAGGCAATCTGAGCCTCAGAACTCATCTTTTTAGTTCCCTAACCTTCCGTATCCTAGAAGCAGGGAAAAGCGTATTGAACAGGCAGCATTCTAACACAACTGCTGCATTTTGGGCCTGGAAACTTCCTACTATTTCTTGCTAGGAATAGTCTCAGAGATCACTTTCTAGGTTCCCTTATTAGTTTCCACTGAATCTCTCTCTCTCTCTCTCTCTCACACACACACACACACACACGATAGATACCAGGGCCACCCCACACACATTTCATGTACTTTTCTTTTTAGAAATTAAACACTGTCTCCCAACTTCCTTGCAAGTGTGTTATAGAACCTCCCTCCAAATATTCAAAGTTCCCCCCTCTTTCTTCCAAAACTTTAAATTGGGAGTTGCTCCTTAAGGCAGCTTTCACTCTGCCTGCACCCCTGAACTCCACAATAAAATGAAACAAAGTTCATGCTGGTTCGCCTTTCCTCATCAGGATGCAGCTGCAGGACTCTTACAAGAAGCAATCAGAAGGAAAAGTAAAGCAATGGAAGCCTAGCAGTTAGTGTAAGCCAAACCTTGCCAAGCCAGCCAGCGGAGGATCCTGCTACCCTTCTGAGTCTATGATTGGTCAGGGGATTCCATAAGAACCCAATGATCAGGCCTGTCAACCTTTCTGCCTCCCCCAAGTACCCCATTGTTTTGCCCTTAAAGACCCTCTTGTACCTTTAAGAGGGGAAAAAGCTGTGTGCCTGTCAGGCTTTGGAGGGAGGGCCTTCCTTCTGGACTCCGCAATGGCAATACTGAGGGCTGACTAAGACAAAGGTTGATAGCCAGTGGCATCCTTAGAACTGGTTGAAAACAAGGAGGCAGGCAGAAGGGCTGGGCAGCCTGAGGTGCATTGGGCATTTGCGCTATGGCTCAGCTGCCCCTGTCCTTCATTGTCCTTGGAGGTTGGAAGGTTGCTTCTTAAGACAGTCCAGAGACAGGATCTCCCCCAGTTTGCACAAACACTTCAACAACCCAAGGTGCATGCCGGGTGTTATTTGCAGAGTCACCTGCTCCAGCGCAGCTTGTCATGTTGTCTGAATCTGGGCAGTATGGCTTGTTTAATGGGGAAACAACCCTCAAATAACCAAACAACAAGCCATGGGTTAATTGCTGGTTGTTTCCTCCTCAAACAAGCCTTGTTGCCTGGGCTCCAATGACACAACAAGCCACATCCAGGTGGGTAATTAAGCAAATAGTGCTTGGCACACCCCAGCATGCACCAATGCACCATGCCTTAAGCAAGCCCCTGTGTCTTATTTAAGCCATAGTGAACATGCGAACCAGACCTGTTCTTGGTCCTCCAGACTAATACACAGGCATTCTAGCCCACACCACAAGAATTCAATCATTATGAGAAGAACCTACCTTGGTATCATTTTTTAAAAAAACAAAACAAAACCCATGTATGCTCAGTCCTATAAATTATTTTTTAAAAATTCATGCTATCTTGTCAATTAGAACTTATTCCTAGAAAATTCTTGAAAATCAGGTGAACTAATGGCTTTTATGCTGCAATGTTCACCCTGTTTATCTGTTATGTGTTGTTATGTATCCTTCTTTGTTTCTTCTTTTCACATTTGTTTTTGTCCTGTGTGTGTTAGGATGGACGGATTCCACGCAGCATACCCCTACCAGGATATGAAGTTGACTTCCCACATTCTGGTGAGAGGTTCGAATCAAAATACGTTTTCAAACTCTGCCAATCCCAACAGACTATCTATTTCAGTGCAGAAGACGAAGACCTGCAAATAAAATGGATGGATATTCTCACCAAAGCAGCTAAAGGGGAGACCCATGATTCAAGTGAAGAAGCCAGTAATCCCTAATGTCATTTTAGGTGATCCAAACTATATTGGGGAGGGGGGAATGTCACCTGAACTCAGTATTCATGGCACTTTGAAAATCTACATGGCTTTATATTTCTGTATGTCTGTATAGGAATTTTAGTAGTTCCCCCCCCTCCCTTTTTATTGTACATTCATCACATACAGTACCGATTATACAGCATATATGTTGTTAGATGGGATAAGTAGGTGTAGTTGTTAATGGTGTTTATGTTGATATTAATGGCAAAGGCAAACAAACGAGAAAGCATTAATTTTATCAAAGGTAATTAGAAATCCATCAGTTCCCTGCTAATATTTCTTAGCAGTTCCTCTTATAGTTTTGTTCCTTTCCAATGCTGTATGAGTGAATGATGTGTATAGTCTGTGAGTTACAGAAGTGCTGCATTTAAGTTAAATGTTGTATAAGGCTTGTGGCTGGCCACTGACATGCTGCTCTCTTGTCTTTCCCCCCTTTTTTTAAATTGTCTCCTCTGTGCCGTACAAGCAATGTAGTAGATTTGAGGTTTTTTGGTAATACTGTCCTTTCTTGAAATGGTTTTTTCACAAGACAAATACTGTAGAATATATTTCTAAAGTCTTCTGAAAGTCATTGCAGAAGACATCTTGAAATCTCAATTATCAATATATATGTATATATAAATATTTGTTTGTTTTTTACTTTGACCCACACTTTTCTTATTTCTTTATATGAGCTCCTTTTTAATGTATGCAAGCAAATGTTTTATACTGCAAACTGGGATGCTACCAATAAACGAGCATTTTTAGTACACCTGGTAAGGTAAAAAGAATTGTTTAGAATGATTAACTTTTTTGAGTAATCAAGGATTTATTTATATAATTTGTAAATACCACATATTAAACATTTTTTTTACACAACCAATCTGAGATTTAGTCATCGGATTAAGACACTTGTATAAATTGAATTTGTAATTTGTTTCCTGTGTACTTTTGTTTGCAAAAATATTTATGTATGCAAATAAAAATCCATGCCATTGATTCATGAACCAGCTACTTAGGTAAATATCACAGGTTTAAAACCAGTTCCTTGAATTCAGTCACTGATCACACTGCCTTCCGAGGACGTTTCTACACCTGCCTTCCCCCCCCCCCCCGGATCGTCCCAGTGCATCCAAATGACACACAGGGGATCCCAGGAGCAGGCAGAGATGATTCCTCCATTTTCCTAGGATAGTCCTTAGGTGTAGAAGGGGTCCTAGTCTATGAACCCTCTTGTTCTTCCTTCTTCATAGCTTCACTTGGCCCAGCCCAGTCTATTCCTCAACAGCTTGCCATGCCTTGTCAAACACTGTCAACCCAATGTTCATCACTCCTGTCTCTTAATGTCAAGGGTCAGGACTATAGAATGTGGCACATAGCCTCCTTTTGCAAAATGGAGTGGATAGGAAAAAATGAGTATGTCTGGAGTCTGATTGACTGCTGGGCATCTGACACTGCTCCTTGAAAGAGGAACTTTAGAGGACCACACTTATTTTTATTGGCCAGAAAAACAGAAGAAAAAGTAGGATTGTGGGTGGGGGCTGTAGAGTCATAGGACATTGGAGCGGTGACAATGGTCAAGTAGGTACGGATTGCTGTTGGAGCCCATGGTGTACACTGCACAATCATGGTGAGTAGGCTATGAGCCCTTTCCATGCTGCAAAACTGTTGGCCTCACTGTTGGTGGTATTAGACATTCATCTGAGGAAGAAGAAGATAAGAATAGCCAAGATGGATCACACCAGAGCCAAGATGGATCACACCTTGTTCAGCATTCTGTTCCCACAATGGCCAACCAAATGCCAAAGAAAAGCCCACAAGCAGGGGCATGGGTGTAATAGTACCTCCTACTCATGTTCCCCAGTAACTGGTATTGAAGGGCATACTGCACCTGATACTGGACGTAATATACAGACATCATGACTAGTAGCCATTGATGGCTTTATCCTCCATAAGGAAGCCTTGCAGGTGACTGAACCCAACAGAGAACAAAATATATGCTGTCTCCTAATGGCTGTAATTACATAGATTTTGGTTGTTTAATATAAATATACAATGTGACTATATCATGTGAACATGCACATCAGAGAAATTGGTAGATGACACAATATTTTACTTTTCTAAAGTAGTCATTTTACCTTTTGGTCTTCTGTGTTGGCAACTGATTTTTGTTCATACTTTCCACAACTGAAACCATATAAAATCTGAAAGATTCTGAGAGACATTTTATGATGAGTTGCAAAGAAAGAGTTAAATCATTTGAACATATACCCTGAATAAGTCTATAGTATATAAAATAATTACTGGTTTTAATGTTTATTTAAAAATGCAAATTTAAAATATGTTCTATTTGTAGGGAATTTAGAGAAAATAATTTGGAAAAATCTTGGCAATTAAACATGATCGGTACTAGTAGGGATGTATGGACTTTGTTAAACCCATTCATAGAATTGTAGAATAGTAGAGCTGGAAAGGGCCTATAAGACCATTGAGTCCAACCCACTGCTCCATGCAGGAATCCACCTTAAAGCATACCGGACAGATGGCTGTTCAGCTGCCTATAATGTGGGAGAGCCCACAACCTCCCTAGGTAACTGGATCCATTGTCGTACTGCTCTAACAGGATGTTTTTTCTGATGTCCAGCCAGAATCTGGCTTCCTGTAACTTGAGCCCATTATTCCATGTCCTGCACTCTGGGATGATCGAGAAGAGAACCTGGCCCTCCTCTGAGTGTCAACCTTTCAAGTACTTGAAGAGTGCTATCATGTCTCCTCTCAGTCTTCTCTTCTCCAGGCTAAACATGCCCAGTTCTTTCAGTTTCTTCTCATAGGGCTTCGTTTCTAGGGCTATGCTCCGCTCTGTTCCGGATCCTTCAGAATAAAGTGTATTGGAAGGAGATGTGAAAGTGCATTTCAAAGGGAACACAGTGTTCCCTTTGCACTGTGTTCCCTTTGAAGTGCTAATATTGTCCTGAGATGCACTTTCACTATCTCCTTTCCAATACACTTTATTTCTGAAGGATATTGTGGTTGAAGTTTAACTTTAAAATTTCCTAAAAATCGGGATGATCCAATTTGCTTCAAAATTGGCACGACTAAGGATCTATTTAGAAGCTATCATGGTGCCCAGTTACATGTATGTATCTTGAAAAATGATGGAGATGAATGCAGTTTTGTAAATTGGGGTGGAAGCTTTAAAAATTCTCTAAAAATCAGGGGATGATTCAATTTACTTCAAAATTGGCACAAATAAGGATCTATTTAGAAGCTATCATGGTGCCCAGTTACACGTGTGTATCTTGAAAAACAAGTTATAGGCATTTTTCTTTCCCAATGTAAGTTTATGGGGGGAAATCCAGACCTCCAGATCGGTTTGGAAGAGGTCTGAATTGATCCAGAGTGGTTCAGACCTGATCTGGAAGATTGGGATCCAGAGCAGATCAGGACAGCCCTATTTGTTTCCAGACCCCTGATCATCCTCGTTGCCCTTCCCTGAACACCCTCCAGCTTATCTGCATGCTTCTTGAAATGTGGCACCCAGAACTGGATGCAATTCCATCTGTGTTTTGCGGATTGTTGACACCTTTTCTTCTGTCATCAGCTTATTTACAGAATTGGTTTTTCAAAACCAGAATTGCATTGTACTTGTGCTAATTTGCTTCAGTGCACATGCATATCAGCATTAATGTGCATTTCTGCAAATGCTCTAATCTGCATTAGGTAGTGTGCATTAGCAATAAGGTACATTAACTAATGCAGTTTTGCATAAGTGTGTATTTACACTAATGAACACAGTTGTTAATGCAAATTAGTGCAAATCCTCCCCAAAAGTGAAAAACAAGTTCGCAAATCAGCAAAATCGGTGTGACTTGGAAAACACTGCTCCACCGTGGAAACCACAGATCTGAATAATAAAAAGCTGAATTCATCTGAATGCATTGCAGTTTTCTCAAATATCCCTAGGTACCACTCATGATTGAGAGGCTGTTTGCACGTCATGACAACCTGTTGAAAAATCAATAGAGAGAGCAGATACACTGCCTGCGGCATGTCTGGCTCTTCCTCTTTACAGCACAATCCTGGATTGACTCTTTTGTAGGTTGTGCAGTGTGATGTGTGAACCCAAACCAGTGGGCTGTTCAAGGGCTAAATAACCCAGTTAATAGTTTGTTATTGGGTTAACTGCTAAGTTTTTTAGTCCAGATTCATATGTCACACTGAATGCAAAAGAGCTAATACTGAGTTGTGCAGTATTTATTTATTTATTTATTTATTTATTTATTTATTTATTACATTTCTATACCGCCCAATAGCCGGAGCTCTCTGGGCAGTAAAAGTGGAAGAGGCCCACACGTGCATGTCAATTGAATGATTTTAAAACTAATGGATTGTTACATGTGAACCAGGTCAGTGAAACCATGTAATACTAATAGACTCAACCTTCTTCTTTTTTATCTTTTCCCCTGATGTGCTTCCTTTTCTTTGTCTCTGCTCCCACATGTAGGGGCCCTAGCACTAACAATCCTAAGGCATCATGCTACTATTCCATTTTTTTTCCTTCTTCAAGGAATTTCCATGGTAAGCAAAAAGATGGAAGAAGTGATGGGAAAAACAGAAGGGCTATCATTGGAAGACAACATCTAGACCTTCCTGTAAAATGTTATGAATGATGCAGAGTGATGACGCCATAAAAACTTTGTCTGCAAACATACTTGGCACATCCCAAAGTGTCCATAACCTGGCCATTGTCTTCAATTCATCCCTGCCTCCTGCCTCTTTCCCTGTAGTACTGCAGGCCTGCTCCCTTCCATAGAGCACCAGATGCCCATGCCTGGGTTAATTGAATGGCCCATAGGAGCAAAGGAGGTGGTAGGAGTGAAACTCTGTTAATCCCAGTTAACAGAGGAATGTAATTGGCCAATAAAGAAGTGTGGTGATAACCACTCTTACTATCGGAAATGAAAAGCAGTTTTTCTCAAATTCTCCCTTACCTTATGTCGACTCAGAACTACCATATTTCTTCGATTCTAAGACGCCATCGATTGTAAGATGCACATTAATATCAGTACCACCAACAGAAAAAAAGCTTTGATTCTAAGAAATAATAAACGCACCCACGATTCTAAGATGCACCCCGTTTTTAGAGATGTTTATATGGGGAAAAAAGTGTATCTTAGAATCGAAGAAATACGGTATGTCCAATTTATTTCAATGGGGCTTATTCCCAGGTCAGTGGGATTGCAGCCTTAAACTCTCATTTGCTGCTGAGTATCTGTCTGTCTGTCTGGTAGAGTTAAAACACTTTTATTCCTCCAAGGCTTAATATCACTGGGGAGAGCAATCCTATGGCCTCTAGACAGTATCTGGGGGTCCATAGGATAGTTCGGATTCCTGGATCCAAGGTCAGAGTCAGCGCTCTGAGCTCCCCAGCCTCCATCCTTCCTCCTCCCTGAAACCTCAGGTAGATGGGCAAAAATGCCTGTCTACCAAAAATTCAGAGCTGGAAGAGCATGGAGGCTCAGTTCGCCTCTGTGCTCCTCTCATTCTGCATAGGATGAGAGGTCATCTTCTGAGTTCAGAGGTTGGTGGTCAACCCAATAGGATTGCACCTGTATACAGTTACCAGGTAGAACAAATTAAATTATGCCAGCAATCAATCATACCCTCTTTTGTTCCTGCCTGTGATCTTTTTAACATTTAATTCACTTAATAAAAACATTTGAAACTTGTTTTCCTAATCCAATTGGTCTCTCATTGCCATAGAAATTCATGAAGGAAAATTAGATGGGAATCTTATGCCTTTTCACCCGTAGAGAGACATCCTTCATTAAATTGGTTCCAACTGAAATGATCCAATTTAACTAACTGAATTTGATATTTAAGGCAAAAAAAAGAAGGGAAGATAGGTTGTACGTGTGATATGAGAGACAGAGAGAGTTACTGATTGCTTATATGTGGAGGAAGATTCTTGTCAGTATCCATGCGAAATAGTGATCTTTTCTCTCCTAAAAATGCTATGGTAAGGAGTGAATGCCAGCAACAGAATAAAAATGTGTGTTGAATTACAGTATATTCAGGATAATGAAACATGAGTTCATTACAATTCATGGAAAGTCAGACCAGTGCTTCCTCTAGCTCATTGTTCTCTACTAACTGGCCGTGGGTCTCCATGAAAATGGCTTCCCTGCTCTTCTTCCAGTGGGAGCATCATGAGAGTGGAGTTCTGCCCATGGAACGCTGAATCCAAGCATTTCACCCCTTTTCTTTGTACGTAAATCGCTCCATATAAAAGGCACACCATGTGATGAGAGACTAGGCATATACACATCTTACTGCATTTTTCTAGTTTATCCCTCAATACTCCTGCTGCTCTTCTCACAAACATGCTTTCTCCTCTCGGCCTTGCAAATTGCTATTAGAATAGTTAATTTAACAAAGAAAGCTTAAGCATATGCAGAGAGTCCCGTGTGGCTAATTTTGCAGGAGTCAAAAACTGAATCAAAGTGGGGAGGAATCTTGAGCTGTCCTTGTGGAGGAGCAAGGTACCTAGAGTTGAGTGGTCACCCCCTTCCCCCTCATACACACGCAATAAGAGCTGGTGTTGCGAGACATCTGCAGCCCAGAAAAAAATCCTTACACAGCTACCAAGCTTACCGGTTAGCCTTGGGCAAATTGCAGTATCTGCCTAACGTACAGTGGTTTTGAGACTAAAGCATTGCTCCAAGCTCCTTGGAGAGATGAACAGGAAAAAAGCCTCATATAGAAAGAGCAAATAAGGTGTCTATTGATGGAAACTGCAGCATAGATGTGATCCGCATGCACTCCGACTGGAAAAAAAAATACTTTACAGGTAGGAAAACAGTGAAATATTATTGTGATCGTTATCAATTATTTTAAGACTCTACAATCTAAAAGAGACAAGAGGAAAAACAAGAGAGGAAGGGATAAATATGAGCAAATGCTGTTGCATGTACTTATGGTTACAGCTGGGAATGAAGATGAAAGAGAGAAGCCAAAGGCTAGTATGAGGGGTATTTTGAGATGATGCTCTAAGGGTAATATCCATTCTATAATATCTAAATATGATGGGAGTAAATAAGTTTTGTATTAGCAACTTCATTATGGAGGGACAGGACCTTTTCAGTGGTGGCCCCCAGACTATGGAACGATCTCCCTGACGAGGCTTGCCTGGCGCCAATGCTGCTATCTTTCCGGCGCCAGGTTAAGACTTTCCTCTTTGCCCAGGCATATGGCAGCACCCACATGTTAATCACTCACATGTTTATTTTAACGGTTTTTAATGCTTCATGTATGTATGTTCTGCATTTTAGACTTTTAAATTTTGTATACTTGTTTTTATCTCAATTTTAGAATTTCTGTAAACCACCCACAGAGCTCTAGCTATGGGGGTGGTATATAAACGTAATAAATAAATAAATAAATAAATAAATAAATAAATAAATAAATAAATAAATGGATTCTAAATTGAGTGGCTCCTAGTCCATCACAAAGTCTACAAAAATGGAAAGTATACACTGGTGCAAGGGTGGAGAGCCTTTTTTCTGTTGAGGGCTGCATTCCCTCAGGGCTTCCTACTGATAGTGAGCAGGGTCAGAACCAACAGTGGGCAGAGTCACATCTTATAAGAAGCAGAGTCAGAGTCAGCATGGCTGGAGCCAAAGTGGGGCAGGCTGGAGCCAAATGTCTCTGTGCTTATACAAAGTGGGCAATGTTTCAAACTAAGCTGAAGTCCACGTGAAACTAGACCGAGAATCGCACGTGGTTCTTGGATTCCTCACTGCTGAGCTAGCAAGACAAAGCCCCTTTCTCATTCCTGGCCTTGGAATAGCTGTACTAGATTATTTCTGTGGGGTTACATGGGTATCAATGTTCTGAGTTTTCCAAATGTGTTTTTGTGGGTGTGTGGGTGTGTGTGGGCTGCCATCAAAAGTAGGCATGGTCAGGCACCTGCTGAAGGCCCATGCCCCAAAGGGAGCCTAATGCTAAACCCTTGGACCTGCTGCTCCAATCCATCATTGTTGGTTCACTTGTCCCTCTTTCTGGTCCAGGCAATGGTGGCGGTGAGAAGGAGCATTAGACGCCACCGCCTGCTTGCTCTCTTTCTCTGCTGTCCAGCAAGCAAGTCATAAAATGATGAGAAAGTGGATGAAGAGAATAGCAGATAGTGAGAAGGTAGCCTCACTGAGGGTGGGAGCCCAGGGTGTCTTGCCCAAAGGCTCACAAAATCCTGGAGCCAGCACTGTGTGTATATGTGTGTTGCTAGTGTTGGGGTGGGGGGGAAAGGTGCTCCAATATTCAGTAAACACAAATGCAGACACAACATTAGAGGCAACAGATCCCTTGCTTTGAAAATAAAAATTGTGGGGACCCTAATTAAAAGGAAATTTACCTGACACATACATAGCATGAGTCACCTGGGTGAGGCTAATGAAAATGTGTTGTTGTTTATCTGGCCCATCTGGCTAAATATGAGGGTTGTAGGTATGAAATTTAGATGAATGTGGAGATAGTTACTCTGTGCTTGTGTGCGGCTTACGTTCTTTACTCTTCCGTTTCAGTCCTAAACACATAAAGGAAATGCCCCACCTGCATTGCTAGTTTAACGTGGCAGGAAATGGGAAACCACAGAATGATACGGATGTATCATCATTTAGCTGACAGTACTGAGGCACTAACAGTTATAAGAGCAAAACTTTCTTGCTAGAGCAGCCCCCAAATGGTCTCCCTCCAGTCACTCTTCTGTATTTAACAGTGGTCATCCTGATGCGTGTGGTGGTGGTGGTGATGAGGACATGTCCAATATATTGCTTTGGATGTCACCAGTCCTAAAATCTCTTCACTGGCTGCCAATTAGTTTCCAGGCGAAGTATAAAGTGTTGGTTATCACCTTTAAAGCCCTACATGGTTTGGGTCCAGGCTATCTGCGGGATCGCCTTCTCCCATACAATCCGCCCCGCACACTCAGGTCCTCTGGGAAGAATCTACTTCAGTCAGCAAAGACTAGGCTGACAACCATAACCCAGAGGACCTTCTCTTCTGCTGCTCCCAGACTGTGGAATAGCCTGATGGAGGAGACTCGTCAGCTTGACAGTCTTTTAGCATTCAAGAAAGCTATCAAGACTGATCTCTTCCGGCAGGCCTATCCAGTAGAATCTTAGGATATTTTTAGTATGTTTTTAGGATGCTTTTAGGATGTTTTTAAACAGTGTATACCATGTAGTATCAGCAATATTACAAACGAGAAGGATCTTGGAATTGTTGTAGATCACAAGCTGAATATGAGCCAACAGTGCAATATGGCTGCAAGAAAGGCAAATGCTATTTTGGGCTGCATTAATAGAAGTATAGCTTCCAAATCATGTGAGGTACTGATTCCTCTCTATTCGGCCCTGGTTAGGCCTCATCTAGAGTATTGCATCCAGTTCTGGGCACCACACTTCAAGAAGGACGCAGACAAGCTGGAGTGTATTCAGAGGAAGGCAACTAGGATGATCAGGGGTCTGGAAAAAAAGTCCTATGAAGAGAAACTGAAAGAACTGGGCATGTTTAGCCTGGAGAAGAGAAGATTTCTGCCCATTTCGGGTTTCACTAAAGAGGCATTGCCCAAGTGGTGGGATCTGCTCGCTCAACAGAATAGGAGCACTGTTGGATACTGCCCTGTAAGAGGTACACAGTTCCATCCATAGGAATAGAAATTGAGCTCTAAACAGTAAGTTAAATAACTGATAATGGTGAAATTGTGTCTCCCCACCCACCCTATTTTGGCTCAACCCTGCATGGACTTAGAACTGTTTCATTAATACATGCATCGAAGTGATGCCCAGTTCCCAAGTATTTACTTGCTGTCCTCTCACAGGCTCTGCTTGTTGCTTTTATATATAATGAAAGAAGCCAATTATAGCCTGCTTTTGTGACATATTAAAATATTTTTCTCATTCTTTCCCCCAAAATAGATCCCTTTCAAATTCAGCCAGGCATGCCACTGGTGTCAAAACATTATCTTCAAAATATAAAGGCGAGGGAGGGGTAGAGAGCTAGCCTGTCATGGAGACTTCTTTTTTTTTTAATAAACTAAAGTTGGGAGCTTTGGTTTCACCTATTTGAAAACCTCAAATATCTGTGTCTTTACTCAAAATGTAATCTCATTCCAGAATCCAGCTTTGTTCTGCAGGGGCTAGATGTTGGTGGATAATGAAATAACAGGATGTCTGTGATCGAAAAGGTGGTTTATTGTCATAGTTTGTAGATTCAGCAGTGACCTGAGCCATAACTCTTGCTTGAGAGTGAAAATAAATCATTTTCCTTTGCGTCAAATCCCTTCCTACCCCACCTACAAGCCTTATCACATGCCATATTGAAAAATAAATAATTTTTTTTTGGAGGGGGAGGGAGATGGACACACTGTTTTTTTTTAAAAAATGTGCAGTTAAAGTCAACTAAGGCATAGACTGTTTTGAGCTCTAAGCAGTCCTTAGGATTTGGGGGGATTCTTATTAGGTAGTTATCCCAATGATTATACTACAGCTATAAAAGTGGATACTGACAGCTTGTTATTCAGTGTACTTTTCCGACACTATGGTTGCAATCCTCTAGGCACCTATCTGAGAGTAAATCCTAATAAACTCAATGAGACTTACTTTTGAGCAGACGCACACATGGAATGCAATGCATTCGGACTTGGAAGATGTTTGGGGCAGACTCATGCTCACGTTCAAAGCTTTCAATGAAGCATGTGCACATGTTTTGCAAGCAAAAACAAATTTCTCATACATCTCTAGCTGTGTATTCCTATATTCTTGTAGTTCACTGCCATCTGCACACCTTGATCAAAATCATACATTAAAACAGAAATGACCAAACAGTCTAAAATGGCAATTTCTAGTAACTGCCTTGTATGCTAAGGTTTTGCTATCAACCCACTTTTCCATAGGAATTATGAAACAAACATGATTACAAAAATAGCAGGAAATTTAAAAAAATGCTAACTCTAATTCAAATTTTAAGTTATGTTATATATTATCTTTTGAAGTTAAAGATCTATTTACTCACCAGAAATTGTGTTTTTATTTTGAGTGAAGATCGTATGTATTTTCAATTGGATTGAACAAATGAAACACTTGTACTCCAAGACTCTAATTATAGCAGTTTTATAAATCTTTTTGTGCTTTTTGCTCATTCTACACATCTCTTTCACCCTCTAGCTTTGCTTTGTTTTTCAAGGTTGTTTCACTGAGTTGCAGTAGATTTAGAAGAAAAAGAAGAAGAATCTGTTAACGCACTACCGAAATTGCAAATATTCTATCTCCAAATGGATACCTCCTGAGAATGCTGCAGGCAATCTGTTTGAAACTGCAACTGAAACCATTCATATTAATAAGAAATATCAGTAAAATGTGAAGACAGCAGCCCTATGCATGTTCCCTTGAAATTACATCCCACTGAAATCAATGGGATGAACTCCCAAGTTAAATGTGTATATGAAGGATTGGGTGTCAGTGAGATTTTATATGGATCATAAGAAATGGCACGGTGTGCTTTAAATCTAATCTATGGAGCAAAATGAAAAACTTGAACGTTTGTTTACTGGTTCACAAATAACAGGTGATTCTTTTTTTATATTTGTATGCTTTTGTATATTTCTTTTATTTAGAGCCAAATTCTGGCCATGTAAGAGTGACAAAAATAATTTTTTACATTGCTTTGGCTTGGATCCAAACATGACTTGCATGATTTGCTGAGTGCCCGCCATCCCAATCTCGGTCAGTTCCCTCCTCCTGCAGCCTCTTTTCCCCAAACCAACACCATTCCAGAGGTTCCCCTAACCTTCAAGAGCAGTTTTTCAGAGGGTGCAGGAGCTGCAGTGAGAAAGCCTGTGTGTGTGTGTGTGTGTGTGTGTGTGTGTGTGTGTACGCACAGAGTTCTGTTTAGGCTTTTTTGGAAAGATGTTTGATCTATTCCTTTTACTGCTTTTACGAGAGTTAATGATCTTCCAATATTGCCCTGTATACTTCATAATTTATCTTCTATGGGTATTTGCCAACCTTCCTAACCTGTCACCCTCCACAAATGTTGGACTATAACTTCCATCATCCCCAGACAACATGGCCCTTGGCTGATGGAAGTAAGAACATAATAGCCATGCGAGGAACCTGGGAACTACAGACCAGTCAGTCTGACATCCATCCCTGGGAAAATTCTGGAGCAGATTATAAAGAAGTCAATCTGTAAACACCTTGAAATCAATGCAGTGATTACTAGAAGCCAACATGGATTTGTCAGGAACAAATCCTGTCAGACTAATTTGATCTCATTTTTTGATAGGATAACCTCCCTTGTGGACTGTGGGAATGCTGTGGACGTCATATATCTTGACTTCAGCAAAGCTTTTGACAAAGTACCCCATGACATTCTGATTAACAAACTAGCTAAAAGTGGGCTAGATGGAACAACTATTAGGTGGATCCACAGTTGGCTACAGAATCGGACTCAAAGAGTACTTATCAATGGAACCTTCTCAAACTGGGGAGAGGCAACGAGTGGGGTGCCGCAGGGCTCAGTCCTGGGCCCAGTGCTCTTCAACATTTTTATTAATGATTTGGACGAGGAGGTGCAGGGAATGCTGATCAAATTTGCAGATAACACAAAATTGGGTGGGATAGCTAATACTCGGGAAGACAGAAACAAACTTCAAAGTGATCTTGATAGGCTGGAGTGCTGGGCTGAAAACAACAGAGTGAAATTTAATAGGGATAAATGCCAAGTTCTACATTTAGGGAATAGAAACCAAATGCACAGTTACAAGATGGGGGACACTTGGCTCAGCAATACTACAAATGAGAAAGATCTTGGAATTGTTGTAGATCACAAGCTGAAAATGAGCCAACAGTGCGATATGGCTGCAAGAAAGGCAAATGCTATTTTGGGCTGCATTAATAGAAGTATAGCTTCCAAATCACGTGAGGTACTGGTTCCTCTCTATTCGGCCCTGGTTAGGCCTCATCTAGAGTATTGTGTCCAGTTCTGGGCTCCACAATTCAAGAAGGACGCAGACAAGCTGGAGCGTGTTCAGAAGAGAGCAACCAGGATGATCAGAGGTCTTGAAACAAAGCCCTATGAAGAGAGACTGAAAGAACTGGGCATGTTTAGCCTGGAGAAGAGAAGATGGAGGGGAGACATGATAGCACTCTTCAAATACTTAAAAGGTTGTCACACAGAGGAGGGCCAGGATCTCTTCTCGATCCTCCCAGAGTGCAGGACATGGAATAATGGGCTCAAGTTAAAGGAAGCCAGATTCCAGCTGGACATCAGGAAAAACTTCCTAACTGTTAGAGCAGTGCGACGGTGGAATCAGTTACCTAGGGAGGTTGTGGGCTCTCCCACACTAGAGGCATTCAAGAGGCAGCTGGACAAGCATCTGTCAGGGGTGCTTTAGGGTGGATTCCTGCATTGAGCAGGGGGTTGGACTCGATGGCCTTGTAGGCCCCTTCCAACTCTGCTATTCTATGATTCTATGGTTCTAGATCAGACCAAGGGTCCATCTAGTCCGGCATTCTGTTCACACAGGGCCAACCAGCTCCCCATGGGGAACCCACAAACAGAACATGAGTGCAATAGCACCTTCCCACCCATGTTCCCCAGCATACTGCCTCCAATACTGGAAGTAGCATATAGCCATCATGACTAGCCAGCTATTTACAGACTTATCCTCCATGAATTTGTCCAATCCCCTTTTAAACCCATCCTAATTGGTGGCCATCACTATGTTTTGTGGTAATAAATTCCATAGATTAACTATATTCTGTGTAAATGAACTGTACTTCATTTATTTGTCCTGAATCCCTAACCAATTAGCTTCATAGGTCCTAGCATTGTGAGAAAGAGAGGAAAATGCATAATACATCTCTACCACACTATGCATAATTTGTACACCTCCACCATGTCTCCCCTCATTTGCCTTTTTTCTAAGCTAAACCATCCCAGCTTCTGTAACCTTTTCTCATAGCAGAGTTGCTCCAGCCCCTTGATCATTCTAGTTGCTCTTCTCTGCACTTTTTCCAACTCTACAATATCTTTTTTTTCTAGTTGAGGTGACCGTAACTGTATACAGAATTCTAAGTTGGTTGCACCTTATATTTTTATAAGGGGAGTATGATCGTAACAGTTTTGTTTTCAATTCCTTTTCTAATTATACCTAACATGGAATATGCCTTTTTCACAGCTGCAGCACAGTGGGTTAACATTTTCATCAAGCTGTCCACCACAACCCCAGGACCACTTTCTTTGTTAGTCACCTCTAGTGCAGATCCCATCAGGTTATACTTGAACTTCGGCATTTTTTGCCCAATGTGCTTCTGTTTACACTTGCTTACATTGCTCCGCATTTGCCGTTTTTGATGCCCATTCTGAAGGAAAGATTTTAGGCCTACAGCTGTTCAGCAGAATCTGGGTGGATTGTCTCCTGAATTCCTTGTAGTGTCTGGTTTACTGAAGCACAGCTCTTCTACACACATTAAGATGAAGTGCTCCCAAAACAAAGAACTAAAAGCTTTGCTTATGAATCAAAGACTAATAGAGCCAGTGTGGTGTAGTGGCTAAGGTGTTGAACTGGGAGTCAGGAGATCCGGGATCTAGTCCCCACTTGGCCATGGAAGCCCACGGGTGGCTTTGAGCCAGTCAGAAGACTCTCAGCCCAATCTACCTCACAGGGTTGTTGTTGTGAGGATAAAATAGAGAAGAGGAGGAGGATTATGTATGCTGCCTTGGGTTCCTTGGAGGAAAAATGGCGGGAGATAAATGCAATAATAAAAAATAAAATAGAATATCCTAACTGCTAATCTGACAAGTGTCAAATGTGAAAGGTTCCATAAGCAGTAATAATTTGCATGCCGTATAGTCTTTGGCTTAGTTATTTTTCAGTCATTGTAGTTTGTTAATAGCTATAATTAATGATCTGTGCACAATTAAACACTTCCTTTCAAATCCTGCAGTCAGATGATAGTTTTCAAGAGTGAATTCCAATGCTAATGCTCATCCTTTCCAAAATAAAACTGGGTCAGCCAATACTTCCCCCCCCCCTCTAAAAGAAATAAGTCCTGTCAAATCCCAGTTTCCCTTTGTTGTACTTGAAAGCATTGCATAAGCAATTATCAGCTTATGCTGTGCAATATCATTCCTGATATCAAGACGAAGAAATTATTATTTTATCTGACGATGGATAGTTGACTTAATTAACAAGCAACAAATCTCAACACTGGCAAGATTTCAAAGTCTGGAAATCTTTCACCATTTCCCAAAACCCACTTGTGCATGACAAAAGCAGCTTGCGTGTGTGTGTGTGTGTGTGTGTGTGTGTGTGTGTGTGTCTGTGCAGGGTACATTTGAATCCCCTCACACATTCTTTCAATGTGAGAGGAGGTCTCAAGGTTGAACTTGCTAGACTCCACCCCACCCCACCCCAGTCCAGATTGCTATAGTACCTGAAGCTCTCTGCACAGCATCGTATATACAATCGAGTGCCCAGTCCACAGCCTTAAGTGCTCTCTCTGTGAGAGGAGCAGCTTGGTTTGGCAAATTCTCTCCCCTCACCCTCTCTTTCCAATCACCATTCTTACACTTTTCATTTCCCTTTCTAAAATGGCGACTGCTCTTCCCGGGCAGGAATAAAAACAGCCATAAATGTACCTCTCCTGTGTGCTTTGTGACTTTAAATCAAGTGCCCGGTCTACCGCCTTCATTGCTTCCGTAAAATGGCAGCCCGGTCTACCAATCTGCACAGCATCGTGTATACAATCGAGTTCCCAGTCTACCCCCTTAAGTGCTCTCCCTTTAAATGGACTTTACAAGATGTGAGGTCCCGTCTACCCATACAATACAAAGGCGGACTGCTCTGCCAACCTAACCCTCTTTTATTTCCATTGAAATTGGTGCCCGTAACTACAATCTCGCTTGCAGGAATGGGAAGGTATGAGAGAGGTATGGGAAGTGGGAGTTGTGGCGGGAAATGGGCAAGATGTGACATCACTTTGTCCTGCCCTCAAAGCGACGCCCACAAAAGCTGAACTTACACACACACCCAGCGACACATAAGGGATAAAGCAGAGTAAATGCGAAGGTTTTGGAAAAGTCGTTGTATAATTGGAGGTATGAATATGTGCATTTTAGGGGTTATTGATCGGCACTGTAGCGACTTTGTGGCTGCGTCATGCATCGAACAATGGGAAAATGTGGAGGTAAGGCGATGTAAACAGCCCATTTAGATGTGCCCTGGGTGTTTCACAACAACATTCAGAGGCTATGTGATGGGGCCATATGCACATGCAGGATATGACCACTTAGAACCAGGAAGCGGCCTCATATGATTGTTCCAATATCAAGGCCAGGAGAAACTGATGTTGGTCAACCACAACAGCCACAATGCATTGTGGGTGTTGAGACAGTTTTGGCCTGACTTTTTACAATCTCCTTGGGACTGTCTTTGTAAGTAAAGCTTCCAACAAGTTTCTAGGAATTAGCTCAGAGTAATTTTCCCATTGAATACTGTGATAATTACTTGCAGGTCTAAATATACACCATGCCCCATTTACACATATTAATAAAGCAGAGTCTGGGAGAGGGACCATTTCCCCCATTAACTGAGGGTAATGGAAAGGAAACTCTTTAGATCAACACATTCCAGCTACGGTCTCTGTAGGGTGCTTTGCAACCTTTCAGATGCACTGTTCCAAATCATTTTTTCCCTGACAAAGCATTGGATCTCTCACTTTTCCCGAGTTAAGCAAGATTTCTATTTCATACACAACTGACACTGAATCAAACTGGAGTAGAATTGATACTCTAGGATTGAGAATATGGCACACTGGAAGTGATGAACTATACACTTAACTCTTATCCCATCAGATACTTTTCGGTGACTGAGCTGCTTCGGCCACAAATGGACACAAAACTGAGGGGAAGAACTAAACATTTTCTTTGCATTCCCCGCCCCCCTTTGCCTTATAGTGTGGTTTGAGATTAAACATTGATGATGTATAAAAAGGGGGCATTTATTTTCTTTGGAAAACTACCCCATGGTGCCTGAGTCTGCCACCTATGTGATGCCATGTGTCTTACATACTTCAAATCGCTTCTCAAAAAGTACTTCAGTGAAGGTTTGGCATAACCCCTCCATCCCCATGCCCCACTGTAACTAAATCTTAAATAAATCCATAATTTCACCCTATTTGCCTCCTGTCTCTATTTCCCCTTTGTTAGATTTTTGACTGTAAGATCCTCACAGCAGAGACTTTAGGTGCTTGCTTTAAACAGTTTTCATTATAGTAATGAAAGAAGGAAGTGAATTAGATTCTATTTTTTGCTTTATAAGGAGGTGCAACTTTTCCTATGTTTTCCCTCAGGTATACAACCCACTGAGGATGTTCTATGATGCACCCATTGGCTTGGGTTATCTGTTCAATGGAAGTAAGATCTGTTCTAAGGCCTCTCCAATGTCTTGTGTTGGCTGGAGCAGTCTCGGTGACAGGGGTGACCACAAAGCCAAGGAATAACCCAGGCCAAGGTTCCAGCAGACAGGTTTCTCTACAAGCAAATCAGGTGGGAATCTACACTGATGTTATTCTAACGTTTTGAATGGGTTACTGTGACGCAGAGCGTCACGTGACCCTGGGTCTCCAACGTTGTAAATGAGTTCTACTTACCGGTTCTATTTCTTAGTTCCAGCGTGGCTACAGATTCATGTGCCTTGTTCTACCGTAATTTTCCTCTCCCAACCCAGAGCTGCTGGGTTTGCTCCGCTCACTTCCTGTTCTCCTTCCTTCGCCCCATTTGGTATCTTATCTGCTACAGCAGAGAAATCACACCAGTGTTATACTGTGCAATCACTGACAATTGCATGCAAAGGACTCAGAAGTTTTCCACCTTAGAATCTGCTTTTATTGTGAAGTACTCCCATGCATCCTGCCTTAAAATTTGAATCAAATTGGGTCATCGGTTGATTTTTTTTTTAACATTTCCCCCCTCTTTGCAAAGGAGCTGAGGAGTGCTCAAAGGATTGCTGTAGCTCTGTGCAGGAAAATTAACAAGTGTCTCTTGCTCCCTACTCAGCATCTGCTGAGAGTCGGAGTCCCATCCTCCTGACAGGGAAGGCCCTGCAGCTGTCTCCTTCCCCCCAAGATCCAGGCTCCTCCTGGTCTGGTGCCAGTGACTGATCTAGTGTGCCCCTGGTTTCTGGAGGCTCTAGTTCTTCCTCTGAAAAGGATTCCTCTAGTGGGGCTGCCTGTCTTATGGTGGGACATTCTGCTAAAATTAGCATTTAAGGCAGCTAACATAGGGTGACCATATGGAAAGGTGGACAGGGGCTCCTGTATCTTTAACAGTTGTAGAAAAATAGGAATTTTAGCAGGTGTTATTTGTATGCATGCAGCACCTGGTGAAATTCCCTCTTCCTCACAACAGTTAAAGCTGCAGGAGCCCCGCCCTTGTAACCAGATACAGAAGAGGGTAGGGCTCCTGCAGCTTTAACTGTTCTGACGAAGGGGGAATTTCACTATGTGCTAGATGCATACAAATGACCCCTGCTGAAATTCCCTTTTCTCTACAACTGTTTGATACAGGAGCCCTGTCCTCCTTTCCATATGGTCATCCTAGCTAACAATACTAAAAAAAGCAGATAAAAAGTTACTTAATTAAAAAAAACCACCCCAGTTAAAAGACATCAGTTAAAAAACAGTAAAAAAAAATCATTTTAGGCACATTGTTGATTTTGCTTTCTAGCTGTTGATACTGTTACATTTTAGAAAAGTGAGAAATGAGAGTAACATTATCCAGACAGAATATTGTAGAAAATTCATGAGCTCAAAAGGAGAAATTCTGCTGTGCTCTTTTTTAAACAGACAATCAATTGACAATGTCAATGGCTTAAATATGGTGCCAGTCTTTAGATCTTCTTTGGCAGGTCACAGCGGCAAAGAATCAAGCATCAGAAAAACAAGTGAGTGGGGAGACCTGTCCTGTCCCCTTGCACAAATGCCACAAAATCAATGGATGCATTACAATGCAGAGTACTACTGTAATGAAAGCAATAATTTGTTCAACATGGCCTGCCTATGTAGTTGAAAAGCCTTACTAATTTTCTTGCACAGAGTTATTTAAATTGATCTCTGTTGTGCCTTTGATATGTATGCACTGGATTCCTAGTGAAGATCTATAAATCAAATTATTTTCGTTTTAGAACAAGGCTTTGGAAAATGTTGGTTTTTTTAAAAAGTGCATTATTCCCACTCTTGCTAGAATGTTGTCATTGTCAACAGCTGCAATGCCATAGGAGCAAGTGGGCATAGCCTGTTTCATCTTAATATTCTTTGCTTGGATGTTCTATTCTCTTGGAATGGTGTCAGTAGACTGATGTTGAGTTTGTTAGGAAACGCTGTCGGAGGCCCGGCTCTCATTTGCTACAACTTTATTAATCTGCCATTGAAAGACTTGCTAAATAAACCAAGAGGAATGTCACTGATCAAAAAGAATATCTGAGGAAAGCCATAGTAACTGCAAAGGTGATCAAAAGTCTTTCCTAGCAGGTTGGAATAGTCTACCTTTCCTATAATGAGACATGGGACTTGCCCTCACTGCCAGGTGTGTTCTGCAGCAAAAGCTAAGAGCAGCTGCCAGGCAATGCTCTCACAGAAGCACAGTTGGGAATAACCGTCACCTCCATATGAGGGCTACCCGTGTGGCTGCCACAATTCGTGCAACTGTTCATTTGGCCAGTGGCAACATCAGAAAAAATACTTCAGCAGGGGCACAGAAGGGGCAAAGTATATCTCTAGGTGGGCGGGCTGCATCCCACACTAAGATGTCTGAAAGGGAAGAAAAAAAAGTGTATCTCACACTAAAACTGCCATCCTAACCATATATTCTGAAATAAGTCATATATTGGTAAACTTAGGGTGTTTGTTTTCAAATATAGCATGTATTAGGTGAATTCAAATTACTGTAAGGAAAAGGGCTTTCAAAAAAGGTACAGTCACTACGCAAGCATTTCCTTGACGTACAGATTAAACAGAATACTTTCTTTTAGTAAACAGTTACTTTTGAACCAGTGCACGCAGAACCAGGAAGGTAGACTCTGAGGCCTTAGCTAGACCAGGCTATATCCTGGGGTGAACCCCGGGATTGTCTCTGTGCATCCAGATGATGCACAGGGGATCCCTTTTTTGGTACTTCCTGGATGCTCACCCGCCTTGCAGCCATGTTACAAATAGCATCTTCGCAAGACTAACAGTGCGTCTGACTGTTAGTCAACCAGCAGCCTCCACTTGCCTCTAAAGTAAAGCAATATGAATGTGAATAGCCCCATCGAAATATAGTGCCTTGGCCAAGATCCAGCAATATGAGTGTGGACTGTATGTACGTACTACATTATAGAGAAATGAGTGCTCTTGTGATTTATTTATTTTTTACCAAGAGAAGCAGCAGAGACTTTCTCATTGATTGCTATGAAATAACTTGTGCTCCTTGTTCTCCACGTTTCATAGCCAAGCACGGGACCACCCAAACATGTGATTTTGTAGATCACAGAATTTTCTGTTTAGAGATAATGGAGAAGGGTATTTCACAGAATTAAAGCAGCAGCATTTGACATGGTGGAATGGAGACTCAAATCCCCCAACCGTTAGCAAAAGCATCTTCAACCCTATCTTAGGGCCAGTACACATGGTTAGCCATGATTTGCATACATGTGATGGGTGTCAGCTCACAAGAGCACTCATCCCTCTACAACGTAATACGTACATCGGCCCACACAGATACATGTCCTGTGAGCCTTCATGAGTGCAAGAATAAGGCAACATGTGTATACTTTGGTAGAAGATACGCCTAATACAAACATTACATTGGATGTGTAGTGATGGGTGTGTGAATGAGCCCTTACCCTGCCCCCGTCCGCATGTACAATATTTGCATAGTAAGATAAGGTTGAGAATGGGTTTGGTGCTTGATCAATTGCAACAGACAGAATATTTTACAAGGTGATTTGTAATGCACAAAGGGGATTAGCTTATTCTCCCTTGATCCCTCTACTGATGATAAAGAAGTCTTGGCACCATTATCTGTTAGCCCATTTGTTCATGTTTACTGGAAATCAAGCAATGTTTCAAAACAAATTTTATTTGCAAGCCACAGTGGGCATGTCTACACCAGCCCTACACCAGAGAGCTTTGGCTATTGGGCGGTATAGAAATGTAATAATAAATAAATAAATAAATATCCCAGGATTGTCCTGGGATCATCCCTGTGCATCCAAATGCCACACAGGGGATCCCAGGAGCAGGCAGGGACGATCCCTCCATTTTCTTGGGATAACCCTTAGGTATAGAAAGGGCCATTGTTTCATTGGCCAAGAAACAAAATATGCAACACGGCTTATTTTATATGTTAAGTACTATTTAGTACTAAAACCCACCCCTTTCATTTACTTCCTGAACTTGTCATAAGTGACATGGGGCTTTGCTAGACCTATCTGATAATCCGGTGGTGAGGAGGGGCTAGCTCGCGCTAGAAGTAGCGCAGGCTGTTGCTCCTATCCACACGTCAGACGCGACGGGCTGCAGGAAAGCCCCGCCGCGTCTACCATTTTTTTTTAATGTTTAAAGGAGCCAGATGCGCACAAATGCTTGTGCACATTCGGTAATTTTTTTTTTAAAAAAAACCCGTTCTCCCCGCTCCCCCCACCCCTGGCTCCGATCCCCACCCCACCCCCTGGCTCTGATCTCCCCCCGATCTCCCCACCCTGCCCTGATGGGTGCAGAGCTCCTGTGGAGTGCTACGCCCCATCCACTGCTTTTCCTGGCTACTTACGAGTAATTGCGGTAGCCAGGAAAAGCGGCAGAACAGGCTACATGCTTGTGGTCTCGGGCTCAGCCTGAGACTGTGGGAAGTAATGGGCCAAAAGTTGTGCCCATTATCCTGGGGCAAGGGAGAGTTGACCCCTGCCTGACCCCGGGATCCCCTGTGCATCATCTGGATGCACAGGGGCGAGCCCGGGGTTCACCTCGGGCTAACCCATGGTCTAGCAAAGGCCAGACTCTTGGGGCACCTTAAAGGCTAACAAAAGCTTTCGACACTTACTGCCCACTTCATCAGATGCATGAAGTATTATCCTGCTATATATTTATGTTTAGTTAGAAAGATTTCTCTTTGTACTTGAGTGGGTTTCTTCATGAGCTTGATAGTGTTCCACTGAAGGGGCAGAATCCAATGGGGTGCAGAGGCCCCACCGATTCTCTCACGCCCTGCCAATTCCATTGTGCAAGTTGTATCCACCGCTTGCGCAATGGTGATTTAGGCCTAATCTACACAAAGCAGGATATAGCACTATGAAAGTGGTATGAAAGTGGTATAGCCCTTCCAAAGCAAACTGAAATGAGTGAAATACTTGTGTTTGCTAGTTTCATGGCTTCCTCCTAGGAAACGCTACATCTCACTTGCATAAGTTGTGGGTCCCGCTTGCGCAAAAGAATTGGCGAGACCCATAGCTTGCAAAAGGACTCAGTGGAGGTATAAGTGCCCCGTTGGATTCTGTCTAAACCTTCTACCATCCATTGTAACAATTTCCAGGGCCACCTGTCTGTGCAACAATGCAAGTGGCGAGCTAGAGACAAATGGGAAATCCATTTTGTTCCTGAAGGCATGGATTAACAAATCAATTAGTTCGACTTAATATCGTCACCAAGCAATTTTCAGTGTGAGTGCCTTACTATTATTTCTCTCTCTCTCTCTCTCAATCCAGTTAAATGGTGGAGCGTGTGTGGTGGATGGAGCTGGTGTCGGCAGACAATCAGCTGACAATCAGCAGCCAAAACGTGCCAGCACAGTTAGGGATCATTCTCAATTATTTATATCTTTTGATAGGATAAGGGGAGGGTGCTTAGCTTGACGAGGATCTAATTCACTGGAAAATGAGGTGGATAATGAAGAAGACAGGGAATAAAATGGGCTAACGGCAAGAAGAGTGACAAGAAAATCTTTGCAGTTGGAAGCCACTGGGAATGTTTTCCCAGTTTTCCAGCACCTTTTTAAAGTCTGATCAGATTCCAAGCCAACTAAGAGAAGTTAAGTAAGTGGCTCAGTGTGAATATGATCTAGCAGGTAAATGCAACAGAGTGGTCAATGCATTCAAAGCCTTCCATATGGGAGGCTGAACTTATGAAGGGCCAGTGCCTTCTTGTTGAGGCACATTATCCTCCATGGCTACTACCTTTCTGGGTGCTGCACCCATGTTCTGCTGGGGGTGGGTGCATTGCCAGCAGCTTACATTATTTATTTCATTTCATTTCATTTCTGTACCACCCAATAGCCAAAGCTCTCTGGGAGAGTCACAAAAATTAATAATGTGTAGGTGAATAAAGACACTCAAATAATAATAATAATAATAATAATAATAATAATAATAATGTAAAATAGTCCTAGGTTTTGTGTACAGATGAGAATCCATTTAACACTGTCAGAGACTCAAGAAATCCTAAAATGGTAGGGTGTAAAACTATGTATTTATTGCTGTTGTTTGGTGGGGGGAAGCATTTATTTATTCATTTAGAATATTGTTGGGTTCCCCCACCAATTCAGTGAGCACTCAAGGCAACGTACAATCAAAATTGTAAGATTAACAGTGCAATCCTATCCATGTCTCCTCAAACATAAGCCTCATGAAGTTCAATGGACTTACTCTTGTGTAAATGTGTATAGGTTTACATATTAAAATACATCAAAATATAAAACCTTAAAACAGATTTTAAAGCTATTTTAATTGATATTAAGTGTAAAAAGTTCAGCGGAAGAATATCATCTCCACCAGCTTTCTAAAGGATGCTAAGGAGAAGGTGACCTAACCTTCCCGGGGGGGGGGGGCGTTCTGCAGTTGGGGTGCTGCTACACAAAAGGCCCTGTTATGAGTACCCACCAACCTCCCCTTTAGGAGGTGGGACATGCAACAGGGTTTCAGATGACGATTGCAATTTCCAGGCAAGCTCATACAGGATGAAGTGGTCTTTCAGACACGCTGGCCCCAGACCATTATTATTAACTACATGATGAGCTTGACTCAGGCCACTTAAGGCAGGCTCCACAAGACAGAATCATGTGGGAAGCTATCTGAACCGCATGTGGTTGTGGTGGTCTCAAGTTGGCCATTACAGCCCCTTCCTCTTCAGGATTGGACATTTGCCCGGTAATATTCCACTTGCACATCTTCAAGTGATGAGACCTCAGCTGAGTTTGTTAACTCTCTCCTGAAAAGCATCGTATAGGAGATTATGTTAGACAAGTGCGAATGCCGCGTCATTGGTGCTTGATCTGTGATAACCACCTCACTCATTCAAGTCATCACTTGAAATTACAGTCGCCAAGCATAGAACATGGCTAGCATATATGAATATCCCTTAGGCCTACTTTTATACTACCATAAAAATAAAGGCACTTCATGCACACCTCTGATTAGATGTCAGTCTTTTCGCTGCCGTTTAATTAGACTGCCCATTTATGCCATCATTTGAACACTGAGAAGGCTTTTTCTCTCTGCTGCCTGCCAGACAAAATATGATGCACTCCTTCACTCAGGTATGCCCCACTGATTCCATTGGCTGAGAGATGTGAAAAGCTATTATGAGAAGCGAATGAGCTGAACCATTCTGTTCATTGCGCAGCAACCCACTGGCGTTTCACTTTGCTGGCAGCTGCATTGTGTGGCCCAGGATACAGCATGTCAAGAAAATGTACAAGGAAGAAGTCCTTCATGTGCTGAAAAGTATTCCTTCATTAGCAGCATTCTTCAGCAGTGGAATACATTTAAAAAGACTTGTGCTCAGACTCTGGACTCCAAGGTAGCTGGCTTTTATAGCTTACAAATATAAATGCACATCACATTCATGGGAAATCTCTCTCTGTGTGTGTGTGTGTGTGTAAGCTATGAAAGAAACAGAGCAAATGGAGAGATGAGAAACTAGAAAATCATCTCTGTTTCAGGGTTGGAGAACCTGAGGCCTGGGGGCAAATCCTGCCATCCTGGAGTACCTATCTGGTCCTCAGAGGTTCCCTATACACCCACGCCATCTTCCCTGGCCCACCCCCTTTCCTTCTATCCCTGATTACTTTGTGGTTTCCTAGCTTTGGGGCAGTCCCCCCTGTTAAGAACATAAGAAGAGCCCTGTTGGATCAGACCAAGGGTCCATCTAGTCCAGCAATCTGTTCACACAGTGGCCGACCAACTGCTGACTGGGACCTACAAGCAGGACACAGGTGCAAAGCACCCTCCCACCCATGTTCCCCAGCAACTGGTGCCTAAAAGCTTACTGCCTCTGGCACTGGAGGAAGCACATGATCATCAGGGCTAGTAGCCATTGATCTATGGAATCTATCCAACCCTCTTTTAAAGCCATCCAAATTGGTGGCCATCACCACATCTTGTGTTAGTGAGTTCTAGAGAAGTATTTTCTAAAAGGATGAAATGCCTCTACTAAGCCTTAGTTAATGGCAGTAAGAGCATTCAGCTAAACTGTGCTGGCACTGGGGGTATTTATGGCCCCACCCTTTTGCCCTGCCCACGACTGGAATGCAGGCTTTAATAGCTTCTCCAAAATTGAATTTGGCTCATGGGCTGAAAGGGGTTTGACCCCTTGCTCTGTTTGAATGGCTGCCCATTCCGAGCCCAGTTTAAAGAGAAAGACCCCTAATAAGGGAGAGCAGCTGGTGCCTGGAAGTTGCCCATCAACAGTTCACCCCTGGACAGCAGACTGAGCAGGCACATAGGTCATCTGGTAATGATCGGGGAGCCATTTGTTGGGTTCACGTTATAATGCCATCCTATCAAATTTGCAGTTCCTGGACCAATAGGGGAATCCAGTAGAGGCCGGTGGCTCCAGTGTCGATGAGGCTATGAATCTGCTTCACATTTCATCCAGTACTCTAAAGGAGCTATCCAAGGTGCTGAATCCAAGCCCCCAATGGGTTAATCACCTTGGACAGCTCCTTTAGAGTTCTGGTTGGTTCTTACTGAAACCTGAAGCGGATTCACTGTCCCACTGAAATAGGAGCTACCCGCTCCCACTAGGTGAACCAAAACAGTTTTCCTTCAGTATTTGCACTGCATCAAATTTTGTGGTGTAGTCCTCGAAAATGCATACATTCATGAAAATAATGTCCAAATATACATTGTATTAGGGAAAATTGCTTGGGGGAAAAAGGAGCCTCTTGGGCAAAATTGCATAAAAACCTGCACATTTATTTAATTTATTTACTAGATTTGTATACCATCCAACTGGCAAATGCCCTTGGGGTGGTTTACATTCATAACAAACAAACAACAGTGATCATCATCAACAACAAAATTACAACAAGAGCATCAAAATAATGCAACATTAAACATTAAAATATTGAAAACAGAGAGGAGCCCACAATAAAGTTAATAATCAAGCAACAGACTAAAGATTAAAAACCTGCTTAAAGAGGAAAGTCATAACCTGGCATCTAACCACTGCATGGAAAAAGGCACCAAGGTCTCAACGCCAAGACAAATCTTTCTCCAGTGTGCCTTTGTACATCATCTCAGACAGCGAGCCTTTGGAGGGCATCTTGAAGTTATGGAGGCTCAGGTATCCAGCGCCTGCCTTGGATGCCAGTGAAGCTTTGTAGGAAAATTGCACTTTGCAGGGAGTCAAAACCTCAGCCTCGTTGACAGACATGGGTTGCCGTGGTATTTGCAGCAGCACAAGCTGCTAGAAAAGCTGGAGCAAGGGGGCGGGGGGGGGGGGAAGCGGATATACACTCCACTGGGGGGGCAGGTGTCCTCTTCTACAGAAAACAGTCCTCTAGTTGAAAGGCAGTCCCATCCAATTCTGGTTTAAATTTAATGAACCATAAACACTGTTGCTCATCCAGTTGGTACCTGGAATGTAGACTGAACAGGCAGGTGCAGACATTACCTGGTCATAAAAACATCAGAAGAGCCCTGCTGGATCAGATGAAGGGACATCTAGTCCAGCATTCTGTTCACACAATGGCTAACCACTCATCATCTTCCATCTATGTTCCATATTCCTATTTAAATTATAGCAATTATTTCTAAATTTGCACGGATACAGATAAATTAGTGTATGAAAATGTTATGTAAATCACTGTTCTTTTGCATCCTCTTTTTGGTGATGCATTTCCTCTTTTTGGGGGGTAATCCATCAGTCGTCACCCTATGCCTCCAGCCAGAACTTTAACAATCTTGGGTTTTCCCATCTCTTGCATGCATCACATCACCCATCCATTTGGATGCCTGCCAACAAACCTGGGGTGAACCTGAACTCTTTCTGCACCTTGACCCTTATTGACTAAGGCACTTAATCAAATGTGAACTAACTTGAAGTTGAAACGAGACGGTAATCAAGTGTCATCGTAAACTCTCCCTCTCGCTCACGAGCAATCAATGGAGTTGGTGTGCCGTAAGGTATTCCGATTGCATACCCCGCCATTCCACGTATTAAATTAAGGGAGCCACTACGCAATCCAGCCTTTGGGAGCCCTGACGTTTCTCAGCACATAAAAATGGGAACGGTTAATAAGGGGAAGCGGCCACATTCTGCGACACAGCAGGGTCCCTGCCGTGACAAGATGACAGCTCTCCCACCTTTCAATCCCATGAAAATACTCTACAGCCGCACTTCAGTGTGGAAAGCTCAGGGGGAGGCTTGCCAGAGGTTCTCTGCATTTGCATTGGCTCTCCAGCAGTCTTTTAAGAGTTCTTGCCTTAATAGAGAAGGTGGTGGAAAATGGAGACACCTTCTTGCTAGAGGGTCAAAGAGCACCCTATTATTCAAGGCAATTTGCAATGGGATTATTGATCCCAGCTGCGAACATGCAGAGTGACATTAATTAAAGCAGCATATACATCAGCCGCTGGTCATTTTCAAGCTATTAATATTTGCGGTTTTGCTTCTCGGGGCCTGCCGGCAGCCTGGACGACAGGGACACCAACGGCCAAGGAGACAAGAGCAGCCCGGTAAAAAAGGTATTCAGGGGCTGCTCTTTGCCCTCCTGGTGCTTCGGAACCAGCATAGCTTGATATACCCATTTATAATAAAGGCAGAATTAATTTGATTTGCTGTCAAGCTATCACTGAACTCAGCTTTAATTAAAAAGCGTCCCGTGTATGATCAAAATCCTCCTCAAATGTTGTGGCAAAGACTACTTTGAAATAAAATCTAAAGGCACAGGGAGGGTTCCCATGGCATTCAGCAGAAAATGGAATTCCATTTAAAGTGTGAGTCTCTAGTGCAGCCTCCCCTCTCTTTGTACCCTCCAGATGTGGTGGATTACAGTTACTATCATCCTCAGCCAATATGGCTGGGGTATTCATTGGTGATGGGAGTTGTAGTCCAACATATATGGGCCCCGTTCAGAAGACACCTTAAATCTTGGCTTTAACCACGGTGAATAAAGCAAAAAGCCTTATTTACCATGGTTAAACCCATGGTTTAAGGTGTCTTCTGAACATGGTCTGGCTTTCTAGCTTAACCACCATGGTTAAAGCCATGGTTTAAGGTGTCTTCTGAATGATCCCATGGAGGGCACCATGTTGGGGAAGGCTGTTCTAGTGTGTTGGACCAGCATACCTGAACCAACTGCCTAACCTATCAGAATTCAGAAATCTGACAAAAGTTGAACATTGCTGATGATGACGGAACTATGCAGTACCTGAACCAGACCAAAAAGGCCATGTGCACAGTAGCTTTTGAGACTTCCTTGGGCTGACTTGTTCTGAGGCTGAGGAGTTTGCCTTCAACTTCCTTGCATGGCAATGGATTCTCTTGCAATCTGTGACAGCTCGCCTAGCATGCCCAATCTTGGAAGGGTTATGGAGGAGAATTCTGCAGAACTGAAGCAGTATGTTTCATTTCCCTAGGGACATAGTACATTGGTTAAAATGGAGAGATGGACTCAGTAGAGATGCTCTAAGGTAGTATCTATCAAGTGGAAATCATCCAAGCCAGGTCTACAGCTGGTGTAATGTGGCAATGCTCCACTGAAATCAACCGAGATGATTCATACTTGTGAAGGTTCTGGGCCAAATGGTATCCATAGATCAAAGCAGCACATTTGAAGGTTGTAAATCAACACCCTTGACAGAACCTTGGCACAGAAATTGTTGGAATTCAGCGCAACTAGCTACAGAGCCGTCTGATTAAGCTATTTGACAGGGGCACACAGACGCTATAAATCCATCCGGAAATGTAGCAGTGGTATCCACAGTCTGGAAAGTAATCAATGCACATGGGACTGACTTTTCAATCTCATATTTGACTTGATGTCATACCTATTTAATGTATTTCCCAAAACCGAACCGGAACCCTTATGTAGCTATGTATTTAGGGTGTTTATTTGTAGAATTGCGCTGATTATGGCTTATATTGGTTTTGGTGCTTTTCTGTTATATTGATTATGGATTTTTATATTTGGTGTAAGTTGCTTCAGGTCTCTTTTTTGCAGTAAGAAGGAATGCATAAATTTAGATGACAATAATACTGATAACTGAAGAATAATTCACACATCAATGAAGAAAAACCATTAAAATATGACAAATTTCAAAGTGGGGTTAACTCAGAGAGAGAGAGAGAGAGAGAAGGGAAGGACTCTTTCTCTCACCAAACTGAAGGCATTTTTCATTAGTGACTGCAGGCTGCACACTTCAACTGATTCTTTAGTTCAACTTAAAAGCTCAAAATAAACAATACTCTGAAATTATGAATTATTTGGAACAGTCTATAGCTCTAACTTCCATTAAAAGGCCTGGATCTGAACAATTGCAAGCCTAGATCCACATATATGGGACTTAATATTTTTCAAATAACAGCCCTCAAGACTGGCTGGCAAAAATGTGGGGGTGGGAGTGGGGGAGGCGGAGAAACTGAGCTGGGTTTCAAAAAATGTTTGTGATATGGCATCGGGGGGGGGGGGTCTACATTCAATAGTTATTTTTTCCCGGCATTTGATGACAATAATACTAATAATAGCACTGTCTGTTTCCAAACACAATTCAAAATGCTGCTTATGGCCTCTAAAACCCTACACGGCTTGGGACCAGGATGCCTGAAAGACCGCCTTCTACCATACAAGTCTGTGGAACTCCCTTCTGAGGGAAACTAGGTTCAGTCCCTCTGCACTGACTTTCTACTGGCAGGCAAATAACTTTTTATGCAAGCCGGTCCTTGTCTTTTGTTGGGTTGGATGTAGTTTTTACTGTTATAGTTGTGTTTTCAATTGTGTTTTAATGCATATTCTTATTATTGTTTTAATCTAGTTTTATGTATGATTGTAAGCTGCCTTGAGTGCCATTTATCTTGGTAAAAAAGCAGGGTACAAATCAAATCAATTAATCAAATCACAATTAAATCATAATAGAAAACTACCAAAAGTGCTCACACAGCGGAAATATAATATCAGGTATATGAGGTAAGACCTAGGGCCTGCCTTGATGAGCAGTTTGCCCCAGGGTGGATCCGCAGTGGTGGCAGGTGATGCAGCCGCCATCGCAAAGCCGTCTCGAGGGACTTACCACGACTTTTTTCTCTTCGAGTGAGGTGACAGCGGCATCTGCCGTCTGTCGCCTTGCTCCAGAGCTGCTTCGGAGGTGTGTCTGGGCAGATGGCGAACCCTGGGCAGATGGCGAATCCTGATTGGTCGCCATCTGTCCAGACAGGGGAGAGAGGGGACAGTTAATCTCTCCTGTGTTTTCAATGGGAGAGAGTTGTTGTTGTTTTATTTTAAATAAAATGCTGGCAAAGAAAGTGGTAAAAAGCTCCCCTCCCCTCCTGCCCTAGCAGTTGTGAACTGGCTGGGGTTTGGATGCAGCAGTGATTAAGCTGTGACTCTGCCTGCTGCTGATCTCCTCCCCACCTGCCCCACCTGCTCTGGTACTTAGGATGCTCTGTAAAAGGCTTTTAGCAAAGATACAGAAGATCTTTGCTAAAATAACATCAGGGAAGTTGTTAGGCAAAGCAAGTCTCCCTGCTGATAGCATTCCAAAGGCAGGGTGCCACCACTGAAAAGGCTCTGGCTATGCACACATTCTTCTCCTGTTGGTCTCGACTCTGTCTTTCAGCTGAGTCTCCTCACTCTGTTGTTTCCTCATGTCAAAATTTAGACCACGAACTACTCAAGAGAGGGACTTCTGTGTGTCACCTCCCCTGCCAAGATAATGGGCCAGTTTGCATGACATGACAGCTCACCATGGGTTATGTTACCCTCGAGAGGCTGTGGCATGGGCTTTCCACCATTATGAACATGAAAACCCCAGTCAGGGGTTGCTGTGGCTTGTCAACCCAGACTATGGGTTATGCAAGGGTTGTTTAATGGTGGATGGGACACACTGCAGCATGCTGAGGGTTAATTAACGCACAGTGGGCTGTCATGTTATCTGAACTACATTAGTGTTTAAAGTGCCATGTACAATAACTCTAAATAATAATATAAACTTGGAATTAACAGGAAATCAGCTTTGAATACCTTAAAGTTCATTCGCCATTTTATATGTTCTTCCTGTGGAATCCTATTTTGACCACTTCGGAAACCAGCTGGAACCTGAAAGATGTTTTGATGATGATGATGATGATGATGATGATGATGATGATGATGAACATCCACAGTGCTTGTTTGTTCGTTGCAGTCAACTTTCATCATTGTGGAGACATTCATGCCAGAAGTATTTGCTTCTCATAAGGCAAAATATCTGTAATCACCAGCAAAGCTGATAAGGTAAAGCGCTTTTGAAAGATTATCGAAGTCCTCAGCAAAATGCCCTCATGTCAAATGCAAATCAGGCCCCTGTGGAGCATACTCAGCCATCTATAAAGGGATGAGAGTGAAAAGTGTTCAGCTTCACCTGGGATTTAGAGGCACCAGAAAAAGGTTCTGAGCTTTATGTTGGGCTAATTGGCTCTGATCTCTTTCCTCTTCACCTGGAGACCCCTGTGAACCTCAGCTGCTTTGGAATATAAATGGCTTTCTAAAAATATTTTACAAAGCTCTTCCCATCCCATCCTCAGATTCTGTTCCATACTGCGGCTGAATCTTTTAGGCTAAATTTTTATGTAACACAGCTTTCCCTTTAAAGCATGGGTTGGATCCGATGTTGGTCATCTGCTAGAAGAATGGGACAGATTTCCTCTTCTCCCTGCAGCCCCCTCCAGTGCACTCCCCCCTGGGGACCCTCCAGAGCAGATTTGGCACATTTGCACAAGGCTTCAGGAGGGAGGAGAAGACAGGGAAGCCCATTGTGCAAGTGGCCACTTGTCCGCACAATGTTGGATCTAACCCCATATTTCTACATCTTAGTCTGCATACTCACAGTGGTGTAAGTGTGGGGGATGGCATTTTGAGACCATAGACTGAGAGAAGGGCTTGGTCAGTTTTAAAGCGTCATCAGATGGGTGGATTTTCACATTTCCCTACCGTCGCTATGGCCTCCTGTTGCTGTCCCACAATAGCAGCCGTCTCTTTACACAGGGAGAGAAAGAGGAAGTCAACAACGACCCCGTAGCCCATTCAGGGGGCATTTTTATTGCACCGCTTTTCCTGCACGCAACAGGAAATGGCGGCACATTCAATTTTTAAAAAAGAAAGGCTGATTAAAAGGGGTCTATTTTGCAACAGAAAAACAAGCGGAAGGAGCAGGAGGCACATGGGAGATGGACGTTGTCATCGTCTGAAGGATGTGCGAACCGGTAAGTGGGCAGTAGTGTGAGCATGCGATAAAAGGCTTGTCTGATGACGCTCTTAACCAGACTTAGAATATACTGAAAATGATTGGATCTAAGTTGGTTTGTCTAGGCAGTAAGCCTATACACACCAGCTGTTGGCGAACATTAGTGGGGAGGCTGCTATTGCACAGTGTCCTGCTTGTGGGTTCCAGAGTTGGCTACTGTGGGAATAGACTGCTGGACTAGATGGACCTTTGGTCTTATCCAGCATGGGCTTTTTATATTCTTAATCTGAGTCCCATTGGATATAGTGTAAGTGTGACTAAATCTGGATCCAACCCAATAGGAGAGAAAGACAGGGCGGTGCTGTAGCTCAGAGGCAGAGCATCTGCTTTGCATGCAGAAGTTCTAGGGTGACCATATGAAAAGGAGGACCGGGCTCCTGTAACTTTAACAGTTGCATAGAAAAGGGAATTTCAGCAGGTGTCATTTGTATATATGGAGAACCTGGTGAAATTCCCTCTTCATCACAACAGTTAAAGCTGCAGGAGCTATACTAGAGTGAACAGATTTAAAAGAGGGCAGGGCGCCTGCAGCTTTAACTGTTGTGATGAAAAGGGAATTTCACCAGGTTCTCCATATATACAAATGACACCAGCTGAAATTGCCTTTTCAATACAACTGTTAAAGAAACAGGAGCCCTGCCCACCTTTTCATATGGTCACCCTAGCAGAAGCTCTCAGGTTTCATCCCTGGCTCCTCCAGGATGGGCTAGGAAGGAATCCTGCCTGAAGCCCTAAAGAGCCAGTGCCAGTCAGTGTTGACAATAATGGGCTAGGTGGACCCATCGTCTGAGTCAGTGAAGAGCACCTTCTTATGATCCTATGACACACAGAGAGATGGGTGGCAGGGATAGAGAAGGGGAGGAAGGGAGAGAAAAGCAGGCGGAGGAAAGAGTGGGGGCTCTGCCCCTCCATGTTTGACTTCAGCCCCGCCCACCCTGACTCCAGCTCTGCCTACCTGTGGTCTACAGCACCCAAGAACTTGCCCACAAGGGTCTTGGCATAAATAAAAATATGTCTCCCACCTCTGACTTGGAACATGGGAAACATTTCATCAGTCAATCCTTCTAAAGTGAAAATATAAATGGGGCAGAGATGTAGGGGGAAGTCTGATGCAGCTTAGAAGGTGGGGTGAGGGCAGGAGAGCAGTCTAAAGCGGGGCCCTCTTTGATCATTTTCATCAAAATAAGAAGAGCAAGGGGGGAGGTTAGCTTCAGAGTGACAAGGGAGCAAGGGAAGGGGCAGAAAATGGAGCTACTGAACTGGGAAGGAAGATGCCATGGCAAGAAGAGTGCTGTTTTGGAGAATAGCAGGGATGTGTACCGGATTCTCCCCCGCTCTAATGTTTCCCCCCTTTTGTTTTTTGGATTTAAACTTGTTTTTTTTTTCTAATTTGTCTCTTTCAGAAAACTTATAATTTTGGGGTTTTTTGTTTTTGTTTTTGTTTGGATTTCAGCTAGGAAAATGGTTCTGTCTATATTGACTTGCAGGCAGGGAAAGAAAAGCTGCATCCTGAAAATATCTTTTATGTGTGTGTGTGGGGGGGGGAATAGTCCCCCAGCAAGGGACCTGTTGCTGCAAGAAGTCTCCACTGACTTGCATAAAGGGGAAATAAAGGCCGCAACAGTCATTTTGAAGGGTACAGCCTTTCTTTCCTTCCCAATTCAACCAAAACCATTATAAAGAAGAAAAAAAATACAAAGGAGAAATCCAAACAAAATACATTTTTTTAAAAATTTGGAATTAGTTAATTTGCCTTAATTTTCATTTGTATTGATTAGATCCGAATTGAATATCAGTCTCTTGTATTTATTTTTTCCACTGGATTAAACTCATGCACATCCCTAAAGAATGACAGGGGCAGGTGGCAGTCAGGGCCAAAACAGACATTTATTTGTTGGTTACATTTCTGTACTGCCCAATAGCCAAAGTTCTCTGTTGTGGTTTGCAACAGCAATAATAAAAAATTAAATACAACATGATAAAATATAGAAGTTTAAAAGGACAGTATAAAAACAAAACAAAACCTAGCAGCAATGAAAAGACTTAAAATATAGCAACAGATTTAAAACAACTGAAACGGAGAGGACTTTCAGACGGGAGGGGATTGCGTTTCCTTACTTTTGCTCTGCTTCCTGGATCTCTTCTGTATTTGAAATGAGCAGAATTACATGGAGAAGAGAGCAGTGACCACATTTCAATTAGGGCTGTACACCGCTTCGGATCCGAACCCCGAATCCAAAACGGATAGGGGTGTTTCGGACCATTTCGAAACGGATCCGAAATGGCACAGCAGAGCTCCGAAACGATCTGAAATGGTTAGGAGCAATCTGAAACGCTTTGGAAGTATTTGGAGCTTCGGATGCGTTTTTAGCTCAAACCGCTTTTTTTCCTATAGGGTTTCATTGGTTTTTAAAGACATCTATAACTTCGTTATTTTTAAAGATACTAACCTCAAAATTGGTCAGGTTACAGATCGCGTTGTGTATGTCCTGCGTATATAATGCTCATTTATATCTGTTCAGTGGTTTTCTCAGCATAATTCTTTTTTAAAAAAGGTTAAAAAAGGGAGGGGGAGGAGTTGGCAGTGTGATGGACAGCTTCATCTCCCAATCATCCTGAACACTTCACCACTGTATCCCCCAATCCTGCTCATGTTTTTCCAGCAGCCTCCAATCGCAATGTTGGAGGAGGACTTAACATAGGGCAGATCATGAGATCTTTTCCTCATCACCTCTTTGTGGGTTTAGGAGTTGTGGTAGAAAGACTGGTTTCGTGGAGCTCTTGGTGTAGGAGGGTTTTTTGGAGTGTAGTTTGCTTTGGTCTTTTATTCTTGTCTTTTGCTTTCCTTGTTCTCTCTGTTTTGTCTTTCTTTTATTCTGCTCTTTATATTATATTAACTTCAGTTTTTTCCCCTTGAGTGTGTGTCTGTTTGCTGTTCCCCTCCCCCCCTTGCCCCTTGTTCCAGCCAGGCCGCCTTTCCTTTGTAAACCCCTGTGTTTGTGTGTTGTTGATTATTTCTGTTCATCCTTCTTATACAAACAAAACAAAAAAATATATATAAAAAAGTTTGATCCTTTCTCTCACTGTGTGTGTGTTTGTGTGTGTGTTCAATTGTTATCCTGTTCCTTAAAAAAACCCAAAAAATATATAAAAATATTCCATCATTCTCTCTCTCGTTCCCTCTTCATTCTGATCTTTCTATCATCCTCTCTCTCTCTCTCTCTCTCTCTCTCTCTCTCTCTGTTGTGTTGTGTTGTGTTGTGTTGTGTTGGGCTGCCTGTGTATTATAAAGTAGGCTGTTTACACAAGCATACAAGACACAAGTGTGAGGGCAAAGCACAACACAATTACATTACAGAAATTGTGATAAATATTAATCAAAAAATGAAACGCAGCAACAGACTTGTGTGCTTGAAAATTGCCATGCAGCAAGCCCTTGTGAATTTTTATTTATTTATTTATTTATTTATTACATTTTTATACCGCCCAATAGCCGAAGCTCTCTGAAGACCTACTATGGTGCTAATTTCCAGGTCTGTAATTTCATTTCTTTTTTTGGGGTGGGGGAGAACTACCTTTCAAGATACTAGTCCTCAAATGAGGTTTGAGTTGTAGAAATTCACTAAAATTCAGGGGATGAACCAATATGCTTCAAACTTGGGATACCTAAGACTGTATTTAGAGGCTAGCATGGTGCCTAGTTACAGGTCTTTACCTTTAAAAATTATGGAGATGAATGCATTTTTGTAAAGGGGGAATGGTAAAACTTTAAAAAATCACTAAAAATCAGCAGATGAACCTATGTGCTTCAAAATTGCCAAGCATCAAGCCCTACATAGGTTCTATCATGATGTGAAGTTGCAGATGTGTATCTTGAAAAATGACAACGTATTTTTTTTAAAAAAATTTAAACCTCAAACTTTAAAAAAAATCCTAAAAATCAGCAGATAAAGCCATGTGCTTCAAAATTGCCATGCCTAAGGATATATTTAGAATCTATCAAGCTGCCAAGATAAAACTGACAGAGATAAATGCATTTTTGTAAATGGGGGGTGCTTTGAGGGTAAAATCTTAAAAATAATCCTAAAAATCAGTGGATGTGCTAATGTGCTTCAGAATTGCCATGCATCAAGCCCTGCTTAGATTATATTATGATGCAATGTTTTATGTGTTTTTCTTGAAAAATGAGGTAGTTATAGCACTTTGAAATGACTGGAACTCACATTTTTAAAAATTCATTGCAAGAAAACCGATGTACAGATCTGTCTAAAACTGGACATGCATAAGCATCTCCAAAGTATCTGTAAGCTCACCAAATTTCATTGTTCTATCATTAAAAATAAAAAAAAGTTATAGGCAATTTTTCAGACAATGCATGGCAATGGAAAAAAAAATGGCGTTTCGGAGGTCCGAATTTTTCTTCAGATTCCAATCCGAAATGAAACAGGGGTGTCCCAAAACGACCCTAAATGAAACAGGCCTGTTTCAGAAGGTCCAAAACGGGCTCCGAAATGAAATGGGGGTCTGTGCACAGCCCTAATTTCAATGGGACAGTGCCCTCTAGTGGGCATTGTATAGTGCAACCTCGCCTGCATACAGCAGGAAATCCTCACAAACCTGACATATTTCAGAAGAGTCAGGTTTTCTGAGTTTTTTTTTTTTTTACACTGAAACTGGGCAAAGGAGTGAGAGACACACAGGAAGCTCACAACGTCATCAAAATGACCCGCAAACATCTGTGAGTGGCCAGACACCAGCGTGCTATAAATCGCTTGTTTAAAGAAGCCCTATAAGATGAAAATGCAGGGGAAATACGAAGGTCTTCATCTGGCACTGAAAAGTCTTGAATGCAATTAGCAGGTACATTTTTGTTACACAAATAGCAGCCACTGGGATACCTGAGCTGCTTTGGGAGCCGGAGGGGTTGTAAATGTTAACTCAATGTTTCCTTTCCCTGCCACAGCCCTGGCAAAATCACCTCTTCTATTTGCATTTCAAGGAAATCTCCATTGGTGGTGGTGTGCGCTTCCCTTGACCATGCCAGGGAGAGAGATGGGGCGGGGATTCAACTCCCCCTTCCCACTTTGCACAGTACCACAATTTCTCAGGCTCCCCACAGCTGCTATATATATTTATAACAAAAATGTGCACATTAATTGCATCATGCATGTTTCGGCACTGAAGAGGTTTTGCACCAAAACCTGTTTTTCTCTGGAAATACTCCATCTACCTCAGTCCAGCTCTTCAACAATTTTTTATTCTCATGCCTTCCTTATTTGCCAATTACATTTTATTGCTGTTATTTGGAACCAGTCCTTTTAATATTTCATATTCTGTACAGTGCAATGTTATCCTGATATCATCATTTAGAGAGAGAAGGGGGAAATAATAACTGCTGGGACATCATAATATATTTGCTATGTCTGGACGAAATTCAGATGTCTCTGATGTGGCCATTAAGAAGAGTTGGCTTAGGGCCTATGACAGAAGGCTATGTGTTTTTAAAAAGCAAACAATAGCTTTGGTTCTGTGGTCCTTTCTCACATGGCTACCTGTATGTAAGTTGAAATCAATACAAGTTCTTTGGAGAATGCAAATACTGACTCATCACTGTATGGTAGTGATGCAGTGTTCATGGCAAATGGAGCATTCCTGCTGTTGTACACCAGAGGTGCCTTGTAAACTGAGCACTAACATGTTGAACTGAGGCCAATGAAGCATTTAAGCATCTACCTTGGATCCAGCAGATGTGATGGACTCGTAAATGAGGCTCTGCATAGTGTTTGATCTCTGAATGCTTTAATGCACAGAACACCTACTTGACTCTAAAAACATGAACAAGATGCTCACATTTCATGTATCCCTGCTAAGCAAGTTATAATTTTATAAATCAACTTAAATTAGTTAAGCACATGTCCCAAGAGGTCTGCCCACCTTCTTGGAAGGTGGGCAGACATGCTTTCAAAAGATCACTTTACCATGTGAAAATTGTGAGGAACAGTTGCATGAGGGTAATGATATATATATATATGAAGCTCAAAATGTGGAGATGTAATTGTGAGTCAGCTGTTTGAGAAGCATCAGGTCATGCTTTCATTGAAATCTCTTCCATTAGGGAGATGTTCAGCCTGATCCTATGCGTGCCGATGCAGATGTGAATTCCATTGGGCTCAGTGGGACTTACTGTGAAGTAAGTGTGCATAGGATTGTAGCCTTATAATAGCAAAAGTTTGAGAAGCCCCACTGGGCCTTCTCTAAGAGGAGAAGGTTCAGAGAACATGAAGAGGCTTAGGAAGAAAGAGTATTCAGTCAATGTATCCTAAAATGCAGAGAACTGTGAAGCCTTTTGGTCCTTATTTATTATGTTCCTTCTGAACACTTCTGCATTTGGTGTTTACTCAGGAGTTGCCACACTTCATTCAGTAATTCTTTATAGCGCTTATACATGACACTGCCATCAAATAATTGCTCTCCTGTGTTTTCCTCAGGATTCTTCCATCTCTTTTCAGACAGCAGAATATCCAATTTTGTGGTGTGGGGAGGGCAGAAATGGAACAGAAAGAAATTCTCCCTAGGTATAGATTGCTTTCGTGCAGAATTGTTCCTTCCTGTCCCACATAGCTGCTTCACACCTTCTAGTGTAGAGGAAATGTAGAGTGATGTGTGCACACACATTTTTTAATGCCCCTGAAGTATGAAGGCAAAGATTCTGAGGAAAATAAAGATTTGTTAACTCTGGGAGCTGCCAATCTGGAAGCATCCGAACTCAGCCTGTGAACATCCCATCCATGGACTGACATATGCTTTGGTCTTTATTGTAGTACTTGACTTAACACTGCTTTGAATATTACAAGAGTTGGCACAACAAGATGTGTGAGAGAATTAGTGCTGCTGCTGCTGCTATAACATGGGGGAGATGCATGATTCCGTCCTTTGTTGCACAGCAGAAGCATGAAAAGAGGAAGCATGACTCACTTTGAAGGTTTCTGAAAACTTTCAGTCCTGGCAATCCATGCACCACTAATTTACTCTGAAAATAGGTCTGAATTTTAGCTCTATTGAGCTTGATCTAGTAAGCTAGTAGTGGTAACCAGAAATGACCAGAGTCAGAAAACAAATTGGAAAGATTCATTGAATGACAAATGATGAAAACATTCAGAGTCAGCAATGCGATATGAGAACAGTGTATAAATCAGGGAAGGGAAACCTCAGACCTGGAGGCCTAATACTGTCTGTGGGTCCCTGGTCGACAGACGATTGGCCACTGTGTGAACACAATGCCGGACTAGATGGACCCTTGGTCTGATCCAGCATGGCTCTTCTGATGTTCTTATGAGGTGCCCAATCCAGCCCACAGAGGATTGGGTACCATTTGCAACCCGTTCCTCCTCCCCAAGTCCTGCCCTCTGGCCTGGGGAGAGGAATCCCGGTGTAATCTCGTCTTCTTTGCCATTACAGTTCGCCACTCGGTGTGCTAAGGGGGAATGTAGTGGGCAGGGGAATCGCCACTTCCCATTTTGCTTATAGAAGCCATTTTGTTGATTGAAGGAACTGATTAGATGCTGCTTGCTCCTCCTCCTCCTCTTCTTCTTCTTCTTCTTCTTCTTCTTCTTCTTCTTCTTCTTCTTCTTCTTCTTCTTCTTCTTCTTCTTCTTCTTCTTCTTCTGAACATAAGAAGACCCATGCTGGATCAGACCAAGGGTCCATCTAGTCCAGCACTCTGTTCACACAGTGGCCAACCAGCTGTCAACCATGGACCTACCAGCAGGACATGGTGCAACAGCACCCTCCCACCCATGTTCCCCAGCAACTGGAGTATCAGAGGCTTACTGCCTCTGATACTGGAGGTAGCATGTAGCCATCAGGATCCATAGCCACTGATAGCCTTCTCCTAGAGGAATTTATCCAACCCCTTTTTGAGCCATCCTCTTCATCATCATCACCATCATCATCTTAGCTAACACTAAAGGGAAATCGTCTGAATGAGCAGGGCATCAAACTGGTTTCTTCAGCTTTTTGAGATGAAAATCTTCCATGTGATTGATTCCTATATTTTATTGCAATTTTGACCCACCCACCCTGCTTGAAACATTGATAGAAAGAGCATTAGCATTCATGCTTTTAGAAAACCATGATCAAGCACATACATCTTTAATATGTACACTTGATGTTTAATAAACCAGATAAAAGATAATGATTCTGTTTTCCTATGTTTTAGGAGAAATAACGGGGCTAAGCTATCAATAATACATTACAAAAGAAAGTTCTGTTTGCTTTGAAAATGTTGATTTACAATCAGTCATCTTCAGTACTAAAGATTTGTTACTCAACCATTTTTAGCTGTAGCTATATATAGGTATATGTGTAGCGAATTTCAGACACCTCTGAGCAGAGCACAGTGTAGTTGGGTTGCCAGTGGTATAGCAGTAAATTATGAAGTGCAGGATCTCATCATGACCATCCCCCAAAGCCATGCTTCCAGGAGAGTTAAAAGAAAATGCAGGTAGCTGTGCTGATCCGTATCTATATATGTGTGTGCATGGGATTGTTGCTGGGAAAATCACCCCCTGTCTCAAGCAGCTACTGTGAGGATTGCAGTTAAGCTGAGAGAGCAGCAGTAGAGGCTGGTGGCTTCGCTATCAGTGGGGCTGTGAATCTGCTCTGGGTTTTAGTCTGAATCAGTCAGAAATCTAAAGGAGCTGTCCAAAGAGCTGGACCCTATCCTCAAAATGGGTTCCACACCTTGAATAGCTCCTTTAGAGCTCTTACTGAAAACCTGACTAGATACACCGCTGCACTGACATCGGAGCCACCAGCTTCGACCGGAGAACAGGGATGTCTGGGGTGAGGCAGATAATGTTATTGGCCCTGCTAATCACAAGGTCCTGGTGCTTTGATTCTGTGAGCTCTGGTTGCACTATGCCGCTGCTCCTGGCTGACTACTGTGTGCCTCTCCCGCCTACTCCTCCTGCATGTGGTTTAGAGCAGGCTTCTGAGCTCAGCATTGGCAACGTATCCAGGTATTGTGTCTAATGAGGTGACATAGAAGTTGTGAGGGGGGAGAATACTGGAGGAGGAAGACTCTCTGTGGGGATGGGATGAAGCAGTATGGGGATGGGGTGCTGAAGCTCCACCTACCTACAAATTATGCGAGCATCATACTAGTTTTGGCACAGTAGTCTCTTAGGCCTTAGCTAGACCTAAGGTTTATTTTATTATTATTATTCGGGGTCATCCCTGCTCATGTAAATGACACACAAGATATCCCAGGAGCAGTCAGGGACAACCCCGGGAAGATCCTGGGATAAACCTTAGGTCTAGCTAAGGCCTTAGTTGCCAGTAGCCACTAGTAAATTGTACAGATGGAAGTTATACAGATAAGGTAGGTACATAAAGGGAAGGTCTCATGATATCCCATTGATTTTGTCCAGCTCAGCTTCTGTTACCTTCATATCACCTTGCAGAATTTCACTGGCACTCACTGCTACTTCCAAAGGAACTGAAAAGCTCTGTATTGACATCATTACATAACTCGACTTGTTTAGGTAAGTTGAGATGGGTGCATTTCATTTGTACCGGGACTAAGAGATTTCTTTCAGATGGCTCATTTATGGGAAAGCAATAGAAAACGGCATTCCGCACAGACACACGCAGCCCACTCCAAAGAGTAAGTTAACATCATAAAAGTTCCTTTGATTACCTGCCAAACACAGAAATGAAAGGTGCATTTCAACTCAATCTGTGCACTTCCTCATTTGTTTTTTGTTTTGAATGAAAAAGGGGGGAATAAACCTGAGCAACTATGCTTTTCCTGTCTGCGGTTACTGATTTAGGTTACTTCATGCATATTTTTGAATTCACCAGAGTCAGAATTCCAATTCACCAAAATGAAGCACCGTTACTGTCCTTGTGCATGAGCCAAGAAGACTTCCCAGATGTGTGTGCACTAACAGTTACCAGTGCTAACAGTTACCATTACATTTGTATAAATCTTTGGAAAATATACACTTAGGATGCTATCCTAGGCATGTTCAGATGGAAAAAAAGTTCTACAGCTCCCTGCATTCCCTAGCATGTAGGACGTTTTTCTATCTAAACATGCATAGGATTGCATCCTTATTGGTTTTTTAAACTTAATTTAAATCAGACATGGAGTACCTCTGATCCTTGGGCCTAATACAGCATGTCCCCATTTCTATCCCTTTTCCCTGCCCCACAACCTCATCTCTATAGAGATTTCAGATTTTCTCTGCTTTCACCCTAACATACTAGAATTAGGCCTGCATTTAAATTTTAGATGTATATTTATTAGGCAGCAGGGCCAAGTTGTGGTATTTTACCAAGAATTATGCCTGTTTGCTATAGCATTTAGGGACAGCTTGGGCAATTTTACTATCCCACCACTGGCTCAATATCAGACCAACCCAGGGGCCTAGTTCTCACCAAGGCACTTAGCTGGTGCTGTTCCACATGTGGTTACCACTTGGAGCTCCTCTTTAACCATGGTTTCATGTGATGTCTGACTCGAGCCATACTGTAGTGTGGCATCTTTGGGATCCTTTGAAGGGTTCTTACCCCTCTCTTTATCTTGGCACCCCAGTTGGTCACTTAGGGCCTTGCTAGACCTACCTGAAAATCTGGGCGTGTGGAGGGTCCAGCCGTCTTCTAGCACGGGCTGTCACTCCTATCCACACTTCCGACGTGACAGGGTAAAGGAAAGCCCCATCGCGTCGGCCATTTTGTTTGATAACTTAATGGGACCGAGAAAGGTAGGTTTTTTTTTTTTAAAGGATTCCACGCTCCCCCCGATTTCCTCACCCTGGCCATGATTCCCCCCCCCCCGCAATCTCTGATTTCACCCCCGCCCGCAATCTCTGATTCCACCCCCAACCGCGATCTCCGATCCACCCCCCAACCGCGATCTCCGATTCCCCCCATCCCCCCTGGCTCCGTTTCCCCCCCATCCCCCCTGGTTCCGATTCCCCCCCATCTCCCCACCCTGCCCTGAGGGCTGCAGCGTTCCTGTAGTAGCCAGGAAAAGCGGCGGACTGGTCTACACACCCGCGGACTGGGGCTCAGCCAGTCTGGATGCACAGGGACGAGCCCGGGCCTTGCACCAGGTTAACCTGTCACCTAGCAAGGCCCTTAGATGGGTGTCTGGTTGCTCCAGCTTTGCCGCTGCCACTTCATCTGCCCTAAAATACCTAAAGAATAAATAACTGCTGCCTCTTACTGAATAAAAGAGTAGTTGGATTCTTCTAGATTAAGGGACAGAGATCTTACTAAGGCGGTACTGAGTTACATATCATCTTACTTCATCAAAAAGTTTGTTGAACATAGAATTTCAATCAAAATATAATAGAGCAAGATGTTGTTTTTAGCAGGCAGGTAGGGAGCAGGCCAGTAGATTGGATCTCATGTGGCCAGAAAGCAGGAATGTAGGGATTTTGTAAAATCCATTCTGCCTACATTTCGCAGCTTGTGAGGGGCCCTTTGATCTGTCATCCGCTCACTGCCAAAATTGGATTTTTCCCAATTTCTCAAATTCGCACAAATTCACACTTGTACAAATTTGCAAAAACCAAAAAAAACAAAAACCAAAACAACCCCCCCTCCCCAAATACACATTTTCATGCTTTAGCCTATGGAGGAAATGCACATATTTGGCTGATGTTTTTTATTTATTATTATTTTGCATATTTTACTATGATTAAATTTGAGTAAAATTCTGGAAAGTTTTTTTTTTTGTTTTTTTTTTAAAAGCAGTCTACAAGTCCATGGAATCCATGTGAATCAGGAAATGCTAGTCTGTTGTGGAATCTGTGGTCAGATTCATAGAAATCCAAACTCATTTGATTATATTGTGGAGTTTTCTGACATCCCTGGCCCCTCCCCATGTTGTTGGACTGCAGCCCCCAGCATCCCGCAAGGGGTGTGCCCGGTGTGCCCAGGCACACCCTAATATTTTTTTGGGGAGCTATGCTTATCCTGAGATCATCCCAAGATTGTGGGAGGTGTGTGGACACCCATCCTGGCTTCATCCCGCCTCCTCACACGAGGTGGCGGGAGCAGGCACGAGCACAGAGCTCTTCAGGTGCTCTGTGCCCATTGGGGGGCGAGTGGGATCATTTTTTACTCACATTTTTGTTAGAGCGCAAGTGCATTTATCTTCTATTAAAAAAAGAAAAGAAAGAAAATAACGGTTGCGACATCCCTCCTGGGATGTCATGCGCACGTATGGACAAAGGGGAGGATCTCACAAGCAGATTATTGTGAGATCCTCACCCCTCCCTCCTGGAACGCCAGGAGGTGTAGAAAGGCCCAGAAAGAGAGAGAGAGAGAGAGAGAGAGAGAGAGAGAGAGAGTGAGAGAGGGAGGGAGGGAGGGAGGAAGGAAGGAAGGAAGGAAGGAAGGAAGGAAGGAAGGAAGGAAGGAAGGATGGAAGGAAGGTTGGTTGGTTTCTCTGATTTTCATTTATTTATTTTTCCATCTGCAACTTCCTGGGCTGGGCTGAACCCTCATGTGTGCCTGTTTGGGGGTGCAAAAGGCTTTTGTGGGAAGGAGGGGATGTGAAAGCTCCATTCTAGAAACAGAAGCTCAATCATAGTTCCATGAACCCAATCCGAATGTCTTCTGAAGTAGCACCCCGGTTCAAAGAACTTTTTTCTCGAGTCCTACTCTGCCTTTAAGGTGCAGTTTGATCAGCACATGACTGAAGGGAAAGATTTCATTCAGGGCCACAACACAGAAATTCTCTGGGATTTCAAAACCTTAAAGTAATTGATTTCAAAGGCTGCCACCCTGCGTGCGGATGCTACCATATTCCTGACTTCACAGACCCAACTGGGCACACGCAGAGCGTAAAATGAGCCATGGAAGGAAAGAATTACTAGTTAATCAGATGTGATTAACCTGCTTCGTACCTTTGGTAAACCTTTAGGCTTTGAGGAATTCTCAGAACAAGGTCTTTGTGGTGCCTTAAAACAGATCAAAGCTTCTTCTCTTAGGGTGGCTATATGTATCCCCTCTTACAGAGCCCTGTCCTCAATTTTAAAGTTGTCCTCGATTTGGAGGGCTGTCCAGTTTAAAGATAAGGAACCATCAGAAGGAAGAGCCCAGGGGCCTTGGCGTCGCCCATCAATAGCTCCTGGGCTGTGAAGTGAGCAGGCAGGCATAGAATCATAGAATAGTAGAGTTGGAAGGGGCCTATAAGGCCATCGAGTCCAACCCCCTGCTCAATGCAGGAATCCACCCTAAAGCATCCCTGACAGATGGTTGTCCATCTGTCAGATCCCCTAGTCACAGCCTTCCATACTGTAGTGAGATGTATGACACATCTACACCAAGCAGGATATAACACTATGAAAGTGGTATGAAAGCAGTAAATGGCATGTGTCAATGGGCCGCAACAGTTGTTGGTGCACTTCAGTACCACTGTAAAACACTAGTGTGGCTCCTGCCTTTTATATACCGCTTTCATAGTGAAATATCTTGCATGGTGTAGATGAGCCCGTAGTGTATCTCTACTGAAATCATAGTCATTATTTTAAAATATAAATTAGAATATGCAAAATGTATGCCAGTCAGTGTGTCCTCTTTGGTCCTTCTTTGGTGATGAATTTTCTCTTTTTTGGTGATTCATAAGTGGACACTGTACTTATCTTATTATCAGGGATGGGGAACCTCAGCCCTGGCCCTGTTGAAGTCCCAAACTGGCCCTCCAGGTGGCCACACCCACTTTTCCCCCAACTGCCAATCGTTTGCTGTTTTACTGCCTTTTGTGCACTTTCCCCCTCATTCTAAAAGGTTGAAATGCCTCTCCTCCTAAGGCTTTGATACTGGCAGTAAGAGCTTTCAGCTACAATATACTGGCTCCACCCTCTTTGGTTCCACCCCCTTTGCCTTCAGCCCCACCCACCACTGTAATGCAGCCCCCCAAGAGCTTCTCCAAAACTGAACTCAGCCCTTGGGTTGAAAGAGATCCCCCCACCCCCTGTTTTATGTGCTCAGGAACCAAAGATGGGAGACATTCAGGACAATTCTATTTCTGTTGTATGGGGAGAAGCCTGTATTATCGATGGCTGCCAAAAATTAAACCTAAGCCACGTCTACACCAGCCATTTATTCCAGGATAATATCGAAGTTGTCCCTACCAGGCCACAGGGCGCACAGCTGATCCCGCTGTGATCTTAGGTCGACCTCTCAGTTATTCAGCAATATCGCTGACTACTTTTGTCACAGTTTTCTCGGCTCTCTTCCTACAATCCTGAAGTCCCTGGCTGGTGTGCCCCTCCCCTTGTGAAGCAGTTGCAGTTTGGTGCGAGCTCCGGGCTCAATGAACAGCCAACCCGCTGTCAGGGGCATGTGCATGAGCATCGGCGTGCTTCATTGCCGTGTGTTTTTTTAAAAAAACAAACATATCTATGCGCAGGAGCGCATTTCCGACACAGTACCTAACCCCCCTTGTGTTGCTGCATGTCTGCGCTGGTGAGCATCTCTCAGGAGTTATTAAAAAAAAATCCGTGCCCTGTAGCCATCTGCCTAGGGCCACCTACTGCTGCTGATACACATTCAGAACCGCCATAACAGGGCACATGTGCTCCCACAATGGCTCTCCTTCAATTGTGTGCCCCAGGAGTGCCCATCACGGAAGCTGGGAACCATTGTCATCATCCTTCCTCCATTGTGAAAGAGCTGCAGGTGTAGATTAGGCCCTACTGTCTGATATTGGACTGTGATTTAGGACAACAGACACTGTTGTGCCTTGAGAGAAGAGAAAGCTGTTGGTGAATAAATCTATTTCTGAAGAAAGCCATAACAAGCCATTACGAGGAGTCAGCCTCCAGAAGTATATTCCCTTCATACTCTACTCAGCTGGCAGGCTTGGGTCAGGATGATTGCTTTTTCCTTCTGAGTGAGGTGGAATATTTCACCGTTAAATCAAGTGGACAGGAGACCATGTTGCTAAGTTAACTGCCCTTGTTAATATGATTTAATAGTCAAAGGAATCTAACAACAAAGCATACACTCATAACAGATTTGCAGTTCAGGCCAAATATTTAAATGACATCCTCCCCAACACCCACTTTTCCTCCCACGTTCTGGTAGACGATAGTTTCTAATAAATAGTAATTACTGAAAACTGCCTGCGTGAAGTAGCCTCAGTGAAGTGCAACTGTATTTTATTTGGAGCAATAAACTCGAAAGAAATGGGATCCATTTGACCTCCTCCAGCCACTGGCAAAAAAGTGTAGGCCGCACTTTCAAAAGTTGCTGATGTGTCAATTCACCACTAGAGCCAGGAGTATGCTTCTTTCTTCAGAGGCTGTCATTAGTAAGAACCCTATGATTTCGCAGAGCATCAAGGTATCATAAAAAATATATGAGAGGAATTAAAGTGACTTGCAATTTTAGGATGGATGTCAACACTCAGTGGCGTACTGCCAAACTACTCTGGGTGGTTTTTGGAGAGCTGAAAAGTCAGGGTTTGGTTTGTGGTGGGAATAGAAGCAAGCGTAAACATTCCACTAATTACTTTCCTTGTGTATTAAATTGTACTGGTGGGTCTCACAGTGGGGAATAGCTTGTTTGGAAAGGACTTTGGGAAGGTGATTATCACTGTGCTTGGTTTTGCTGACACAAATCTGAACTTTCAAGGATATGGTGCATCTTCTTCAGCATTTTATAATTGTTCTTATGTGACTGAAAAGCCAACACAACTCCAGTCATTAAAAAGGAGGAAACCTCAGGGAAATGGAGAAATATATTATCTTGGGCCATAGCTAGACCTAAGGTTTATCCCTGGATCATCCAGAGGTCAAACCTGTTCATCTAGGTGACACACAGGGGATCCAGTGCTCAGGCAGGGGCGAACCCTGGATGATCCCAAGATAAACCTTAGGTCTTGCTGTGGCCTGTGTCTCTGGTTTGAAATCAGTTCTGTGAGGAAATCCTCCATTCTCCTTTAGCTAGGTCTCGACTAGAAAATTTTGACATTGTTTTTGATGGGATAAGATTTCTTCAAGAACATCACAATCTAGTTGTCTTATTAGGTTTGGCTGTGCGTTGAAGGGAGGGGGTTAGATGAAGTCAGAAGCTGGGGTCTCAATGGTGCATCAAGATTCTTTTAAGTATTGGCCAGTGGAGGCTGGTGGCTGTGATGTCATGGAGCAGTGAATATGCTCTGGGTTTCATTCAGAACCAGTCAGAACTCTCAAGGAGCTATTCAGGGTGCACCTTGGAAAGCTCCTTTAGACTTCTGACTGGTTTTGACTGAAACCTAGAGCAGATACAACATCCCATGGTATCTGTTGTGGTGATGGCACTAGCAAGGTGTGTGGATTAGGCTCTTCTTCAAGCAGAAAAAATGTCTTAGACCAGCACTATTAGGGTGACCATATGAAAAGGAGGATAGGGCTCCTGTATCTTTAACAGTTGCATAGAAAAGGGAATTTCAGCAGGTGCCATTTGTATATGTGGAGAGCCTGGTGAAATTTCCTCTTCATCACAACAGTTAAAGCTGCAGGTGTCCTGCCCTCTTTTAAATCTGGTCACTCTAGTATATCTCCTGCACAACTGTTGTGATGAAGAGGGAATTTCACCAGGTTCTCCATAAATACAAATGACACCTGCTGAAATTCCCTTTTCTGTGCAACTGTTAAAGATACAGGAGCCCTGTCCTCCTTTTCATATGGTCATCCTAAGCACTATGCTCCAGTTCATTTCAATGATATTGGAGCAGATCAAGGCTGTTGAATATGTGGTCTAGGTGTTGCTGGACTCAATTCCCTCACCATTGGCTATGCTGGTTAGGGCTGATGTGAGCTGCAATCCAACATGTTCTTCAACCTTAGTACTGACATTTCTGGGAATTATGCCTGTTAGCATCAACAGAAATAGAACAGCTTCTGGAAAGATCAGATTCATTCTGTCAGTAGGGTGACCATATGAAAAGGAGGTCAGGGCTCCTGTAACTTTAACAGTTGTATTGAAAGGGGAAGTTCAGCAGGTGTCATTTGTATTCATGCAGAACCTGATGAAATTCCCTCTTCATCACAAGACTTAAAGTTGCAGGAGCCCTGCCCTTTTTTATATCTGGTCACTCTAGTATAGCTCCTGCAGCTTTAACCGTTGTGATGAAGAGGGAATTTCACCAGGGGCTGCATGCATACAAATGACACCTGCTGAAATTTACCTTTCAATCCAACTGTTAAAGATACAGGAGCCCTGTCCTCTTTTTCATATGGTCACCCTAATTCTGTCATTTAAGAATGTCAAATGTTACCAAGTGCTAGACGTATCAAATGGGAGGAACTGTAGATCTGTGTTTCCACAATCCAACTTCAGCATCAACATTACTCCTTGAATGCAGGAAGCCCCAAGTTCCTGAATTCTCTTCTTGAAAGATGCCAGAGAGTACGATGGGGTAAGACCTCCCCCTGAAACTTTGGAGAGCTGTTGGACATATGGATTTGTCTGACTCTGAATCTGGAAGCTTATTATCTATTTTTCGTCTGTTTTAAGATAAGAGTGAGCCAAGGATAATCTTGGTTTCCTTCTCTGTATCAAGTATTTTGGGGGTTTAAAAGTACAAAAAGAAAAAGGTGTTCCATTGTATCCAACGATGTTTGTCTGCCAGCAGGTTCTCTCTCAGGCTGCAAGTTTCAAAACACAGAAGCTCAGCACATTGCTGGCAATTGATTAAGAATAGTACCTGGCCTCAAGGTCATGATGATTTCGTCTGTCTATGTGGGGTTTTTTTGGCTGGTTCCCAGTGGAGCATTCTCTGTGAGAAACAAATCCTCTTGATCGTTTAGAGGTAGAATCTCCTAACTTGCTAATGATACTAGTATACAGAGAATATTGGATTTCTTAAGGAAGTTCTTGAGTTTGTGTTCTCAGAGCTTTAGAGGTAATGGGGTTTCCAAGAGATTGTGCTCTTGGGCTGTCCCAGTTTGTATTTACTATGATTTCTGTAACATTTTTCGAGGGCATTTTTGGGAGTATGTTTTACAGACTACAGAGGAAATGGAGGAGATAGGGTCATATCAGACAGGGAAGCAGGCATTGCAGGAACCTAGGGTGACCATATGAAAAGGAGGACAGGCTCCTGTATCTTTAACAGTTGTATAGAAAAGGGAATTTCACCAGGTTCTGCATGCATATAAATGACACCTGCTGAAATTCCCTTTTCTATACAAACTGTTAAGGATACAGCAGCCTTGTCCTCCTTTCCATATGGTCACCCAACAGGAACCACAAAGGGCAATAGGAGATGTGGGAAGGAAGGTGTACCGATTCACATTGAAAGGAGGTGTATTGATTCATGATGGTGCCAAACATAACAATTACCAGGACTGGAATATGAATTTGACCCATTAATAATGGCACTTGCATTCCTATCTAGACCCGTTCCCTATATGTTTTCAAATTACAATCCAAGCCAGAGAAGGCTTCCTTGAAAGTCATTTCAGTCAAGCCGTGTGCCAAGCATTAAGGACTCTGGGACATGTATTTTTTACTAGGGCACCTGATGTCAACATTATGGACATCAGGTGACTTGACAAAATTATATTTCTCAGGGACCCTGGCAACTGCATTGCTGCCATAGCAGGGAGGAGGAGGCGGCGGCAGCAAAGAGGGACCCTCACTCCTTCCCATCACCAATGACGGAGCTGGAGCTGCCACTTCAGCCTCTGCCACAAGCTGGCTGGGAATTATGGGAATTGCAGTCCAATACAACTGGTGGACAACAGATTGGGGAAGGCTGTTCTACACAATGCATAAAACCCAGTTCTGTCATTCAATACCAAGAACAGGGCTGTTGTAATGATGACGGAGATCATGTGCTTGCACGAGAAGTTCCTTTCCTTTCCTTTCCTTCATCTTGTGATGGTTTGTTCTTATTCTTAATTCAGCACTTGCTTAACTCCAGGATCCAGTGACAGGCTTATAAACAATTTATTAAAAAGGCAAAAATAATCATCATCACTTGTATTCACTTTTATTTATTTATTTGATTGGCTGTCTTCAGAAGAGCCTTTAGGATATGGTTTTAATCTTTTCATTCCTCAACTTAAAGGCTGAATACATGCATTTTAAAACAAAGCAACAAAACAACCACAACAACTAACAAATCCCTTCAAGTCTTCCCATGTTAGGATCTGAGGAAACCTCAAATACCATGCAAGTGAAAGAAAAGCCAAACTAGCAGGTAGCATTAGATATTCAAAGCTCGAATTGCCATGCTCTTCAGTTAATTTCACTCTTTTCAGATCACCAGACACTGAGCAAATACCATTTTAGAAAGAAAGAAATGAATACTGTTAGATATTCCGTGGTGTTGTTTTTATTATCAAGGAGCTGAGGACACATTGATGTTCTTCAGGCACTCAGTCTGAAGGCAAATACCTCTGTGGAAACATATGGACTCGGTGCGCTGTGCCTATGGATGGCACTTTTATGAAAGGTATGACACCAAAGAATTCAACAGCATTGTTGTGGGAGTAATACAGATGTTCTTGGGCCGCTGTGAGTGGTGGTCTTGCATAGCGCACCCTGCGCCACTGGGTCCTTGTGGTTAATAGGATTACTCGGAAGAAAAGTTGCTTACATTGCCATCAAGTAAGCATTAGATATCTTCTACCCCCTGAGATATATTGCCTTCATAAAGCAAACCTTTAGAAATATTTGATTCTAGAACTATTTGGGGAAAAAAATATAATTTAAAGACCTCTTACTCATTAGTGTAAGACCTCTTACTCATTAGTGTAATCCTTTTGGAACCTATTATAGCAGGTCTATCTCAATGAGAGACTTTTCATTCCTGGATAATGCCTACATCATTAGAGAATTTTCTATAATAGAAAAGAAACAAAGACATCTTGAATTGATCCAATCTCTTTCTCCCCACATAGTGTTTTGTAACTGTTATCCCCCTGTGTAATTATTTTGGGAGCACCCCCAATTCTGGCAAAGGGACCCACAGGTTCAGGGTACTTCCAGACAGGGGGTGCCTAGCGCTACCAATCAAAAGATATTGTGCAGTGCCTCCATTTTTCATGGTAACAATGTGTGTATGTGTGTGTGTGTGTGTGTGTGTGTGTGTGTTGAAAAAAATGGGGGGTACAAACAAAAGACAATGTTGTCTGGGTCCCCTGGGAAACTCCATGAATGAAGCAAGGCAACAAAAGTTTTGTCTGGAAGCAACCAAAGTAGCAAGAACCCGCAGAGCAAGATGGAAAGCTTAAAGAACACACTAGTCAAGAAGGTATACAAGAACTTTATTGTCTCTCTTAACCAGGAATGGAACAGCAGCAGGAAACTCTTGAGTCTATCCACTTGGAACTAAGTTGAGTACTATCTAGCGGCTAAACCATATAACGGCACTACGCACACCCTGACCAGGTTCCTAGGTAACAACAACCCACTGGTTTAAGAGCTCACGGGTTGTCGTGAAGAAGTGGGAGAGAGCAGGCACATTGCCTGCAGAGCACTCACCTCTCCTACTTTGACTCAGCAACCCACAATCAGCTCCTGCTGAGCATGATGTCCAAACCTAAACTTCTGGTTGTTGTTAAACAACCTAATGGTTAACCCATGGTTTGCTGTTGGGCTAATTGCTGGGTTGTTTAGCCCCTAAAAAACTCAGCAGTCTCGGTTTGGAGCTCATTCTCAGCAAGAGCTGATTGTGGATTGTGGAGTCAAGCGGAAGAGGAGGGCACACAGCAAGCAGCACACCCTCATGTTCCCAACAACCCATTGGTTTTTAAATTGATGGGTTGACTTATGTGCGAACAGCACCAGTACTGAAAGACTACTGCATTCAGAAACTGCATTGTATATGGTCCAGGAAACAATAAGCAGATAACTTGGGTGAGGGTGAGGGGAAGTCCTAGACACATGCTTGTATTATTTATTTATAATTATAATTATAATCATTTATTACATTTCTATACCACCCCAGCTTTCTGGTCAGTTTACAAAAGATAAAAACATTAAACATTAAAAATCGATATACAAAATTTAAAAACATAAAAACAGGCAACATACAAAGACAACATCCATTTAAAACCAACTTTGAACTCCCAGTCAGTCCTAAAGATAGATCTGGGGTCAATTAAAATTCAGCATATGTAAAATGCCTGGGAGAAGAGAAACATCTTGGCCTGGCACCAAAAAAAGAACAATGTTGGTGCCAGCTGGGCCTCATTGGGGAGATCATTCCACAATTGGGGGCTACCACTGAGAAGGCCCTCTCCCTTGTTGCCATCATCTGACCTTCCCTTGGAGTAGGCACTCGGAGGAGGACCTTAGACATTGGAGGTGTTCCGAAGCCATGTAAGGCTTTGTAGGTTAAAACCAGCACCTTGAATTGGCCTCATAAACATATAGGCAGCCAATGCAATTTGGCCAGAGTCAGTCTTATATGTTCGACCCTCCTGGGCCTCATTATTAACCTGGCTGCCGCATTTTGCACAAGCTGCAACTTCTGAACTGCCTTCAAAGGCAACCCCAGATAGAGTGCATAATCTAATTTAGAGGTTACTAGAGCATAGACAGGTAATCCCTGTCCAGATAGCTGGGCCACCAACTGAAGTTGGTAGAAGGCACTCTGTTCCACCGAGGCCACCTGAACCTCAAGTGACAGAGATGGTTCTAGGAGAACCCCCAACCTATGAACCTGCTCCTCCAGGGGGAATGCAACTCCATCCAGAACAGGTCTCTCAGATATCTCAGCCTGGCTGCTTCATCGTCGTCTGAAACTAAATATGGCAAAGACTGAATTGCTTGTTTTTCCGCCTAAACCTTCTCCTCATCTTTCATTCTCTCTCACTGTCAATGATGTTACGCTTACTCCAGTCAAGGAAGCTCGCAGTCTTGGCTTCATATTTGACTCATCGCTCTCCTTTATTCCTCATATTGAGGCAGTAGCTAAATCCTGTCATTTCTTCCTGTATAATATTGCCAGGATTCAACCATCTCTGTCTGTCTCTTCTGCCAAGACGCTTGTTCATGCACTGGTTATTTCTCGGTTGGACTACTGCAACCTTCTTCTCTCTGGCCTTCCTTCTTCTCACATCAGTCCATTGGTTTCTGTCTACCACTCTGCCGCTAAGATCATCTTGGCTCGCCGCTCTGACCATGTTACTCCACTTCTGAAATCTCTTCATTGGCTTCCAATTCACTTCAGAATCCAATATAAACTTCTCCTGTCGACCTTCAAAGCTTTTCATGGTCTAGCTCCTTCCTATCTCTCCTCTCTTATCTCACACTATTGCCCCACTCGTGCTCTTCGCTCCTCTGATGCCATGTTTCTCACCTGCCCAAGGGTCTCTACTTCCCTTGCTCGGCTTCGTCCATTTTCCTCTGCTGCCCCTTACGCCTGGAACGCTCTTCCAGAACTTCTGAGATCCACAAGTTCAATCGCAGCTTTTAAAGCTCAGCTAAAAACTTTTCTTTTTCTTAAAGCCTTTAAAACTTGATGTTGCTTGGACTTTATACTGTTAGTTCTACCCTACCCTGTGCCTGTTTACCCTACCCAGTGCTTGTTTGCATTCTCTTCCCCTCCTTATTGCTTTACTATGATTTTATTAGATTGTAAGCCTATGCGGCAGGGTCTTGCGATTTACTGTTTTACTCTGTACAGCACCATGTACATTGATGGTGCTATATAAATAAATAAATAATAATAATAACAATAATAATAATAATAATAAAGGTTGAACACCCTCCATCCAGTCAGAAGAGTCCTCTCTCCCTCTGTCTCTTTGAAATCTAATCTGGGAGGGGGGAAGGAGAGGTAAAAAGAAGAAGGAGGTATGGAGAATCATTGATCTTTTCTGACCTGCCAGATTGTATTTTTGGGGTACTGCAATCCATTGGGCAGGAATCATCCTGGGAGCATTCTGTCACACACGATGCCTCTTTGAGAGCCTGGAGACATGTTAAATATGCATCACGGGGTGTACTGTATTTCTTTTTCTTTTTAAAAGTGAGTTGAAAACTTGTCAGGCATCCTAATGCTCATCTGATAGTTTCAAACAAATATTAACTAACCAAAGGAAAGAGCGGCTTTATTTATGTGCATAAATAAATAATGATAGAAACAAATGGTTCATCAACTCTTTGAATATACACATCTGGGCCATGAAATGGTGCAACAGATCTGTCTCAGTTCAAGGTTAAAAGGGGAGAGAAAGCATTATGCCTTACTGGTGCTTTAGCATTTGGGCTTTGCCAAGCAGGAAATATCTTCCCCTTCTGAAAGACCCTAGGGTGGACCATCATGCTCCTGGGGCTAGTTCACACATCAGTTAAAGTATTTCAGATATGTTTTAAGCTTGCAATTTATCTCTGACAACTCTCACAATGCTAAGAAATCTCACTGGGTTTAGTCAGATGAGCTGGATGATTAGTGAGATGTACATGGTCTAGAGAATTGGATCCTAAATCAAGAGGAGGACGAGGACGAAATGGAGATGATGATGAAGATAAAATAAAAGATAAAGAAGAAGATGCTTTTCTCATTGCAAACAGGATTAGTACTTCCTCAAATACAATTGTTTTGAATGAGGTCAGTCCATACATTCATCAGGGGTCATCAAGTATAGATTAATCGAGTGATGTACAATCAACAATCTTGTCAAACCATTTCACTAAAATTTAAAGCAAGCCGTTTTGTACTAATTGTTCCTGATATACCAGGGTTCCTCCACCCGTGCTGCTCCCATTAAAAGAACATGGTACTATACAGTCAAAGCTCCCATTAATTTCAATGTCATTCTCCCTCCCACCCCCTGAGGAACTGTGACAGATATTAATGCTGTTTGTATTGTGACCTATTGAAAAAGGCCATCGTCTTCAGAGGTTCAAGATCAAACTCTAGACCTTGCATACTTCACTAATCATACAGCTAGTCTAACAAAATCTGGTGAGATTTGCTAAAGTTGTAGCGCTTGCCTCAAATCAGCTTGGAACCAGCTCCCATGGCTGGTGTTCTCAGCAACCTAAACCCACTCAAATGATCTCAGAAGCTCCCACCATTGCTACACTTTAATGACTGTTCCATATTCTAAGCAGTTGCTCGGCTGTCTTAAGAGATCATCCAAAGGACTGAGTTCAGTTTCAGAGCTGGCTTGATAAGCCTGATGTATTTCTATCTGGATGTTAATTGTAACCCTGCTTCCTTCCCCTTTAGAAGTAGCAGAATAATGCCATCCCAATTATAGAGCAGGAAGAAGACAAGCAAAAAGAGTGACTGCATATTTTGCCTTCCTAAGTGTAGAGAGAGGCCCTTTTCAAAATGGGTAGATGTTTGGCTTGTGTACCTTTAAGGATCCCTCCTCCCAATATTTATGAGTTACTTGATTCTAGCTAATATCCTAGTTCAATAAATAGCTGCTACCATTTATTTATCTATTTATATGGCACCGTCAGTATACACCACAAAGGTACTAAGCTCAGTTTACATAGACATGAAATTCAAGCTACTGTATGTCTCAAGGAGAATGTACCTAGTGTAACTATTTAGCACTGATTGATGTAGTATAGCAGCCCATGGGTTGGTTCACATGATCGCAGGGTGGTTAATAAGCCACGGTGGTTTATTAACCTCCCATAATTTGTCAGATGCATGCTGGCTGGATTTACATAATTAGCCTTATTGGTTATTTGTAGTGATGTTGGTTGGGCTGGTTAACAACCCCCCTCCCCAGAACCCACAGCCTGTTTTAGGGTTGCTGGGTGGTTATTTATTTATTTATTTATTTATTTTATTACATTTATATACCGCCCCACAGCCAAAGCTCTCTGGGCGGTTCACAAGAGCTAAAAAGAGTAAACATTAAAAGTATACAAAATTTAAAAACCATCAGAGACATAAAAACAACAGTATAAAAACAGCAGCATCCGTTTAAAACAACAGTTCTGGGGTCCATTAAAAACAAACTTAGCATTGTTCAATGCCGTTATTCACCCCAACCACACACCTTCGCCAGGTTTGGACATCACAACAAGCTGTGCTGGAGAGAGTAATTATGCAAATCTGGCTGGCACGCAACTGGCACAAGCAGGTTAACAAACTACCGTGGCTTCTTAATCCCCCTGAGATTATGTGGACCTAGGCAGCGTGTTAGATTTGGATGGGAGAAACCTATATCTAAATCCTTTCTAATTTAGGAAGTTCTGTCATCTATCTATATCTATCTATCTATCTATTTATCTATCTATCTATCTATCTATCTATCTATCTATCTATCTATCTATCTTATCCTTCCTTTCTGTTGGCCCTTGTCTGAGTGATGAGAATTTCATACAATGTAAATAAAGTACTTTAGAAAAAAGACCTACAACTCTAGCATGCCCTAGCCTGGAGCGTGCTGGGAGTTGTAGGACATTTTTCTGTCTAAACAAGCATAGGGTTGTGACCTTAGTTGTTTAAAGTATATTGCAATCATTTTCTCAATAGTCAAGACAACATTGTAGGATATGTTATTTTCTTCATTTTACAAATGGCAGGGGTGGGGAGGTGAGAGAGAAAAGAAATTGAAAGTGATTCACCCAAGAGCCCCCTAGAGACATTGGGTGCAATTCTGCAATGTCTATGCACAGAGGACAGGGTGGAGAGAGATCCTTAGGTTTCCACCATAACCCTCGCTCCTTTTCCCCACTATGTGGTATGTGAAAAAGTAGGTTTGTGTAAAGGGTCATGGCGATAAGCAGCACTTGATTCCATAGAGGGACAAGTTGAAGGACCTTCTCTGGAAGGCAATGGCCTGACAGCACATTTGTAGATGCTGTGGGCATGGTGTTTGGGTTGGCCTTAGCTGCTGGCAGAGTGAAGCGACTTACTTCAGGTGCTAGTGATGAAAGCAGGAATTGGTGTCTGATGCAGCAAGCCTTGTTAAGTGTGGCCTTCTCAGTGGTGGCCCCCATTGTGGAATGGTCTCCCCAGTGAGGGCTGCCTGGTGCTAACATTGTCATATTTTCGGAGGACAGCTAAGACTTTCCTCTATTCCCATTTGATGGTATATGGTGAGCTCTTTAATGCATTCATTGAATTGTTTAGGGTGGTTGCTGTTTTGTGGGAGTGATGAGATTTTAATGGATAATTTCTTTTAGCTGTTGTAAATTGTGGTGGACTCTTTAATTTTGTTGGAAATCACCTTGAGTCTTTTTATAAAAGAAAGGCATCTAATAATAATAATAATAATAATAATAATAATAATAATAATAATAATGATGATGATAGTAGTGACCCTAGCAGGTGAAGGGATGGGAATGCATTTGGGCTCTGCTTGGTACAGCAGAAATGTCTTGGGCCAGCACTGCAAAATGTGCACAGAAATGGCATTATGGTGGAAGGACTGGTGTGCTGGAGCCACAGGAACCATAAAACACACTGCTCTTTCTGCACAGGGTGCAGGACTGCAGTCTAAACTGTGCTCAGACTGGCAAGCCATACTTCGGAGTGTTGTCATTCTCAAGTACATTCGGAAGTGCATCCTGTGTGCACAGCACTTTCCGACAAAGTCTTTCTACGCAGTCTAGAGAATGCAATGTACAAATCAATCGTAGATAACAATTTCACTTATTGATTTTGATTTTATTTTTTGCAGAGTAAACTGATGTCAGTAAACAGTGTGGTATTTTTAGGCTTGGATCAAACATACCCTATTTATCTCATAGGGCAAAACATTTCTTTCAAGTGAAGGTTAAAAAAGGGAATACTTCTGGAGGGATGTTAGAGTGAGTATGAAAGTTTGCAAATCTGCTTTTTAATTCGTCTACATGAGGGGAGGGGAGCTGTTAGTTCTCCTAAAAGCCCAGAAACAGTACAATGTATATGACTGACTGCCCCACACAAATGGCTATGGCAGGCTGCATGTGGCCCACGGGCCCACATTTGCTCACCCCTGCTATAGACGTATCATCAGAAGTAAGCCCCACTGAGTTGCATGGAACTTACTTCCAGGTAAGTGTTTATAAGATTTCAACCTATGAGGTTTTATTGTGATAATTAGGATGATTAAGTTTATTGTTTTCATTATTATTTTACTGTTATTTGAAAGGAGAGAAAATAAATTTCCCTGAAAGATCACATAAGAAATAATGATACAATTTGTAGTAGTAGTAGTAATAACAACAACAACAACAACAACAACAACAGAAAACTGGCTGAAATTACTTATTTATCACATGGATGTTGGGATGATTTTTGCTTTCTTTATAGTCTCCTAGCAAGTGCTCATGCTGTGTGTACACCATAGTAACTATGGAATGGGCTCTGACCCCTGAGCATCCTTGACACAACCTTTTGAGCGATGGATCTGCATAGATAGAAGACCCCAGAGAGCCTTAGTTTATTCATGGGCTAGAGTTGCAAGGGGTCAGAGTTGTGAGCATTTGTCTTCTTTATACACAGAGCACCAATTAATTCCATTTCTACATTGCCAGGAGAGAATAATTTGCACGCAAGTGATAAGAAATCATGTCTAGTGACAGAATTGGAAACTCGTTTCTAGAAAGGTGCTCTCCTCAATCTTGAAAAAGTAGGCAAAATTCAGCACATGGAAAATCAAGGGACAAACTCAGCAGACCTGGGCAGGTCATTTTTTAACTTAGGAAAAGTGGAAGGATCCTTCATTGCATCCTGGTGCCAAAAAGCAAGATTTTGTACTGAAAACTGTATAAAATGTTCAGCTGTTCACTACCATAATAAGACGCAGAATACAAAATAAATGATAAATAGATAGCTGAGAGATAGATAGATAATCAATAGATAAATGCACAGCTCAGATAAACAGGGTCTTTGCTTTGCTTTGGGTGGTTCTGTCATAGAAAGCTGCCTTAGACTGTGTCAGACCATGGTTATATCAAGCCAAGACTAGAATTCAACTAAAGTCTTACTTAGGGCATGTCTAGACGGGGCGATATTCCGGGGACCGTCCCAGGATCATCCCTGTGCGTCCACAGGCATGTCTAGACAGGTCGATATCCCGGGGATTGTCCCTGTGCATCCACATAATGAACAGGGGAGCCCGGGTGCAGGGAGGAAAGATCCCTCCCTTTCTCCAGGATATCTCCCTACCCTTTAATCCTGACTTTTCCTGCAGTCTCGGGATGATCCTGAGACCACGGGACTTATGGTTGGCTGTCCTGGTTTCATCCCGGCTCCTTGCAACGAGCCGGGAACCGGGCATGGGGCATGGAGCTCCTGAGGAGCTCCATGCCCATCGAGGGTGGGGTGGGGGAGCGGGAGGTTTTGTTTTTTTAAAACTCACTTTTGCGATGTAGCGCTCCTGTGCTGTTTTTCTATTAAAAAACAAAATGGCGGGCGCAACGTCCTCTTCCTCCCAGGACGTCACGCGCTGCGTGTAGACTGAGGGGAGGATCTCACGATAATCATATCACGAGTTCATCCCCCTCCACCCCCCTCATCTAGCCATGCCCTTAGAGTACACCTATTGAAATGAATGGGACTTGTTAGGCATGACTAACTTAAATCCCATTCATTTCAATGGGTCTACTCTAAGTTGGACTTTAGTTGGATTCTACGCCCTGTGTTCTTGAAAACCAATCTTGTTCCTCAGCACCTGAATAAAGATATGAAAGTCTAGTTTGGGAATCGCTGTGTGAGAAGAAGCGATTCTGCTGATTCCCCATGTCTTTGGATTTACATGTCAAAGAACAAACCTTTGATCAGTTGGCTAGTGTAGTCTCACATTGTTCTATGAAGAAAAGAAGGCAGCCACTTCTATATTGCAGGCGTCGGCAGCTGATAAAATGACACTGATCCTCCAAGCGTGCTCAAGATTTTAAATGCCACTGTTCGGTGGTAGGAAAAATGACAACACGGCTCTCTGAAATTGAGCAGATTATATCACTGTAAGTTAAATTTTCATGTAGCAGAAATTCAGAACTTGAGCAAGATTGCAAACAGCACATTCCTATACACGTCGACTCAGAAGTAAATCCGATTGAGTGAGTAGGGCTTACTCCCAGGTAAGTATTGTGGGATTGCAGCCTAAATCACTCTTTCTAACGATGGTATTATTTACAGGCATGGCATTATTTATCACCACAGCCACTGGTACTATCTCATTATTTCACAGGTACCAGTCCATTAATGCCTGTTTGCTACTCACAACTCAAACCAAAGGTGATAATAATTACGCATCATCAGAGTTTCTTCCGAATATCCTAATGTGTAGGTTGACCCTAAAAGTTGTCTTCTCATCAAATGAGCAATAATTCCCACCCAGCCATAGCCATATAGGCCAGGCCTAAGACATACTGCTGTATGAAGGAAATGGGCCTTATGATCCCTGCAGGACTCATTCTGAACACCATGAAAAAACCCATTTGAGAAGCCTTGGGTTAACATGGCAACATTCTTGTTAGAATTATGAGAATTCTAGTAGGGAATAAATAGCTCATTGAGAAGGCACAGTTTTAACCCTCATCATTATTAAGACAAGATTTATATGTTCCAGTCCCAGAATGTTCATCTGATCTTCTTAATCTTCATATTTCAAAGAACAATCTGATACACTAGACTCATGTCCTTGGATTTGGCAATTCCAGAATTCCACAACATTTGTCAGCTACCCAGAGAAGAAAATAAGTGTTACAATTCATTCATATATATATATATATATATATATATATATATATATATATATCCCCAGAACTGTTGTTGTTTAAATGGATACTGTTGTTTTATACGATTGTTTTTATATTTTTGATGGTTTTAAATTTTGTATACCTTTTAATGTTCACTGTTTTAAACTTTTGTAAACCGCCCAGAGAGCTTTGGCTATGGGGCGGTATATAAATTTAATAAATAAATAAATAAAATAAATATTTGATTGTCATACTTCCCAATTAAATTAAAATACACATAGAACAGAGCAATGGAATTGTTTGCTATGGACCATAATGGTAAAAATTTCTTCATCCTTGTTTTTTTTAAAATGTGTATATATATCATGTATACACAACACACACACACACACACACATCACCTTTCTGGACAAACATCAAGGCAGTTTACGGAGTTTAAAATATAAACCTTTACAAAAATAAATAAATAAAATGCCAATGATATAAAAGACAAAACATTTATTATCTATAATAAAATAGCAGCGACTAATTAAAATTAATTAATCAACCAGACCAGCATCAATGAATTAAAAGCAATTTTAATTAGAAGCAGTTTCTCTCCATTTCAATTAATTTCACTTTAAAGCAGATTCTTAAGGCCCTGTTTAAAAGCATTCAATGAGAGAGACTGATGCACTTCCAGAAGGAAGGTAGTTCCACAATCATAGGGCCACCGCAGAAAAGACCCTGTCTCTTGTGCTTATCAACTAGCTAGGTTGTAATGGTAAACTTGACTTCTGTGGCTGATCTTAGAGTCCAGGCTATTTCATATTGGCGCCTGTGGGTAATTTCCATGCCAACTCCAGAAGCCCAGACAGAGCTCTGGCATTTGTGAGTGGGGAATTATCCTCGGCAGTTGTACTTTACTGCTGCAACAGGGAGTATGAGCCTTACATTATGCAAGTCTAATTTTATGCTGCCAAAGCAACTTGTGAATGGACTGGGAAACAAGTCCGAGGTGAAGAAAGAACAGGAATATTATGCCGCTTCTGTCAGCATTACAGGACTAGTGCAGGGGTGTTGAACTTATTTTAGCCTAGGGGCCAAATCCCATTTCTGAGAAGCTCAGGGGACGAGGGGATGGGGGACATTGGTGGGCAGGGCCAAAGGGTCATGGCCAGAAATACCAGCAAATTTTAGTTCAAAGCTCTTACTGCAGGTGACTAAGCCTTAGGAGAGGCATTTCCGCCTTTTAGAATGGGGAATAAAACTGCACAAAAGCCAGAAAACCACTAAACTATGAGTGGTTGAGGGAAAAGAAGTGGGGCCATAGGAATAGGGTGTGGCCCTCTGGGGAACCCTGGAGGACCATCCTGGGACACCAGGTGGGCCAGATTTGTTCCCTGGGCCTGAGGTTCAACACCCATTGCTTAAACGTTTCTGTCGCTGATGAATGTGCACTCCTAAAAAGCACAAACCCTCACGTGCATTATATGTTCCAAGCCAAAGGGATTGAAGTGTTGAGATCCTTGTTGCAGGGGTGGGAAAGCTACAACAGAGGGAAAAAGGGCAGCGTCTCCTTTTTTGACAGCTGCAGCTCATAACTAGTTTTGTCTCCATCTGGTTGGGGGAACATGGTTCTTCATCCGCCTTTCCCAAATACTTTTTTAACTTATTTTTTGTTATAAAATTTCAACAAAAGAAAGAAAAAACAAAGAAAAGAAAATAGGAAATGTGGTTACATAGATTGGAATATATCAGTTTCAATGGATATATTATTATACATACATACATACATACATACACACACACACACACACACACACACACAGAGAGAGAGAGAGAGAGAGAGAGAGAGAGAATACAGGTTTTTAAGAACTATATATAAATTTCAGCAAAAGCAGAACATCACCACCCATTCACAAATGTTGAAGACATCATGGTCTTCAATCCATTGCATTATAGGAGGTGAGCAGCATTTATTTTTACAATGTTGTAGTATCAATCTTTTAGCTATCAAAAGGACACAGGGAATCATTTGTGCTGATTGCATGTAGAATCCAATCCAATGGGGTGTTTACATGCCTGCTAATTCTTTTGTACTCCCCCCTCCCCCCCTGATTCTGTTACTTCAAGTGGTGGGTCCTGCCAATTCTGTTGTGCAAGTGGGACCCACCATTTGCCCAACAGAGATTTAGCACTTCCCAGAGGAAGCCGTGAAAAGAGCAGAAATGCTCCTTTCTTGATTATGCAAGCTCCGTTGACCTGCCCCATTCTAGAAACAAGCTTTTTCGCTTCTTTCTGCTCATCCCAAAAGTGCTACATTTTTATTCTGCAAGTGGGAGGAACTGATGGGGCATAAAAGAATTGGCTGAGGTGTATGCTAAACTCAGCCCCATGTCTTAACTTCCAGGAAGCAGGTAGATAATTTAAAAGACTGTGTACATCAGTAAATAGTAAGGACTGTTCCAATGCAAAATTTATCTGTATAGTGACCTCCTTCCAAACAGGGGCAACTACTGGGCACTGCCAAAACATATGCTTAAAAGGAAGCATTCACTGTATTACACCTCCAACAATAGCCAGCATAGAGAAGCCCTTATTAAAGAGGGTGTTGCAGACTTGCCAAACATTTAAGAGACTCTTGTGTATCATGGAGCTGCCCCAGTATGGGGTCTCTCTGGGAGCAATTTGTGTTAAACACAGGGCAGATGACCTATGGCTACAAAACCTGACAGGTGCTTTGTGATGAATCCCATAGATTTTAGTGAGTTGGGTGGAATTCTACAGCTGTTTTGGTTTGTAACCTTCAGACCCTGACATAGGATGGTGACAGTAATGGACATGATTATTCCATCTGAAGTTCAGCACCTTTAACCCCCATTTATTTCTATGGGAAAGTAATACATAAATTTATCACAATTAATCAGATGGGTGAAATGTTGCAGTTGGGCCGGGGAGATGGGCGTTCAAATCTCCATTGTTTCCTGAGGCACTGTGCATGACTTGAGTTTAGTCACCACTTCTTTGCATAATCCTTACAGGTGAGATGTAAGGGTAAATTGGGGAAACCCCCCCCCTTCCTGCTTGTAAATTGGAGGTACAACTAGAATAATTATAACAACTCCCTTCAATTGAAATAAAAAAAAAAAATAGGGAGCAATCCTATCTATCTTCAGACAGAAAAATGTCCTACAATACCCTCTCCTAATGATGGTCATTCATGCCATCTTAGAGCTCCATCACGCCTATTCTTTTATCCAGTTTTCATCCACGGTTTCCCCCTCCATTTCCTTAGAGAATCCAGTGCTGGGCACTTTCAAGTGTGTGTGTTGTTGCACTCTTTCAGCTCATGTATCTTTTCACCTGGAGCGCTACCATGCCGGCAAAATCGCCTGCCCCACCCCCTACATTCTCCTTTCCCCTGCAGTTAATTTTTTATCTTAAAAAAATATTTCTTTATTTCTGCCAAATACAATAGTACAGAAGCCTGAAACTGTTACGGTAAAACGACACACTATACTTCCCCCTAAGACCATATTAAACAAACTCCAAGGAAGGGAGGCCATTTGTAGGAAGCAGGAGGCTTGGAAAAGGTTTACAGGGGAAGAGGAGTGAAGGTTTGTTTTGCTAGTTTCAAAGGGTGGGCAGTTGAACAATAATTTTAATTAATTTGTTTTGTAAAGGTGGTCAGGTCCCCTCCTTTGCTTGAGGTAACCAAAATGCTTACATCTGCATAATTTTTAAAGATAGAGATCAAACTTGGCATGGTGGTAGGTCTTAAAGAGGGCTTTAGCCACCCCAAGACTGAATTAGATTGGCTCATCCCTTGATTTTAAAGAATTTTAAAAATAGAAATTAACAAAAATGCTTACATCTGTGTAATTTTTAAAGATAAAGAGATCAAACTTGGCACAGTGATAACTCTTAAGTAGAGCTTTCAGCATGCCATGTTTGAATCAGATCGGTTCATTTTTAGGAATTTTTAAATTTCCCCCCTTAAGCTCTTTTCCTGATAGTCCACCAGTGCGAAAGTCCACCTGTTTGCATTAGTGAAGGATTGATTTTCCTTTACTTTGATCATGCAAAGATGTGCGTCTCCAAGTTCATAAAATAGAGATCTGCTGGTTCCCTTACTCAAGAGTAAATCTCATTGCTTTCAACTGCATTTACATTGAAGTCATACTAAAATCCCATGCATGCTTACCTTTGAGTAAATCCCATTGAACAGATTATTATTATTATTTATTTATATAGCACCATCAATGTACATGGTGCTGTACAGAGTAAAACAGTAAAACAGTAAATAGCAAGACCCTGCCGCATAGGCTTACATTCTAATTAAATCATGGTAAAACAATAAGGAGGGGAAGAGAATGCAAACAGGCACAGGGTAGGGTAAACAGGCACAGGGTAGGGTAAAACTAACAGTATAAAATCCAAACAACATCAAGTTTTAAAAGCTTTAGGAAAGAGAAAGGTTTTTAGCTGAGCTTTAAAAGCTGCGATTGAACTTGTAGATCTCAAATGTTCTGGAAGAGCGTTCCAGGTGTAAGGGGCAGCAGAAGAAAATGGACGAAGCCGAGCAAGGGAAGTAGAGACCCTTGGGCAGGCGAGAAACATGGCATCAGAGGAGCGAAGAGCACAAGTGGGGCAATAGTGTGAGATGAGAGAGGAGAGATAGGAAGGAGCTAGACCGTGTAAAGCTTTGAAGGTCAACAGGAGAAGTTTATATTGGATTCTGAAGTGAATTGGAAGCCAGTGAAGAGATTTCAGAAGTGGAGTAACATGGTCAGAGCAGCGAGCCAGGAAGATGATCTTAGCGGCAGAGTGGTGGACAGAAACCAGCGGACTGATGTGAGACGAAGGAAGGCCAGAGAGAAGAAGGTTGCAGTAGTCCAACCGAGAAATAACCAGTGCATGAACAAGCGTCTTGGCAGAAGAGACAGACAAAAATGATCGAATCCTGGCAATATTATACAGGAAAAAATGGCAGGATTTAGCTACTGCCTCAATATGAGGAATAAAGGAGAGCGAGGAATCAAATATAAAGCCAAGACTACGAGCTTCCTTGACTGGAGTAAACGTAACATCATTGACAGTAAGAGAGAAAGAGAGATGAGGAGAAGGTTTAGGAGGAAAAACGAGCAATTCAGTCTTTGCCATATTAAGTTTCAAACGACGATGCAGCAGCCAAGCTGAGATATCTGAAAGACATGCCGAGATACGATCGTGAACATCAGGAGAAAGTTCCGGAGATGAAAGATATAATTGTGTATCATCGGCATACAGATGATATTGGAGGCCATGAGATTGAATAAGCTTGCCCAAGGGCAACATGTATAAAGAAAACAACAACGGGCCAAGCACCGAGCCTTGCGGAACCCCTACTGAAAGGGGAAAAGAGGAAGACGAGCTGCCATTAGCCAACACGCTGAAAGAGCGACCCGCTAGATAGGAGGCAAACCAGTTATAGACAGAGCCGCAAAGTCCAAGGTCATGAAGGGAATCTAGGAGAAGATCATGATCAACCATGTCAAAGGCTGCAGTTAGATCAAGGAGAATAAGAATGGAATAAAGGCCTTTAGACTTGGCAGTAAGAAGATCATTGGTGATCTTAGTAAGGGCTGTTTCAGTGGAATGCAAAGGACAGAATCCAGATTGAAAGGATCCAGAGCAGAGTTACTAGAAAGAAAGTCAAGACAACGAGAGTAGACCACACGCTCCAGGATCTTTGAAACAAAAGGCAACAAAGAGACAGGTCGGTAGTTAGACAGAGCTAGACTATCAAGAGTAGGTTTCTTGAGAATGGGAGAGACTGTAGCATGTTTAAAAGCAGAAGGAAATGAACCAGAGGACAGAGAAAGATTAATAATATGAAGCAAGGAAGGGAGGATAGCGGGAGTAAGATTAATAAAGACACGGGAAGGAATCAGATCACGAGAACAAGTGGAAGGCTTCGAGGAGCGTAGTATTGTAGACAGTTCATCAGATGAGACCAAAGGAAACGTAGAGAAATTTGCAGGAGGAACTGACAGATGAGGAACAGGAACTGGAAGAGGAGCAGAGCTGGCCAGATCAGAGCGAATAGTTTGGATTTTAGCATTGAAAAAAGAGGCAAAGTTATTAGCAGACAGAGAGGCGGGAAGAGATGGTGGATTAGGCTTCAGAAGAGAGTTGAAGGATGCAAAGAGCCGCTGAGGATGCATAGCATTTGACCGGATCAACGTTGAGTAATACTGCTGTTTGGCCAGTGAAATGGCAGAAGAGAAAGAGGAGAGTACAAATTTGAAATGGACAAAGTCCGCCCAGTCCCTGGTCTTACACCAAAGGCGCTCAGCTGCCCGGGAACAAGAGCGAAGGTAGCGGAGGGAAGAGGTGAGCCACGGTTGGGGTTGAGAAGGGCGAACTATCCGAGTTGTAGATGGAGCAAGATTATCAAGAGTTGAAGATAAGGAGGAATTAAAGAAGGAGACAGCAGAGTCCAAGGAGACAGCCGAAAAGACAGAGGGAAGAGAGGAGGCTAGAGACTGAGAAAAAGCCTAATAATTGATAGATTGCAAGTCGCGACAAGAGCAAGAAGCAGGACGTGAAGGAGGAGGATTATGAGTAAGATTGAAGGAAACTAGATGATGATCTGACAGAGGAAAGTCAGCAGTGGAAAAGTCCAAAACAGAGCAATTCCGAGTGAGAACAAGATCCAGACAGTGTCCAAGGGAATGTGTGGGTACATCAGACCAAAGCTTAAGATCATAAGAGGAAGATAAGGAGCGAAATCGTAGAGCTGCAGCGTCTTGAGGGTCATCCACATGAATATTGAAATCACCCAAGATAAGAGTAGGACAGTTATCAGAGAGGAAAAAGGATAGCCACGAATCAAAATCAGAGAGAAATTTTGAGGACGAGCCTGGGGGGCAGTACAAAACTGCAATCCGCAATCGCAGTGGAGTGAAGAGCCTCACCACATGTGCCTCAAAGGAGGAGAAACAATGTGAAGGTGGAATGGAAAGAGGCTGGAACTGGCACAAACTAGATAATAAAAGACCCACACCACCACCCCGACCCTCTGGGCGACTAGAGTGAGAGAAAGAGAGTCCTCCAAGAGAGAGGGCAGCAGAGATGGCAGTATCATGGGCAGGAAGCCAGGTTTCAGTAAGAGCAAGGAGGTGAAGAGACCTAGAGATAAACAAGTCCTGAATGATAGGGGCCTTAGAAGCAACAGATCGACAGTTCCATAAGGAACATGAAAAAGGCAGCTGAGAAGAGGGGAGACGCTGAATAGGAACTAAGTTGGGAGAGATGAGATTGGAGCGAGCCATAAGGAACAGATAGGAGGAGAAAAGAATTGAGAGAAGAAATGAGGAGAGAGATAGCAGGAGGTCAGAGAAGTAAAACAAGCGCAGGAAAGCAGAGAGAGACTTACTTCTGAGTAAACAGAAGTAAGACTTCAGAAGTAAGCATAGGGTTGCAGAGCAATTCTTTCCAATATGCTATTTTAGACTTAAAAAAAAAAGCTTCTGAGTGACCACACTATTAAAAGTCAGTTGTATATGTGTTTACTCAGACTTCCTGTTGCTGTCTGGAAACAATTCAAGGCGTGGGTTTTGATCTTTAAACCTCTAAGGGTACAATCCTATGCATCTTAGACAGAAAAAAAATCCTACAAGTCCCAGCATTCCCCAGCCAGCATACCATACCATAGCTGGGGAATGCTGAGAATTGTAGGACTTTTTTAGTTTAAACATGCATAGTATTGGGCCTTAAGTTGCTTTGGGTTTACAGGCCATTTCTTGCCTTGTTTTTCCTCTGTCACAAAACTAAAATGTTGGAGAGAGCCCTCCTCACTATCTCACCCGTAGCCCATGTCAATATGGCAATGAGAGGTATTCTGTATGAGGACGATCTCTGTCTCTGCTAATGACCTGCCAAAATCTGCCATCACATCACAAAAACAAAGATCAGTTTTCAGATACCAGGTTCATAGGCATTTAGCAAGATTCACAGATGATCTAAGCCCTCATATTTTGCTTAAATCCAAATATTGTATTTGGTTCATAGCCACAATAGATAAGAGGTGAATACTCTCGCGCAGACACAGACACACACAGAGAGACACACACGCAGGGCTTTTCTACACAAGGCATTTATTGTGCACTTGTCATTCCCTACTCATGGTTGTTTACAGGTTCTTTAGACTACACTGTGATTCTCTAGTTTCATTTCTGTGTCTAACCAGCACTTTTGGTGAGTTTTTTAGATGAGGGAAAATGCAGCATTTAATTGTGAAAGTGAAAGGAAGTGCAATTTCCTTTTGTGTTTTTGTGCTATTCCATCACACCACAGTGCCACCTAGAGGTTATGTACCAGAAAAACAGGAAATGCTCCTCCTGTAGTGCTCGGATCATAATTCTGCGATGAAACTGGAAGCAGATACAGTGGATTATCCAATTATCAGCCTCATGTTGAAAAACTCTCTCACACACAGGGTTGGATCCAGATTTAAGCTGGGTCAACTGCACTGGTGGAAGTGGACTCCCCCAGCCCCTCATTTCCTTGGCAGCACCATCCAGCACATAGAGAGGCAGGGGACCCTGCTGAATGGGCTGAGTTGTGATGGGGAACATCCCCCCAAATTAAATGGAGGTTCCTTCCTCAAGTACAGCTCTCCCTCTTGCAGAAGGCTGATCCTGGATCCAACCCAGTGCTTTTGTGTTTCCGGCTACATGTGCTGGTGTTTCCTTGAAATGATTTCCTTGTTGCTGATAAGCATCCTTCTGAGGCCACTTCCATTTAAAAATTACCCCGTGGTCTCTGCAGATCAGGCTCCAGTCATATAAACAGATGGTCCTGCCCAGACATAGACCACCCCAGATTAGTTTTCTGCAGCCTGCCAGTCAGTTGGTCAGGTGGTGGTGAAAGCCACGAGGAGGGGATTATGTTATCAATTCCAAGACTAGGGATTAATCATGACAAATTCATTAAGAGTTCACTCACCCCTTTTAACCCTCCAATGCTGACTACAATCAAAGCCACTCCACATATGTAATGTTTCCCTAAAAATAAATTAGGGGGTTGGCCTGATCCTGTGCACAGTTACTTAGAAGTAAGCTCTGCTGAGAAGAATGCTGCTTATTTCCAAGTCAATGTGCATAGGATTGTGGTTCATCATAGTTTTCAGCGATGCCAAAGAGCATAATTCATTCACAATTCCTTGTATGCAGGAACAATTAGTTACAAAAGGGATTTGTGTGTGCTAGAGGCTTTTACTGGATTTGCTTTAGACATTCTATTGAATGGGGCAAAAAACCTTGTCTGCAGTGGAAAACAATTCAAGAGCACTGAAACAAGGGTGAGCTCAATTTGTGAACCGCCCAGGGAGCTTTGGCTATTGGGCGGTATAAAAATGCAATAAATAAATAAATAAATTCATGCTGTAACTCAAATGTTGTCTGTCTGATTTGCTATGAAGTGATTCTATTACTTCAGTCAAGGCTGCAGATATTTTGTACTGACTAGGGAGGCTGGTGACTATAGCTATTTCCATTACATGCATATTTCTATTTAACACCCCCCCCCCAGCCCCGTAACGATGAGAACTAGAAACTTATAGCATGATCCAGTTTAGTACGGACACAGTGCCCATATGTGGAGGATTCCCACGGGCTTAAATGAGCTAGTGCAGGGTCTTGCTATTTACTGTTTTACTCTGTACAGCACCATGTACATTGATGGTGCTATATAAATAAATAAAATAATAATAATAATAATAATAATAATAATAATAATAATAATAATAATAAGACACATATAGCTAAACACACACTAGTAGCACTAAGGGCCATTGGAATGAATGGGAGTTTTGTGTGGGTCTCTCATATCCCCCATCCACTCCATTTGGCGAAATTTACTTGTTGCATGAATAGCTTGTATTAAGTGGAAAAGAAGGACTAGATATGTGAGGTGTACATATTTCTTGCAATGGCCTCCTGCATTGCCTGCTTACACGTAGGCAGGGGAAGAGGTGGGGAAAACAGGATTCTGACTCAATGCTTTCCACTGTGTCCATTGTGAACGAGGTTGTGGCATTATACTTTTAATATTTTTTTTAAAAAATAATTTGCTACCACGTGTTTTCATCCTTGTTGGTTCTTGGTTTCTTTTCTGCCCTGTTCCACCCACCCAGCCCCTGCCATAGAGACGTTTTGTAGGGTGTGAATAGCTGCAAATCCATGGATCTTGGGACACTTCAGTCATTGGCAGGATCTACGCTGCTGCTTTATAGCGGTATTAAAGCACATTGACAACTGTTGGGGGCCAAGATACATTCCACATACTGTTTTCATGACGTTATATCCTGCCTGATCTGGCCATTGTATTTTTAGAATACATGTAAAATATAAATGCGAATGTATACATGCAAAGTGTAAATGTGTACATTGTGTTTGAAAACACTCAGGCACAGGACTGTTTCCAGATTCAGTTATACTTAGAGTAGACTCATTGAAATAAATGGAATTTAAGTTATATGACTGCCTTAAGTTCCATTGATTTCTACGGGTCTATGTCTAAATTTGGAACCATCCTGCAGTCTTCAGAGACCTCTGACTGTATCCTCCGTTGCGTGTACACTGCGTAATGTGTGAATACCCCCGTTGTTCCATTACACATCACGTTTTTAATACACAGTGTAAGAAGTATCACCCACGTGTGCAGTTAGGTAATTTTAGGCTCTTGACTTAATGGTCTTGCGCCCTTCTCCCCGTTTCGTGGGTAACATGTTTTGCTTCACCGGCTGCAAAATGCGATACGCCAGCCTTGCTGCATTTGGGGTCCCCCATACTCATGATTCTGTTGAGTTGGGGTTTGTGCGTGTGGCTGGAATCCTGCCCGCAAAGTCCTGTCGGCACCACCGCCAGTGCATTCACACGCACGTCTGAAAAACCCTCTGGGTCCGCCCCACCGAGCAAAAGAAACACTTGCGAGGCCTTCCCCCACCAGCGTGTGCATTAACCCTTACGGTGGGCCGCCGTTAAGGGGAAAAGCAGCTGGGACGGCGATCCGCGCTCTGCCAGGCCTGCTTGCAACTCTCTAGGGTGGGTGGAAGGCGGCGGATCTCCTCCTCGGAGTGTCTGAGGTTGGGTGGGTGGCTGAACTAGAAAAACCTAGCCGAGCTTCCTATCTGCAACTCAGCGCTGCTGATCTAGCGAAGGAGGTTGGGGGGGGGGGGCGGCGGCGGCGGGGGGAGGGCGGGTCTTCAGGTGCTCAGCACCGTCCTTTTTCTCTCTCTCTTCTCGCTTAGACGCCTGAGGAGCGGAGGCGGAGCGGGGCGAAGAAGTGCGTGTCAATCGAAGAAAGGGAAGTAAGTGCGGCGAAGGGGCGAGCACGGGGAGGAGGGGGCCGCTCAGGGCGGGATCCGGATCGTGTCCCCTCCAAGCGAGACCCATCTCGGAGTCCTCTTTGAGCCCGCAGCGGCGGCGGCGGCGGCAAAAGCAACGTGCGACGTCGGTCCTCGGGATTTCCTGCATGCAGGGAGAGGTTTGCTGGAGCCCCTGGATCGCTCAAGGGCCAGAGATTGAAGGCAGCGAGGAGGAGGAGGAGGAGGAGGAAGGGGACCTCTCCCCTTTCTCCCCCCCGGGGAGGAGCGGCGGCTGCGCCCAATCCCGGCAGCCCCCCCACCGGACCCCGCCACCTCTGGGTTAGGAGCGCCAAGGGTCGTGCGGCGGGGCCAGCGACGGAGCCATGCAAACGGCGACCGCCTCGATCCTCGACGTCTCAAGGACGGTGGTGATCCGGGAGGACGCCAGCCGTGGCCAGAATAACTACACGGGTAAGAAAGCGCCTCGGCGAGACGGCCGTGGAGGCAGCTGAGGATCGCCGGGGGTGGGTGGGCAGGAGGGGGCCCGGTGCCGCTGGGAGGGCAATGGAAGGGGTGGACGGGAGTTCTTGGTGGGATCGGACGAAAAAGCCCCAGTAGCTTTGGTTTGTGGGATGTTGGCTTGGCAGGTGCAGAAAAGTGTGTGTGTGTGGAGGGGTGGGGGAAGGCGCTAGCCCTAGCGGTGAAAGCTACACTCCTCTGATATCCCCCTGCTTCGTATTTGAAGAGGTCCCGGGGCACATTTGGAAGGTGATTTTTTTTTTGCAAATCTAATAATTACAAACAAACAAAAAAGGGTGGGGAGCAACGAAAAAGAAAGAGCGGGGAAAGTACCATAAAACATCTATACACAATAATCGTTTTCATCACCCTTAATAAAAAAGAAGAAGAATTTGACACTTCTGATTCAAATGCACATGTTAATGTAAGCGGGGATGTGGAAGTTCTGCCTCTCCGCGGTCTGACTATGTGCCATCACAGGGCGGAAGGACCAGCACTTTGTAGACTCCCCGAAGCACTCTTGTTTGGACTATTAGAGGCTATACTCGGAGCCTGGCACTGTCGTAGGTTCAGGAGCTGAACTCAGCTAAGCTCTGGGGTCCCCTGGTAAGAGCTGGAGCTCAGTAACCTGGCACATGCCCTGAATGAAGGAGACGCCTAAATCGATTCGTGGGATCTCCACTGAAAAGGTCTGAGGTACCTGAGCTAGAAAAGAGCTTTCCTTGAGGCCTTGGAGAGCTGGGCAGGATCAGACCCTGCAAACAGCTTGGTACAGCCCAGCGTATGTACAGCTAGAGGCCTTGAAGAACCTTCTGGGTCTTTTATGCTCAAACCAATGTTATCATGTTATCTGTAAAACCCCCCCCCCCCCCCAGTTCTGTAGTGTCTTGGATGAACAAAGTACTTTCCTATCGTTATCTCTTTTGCCCCAAGCTTGTGAGGTAGATGGGTCTCAGGTTGTACTCTGTGGGCACATGATGCAGCCACCTTGCTGAAGCTAAGCAAGGATATGGGTCTGGTCATTGTTCAGCATGCAACCCCTTGGTCATACTTTTGAGTGCAACAGTGCCATACGATGGTTAATCTACAGGTCTGCCTGAGCTGTAGCTTGCACAGTTCAGCTACCTGGCTCGGAGGATGGCAACAAGGGAGAGGGCCTTTTCAGTGGTGGCCCCCCAATTATGGAATGATCTCCCTGACAAGGCTTGCCTGGTGCAAACATTGTTATCTTTTCGGCACCAGGTTAAGACGTTTCTCTTTTCCCAGGCTGTTAACAACATATGCTGAGTTGCTTGTTTTTTAATTGCCCCCAGAATAGTTGTATTAAAGGATATTGTTTTTATGTTCTTGATGGTTTTAAATTTTTTATACTTGTTTTTAATGTTCACTGTTTTTAACTTCTGTAAACTGCCCAGAGAACTTCAGCTATGAGGCGTTATAAAAATGTAATAAAATAAATAAATAATAGGAACTATGGAGTTCTGAATTTAAAATCTGATTTGAAGAGGTTTTCTTTAGGGCCAGACATATTATGTGAGATATCCATGATTGGATCTCCCTTAAAGTATTTTCTCCTCCCCATCTCAAAGTCCAATGGAGGAAATAAAAATTTACACGGTCGTCCCCCACCCCCATGCACTGCACAGCTGAAGGGAGCACAATTAAGAAACTGGTGTGTGGGAGTGTTAAACACAACCGCAGCATTGCTCCAGCCAAATTTGGACCCCTCACCCCCGCACAGTTTGCTTGAATGTAAAAAAAATCTTTGGGAGATCTATTTTATTTATTTATTTATTACATTTTTATACCGCCCAATAGCCGAAGCTCTCTGGGCGGTTCACAAAAATTTAAACCATGAGGAACATAATAAAACAACCAACAATCTAAAAACCCAAATACAAAATACAATATAAAAAGCACAACCAGGATAAAACTACACAGCAGAAATTGATATAGGATTAAAATACAGAATTAAAACAGCACAGTTTAAATTTAAGTTAAATTAGGTGTTAAAATACTGAGAGAATAAAAAGGTCTTCAGCTGGCGATGAAAAGAATACAGTGTAGGCGCCAGGCAAACCTCTCTGGGAAGCTCGTTCCACAGCCAGGGTGCCACAACAGAGAAAGCCCTCCTCCTAGTAGCCACCTAATCATAGATCTTCCACAAAAGGCGTAGTTTGGCTTTTACCTAGAAATGATTTTTCTTTTTCTTCATGAGAAGCAGCAGCAGCCCAGCTTGGGGACTCCGCATGATACTTAAATATATTCAGGATAAACATGCCATCAACATTCTTGTATCTGAGTATGTATGACATGCCTGATGCTAAACACACCATGGTGATGATCCAGCCAAAAGTAGGGGCTTTAAAATCCCATTTTTTGATAGGAGAGAGTCTGGTATATGTTGCACTCTCCCATTGGAATACATGTGACCTGAAGGTGCTTATCTTTGGGTGGATCCTGCCCATTATTTGGTAGTAAATTCCAATGAAGAATGGTAAGCAGTGGTGTAGTGGTAAGTTTTTAAGTGCAGGCACTCATCATGACAGTCCCCCAAAGCCTCAGCCCCAGAGAGAATCCAAAAATTCAGGCGCGTTGATCTGTATGAGCAAATCAGTTCTAGCAGCTTTCATCTCTAAGAGGAACAGGTCTGTTTTAAAGCTGTTGGGTCTTAATTTCCCATTCAAGACCAATCCACCCCAAAATATAACAGGGAACAATATATTGCTGTTGGAAGAATTCATTTTCCTCCAGCTGCTGTGAAGATTGCAGATAAGCTCAGAGAAAACAGGTGTGGTGGCAGATGACTCCATAGTCCCTGCCACCAGGCAGCAGATGTTGGGATACTACAGCAAGATGATGAGGAGAGGCGGTCTATTCTGCAACCCCTAAGTTAGCCTGCTGCCTCCAGGTGCAATGGAAGACACTGTCCCATCTTCAGTGTTGAAGGCCAGTCCAATTGGCTTTTGGTACACGGAATGGGAAGAATGCCGTCTTTTTCTTTGCCTCAGGCAGCAAAATATCCTGGGCCGGCCCTGCTAATGAAAAAGTGCTGGTGCTGCGTTTCTGAGAGTCTTGGCTCCACTACACCACTGTTGGCAAGGAACAACTGAGGGGCAAACTGCATGTGACACTTGTCTGGTTCCCCACCCCACCCCACCCCAGTTAACATTTAACTATTTTCATTGGGACCATAGCATGTGGAGAGGAGATGCTTAACCCTTCAGTCTTGAGCAACGATGCTGATGGAAAATCTCCCAATGCTATTAGCCTTAGAGGGGAAACCTTGACTCATTGACTACTCTTTTTAAGAGTGAAAAATCCACGCCAGCAATGCCTGCTATTACATTTTTAAAAACCTGACACGCTTCCAAGTGACACATGTATTTTAGCCCCAAGATAACTTCAGTGCTAAGCCTGTTAACGGTCTAGAACAGATGCTGTCTGGCATGTTTTAACAGCAAAGAAAGAGAAACCTCTACTGGCTTGCCGATTCCACCTGACTTTGAATAGAGCTGAGTGTGCATCCTTTAGAATAGGGCTAAAATGGTACCTCTTGCCGCTGTACCGCACATTTTGCTTTCTTTAGAATCCTTGCTGTAGAGAGGGAAGTGATGTCAGCTGGGGTCATGCAATAAGCTGGCCTCCTGCAGCGAGAGGATGGGTTGGAGAGGGCACTTGCCGTGTTCATTAATGGGATGTGCTTGCAGAAACACCGTGCTGTAGCGAATAGGACAATTGAATATACTAAAAGTCAATAATGACTTCCTTCATACCTAGGAGAAAATGAAAGTGACACCGTAGTGTAGCTCTCTTGAGAAGTCAGCCATTTGTGGCTATAAACCTTATGTCCTATACCCTTTAGCTAAAACAGAGGATTCATTGCACTTTCAAAAGCCTGTAGCTGGAAGCAAATGCCTGCTCGGCAGTTCTCTGCGAGGATGATAAAATAAACAGATTTCTTATCTGGAACTCCAGGTGAAATGCCTAGCTTGCACCATGCCTCAAAACCAGTGGGCATAAGGACAGGGGAAACTCGCTGGTCTTTTTTGTTTTTGGCAGCATCCATGTTAATATTTTCAGCTAAAGTGACATAGTTTAAGGCGAAGCGTTTCTTTTGCAAATGACTCTGTCCTTGGTGCAGCTTCAGTTCTGCTGTAATCATCTATATGCTAGTATTGGTCTCCAGTCTTCTGGTGCCCAACTTGCATAGCCAAAATAGCCCCATCCATGCACAAGAGGGAGAGATCATTAGGCTCATGGAAACCCCAAGGTTTGCAGAAGTGCAACTATTGTTTAGGGGGGAAATCCTAAGCGGGGAGGGAGCAAAAATAGCCCATTAAGAACTGAGCATGCTCAGTGGCTATGGAATGCTGACTATTGAGGAGGAGAAAAACAAAGAAAATCAGCGGGGAGAGGGAATGGAATGGAGTACCATGGATGAGGGCATAGTCGAATGACTGGAGCAGTGAACAGGCACATTCCACACTGCAACATTTTACTGTACGTTCTACTTGTCATTTCATAATGGCTCTTTAGTGGCTGGCTTTTGTAACTGATGGCTGAAAGTGTTCATTTGTGTTGGTATAATTGTATTGAAAAGCTGTCAAGATGAAAAGCTATGGGAAAAGAAGGGGGCTCGATCAACATAATTTAGTTAGGAAAATGACTGCTGATTGCTTAGGATTTGTAAAGTACCTTTGCTATGCCATGCATTTTTGCAAAGCCACAGCTGTGTTTTCTCTAAAAGTGTGTGTGTGTGTGTGTGTGTGCGCGTGCATGTGTGTGTGTGTGTTAGAGAAAGTGTATGTGTGTATTGCAGGAAGAATCCACCAGTGCCCGATCATACAAAAAGCTAATGCTCTCTAGATATTTCAAAATGATTTTTGCAGCCCTGGTGAGAACTACAAAGGGCAAGGTAGTCCTCTGCTCTACATTTACAGCCTAGACGCCTGCACCAGGAGCAGATGTGCCCCTCTACGTACGTTTGTCTCAGAGCAGCTTCAGCTTGTCTTTTAATGCCTTCTTTTCGGTAGTATGCTTTGTTGTAGCGCCATTAGGAACGTAATCTACTTTACTCGCATAAAGCCTGATTCTGTGAGCTTTACTTGACTATTTATGGTACAGTAATGGACCCCCAAGGGAGTCGTGCCCTAAGGACTGTCTGTTCGAGGCTGGCTGAACCCATCCAGATTGTCCGTAAAGAGTAACTGTTGGACCAATCAAATGTCCTACCTGATAAGTTGCATTTGCTTTGATCCACTCTCTCTGTTCTACCTGCATTCAAAAAACTATTTCAGTGGAAGCATTCAGTAGTGCACACCCTTCTCTTGTCCAACTAATGCCACACACCTTAAATCTGTCATGGTGTAGAGCAGGTTTCCCCTAACCTGAGGCCCTCCAGAGTTGGACTGCAACTCCCATCATATATAGCAAGCAGTGCCAATGGCTGCAGTCATTCTGCTGTTCCTGCCAGGTGTTTGAAACTTCCCTAAGAAAATGCCTGAAATTCCTCTCCTGTCAAGTGCTGAAGTCATTTTTACCAGCCTTCCTGCTGATATGTGCCTGTATGTCCTGGAATGACTTGAGCAATGCATCAGGCTTGCCTAAAAGGAACTGCTTCTTGCCCCGGGTAAGTAGCCTACTGTAGGACTTTGGCAATAGTCAGTGTACTATAATGTTATGCTCACCCCATTGCTCTGAGTGACGAGAACCTCGATGGACTCAGTGCAATGTCTCCTCATCAGCTCTATAGAAAGAACCAGCAGCATCCCAAAATGCTATTGGTTTACAAAATCCCCCAAAATTCCTCTCTCAAACGGCAGTGTGTCCCCTTTGTCAGACACAAACCTCGATGATATCATTCTTAGCTAGAGGCAAAGAATCCCCTCCCTGATTAGGTTTTCCCTTTTCATCCCAGACTAGTCTTGCATCAAGAAGCACTTTTCTAACAATTCCCATTCGAACACATCACCTGACTATTCTGGGCTAGTAACACTCCTTTGTCAAGTAGTCCAAGACTCTGGCTAGGTTTTACTTTATTTAAGCTTGGGACAACCTACACTGACAGTCCAATTTACAGTAATCTGGTAGCAAAACCTATAACAGTAAGTTATAATGAGGAACTTTAAGGAACCCTTGTGGACGCAGGAGGCCTTGGCCTTCTGTTTTCCCTACCTAAGGACAGTTATGGTACCACATTGGCCCCAGTCTAGAGACATAGCAGAATGGGTATTCCAATATTTTTGGTCATAAAACAGCGGAAGAGATCAGCCTAGGAGAGAGATGGTGTGTGAGATCAGTCTTTGCTCAGGGAGTGGATGAACAGTTAGTTAATCTTGGAGTTAAGTTATTATTTGAAAAGACCTGCAGGAGCCAGAAAAATCTGTTTGTGTGTCTCTGAAGTGCCTGCTTGCCTGCCTGGGGCTTTTCTGTAAGCAATGTCTTTGGGTTCTTTCTTCCAGCCCTGTCTCCTGTCATTCGCTCTTTTCCTTTTGCTTAGGCACCATTCACTAATGATGTGGAAGAGAACAAGGAAGGAGATCAATAAACTAGTTAATATAATTTGATCTGCATGTATTGATTTCATAGCCAAGCAACAAAGATTGTCCCTTGTTTGTTCGTGGTGATTTTGGTATTTCTTGTCTTTATATTCTTCATCATCTTATGTTTTATTTGTTTTCTAGAAAAAATATCAGATGCTTGTCTTCTCTAGATTTCTCGTCCTAGTTCAAAGATTCTTGCAAAAATATCCTGAGTCTGGCACAATATTATTCATACAAGGGAAGGCTAATGAGGTTCTCCATGCAGTGGGGTCCAAGAGCTGAGAGTCTGTTTTGCTGCGTGAATGGTCCCCCTTACAAAAAAACTGGCACCTTCTAGCAGTCTGGGACATCACAGTTATGGAGCATATATGCTCAGCCATAGCAAATATACATACAAATATGTATATTTACACATTACATATGTGTTATACACAACATCCAAAAGAAGGGTGGAACATTAAGATGCAAAACGTATCTTTCTATTTCTTACACCTTGGAAACATTCTTTCCTCTTGAGTGAAACATTTAACTATACCTTGATGAAAATTTGGTCTCAGGGGTCAGATATGGCCAGTTAGTCATTCCTGATTTATATGCCACCCAATCCTGCTACTGCCTCTAGAGTTAATGTTTTGTTTCTTTAAAACAATTCTCACAGTGCTACTCTGCTGAAGGCACACACACATTTTCCTTTATGCCACAAGACTGCTCATCTAATCTTTTTTTTTTTAATGTATAAGCCTTATTATCACCTTTAATTTGTGATAGAAATTTTCACAGGGTTGCGGCATTATAGATCTTGCAGTAGATAATTTCACCCAAGTCATGATTACGAAATGACATTTGTGCTACTAATGGCATTTGGGGGTTTATTTTCTTTTTAAAAAATCTGCTTAAACTAAAAGAAATGCTTTTTCCTACATATTCTGGGAATGCTGTGGATCAGGTGGTTGTCCTTAGTCCCAGGTTGTCCTTGGCAAATCTGCACTGGGGAAATGAGGATAAGAAGAGTCCATTCAGGTTCATTAAGGCTTTTGCTGTATGAGGTTTTCTTGGAGGGGGCACACAAGGCTGAGCATTCCCTTGGAGCCCCTACTCAACTGAGGGCTCCATCTACACCAGTGTTTTATCGCACTCTCGTCATGCCTGGTTTGTGGTTTTGCAGCATGGCACTCAGATGACGTCGGGCCTATCCTGCAGACACCCCGCCTCTCCCCTCCCTTTTTTGTGTTTTCCTAGAGTGGGGAAAGTGTGGATTATTTTCCCCAAACAGAATTAAAGTGCCCTTCAGCCCCCGTGTATTGCTGTCCTCTTGCTATTTCCTTTGTTGTGGACATGTGCTTTGAAGGGAGAGATTGTTGACGAAAGAGGAGGGTGGGGCGGTTCTCCTTCAGCACCGTATTGGTAAATTGCTAGGCAACAAAGCCAGAGTGAGGGGGAGAGGGAGCCTACACCCATCACAATGTTACAACCAATGAACTGGAGGCAGAAGGAGAAGGAACGGAGTGGAGTAGAGTGGAAGAGCAAACAAGCGAAAGGGAGGTTTCATCAGTTTAGCATGATACCACAAACCCACGTGAAAGGGGCCATTAGCTTGACACGCTAATGTAACAGAGCTAGAAATCGTGGAGGAAAACCAGGGGTGGGGGAAGTAGGTGTGATGGAGCTCTGAGTGCAAATTAATAAAAACAGAAGTTGGGAAAGACAACTGGGGGAGAGTGGTAAGAGTGTGAATAAAGCTAACTTAGGGCATAGTTCGAAGGCACATGAGTCAGCCACCTTGCTGAAGCTAAGCAGGGCTTGGTCTGGTCAGTACTGGAAGTGGGGGAGAACATCCAGGAACTCTTGAGTTCCATGAAGGAAGAAAGGTGGGATATTAATGAAACAAATAAAAAACAGAGGAATGGGCAAGATCCCATTGGAACTAACTTTTAAAAACTTTCATTGCGTGTGGGTGGGAGGGGCAGAATTCCCCTTAGATCAAAAGAGGGATGAGAGGGATGTAAATGATGAGGATAGGGTTTGGTTCCCCCGCCCCCCCCAAAGTATTTGGTGCAAAAGGGGGTTGTGTGCATATTTTGGGTCTAGATACCTAATCTTGACGGATGCTAATGTGTGCTAATGTGTTTCCTGGTAATGGCAGTGCTTTTGGCCTGGAGCTCTCTAGGATGGTCAATGAAATGGGTTTGTGTGGATGATTTGATTGCATCAAGAACCAATCATAGAGAAAGACACCTGCATGTTACGGAAGTCTCAGTTCCCTTGCATGTTTGGGTAAGAGCCACTCCTGCATAGGAACACAGGAAGCTGACTTATCCTGAGTTAGACCATGGCTCCATCGAGCCCAGTATTGTCAACGCTGACTGGCAGAAGCTTTCCAGGGTTTCAGGCAGGATTCTTTCTTTGCTCTAGCTGGAGATGCCGAGCATTGAACCTGGATCTTCTGCATACCAAGCAGGTGCTCTACCACTGTGTTACTCCTCTTTTCCTCTTCTAGCCACTGCTTCTGCGTTTTATGTTAATAGAGAACAGCCTATATATAATGTGACTTTGCTTTTTTGTCTTGGTAGTCCTAGTTTAGTTTATCTTTCCCAGACAAAATGGAGATTTGGGAGTTAAGGTGTTAGGGAGAAATAAAATGTAGCCATGAGACTTGGTAATAACACATTCATTGTACACTCCTCCAAACTACATAAAAAGGGTTTCTAGCTCAACTGTTTAGCACTGAGTTTCTAGTGGGATGAAATCTCCTGAGGAAACCTGTAGTAGTTGTTCTTCCAAAAGCTAGCACTTTATCATGCGCAGCTATTCCAGCAAAGTCGGGACATTTGACCCAAGCTGGTTATTTCTCAACTTAAGGCAAAAAGCGTTTACCTTATTGTTGCCACTGCAGCCAAGAAACCGAATACTGTTCCACTGCAAAAGTGTGGCTGAAAAATTAAAAACACAAAAAAACCCTATATAACATTCTCTTCACTCCCTACTCTCCGTCCACCCCTCATATCATGAGCCATTTAACTAGAGAAATCACAGTAAGAATAAAAGTTCCAATTATTCGACTCTATTCCACCATCAGTAAAAGATGCAATATTCCTTTATCAGGGAGATGGCCTGATTTAATGGACTTCTGATTTTATTCAACTCCAGCCCTGGAGTGACCATAAACATTAACAGAATCTAAGGGCTTTGCTAGACCTACCTTAAAATCCAGGTGTGTGGAGGTGCGAGCCCGCACTGCAACTAGCGGGGCTGTCATTCTAATCCACACGTCAGACGCGATGGGCTAAAGGAAAGCCCTGTTGCGTCTGCCATTTTTTATTTTTAAAGGGCCGGGTGCGCAGGAGCGCATGAGCGCCAAAGATAAGTGTGTTTTTTTAAAAAAATGTTTCCCCACTCCCCCTGCCCCCGATGTCCCCCCCGGCCCCGATCTCCTCCCCCCCCCCGGTCGTGATCTCTCCTCCTGCCCTGTGCGCGGCTTCTCCCAGCTATACGAGAGTAAGCTGCGTAGCCGGGAAAAGCCACGGAATGGGCTAGACCTTCCGGGGTCCTGGGCTCAGACAGGGACTGCAGAAATACTGGGCCAAAAGTGGAGCCCATTAACCCAGGGCAAGGGTTGACCCCTGCCTGACCCTGGGATCCCCTGTGCGTCATCTGGACACACAGGGGTGAGCCCGGGTATCAGCCCAGGCTAAACCCTGGTCTAGCAAAGCCCTAAGTCTCAATCTGTCTAGGTTCTGCAGTTACCACTGATTATTTTTAATTATTAGTCAGGCAGATCAGAGGTCTGAGGTAGAAATGGGATAACTAATCTGACTAGAAAACTATTCATTATTCTTAGGAAGTGACATGATTGACTTAGACCAAATGACAAGAAAAATCTGGATTTATTAGGAATTTTGCTAACAAATCTGGGAGTGGGGATTTGTGAAATTTGAAGAAAAATCTGGAATTTTTTCTGCCCTCGCAAATGGACCTATGAAGTTAAGGTCATGGCAGCTCTCAATTTTTCCTATATCTATGGCCGCAAACTGCAGTGGCCATAAAGAGGAATGTCCCTTTATGGCTGCGGTAGTTTTCAACCATAGATATAGTAAAAATAAAGTTGCCAGGATCTTAACTTCATAAGCCTGTGGAAACGGGGCTCCTGCTTCTTGTTCCTGCACGCACGCACGCTCAGCTTCCCCCCTTGTCATAAGGGCTTTCTGTAAGGACAGGGAATGAGTGAGTGGCTGCTTCTTGTGGGGGGAGGAGGAGGAGGAAGAAGAGGCTGATGCATTTTGAAACTGGGCTGACCTGACTGACTATGTTTAGTAAAAAGAGGAGGAGGGGAGTCAAAGGAGCGAGGAAAATGGTAGGAAAGAGACCTGGACCAAGGGAGGGGGGCAGCAGAGTATGTTTACTCAGAAGAAAGTCCCACCTATGTTCAGTGAGGCTTACTCCCAGGAAAGTGTAATTGGATTGCAGCCCAACTTTTCTGTTGAAATGTTACCCTCTGCCAACTCCTCCTTTTGCACTTTTAGCCTCACATGTCAGGAATCTTCCATCTGAAATGGAAGCCATTAATATTCTTTTGCAAATGGAAACTGAGGGCGAGTGATGATAACAATAAGTGGCAGCAATCCTATGTACACATAGTTGGAACCCTTGGAGTAAATCTCATTGAACTCTGTGGGACTTAATTCAGAGTAAATATGAATGGCCTGGGCTATACAACATCACTCCAGGGTCTTTCTCACTGGCAAGTCTCCCATTAAGATATTTCCATTGGAGTTCTACTGATGAAAAATTTGACTAGCAAAACATCTCAACTTATGCCAATATGAGCAAGATTTCCTAAAACCTTTGCTGGGTCATCATACTTGGGATCAGGAATTTTGAGTCATGAAGAAAATTCATTAAAACCCAGGTAGTTGCTTTTAGCCATCCTCTGTGGTATGTGGCTTGGCTTGTTTGCTTGAATTATTTTGTGCCTACTTGCTCCTTAGAGTAAAGGAAGAAGTGGGTCTCTAACTTGTGCTAGAAGATAGCAATTCATTTTTAATAATGCATTTTGACCCATAGACCTTCCTTTCCAATTTCTTTGATATAACTGACATAACGTATATTTTGTAACAATTGCTGATAATTGTTCATCCTTCTTTAAAAAAATATTTTTTAAAAAATTAACAGTGTTGCCATTATTATTATTATTATTATTATTATTATTATTATCATCATCTCTCTTTTCTTGCAAAGTATTGTCTTGTCCCAGAATTGTTATGTCCCAGCAAGATAATATGTGAGTGCATAGCGTGGCTTGTCTTGACTTGTCTGAGTATGTCTGGATCTCCTAGGCTCTGAAAGCATCTTTCTGGAGAGCACCTGCTGGTTGCATGATACATGAGGCCAGGTTCTGGTGAGTGCATAGTTCTCCTTGACAGGAGGGCCTTGAATACATGTGAAGAGGCTGCAATCCTATATTCATTTATCTGGGAGTAAGCTTTATTGAAATCAATGGGACTTGTTTCTGAGGTTTCTTTGGGCAGTTTTCTTTGGGTCCCTGATTGGGATTTTTGTTCTCTGCACACTGAGGCAGTGTTAATTCAGAAGATATTTGGATAAAAGGAGGGAAAGATCCTTGTCAAGCATTGTGATAATGGGCATCTGTTCTGGCCTTCCTTTGTATTGCTACTGACCATGGTCTTGTTTACATGGCTAATGAACCAGAGACATAATGACACATTTTTAGATTAGTTTCTCATTGATAAACCAGAAGTTGAAACAAGCTAAGAGGTGTTAGTGAGAAGTGACTGCAACAAGGCTTTATTCCATTTTGTTCCATGACTAATGTTTGCAGGGTAATAGTATTTTATACTCTTTCTGAATGCTTGGTTGCTAGTTTGTTGTACTAGATTTTTCTGCACTTGTCAACTGCTTCATTTGTTCAGTGGTAGCAGTATGCTGAATCTGTAAGTATGGATATAAGAAAGGTGATGGGGAAAGAGTGTTAAATGTTAAGAAAGGTGAGACTATGGTCATCCAGTGAAGGATTTGCAGTCAGAAAAGATATTTGAGGGAAGGGGAGACTGTGGTCTTAGCTAGACCTAAGGATTATCCCAGGCAAATGGAAGGGTCGTCCCTGCCTGCTCCCAGGATCCTCTGTGTGTTATTTGCATGCACAGGGATGAGCCTGGGATGATCCCAGGATATAGGCCTGATCTAGCCATGCCCTGTATCACACAGACTATAGTGAAAGCTTGAAAATATAACAAAAGCTACAAAAGTTGACGTGAGTGAAGTTAATTTCAGATACACTGAATGTCTCCCTCGTTCTTTTTTTCCAGTGATGTTAACATTAAGATGTTATGTAGAACAGGTTTGTCTTAATTGTGTGTTGTGAAATCAGACATGTGATGAAGGCCATGTTTGGGTGGAGGACACACCCTCTTGGGGGCCAGCCATGTTGTCTTCCTTTGTGGTTTCCAAAATATGGTCACCTATAGAGAATACTAATTGTCACTGGATTCTGCATTTAAGAACATAAGCAGTATCAACCAAAGAACAACAACAACAACAATAATAATAATGATAATGATAATAATAATTTATTTCTTACCCATCTCGTCACTTGGATTGAGGCGGGGAACAACAGTGAATATAAAACACACAAAAACTTATTAAAAACATAGTATACATGATTAAAACATCCTTAAAACATTCTAAACATTCTATCTAGTTCAGCATCCTATTTCCCACAGTGGCCAGCCAGTTGCCTCAATGGGAAGCCTACAACCAGGACAAGAGGGCAATTGGTCTCTCCCAGTTAGTGGTATTCAGAGGCATACCTATGACTAGCAGTCATGGATAGTATCCTCCTCCATGAATTTGTCTAATCCTCTTTGAAAGCCATCCAAGATGGTGGCCATCACTACATTTTGTGGCAGCTGTTTCCAAAGCTCTGCAACACTCCTTGTGGGAATATAGGTGAAGGGAACAATTGGGGTGATTTCAATGCAGCTAAGATGGCTCTCCCTATAAGAATAGACCACTTTGGGCAAATTGGTTCCACAAGGAGGCTGTACTACACCTTTTCACCAGCCTTAGAGATCAGGTCCTGAAGAGCCTCCTTCCCTCAGCCCAGGTGGTCTTAACAATCAGGTGCTTTCATAGGTGCGTTATGGTAGAGTAATTGTGCTTATTTTAAGGCAGCTATATGAACCTGCCCTAGAGCTTTTTCCTTTATATGTAAGAACAGTTTTTTACTGTAAGTAAAGGATGGGACAGCTAAGAGAACCCAAAACTACTAGGTCTGATAAAAGACTGGTTTGAGCTGGAGTGAATTTTGGGAAGTGCTTATTTGGATAGCAGACTTTGTAAAATAGAGAAGTTTATGGGAAAAGCTGGTGGTTAATGTTTCTTTCCTTTAGATATGTTGTCAACTACAAGGTACAGAACCAGGATGCTTAAGGAGACGTTAGAGACTTTTTGAAATTCTTTGGAATTAGTCAAAACGCCAGTAGCAAGGTTTTCAGATGAGAGACATTTGGATTGAGAGTGAGGGGTTTAGATGAAGCTAGACTACCTTATACTGGCCAATCAGCAAGCTTGTGGCATGGTGGTTATCAAATATAGTATTGGATAAGGGGGTGGCATAGGACTTGTGAATATAAAGGAATATTTTATCTGATGAGTGAGGTTCCTGCCTTCTGTTTTAACTCTAAGGCCCTATTCACATGATCACAGGGGTCAGTGGGTGGGTAGGAAAACTACACTATGGCTGAGTGTGTGTGTAGGAAAACCACTACATGAGTGCCCCTCACACAATTGGAAACTGCATGGTGTGGTTGACTTGTCCTCCTGCTGCCACCACTGCTTATCTCAGCAGCCACAGCAGCCTGCTATTCAACCATGAAAAGATCAAGGTACTGCTGGCAAAGTCCTTCTACAAGTTACTGGGTGAAGAGATCAAAGCCTGGTTATAAGTAATGTATTACCTAAGGTGTAAAATGCAGACACACTTGGTTGTGCTTTTTATATTGTATTTTGTATTTGTGTTTTTAGACAGTTGGTTGTTTTATTATGCTTTTCATGGCTTTAATTTTTGTGAACTGCCCAGAGAGCTTCAGCTATTGGGCGGTGTAAAAATGTAATAAATAAATAAATACAATGCTGTACATCCTTGCTTTGGCTAGAACCCTGCCAATAAAGAATTGTTAACTACATGGAAGGAATTAACATCCTATATAGTAATGGAGAACTCAATTTCATGAGTGTTGATTGGAGCCAAAACACCACCATCCATGCGCAAGAATGAGGTAACAGCAGGCTTGAAGGAACCCTACGGTTTGCAAAAGTACAAAAAAAGGTTTTTTAAAATAAGTTAAAAACCCTCAAAGGAGAAACCGGCCCCAAACCAGCCCAGTGAAGGCTGAGAACATGCTAAGTGGCCATGAAATGCTAGCTGATGGTTGGATTGGGTAAAAATGGAAAACTAGGGAGGTGGGAATAGAATTGGATACCCTGGAAGAGATATGGTGGCCATTATGGGTCACCAAAAAAGAGGAAATGTATCATCGATAAAGGACAAAAACAGACACCAATTTGCATAACATTTGCATATGTGAATATATAATTTGCATTATATATTATATATAATGCGAATTTACAAATAAGAACTATAATTTAAATAAAAACGCAATAATTCTCTGAATGGGGAAAGACTGTGATCAGGTGACTGGTAGTGTGCTATCCAGGTGTTAACTCTTGATGGGTTCTTCGACAGCCCATCATATAGAGGACACCTTCATAACAGAAGACAGTCCTCTTGACAGCTCTTGAAATAGAGGACTGTCCTCTCTAAAGAGGGACACCTATTGAGAAGAGCCTATTTTCACTTTAAAAAAAAGGAGAGTTATGCTCAGGGTTTGTTCTAAAGTTGTTGAAATTCTGCAAGTAGGAAAGCTACTTCCAGAATTTCAAAGGAAATTATGCAATAGTTACATGTTTCGTCACTTTCCTAATATAGTTTCATGTATTTTCTTGATGTTATTTAGTATTCTGTTTGTCAAAACAACAACCCACAAAACCTTCAAGTCTATAGAACTTTTCCAAGCATCTTTACTATTCAGTCTTTTGTATTTCAGCAATTATTAGCATAATCATTATAATTGTCACATGAATTAAGTTTTTGTGTTAATTTTTTTTAAAAAAGAATGACAGATTCGAAATAACGTGAAACAAAGAGACACTCCAGGAGCTATTTGTATGACAAAAACATATTTCAGCCTCCGAACATGCTTCACCCTCTGATTTGACAATATATTCAAGGCATGAAACCAAAATTGGGATTGAGAGACTTGACAACATGGGCTCTTAATGCGCTTGTCAGTCATCTAGAGTTATCTTTTAAGCTAATTGATGGGCATTCATTTGTGTAGTTAGTGCACAAAAGGCCTGTCAAATTTGGGAAACAATTATTAGAGACACTGCCTTTGCCACCCTGGCTCATGGCACTCAACAAACCCTGAGCTAACAAGATTATCTCAGCACCCCCTTCAACGTGGCGCCCAGGTGAGCACCCAGCTTGCCCACCCTTAAGCCTGGCCCAGGTTACATCTCTGCATGGATGTCATCAGAGGAGAGACAGGTGCGCCTGGTGGGTGGGGAGGAAAGGCCTGCTCTTGCTGCCATTTCCAGCCACGCAAAGGAGATCACTCAGAAAAACGTATTGTTTGATTATTCATCACATGGGGCTGGTTTGCACATCACTTGGCTCCTTGTCAAGAGGACGGTGTGCCTGATTAGTTCTAGCTCAATGAGTCTACAGACTCTGCTGAAATGTATTGAGTTTGAAGTGACGTTAGATGTGTTCTGTCATGTTTTGTTTGTGTTACGGATGTGACAAAGGAAATATCCCAGAATGAATGCTCGTGAGCAGGATGCAGGGCAAACACATCCCTGCTCACAAGGCTCTGATACTGCAAGCTACCTGTGCTGCTGCCTCCCTCCTCTCCTGTCCCAGAAACATACCTTGTGGCGGGAGAAGTCAGATGTAGTGGAGGTGCTGGCAGAATATCTTTTCTCACTTGGGTGCCTTCTCCTCAGTGGGAGTCATATGAAGAACACCATTTTCCGACTGTGAATGCTAGGATGTTCTAGGACCCATTCTAGTGCTTTGTGAACCTTCTCCTTAATGGGAATAACACACAGAGCATCCTTTTACATTCCTGCCAGGAACTGGACCAGACCTAGGCATGCCCAAAGCTTCAGCCTTTGCCACCACCGTCCCCCTGTCTGAAGGGAAGTTTCTTTCTGTGCCTTGGGGAAGAAACAAAAAGCAGCAGCAGAAGTAGCTGTGGGCTCTTTGTGAGTGATGGCACTGAATTCTCCCAAAACCCCCAGGCTTTTGCAAATGTTTGCTTGGAGTATTCCCAAAGGCTCGATCCCCTTTTAGAGTGAGTGGAAAGATGCTTGTGCATTCCAGGTTTGTGTTGGCTCACTCACATGTAGAGGCCATCCCTTGATGTTGTAATTATTGAGTGATGAAAAGCATGCTCAAGGTGACTCAAGACTGAATGGTTGATCTTACTTCACTAAAACAAAAAAGCAAAAGCCATGTGCTTAAAGTGATGTGAAGAATTTTCGTGGGGGAAAGGTCCCGTTGTGCTGCTTGACCTGCCATGATCGATTCACATATGGAAGTTGCCTTCTGCAGTCGTAAGTGATAATCATGCATGGGTGAACCAGTGGATGAGCAAGGGCCAGCAAAGGTGTGTGCCTGAAAACCCAAGAATTCTTTGTACACGTAGGTGAAGGCTAATCGTGAAAGCTGTGCACAAATGGCCTCTCAAAATCCTCCGTTCTGTCTGTGCGTAGAGAAACTGAGGGGGAAATTCATTGCATTTCTCCAGGTGAAGGAGAAATTCTCCAGCACTTTTTCACAGGTAGGGTTCACCATGGGCAGGGGCTGTAGCACAACTTCTTTCTTTTTTCCTAAAGTTTTCTGTTTCTTGTGCTTTCAATGCCACAGCATCGACTGTGATGGCAAGCTACACACTCCACCATGTAGGAGTGAGGTAGACAGCATTGTATCCAGCTCCAAGGAAGAGGTGGAGCTAGCGCTGTGCCAGAGAATCTGTCCTCTAATTTCCTGAAAGTGTTCTTCCCTCATTAAAGAGGCTTCCATTTTTTTGCCTCAGTCAAAGAGCATTTTAAGACTTATTGTTTTAGTTTATTTTGGTGGTGTTTTTGAGCTTAATCATTGTGATGTGGCTGAGGGTGCTGTTGTTGTTATCCCGCTCTCCTTTGCTCTGCAGCCTTCCAGGCTGCCTGCGCTTCCAGATCTGAAAAGTCCCTCTGGGAGGTGTTAACTCATGATGTCTTCCCTTGGGCTTTAATTGAAGTGTGAGAAGCCAAGGAGTTTGGAGGCTGCCAGAGAAATGTTTGTACAACGAAAGATTGTGCCCACTCCTTGCCCACCTTATAACTAAGATAAGAGCAATTTCTCTGAAATTTTCTTTTCCTTTGAATTTCTTTTCCAAAAGAAATATCTTTTCTATCAAATTGAATGAGAATGGTAAATATATATATATGTGAGGGAAATTTTAAGCACAGCAGTAATAATAACCCTGTGATGTCAGTCTGAGGCCTTAGTTAGACCTAAGGTTTATCCCGGGACTGTCCCGGGGGTCATCCCTGATCATGCAAATGACACACAGGGAATCCCAGGAGCAGGCAGGGACAACCCCGGGACGATCCTGGGATAAACCTTAGGTCTAGCTAAGGCCTGAATCTTAACTGTATAAAGCACCTAAAAGGCACGGTCATAAACTCATCACCTCTTGGATTTTCCACCCAGAGGAATTCCAGGGGTGGAGGTGGGAGTGGATGGCCATGGCACTGTCTTTTGCAGCAAAAATAAGAAAGAGTCTGATGGCACCTTAGAGGCTAAGAAGTTTATTCTAGCATAAGTTTTCGCTTCAGCCTTCCCTAACGAGTCAGCCTCTAGATGTTTTGGACTGCAAGTCTTATCATCCCTGATGATTGTCCATGCAGTCTGGGGCTGATGGAAGCTTTAGCCCAGTACATTTGGAGAGCACCAGGTGGAGAAGGCTGTAACTCTTCATTAAATGTGGACTATAGTACACAAAAACATATGCCAGAAAGTGCCACAAGACACCTTGGTTTTTTTGTAGATGAAATTAGCCATGTTTGAAGTTAAACACGAGTTTTGCATTTGTACTGAGCAAGTAATCAAATATAATTCTAGCTCGTCTTTCTTGTTTCTTAGGCAGATGCGCTTCTATTGATTTAAAAGGTCAGGGGCAGCTCCGCTTTGCTACAGTAAATCAAGTCAGGAGGAAGTCTGTTAGAACTAATCTGTAGCATTTCACTTTGTCTTTCTTTTCATTACAGTGATAAACAAGCTTAACCTGCTCTTGATACCTGTTATCTACCCCTAATACCCTGCAACTAGGGGAGCAGAAACCTGCTTCTGCTCTTTAATCATTGTAGAATGTGTGAAAACTTCCCAGGTATTTTTGTGATTATTTCTGCCTTGCCAAACAGTGGGATTGCATGTTTATAACACTTATCTGCAAAGCAACATATGTGATTTTCTACAGGGCAGACTTTTCTGAATGATTATTTTCCATATTATTTTGGCTCCTAGTAAAATTATGCTTGACCTCCCCTTAAAGGCATTGACTTCTGGCTTAATTATTTATGATTGCAGATTTAAAGCATAGTCCCAGCTTAATGAAATGTTCTGATTGAGATGTAAGGGGCATTTAAAAAACAACCACCCTCTTTATAGAGATACCTTCCACGATATACATTTCTTTCTCCCAAAAAACCAAAACCCACTCTGATGAAAGCTGCTTAGTTGTGCACTGAAAAACACAAATCTGGCTTAAACGTATATTATCCTCACAGTGATGGAGCAAAGAAAGATGGGAAGGGGGAAGTGGAAGTACATGGTCATTAACTGTGCTTCCCCTAATCCACCCACACATTCATTGACCTGGTTCACACATAATGATAACTTAGGGCCATGCTAGACCTACCTTTAAATCTGGGTGTGTGGAGGGGCCAGCCCGTGCTAGAAGTAGCGCGGGCTGTTGCTCCTGTCTACACGTAACATGCGATGGGGTAAAGGAAAGCCCCATGGCGTCGGCCATTTTTTTCCATTTAAAGGGGCAATGTGCGCAGGAGTGCACCAATGATAAGGTAGGCTTTTTTTTAAAGGGTTCCCCGCTCCCCCTGCCCACGATTCCCCCCGCGATGTCTGATGCCCCCCGCCTGCCCACCATGTCCAATGCCCCCCGCCCCTGCCATGTCCAGTGCCCTTCCCACCCGTGCCACCATGTCCGATGCCCCCCCGCCCCCCCTGGCTGCGATCTCTGATCCCCTCAGCAGCGATCTCCCCACCCTGGCTCCGCTCTTCCCTGCATCTCTCCTGCCGGGTCTGCTCTTCCCCCCCTGCCCCCATCTCTCCACTCCCGTGATTCCCCCCCTCGGCCCAATGGGCACAGCACAGCTTCTCCCGGCTACACGCGAGTAAGCCGCGTAGCCGGGAAAAGCCGTGGAATGGGTTTGACCTTCCGCAGCCCCGAGCTCAGCCCAGGGCTGTGGAAATACTGGGCCACAATCGGTGCTGGTTATCCTGAGCCAAGGGAGGGTTTAGCCCGGGCTGACTCCGGGATCCCCTGTGCATCATCTGGACGCACAGGAGTGAGCCCGGGTATCAACCCGGGCTAACCCGTCGTCTAGCAATGGCCTGTGAGTGCAGATTGAGTATGGGTTGGGTATGGATTGTCGTTAAATCATGGGTTGTCATTACGTATGAACAGTGCACTGTGGGTTGTCTGTGGGTTGTTAACCACTAACAACTCAGAGTTCATAACATGGTGTGTGTGTGTGTGTGTGTGTGTGTGTGTGTGTGGGTTGGGTGGTGGTGGTGGACTACATACACCACGCTGAGCAACTTAGAGAAAGGACATATAAATATAAAAAGGGCATATAAATGTCATGATTAATAAATACACACCCATTCTTGTTCAAAACAAAGGACAAATACTTGTCTATTTGGGCATGGTTCCTCATTCATAAGCACAGAACTAGCTCCTGCACATCATTCAGAACAGTGGAATGTACTACTGCTGACTCTTCTCCATGTGAAAGAACGCATTGCTTATATTTCCTGCTTTTGAGAAGCTATTAGGTGGTGTAAAAATGAAATGGTGATCCACTCCTGTGTTTCCGCTATTTTTATTACTTTTTAGTATAGGCATTCCAGTGGTCCCCTTGGGGCTCAGAAGAGTCTTTTGTCCATTCTGACAATTCTGTAAAGGAGATCAGAATGTTGGAAGTGGAATTAATTTGCTTATCCTTGAGCTGGGGCAATTAGGAAACCTACATCACCCTTCCCCAACTGGTATGCCCCATATGGATTATACTGCAAATCTTATTATCCCAAGCCAGTGTGCCCATTCTGCCTGGAGATGATGGGGTTGGTAGTTCAACATCTGGAGGGTGCCAGGCTGGCTTCCATCTTCAACTTCCTCCATCAGAGAATCACTTCTGAAAATCAATCTTTATGGTTTCATTCCTGGGGAAAGCAGAGCCACAAGCAGTGCATGACTTATCATGTGAACATCTCCTCTAGCAGACCACCTGATTAAGTCGGGGGATTTGGGCCATCTTGCATGAATGCAATCAGCAAGCTGTTAGTGACTAGACAGTTTCATTGCTTTGGAAGACCCAGAAACACATTGATGTCATTCTGAAACCTGCATAGTCATGGCTTTATTGTGAGGTCGTTCGGATGCATCCCAGGAATCATTTGGGAAGTTAACACTGAAGAGCATCCAGTTATAAGAACTTGCCTGTTATGAAAAGCTGAAAGAAAAAAGCCCGGTAGAAACCGTTCCTTTGAAAGTTAGCTTGTTAGATTTATATGTCTCTTGAAAAGAAAGAAGCTAAGCTGCTGAGATGAGGATTTTCTTTTATTTTCACATCATACATCTTTGCAGCCTGGGAACTGCAGGTTAAATGAACCCTCAAAACCAATGAGAAAAATTAGAAACATCTGTACTTTTTTGCAGCACCCTACTACTGTTCAGTTTCCCACCATGTGTATTCAGGCAGTTGTTTCTGTGCTTCTCATAAAAACGTAAGAGCACTGCTAGATCGGACCAAGGATCCGTCTAGTCCAACCAGCCATTGGCCGGGAATCCACAAGCAGGACACCTAAATCCCAGACCTAAAATGAAGCCATACCTTAAAACAGACTTCCCCAGCCTGGTAGCCTCCAAAAGTATTGGACTAACAAGTATTGGACTGCATGTTTTCCTGTGAAATAAGTTTAAGGCTTGTGCCTTTCCCCTTACCAGTCCTCTGTAGTCCGTATTCTTGATACTATTTTTTTTGTAGCTCTGTGTAATATTTATCCATTTATTTACTGCACATGCAAACCATTGCACATGGTTTGGCAGGTTGGCTTGCTGGGGATGTCCCAAAACTGTTACCTCTGTTTGAAGCATTAACATTTTAAGGCTGCAGATCTAGGCACACTTGCTAGGGCGTGGGGATTGGGGCAGAGTTCTCCTTTAACATGGGGTCTTATTTCTGAATAAATATGCATAGGTCAAAACAGCAGCTGAAGTTAAACACTTCGAAATTCTGTTTATTTCAGTGGGGGAGATTTAAATCTATGCTTAATTCTTTCCTCAAAATCAATGGGAATTTAAAGTGTTTTATTGAACTTGCAGTATGCCCTGCTTTGTTGTTAGTTAGCTGGCTGTTTCCTGCAAAATGAAACCACTTATTCCATCCTAATAAAAGCTTGACTTAATTTTATGAAATATATAGCATTCTCTCTTTTTTTCCACAGAAGAGGAAAGCTTCTTTAATAATAGGACCATCGTGAGTGGATTTCGGCCACTCTTACATTCTGTGCATGCAAGCGCAAACCTAATGAGAGATTCACTGCAAAAAAAGTGTTTTTTCTCTATTGAGCCTTGATTCATAGATCAGCAAGATGTTTAGATGGAGGATAACATTAGAATTTTTATGAGGAAGTTATAGATGCTTTAGAAATGTGGAGCTGGTATTCGAGGTTTTGTTTCTTTATATTGAGAGTGCTTTGACAGTTTTCATGGAGCTCTTTTATGATAGTCTGAAATGTTGAACATTATTTGAACATTATCCTCAGATAATATTTCAGCTTTACTATGGGCATGGGAAAGTTAACTTTTCTGTTCATTGCTGCTTCTATTAGAAGATATGGCTTCTAGTTAATGGGTCCCATGGATTGTTAGGCGGTGCCTGCAGAAGTACCATGGTTGGCTGCACACATTTAACAGATGAGAGGTTATTCATGAGTGCTGTTAGAGAATAATGATTAGGGCTGAGGCAAATGTTCTCTGCATTTGCTTTTTGCTTCAGGAATAGGAGTTTGGGGTGTGTGACCCCTCTGGTTCCAAAACCCCCATAATCCAATGTGTTTTTTGATGGCTGATTGCAGCACCTCTTTCCATTCACTGCAGTGCTAGATTTCTTACATAAGAACATCGGAAAAGCCATTCTGGATAAGATCAAGGGTCCGTCTAGTCCAGCATTCTGTTCATACAGTGCCCAACCACCTGTTGACTAGGAACCCACAAATAGATTTTGATCAACCTTGAGAGATCCCATCCAAACATGGATCCTGTACTGGATAGGATAGTATCTTGATGCAACAAATCCAGTCAGATTTAGCTATGTGCAGATGTCTCTAAGAATAAATGATGTCTCTAAGAACCACCCAGGGAGCTTCGGCTGTTGGGCAGTATAAAAATGTAATATAATAATAATAATAATAATAATAATAATAATAATAATAATAATAACACAACCATCATTTACACTGAGGAAAATACTTCTTATGCTGGCTTTATAGGCAATCCTAGCCACTCTAACAACTGGACACTTCCATAGCCTTTCATGTTACCTGCAACCTGGTCCGCTAGACTCCCTTCCTTCTTTGGCTTGGCTCTAATTATGATTAAAAAATAATAATTAAAAAATAAAAATAGGTATAAAACTGAATTCCAAAAGGTCTTCCACTAATAAGGAATAACACACTAATGCTAGGCTTCTTAAGTAACAAAATGGTTATATACTCTCATCATCAAATAGGGAGTCACTGAGATCAAGATCAGCTGCACATGAAAAGGAAAGGAATTAAATGCAAAAAAGGAGCAAGTCTTTTGGTGACATTTTAGAGATATATATTTTTTGCACTGTGCATATTCTGTTACTCATTCCTGTTATTCATTTCACATTAATTTTATGTCAGCTAGTCATAAAAAGAACAAAGGGAACTTATTTAGCAACACACTAAGAATCTCTCCCCACCCCCCTTCCAATTGCTTGTCCTTTTCCAGGGGAAAACTTTCGGTGCTGATGGCAAGAGTGAAAACACTATGGCCCCGTTCAGAAGACCCATTAAACCATGGCTTTAACCATGGTGAATAAAGCAAAAAGCCGTATTCACTGTCATTAAAGCCATGGTTTAAGGTGCCTTCTGAACACAGCCCGGCTTTCTGGCTTAACAACCATGGTTAAAGCCATGGTTTAAGGTGTCTTCTGAATGGGCCCATCGATAGCCAGAGCCAATTCTATTGCATGGCATTAATGCAATTTGCACATTTTGTGGTGGATAGCAAGCAAAATACATTGGTTTTATGGGACTTATTCCATAGTGTTTTTAGGCTTGATTTAGTAATGTCACTGGTGGAACAGAACCCCTTTCCCAGGCTGGGTTCTATACTGTCATCATGTCCCTATGTATACTGCATTACCATGCCAAAGTAGTATCCATCTGGGCTATGTAAGAGAGTTGGCAATTCTGTTTGAAGGCAATGGCTGTATGGTGCCCCAGATGGCTAAGGCTTCTTGGCACACCCATTATCCTTACATTGGATTTTATTTTAGAATTATTAAACCTTAAAATAGCCTTCCTCAACCTGCTGTCCTCCATATGTTTTGGACTACAGTTTGCAGCATTCCTGACCATGGGCCATGCTGGCTGGGGCTGATGGGGCTTTATTTATTTATTATTTATTTATTTTATTGCATTTATATACCGCGCCACAGCCGAAGCTCTCTGGGTTGAAGTCCAAAACATCTGGAGGGCAACAGGTTGGGAAAGGCTATCTTAAATTATTAAAACTTTTAAATGACTGAGGCTTAGACATTGTGGAATAGTATTTGCAGCTGTCGGATTTGACAAAGTAATTGAATTATAGATGCACATTTTAACAGCCACAGCTAGGCTAATGACTGGCCGGGAGAGTTTGTAAATGAGCTGCAGGCGAGACCTCAACAGCCTGATCTTAAGGGCCGTTGTGCAGCACTTCATGGTACAGAGTGTACCAATCCAAGTGTTGCAAAGCTCTTACTCATCCCCTGCTTGGTACAGCAGCCATCCTGGGCTATATAAGGGGTTTGTGCAGGGATGTTGGTATAACTGCCTCTGAAGCTACACACTACTAAAAGCCCTTTATTATACATGTTGCCAGGTGAGGTTTCTGAGCTAGACGGCAGTGCAGAGCAGGACCGATTTGATTACCAGATGCTGGAGATAAATGACGAAGGCTGGCAGGTTCTATTATTCCTTGTTAGTATTCTTTGCAGAAGCGTCTCACCGGTTGGAGACGAAGGGCGGGATTGTTCCTTGGCCTAATAGAGCAAGGCGGTATTCTTAGCAGGATGTCTTTGCCCTATTTGCCAGAGTTAGGAGCTAATCTAGTCCTTCCAGCACAAAACGATTACTCTCAACAGCCCTGTGCAGGCAACTAAAATCTGTGCCATCAACACATGGGGATGGGAATGGTTTTCTGCCTGCTGGCCCTGCTCCTTACTTTATGTCAATCTTTTCTTGTATGCAGATCCTATGTGTGGGCACAAGTTACGATCAATGTGTTGAGGTTGGGTGTACCGCTGCTCTCCCAATCTCCCTTCCACATGCTGATTGTATGCAGGGGTGCAGAACTGCTTTCAGTCTGAGGGCCGAATTCCATTTTAGAGAAGCTCATTCCAATAGTGGTTGAGGTGGAAGGCAAAGGGGGGTGGAGCCAAAGGCAGAAGGGGCAGGGCCATAAGACTAGCATATTTCAGCATAAAGCTCTTGCTGCCAGTGACTAAGCCTTAGGAGAGGTATTTCAACCTTTTGGAATGGGGGAGAAAACTGCATCAAAGCCAGGAAACCAGCAAATGATTGGTGGTTAGGGGGAAAGGGGGGAAGGGGTGTGGCTTTCTAGGGAAACCCAGAGGGCTGGACTTGGCCCCCGGGTCTGAAGTTCTACATTCCTGGTTTAAGTTACATGTCCATCAGCTAAAACTGATTTGTAGGACTGGGATCACACTTAGGAATGGGACAAATATCCATAGTCATATAACTATTATTAAGACCATGGAAAGGAAGCAATATTTTTGTGTCTTAAAAGTTGTAAAACTTGCTTTTCATTTGATCCTCTTTAGACTCCCTTGTTATTAAACATAGAAATTAAGTGATTCATTAAATACTTGGCCTTGTCTTCTCCCTATTTACTTTTCACTGGCATGATAGAACGTATATAATGTGATTAAATTCTCCCCAGTGGAAAAGGGAGAAAAATCAGAGTTAGCAACACTGTGATATGCGATAACTACAAAAGAAAAGAATAAGAGAGAGAATGGTATGCATCTCTTCCAGGAATTAAAAACCAATTGAAAATGGCATGCTTAGAAGGATAATTGCTCCAGCAATATCCATTGCTGCCTATTTTAACTAGAGAATAACAGTCAAGATGTGACTATACAACACCTTTGGTTTATGGCTCTCCTTTAATTAGAGCATCGTTATATTTATCCAAGGTGTTATAAGTCAGTTTTTCAGTGCTGTTGGTGAATGCGTGGATTCAATCAAAGGTTTTCTCATCACTGTCTTTAAATAGGCTATCATTTTAATTTGGCTAATTCTTCTTGAATTGTTCTTTTCAGAGAGAGAGAAAGGACAAAAAGACTCAGTATCTTTGCTGATCCATGAGTGTGATCAACAGTTTATTTAATCAAATCTGGCTTTGATGTAAATGAGAAAATGTAGCAGCTGGAGCAAATTGTCTCCTTGTCAGAAAGTAACGTAAATGTCACAGTAAAGCATCTCCTTGCAAAGATTCCATATATTCTGACTGATATGATTCCTTCATATGTATCTCTTTGAGTCAGAATACATGGACTTTTTTTAAGGAGATGTTTTGCTTAAAAAGAGTCTTAGTCACAGAATGATAGATTTTGGTTGAACATTAGGAGAAATTAGGTGTACTAGTTCAGGATATCCTGCATCAAGCAGAGGGTTGGACTAGAGGGCCTATAACAGGGCTGGGCAGAAAGTAGATCTCTGGATGTTCCAGATTTTATCTACCAGCACTCTTGACAATTGGCCATGCCAGCAGAGGCTTTTGGGAGCCAAAGTCCAAAACATCTGGAAATCTACCTTCTGCCCAGCCATGGTGTACAAGACCTCCAACTCTATGATACTATGTTGTGAATGTCAAATTAAGATTGTCCCAAGGTAGTAAATGAAAAAAAATCACTTGAAAAAATTGCTTAGGTATATATAGTCTACCTAACTCCTAAGGTCAGATAATGCTTCCTGATCACAAAGCCTGAAGGTACTTGAGGGTTATCTGTTTGAGCACACATTTATTTGCTATAACAAAGACAATGGGTTGGATCATGACTTGGTCATATTAGAGGAGGCCCATTGCAATCAATGGGGCTTAAGTTGGTCATAATTACTTGTCCCGTTGATTTCAGTGGGCCTACTCTAAGAATGGCACAGTCTGAATCCAGCCCAGTGGTTGAAGAATAATATGAAATAGTGTTCCTGTATAAATGGAGCATTACAGGCTCTTTGCTTTCTTAGTAACGCAAACAGCAGTAGAACTCAGTGAGCTGAGGAGTTGTTGGTAAGTGCCTCCTCCAGTAAGGAGCTTTGTTGTTACTTCTGCGCTGGACAAGTACCTTCCTAATCACGAGGAATTCTGGGGACCAGCTTTTAATCCAGGTTTTGCAGAAACAGATAAGTTTGTCCCACTCCCTCTCTCCCTGGAGATAATGGTACTGGCAGTTGAGGGAACGTAGCAGTTGAGGAGATATTGTAGTTGAGCCAGCAATACGCAGGGCTTTCTGATGCAATAGTGGCTGTATAGCAACTCTGTTAGAGGGAAGTGAACTGAGGAGTTACTTCGCTGTGATGATGAAGAAAACCCATGTCTCCCTTTCCGTCCTCTGATCTGTGTAAACCTGTAACTTAACTAGATAGAGGTGATAGGAGTCCATGTCCCAGATCAAATAGGAGAGTGCATTTTGTATGCCTCAAAAGTGATGTAAGGAATTGATGGTATAACCAGCAGGATTCCTGTGCTGTTGTGAATGGGGTCCTTCTAGTCTTGTATGCATTTGGGCTCTGCTTAAAAATAGTACAGACCTACTGCTACTCTTTGCATTTTATGGCCTTTTGGACTATCTTTGTATACAGGTAGCAACCAGCCAGCAACTAAAAATCAAAATGACACTTCAGACGAAGTGGGTTCTAGTCCACAAAAGCTTATGCCACTATATCTTTGCTAGTCTCTAAGGAGGTGCACTAACTTTTTTTGGTCAGACTATTGTAATGTGCTTCACGTAAGGCTGCCTTTAAAGATGACTTTGAAACTTCAGCTGGGGCAGAATGTTTTCATCCACTGCATAGAGCAAAAGATTTGTTACTGATTTGCTAATTGCACAACCAAAGCACTGAATAGCCAGATATGTTCAGAGCACTGAATGGTGGTAGGGGTGGCAGTGAGGCCTTTCTCCTCATGCTGTTTTTTGATTTAAAAACAAAAATCCTTCCCCAAGCTTCTATTTGTCCATAGGGTATTTCTCCCTCACTCTCCCTTGTAGAAAACAGGTTTCGGAGGAGATTTTGATCAGGGAAACAGCATGGGAGAAATGGTTAAATATCCCTAACTAATTGGTCCCTTCCTTCTGCCCCATGGCTCCCATTTCTGATATTCAAAAATGGGATATCAGTCCCAGAACTTCCAGTGGAAATGTGGTTTGGCCTAAAGGCTTCAGTGCAAGAGATTTGCTGATGTGGTATTTCCATATATAGCTTCCCAATATTTCACAATATTTCCCTGCTTGCACATTGTTAAAGACTCTCCCACACCTTCTTTAGGCAGTATGCAGGGCCAACCCTATCATTAGGCAGACTGGGGTGGCCACCATAGGTGACAGATGCTAAGGCATATGGGGAGCAGCAGGAGCACCCCATGGCCATTCCTCCTGAGTTGCATGACCATTTCCTATTTCAGTGGGGCAGTGAATCTGCTCTTGAGTTTCAGTCAGAACCAGCCAGCATCTAAAGGAGCTATCCAAAGTGCTGAACCCATTTTGGGGGCTAGGGTTCAGCACTTTAGATAGCTCCTTCTGAGTTCTGACTGAACCCCAGAGCAGATTCACTGCCCCACTGAAATAGGAACCATCAGCTTTCACTGACATGGAAAGTGGGGCCATCTTATCTTTTGCTGAAGGTGGCAAAATAACTTAGGCCAGCCCAGTTTAGGGTGTTCCTTCTTTCTGTTAAAGACAGACCTGAAAAAGAACATTTTTCCACATTCAAAGCAGACCACAGCAGCAGAAGTAGAAGCAGCTTCTCTCTGTGTGTGTGTGTGTGTGTGTGTGTGTGTGCGCGTGCGCCTTACCTTAGTGTTCAAGCATGTGCATCAGCCTACATGTACACTGATGACAAGATGCTTTTATCCACCGATTCACTTCTAGTGTCCCTGGGGAGGGAACTGAACCTTGAAAAATGACAGCACTAGTAACTTGCACACCAAAGAACGAAGAACGTATTATTCCCCAAAGGCAAAAATAGGAACAAAATTAGGACAGTGATTTATACAAGAAGAGAAAATCAGGACCACCCCAATTCGGAACGTACGTTTCCAAGCAAACCTCAGGGAAGAAATACTGGATCTGATATAGGAAGATTTAAGCTTAATTTCAAGATTGGAAGTTAAGGAGCCAGAATACGTTTCAGACAGGCATCCAAATACTGGGCAGCTCTTTTGAACTTGTGTATTGAATCTTGGGAAATGCATCCTTTATGGCAGGGATGGGGAATGCATCACCCTGCAACTCCCAGCATCCCTCACCATTGGCTCTGCTGGTTAGGGATGATGGGGGTTGCAGTCCAACAACGTTTAGAGGGCCACATGTTCCCCACCCCTGATTTATGGTAATGATGGGTTTTCAAATCCTTTCCACAAGTCCAAGTGGTGATAACATAAGGCAATTAGGGCGAGAAGGGCACACCAGGGCACGTGCATGCAGCTTAATAGGCCATCAGCTGACCAGTCTTAAGCACTCTTTGAAGGGGTCAAGTGAAGGGGATGTTTGAAAATACGCAGCTCAAGAAGAAAAGCCGACAAAGCTCAAGACTTTTTAATTACTCTACAAATACTGAGTGCAGCTGAGTGGGAATTGATAAAAAAAGAAGTCAAGAATGCCTCCTCGTGAGCACCACAGAGAAAGTGGGGTAAGGGGGTGACAGTGGCCATGTGTCCTGCTTTACAGAAGATTTGAAGGCATTCAGAGGGCTGTCTAGTCTGATTTCTGGTTTATAGGTAAAGAACTATAGGAAGGGAGAGCAGCGGCCTTGAAGTTGCCCATCAGCAGTGAGCACCTCAAGAACAGGCTGAGCAGGCAGGGAGGCCACCTGGTCAGTGTTGCCCACCATGTATTGTGTTTCTATTTAAATATAGTTATTAGGTTGGATCCAGTTTGAGGCGACTGGGCTAGCAGAAACAGATATCCCCACCCCCTTCTCCTCATAGCAGTTCCTCCTCCCCATAGTGGTCCCTCCAGGCCCTTGAGAATTCAGGGATGCTGCTAAACGGACTGAGCTGTGATATGGGAGGTCAGGAGAATCAATGAAAATTGAATGGAGGCATCTTCTGCAAGCCCAGCCCTTCCATCCATGGGAGGCAGGTGCTGGATCCAATGCCTCATTCCTAAATTTGCATAAGTCTGCATGTTATTTTATTTCTTTGGTGATGCTTAAGTAGTCATCCTGTCTATCCAGCTATCTATCTACCTATCTATTCCCTTACCTTTAGTCTGTCTTCTTGGCTCTGCTTATTTGAATTGCTTGTTAAATGACTGTTCCTCTTGCTTCTCTCATCATAGATCATATCTCGCCAGCACTATGAATGGCACAACCTCACATGTGATTGAAGGCCCTTCCCTGGGCTCTGGATTTGATCTAGAAGAAAGCTATACAACTCTGCAACCCATGTGGGACCTGACACTATGCATATATTTGAATATATTTTTCTTAATATATTCCTTTCAGGGATAAGCAGGCAGAGCAATCATATGGTTGTTGGGAGACCGTCTCAGGGACCATAGGACGTGGTGGTTTTCCCCCTCCCCAGACTGTAGACATTTATATGAACTTGAGAAGGGGACTCTGAGGTTAAGCCATTTCCCCCTCCCATCACAAGTGCCACAGAAAGCACCAGAGTGGCTACTCTTCCGAAGTCTAAGCAGCAACCTTGGATGACCCCATAGAGTTCAAGAAGGGGGCATTGTAATGGGCAGGGAAGGGAAAGACATGGATCCACAGGATCCTACAGTCTCCCTGCCACTGTCACCGCCCCCTGGCTCATATAGCCCAACCCTACGGAGTGACCTTTTCCGTAGCAGCGTCAGCAGTAATTGGCTGCGCTGGGGTTCTTCAACTGAAGTAATGGGCGCCACTTCTGTCATCAGTGTGCTTGCTAGCGATGTTGTGGGCACAGAACAAGAAGTGGTGCAGGAGCTCCAGGAGCTTCTTGCTTTGCTCATCTAGAGTATTGCGTCCAGTTCTGGGCTCCACAATTCAAGAAGGACGCAGCCAAGCTGGAGCGTGTTCAGAGGAGGGCAACTGGGATGATCAGGGGTCTGGAAACAAAGCCCTATGAAGAGAGACTGAAAGCACTGAGCATGTTTAGCCTGGAGAAGAGAAGATTGAGGGGAGACATGATAGCACTCTTCAAATACTTAAAAGGTTGTCACACAGAGGAGGGCCAGGATCTCTTCTCGATCCTCCCAGAGTGCAGGACACGGAATAACGGGCTCAAGTTAAAGGAAGCCAGATTCCAGCTGGACATCAGGAAAAACTTCCTGACTGTTAGAGCAGTGCGACGGTGGAATCAGTTACCTAGGGAGGTTGTGGGCTCTCCCACACTAGAGGCATTCAAGAGGCAGCTGGACAACCATCTGTCAGGGATGCTTTAGGGTGGATTCCTGCATTGAGCAGGGGGTTGGACTCGATGGCCTTATAGGCCCCTTCCAACTCTGCTATTCTATGATTCTATGCTGATGTTGGGTAATAGTGCTGGAAGGAGGAGGCCATTTCTAACCAGAGCTTCGCTTTAGATGTGCTGCAGTGTCTTGATTGGTTTTTCCAATGAACATTCTCCCATTGTTAAAAGGGGAAGATCATGACTTGTTTAAGTTCTGAAATTAAGCCTGAAGCAATTGAGCACTCATAATTTCTAAAAGCCAAAATGGTTTCCCTGAGCCAGTCTTTCCTTTGTATTGCTGTGCGGTGAAGGCATTATTGCTACAACTGGAGATTTATTTATTTATTTATTTATTTATTTATTTATTTATTTATTATTGCATTTATATCCTGCCTTTTTTCCTCCAAAGAGCCCAAGGTGGCATACATAATCCTCCTCCTCTCCATTTTATCCTCACAACAACCACCCTGTGAGGTAGGTTGGGCTGAGAGGCTGTGACTGGCCCAAAGTCACCCAGTGGGTTTCCATGGCCGAGTGGGGACTAGAACCCAGATCTCCCGACTCCCAGTTCAACATCTAGCCACAACACCACACTGGCTCGAATACTACCGAGTCTAAATACTGTTGAGCCACAATAATTAAAATTCAGACCTACTGTGTTGAAAAAGAGAGAGAAACTATTCAGGTCAACCCCAAATCCAGGAAAATGCCATAATACTGATGAGTCCTTTAAAATTAAGGATTTGTATTTTCATTATTGTATTTTTTAAAATCCAGGATAGCCAATAATTAGACTAAATTACAGTGCAACGCCATCCATGTTAATACAGAAGCATGTCCCTCTATGCTCAATGAGACTCATTGCCAGGAAAGTGTGCATAGGATTCAGCTTTAATCATTCCAATTATATTTTAAAGGAGTAGGAAGTGTCATATCAGTGTCTGTGTTGTTTTGTTATACATTTAATTAGTTAGAATATTTTTTAGCCATAATACATGGCAATGTGAAGTGTTTAAATTATTTTGTGTTTGAACATACTTGTAGAAATGATGTTTTCAGTGATTCAGATATGGACATTTTTGGGCTAACGCAACCGACATTGCTTTCAAAATGAGATATGAGGCTGGGAATCTAGTTGACGGAGAGGAAATAATATTTATCTCTTTAGGATTGTCAATATTTGGCTGCTTTACACTTACAATCCAGTTAGCTTGTTTACTCTTTGTAGCGTAGATCCAGAGCATGTAAATCTTCTCCCCCATCTCTAAGGCTGCTACTTAGCATTTATATAGCACGTTTCAAGCATGTAAAACAATCCATATGCATACTCTGAATAATATTTATGTTGGCTCTGTAATGTAGGCCAACACAGGTATCCCTTATTGCAGGAGTGGGCAGACTTCAAGCTTGTGGGATCTGTGTTGTTGTTTGCTAGAACCCTTAGATCCACCAGCTGGATCCTGGTGCAAAAAGGCATACAGTTAACATTAAAGAATTCTGAGCCCACAAATTAATTCTGAGTACCAGAACTGAATGGAGGTCGCACAAAAATCTACTCCTGGTTACCCTAAGTTTTCTTCATTTTAGCAGCATAATTTTGGGAGTGTCTGTGTGTGTGGGGTGTGTGTGTGCTTTTTAATTTTGTTGCTGTTGTCAAACAATTGGGAATCAGACATCCTTTCAGATTTATTGCAAATCACTCAGTTCTACTTCACGCCCACCCCACCCCACCCCCTTGTCCTGTTGCAACTGGGGACACAGAAGCTGAGAGGCTAGCCTACCTCTACCTAGTGAGTTTACCTGAGCTGAGATTTGAAACCAGGAATTCCACGGTCACAGTTTACACTCTTAGCCAGTCTGCGACACCAGATATAATATAATTCATTCATGGTTATTTTAATCTTGTGGTAATATCAAGATGGGTTAATGTTAAAGATGTTTAAGCTTATAGGTCTGCTGGAAGAACATGTTGATATAAGTAAAGCAACTGGTTCCCACTTCTTTCAACAGGGCAATGCAACCAAATATTTCCACCTCACCTTGGCACATCCCAGATAATCCATGGCAACGGTACCACTGTTGGCACAGTAATAACGTTTCGGTGTTCTGCAGAACACCAGCTGATTGGACAAGGAGTCGTCACTTGCATTTGGAAAGGAAATGGTACGCAGTGGACAGCAGACATTCCATCGTGTAAGCGTAAGTATTTCTTTATTATTATTTTTGCATGTGATTTGCATAATTCTTCACCTTATATTTTTTCTGACATATAAGTGTTCCATAGCACTGGCAAACCAGGTGATGACGGATACAAAAAGAAGAGTAGATTATATGCATTACTCTTATCACTGAAATCTAGACTGCTGTAGTCATATTAGCCCAGTTAGCACAATATGAGAATCCACGGTGGATTAATTTCCCTGTGGGGTTTTTCATTGCAGCGGCAGCTGCCATATTGAATATTCAGGACATGGTGCAGGCACACCATAACTCCTTGTTACATGGGAACCCAGCGACGGTGGGTGGTTGACAAGCCACCTACAAGTCCAAAACAATCCATGGGTTTTGTATGGCTTATGAACTACCCCAAAAAACTCACCTTCACTGGGTTCCCACATAAAGAGAAGCCACCTATGCAGCTTGGATCACGAATGTGGCACCTACACGTGCCACAGCCCACAGCAGCTAATTAGCTGCAACAGGCTGTGGTGACTGTGAACCAGGTCATTCTGATGTCAATGGCAACCGTCAAAGAAAGGCTTTTGGATCGTTTCATGCTGGATATAAATGCCACTAATTTTAAGAAAGTTACTCCTGGAGTTGTTTCATTTTTGTTTAAGACATGCTTGATACAGTTTCTAGAAAATTGCTGGTCAGACCAATAAGTCTGTTTCTTTTATATCATATGCCTGTGAACAGCTTTACTTATTTAATGTTAAGCTTTTGAAAAATGATTGATGTTCTAAGAACGTGGCGAGTTTTGTAAAGCACAATTAGGCTATTGTCTGTGGATAGCAAAAGGAAGCAGCAGTGGTATTGACAAATAGGACTTGAATGGCAACGATATTAGCTCCTTTTCACTCTGTGCTTTTTCTTACTTATTACACCAACAATAAGACTCAATAAATCTTATTGTTGGTGTAAGATTGGGGAAGAAAGCCTGAAGCCAAGCCCCAGGCTTTCAGCACTATAAATTGTTGATAGGTCTGAAGTGGATCCCTATCTAATTTTAAAATGGCAGGCCACTCGTGCCTTTCCCACTCGCCTGAACTCGCGTGCTGTACTGAACCGTAGTTGCATAGCCAGGTTAAAAGTGTTTCCCATCCCAGGAAGCAACTGGCAACAGTCTTTGGAGCCTAACGCAAGAGGTATCTCATTAAAACATTACCTAGCCCCATGTTAACCCTTGACACCCAGTTATGGATATAAGTCAATATGCAGTTAAGACTCAGCTCAATTTCTCCTTTATATTACACCCAGGTGGAGCTCCAGATATCTGTCTGGAGGGAATAAGGGTCTGGATGAGAGCTAACAAACTGAAGCTCAATCCCGACAATACAGATGTGCTGCTGGTGAATGGCCTATCAACGTAGGGAAGTGGTATTCATTCAGACTGTACTGCGTGGGGTCACACAGCTTGGAGGTACCACGGGATACCAACGAGGCATCTGTAGCTCATAGTGCCTTTTACCAGCTTCGCCTGCTTCATCAGCCTTCATGTATTGGGCAGAGGTGATTTGAGCACAGTTATCTCTGCACTGTCTAATCACTCAGCCTGTCATTAGACTGAGTACAGAAGTACAGATTACTGTGGCGCAGTGCTAGGGGGATGCCCTTGAAGAGCATCCAAAAGCTACAGCAAGTTCAAAACTTGGTAGCCACTTCGTTAGGCAGGACTGAACACCAGGAGTATTTTATGTCAAGATTAAAAGAGCTTCATAAGAATATACGAACATAAGAAGAGCCACACTGGATCAGACCAAGAGTCCATCTAGTCCAGATTTTTGTTCACAGTGACCAAGGAGCTGCTCACAGGAAGCAGGACAGGAGTGCAACAGCATCCTGCAACCCTCGTTCCCAGCATACTGCCTCTGATACAGGAGATAACAGACGGCCATCTTGACTAGTAGCCATTGATTGCCTCATCCTCCATGAGTTTGTCTAACCCCCTTTTAAAGCCGCCCAGATTACCCCTCCTTCTTTAGTGGGCCCGGCCACTCCCCTCTGCCATTCTTGTTGCTGCTGCACATTTGTTTGCCTTTCTCTCTGCACCACGGCCCAGAGGAAGTATGTGGGTGTCATTGCTCATTGACTCAGAGAGGGCAGGTGAACAGGCAGCAACAAAGAGGGTGTGTGTGTGTGTGTGTGTGTGTGTGTGTGTAAGGTTCTGGAGATTGGCAGTGGGCCCCCTGTGGGGGCGTGGCCTTGGCAGGTGCCCAGCCCTGAGATTGCCTCCCCCCGCCTTTCTTTGTTCTTGTCTGCATCACGCCGGATTAATTGCTACGCCGACTTGTGAGGATTTCATTGCTTGCTTATAAATAGGACACTTTTAAATAGTCTGCTCTGAGATGTTCCCTGATTGGAATGAAGCCGGAAACACTCCAACTGTCAATGCATGCTGAAGTGAAGGGTTTGTTACCAGGCGTGGGAAGGAGGCAGAGGCTATCGATACAGACGTCAATCTGAGGCTGTGTTTGCTTTATTCCAGCCATACCCAAATATGAAACTTTTGGATTTAAAGTTGCCGTGATTGCCTCCATCGTGAGCTGCGCCATTATTCTGCTGATGTCTATGGCTTTTTTAACCTGCTGTCTTATCAAATGTGTTAAGAAAAGTGAGAGAAGAAGAGCTCAAAGGTATGTCATGTTTGACAAGGGAAGTCTTTTAAGCCCAAGGTTTTAAGGCAGGGATGGGGGAGCTCAGGCTTGGGGGCCATATGTGGCCCTCCTGCGGTCCCAATCCAGCTCTCTGGGATTCCCCAGAAGGCCACGCTGTTTCTCCTTCCCCCCCAACCATGGATTGGTGGTTTTCTGGCTTTGGGACAGTTTTTCCCCACCCTCCATTCTAAAAGGTTGAAATGTCTCTCCCAAGGCCTAGTTACAGCCATTAAGAGTTTTCAGCTAAAAATATGCTATCATTTTTGGCCATGGCCTTTTTGCCTTTGGCCCCGCCCCCTTTGCACTCCTTCGCACCCACCACTGGAATGTGGCCCCTGAGAGTTCCTCCAAAATTGAATTCAGCCGTTGGGCTGAAAGAGGTTCCTCACCCCCTATTTTAAGATATCAAGTGAAATTTAAACTATTGCTCTACAACTGCTTTTCTCTTTGCTGTTCATTTATTTCTTGTTCACGAATGGAAGGGCTAGTTGGAAGATTCCCATAGTTCTCTATGTCCTCTACCACAGTGAACATTTGTGGTAAAATTCAAAGAAACACATTGGAGGTGGAAGAATCACCACACAATAGGCCTGTTGTTCAGACAACACGCTAAGCCATGGTTAGGCCGCTAACCCTTTTGCAGCAAATGATTAGTGAAAACCAAAAGCAATAAAAGAGGAACCCTCACTGTGAATATGTTTGAACCATGGTTGTGTAGCCACCATGGTTAGGAATGGCTCACATGACGTGCACAGCCATAATGTTTAGCTCAAAATGCTTAACCACTGTGGCTTAGCATTTTGTCCGAACAGGGTCAATCTCTCTCTCTGTTCCCCCCACAACCTCCAATATCCGGGTAATAAAATAGTCTTGTGAAAGTAAGATTCAATTCACAGTCCATTGAGTTTCTGAATGTAGAACGGTGACCAGGCATTTATTCAAGTTGTGGTAATTTCAATCTTCCCCTACATGGCATTTTCCCAAGGCCACTCACCAGAAGGATGTTAGGGAGAAATCCATTGCGTGGTTACCCTTCAGTCTGAGGGAGCTGCACTGCGCATGGGATCAATGGCTGGTAACGCTATACATTTCCTTTTGGGAGGAAACAAAAAAGCCCGTTGAGATTACCCGTATCACATGCAACCACATCATTTTGGCTCTGTGAAACCTAGATGACTGATGATGAAGTAAGTGTTAAAAACATTATATGTTTGACAGAATCAGAGCTTGATTCTAGTGTTGCTACTCCAGAGTTCCTTGTAACCATTCCCATATCTGAGAAAGCAGCAAGGACCAGAAATCTAGGAAGTTACATAACATTAGGGCTGTGCTCCGCTCCGTTTTGGTTCCCCGAGTCCGGAGCGGAGCAGAGCGACCCGATCCGCCTCTGCCAAAGGCGGATCCGAATCGGATCAGGGGAGCTGCGGATCGAGGCGAGGCAGTTCACCTTGATACGGCGCTCTGGACGCAGGTAAGTGGGGGGAGAGGGGCTCACCTGGCGCCACCAGTACCGCTGCAGTCTGTGCAACAATGGCGGTGGAGCCAGATAAGGGGAGGGGGGCTTGAGGCCTGGGCCTCAGTTGAAGCCGGCACCGGACCGCAATGGACACAGGTAAGTGGGGGGGAGCTTACCTGGTGGCAGCGGCGGTGCAGTCTGTACAGCGATGGCGGCGGAGCCAGGTAAGGGGGCAGGGGGAGGGGGCTTATTCGGCCCCCATTTTGTCCCCACTTACCTACTTACATGCCTCCGCCGTCTGCCGCAGAGGCAAGTAAGTGGGGAAACGGGGGGCAAAATCTCAATCTGGCCCTCCAGATCTCACTCTGCAGAACGGAGCGGGGGAGGATCGGATTGACCCGAAGCGGTTCGGGCCCGATCTGGAAGTTCCGGATCAGGCCACGAAGCAGTTTGGGGGGTCCGTACACAGCCCTACTTAACATACTGTTCTCTGCATCTCTACCTCCCATACCAGCGGTCGCTGGCTGCTGCTGCTGTCTTGTAGTTAAAGTTTAAAGGTGCAATCAAGTGCATGTTTAGAAAGAAAAAAAGTCCTACAACTCCCAGCATTCCTCAGCTAGCCATGCTGACTGGGGAATGCTGAGAGTTGTAGGGCTTTTTTCTGTCTAATCATGCATAAGATTGCACCCTAAATCTTTCATTCTAGACAAGCCAGAGGTAATGGAACAGAACAGGTTCAGTGCCAGCACCCAGCATGAGTGGGCAAATGCTGGGGCCCACTGTGGCTGATGCTGGTCACCAGCATCACTTTAAATAATAATTGTTTAGGAAATTGGTGCTCAGCTCAGTGCTGTGAAGTGAAGTCTGCTTGAAGCAATAGCAACTGTTTGGTGGGTTTTTGATGCCTTCTGGGGAACGAGGATGTGAGCAGTTTCTGTAGCCACTTTGCCTAGCGCTTCCCTTCACAGCACTAAGCTGAGCACTGCTGCCCATCCCCAGTGGCTTCTCCTCCCTCCTCCTAGCTCCACACCTCCTCCATAATGCTGTGGAAAGAGAGGGCTAAAAGGAAATGTCCTGGGAGAGGCTGTGGATCTGCATCAATTCCCCAAACACCTCTCCCCCAAGAATGGGAAAAACTGTGCAGGCTGACATACGTTGTTACTTCCAACATTTAGGCTGTGTTTGATGTCCATCATATTTGGAGATATACCATAGATATCTGCTGTAGATGGGTAAAACGGTGCCTGTTTTGACAGGGATATGCAGCTGTGGTACCAGCTCAGAAGTGAAGAACTAGAAAACATGCAAGCGGCTTACTTTGGTTTTAAAGGCAGGAATAACAACAATAATAAAAAAATCAAGCCAGTATCTGATGATGGTAATAACATGTCATATGACAACCAAGGCTTCTGCAGGTAAGTTAGCCACTTTCATGGCACATTTCTGAACAGCTTTTACACTGTTGCTTGTCATGAAAGAAGCAGATCATTTTAAAATGCTAGGCATCAGCAAATGATGGAAAACTCTCATCTTTGTACAGATCTATTCACTCTTTGCCATATATCTATATTTTAACAGTACGGGCTCCATCCTGCAGAGTGCTAAATGCCTCTGTCATTCAAAGCATTGCAAAATGTTCTGTTTTCAGTCCAAAAACCATGTTTCAAATGAAACCCTTTGATCATTCTCTGTGTTGCTCCTTCAGGCTCTATCTACATGTAATGATTTAATTTAACATATACCACCTTAGTATATGTGATGCAGTCTTCTTTGGAATGATGCTACATAAAACCCAAAAGTTGAACTGTATGCATTGGAGATAACTAAGGACCAAGTTACACTTGGCACTTAATATGTAATGTCCGTCTTTCAGTTGACTTTTAAGTAATCCCATTCTTCCAGGAATGGAAGAAAGGAGGGTAACTGGTATCATAAAGACCCAATTGGCTGATTAGTGCTCTTGTATGGCACACAAGCATGGAGCAAGGAGATGTCCCAGGTGCTTCAAAGGTGTTCTTCTGTGGCATCAGACAGATATAGACAAAAGGTTGCAAATTCCAGCAGATTCACTGTTGGAAAGAAAAAAGTCCCATTGAGTTTGATAGGATTTTATCTAAGGTAAATAAGCATAGGATGGTGCTCATGGTGCTCATTCGCTGCAGAGGCCACCAGTGAGGGAGGAAGCAGCAGCCAGGCACCTCTCCACCATGCCTGGGTCCAGCTCCAGCTGAGAGCCCCCTCCCTCCTGCTACCAACTGTCTCTGCAGAGGCCACCAGTGAGGGAGGAAGCAGCAGCCAGGCACCTCTCCACCGTGCCTGGGTCCAGCTCCAGCTGAGAGCCCCCTCCCTCCTGCTACCAACTGTCTCTGCAGAGGCCACCAGTGAGGGAGGAAGCAGCAGCCAGGCACCTCTCCACCGTGCCTGGGTCCAGCTCCAGCTGAGAGCCCCCTCCCTCCTGCTACCAACTGTCTCTGCAGAGGCCACCAGTGAGGGAGGAAGCAGCAGCCAGGCACCTCTCCACCGTGCCTGGGTCCAGCTCCAGCTGAGAGCCCCCTCCCTCCTGCTACCAACTGTCTCTGCAGAGGCCACCAGTGAGGGAGGAAGCAGCAGCCAGGCACCTCTCCACCGTGCCTGGGTCCAGCTCCAGCTGAGAGCCCCCTCCCTCCTGCTACCAACTGTCTCTGCAGAGGCCACCAGTGAGGGAGGAAGCAGCAGCCAGGCACCTCTCCACCGTGCCTGGGTCCAGCTCCAGCTGAGAGCCCCCTCCCTCCTGCTACCAACTGTCTCTGCAGAGGCCACCAGTGAGGGAGGAAGCAGCAGCCAGGCACCTCTCCACCGTGCCTGGGTCCAGCTCCAGCTGAGAGCCCCCTCCCTCCTGCTACCAACTGTAACTGCTGAACTTTGCAACTAAGATTGTAGTGCCTGAATTTGCTTTCCTTTTCCCCCTCCTCCTCCTCCCTCCCAATCCCCTTTCCTTTTGTGTCATGTCTTTTAGATTGTAAGCCTGTGGGCAGGGACTGTCAAGAAATACTTTTGTAAGCCGCCATGAGAGCCTTTTTTGGCTGAATGGCGGCATAAAAATCCTTAATAAATAAATAAATAAGGGTAGGATCCAGCGGGGTTAACTTTTGTGAACCGCCCAGAGAGCTTCGGCTATTGGGCGGTATAAAAATGTAATAAATAAACAAATAAATAAACAAACAATACTGGTGGCAGCAAGTACCACCAGTTCCCGGTGCATACGTGGCTGGCCCTGGCAGCAGCAGTACAACATGTGGCTCCTACCACTGGCAGCGGCAATGTAGGACTTACAGGGAGTAAGCCCCCAAATGACTGGAAACGCACGTTTCTGGAAGGGGCAGGTCACGTCTAACCATTACATTGGCTAGGAACTCCATTGGATCCTATCCAATGTGTCATGATGAGTTGAGTGTATTTATTTATTTAATAAGTGTATTTAATTAATTAATTAATTAATTAACAGAGCTGTTGTTGTTGTTGTTGTTATTATTATTATTATCATCTAACATATATTTATTAATTTATTTAAAATATTTCTTGGACAACTTTCAGGGTAAAAGCCCTACCAATGAGGCTTACAGAAATAAAATATGTAAAAACAATTAAAATATTAAAAGTGCTAAAAACATAAACATAATAAAACAGCAATAAAAACAATAAAAGGCAACAATAAAAATAAAATATAAGGAATACAGCAGTAGTCAAATGGCAGCGTGAATGCTTGCCATTTGATTTAAGTGAAATGTTACACCTTAAGATGGGAGCAGAGGCAGAGGGCGGCTGTAAGACAATTAACTCCAGGGTCGAAAATTGCCTGAAAGCATCACTGTCCCCCAGCTTTCTCAGTGTGCCTGACTCTGCACAGAGCTTCCCAGCCAAGTGTTCCTGGGCAATTGCACTTGCGCCCTGCGCTCCTGACAAGAGGAAGAGGAGGCGCGTTGAATGCTCACCTACCAGAGGTCTTCGTCATCTGTGCTTCCTCCAAGCTGGCCCAGGCCCCTCACCTTGGGGAAAAACAGAAGTGGGTTTGTTGGCAAAACAGATTAGAATAAGCAGCAGTGTCTGGATTTGGGCCACAGTCATCTATGAGTAAATAGCTTGGCTTGTTTGCATGAGTGTGCCTACAGCTCCTTGACTCTGCAGCTATCTTTCTAGAGAGCACCTTGCTGTTTGCATGATCCATGTGGCCAGATTCTGATGGGTGCATGGTCCTCCTTGGCATCAGGGGTTTGAAATAGGCTAGAGAAAAATGAATAGATGTGGGAGGAGGATACAGGCTTCTTAAGAACATAGGACCATAAGAAGAGCCATACTGGATCGGAGCAAGGGTCTGTCTAGTCCAGCATTCTCTTCACACAGTGGCCAAGCAGCTGCTCAGGGGAAATCGACAAGCAAGACATGAGTGCAACAAGCACACTCCCACCCATGTTTCCCAGCAAGTGGTGTACATAGGTTTTCTGCTTCTGCTACTGGAGGTAGCACATACCTGTCTTTAGCCATTGATAGCCTTCTTGTCCAGGAATTTAAGTAACTCCCCTTTAAAGCCATTCAAATTGGTGGCCATCGCTGCATCTTGTGGTACCAAATTCCATAGTTTAACTATGCACTGTGTGGGGGGAAAAACCCCTTCCTTTTATCTTCCATGGGACGATGCCAGGTTCTACTATTTTGAGAGGGGGAGAAAAATGTCTCCCTATGCACGTTCTCCACACCATGCATAATTTTGTACACCTCTATCATGTCCTCCCTTAGCCTTTTTTCCAAGCTAAACAATCTCAGTTCCTGTAACCTTCCCTCATAAGGAGATGCGCCAGTTCCTTTATCATTTTAGCTGCCTTTTTCTGCACTTCCCCCTCCCCCCAGTTCTACAATATCTTTTTTTAAGCATGGTGACCAGAACTGTACCCAGAATTCCAAGTGTGGTTGCATCATAAATTTATATAAAGGCAGTATGATATTGGAAATTTTATTCTCAAATCAAATTGTGCCTAACATGGAGTTTGCCTTTTTCCAAGAACTGCACACTGGGTTGATATTTTCATTGAGCTGTCTACCACAACTCCAAGATCTCGTTCTTGGTTGGTCACAGCTAGCTTAGATGGCATCAGGTTATACTTGAAGTTGGGATCTTTCACCCCAGTGTGCATCAATTTACACTTGCTTACATTGAATCGCATTTGCCATTTGCATGCCCATACTCCCAGTTTGGAGAGATCCTTTTGAAGCTCCTCACAATCGCTTTTGGTTTTGATCACCGTAAATAATTTGGTGTCATAGGCAAACATGGCCACTTTACTGCTCACTCATTTATGAGCAGGTTGAAAAGCATTGATCCTAATACAGTTCCCTGTGGGCCCCCGCTATTTACTTCCCTCCATTGAGAGATTTTATCATTTATTCCTACTCTCTGCTTTCTGTTTTTTAAACCGTTTCTGATCTTGCTCTTTTCTTTCAAAAGCCACAAAGCCTTTGTGTTTGAAGGCCACAAAGACTCACATATTTACTGTAGCGTAATAAGCTGTCATGGTCTGGAGTCCGTTGTACAGAAAACTAATTTGAAAGATGTTGCTTTTCATGAAACTGGAGAAAAATAGCACTTAAATAAAAGTACAGGACCCCTGATGATCTCGGTTGCACCTGATCCACTGGACTAGCTGGGTGTTTTTTTGTCCACATGCTTCCCGTCCTGTTGCCTCCCTTGATTTTTTTTCCTACCTCAACTTTTTCCTCCCTGAAATCTAATACCCTCTTCTCCTTTGTCCAAACAACCCTTTTTACAAATCAGAATGTCCTTGTGAGAGAAGGGAGCTTTAAAGTCACCTATACACACACACACACACACACACACACACACACACACACACACCCCTTTTAGAGTCTAAGGCAGCTGCCTCAGACAGCTGATTTTGGATATCATAAAGAAAAGCAGCAAATTATTCATTATTTAATTTAATAGTACCTACTTTTTGATAGTTATCCCTGGTGAATCACTGTCACCATTTTGTCTCCATTTTTGCCTTGTGGAGAGATGCTTTGTCAACATGTTTTTAGTGTGTGTGTATGTGTGTGTGTGTGTGAGAAGTGGATGTTCTCCAGGGTTCAGCCCTCTCCTCAGAGTCTCTAGAAGTTAGATCTCCAACTGGGGATGTGTCTTGCTTCTACTGCACGTCCATAAACCCTAAACAGCCATGTAGTGAATAAATCATGGAGAGCTGCCCCAAGGATGGCTTTGGCCCATTAACCAAAAACATCGAACACATTTTGATACAACCATATACTTCCCCTGACTTCAGTTGATTCTTGTGTGAGGGGCTATATGGATGGGATGACATATGGCATTTGGTCCAGTGCATTATGTGGCAAACGAACCTTGAAGCTGACAAATGAGATGCCAGCTTTGAATGTCACTTAAGGGATACTTGTTGTATAATGAATTAGACAAGAGTCAACTCTTTTTCATTATCCCCAACACATAAATTGCTGTTAACAGCAAGGCAGCAAAGAGGAATTAGTGGAGTAAGTGCAATCTGAAGAAGCCCTATAATGCATTATATAACAAATGAAACTGGAAGACAACAAATGAAGTGTCTTTTTTGCTTGTCGCTTCCAAGGTTTCTATCCTTGCACAGTGATCACTTCTCAGGGATGGGAGAACCAGGGATGCTCACAGTCACTGAATTTTTCCAAACTTCACTTCGAAGCTTGGTTCAGCTTGCTGCCATTTTCATTTGCGATCTTTTTTTTTTATACTGTTTGTTGGAATGGGAGAAGCGGACATTTTTCATTGATTAAACCATGACAATGAATTTTAAAAAGTGTGCATTTTTTGAAGTCTGCATTTTTAAGTCTGTTTTTTTAAGATGTGCATTTCTTAAGTGTGCATTATATGAAGTACATATTTTGCCAATGCGAACACATCTTTCGGAATTTGTGAACATTTTAGGAGATCATGTTTGTGATTGGGACTTATGAGTGATTTGTGAACTGAAACGACATTTGCGTACATCCCTAGTTTTCACCACATGGATGTGCCTCTGAAAGCTTGGACAATTGTGAAAAATAGTCAAATGTCCAAGACAGCTCTCTTGAACTTGTGTTAAACAAAGGCTATCCCTTCCTGGTGGCTGGCCCTATCCTGAAAAGAAAGAAATTGCTAACTTTGAAAGTCTGATTCTCCTGGCATGTATCCCAGGCTGTAGCTAGACCTAAGGTTTATCCCAGGATCATCCCGAGTTCGTCCCTGCTTGAGGGCTGGATGCCCTGTGTGGCACTTAGATGAACAGGTTTGACCCCAGGACAATCCTGGGATAAACATTAGGTCTAGTTTTCCTTGACAAATGGATATACCTGTTCCTTGCCCACTGTTTGGAAGCTTCTGTTTGTTGTTGTTGTTGTTACCTCACGAAGCAACAGGTTTTTTTAAGCACATGGAACAAACACGAACAAGAATCTAAAGGAAATGTTTCACATTTGAAATCCTGCCTGTTCAGTAAAGAAGAGGGTGGCCCTGTTTTCTACTTCACAGAGAACACTCCTCTCTTTGAAAGCAACCTCTATTCAAAGGGTTGTGCAGTCCAAATCTAGTTTAAAGATAAAGAACCATAAGGAGGGAGAGCAGGAGGACCTTAAAGTTGCCTGTCAACAGTTAGCACCTAGGCAGCAGACTGAGCAGGCACACAGATCTCTTGGTCACAGTCTTTCCCGCTGTGGTGAAATACAGTGTATTTCTGTTTAAAATCTACTCACTATTTCTAAATGTGCGCGCATTAGCATATGCAGATTTTATGCAAAGCTGTACATTTTGGTCTTACATTTCCTTTGTTTTGAGGACGCATAAGTGGCTACCCTAGTAGAGAAATGTATCTTTTTGGCCAAACTAGATGTGATATTATGTGGGAGGTTCGTGATCAGATCTCATGATTTCTTTTTCTTTGGATAAAGCAACCCTCTATGGGTGTGTGATTTGGGTCTAATCAGTGGAGAGTGGTAGCACCCATGTCAGTAGGTCAGGGAATCCACTCTGGGTTTCAGTTAGAACCAGGCGGAACTCTAAAGGCGCTACCTCCTTTAGACTTCTGACTGGTTCCGACTGAACCCAGAATGGATTCACCACCCTACTGTTATTGGAGCCATCATCCTTCACTGGTTTTAACCCTTTCCTTCATGCTGTTTACCTAGAGGAAATTGTGCCCCTCCCAATGCCTTTATTAGCTGCAGAGGGGAAGGAAAAGACAGGCACCTCAACCCCCTCCCCCTGGCTGTTTTTGACAAAAGTAAAAGATGGGGTGGGGGGCTTGAAGGGCTATAGCTCACTAATAAAGCACATGGAGGCAACAGTTCAGAGCTAGATGGATAAATAGTTTGTTACTATACATTTGCATATGATTATGAAATGTTGAGGCATCTAGATTGGCCCTTAGAGTTAAAACAGGGGTCTTATTTTCTAGCATGGGTGTTTTCAAAGAAAATGCTTTTTAAAAAATATAATATAAAACTGGAAAAACATCTTCTAGAAAGGCAAAAAAGAAATATTTTCAGTTTGCCACTGACTGTTTTATCAGCTGAAATGCTAATAGGAAAATGTCACTGGTTAGCTGAGCTAATTGCTGGGTGAACTGTAAAAAGCCGGTGTATTTGGCTAGGTGTGAGAGTCCGTCTCTTGCATATTAGCTGCTGCAGCTGCACCTATTACCATGAAAAATCTTCTTTGCAGGGCTGCTAATTGGTGCACTCCCTCAGAAGTCTTTGCAGGGTATTTTTAGATGTTGCCTCTGAAGGGCTTGAGATACTAGATACGGTGGCTTTTCTGCAACGTTAAATCAGTATGCTATAGCAATCTGTGTACTGAGCAGAAAAATCTAACAGGCAAATGGCTCATTTAATGAAAACAACAATCTCTTGGCGGTAATTGGAAGGAAAGGAATAAAAATTATATGCAAATGAGGTTGGTGGTTGCTTATGGAAGCTTAGGGCCTTAGCTAGACCTAAGGTTTATCCCGGGATCGTCCTGGGATCATCCCTGTTCATGTAAATGACACACAGGGGATCCTGGGAGCAGGCAGGGATGACCCCGGGATAAACCTTAGGTCTAGCTAAGGCCTTTGTTACCAAAAGAAGTAATCTGGTAGTATGCCTATGTACACCAGTTGCTGGGGAACATGGGTGGGAGGGTGCACTCCAGTTTTGCTTGTGGGTTTCCCATGGGTGGCTGGTTGGCCACTATGTGAACAGAATGCTGGACTAGATGGATCTTGGTGTGATCCAGCATGGCTCTTCTCATGTTCTTGTCCACAATCCTATCCACTAAACTCAATTGGCAGAATCCAACAGGACACTTACGCCATCACTGATTTCCTTCGACAACCGATGAGTCCCACTAATTCCATTGCACAAGCAGGACTCACCGTTTACGCAAGGGAGGTTTAGTTCTTCTCAGGGAAACTCCCAAAATTAGCAGAAACACTCCTTTATGGAAGGAGGCAGGTTGGTGGAGCAACCTTATGTGAGCTCCGGCAACCTGCCTCCTTCCAGAAATGTTTGTGCTCATTTCGGGTTGCCCTGGAAGCACTAACAACATTGCGCTACACAATTTGTGGGGCGCAAGAGAATCATCGGGCATAAGTGCTCTCTTGGATTCTTCCCAATTGGTTTTACTTCTGAGTAGATGTGCATAGGATTGTGTTATGTCTTCCAGTACTACAGTATATTTGGTGGCACCGATTGACATAGCAATCTGTCTGGAAAAGAAAGTGCTAATTAATTAATTTATTTTTATTTCTTACATTTATATACCGCCCCACAGCCAAAGCTCTCTGGGCGGTTTACAGCAGTTAAAAACAGTAAACATTAAAAAAGTATACAAAATTTTAAAAACCATCAGAAATATAAAAACAACATTATTCATTTAAAAACAACAGTTCTGGGGTCCGTTAAAAACAAACTTAGTATTGTTAAATGCTATTAAATGCCTGGGAGAAGAGAAAAGTCTTGACCTGGCGCCCGAAAGATAACCGTGTTGGCGCCAGGCGAGCCTCATTGGGGAGATCATTCCACAGTTGGGGGGCCACTACTGAAAAAGCCCTCTCCCTTGTTGCCACCCTCCTAGCTTCGCTCGGCGTAGGCACTTGGAGGAGGACCTTAGATGTTGAGCGCAGTGTATGGGTAGATTCATGTCGGGAGAGGAGTTCCAATTTCTTTGTCTCCCAAGAGTGTACAGTTTGTATCTGATGAAGAGGGCTCCTATACACAAAGCTTAAATCCCAATCAGTTGGTTGGTCTTTAAGGTGCCTCGGGACTCTTTGTTGTTTTTTCTACTACAGACTAACACAACTACTACTATGAGGTAGTGTGAGGCAGTTGCTTTAGGCAGAATGCTGGTGGATGGGGGAGACCCCCCCCCATTCCCCTTGAGGCCTCTATCCTGCCCTGTACCCCTTCGGCTAGTATGTTGCCCTCTAGTGTAGTGGAGGAAGATGCTATCCTGTTACCAACATTGAAATAAGTTTCAATGGCCAGTCTGGTTGGATTATGTTCATAGGATGGGGGACATGCCCTGGAAGCACTAACAACATTGTGCTACACAATTTGTGGGGCGCAAGAGAATCATCGGGCATAAGTGCTCTCTTGGATTCATGTTTTCTCTTGGAGCAAGATGTCTTGGGCTTGTCATGGTAGTAACAAATATCATAGGACATTGGAACCTTCTCTTTTGAGGGCATATCCCAAAATGGCGTTGTCAGCCTATTTCTTCTTTTCCTCCTTTATAGTGTTTTTTTTCTTTTTTTTTTTTTTTTTTGAGCAAAGAAGTGGCAAGAAAACATGGGAGGGAAAGCCCAAACTGAAGATGATGATGTCTGCACTCCCTGTACAATTCTGTGAATGAGGCAGGGCAATTGTACAATAAAAGCCTCATCTGGAAGCACAGCTAGTCACATTCGTCATGATGTACTTCTATTGTCCTTATTGTAATATCATCCTGTTGCAAACATTGTGCTCTGCGTGTCTGCTTTTTCATAAAGAAGCCATTATTGTTTCCATAATAGCTGCGTTATTGCCACTGAAAATGTTATGCATTTACAAAAGGGACAAGATTTCCGCCCACCCTTCTTTCAGAAGAAATTTCCTTGTAAAGTGATTTCCAACATCAGTCAGTAGATGAGCATACTTGTAATGTCTTTCCGTGCTCAATTCTTCTTATTGCAAGTCCTATTAGCATTAGAATCTCTCATAGGTAGGAGCACCACAAAGGAGAATTAAGGCAAATCTTTTAATGCCCATTCGTGTTCATTTGTTTTTTTCCTATCTTTTTTATTTAATAAGCCCCATGAATGTTGCATTCCAGTTGACCAGGTGGAGTACTCCTTTTTAAAAATGTGAATGGGGATTTACATCCAGGGCTGCCAGATGTTAATGTGTGAATAGTTGCCACTCAGTAGGATCCATGGTTCTCGGTGCATATGCAGCTGTCCTCGGCAGCATGTGCACAGCCCCTAACACCAGCAGCAAGGCCCCAGATGACCAGAAACACACGTTTCTGGAAGGCGTGAACTGCTGCTGCCAGAAACTTACATTTCAGCTCATTTGGGGGCATGCCTCCAGAAGCGCTATATACTACTGCCAGTATTAGGGTTGCACATGTGCTGCCACTGCCGAGGCCGGTCATGTGTGCACTGGGAATTGGATCCTACCTATCCTATGTTTGCAGTGGAATCACGGCCCAGCCTGACACTTGGCTCCGTTAATTTCTAGTTAATACTGGGAGTCATATTCTGATGGAAATGAAGGATTTGGTCAGGAAATTTCCTTTAGACTACTAATTGATTTCAGCGGGATGTGAATATAATTGTTCAGTGCTTTTAACAGCACTGCTTTTAACAGCATTCCTGGTTACAATTGATACTACAGGGATTCAAAGAAGATTCAGGGAAACAATCCTTTTGTTTGTGTACCTGGTGGAGTCAATATTTGTGGGAATATGGCCCTTTCCTCCATCTCAGCCTCCAGCACCTTGAGTAGATAATGGCTATACAAATCATACTGAATCAAGTCATTTTGATTTGAGCCAATTAGAATTTATCGGGGCTTTAGGATCTAGTCCTTTGTGGCATTTACTCAATAAACAGCCATAGTGTAAGGGCAACATTTAACTGTCTAGATACAGTTTGCTTTCTGTTACACCGTCCAAAAGACTCTTGGTGCTACTGCTCTGACATAAAACTTTGAAGGATAATGTCACTCTGGGATCAATTATAGAAGTTGGAAAACAAGCTCTGTGTAAGGAACATGGAACTCTTTTTTTTTTTAAGGCTTCTGTCTAAAGGGGCTTTTCTTTTGTGTTACGACTGTCTCCTGACAGAGACCTTGAAAATGAAAATAGTCTTTATGCATCATCCAGGATCTAGCAGTGAGATATAAATTTAGCAGACAGCCACTCCTTTCTCCTCAGGTAATTTGTGTCTTCCTGCCTCTTTTCCTCCTTTGTTGCTATTTCAGTTTGACTTTTGACTTGTAACCACTTTTATTATTACCTCAAGAAAACTAAATTTGGTGTGTGAGAAGCAATATAGGGAGGTTGTGGGCTCTCCCACACTAGAGGCATTCAAGAGACAGCTGGACAGCCATCTGTCAGGCATGCTTTAGGGTGGATTCCTGCACTGAGCAGGGGGTTGGACTCGATGGCCTTGTAGGCCCCTTCCAACTCTACAATTCTATGATTCTATATGCCTTTGGAAACGCATATGGAGTTCAGTGAAATGTTATGTGTAAGTCTTTGTAGGTCCTGCCCCTCCTCAGTGACCTCTCAGAAGCTGGTAAGTCGGTAGAAGTCAATAATTCTTTACACGGGATGTGAGTTTCCAACACTTGATTAGAAAATCTTTACCCTTTGATTCTTCTGCAGCTTCTTTAGATACTTGCTTTTAAAACATATATTTTAAAATGTATAATCCTTGAATAGCTAAGTGATATGCCCACCTCCAACTCCCTTCCTGTTGAAACATATTGATTTCTTCTTTAGCTATGCTGAGGTAATTTAAGAATAAGATGTATGTGGCTTTGAAGAAATGGCTTTATCTCTAAGATGCTACAAAGATCTTGTTTAACATGGTTCCAATGGCTCGCATGACACACCAGTTTAAAAAAAGACCATTCACATCAGTCATGTTACATTGAATTTTATATATTGTGGTATTTATCTAGTATTTTGCTTGTATAGAAAGTCTAAAAATATGTTAAGTTTTTAGGTGGGCATCACATTCTGACTTAGTTCACACATAATGACAACCCAGAGCTTGGATTGTTGCCTTACCCAGAGTTTACCCATAATTTGTCTGATAGACAATCACACAAAGTGGAGGGTGTTTTTTCCATTCCTGGGTTGATTCTCTCCTCCTTCACCCACTCTTTCCCTCTGTCCCAAATACCTTTGTAGTGCTGCAGTACTGGCATATAGAGCAGCTGAGGTTTTTTTTTTTTACATGATTGCCTACTGCCACTGTAGCCTGGTGAAATAACCCATATACAACCCATGGATCTGGGTTGACATGTAGTGACAACCCGTGATTCAACAACCCATAAAGGAATACAAAAATGGTGTATTGTCTATTCTGCTAACATAGCCAAGGCAACTTAATGCAACTCTTCCTACTTATATAAAGGAAAACGTATATTCTCTGTCAGTTTTCACTGCATACCCTCATTTTCCAACTTTCATACATGTCTGCCTTTTATGTGTTTCTGCAGAAACTGACAGTATTTCTCTCTGGAGGGAGCTCCACAAGGTGTGGAAATAAGATCTAGAAATGTTATAAATAAATGTATCAGCAAGTTGATAAGGGTGTAAAGGAGGATAGAGTAGATAAGCTGATCAGCCCTGCAGTAATTTAGCCCCTGTGGTGATGACCAAGTAAACACTCTACTAGAAATTGGTGTGATATATTATTGCGTTGACATACCACATATTTACTTCCAGGAGCAGCACAGTGGAAACCTAAGAGAAATATTTTCCTGGAAATGCTTTGACATTTGGGCTAGCAATAAAGTGCCTATAAATGTGGTAATCCACAGTAAGAAGCATAAGAAAGAACATATTGAACTGAAGACAATGTGAAATGTCCATCTCATTAAAAAAATCAGGGTGAACATTGCAAAGTGGATTAGATTCATTATTTATTTATTTATTTATTTATTTATTACATTTATATAGCATCCCATAGCCAACGCTCTCTGGGTGGTTTATATAATTAGGTATAATTTAATGAGAACACGCCTTCAAAGAATACTATTATAGCTATGGGAGTTACCCCCAAAGACACTAGTGATGTTTCAGATAGGCTGCCCAGTATCAGATGTCAAGACTACCTTTTAGTCCACCTATCAGCGAATGTGCAATTGGCTTGTTCTTATTAATCCAGAAGCCAAATTCTACCTCACTAGTTCCAGGACCCAAATAATCTCCCATTAAGAATCAAGTGGTTATTTCATCTGGCTTCGAATAGGGACTCAGTTTGTACGATTACCATACAGGTCATTACCCACCCTTGGAAAGGCTGCATTAGCACAAATCAAAGCCTGCTTCTCTATTAATCTGGCTACTTTTTTTTAGAACTTTGTTGAGAATGGCATGTCTTTATGTCATTGCAGGGAATTAGAGAAGATGGTTTTTAAGTACTCCTACATCTCAACAATTAATTTTATTATTTTTACTCTCATTCTGGGTTCCTCTAATCTGCACCAATTGCACAGCCACCTAGTGCATACTTTGATTCTAAGAGCTTCATCACACCAGGGTTATACTGTGAAATCGCTGCGAATTGCGTGCAAAGGACTCCAAAGTTTTCCAGTTTATAATCTGATTTGACTGTGAAGTACTCCCAAGCATCCTGCTTTTATTGTGCTATAAAGCCAAAAGACCCGTCCTATTTTGATACCCCTTTAAAAGCGAATCATTTGTTGTTTTCTGAGCGGCCACTGGGGGCGCAGGAGGAGGATTTGATAGGTTTAAACTATCAATTAAACAAATGCTTACATCTGCGTAAGTTTTAAAGATAAAGACATCAAAATTGGCACAGTAATAGATATTAAGGGGAGCTTTAAGCATACCAAATTTGAATCGAATTGGGTCATCCATTGATTTTTTTATGACTTTTTACATTTCTCACCCTTAACCCCTTTCCTGGTATGCAAAGGATCTTAGGAGCGCTGCCGCCCGGGGTATGATTTAGCTAGCAACAACAACAATGACAGCATTACGCTGTAGGGGATAATTTGAGGGAAACAGGTACGTGGGATGAAGCTATAAATCAGGGGTGGGCAACGAGTGGTCCTACAGATATTGTTCGACTGCAACTCCCATCAGCCTTAGCCAGCACAGCCAATGGTGAGGAATCCTGGGAGCTGCAGTCCAACATCTTAACTGCGACAAGTTGCCCACCCCTATTCTAAATTAATGTGAAATATAAGTAAGAGCACTATTGGTTGTGTATTCTAGATACTTATCTGCTGTGCTATTTAATGTCATTCAGTTGCTACAAGAAGTCAAGGTTGTAGTTTTTCTAAATTAAAAAAATGTTCCTTTTTTGTTTTGTTTTACAGTTTCCACGAAGAATGGTTTGGAGACATCTCTGAAACTGGCTGTTGCAGAGAAAATGATATACAAAGCAAATTAACCAGAAACAGCAGTGCACTTGGTAAACCGTTAGTACCAGGAAATAATATTGCCATACATACCATCAGTACAATACATGTTGTAGAGGTTTATGGACATGAAAAGGATATGCTTGATACACCGGATACTCACTTACCTGGATAAAAAACCTCAGAAATGCAATTAAGGATTACTGGACCAAAGCAAAATGTGAATACAGATACCTGCTGAATGTGCCTTAAAGACTGCATAGAAATAAAGGACTTGATTGTTCTATGTTTTGGTTAGTGAATGTCAGATTATATCTACAAATTTAACAGATTTTTTTTAAAAAATGTTATTTGAAAATTAATCCTGGTTTGATTTAAATAAAACAATGCATCCTTATATATAGCAGCAAGCTGCCATTTCCACAATTTTCTAAAAAAAAGAAAAAAAAAGAAAAGATGTAATCACATTCGGAAAACAATATACTGTTCTGGTATATGTTTCTGCATATCATTTCTGAAATGTTTGTACATTTGCTGCATGTGAAGTCCCTGACAACAGCAAGGACAAATGCACATGACTGCAAAGTTATTTTATCCTCTGTTTTTATAAATAGGTAATAAATAAATAAAATTATTTTTGCACAATGGTATGATGGAATTACAAGATTTTTTAAAACACATTTATGAAAATTGTCAAATGCCCACGTGTCTCCTTTGTTCACATTGTAAGGAAATCTTCCATTTCTGATAGTTCAGTGAATCATGTTAAGGATATACATTTATTTATTTATTTATTTATTTATTTATTTATTTATTTAAAAGACTTATATCCTACCTTTGCATTAAATTAACTTCCAATGTGGCTTATGTAAAAATCAAAACAGTTTGAAAACAAAAATCAAACAAAACATAAACAATCTGATGTCAATCAAAAATCAATGTAGATAAAACTGATCAAAGATGTTGGTAAACAAAGCAGTTTTCACAGGATGCTTAAAAAAATATTAAAGCGGGCATAAAGTGCAGGTGTGGAGAAGCTATTCCACATCTAAAGTGCCACAACAAAAAAGGCCCTGTCCCTACTAGCCACCTATTTAATCTCAGAACATGAAGGCACCTCGAGCAAGAATGCTACTGATAATCTTATCATATGGACAGATTCATACTTATATATATATACCAGATCCTGACAGTCCCCCTAGGATAACGACCTTGAGAAAACAACCTCTGATTCCTGAAAGTGTAAGCAGCCTCTAAGTGTCAAATCCACACAAAGTTGTTATGTTATTCTTCGGCGCTGATAGTGGATTGTACAAGACATAGATGTGATGCATTCCTGCCTCCTTAGAGTAATATTGCACAGCAGGCATGTAGTGCTTTATAGCATTCCAAGTACTCCACGTACAGTATCTCAGAACTTCTTGCAGTATCCCATAGGGTATATCAGCATTATTATCTCCATAATAACGCTGGTATACCTTAAAGGATGGCGGACGGGGGAATGGCGAAGATGAGAACTTGCTAACAGAGAGCAGCTTGACCAAGGTCATATAGTGGATTTGTGACTGAAGCAAAGTCGCTGGTGCTCTCCAGGTGCTTTGTACCACAACTCGCATAATCCCTGTCCATTGTAGTTGTAGTCCAACATGTTTGGAGGGCCTCAGCTTGCGTACCCCTTTGGACCATGAACCTCCTGGTTCAACTAATTCACACCAGGTTTTCCCCACGTAACAGACAAGGAAAGCTGAGGCTGAGGAAGAGGCCAGGTTCCGACAAAAGGGTAGTGGCAAAAAATTGGGAGAGGAGAACAGAACAAAACCCAGCATGAGCCACCATAGCAGAAACTTAAAGCAAAAGCCATAAACAGAGGGTGATGGATGGATGCCCCCTTCCCCTGTCTACCAATTGTTTGATGGTTACTTGGCTTTTGTGCAGTCTTTCCCTTTTCTAAAAGGTTATGGGCAATAAGGGCTTTATCCTAAAATATGCTCTTATGCCTGGTGTTTTTGGTCCTGCCCGTTTGCCCCTTCAAGAGGTTCTACACTCCTGTTGTAGCCGAAAAAATCCAAAATGGAAATAACCCATCAGGCTGAGGAAATACTAACTAACCAGCCAATGTTAATATTAATATCAATACTAATACAACATTCACAGCCATAGCAATAGGGAAGGCAGGTAGATTTACAGAAATGACATTAGTAGAGCACTGTGATTTATTTAAGCAATCTGCTGGTTTAAGCAGTGGAGTTATAACTATATAAACAAATTGCACTCAGATAATTTGGTGATGCTTGTGGTTCCATTTCCCCTGTGAATATGCTTTGTTTAGGATAACTATGCCCCCTGGAGCTTTTTTTTATTGCTCATGTAAAAATTATGTATCATCAGAAAAAAAGTGCAGGAGAAAGATGAAAGCAGGCGAGACGATTAAGCAAACACACAAAAGACCAGGTTTATTACATTAACCTCCTCCAATGTTTAGTGGCTAATGAACTGGGACAAGCTGATCCTGTTGGTCCGCTTCTGATGCAGCAGCACAAAACGTCGCACAGTCCTGGGCAAATGGTCTTTCCAGGAAACTCTCCATCTCTGAACACCCACTACCTGAGAAGCTGATCAAATTTGCAGATGACACAAAATTGGGTGGGATAGCTCATACCCTGGAAGACAGAAACAAACTTCAAAGTGATCTTGATAGGCTGGAGTGCTGGGCTGAAAACAACAGGATGAAATTTAATAGGGATAAATGCCAAGTTCTACATTTAGGAAATAGAAACCAAATGCACAGTTACAAGGTGGGGGATACTTGGCTCAGCAATACGACAAACGAGAAAGATCTTGGAATTGTTGTAGATCGCAAGCTGAATATGAGCCAACAGTGCGATATGGCTGCAAGAAAGGCAAATGCTATTTTGGGCTGCATTAATAGAAGTATAGCTTCCAAATCACGTGAGGTACTGGTTCCTCTCTATTCGGCCCTGGTTAGGCCTCATCTAGAGTATTGCGTCCAGTTCTGGGCTCCACAATTCAAGAAGGACGCAGACAAGCTGGAGCGTGTTCAGAGGAGGGCAACCAGGATGATCAGGGGTCTGGAAACAAAGCCCTATGAAGAGGGACTGAAAGAACTGGGCATGTTTAGCCTGGAGAAGAGAAGATTGAGGGGAGACATGATAGCACTCTTCAAATACTTAAAAGGTTGTCACACAGAGGAGGGCCAGGATCTCTTCTCGATCCTCCCAGAGTGCAGGACACGGAATAATGGGCTCAAGTTAAAGGAAGCCAGATTCCAGCTGGACATCAGGAAAAACTTCCTGACTGTTAGAGCAGTACGACAATGGAATCAGTTACCTAGGGAGGTTGTGGGCTCTCCCACACTAGAGGCCTTCAACAGGCAGCTGGACAAGCATCTGTCAGGGATGCTTTAGGGTGGATTCCTGCATTGAGCAGGGGGTTGGACTTGATGGCCTTGTAGGCCCCTTCCAACTCTGCTGTTCTAAGCACAGGGTTGTGCTGGCTTTCAATTGGTACTAGCGAGGCTAACTGTGGATCTTCCAATAGGTACAACTTTAGATGCTTTTGTGGCTGGTATAGCATGGCCATGACAGAGGCAGAGGGTGATCACGCATGAGGCAATGTAACTGGCATCTCCTTCATCCAAAATGGAGGCTGGATCAGACTTCTGGTATTAGGGCACCAGTTTGTGGGGAATCTTCATCCGTATAAAGCCTGCTTGGACTGTTTTAGTACCAGTGCTAAACAATCCAATTTGTTTAAAACCCAGTGGGGTCTCATGGTCAAAGAGACAGACATAGGGAGTGTTGTTTCCATATTTGCAAATCACTGCTTAGCCATGGATTTGTTATGAGCCGTTAGCAAGAAAGTCCCAGGCCACAGCTAGACCTAAGGTTTATCCTGGGATCATCCAGGGTTCGCCCCTGCTTGAGCACTGGATCCCCTGTGTGTCACCTAGATGAACAGGTTTGACCCCTGCACGATCCAGGGATAAACCTTAGGTCTAGCTATGGCCCCAGTCTCAACCATGATTCTTTATTTGTAAAACAGGAACCCACTTCAGATAACTGTTGTGAAGAAGCACATCTCAGATGGCTTTTCCTAAAGTAATTTGTTACGACTTACTAGGGCTGAACCCCAAATAAATGCATTGTGAGGCACTAGGGGGAGGTGGTGAGGGCTTCCAGGAGCCCGGTCTTTATCTTCTGCACCACCTGCGCTTTAGGCCTTCACCCATCCAATCAGGTAGGTTCTTTAGCAGGGGTGCTGAACCTCTTTCAACTCAAGGGCCAAATTCCATTTTGGAGGTGCTCTCAAGGACCACATTCCAGTGGAGACAGGGCCAAAGGCAAAAAAGTGGGACTAAAATACCAGTGTATCATACCTGAAAGCTCTTACTGCCAGTAACTAAGCCTTAGGAAAGACGTCTCAACCTTTTAGAATAGAGGAAAAACAGCACAAAACCCAGGCAACCACCAATCAGTGAGGGAGGGGGCATGGCAAGGGCTCTCTAGGCTTGAAGAATTTGACCTGATCCCACATCCTGAAGATGGAGAGCTGATCTCCCCAACCAATAGGGTAGCACCACGCCCTTCTAGGCTAGTCAGGCAATCTGAAGGATTTGCTTGTTGATAAATGCAAACCCTAGTCCCTGCCATCCAATATGTCACCTCCAACCTGACAACAACTGTGTCTCCTGTCCCCAGGCCTTGGATCTTGCTTGCTTGACCTGGTTCTTTGGCTCCCACTTGTTCCTGGCCATGCCTCCTGACTCTGGCCTATGTGTCCAGCACCTTCCCTATGTCAGTCTTGGATTCTGCAGCAAGGCTTTAGTGTCGGCTCCAGGTTTTTGAGGGGCCTAGGGTAAGACACCCTCAGTGGGCCACCTCCCTCAGTGAGTCTACGTTCGAACTGCTATCGCTCTTCCTCCTTCTCATCATTGCTACTTGCTTGCTTGACAGACAAAGAGCCAGTGAGCAAGCAGGCAGTTTCATCACCTGCTGCTCTTTCTCACTACCATCAGGTGAACAAGCAGGTTGCAATGGTCAAGAGGAGGAAAGACAACTGTCAGTGGGTGCTTGAGTGTGGGACCTTGGCTGATGCCCAACCATGGCCCTGCAAGGTTGTCCCCCAGCCATGACATACATTTACTGTACAGTCTTATACATGTCTACTCAGAAGTAAATTGTATTTACCAGGGTACCTCTGGGGTGGGAATGCCATCTTCCCAGAGGACCAGCATCTAGTGACCCTTCAGCTGGCCTTTGATTGGGGCTTGGATTGCTTTGCAATTAATCATACAGATTTTAGTTGGTTAAACATTTGAACTATTAGTTAATTTTGTCTATGAGTAAAACAATATTTCTGAAGCAAGATGCCTATGTTATTTATTTTCAGGTGATGTGTACATGTGTTGGAGTGGGCATATTCTTACTAGAAGCATTCCGTCTTTGTATTGTCAGATAAAAGGGAGGGTTTTTTAAAAAAAAATATATGGTGCTTGCCATCTGCAGTTTGAATACATACTTGTATTAAAACTATATTTTTTAAAAGTTTTGCAGTCGGGGTGCCTCTTTAGATGATTTTAAAAATGAATAGTTTGAATAATACAAAGACTGAGTAATATTAAACACTGCAGCCTTGCTCTTGATATGAAAGGGACTATGCTGTGGAAAGATCATAAAACATTTCCTATCTATAATAATGAAAGAGGATATAAGCCTGTTTGTCTGTCAGTGCCAAGACCATGAATCCTAGACACCTGAAATTTGGCACGCATACTAAGGGGACTCTAAGGATGTACAACTCAGGTGATTTGGTTTTTGAAACACATTAATTTTAATGAATTTAAATGCATGTCTGTGTTTGAAACCTGGAGTACCATCTTCAGTCACGGGGGTGGCAGACCTTCCAAACAAGTACATAGTTTTACAGCCAATGCGGTTTGAAACCACTGAGGGGAGGGGGAGTCTAATAGGCTGCTCTCTGCCCCTGCTGTGGGGCAGCCCACCCTCAGGAGAATGGAGTGAGCAGATCCCTTCCTCAAATTGTATCAAACTAAGGGCTATTCCAACCTGTGAGAAACTGGGTCCGTTCACACGTGTGTGTGTGTGTGTGTGTGTGTGTGTGTGTGTGTGTGTGTGTGTGAAACCTTTGTACTTGTGTACAAAGCCCTAAACAACTTGGGACCAGGATACCTGAGAGAGCGCCTTCTCCCCTACCAACCTGCCTGGTCACTGAGGTCATCCGAGGGCCTGCTCCTGGTGGTTCCACATAAATCCATCCTCCGATTGGAATCCACCAGGGGAAGAGCCTTCAGCGTGGTGGCGCCCCTCCTGTGGAATTCCCTGCCTCTGGAGGGCAGGCAAGCTGCAACCTTGTACTCCTTTCGGCGCCTCCTGAAAACATCCTTATTCCAAGAAGACTTTCCTTAATATGCAGCCTCGGATCTCTGTTTTTGCTTCTTTTAAATTTTGTTTTAACTGTTTTATTCTGTTTTTATTTTCATTTTATCTTGTACACCGCTCTGAAATTTTTCAATGGGGAGTAGTATATAAATACTCTAAATAAATAAATAAATAAATAAACAAACCGTCACTGTGTGTATAACAAAATATTAATAGTGCAATAATGTCTGCCAGTATATCCCATTTTAACTATTTATGCTGTGGTGGAACAAATGTTAGATCAGGATGGGAAAGTTCAATAGAAATTATTTTATTTCCATACATATTTGATAGCTTTGCTGTAGGCGTCTCACTACTTGGAAATTAAAGGACAAATAATACAATCGGGTGACATTGACTTTTCCTCCCCATGGGAACAGAGCAGGCATGTGCTTGTTTTTCAAGGGCACAATGAAGACCTCTGCTGGCCAAAGCCTTAAGGTGGCTCGGGGATTTTACTTTCACTTTTCCACAAACTCGTCACTAAACTTCCGTTCCTGACAACAACTTAAGGGGACAATTTTCCAACTTGCCATATTTCATGGATTTCTTCCAACTGTAGCAAGAAATGCTGTCAACTCCATGTGCAATGCTCTTCAGAACGTGTAAGTAGAAGATTCTTTTCCAGAAGAACGTGTTGTCAAACTGAGCTTCTCAAAGAGATTTTTCAAATGTAATAACTAAAGCTTTGCTTAAGGAACCAGACAGGCAGTTAATGGCTTTGGGCGTGGGGTGGAGTGGGGGGGAGGGAGCGGCTGCAAATTTGATTCACCCTAAGACTTCCTTTTTGTAAATCTGTTTTGCATTCTTGTTGCTGGGGTATTTCTCTCTTCCCGTTTATCATCTTAAACAAAGAAATCTGTCTGTGTTGCAAGGATGAGAGGGAGACAGTATCCATACCAACCCCTTTCAACTGAAAATAATCTTATTGGGTATTTATTTTCCCAATAGTTTTAAATTTGCCAATCCAAAATACTTTCTCCCAGAATTGCTACTGTGGCTGATGCCATCAAAGGGGTTGTGGGGAAGGAAACACTGGGAATTATTTTGAGTGTGTGTGTGTGTGTACCTGTTTCATGCTGGAAATGAAAACAATGAAGACAACTATAGCTCCAGGAAAAAAGTGTACTTTCTATTGACATTAATACTCCTATCTTGTGAAAGAGTTTTGGACAACACAACTCCTTAGATACTTCAATCTTTAAGGATCTGTTTCTATAATCTCAAATACAGAGGGTGCTTTAGATATAACTAGTTTATGGTTGATATTCCAAATGAACAGTCATATTGTAGATTTGTTTACCAAGATGGAAATCATATGATTACTTTGCTGCAACTTCTTGCTTGCTGTTATAATGATTTTCAACATTTGCTAGTGAAGTCTGTCTCTTGAACGTTGCAGTTGTTTGCTTCTAGACTAGCGTTGTTTTGCCAACATACAGGGTGACAAAATGAGAGAGCGGCTATGCTAGCCCCACCCGTACCAGTCCCGCCCGCAGTCAATTCATTTGCAAAGGCAGACGACTCCAAAATTGTCTGCTGAATCATGCCTCCTCTCATCCTTTCCACTGCTTTCTCACATCTGTGATTTATGCCCACATCAGTGACATTAAGAACTCAGCACAGGGACTGCACAAGGCCCCTACCCGGGTGCTCTGAGAATATCTGTGAAATGTGGGCATATCAGAAATCTATTTGCTCGCATCTTCCATAGTTTTAAAACTGACATTTGAATTGTGGACTCCACTCCGCTCAGTCTATCTGAGATACTAAACCTGGCATTGTTTGCATGGTCAGTTACCCCAAGGATGAAGAACAAACTCCTGAATAGTTCTGGTACTTGCCTGTAATTCATTTTGTTTTCCTGCACGTGAACAAATATTCAAGAGCGAAAGGAGTTAAGGGGCTGTTTTCTCAGGATATGTGATGGTGGAAGCAAGCCCAAATATCCATGAAGCTGATTAGGTATTTAGCACAAAATGCATGGTTTCTTTTCACATATGAAATTCAAGTATCGTATTTGCTTATATTTGAAAACATATTCAGTGCTGTGCAGTTGTGACTGTTTTGTGTTTGGGCACTTTAAGCTGAGGTTCAAATCTGCATTCTGAGCCAGGTCATGCTTTATGAAGGCAGACAGCCGGTACATTTACACCAGTGTAAAGAAGCGATGCACATCTCCAAACAAAACTGTGGTGCAATGGTTAGAGTGCCAGACCAGGACTGGGAAGACTCAGAGCTTCTCTACATTTTAAAAAATCCCACTTCCTTACCGGGGCTTCCTGCTTCTGCTTGCTTTCTGGGGATTACAACTGACACCATTACACAGACATCCACATGGTTTTTGTATAGAATACTTCCTTTCTCTGTGTGCTCCATTCACTTCAATGAAACGATGCTATCTAGCAGTGGAATTATAGCGCACCGCCAGCTTTGCACAGGGCCAATTTTGCACATTTTTTAAATAGCTGATTATCTCTCTGTTATTTTAAAGCAGCATAAGGGAAAGACATCATCATCTAAAGGACCTGCAAACTTCCATGAGTGGCCAATCACAAATGTGCAATAAATCGCTCATGTAGAAATGCTCTGTTCCCACTCAGCCATGACACTCACTGACCTTGGGCCAGCCATCTCTCTTAGCCTCACCTACCTCACAGATGTGTTTTGAACAGTGTGTGTGTGTGTGTGAGGAGTGGAAACCATCTATGCTGGCTTGGGTTTCTTGGAGGAAAGCTGGGATATAAATATGGTAAGCTAGTAAATTAGGGACATACCCAAGGATGCCTACCATGTTAAAGTCGACAGATCATTTTGGCTTGACAGAACATGGGTCTGACTACCTGTTCAATATCAGGTTTTTAGATACTAACTTTTTATTAACTGAATCAAGTATGCACCCCAAACACGTGTTGTATTCCAGGTCAAGGCCCTAAGTGTGCAGAACATCCATATCTCTAGTTCAGAGGTGCACAATCTCTGGCTCCCCAAGGCCTCTTCAATGCTCCCTCAAAAATATGCACACAGAGCCACACAGATCACCTCCCCTGATCTTGAGAGTATAAAGTAGTTCAAAAGACATTACTATTAGATCATAAATGTATTTACTTGTTCATGACATTAGATAATAAGAGTTTACTTTGAAGTAAATGTGAATAGAATTACAGCATCAAAACATAGACAGGTCAGTATTTATTTTAGATTACAAAAAACTACCTGTCAAAAATGTATTCCATCTCCTACTTGCACACAGATGGATGAGTTCATGTTTATAACTGCACTATTAAATTAAATAGTGCATGCAAATAATAAATTACATATGCAAATTAGCAAAAATGCAGTAAAAATATTTGAGACACTTAAATTATGTGAAAAAATAAATTATGTTATTAGAAATTGCACAATTAATTGTTTCCAAAAGTGGCAATTAATTTTGTAAGTCTAAATTTATATTCAAAGTTCAAACTATAAAGCAAATTAAGTTTGCCACCAACTTTTATTTATAGTTCAGAATTAGAATTATGAATTAGAATATTTCAGTTCACAGGATAATAAAGGGAATTGGAAATGCTTATAACAACAATATCAAATGAAAGACAAAATTCTACCCCAACACTTCAAATTAATTACTTTGCAAATGTAACCCATTACAGCTGGAATGATGACTTCATTAAAAAGAAATCATATGCCTTCCGAAAATGTGTTTTACTAGAAAACCCTATACACAGCTACTCAGAAGTAAGTCCTTTAAGTTCAATGAGATTTTCTTCCTGTGTATCTTATACACCAGGAGTGCAATTGAAGGCCAAATTCAATTTCAGGTAAGTTCTCAGGGGGCACATTCCAGTGGTATGAGGGGCAAAAGGGGTTAGCTTAAAGCTCCCACTCCCAGTAACTAAGACTTAGAATGGAGAAAAAACTGCACCAAAGCCAGAAAACCCGCCAAACCACCTGTGGTTGGGAGAAGGCGATGGTGATAGGGGATTGGGGCATGGGCTTCTGGGTAATGCTGGAGGGCGGGACTGGGACATATGGAGGGCTGTATTTGGCCCCTGGGACTGAGGTTCTACACCTTTGCTATACAATATGCATTCTGTGTATTATCTACACTGTTTGCAGCCTAGTTGGTGGTGAACAGAATACAGCAGTAACTGTTCACCATCATTATTATTATTATTATTATTATTATTATTATTATTATTATTATTTCTTCTTACCTGCCTCTCCCTTTGGATCGCTTAACATATAAAATATTGAGGAGGAGAAAAATGAGGAAAACGTGACAGACCTTTTTAAAGTAATAGTGAGGATAGGGTAGGAAATGTATGCTGGGGCGGTGGCAGCTGGGACACTACATGAGAGGTGATCCCATGAGAGGCACATTTCACAAGGCAAATATTGCAGGATTATGCCTTTGAATGAAGGGGTCATACTGCTTAGGCACAGTCATGTTTCTGGTCAGAGTTAGATTTCCCATTTTCATATATATGCTGATTCCCAAAATTTAGTCACACGTTCTTCCATGGTGTGACATCTAATAACTAGCCATATGATGAAGCTGAATTTACCATGGTCTAGCACACTACTCCATTTCTATGTGGTAGGAGGAATGCAGTGTAAGCTTGCATTTACCACAGAGGCCTTAGCTACACCTAAGGTTTATCCCGGGATCATCACTGCCTGCTCCCGGGATCCCCTGTGTGTCGTTTACATGAACAAGGATGACCCCGGGACGATCCCGGAATAAACCTTAGGTCTAGCTAAGGCCATAGACGACTATTGTGATTCTGTTTCTCTCAGAGTGGTACCAGAAGGTCATAGTGGAAGATTGCTGTTCTGCTCTGTGAAAGTTGTCCTATTACAGGGTCTTGCAAGGCTCCATCTTGTTACCAATGGTTAACATTTATATGCAATTGCATATAACTTATATGCAGCTGCTGCTAAGGACAACAGTCCAGCCATTTTGAATGTTCTGACTTCCAACTCCATTGGTCTTCTTCGTTAGTTCCAGTCACAGTAACCAGGTTCGAACGACATGGCATGACTCGTCGTGGGCTGTTTAACCCATGAAGGACTGTGGGGTCTGTGAGAGCCAGGCTGCATATGAAACCCCATGCAGGGGCTTATGTCATGCGAACCAGATGAGCATAGGTTATGTGAGGGTTAAACAACCCTCGCATAACCCTAAAACAAACCATGGTTGTTTAATCCTTGCACAACCCACAATTGCCAGGTTTGTATAACATGACAGTGCCCAAGTGGGGGTTGTCTGCCGCACAAACCCTACAAACGGCAGCTACACACAACACAGTCTTACTGTGGGTTTACTGTGTAATGCAAATGGCCCTAGTGATGGGGACCGTGAGTCTGTGCCTAAACCCTGGTATTTTATAATTCATTGCATTCATATCCCATCTTTCTTCTCTCATGGGATACTCAAGGCACAGAATTCCAAAGCAGTCTCCTGACACTGGTCTCACACTGATCTCACCTGGCTCTACTTAACTTTGGTAAGGTTGTAACATCAAGTGCTTTCCAGACCATGGCTTGGGATTGACCATTATTGACTGAATGGGAGTGAACACACTGAAGCTAAATCCAGACCGTAAATAAGTGATGATTACAGATGAGTGGAACTGCTTCCAAAAACATTTGACAGAGAACAGGATGATTCCATCCCACTCCACCCAAGGAGTCACAATCCAATCTAGACATGGACACACCTTGCTGTCTAAAGGAGGCCCCCATAAGACCCTTAAGTCCAGCGTCTCACAATTCCTCGCAGCACCAGTTGTATGAAGGTCTCGATATTGACACTGCGAATCCAACGGGTTGCAAGCGCGAAGGAAACCCGGCGCGAAACATTTGGCCAGCGTCAGTTCGGAGTAACTTCTAGCCTGCCTCCTGCTTCTGCGCCAGTGCTTTTGGCAGTCTTGCGGGAGAGCCGCGCGGATGACGAGGCCTGCCTGTAACTTGAGCCGCGCAGCCGGAGGGCCTCCTGCCTGCCAAGGAAGGAGTAAGACAGGGCCCTGTCAGAGCTCGCACGGGGCGGGACTGGCAGCTGCAGCGGTGCAGGGAAGTTTCCAAACGTCGCCAGAGGCCGGGTTTTCGCCCCGCTTGCCGCCATGATGCCAGGTTAGTACGCGCCTCTCCCGGCGGGGCGAACGGAGGGAAGGGACGGCGGGCCACGCCAAGTCTCGGCTGCAGGGGGCGCCGAGAGCCGGGCAGCCGCAACTGCCCACGGCAGGCAAGAAGGGAGAAGCCCCAGTGCGGAGCGAGCCAGCGCTTCGCCCCCCGCCCCAGGTTCCGAGGCTTTGTCAGCTTGCGTGATAGGCGCTGGCCGGGGCTTCCTCGGCTTCGTGCGTCCTCGGAAGTCAGCCCCGTAGTATGCAGTGTATAAAGGCTTGCAAAAACGTGGCTCGCCATCCTCTGTGCATGTGCGTTTACATGGAAGTGAGTTCCCATTAACTTCTACAGGTCTTACTCCCAGGCAAGTGGGAGCATGGCGGGATTCCTTTCTTTTTGTTATCTAAATCAGTTATTGTTTCCTTTTTATACCTTTGATCACATGTTTTTAGGGTTTTTTCCCAGTTTGTTGCCGCGATTCGCTTTTCATCTACATTAAAAACTTTTGCGTTCTCTTTTTATCAGCACAATACATTATAATACATCATCATCATCATCATCATCATAATGACGACCACTTTAAGTGCTCCAGTTTTAAAAGATGGAATTAATTATGTCAACTGAGGAAGTTTATTTGTGTGAGTCATTGGTAACTGAGTCAGTCTCAGTGTAGTACTGATTATTATTATTATTTATTTATTTATTTATTTATTTATATAGCACCATCAATGTACATGGTGCTGTACAGAGTAAAACAGTAAATAGCAAGACCCTGCTGCATAGGCTTACATTCTTATAAAACCATACTAAAACAATAAGGAGGGGAAGAGAAAGCAAACAGGCACAGGGTAGGGTAAACAGGCACTGGGTAGGGTAAAACTAACAGATGCTTTATTGCAACTACTACTTGGGGAACTATTAATATAGAAATAACACCGTTCTGTGCATTATAAGAAAAAGAGCTTATCCTGCAAAGAATCAAAACATATATTCTCTCCTTGGCTTTTTTGGTTTGTTAACGTTATTGCTTTAACTGGAACTACTAATCATTTATACTCCCCATCCCTACCCAGAACAGACTTCAACAAATATTTCTCTTTGCAGTATTTGCCTAGAAGTGGGAGGCCCAACTCAAGTCTCTCCGAGGGCCACTCTTCCATTTTTATTAACTGGAGTGTCACTGCCTTAAATACAGAACAGCATTTTGCAACAGTTCTAATTCAGTGTTCTCTTTTTAGATCTATTTCTACCAACTCCCCTTTTTTATTATTATTATTATTATTATTATTATTATTATTTATATAGCACCATCAATGTACATGGTGCTTTTCTCTCTGTACCCCATAGTCTTTTTTCTCTATATAACTATAGGTTCCCTTTGGATCCCAGTTAGTTCACTATCCCTTCTTTTATCTCTCCGCATCATAGCACAAACGCGCCCTCCTCTCTGCACAATTGACTATCAGCGGCCCCATCTCTGGTCATCCCACCTTCTCTCTCCCCTTTCTATAGTAGTCCTTGTTTCTTATCCTTGCACCCTCATCTATTATCCCTTTTCTCTCTCTTTCCCCACCCATCTCTTTGCACCGCTCTGTTTCCCACTTTCTTCTTTCACTTTTGTTTCTGTTCCCTTGATGGCAACAGTAGACATGGCTTTCGCTGCTGCAGAGATTCACAAATGGAAGGTGCCTCGGAGATGGACCATGCGGCATGGCTGGCTGGCTGGCAGAAATGGGCTGGAAAGGCTGATGCTGGCAATGTCCAGGTGCCTCTAAAACCAGGGAGAGGAGAAGAAATGTAGATATAGGGATGCAGGCATCCACTTATTTTCAAATAAATAAAATAAATACATTTATTTAAAGTATTTTTATTCACCTCCTCAGCCAAAAAGACTCTCAGAGCGGCTTACATAAAATCAGGAAAACAAGACAGTCCCTGCCTGCAAGCTTTCAATCTAAAACGACATGACACACAAAGAAAAAGGAATGGGGAGGGAAGGGGGGGGGAATTATGACTTTCAGCAGGGCAGGTGGAATGGCCCTGCTCCTCCCGCTTACTGCAGCCTGCTGGAATGGCTGCTGATAGTGACAGCTGAGGAAGGAGAAATACTTTTGATCAAAGTATTGTGGGAAGTCCACACTTCCTTCCTGGAAACTAGGGCAATGATGGCATGATTAGGAAGAAGCTTAGTATGGACTAAGCTTTGGTTACCTTGGCAGTGCAAGAGGAGCTGTGCTGCAGTGGATAGTTACAGCATATCAAAAGAAGGGAAAAGAGCTTTTATATTTCCACAAAGAGGTGGGAAGAGACCTAAAATAGTGGCTATTCTGAGGCCCTCCTCCAAGTGCCAAATGAGAGAAGGTGTGTGGCTGCAGGAGAGAAGGCCTTTTCCGTGGTGGCACCCTGTTTATGGAATGTTCTCCAGAGGGGCTCACCTGATGTTATTGTATTTCCAGTCCCAGGTGAAGACCCTTTCTATTTCTTCTAAAGTTGTATAGAAGTGGGTATTTTGGCAGGTATAGCATTTCTTGCTGCACTTCCCAAAATCCCCTCTATACAACTTTTAAATTACACCTGTAACAGGGTGTGCTATTGGGGCTCTGTCTGAAGAGCAATATATTGCTGGGTTGCAAGTAGCCAGTTGAGCCATGGCTGAAACTGATTAGCATTGGCAGGATCAGTTGGCTTTTTAATGGAATTATGCTTTTTGTTTGTTAATTTCTGCTGGGTTGCTTACATAGCTAGTAGCTGTAACACAACTAAAGAGATGGCAGTGATTCTACAGCGTTGATCTTGGGAGGGCGCGATCCTATCCGGATGCCCATCAGTCTCCGAACTCAGAGGCTAACAGACATGCTGTGCAGAGCAGGAGGAGTGTGGAGGTGCTTGGTACCTCCATGCTTCTCTTGCTCTGCATTTTTGCTAGACAGGTGGTTTGGGCCATCTAGTTAAGGCTCTGCAGAAGGGGCGGGAAGGAAGGCTGGGGAGGATAGCTTGTATTTCTGCTTCCCCAGGCCCCTCTCCACCACACCCACAGAACCGCCCCCTTTCCATTCTCTCCGAGGTCACTGCAAGCTCCACACCGGCTTTAGCTTGGACTCCTTGATCTGAGGTCAGAACGCTGACTCTCATCTCGGATCCAGGAATCCGAACTATCCTATGATCCCCCAGACACTGTCTAGGAGGTATAGGATTGCTCCCCCAAATAGCACAGCAAGATCACTACATTGTGCTCCTCTAAAATTCACACAGAGCCAGTGTGGTGTAGTGGCTAAAGTGTTGGACTGGGAATTGGGAGATCTGGGTTCTAGTTCCCACTTGGCCATGGAAACCCACTGGGTGATTTTTGGGCCAGTCACAGATTCTCAGCCCAACCTACCTCGCAGGGTTATTGTTGTGGGGATAAAATGGAGAGGAGGAGGATTATGTACACACCGCCTTGGGTTCCTTGGAGGAAAAAAGGCGGTATATAAATGCAATAATAACTAAATAAATAATTGCACAATACTGCCTAACGAGCAGTATCTGAACAGCACTGAGCAACTTTTACTATCAGCCAAGTTAATATAATAGACTACATGTTAACTCCTTTTCCCAAAATAGCTGTGTTATTTGCGTGGTTCATGCAGGAGAATCCCTACATAACATGCTTCAAATAGAAACATTTATTTTAACATTTGTCTGAAAGTGATACAAAAGTTCCGTAGGCATAAGGCAGCTGCTACTCCAGGACAGATCAGTCAAGCGCTTTTGACTGCTATTCTGAAGGGATTGACTGCTTTTGCTATATAAAGAAATCATTTGCTGATTTTTGTTACCCATGTGTAGCTTTTTATTTCTAAATGCTGGTCTATAGAGCCAGAATTTTCTTGAGCTAATGCCTGCATGATTCACATAGCTGATTGGCGGACCTGGGGCCTTTCGCTTACAGGGCAAATCCAGCTTAGATCACTGGGGACTAAAACTTATCAGCATTTGCCAGCTGTTTCTTTATGTGAGGCCATTCTGGGGTCTTGCGCTATATCTCTGAGGACAGATTTCTGCTATTTATTATTTTTTAAAAGCCTCAGAGTAAGGAAGCCACGGAGTCAATGAAAGTTGGAGAGCTATTTTACACCTTTATGCTTTTGCTCAGGTGTTTACCCTGAACACTTACCCTGTTCACTGCATGATAAGCATGAAAAAGGGGAGTTCCAACTGTTTAATTCGCGTGGGAAATCACAGGTTTCAATGTTAAAGACCCAAGTTTCCAAACAACTTCCGATAGCTACTAGTGCTGCTAATTGCACTTAGCAATAGTTGGGGTAGGTGAGTTACAGCATGACCAGGCTAAGATCTGGTTTGCATGATCAAAACAATCCCTTGTGCATACCATACAGTATTTCCCTAATTACCTGCCTGGGCTCTGTCATGTCGTCCGCTTGGTTCTCCCCATTTCTATATTTATACTCAAAACAACCCTATGAAGTAGGCTAGGCTGAGAAATGCTGACTAACTTAAGGTTGCTCAATGAGCTTTACAGCTGAATCCAAATCTGAACCCAGATGTCCTGTCCCTCTCGTCATCTGAAACTCTTATCTACACCACACTGGATATCATCCCAATATTGGAGATGGACATTGAGGGTGCAAGGTGCCAAACGCCAGCTAGGAATTTCAAGGCTGAAATAAGATTTGAACTAGGGTCTTCATAGCTCACACCCTTAACTACTATGCTACACCAGCTGTTGTAGGTGGCAGACTAGCAAGACAGTGTATGTGGGTGCGCATGTAATCAGGCTTCTTCTGTTGGTTCTGACATTATTATTATTATTATTTACATTTATATACTGCCCCATAGCTGAAGCTCTCTGGGCGGTTTACAAAGATTAAAAGTAGTTCCTCCCAATGTACTTACTGCAAGCCACTCCCTCATCCTGGCTGCAAGTGGCTTGTGGGACAGTGGTGGTAAAGCTACTGTGTCAGAATAAGATGCACATAGATGTGTCAGGAATGCTTCTCAGAGCCAAAGGAGACAGGACCTGGTTTTTGTTCTTTAGCTGCTTGGCCAGAGGGGTGAGAGGTGATTCCCCAGAAGGCCAATAGAAGTTTACTTCCTGGGACTTTGGCGGAGGAGGGTTGATTTTCAGCAAGACCACAGAGCAGGGGAAGGGGAGGATTAAACAAGCCTGTTTACATCCCTCCCCACCCTGGTGGCTGCTATTTAAAGGACAACCATTGAACATGTCTGCTTTGGCCTTCAGCCTATAGCAGAGGTATTGAACCTTTTTCAAACCAAGGACCAGGTTCCATTTTCGGAGCTATGGGGGTTTGTCTTCCAGTGGTGGGTGGGGCAAAGGGCAAAAGAATGAGGCCAAAACACACACACAAAAAACCCAACTAAGCATATCGTAACTTCAAACTCTTATTGCTGATAACTAAGAAGAGACATTCCAACCCTTTAGAATGAGGAAAAAATGGCACCAAGTTGAGGGGGTTGGGGGAAAAAGGGGAGTCGGGCAAAGGGAAGGGTCCATGACTGTGTGGGTAACCCTGGAGGGCTGTATTGCGACTCCAGGAGGGCCAATATTTCGCCCCCAAGCCTGAGATTTTGGACACCTGGTCAAGATCAAACCATGGGTTTTTAGAAGAAGCCACTAACAAGAAAAAAAAAATCATATATTTAGTTCAGGCATTCTTTTTTGTCTCAGTTATGCAGCATACAGTTCTGCCCACTGTCCTTGCCTCATCTGTACATCCAGGCTGCAATCTTCTATTATAAAGATTTATCTGGGAATTATTTTTGAGTAGGATTGCACTGTTAGAGCAATGTGCTTGGCTCCTGGACAAGCGGACTGGTTGAAAGATGAAAGACATATGTGCATAATCATTATGCAAAGATGAATTTTAAGGGAAGATAGTAATTATCTAATGCTCGTAGATGGTAGAGACATGTCTACAACTGCTCTGACCACACATTATTCAATAAAAATATATGCAAAAGTGGCAGGCATAAGGTCTAAAGTATTTTTTTTTACTTTAAACAATGAAAGTAATTGCATTCCTCATCAGATTTCCATACTTACATTTAAATCTTCAAAATGATGATGTAAATTTTGTGCGTGTGTGTGTGCAAAACTTTGACATTTTACATTGATAACATTGCAGCAGAGTGACTAATGTGCTGCTGTAACATTTGATATTTTGAAATACAATCCAAATCTAGTAAAGTGCCAATTGTAAGGCCCAGTACTTCCACCCTACCCTGACTCTGGCATGTGAACTCACCCGTTTCTTCTCTTTTTAGAGCCAGCCATGGTTAGCATTGCAGGAGGAAGGCGAGTACTCTTGATTTCCTTTTCAAACTTAGGAGATTAATCAATATTATATCTGTACTATCTTTAAGTGTAAATACATATCAAAAAACTGTTGGGAGTGCTCAAATTCTATATATCTACCTTCAAATCCTATCCACTAAAAAAGGAAACCATGCTTTAATCTGACCTCAGAACAATTGCAGTTTGATACTTTTATTGCTGCACTGGTTTCCTAACCAGTGCTTCAAAATTTAGAGATCCCTACAATAAAAAGGATATGGGATGGCCTCAAAAAAGAGATTCTGCTGTTCTGCTTTTAACATGTCATTGCCTTCAGATTCTACGTCCTTTCTCTTAGAGTGATTTTCAATAGGACCTCCAAAAAGTATTCATAAAAATCTCCCAGAATAATTGTAATAAGTAATGGCTCTTTGAGAACTTGGAGATACTGGAGGAAGTGATCCCGAGATTTGGACTGAAGTGTTGTCAATATGGATGATACTCAGCTCTTACTTCTCATTTCCATCTACATATCCCAGGGAGCTTCTGGAAGTCTTGAACCAGTGCTTGGAGGCTGTTTGGGGATAATATGGGTGAAGAAGCGGTCCAGTCATATCATGCCTATACTGGGCCAGCTGCAATGGCTACCAGTGCATTTCCAAGCCCAATTTAAAGTGCTGCTTTTGACTATTAAATGGTTTGGAACACAAGAAGAGCCATGCTGAATCAGACAACTGGTCCATCTAGTCCAGCATTCGGTTCACACAGTGGCCAACCAGCTGTCAATGAGGAACCACAAGCAGGAGATGAGTGTTCCAGTTCAAAAGCATAGTAGGCACAATCCTGCCAGTATTAAGACCAATTGATTGCAGTTGATGACTGTTAAGTGCATGATTAATTCTGCCACTGAAATCAGTCGGACCAAAATACATGTTATGGTACTTGTATGAATGCAGTTAATGTATCTCATTTTTAAGTTAAATAGCAGCCACTGGGGGCCATGATCAGGACTGGGTCCACAGTATTCAGGGAGGTGATGTTCACTGCCACGGTCCTGGAGGAAACCAATCACCCCACCAATGCTCCAGCCCATGTTCCCCAGCAACTTGTATACATACTGTAGGCCTACTGCCTCTGATACTGGAGGCAGCACATAGCCATCAGGATTAGCAGTCATTGATAGCCTTCTGCAGGAATAAATCTACACCCCCCCCCACTTTTAAGCCGTCCAAATTGGTGGTCATCACTACATCTTGTGCCAGAAAATTCCATAGTTTAACTATGCACTGTGTGAAGAAATTACTTGAAAAACCACCTTCACTCATAGCAGTCTGCCCACACTTTAAGATCAGTAACAGAGACCCTTCTCACTTGTCCACCTTTGAGGGCATTTAGATGCACAAGTACACAAGAGAGAGCCTTTTCCACAGTGGCCCCAAACCACTGGAATAAGTAGCTATCGGGGATCTGTCAGGCCCCGTTATTGCAGGCATTTAAGAAGGCCATGAAAACCTTGTTTACTCTAGCCTTCCCTTGATTATGTTTTGTTGAAGATATTTAGTACTGTCTAGGCCAAATGTTTGTATTGCTGTGTTTGTTGTTTTGATGAAATTGATACTGTTTTATTACTGTATCAGTCTATTTTATTGTGTACACCACCTTTTAGAGCCTGTTCTCTCAGTTTGGAGAGATCGGTTTGGAGCTCTTCACTGTTGCTTTTTGTTTTAACCACCATAAATAATTGGGTGTCATCAGCCAACTTGGTCACCTCACCACTCACCCCTAACTCCTGATCATTTATGAACAAGACAAAAAGCACCAGTCCCAATACAGGTCATTGGAAGACATCATTGTTTACATCCTTCTATTGTGAGAACTGACCATTTATTCCTACTCTGTGCATCTTGTTCTTTAACTAATTACTGAACTATAAGAGGACCTCTCCTCATAACTTCTAAGTTTGCTCAGGCGTCTTTGGTGGGGGAGGGAGGGTCAGGGGTCTTTGTCAAAATTATTTTGGAAGCCTACATGATTGGGTTCATACAACATGCTAACCCACACTCAGTGGTTGAATGTGGTTCTTTTGAGTGTTGTCTGAACGCAGCCAGGTGGCTAGTTAACCATGCAGTGTGGCTTTTTTTCTCGAACTAGTCATCCATGGTTTGTTGTTGGGTTCTTCAGCCGCACTTCATGGTTAACAAGTTGCCTTGGCTGTGTTCAGATAACACAATAACCCACCCTGTGGAAAACATGCTGCATTCAGACATTTGGGCAGCTGCTGCATCAGCTGTCTACAGGAATTTTACCACTTTGTCATGGAAGGAACACAAATGTATCCAGTTTATGAGAAGGTAATTGAAGTCACACATTACTTTAACACTTTCTCCTTTGGATGCCTCCCTGATTTCTTCTTGCACTCATGTCCTGCCAGTGGGCTTCCCTTAGGCATCTGGTTGACTACTGTGGCAATGGAAAGCTGGATTCGATAGGCTTTGGTCTGATCCAGCAGAGCTTTTCTTGTGTTTTTAAGTAGTTGCATACTTCTTTAGATCCAAGCCTAGAGTGGCAGACCTAGGAAAGCTTACCTATATGCCCCATCCAGTGCATTGGGACATACCTCTGAGTAAATAAAGCATAGGCTTGCCCTGCAAATGTACAGGAATACAAGGCAAGTGTACAAAAATACAAAGCATTGTTCTCTCAATATCCACTGCTGAAAGTCACCGATGCAACTAACAATAGCCTATTAGCAACAAAAAGAAGTTACATCAACTTGGGGCTGTCTAAACATCACCTTTGCCTTGTGGTGGCTCTGAATCAGCGCTACATTGGTTATATGACACAGTTGCTGATTCAGAGCCACCACGGGGCAGAGAGGCAAAGGTGCGCAGGAAAACCGTTGGGGACTTACCTCAACTTTTCCTGTGGGAGTGAGGTCAGCATGGCTCTTCTGCCATCTCTCTTTGCTCCGGTGCTGCGCTTGGGGTGTTCCATGGTGGAAGGCAACCTTGGATTGGTCGCTGGAAGCCAGGCAAGGGGGAGAAGATGGGCCTCTGGAAAGCCCGCACCGCCTCCCTATGTCAAGATTGTTCACTACTACCTTGCAGCAGTGATACCACGGGGTTTGGCAGTGGTGTGGTGAAGCCAGCCCCATAGTCTGTTCTAAAAAAACACATTGTGGAAAACTGGAATCATGCCTATAGCTGCAGCTCTTTAAATTACGCCCCCAAACAATTGCTATCATTATCTGAAGCTTTGTGCTGACCCATAAAAGTCCCATATTTTAGGCAGTACAGATAATGATGCGATGTATAATTATGTGATGTATAATGAAACCCTGGGATTTCAGGCAAGGTTCTTTTTTTAAGTATTTTCTTCAGTCAACAACAAATGCGAGGTAACATTATGTACAGTAAAGAGAAAATTCCTCTGGCCCCACCTCCCATATATGCATTATTTCTCTCTCCTCACTCCCATCACAACTACTGCACATATACACTACTCTGTTGTAAATTCAGTCAGCTCAAAATCCTGACAAGCACAATTCAAAAGCATTATTTTTATCCATTAACATAAAGGTATATTTATGGAAAACAGTTGGCCTGGGTACTTTTTCAAAAGACTATTAAGTTATGTATAAATTATACCTAGATCAGAGCCAAAGACCTTTCCTCTTCGCGTATTTCTTGGATGATTAACGCATTCACTTTTTATTCTGGAGGGATCTCATTCATTCTTGATGCTTCTGCTGCCATTTTTACAGTGCCATCACCAACATCTACTTAAAAAAACCCAAAAAACCCTCCCCCCCTTCTGCTCTAACATTTATCATTATCTTACCCGTACATCTTCCTGGGGATCTTGCCAATGTCTCATTTTGAATATGGCAAAAACATCACTCCTGATATTATTTATTATGTTTTTATCTTGCTTTTCTTTCAAGGAGCTCACAGCAGTGTACCTGGTCCTCCCAACTTGCATTTTATATTCCCAACAACTCTGTGAGATGGGTTAGGCTAGGAGAGAGTGACCGGCTCAAGGTCACCCAGTGAGCTTCAAAGGTTGATTGGGCATTTGAACCTGGGTCTCCCTGATCCTAATCCATCTCTCTAACCACTACACCAGAATAGGTGTAGTGGAAGCTTTCTGCCTTCTCGGAGCCCTTTCCATATTGACTGGAGCCCTGTTCAGTCGATGTCCTCAGAGGTGAAGTCTGCCGAATACACATAGGTTGTCTCCATGAGCTGGAATCCTGAACTATCAGGATTATGAGACAGGCTGTGAGTTTTTTTTAGCAAACTTCTTCTCTGCAGGTCCCAGCTCTTGCACACAGTTTTAATTTCACAGAGAGAAGGATGGCTCAGTTGGGGGTTTAGCCTGTGCATCATAAGGTCTCTGCCCAGGAAGAATGTGAGTGAGCTTCTTCCATCTGCTTCTCTGCTGCCCTCTCCTCATGAATAAGCCAGCTAGAAGTTCTGCTGGCTAGAGAACTCTGCCTCCTGCCTAGACAGGGCCAAGCTAGACTCAGCCTCTGCTGGATTGTATTTGGGGCAGGCCTAGAAAGAAGAATGCAACCTGGGGCAGTGGGTTGTCCCTGGCAGGGTCACCTCCAAAAGGGAAACACCAAGTTGAGGGCCAGGGCATCCCTTCAGGCAGGACTCAAGGCTAGGGCCTGGATCTTGAGAAGCATGGCAGCTGGGAGGAGGAGAGCTTGGTATGTATTCAGGTGGGTTAGAAGGACTGTTGGGGTGCCAAGAAGAAAGTGGGGTCACTATAAGACTATTGCAGGGCAGAAAGTGTTACAATATCATTTGTAGGGACAGCAGTTTAGACATCTTTGAACTGTTCCCCTTCCCACATCTCTCTCTCACACACACACACATACGCACGCACGCACGCACGCACACACACACACACACACACACACACACACACACAGCCTGAGTAACCTTGGAAGCAGGCCTTTCAAGTAGGAGGTGGTGTTTATGAAAGCCTGATTCCCAGAAAGAGCTGGGTTGTCTCTGACCTGATTGCAGAAGAGCATACTGACCTGGCTGGCATCACCAACACTTAGTTGGATGAAGAGGGAGATGTTATCCCCTCCCAACATGTCTTCCTGGTTAACCTGTACACAGTCTCAGGGAGGTTTACTCTAAAAGGTGGCTCATACTTTTAAAAAACAGTAATGCTAGTAATAATGGGCCATGTTCTAGGATACACAATTCAAGCAGAACACTGGCTAAGCCTAGTTGCCCTACTTGAACACAGGATATGGCTAAGGACACACCTTGAAGCTGCACCTTTTAGGGAAAGATTGATGGTAGTAAGCAAGCTGTCTTTTAGGGAAAGCTGTGTGCCATTACTGATCTCCCTCTCAATGTGAAGCCCCCTTTAAACATCCAAGGAACTCTTATGTTCTCCAGAACACAATTGTAAACCACTGTATTCATGTTTTCATCCAAAGTCACCCCATCCTTATACATCTTTTGCAGGGTGCCACCTGCCTCCATTAAAACTATGTTTGTCATTGACTATGCTGAAATTCACATCACAACAAGCAAGACAATTGTCAAATCCTGCTATGCCTACGTGTAGATGATTAATTATAATTATAATAGCATAGCATGCAGAATCTACGCAGGATTCCATTGTAGTTTATTCTCAGAGTGGGACGCCTGTGTATCGCTACTTATGCGCCATGCCAACATCTAAACAGAAAATATTTCATTCTTAAACATCACTGTGGATCAGCTATTTATTTTTTAAATATTTTTGCTTTGACAACTGTTCTCTCTATCAACATCAACAAAATGCTTTCTTAAAAAAAAATCCAGCCCATAATCTTTTAATCCAGCCCTAGCTTTATTCCCACATGAAGCAATAACTATGGCAGATCACAGGCTTCAGAATCTCTAGATGCTGAAATGAATTCAGGCTTATCTTAGACTCCACTATGGAAACAGATATGCAAGGAGGGCTAGAGATATTTCAATGAAACTGACTGACAAGAATTTTAAAAGGCACTGGTATTTTATCAGATTGAAAGAGCACATTTTATTTATTTAAAAGCATACACTTTTAATAAATCTAAGACATCCTCGGTGTTTTAATGGAATGGAGGGACACATAGAGCCTAATACGTTTTATGCACAAGGAATGCCTGGGGGTTGTGACTGCTTCATTCGTGGGGTTCGTGACTGTATTACTCTTCCATCTGCTACAGGGCTCTATTTTGTCTGATCAGACTCTAAAATAGAGGTGGAGAACTTCGTTCAACCCAAGCGCCGAATTCGGTTGCAGAGAATCGCTTGGGGCCAAAAATACCAGCCTATTGTAGCTTAAAAGCCTTCCTGCAAGAAAGTCAGCCTTAAGAGAGGCATTTCAACCTTTTAGAAGAGAGGGGAGGTTACACAAAAACTAGGGAAGCCCCCTAACAATTGGTGGTTGGGGAAAGGGGCCAGGGCTAAGGGATGCGGTCATCTGGGGGAACCCCAGAGGGCAATACATGGACCCCAGATGGCTGGATTTGGGCCTGACATTCCCCACCCCTGTTCTAAAAAGAGGCAGGAAAATGCCAGCACTGAGCCCAGGTAATGTGGCAGGGTTGGGGGGTCAGTAGTGCTGCAAACTGTGTGTGTGTCTGCTCTGGACCTCCTAAAGACGCCTAGTGAGGCCCACACTGGGATCTCTTGATGCTTAAACTTGACAAGTGATCTTCTGCCAATTATGCCAGTATGGAAGTGTGTGTATATCAGTGGAGGGCAAGGCCTGGCCCGTAGGCCCAATCTGGCCTGCACAGGTTGTCCCCCTGGCCTCAGAGGCTTGAGCTCTATCCACAGGCCATGCTGCCTTCCCAAGCCCCTGCCCTTCCTGTACAATATGCTGTACATTACTATATTTAAGCACTTGGGGTAGGTTAATATACTTAACATGAATGTTTTGCTACGGGGTAATCTATGTACTGTATAATATTCCTTTATATACTTCTCAAACATATTTTCAAAAACATTATGCAGGATTTCAGAAGTTTATTTGAGGAGGGTATCCTCCCCATCTTTCACTTTAGAGGATTGCCAATTAGAGTGGGAGAATTTAATTTTCCAGATTTTAGTATCATAAGGCTTATTTGTAAACTTATACAAAGGACTGGAAATTATTGTTCTGGATCCAATGCCTCTTTCTGGCTAGATTGCATTAGGATCTAGGTACAATGAAAGGAATGGCTCTACTTGCAATTTCAGCAGCTAGAGACACCTGGCACACAATGTCTAATCAACTACAGTTTGAACCATATTATGACACTAAATTATCTTTATGGGCAAATCTAGTTTTGAAAATAGAGAGATGGCCTTTTATGAGGAGAAATTGGGTTGATAGTGGAATCTGTGCTTCAGATCGATTAATAGGATCAGTAAGTTTTTACCATTTTCAGTATTGTGGCTTAGATATCACTTACCGTCTAGTGCTGGGGGGCAATATATTCAACTACAGCATATGCTGGAGTCTGTATATGGGCCATCAGTGATGAGTGTTTCAGCATTTCCTATATTGTTGGAGGAATTAATTGGTTCTTTACAGAAATTGAAGCCTACAATAGCTCCTTGCATGTCTTTTGGAATGTAATAAAGCGGATGTTCAGTATGTTAGAGAGGAAAGGGAATCACAATGCTCTCTACAGACTATTAATGGAAAGTTGCCCTAGCTTCCATATGTACAATTACTGTAGATTTAAAATTGAGACTGATTCAACAAAAATTCCTGTTTCATGTATATTAGACACCACAGAGGCTCATTAAGAAGAAGCTGGATTGCTCTGCTAGATGCTGGCAATGCATTGTGGACAATCCATCTCTGAGACATACGATGTCTGTGATTGCTTCTTTCTGGTTGGAAGCCATTGCTTGTATAAATTTTGTTCTTGAAAAATCAGTGATGATTGTGGGTATTCATGCATTTTAAATTACATAGCTATGATGTGGGGATTAACAGATGGACAGAAAGAGTGGACTTTGAGAGTGCTTACAATTGCAAAGCGACTCATGCTTCAAGCTTGGAAAGAAACACCCACTACCTATCGTTCAGTGGTCTGAAGGTATCTGCTGCTTTGTTAGGATCAAGCCTGTTCTCCCTATTGTGGGGAAAGGGGTTTGGGGGGCTGAATCGGACTCCAAAACTGAAGGAAGAGGACCAGGACCAGCCCAAACAGGAAGTGGGGGAGAAGATTCTCCAAGATTCTTGGAGGATGACTCTTGCCAGGAGCTTATTGGACAGAATGCCAAAAGCTCAGAGACCATCCTCCCTCCCTCCCCCCCTCTCTCTCTGTCACACACACACCGGGAACTCAGCCTCTGTCAGAGGGGGAAGGGACTTCAGAGTTGACAAATCCCAGAGTCTGCCACAAGGTCAAGTGGATGGAGTTGAGAGGAGTTGAGAGGCAGTCCCTTAGGGTAGCCACTCACTTCAGGACCATCCCTGAAGTAATGTGCTGGTTGGACTATGGGGGAAACTCTCAATTTTAGTTGAAAGGCAACTGCTCAGCTTTGTTAGGATTTGTCAGGCTAATTAAGCTTAGAAGCTAGCTCCTAGCATTCACACTCCCATCAGGTGTGAAGAGGTACAGTGTATATTTGTTGAATAAAGCTTTGTCAATTACACAGGGGACTACTTTATTTTCTCGCATCTCGGCAGGAGGGCTTACAATCACGAGGTGCTCTTGCAGCATTTGAACATATATATTACAGTCATCAACTTCACCTGGATCCTTATTTATATGGACTGCTTATATTAATTGTATCATTGAAATAGATGTGTCAAACCCTTTTTTCTTTTTATTAATAGAGTTGTGAATGATTTACTGTGAATGAATATGCTTTTATGTCACGTCATGTTCTTTCTTTCTTTTCATACTTCCATGCTGTTTTCCTCTCCCTTTTCCATTTTGTTTGTTATGTTTGCAAATAAAAAAATGTACCACACTTACACAACTGCAGCTTTGTCACACAATAATAATAATAATAATAATAAAAAAAAACATATGAAAAAGGCTCATCCAATATTTAATCAAAAGGCTATCCCAAAACATACCACATCCCCATAGATTACATTGCCAAGCAGTCCAGCAATATGGGGAAAAAATAAAGCAGGTATGTTAGTGCATCAAACAAGCAATGCTAACAAAGCAAAATCCTCATTGGGTTGGCCTCCAGGCAGAACTTAAAATGACAGAACATTACTCTCTTCAAAATGCAGGCAATTATCGTACTAACAATGTTTGCTGAATGACCAGGTTATTATGATAACTGCAGATGGTTTAAGGCTCCCTCCTTCCTCCCTTTATTCATTCAGTTCTTGGAAAGAATTAAAAAAAATCTATAGTTTGTCGCAGACTCTGCAAACAGACAATTTGATTGCTGCTGGCCACATAGCATAAGAGGGTATCATTATATAGGCATCATTATAGGAAAGAAAGACATTACAAAGCTATTAAAAATCAGACCATTATCTAGATATAGATTTGGAGGGGGGGTTGTGCTCTTTTTTTGTCCTTATTTCTGATGTTTTAGGATGCATAGTTTATCCCATATGCCTATTTTTCTGCAGCCTCTCTGATCACCAGACAGTGGAGGCAAGCCATGGGGACAAGCCATCCCTGCTCTGCTTCACTTGTGTGGTTCCCTGGGGTGGGCATCCAGTTGTAGACAGAGTACTGGGCTAGATTGACATGTGTTCTGATCCAGCACAAGCAGTTCTCATATTTGTGAAAAATAGACTTTAAAAAAACATTTAAAAATAAGGCATCAAAGTTTCTCAAGCCACGGAAGAATGTGAAACTACTCCCCAGAGAGACTGGTCTGGCATCTACATAACTGTCTTTCCAATGTTAGGTGAAGACCTTTTTTCATTCTTAGAGAGGCATTTTAAGAACTGTTTTCCTTGTTTTTAGTAGTTTATTCTGCTGCTGGTTTTAATTTGTTTTTCTGTGCTGGAATAGCTTTATTATTTGCTGCCTGTTTTATCTTGGTTTTATTTGTGCACTGTTCTTATCTTTAATGTTTGTATTTTATATTTTAATGTGTTGTGCATGTTCCAGAGAAAAATTCTAGTGTGGAAGCAACCCTCACCTGACTGGAAGTCACTTTAAGCCTACAACAGGCCATGGGTTTTTGAGGGTGGTTTCCCCATGTTTGGAGGCAGGTGTGGGTCAAAGTGTAATAAATAAAAATAATAATACAGATCTACCTTACAACAGATGGCATGGTGTATGTAGCACTCTGAACATGCAAAGTGCATTGTATGAATGCGAAGTAATCATTAGCAGTTGTACACTTCTATCAGCCACTCCAAAGGTGCTTGCATTTACAGTGCTCTCAGGATGTCTGGAGTTTGACAGTGCATAGGAAGTCGTGTCCCAGTGTCAAAACAATTATTTAGCACTCACCTTGAGTCATGCCTTGTGATTATGGTGGCTTGTTTTTAAGAGTGTTGCTTCTGTTTTGCAGATCAGACTTATTGTGATCGTTTACGGCAGGACGTGGCTTTTCTAACGAGCAATGGCAGACTGAGTGAGCAGCTGGTTGACAAAATTATCCTTCAGCTAAACAGAGTTTATCCGCAAATTCTCACCAATAAAGAAGCTGAAAAGGTAATTGAAAGAATGCAGTGTTTCTCTCGATATATATCTTTCCACCCCCACTCCCCCTAGTTCTTGATTAGATGCTCTAACTATCTCATTTGACATGGTTAGGGTTGAACATTTTTAAAGGTTCTATTACCAGTTTGAGATAGTGGAGCCTAGGAGATCCAGAAGCACGTCTGTGGTGTGGAGAGCAGTAAGTTTTGGTGGCTCTGAGCACAGATCAGAGCAAAGCCTCTCTTGGTTCAGCTAAGGTGTTCCCTTCTTCAAATCCTGCCCACACTGTAGCAGCACACCTCCTCCATAGTTTTGCTTAATACAATCAAAACTAAAACTGGGATGCTACTGGACATTATAAATGCACACAGAGCAGATAAGGTGCAGAATCCTTTTGAGGTGGGAGACTAGATTGGATGATATCAGTGGTGTTCCTCATGCATTGATGTCATGTGGGGGAGTACAGCTGCACAATCTGATGTCATTGCCAGCCCTTTTTCTTTCTGTCCCTGCTTCCTCCCAGCACAGAGAAAGGGACTTGGGTGGTGCAGAGACTCCTTCCAATGCCAGCCAAGTCCCTGGTTTCAAGTGGTGCCCAGTGCCCCACAGAAGTACTCAGCCAATGCCAGGAAAAGCAGCCACTTTTCCTGGATGGGCCAAGTTCCCAGCTTGCACAATTCCCAGCTCCCTGTCCCAAGCCTCCATTGCTCACATCCCCACTGTTATCCCCCACTGGAGATTGGAGATAACAGTGGGGATTCCCCTGCTGGTGTGCCTGTGTGCAGGGGAATCCCCTTAGTTTGCTTCTAAGTCCAAAGCTTCAAAAAGATTTCATGTTTACTGCTGATTTTTTTACCCATTAATTCTTTATTAATACAAGCATTTAACAATCGATCATTGCTGCTTGTTTTTCATAGGGTGTGAGGACTGGTCCCTGTTAGATAATGGAGAAAACTTATTTATTCTCCCTTGGTAGCAACTTCCTGTCATGTCAGTAAAACACCTTAAGTGGTTTGCATAGAGTCATATGATCTGCCTTAGGTATGTTTAAACAAACTACAGAGCTAGCTTTGTACTCTTTCATGTGCCATAGAAATGAGATAGAGGTTGCTTTAAGGTCGTATTTGTTGTTGGTTTGATAGCTGCAATCTATTTTTTTGCCATCTCTATAATCAGTGCTTTTTCTCTGGCAGTTTCGGAATCCCAAATCTTCCCTTCACAGTCGGTTGTCAAACCTTATAGCCCACTTGCAGAAGCAAGGTGACAAACCGTGTCAAGAATTTTACCGTGCTTTACAGATCAATGCAGAACAGCTGTATAACAACTTGCCAAGCAAGAGAATTCTAAGTAAGTTGGAGCGTTAGCAGCTTTCTTCAGCCGCTCTGTTATAATGCTGCCTCTTTTTTTATAAAGCTGCCTAAGCGATCTGGCAGCCAAGTCTTTACTTATATCTGTTAGAGTTGTAGTTGCAAACCGATTTGACAATTTTGAAACTGTAGCAGCATTGGGTCCTTTACAGATATTCAGTGTGTCATTTTATGAGTGACAAAGGCTGAATTCTGGAGTAAGATTGTGGAGTTGCCCAGGAAAAGTTATCAAGTGCCTGGCTTTGTATGTTCCTATTTTTTCCAGATCTTTCTCTCCGTTTTTCACAGAATCCAAACAAGACTCTTCTTACTCTAGATTGGTTCTGAAGTGACTACATAGAAAAACACAGTGGATGACTTGCCTTCTGTAAGGATGAGCATCAGATATTTCAAGGTCCAGAGTTCTAGGTTGTTGTTGCTTTTAAGGGCAAATGCATTTGCCCAAATGATTGTGTCAGTCAGCCACGTATTAGAAGATTTATATTATTCCAATTTGTTATCCAGGTACAATCAGTTCTTCATCTCCGAGAGTCATTGGTAAAACTTATATTGGTAAAAGTTTGTTATACTTAAATATATAGCTCTGCATAATTCTTGTTAACAAACTGCTTGACAAAAAAGCTAAGTGTGAAAAGTTCATCTTACCAAATAGACAAATGATTATAGCCTAGATTAGATCTATTTACTTCTATGAGAAACTCCCTTGGTTTAAAAGGTGTCAGTTTTAGAGTATTTCACGGTTAATCCTACTGGTTGAAGTCTTGAGAGTGCTTGTGTAATGGAGCAGTGTTTGCATTCAATTCATTTAGGGTGTCATAGCTCTAACTGCATGGAGGGAAGTTATCTGTAGTTTCGGCTAATGTAACTTTCATACCTTCCAGGGAAACAATGTGTTAATGGTGGACTTACCAAATTGCTGGAGTCTGCAAGTGATACATATTTACATCACACTTTTTAAGTAGCTATGGCATGGTAAATAATAATTTGAACCTCCCTCACCACCCTTATTTGCAGGTGACATGGCTTTCTGTTACATCTGGGTTTATAACTTTTGCACTTCTTGAATAATAACTAGCTTGCTTTGACAGAACCGCTTCTGCCTTGTAGCTATGACCCAAACTAACAAAATTGGATCCAGGCTTAAGTTCATCATCACTACTAATGCTGCTGAAACTTGAAAATCAGCTTGCAAATCAAATCTGGTAGGTTTGTCATTCTCAAACACATATTGGGCCTTAACTTTGTTACAATTATTTGTATTGTTTTTATAATTCAAACAAAGATTGATTCCAAGTTAATTTATATTTTCTGCGCAATTTATATTGTTCTGCATAACTACACATCTAAACTCTACCATTTCTGCACATGCACCTTCTTGAAAGTATCTGTGTCAGCAGGATGTCAGCTCCTCCTGTGATGCTGAGCAATTAGCAAGTCACCATGGCTCCTCCTCCATGGTGACTTGCTAATTCATTACTGTAAACAAAGTACAGATGAAAAACAAATGAAGAACCCTGTGGCACCTTAAAGACTAACAATTTTATTATGGCATAAGCTTTTATGGACTATAGTCCACTGCATCAGATGGAGTCCACAAAAGCTTATGCCATTGTACATTTATTAGCATTTAAGGTGACACAAGATTCTTCATAGTTTCTGCAACAGACTAAGACGTCTTTCCTCTGGAAAAAGCATATATGATAACAGCCAGTGGGAGAAGGATATTCTGTTATTTGTGGGGCAGAAAAGATGCTCTTCCCAGGATGCACTTTGGTGATACACATGCACAAAAAAATCTGAAGGTAATTAAAAAAATATCTCATAATGATGACATGCTTTCATCTGAATTTATAATGTTGGATTTGTAACTTGCCAAGCTAATTACTAATTATGGCAAGATCAGTCCGTCCATCACTGGTTGTTATTGTTAAGTTCTATTGTTATCTAGGTTATAATAATACCAGGAGTGTGCATGAGAATTCACAAAGTACAAGAGGACAGGTCTCTGCCCCAGAGAACTTACATTCTGAAGTTCAACACAGGGGAAATGACAAGAGGGCTGGGAGGGAAGTGGGATTAAGTGTACTCAGGGAAGCAAACATCCTGTGGTTGTTTCAGTTGTACCTGCCTAGGGTTAGTTACAGGCTCAGTTATTAAAAGCCATAAAAATTAGGAACTGATTTCAATGGAATAAAAGTGAGATTACTGTAGCTTGGATCCAACACAGGGAGTTGGCTTTTGCATAGACCTGCATTAGTTCATTTCTGCTTAATAAATTTAACCTGCTTAAGGTATCAGATCCTATGTGGTATTCAGTTCATCACTAACTTCTGCAAACATGACTGCATGTGAGGCATGTCAATATGAGGATTGGTGTGTGTGTGGAAATATCAAAGTCTGAAATAAAATATTTGGGAACCAGCATAACTATTTTAGGTGCTTTAGGGGACAATGTTACGCATGCTTAGACAGAGAAGTCCTCTAATCCAGCATTCCTCAGCCAGATTTTTTCAGTCTAAATATACACAGGATTGTGCCCTTAAGCAGGGTTAAGGATTGTGTCTGCCAATCTGGTTCCCGCTTACACAGGCTTCACAAACCAGTATCAATATCCTGGTCACAGTGAGATCTCTGGTTAGCCTTGACTGTGGTTACAGTGAAGCCAGAAGTACGCTTTCACCTTGTGTCACTTTTGAGCTGTATCCAGAGGACGGAAAATCAGTATTCATCAAGTTTCTCAACTGATACTATCCTATTTTGTTGGTACAGAGAGGAAAATCCACACTGATTTCAAGGTAGGATTGTTCTAATAAACACACTGCAGGTAGCAGAGATGGGACATAGATGGACTATTTTCTCCTTATAATTTCTGAGTGTTCAGCCTAGGCAGCAGATTAGTGTCAACATAGGCATTATCTCTGTTCTGTGGCTTTGGTACACTGTGATAAAACCCAAATCAAATAGACTTCATTCTGGGCACACCATCTTAGCTGAAACCGCATCAAGGACAGTAACACCGGATCACTCTTCTGAGATGCCAGAAGGACAGTAGAAAAATTCCTTGCTTGCTAATTTATTCGCCTTTAGTGTATTATGTGGAAGCACTTTCTGCAATCTAAGAGAGAGTGAGCATGTGAGGCTTGCGCAGCTGGCGAGCGTATGGCAACATTATGGAATCACTCTGACTTTCTGCTCCACTGAGACATGTTGAATGTGTTTAGGGTCAGATTTTAATCATCACATTTGTATCCTCTCCTATTTTACAAGGAATTCAGTGGAGCAAAAACTGTAGGGCAGGCAGAACTGAAGCAGGCAGGCTGGCAGGAAGAAGGCAAAGAGAGAGAGAGAGAGAGAGAGAGAGAGAGAGAGAGAGAGAGAGAGAGAGAGAGACACTTGTCCAAGTATATCTAGTGAGCTGTCGGTCATTCCACACATTATATATGGCAGCAAACTCAGGTCTGTGGGACTAAGCAGGAGCTTAACAGGAAGCTGCAGCCATTTGTAGCAGTTAAATAAGTACACCGAATGATAGGTGTATTTTCAAATGTGAGTTTGTCTTATTCATAGATTTACAGTTTGATCTGTACTATTTTTTCTTTCCCCCCTTTTTTTAAAGTCCTAGGTGTACACCCCAAAATCTAAAGTGTAATGAATAAGCTCTGAGCAGGGATTTGAAGTCCAGCCATTCCCAACCTAGAGTCCTCCAGATATTTTGGATTGCAACTTCCAGGATTCCTGACCATTGGCCATGCAGGCTGGGGGATGCTGGGAGCTGTAGTTGAAATCCAATACACCTGGAGGGCCCCAGGTTGGGGAAGGCTGGGCTACAGACATATGTGCACTTTCCTAGGAGTCTCACTGAACTCAATAGAACATACTTCTGAGTAGACATGCATAGGATTGCAGTGTGGGTAAAGTTATAATTTTACAATGGTGCAGTATTGTTGGGACAAAATAGTCATCAGCTTTGTCACTTGTGGCAGTAAAATATCTTAATTACTTTCAGCTAATATGTTTCTTCACATCATGGAAATATTAATATATAGGAATTGGCAATACGTTCAGTATGGCGGGCCCATATTAGAAATATATCAGGGGATGAGTTTGGCAAATCTGAATCTTTGAATCAATATATTATTAACCCAGTTTCCAAATGGAAGGCCACAGACAGTGGCCAATAGAAGTAGTTATTCTGTGACCTTGCTGAAAGAGCCAAATGTGAGTGTGTGTGCGTGTGTTCATGTAGTACTGGAAATCTTCTGTTCTTTAGCCCTTCTGAGAACACAAAAGTTTATTAACTCCATCTGTAGCTCTAGCTCAGCATGCTTAAATAACAAAGCAGAAGGATCAGTCGTCCACAGATGCTTTGGGCTGCCTTTTAAAGTTGAAGCAGCTTCCCTCTAAACTCAAGCTTTAGCCCTTTCTTTGCTACTTGTGCCAACTAACTATAACTTGGCATGGTGATTTGGAGCAAACTACCTGTTGCACTGCAGCTGCATGTCTCCTGAGGTCCCAAGGACTGCCTCTCGCTTGCAGAGTGCCCATGGCAGGCTTCCTCAACCTGTTGCTCTCCAGATGTGGTGGACTTCAACTCCCATCAGCCCCAGCCAGCACAGCCAATGGTCAAGGATCCTGGGAGTTTCAGTCCAAAACTTCTGGTGGTTACCAGGTTGGAGAAGACAGCGTTGTGACTGTGGAGGGAGCAATTTGCATAGGAAAAGAGGCAGGAGGCAGGGATATACTTAACCCTTCCCCTGTTACATTGCTGTAACCATTTACCCTCATCAGTGGTCCAACCCTATATTTACTGGGCAAACTTGGATCTGGAACACAGTATGGTAAAAGCAATATTTGATCCAAATACTAGGCATTTATCCTGCCATCTATCTTCAGCATTGGATGTGTGTGTGTCTCAGAGTGTACGTTTTTCAGACATGCCCCTAATGGCTTTTCAGACATGCCCCTAATTCTAAGTGGAAAGAAAATGGGGTTTGCATTATGGCAACTGAATTAAACGTTGCTCTTTTAGGAAATCTACTGCTCCAACTGCTATGGATGGTGACTGGAAAGTCTGCCCTGCTTGACTTTCAGAAATAGGGATGTTCTATGCTATGTGACTGGGTGGGGCGTAGCGCTACACTGGCTCTTCTGAAGTTGCCTGCAAATTCATTTGCAGGTACAACTAAGGATAAAAATCCATGGAAAATGCCATCAGCTGTGAAATGGCTATAAAGATTTTAAAAAATGGTCTGGGGGGGAACTTTTAGAGTGGAAAGTAAAATAGATTGGTGGTTGTATACCTAGACAGTTGTGAACGCACTTTTGTTCTGATTTCTTGTATTACGAACTTCATATATGAAGTTCCACGAAGGTGATAAGCTGGTTGCATTTTGCCCCGCAAATCTTTGACCTGGACAAATCCGGAGTCCATCGCTCTTCCCACTGGTTTTTGCTGATATGTTTGTGACACCAAGTATGTACTGGGATACAAACTGAACAAGTTTTCCCAAAAGGAGACACATTCTCCATCCTCCATGGCTGCAGGGATGCACTGGTTATGTCCTGGGTATGCTTTCAGCTCTCACAAAGCAACAAGCCTCCCCAGATGTACCCATCGTGTGACTCTGGAACAGGGAAGCAGAATCTCAGCCCTGAGGGCCAAATCCAGTCCACCTCAGGTCCCTCCTGCCCCTGGTCCCACCCTCTTCCCCTTGAACATCGAGAGTTTGGTGGTTTCCCAGTTTTTCCACATTTCCCCCCATTCTAAAAGGTTAAGATGCCTCTTCTCAGGCTTAGATATTGTCAGTAAGGACTTGAGGCTGAAATATGCTGGAATTTTTGTGTATTTTGTCCCTGTCTCATTTTGCCTTTGGCCCTGCCCACCACTAGAGTATAGCCCCCAAGAACAATTCTGAACTTGAATTTGGCCCTCTGGCTGACACAGCCTTGTCCTGGAACATTCCTCTGTTATCACAGTTCTCTACAACACACGTGGAGGTGGATCCTTAAAAGATGTTTTGAAAGCCACTGAATTATGGGATTTCAGTGATAAAACGATCAAGTGTGTTGCCTCTTTCTTGCCATCTGGGAAAATTAGCCATTTTCTAAATATAATGGTGCTATGGATATACTTTCACTTATGTTCAGCGAGATGTAGAAGGTAAAGCTATATTTTGCCCTTGATCACTTTTTTTAAAAAATAGTTACGTTTATTTGATGAAAGCACAGGGGTTAAATCAGAGGTTTAGCAGGGCCTCCTAAGCTTTTCTGTTGGCCCCTAGAGCTGCAGGTTGTTGGTTTTTTGAAGGCTTATGGAGAAGAGAATGATTTAGCTAAAATTGAGGAGGGAGTCAGGGTTTGTGGATTTCATTAGGGATCTCCCTCCCTTCCCTTTATAATTTGAGCAGTGGCGCAGCGTAATATTGTAGGTGGGGGAGAATCCGTGGGTCATTTTATGTCATATTATATTACTTTGAAAACTGGTAATCCCTTTCCTTCCACTTTGCATGACTTGCTTCAGAAGTGTGCTGGACTGAATACAACACTAACTCTTGGTGTGTTGCTTTTGTTTCTAGAAACCTCAGATTCCACAGGGATAAACCCTGAGAAGGAGAAATGTATTCTAAATGACAGGGGTAAATAACACATGAAAAGTACTGTTGGCTAAATCAATATTGGACAGTAAGGTTAAGGGGAAAATATGTTAGTATAATTTATTTTTATGGTAGTAATTTTAAATGTGTTTGCTGGGAACATGTACTTTGATTTTAATAGATTAAAGGTATATATGAATAATCAAGGGTGTTGTTTTTCCCCAATAGTAATTTCTGAGTTGTTCAAACTAATCATCCAACTTCATAAAATCTATGGTTTTCTAGCGATTGAGGGTTGATCAACTTAGAATAATAACCATTTGCACAAGCACCACTGAAATTAATAGGTGCTGTGCAAAAGCGTGTTAATACCATTCATTTTAGTGGGGCTTGCACCGATCCCCAAAGTGCTAACAACAGTGGGACTCCAGATTAAGCGTCTGCTAAGCTATATTTGCATTGACATTTTTGAATACTTGCAAATGTTTTAATAAGTTTCTGACTTCGTATGGAAACTTTTAGGTTAATCTTAAGTCAATCTTCCCCGCCCGCAAACTATTCTCAGCTGCTGGGTGTGTTCGCAACACTTTGGGGTTTCAGATATGTACATTAGTTAATCTTAAAACAGCTCTGCAAATAATATTTGAGATACTGCCTCCACTCTGCTGAGCTTTGCCACCCTCCCTCCCTCCTTTTGGTTCTTTTGACATCTGAAGGCAGGGAGGGGACCAGGCAGGCAGGCAGGTTGCCATTAGTGCTGTATCCTGAGAAATGCAGCACATTGCTCAGGTACCTATGACCACTGGAAAGTTGTGCACCTGGCCCCACCGACATAAGTCTTACTTAGAGTGGACCCATTGAAATGAATGGAACCTGACTTTCATGGCGTCTACATGTGTACGTTCAAATATGCGGAAGTTCCTGTATGCATGATCCAGGTCCCTAGAAAACACAGGATCCTGGATTGCATATACAGAAGCCTATGTGCAGGTGGGGGCATAGGCAAAGGCTCCATGCAAATGAACATGTGGGTGGGTGGGTGAGGGGCTAGCAGGTTGGGTCTGACCATTTGTACCCAAGTAACATATGAATAGGGCTATGGATCCTTAGAGTAGACGAGAGATGGAGCTGCTGTGCTCTGTCTCTATAGAGCAGCGTCTACACCAGGGGTGTTGAACCTCTTTCAGCCCGAGGGCCGAATTCCATTGCAGAGAAACTCTTGGGGGCTGCATTCCTTGTGGGCGGGACCAAAGGCAAAAGGGGTTGGGCCAAAATACAAGCATATTTTAACTGAAAGCTGTTACAGCCAATAGGTAAGCCTCAGGAGATGCATTTCAATCTTTTAGAATGGGGAAAAAGCAGTGCAACAATTGGGAAACCACCAAACGATGAGGGGAGCCAGAGGAAGAAGACATGGTCATCTGGGGAATCCTGGATGGCCAGATTGGAACCCCAGGCAGGCTAGATTTGACCCGTGGGCCTGAGGTTCAACACCCCTGCTCTACATGGAGGCTGTATGGTGGTTGCACGCACTGCTCATGAGACCTAACTTCTAACCTTGACTAAGCCAGGATGGAAAATGAGGGAGCAACCAGTGCAGTCATCATAGAGATACCCCAGATCACCACATGGCATTTCTTGAGACTGGTGGCTTTTATAATCTGATATTCGAGCTGGTAGCTAATGACAAGCCAGATTTATTTCCTAGACTTTAACAATCTAAAAATCTCAGGAAATTTTCCATTTTGTCTTGCAAGTTTTAAATGAGGGTGAGGTAAGAGATTGGCAAATTACAAAGAATCAAAGCATTCCCAATCGCATAACAACAACAACAACAACAACAACAACTACAGTACAAAATAATTGCTCTAGGAAATATTGATTGCACATTATAGTACACAAAGCACAACGCAAACATAATTATTCCAGTTACATCCGAATCAATGTAATTATGCATGGTAACAAGAGTAACAGCCAATGAACCATTAATCTGAAAACATGATTTTAATCTTTCTCTGCTGTTTTAGTAAGTGGCTGATTTGTCTTTTCTTCCCTAGGTCCTACATTCTTTCTTGCCTGCTTCAGTGTTGCTGCAGGTTTAGCTTTCTTCATGTATTACTATAACCCAGGTAATTATTGCTCTGAGATTTTTTGTTCTGAGAGGATAGTTTTAGAAGGTGGGCATATAAGCTTGTTTATCTTGGCATAACACATGTTGGAAAGTTTCTAATATATGGATCAAGAAGGAACCTCTCAGATATGACTGATCTGTGAGGCTCCAATGACAAAAGTCGTGGCTACACATTTTGGCAAGGCTGACAAGTTCTTCATGTGTCATCTGGAGGCTGGAAAAATAAAAGGGAGTGGAAAAGGCCTTTGCTCAGATGGAGCCCTTCCATATGTCAAGATGTGTGAATCAGCAAAACTCACGTTTGCCAAAGTTGTCCAAATTCCACCTTGAAGCTTGTTCCGACTTGAGTCCATATCAAGTCGTGAGTTTTGTTTTTTTCCCTTTTTGCATGAAAATCCAACCATATTTTAGTGCATGTTAGTCTACACATTCATCTCCAACTGATTAAAATGTATTTGTGCACAGTTTCCTAAAGTATGCATCTTTTTATGAGCATTTTTCAAACGTAGGCATGCTGTTGAACATATTCTTTTTTTGGTCCACAAATCACTTTGCAAGCTCGGAAATATACAGACTTTGACCACAGATTTCGTCTGAGCCCGCATTCGGTCCAGAAGGCACAAACTGTATAAAATCTTGATCAAAAATGAACTGAAACGAATTTCTCATACATCCCTATCCATATGCCACCAATGCTCTATTTCTGAAAGTAGGCACAGCCTGTTTATATACCATGCTTTGTTGACATTTTCCCCTCACAGTTGAATATGAAAGTGAGAAACCAGGGAAGGAAAGACCACTGGGAAAGATATAGAAACATGAAAAAATAGAATCATAGAATCATAGAATAGTAGAGTTGGAAGGGGCCTAAAGGCCATCAAGTCCAACCCCCTGCTCAATGCAGGAATCCACCCTAAAGCATCCCTGACAGATGGTTGTCCAGCTGCCTCTTGAATGCCTCTAGTGTGGGAGAGCCCACAACCTCCCTAGGTAACTGGTTCCATTGTCGTACTGCTCTAACAGTTAGGAAGTTTTTCCTGATGTCCAGCCGGAATGTGACTTCCTGAAACTTGAGCCTGTTATTCCATGTCCTGCACTCTGGGATGATCGAGAAGAGATCCTGGCCCTCCTCTGTGTGACAACCTTCTAAATATCTGAAGAGTGGTATCATGTTTCCCCTCAATCTTCTCTTCTCCAGGCTAAACCTGCCCAGTTCTTTCAGTCTCTCTTCATAGGACTTTGTTTCCAGACTCCTGATCATCCTGGTTGCCCTCCTCTGAACATGCTCCAGCTTGTCTGTATCCTTCTTGAAGTGTGATGCCCAGAACTGGACACAATACTCTAGATGAGGCCTAACCAGGGCTGAATAGAGGGGAACCAGTACCTCACACGATTTGAAAGTTATACTTCTATTAATGCAGCCCGAAATAGCATTTGCCTTTCTTGCAGCCATATCGCACTGTTCAGCTTGTGATCCACAACAATTCCAAGACCCTTCTCATTTGTAGTATTGCTGAGCCAATCACAGTGCTCTACAATTTGGTTGTCAGAGCTCTAGAGTTAATTTATAGTTCACTGTGGATTTAAGTGGAAGAGGTGATTTTGATTAAATATTCAATTATGACAAAAATAATTGCTCTTTCAAAGTTAGATTAAGAAGTCTCCTTTACAAATCACAGTTCCTGCTATAGCTTAATTTACAAGGCATTGCATAAAGTAACTTTCCACAACTTGGTGTATTGGCCATGCTGGCCAGGAATGATGGGTGTTGTAGTCCAACACATTTGAAGGGCTCCAGATCTGGGAAGACTGAATTGGAGTAATTCTCTTTCAAAAAAAATTGGGGGGGGGGTGCAATATATTGTTTGGGAAATATCCTTTGTCATGGTGATTGGTTGCATATCCACTTAAGAAATGGTCCATCTGATCCCCCCCCCCTCCGCCTTTTTCCATCCTAGATTCAAGAGTCCTAGGAGGAGCCAAGAAAGTGCTGGGATTTTCCCCTATCATCATAGGAAGACATGTTAGGAATATTTGTATGTTATACATGGAAGACTCAACAAGGAAAGAATAAGAATAAACTAGCTCTGCGGACCAGCATCAACTGCCCCTACCAATGCAAAGGCTGCATTGCAAATATATAAATATATATGCTATTTTTCTTATACCAAAGATATAACTAAGTGGCTTTAGCAGTGTGTATATACTGCTTCAAAGGGCTTTCAAAATATCAGCTATATATGCCTTTTACCTGTGGGGGTGGATCATTTTATTTTTGTACAAGCTATTTTAAACTATTTATCCTGTGGAGAATTGTTTTTTTTAAAAAAAAATATATATACAAGCATTTTAACAATGTCCTAAGCTGTTGTAAAGTCTTAAAAGTCCCATTTGATTCTGGTCCAGAGGATAGACAAAATGGTCCCCACTCTGAACTGGACAGAGTGTTGCCCTCTTGGGATTCTCTGCTTGACGGAGAACAAACAGAAGGGACAATATCCATCGCTGCCCATGCGCATCCACTCATTCTGTTGTGCCCACGGGAGCACCCACCGATGCAACCAGAAGCTAGCATTTCTAAAGAAATCCTGGAAATTAGCCAAAATGCTCCTTTCCAGAACAGGTCAGGTCAGCAGAATTCCCTTCTGCATTCTCCGCAGGTCTGCCCTGTTCCGGAAATTAGTGTTTCAACTCATTTCTGGTTGCTTTATGAAGTGCTAGCGGTGGGCCTCCCTGGCACATGGGCTGCGTTGGATGCCGCCCAAGGATTCCACTGAATAATATGTAAAGTTTGTGTGACTGCTGACAGAAGTATCTGCACAACACGTCTGTCCTGGCGCCTCAGCTAATCTGTTTGCAAGTGTAAGGGATCCTCTGTGTAAGTAGCAAAGACACTTGGCTTTAGACATTGTTTTTTGAGCAACACTTGAAACTTATCAGCAATACTTGAAAGAAATGCACCCAAAGCCTTATTAAGACATGGGACTCTATGGCTTAACTTTTAAAGGTCAGGACTGTGTGTTCTCTTTCTGTTCCTTGTACACTCTGAGAACTCGGAGTGACATGAATAATCCAGGGAAAAGAAAAACTGTTGTATATTTGTTTGCTATTTTGACTGTGCAAAATTTCATGTCATTTCTTTTGCCTGGTTCCAGGAGCACCGTTTTAAGTGTGTGGAAGGAATTTAGCAAGGTCCAAAACTCTGGATGGCTGATGTATTCATGGTGAAATTGGGTGAAAGGGAGTTGTATATTTTAGGAGCATTTGTTTGTATACTTTATGATACTTATAGCAGTGTTAATAATGTAAGACCAAAAGAAACCCTCACCCTTTTTGGAACCCAATGAATATTGGCCTTCAGCATGCATACCTATTATATAGGCCCGTTTAATTGTTTATAAAATATCATTATATAAAGTGAGTTGGCTACACTAGAGAGGCACCTGAAGCATTGTTTGGAGTCTGAAGCATGCACATGTGCACACCTCTGATTTAGTGTGCTGTGTTGTATGCACAAGCCTTGGTTTCTGTGCTTTTTCCTTTTCCTCCGGCACATAGGAAGAAGATCAGAAGCTTTTGCTTCTGTTTTCAGATAACCAAAGTTTATTGTTATGTCCATATCTTAAACTGTGATTAATTTAAACTATTTTTTAGGGCAGGGGTGACCCTCCAGATGTTTTGGCCTGCCACTCCCATCAGCCGTAATCAGCATAGCCAGAGTTGCCAACCCCTGGTTTAGGGAAACAAGCCTTCATAAACAATAGTTTGAACTTGGCTTGTTTCAATAATCCATAGTTAAACCTAAGACTAACCCTGGTTTGTCCAGGTTTAGACATTACAGTAAACTATAGTTAGTTAAAAATAGTAGTGAAAGCATCCAGTCTCCTTGGGGCTGTGCCCAAGGAGGAGAGGTGTGAATTGATGAGCCCCAGATTCATTTACATGATGAATGAGGCCATAGACCAGCCTCCCCCAACCTGGTGCCCTTCAGACACATTGGCTGATGGTCCTGCTGTCTGAGGATTAATGGAGTTGGAGTCCAAAATGGAGAACAACTCCCACAAGTTGAGGAAGCTACGGAATGACCATGAGCTTAGGCCTTCCATGCTGGTTTTGTAAAGTAATTCAGAACTCTGTGCATAGGTACAAATATTTTTTTTACTTATTTCATTTCATTTCATTTTTGTATGTTGGAAAAGTTAATTTGGGTGCCATTTCTAGAGATGATGAGGAAAACGTTAAAGCTGCATGAATTATTATTATTATTATTATTATTATTATTATTAGGCTGCACTGGTGATAGTTTATACAATTTGAGGGATCTGAACTGCTGTTTAACTTGAGCAGGGCTGTGACTTTTGTTTATAACTTCAGCGTCCTGTCAGGGACCTTAGGGAGCAATTAAACGTAAGGTGGCATCATCCGTGGTTCTGTTCTAAAAGAGCTCTTAAATAAGACCACACCCAGCAGCAACTTCCTCAATGTGCATTACCTGGAATCGCCACAAGATGGTGAAAGAACACCACATCCTCTGTGGGAGTTACTTTTGCACTCAACTACTCAGTGCTTTTCTTTTCTTTTTTCTTCTGTTTTCTTCTTTTTGTCTTTTTTGCACATGTTGCACCGAGAATTAGCATGGCCATTTTAGGTTTTGAGTTCAGTCTTACTCCTAGCTTGCCTATTGGGGCCCTTATTGTTTCTGCGTTGGAAAATCCTAACTAGACGTGCTCATTTTGTCGAATATACGTTCTAGGATTTTCTGCGGTGCATCGAAAAAGGTATTGAGATTTCAGATGACTGCACAGAGCGGCACCCGAATGGAACTGCAGCAAAAACTGTAACAAATATAGTGAAGCATCAGATAAACTACTGCTTAGGATTGGCTGTTTCTCTGGAAGAGTTAAAAACGAGTTAATGGTTACGATCTGCCCAGAGAGCTTCGGCTACTGGGTGGTATAGAAATGTAATAGATAATAAAATACAAATAAAATAAAAACAATTTGTTCATACTCACAAAAAGGGACCTTACAAAGTAAGCATGATATCTGTCAGCTGAACTGTGTCTCTGATCATTGCCTGCTAGATTTTCCTCTTAAATCAGAGGGTCTGGCTTCTAAAATTAATACTATATCCCACTTTTTTTCCTTTTGCAAGGAACCCAAAGCAGCTTACAAGGTTCTTCTTCATTTTATCATCACAACAACCCTGTGAAGTAGGTTAGGCTGAGAATCAGTGGCTGGCCCAAAGTTACCCAGTGAGCTTCATGACCATGTGGGGACTAGAATCTGGCTCTCTCAAGTCCCAGTCCAACACTGTAACCACTGCAGTGTTTTTAAAATTAAGGTGTCAGTGACTTGTTTTCCACCCTAAAGGAAAATTGCTCAGCCAGTACTCAATAAGATTATGTTGATTTTAAAGGCACTTATCAGTTCTAGGACAGCAACACCTTATTTATGGAGGAATGACTTTGTCCAGTTATTTTTTTCAAAATAGGGGATTCATTTAGAAAAGGAATATTGTTTACTTGTGCTTCAGGCCACCTTATAATGGAAGCAATGGCAGGGCACTTGACACTTAAGAATTCTTCCCAACCTTGGGCAGCTTCAAAGCTCACTTATAAGATCAAAGCTAAGGACAAGTAAGTCAGGGTTGAAACGTAAACTATTACTCCAGTCAACTTAGAAAATAGCTTTGAACCTGTCACGCTGACTATGTGACCAATACATCAACCAGCTCCAATGAAAGCAAACAACTTGCATTATCATGCAAGAAGCATCTAAACAGAGGAATTGCACTTTGCCTCTCTGAGCAATGCTCCCAAGAGGTAATAGCAGGTGGGGCCATGAAAGTTTGTCTCGCTGCTTCTAACTGCAGTGCAGGAAAAAGGAATAAAGTCAAGGCAGGTTTGAAAGGGGGCTGGCATTGTGCTTGGAAAAATGATTTCCCAAGTCATGAACCACCATAAGTTTTGCCATTAATAGATGCTAAATATCAGTATTTAATGTAGCATGGTGGATCGAGGCTCGCTTAACCTGCTATTTCTGCAGCATATTTGCCATTAAGATGTCAAATTGCACAGTCTGATTCTAACTACATAATTCGTTAGCCCAAACCCTTGGGTGTGTGGATTTGAAATATTTACAAATGTCTTTTCAGTTTGAATGGCGTTTACCCAAGAATAAGTGCTAATCAGTTACTGTTTTGTGGTTTAGAAGTCAGAGAAATTTTCTATGGCCCATACTTATGTCAAGCCGCGTAAGTAAGCACCTTGGAATATACAGATTATGTAGTTTTGTCAGAAGTATGCACTAAATGTTGGTTTTATTCCATACATTTACAAAAGAAAACATCCCTTCCAAGATTGACATTTGTTCTCCAACCCCAAGGAGTCTTATACTTTCATATGAATATTAGAATATAGTGATGATAACATAGAATCCTGCTCTTTCAGCCATTCTTTTCAGCACAGTCACATGGCTTCAACACAGCTAATGCCTTTTTTGAATCCATGCCAAGATCCCAGTAGAGATGGCCGTTTTTTTAATAACTAGCTCTCTCTCTCCTTGATATTACATTCTGGGATGTGCTCAGTGCTCTCTATTGTCCTTAGCCAATGACATGAGGTAAATTATGAACAAGATGCACTTTTCGCTATGGAATTTGCACAGATATAGACCTAGAATGTAGTCTTCTTAGGAGATTGTCACCTGCATGGTAGTAAATAATATCCCTAAAATTCAAGTACTTCGTTTTCACCTTTCCTTGGCTGTGGGGATTTTTTTGTTCCAGCCAATTCAACTTGTTGGAATAAGGGCCTGCAGGTGAAGACAGTTGTAATATAAAAACAAAACAGAGTTTGCAGCAAATTCTCTCATTGCTCTGCAAGGATGGCTTTGCAACAAAGCAATGGAAGTGTATGCCGACTGATCAAATCTAGGCACAGCCTTTATACTTGACCCATCCCTCTTTCCTCAAGCAAACTGCACGCATATGTTCATGCCTTTATCTGTTCACATGCATCCCCTTATTAATATATTTGTTTTTAAAAGGAAAACCTTTTGGCTTCTTAAAGTGCAACCCTGCTCCAGGGGTTGGTTTCTTTCTAGATAACAGCACTGTTGCTAGCCAATCAATACTGTGCTTCTGTTTGAAATCATCAGAGCTATTTTTCTCCACAAAAGCTTGGTGTTAGAGCAGCCTTCCCCTTCCCCAATCTCAGGGGCAGGGACCTGATGCCATCCAGATATTTTAGAGTACAAACTCATCTGCCCCGCAACCATTGCCAAAAGTCAGGGATTAGGGATGTTGTGCAAAATATCTGGAGGACACCAGGTTGCCTACATCTGCCTACTCTGGTACCCTCCAGTTGCTACAACTCCCATCACCCAGTCAGCCAGCATGACCATTGAAATGAGAGTTGCAGTCCAACACTTCTAGAGGGCACCAGGCTGGAGAAGGCTGCTTTGGAGGAAAGCAGGTGTTTTTGAGGTAGAGAGAGAGTTTACAGGTTCAGCCTCAACGGTCCAAAGATGTTATATGTAACTTCATCCTCCAATTCTGATTCACTCAGGACTGCTGCACTACCTGCAGTATTTGACTTGATTTGGGACTTGGATTCCATGTACTAATGCAAATCTCAGAGTTTTGTCTGTTAAAAAGGGAAACATTAGATGTAAGTATCTCTTATATAGCTTTTCTGGTCTCTCTGTGTGTAATGTATGTATCAATACCCCCAAAATTAAAGCATATTTGACACTTTAAGAATCTCATTTCTCTTATTAATATGACATTCTTCTAAAGTATATGGCCAGTGTCTTTGAAGGGAAAGAAGAAGAAGCTTTGCTGAAAGTGTATCCATGCAATAAAATAATAATACTTGTTCTCCATTTTAAGCAACATTTCTTGTCCCTGGTTTTATGTCATTAACGGCACAATCCTATGCATGTTTAGACAAAAAAGTCATAAGAAGAGTCCAGCTAGTCCAGCACTCTGTTCACACAGTCGCCAAACAGCTGCCAACCAGGAACCCACAAGCAGGACACAGGTGTAACAGCACTCTCCCACCCATGTTCCCCAGCAACTGGTGTATATAGGCTTATTGCCTCCTTACAACTCTCAGCATTTTCTGCCTAAGCCATGTATAGGGTTGCATCCTGCAAAAACTTGTCAAAGCACAAAACTAAATTTCTCAATTCAAGCTGGGAAAAAAGCCTCATTGATGGAAACAGTTCTTTAATAGGAAGGATGTTTGAATCCTCTTTGTATTTTATCATTAGCATTGAGCTCAGGTAACTAGACAGCAGGATCTTCCAAACACAATTTGGCTCTTTGAAACATAATTCCTCTAGGCAAGGTGTGGGCAACTTGTGACCCCCCAGAGGTTTTGGCCTACCATCATCCCCCAGCACTGGGTATGCTGGGCTAGAATCATACAATACTAGAGTTGGAAGGGGCCTACAAGGCCATCAAGTCCAACCCCCTGCTCAATGCAGGAATCCACCTTAAAGCATACCTGACAGGTGGTTGTCCAGCTGCCTCTTGAAGGCCTCTAGTGTGGGAGAGCCCACAACCTCCCTAGGTAACTGGTTCCATTGTCATACTGCTCTAGCAGTCAGGAAGTTTTTCCTGATGTCCAGCTGGAATCTGGCTTCCTTTAACTTGAGCCCGTTATTCCGTGTCCTGCACTCTGGGAGGATCAAGAAGTGATCCTGGCCCTCCTCTGTGTGACAACCTTTCAAGTATTTAAAGAGTGCTATCATGTCTCCCCTCAATCTTCTCTTCTCTGAACATGCCCAGTTCTTTCAATATCTCTGCACAGGGCTTTGTTTCCAGACCCCTGATCATCCTCGTTGCTGGCTAGGGCTGATGGGAGTTGTAGCCCAAACATCTGGAGGGCCACAAGTTGCCCACTCCTGCTTTAGGCAGAAGGCTCTGGGTGCACAGGGAATACAGACTCAATCCTATTAGGCGTGCTGTGTTTCAGATTATATCTTCAGTCTAAAAGGCAATACCAGCATGGTAGCTACATCCTTAGGAATGATGGATGAGTATACAGACAACGGTCTGTTTGTTGCTGTTAGTAATGTGATGTATAGAGATTTACCATCAACAAGAGGTCCGGATGCTCTCTATGTATTCGTAGTAGTGCCCCAAAGAGAAGTATAGAGCTTCGAAGAGCCAGGCAACTGCCATGGATTCCTGTCCAGTGGGTTGATTTCAAATGACCAATACATCACATACAACTCTTGCCTCTTGCACTTCCCAATGGGAGTATCTGAAACCAATGAACAATGGAACTACAAAGGGTTGTGCTGCAGGTGGGGCACAAGAGATGGAAACAATTGCTTCTTTAGTCAAAGCACCTGTCTCAGTAACAGGCGGAGAGCTTGGATTGTATTTCCAGTGGTGCTTTTGTGCAAGTGCCTCTTTGAAGTGATTGTTCTCAGATTGCTGTTTCTGCATTTGCACCAGATTCAAAGCATACAGGGAGAGGAAGAGACGGTGGCCCAGGCAACCCACCTGCCCACCACACCTCTTCCCTCCCCTCTCCTTTTCCTGTCACACCCAAGGCAAGACGTGTACTTAAAATGAAGGACCTTCTTTCCCATCATTTGGCAGTTGCAGGTGAGCACAGCAACAGCAAAAAAGGCAGGCGCTACTGCGGACACCTCTTGTTTTAATTTCCCCATAATGCTTTTGCCCAAGTGCACAAGTAATAAAACACAGCAAAGTAATACAACCCTGAGCACACACACAATCAGACAAGGGAGTAACAGGTAAATTAACAGTGAACACCATGCGGCAAAAGAAAAGAAGATAATCCACTCAGAAGCCTGAGTGAACAAATAGGTTTTTAGCTGACACTGAAAGCTTGTAAGACTTGGTGCTGCCATTGCCACCCATATATGAGAGGGGAGAGGATTCCACAATCAGGGTACCTGGATGGAGAGAACCCTCTCTTGGGTTGCTGTGTATCGAACTCCAGAGGCAGTACATCCCCATTTATTTATTTATTTGCTAAGTGTCCACCACGTCAGTGGGTGGGTATTTCAGATCCACAACAACAGTTCATTTACTTCTTGTGGCCTTGCAGCATGATCACTACTTAGGCATTGAAAAGTGGCCATTTTATAGCAGAGGCGGAACAGCCTATACTGGCTAACCCCACAAAAAGCCATGAAGGATGGCGTACAGTCAGTTGCTTGTGTTTTTAATTATTGACTCTTCCTAAGCGCAGGCAACTTTTCACCCAAAACACATTGATCAGCCCCGCCATTTTTATAGTGCAATCCACTCCAAGCTAATGGCACAGTTTAGAGATCTCTACCCATAAAGTGGCTTTTCCTTCCAGTAAAATGCAGCCTGTCATATGCTAAAGGGAATTAAAACCAACTGGCGATGAGAACTCCACCATAAAACAGTACTGTGGACTTTGGGCTAATAAAGATCACTGTAGCAAGCAATAGTCCTCTCTTTTTCTAATGCGCCCGTTTCTACAGAGCAGCGTGAGGCACGATAAAGGACGGTGGTCCCAAGATGACCAATAAAAGCTCAAGTTACTTTATTATTCATGATTGTTTTTCTATTGACACTTTTATACAGACTGAGCAGTACTTCACTCGTAGTGTATGTCAGGGACATTAGAGTTAATACAACTCTAATGTGATCCTATGTCTAGTTATGAAAGGGTATGAGATCAGGCTTAAGGTAGAGGTGAAATTAATGTTTTGAGGGAGACGGAGAATCTCAAACCAATGCCCTGACTTGCAAATGGAGCATGTACAAAGCCAATGGCAGCAATGTTCTTCCTAGAAGAAACTATTTTTATTTCAGAAAATTCCCATTGATATTTTTTTTATATATCCTGCCTCAGCCCCGCCCCCTCTTGCAAGGGACCCAAGGTGGCTTACATGTTCCTCCCCCTCTCCATTTTATCCTCACAATGATCCTGTGAGGTACGTTAGGCTGAGACTCAGTGACTGGCCCAAAGTCACCTACTGAGTTTCATGGTCAAGAGGGGATTAGAATTCAGATCTCCTGAGTCCCAGCCCAACACTCTAACAGTCCCAGCCCAACACTTGTGCTGGCTGAGGAATTCTGGGAGTTGTAGTTCTCCAAGGGCTGCCATTTTCTCCCAGAACACACTTGGAATGATGCTACATGTTGATGTAACCACTCAGGGTGGAGTCCTGCATAATAAAAATGGCAGCCCCTGGCCATCAGCTCTTGGGAGCTCTGCCATCTCCACTGTAAAACTGGCAGTAATGGTGAGAAAAGGGGAATTGGGAGCATGATAGGGACTCATCAATGAGCGCAATACTTCCTGTCTAGCACCACTGATAATGACACAGAGGTTCCCATCTTCTGCCTCTGGCAAAAGTTGCAGTGCTATTATGTATAGGAGCAGTGGTTTTGTTTTACAGCTAAAGACACATTATTATTATTATTATTATTATTATTATTATTATTATTATTATTATTTAATATCCTACCAATTTACAAAATACCCTAAGCAGCACTTTACCCAGGCCCTGCTTTAGAGGAGTCCCTATAAACTTCACACCACAGAGAAAGCCCTTTTTTTGTTTTTCTGCCTACTTTCTTGAACTGAACAGCACAGTCACTTACTGATCTGTTCACCAGTAACAACAGTTGTCATAGTCAACCTTCCATTTTCAATTACAATCCAGGGATGTCCTGTTCCTAGGTTGTTACTGTGATGTCTGAACCTGGAGCTCTGGGTTGTTTAGGGGTTATACTACCCAGAGTTTAAACCAACAACAAACTATGGGTAATTGTTTCAGACATTATAGTAACAACCCAGGAAAGGATTGTTCTTGGATTGTTAATTGAAAGTGGAAGCAGTGAGCATGCAAGAGGCACTTGCTCCTGCTTAGCCATGTTAAACAACCCAGGAATTGTTGTTACCAGTGGGCTGACTACATGTGAGGAAAGCCCCGCAGTGGCTGTGGAACTGTGCCCCATCGGTTAGATGACGTAGGCACAGGTTTGCAGCCACTGTGGGGCTTCCCTGCAATACTGTGTTTTGAAAAAGTCAGGGATTTATCCTGACTTTTTCAAAAGGGGTGATGCCAACGTGGTGCTTCCGCCATGTAATGTTGCTCCGTGGCTGACCCGTGGGCAGAGCCTGGTGGAAGGCAACCAGCAATTGGTCGCCTTCCACCAGGAAGAGGGCAGGGGTGGCTCGAGACCTGGATGGCTGCCCAGAAACCCCACGCTCCCTCCTCAATGTTAGGATCACCCAATGCTGCCTTGGGAGAGGGAAAGTGTGGGGTTGAGGAGGGAGGCAGCACCAACCCAGCACTGTGAAGACAGCCCCAAGGTCTATAACTAAAAACACAACAAGTTTATTTAAAAGGCATTAAGGCAAAAGTTAAGATAGATCGAGTTTCCCCGCTTACTGGGGAGCCACCATTGTGGCACGCGCTGGTCCAAGGGCAGGAAAAGGAAGGGAGCTGGCAGCCCCTGTGAGGAGGCAACTGAACAGAGCAGCCGCAGGCGGTTCCCGCCCTTGTCTGCCTGCGCACGGAAGAACAGAGCCTCGTGGGTCGGCTGGCGCCATTGCCGTTGCTAACTTCCCCACCCACCCACACCTGGTAATAGCAGATCTTGCAGTGGACAGAAGTCAGTTGCCAGTTAATGGGGCTGGGAAGGAATTTTACCTGCCTTCTAACTGGCAAGGAAGGGGGCAGGTTTTCACCTTCCTCGTTGCAAGATTAGTCCATGTGTAAATAAGTCAAACTATATATTTGTGTGTTGTCTTGGTGGAATTTTATTGTTTGTGTCACAACTTTGTGGGGTGTGATAGGCATTGGGCTGGATCAATTTAGGAGGGAGAGCGGGATTGGGCTTCCCACTCCCCCATGGTGGGATCTCCTTAAGGGTAGGTGTGGCACCAAGACCAGGCCAGGACGGTGGCTGCAAGGGTGCCACATCCAGGGTGGAAGGAAAGGGGCTTCACGTTAGCAGCCTGTGCCAGGGTGGGCCTCTGCCCCTTCCACCCACCACTAGCACTCCTGGCAGGTGGGACAGGAATGGAAATCAGACAGCAGTCAGGCTGCCGGATGGCGAGATCCAAGCCTTTATGCCTCCGCCAATCCTATTCAAAATCAATAAAGGTGTGGCCAATTTAATGGCCAATTTAATAACCCATATAAGTTGATGTCTCTGGTTTGTTCCTTTCACCTGCCGCACAGACACAATTAGATGCTGTGCTACACAAATACTATGGTTCTGTGTGACAAAGTTTAGAATGAGAGGAGGTAACAAAACAAACGTTTTAAAAGAACAGTTCATACATGACCCAATACAGCTTTCTGCTAGCAGTGGTGACCCCGTTCTGGGAGTGACCTTTATTCCTTTGAATACCCCATTCATTGTATCAGACTTGATAATGGCACAATCTGATTGGCCTCTGTACTTATGATATTCTGGTCTATTCTCATCTTCATGTGACTCCCACCTACATCATTTGTTTCTCCTAAAGTTTCAATAACTTGTCAGTTCCTCCAGGATGCCCTTGGAGACCTCTCAACCAATCTATTTGACCCCATACCAAGTCAGCAAATCTGTAGTTCTTGCATGTAGCTATGTTCCTCTTTCTGGGACTTTCCATGGTTTCACTACCTTACCTTAGTTTCAGTTCTTGGCCACATTTAAACTATAGCTGTGCTATGAGACTTTATGACAATTCCGAACTAGTACCAGAACATCTGAGATCCACAAGTTCAATCGCAGCTTTTAAAGCTCAGCTAAAAACTTTTCTTTTTCCTAAAGCTTTTAAAACTTGATGTTGTGCGGACTTTACACTGTTAGTTTTACCCTACCCTGTGCCTGTTTACCCTACCCAGTGCCTATTTGCATTCTCTTCCCCTCCTTATTGTTTTACTATGATTTTATTAGATTGTAAGCCTATGCGGCAGGGTCTTGTGATTTACTGTTTTACTCTGTACAGCACCATGTACATTGATGGTGCTATATAAATAAATTAATAATAATAATAATAATAATAATAATAATAATAATAATGCCAAATCCTGCCCCCTATATTCAGGATTATTTTTGTCTTTCTGTGAAAGAGGCATTGTTTTTTCTGCCTCGTTTGCAGGGAGGGGGAGAACTTTTTATTCTCTCAATAATGTGAATCTGTATTCTTGAATTCTCACGTTTCAGTGGCAGCAATATGTGCTTCAGTCACTGTATATGCTTTCAGCTTCAATGGACAAAATCATTCAATTATGTAATGCGTGATAATGTATTCATCTAAGATTGTGCATGCAGTGAGAATATTCTCACATTAATTAATATTTCATACTTCAAACTAACTAGAGAAGTTTGCAAATGCCATGCTCTTTCTAGATAACACCAAGGAACTGTTTGTGGACAAAGCAGTTGACTGGGAAGCCTACAAATAAAATACACTGAACATCTACAATTCTGATTTCTTCAAATGAAAAATATTGTTTTTGTTTTGGGAAGACTTATTCCAAAAGGAAGCTCACTGAATATCATTGTATAAATTCTTAACAACTTTGAAAATTACATCATATATTTAGGAAGGCATGTTTTCAAAGCAGAACTGTCATGAGCAAGAAAACCTTTGGAGATCCAGAAATATGGGTTGTTAGTTTTTTAAAAATAAAATGGTATTCCTCTCATCACCCCCAAAAGTGGGTTCCAGAGCTGTGTACAAATTTGATGTAGCATGTCAACAATAAAAAACAGTAGAAAATCAATCCAAAACTGAGAGGGTTAAAGACAGCACAACCAGCTAAAACTATATGGCAATGTTAAAAATGACTGAAAATGCCCAAGCAAATAACATTTTAATTTGGGGATGTCTAGACAGGTTCTTTGCCCCAACCTAAATGCACAGATTCACTTTTCAGGACACATGACACAGCAGTTCATTCGCTGCAGGGCCGCGTTTTTAATGCAATAATGCACAGATTCGTAGTTGTGATTTACCACGACTTTTGGATCAATGTTCAAGTTTGACCACGTTATGGTTATGTGTCGTTGGGGATGTTAAATCGCATTTTGACATTTGGGCGTAGCTTTGAGAGCAGGACAAAGTGATTGCCCGATTTCCTGCCTCCCCACCTATCGCGTCCTCCTCTGGCTCCCTCGTTCCTTTGCGTCGTTTTCATTTTGAATTATATGATTCTGCACAGCTCTGCAGATAAAGTTATAATATTAAAACAAATAGGGGGAACGGGTAGCCAGAGGGAGGAGACATGTTCAGTCCCTCTCTCGATCATTGGAAAAAAGCTCAGTGTGTTTAAATGCTATATCCCCCTGAGCTGACCACCTCTTCACCCTCACCCTGTGTTTCTTCTGCCTTTGGAAAACCTTGTCTTTTTGGAGGGTTGTCCTTTGCAACACACTGCTCCCCCCCCTCTCGCATCCTCCTCTGCTGCCTTGTTCCTCCCCCTCGGAGCTCTGCAGATAAAATTTATAGCTTTGTTCGTCTGTGCTCTGTATCATCATATGTGTGCATGTGCACATTAATAACTGCACTTCAAATATAAAATTCAGGAGTTAAATCGTTGTTGCTGCTGCTGCAGTGTGATGCTCTTTGCCTAGATTACAATCAATGAAAATTCGGGTTTATATTCAATGAGGAGCAATCCTGTTGTTGTATAGACGGTGGCTTGGTGCCCAACAAAATGCTAGACTTGATCTTAGCCAAAAGATCAAGATGTGATCACCCAACCGAATACAACATTGGTGCAAGCCGTGCCAGGCGACATCTGGTGTTCAGGCAGAGATCCCTTTCAAGATAAGCCTGAAAGGTAACTAATTTCCATTCATGCAAGATGTTTTTGACTTGTCAAGTAATCACATAGCTGTTAAAAATGGATTTTAATGCCTTATTTCAGTGTTTTAGTATTGTATGCTGATGACACACCACTTTATTTCTACGTTCTAGATAATACCAAGGAACTGTTTGTGGACAAAGCAGTTGACTGGGAAAAGCCTAGCTGGCCGGGGATTTATGGTAGTTGTAGTCCAACACATCTGGAGGGGACCAGGTTGAAGAAGGGTGGATCTAATAATCATGGAATATATATTGCAGTTTCCCTAATGCACTCAGCCCCAGCCCCAAAACTTACAAATAAGCATCTGTGGGCGAAACACCGTGGCCAACTCCTTAAAATGGCACCCCTGGTACCACTTCTTTTCCTAGAATCTAATTGAGGGAGATGGAAGGAGGGGTCTATAGGCTCCTAGTTGGAATGATTGTGCTTCATTTTGAGTAGATATCCATGGAAGCAACTGTTTCCTCATGTTTAGAATACTTAGAATCTTGTCGTAACTGGGCTTAAATGACCTTACAAAGGAAATGGAAGGAGCTCAATGGGAAACTCTGGCCAGATAAAGGGAAACTGAACACAAGAGATAGGTAAAGTGAAGTAAATCAAGCAAATGTGGAAATACAGATAACACAGAGAGCAAAGTAGAAAAAAAATGCTGGAAAAGTAAGTAGGGGGGAAATGTAACAAAACAATAGGGGTAGGAATGCACAAAGGCTCAGGGACTTGTGGTCACTTAATACTCAATGATTCCTGTAAAACAGCTTAACAAATTTGGCTTTACTCCATGGAGAATGTGCACAAGCAACCTGAAAATCTTTGGATTCATCCATCCAAGGAATGATCTCTAATATGCTGTTGATTGGAGCACCCGCATATGGCAGCTCCATGAACTGAAAAGGTGTGTGAGTTTTCTTTTATTCTGTATCCATTTTATATCAATAAACTATCATTCCTTTCACAAGTGTCTAGATACATCTTGGTAACCCAAAGAATCTACTTTGACTAGATCAGGCCTCCAGAATAACACAACATCCTAAATTGGGTTTCTGATTTTTTTAAAACACAGGCACCAGAAAAAGACTTTCATGACACATCTTTTAAGAAGCAACATTAACAGCAGATGTCTCCCACCCCTGCCTAATAAAATCAAGAAACCCCAATGGAGGATTTCCTTCTTCCTTTAACCCCCACCCCACCCTTGAGGGTTGGAATTTCTGATTAAAATATGTCTGGGGGAAGGTTTAGTTTCCCCTTCTGGAGTGCCAGAGTCCCAATCTGAATTGGGGCCATGCATGTTTATTCTGAAGTAAAACAAGGATATTCCTGCCTGAGCCAGCTTCTCTTGCTCCAAAAGGTGAGAGAGTGGGGCGGGGGGGGGGGGGAGGCTCAGGTGCATATCTGCTGGATTACGCATTCACCTTCGCCAGACTGATGGGTTCGCAGACCCAGGTACTTTTTCAAGATTCTGCAGCAACAACACAGCAGAAGCTAGCGCATGATGACACAGGGCAGCCAAACAAAAAGATTAAGCAATTTACTTGTCCTTTTTCAGGAGTGGGGTTTGGGGCAGGGTGCCAAACATCCTTCCCTCTGACTGGCACTGCTACAGGCTCATTCCATGGGGAGAAAATAAATTGGAGGCAGGCAAATCCCAAATCCTGGCTGAAATCCAATAACCCATATGCTAATAGAAACAAAACTGATGGTAACAACACAATCACATTAAGCCTCATGTTTGGAAAGACTAGAAATGAAACTGAAGTTGGAGCATAAATGAAAAATGATATACATAGCTAACAAAAATGTTTTATTTCTAAATAACAAAAGCAAAATTCATCATCATAATTAAAACACCTCTAACATAAAAACAGCGACAATAAGAATAATAAAAAGGATCCCAACCTGAGTAGAAGGATCAGGACCATTTCAGACCCTGCATCCAAAAATGGGCATTTAGAGAAGGATATATCACTTTTTTGATGAGGCACTCAAGATAGAAATGTCTAGCCCTGATGGTTCGGAGTTCTTTCGTGATCATCACTTCATAGCACAACAAGTATCTGACAGTCACTCATTTCTCGTGAAGGAGCCAGACATCTCTCTTGAAGGAAGAGCTTCCATTATGAAGATGCCTCATTTCTTCTCTGTTTGTGTCTCACAGGCATTGACAGGATTGTCCTTTGACAAGTGACATAATCTATCTGCACAGTTCTTGGGTTTTCAGAAGCTGAGGCTGTATGATTGTCTTGTAGTAGTACTGATGTAACAGTCCTTTTTAAAAAGTACTAAACACAAGTAAGAATACATGCTTATCCTACCCATAGCAATTTCCTGCCAGCTTTGTTTACCCCCACTACCACCACACACACATTTTGGAAAAAAAATATGGTTTGATTGCCATGTACTCTACCTTCTTCAATGCTGAAACCTTCCCTAACTTAATCCAGTATACAGCTACACATGCTTAAGTCCGTGGAAGACAATGGGCATAAGTGCACTTAACTCCACATAAGATTGTAAACTACATTGTTAATGATGATGAATGCTGAAGCCAAAGCCCAGTCCTAAGCAAACTTACATGGAAGTAAGTCCCTTCAAAGTGTTATCAAGATTGTATCCTCATTCCTATAAATTTTAAGTAACCATTTACTTTCTAGAAGGCTTTTTTAAAATATAAACTCTGTCAAGTAAATTTTATATATTCTAAAATATATAAACCTGCATTCTTCAATAGGTGAGATATCTAATTATATCACACAATTCACTGTGATAAAGAATTGAATATTTCACTAGGTTAATAGTTAGCTGAATATTGTGCTGCATTCTTTATTCAGTGTATAATTAATAAGGAAGTACATTAGCTGTTAACCAAACTACTCTTTTAATTCTGCAGCCCTTTAACAAACTTACTTCTGCTTTGTGTCTTAGAACAGATCAAGTTGAATCCAGACTTAATTGTACTTACAGGGTTGGATCCAGGATTTGCCTTTCGCAAGAGGTTGGGTTCTGCTCATAGAAGATCCCTTTCCCACCCTACCCCACCCCAGCCCACAACTCACCTCATTCAGCAGGTTCCCCTGACACTCTGTGTAGCATTTTCATGGAGTTGGAGGAGCTGCCTTGGGAAGGAAGAGGCAGGGAAGTCTACTTCCATCATCACAGTTGATCCAGTGTAAATCTGGATCCAACCCACTGAAATCAATGAGGCTTAAGTTATTAGTCATACTTTCAGCATACCCATTGAAATCGATGGGACCTCAATTATTAAGTCCATCGATTCCAACAGGTCTGCTGAAAGTATAACTAATCCTGGATCCAACCCATTACTTTTATCAGTAATAAAAACCAGTTAGCAATTTTAAAATCCAAAAATTTTCACTGAAATGTCAAGTTCCTTCTATGCTCTTCTTGTTCTCTATTTTCCTACTAGAAAACAGAAAATAATAATATAGTCTTGTCCTTGAACATCTGTTCTTATATTCAGTGGAAAAAACATAGCAACTGAAACAGTAAATGAGAATGCTACAGTCATCTCCTGGACTACCAACCATAATGTGCTATGTATATTTAAATTGTATATATGTAATAAATGAAAACGAAAAAGGAATATAATTATAAACTAATATCTATAAAGAAGTTAAAAAAGAAGGCAGCTTATTTTAACATGAGATACATTAGAAAAAATATGATTGATATATTTGCTTAATGTATTTGTGATGCATACAATTGCCAGCAACAGTATGACTCTGAACAGCATGTACTTCCTGACTCAGCTGTGTTTATCAAAGATAATTCTTTTTAAAATGACCCTTTTCCATGCAAAGTTATTTGAGGAAAGCATATGGAAAAAGGAAATTACACCAGGGGAAAAATTGGCCATGATCCAGCAAAGTTAAATGTGGAGGGTAACTGTATTTTGGACTGTAGTGCTCTTGTTTTTCCTACTGAACATGATGACTAATCACTGGAGAATCAGAGAGGCCTGCGTTGGGTCTTTCTTATTCAAAGTCTGGAACAAGCAGCCAGCGGTCTTTTTCATTGAAGCACTAAAACATGGATAGGCAACTTGTGCCCTCCAGATGTTACTGGACTGCAATTCCCATCAGGCCTAGCTAGAATAGCCAATCATAAAGAAAGATGGAGTTGTAGTCCAACAACATCTGGAGGGCCAAAAGATGCTCACCTTTAAAGCTCTCACCATAAAACACTTGGAGCTCTCTCTGCAAAAACTACTGCACAAGGGGCGTATGAAAAGTCCTGCAAAAGGGTAGAGGTAGTGGAAAGATCATAAACCAATGGCCACCAAGCCTTCAAAATGGATGAAATATAAATCCAAATGAATATTTTTTCCTATACATGTGTACAAAGGAGTGGTTCACTGTAGGTTCCTTCTGCTTGTATATGCAGGAAAATACACATGTCTATTTTTCACATACAGCCCACAAGGATGTACATATTTCTTCCCACAAATGGATACATACATGCAGTGTGTGAAGTGATCCATAGATCGACCACCAATTGGGGAAAGCCTGTAGTTTGGCTGGGGAAGCATTTTGCTACTTTTGCCACGAGGAAAAGACAACACCGTTAAACAACTAATCAAATGCTGTAATCACTACGAAATGATTTGGAATCTGATTGAAAATAAAACTGCATAATGCCTCTATACAAATATATGAACACTTCTGATCACCAAACCTCAAAAAGGATATTGTAGAGCAGGAAAAGGTGCAGAAAAGGGCAACCAAAATTATAATGAAGCTGGAGAAACTCCCCTTTGAGAAAAGGTTATAATACTTGTGGCTTTTTAGCACAGAAAAAAGGCAAATAGGGGAGGCATGATAGAAGTGTATAAATTATGCCTAGGGTGGAGGAAGTAGCTAGGGAGTTTTTTCTCCCTCTCTCATAATACTAGGGCCTGATCTACATTTGCTATTTTTCTGGAGAATATCGAGGTCGTCCCTACAGGGCCACATGACACACAGGTGATCCTGGGGTGAACCAGGGGCGACCATTTCATTCTCCTGGGATATCAGACACTGCAGTTGTCATTACTTTTCCCCCATCTCTCTGGGCAATCCCGAGGTCTGCAGGCAGTGTGGGCCCCCTCCTGAAGTCATCACTGTCCCCCACAAGTAGTGGGGCTCAGTGAACAGGCAAGCGGCTGTGTGTGGGGAGCCCATGGGTATCGGGGGTGAGGGGAGAGCATTTTCACCACCACCTGGATAGCTCTCAGCATCTTCCAGTGCCAAGTTTGTTTGTTTTTAAAAGAAATCATACCTTCACGCAGGATCAGTTACGCAATCGTTTCCACTTCTAAAAAACGACAACTTTGCCCTCTTTACTTCTGGGAAAACTCGGTGGCATCTGGCCCCTGAGGAATGATCCCAGAAGTACAATACTTCCTGATCATCCCTCCCCCCTCTCGAAAGGCCTCTTGGTGTAGAAGAAGCCTAGGACTTAGGACTTAGCTAGACCTAAGGTTTATCCCAGGATTGTCCCTGCCTGCTCCCGGGATATCTTGTGTGTCATTTACATGAACAGGGATGACCCGGGACAATCCCGGGATAAACCTTAGGTCTAGCTAAGGCCTTAGGCTCATCCAATGAGACTGAATGGTGGGAGATTCAAGACAGATAAAAGGATGTACTTATTCACAGACTGCATAATTAAACTATGGAATGTGTAGCCATAAGGTATGGTGATGGCTATAAAATGGCTTGCAAAGGGGATTATACAAATTTATGGAGAAAAGACTATCCAAGGATACTTATCAGGATGCTATATGCTACCTCCAGGATTAGAAGCAGCATGGCTTTAAATATCAGCTACTGGGGAACAATTGTGGGACCATCTTGTCCTGTTTGTGATTTTTCTGTAGGCACCTTTTTGGACACTGTGAGATGCTGGACTAGGCTATGGACTGCATTCCAGCAAGGCTATGGACTGCATTTTAAGATACTGCTTCCAGCCAATCTAGTTTGCATCAGTTATTCCAATGAGACTATGGCCCCAGTAAACGCACACAAAAGGATAAAGAATTATTTCTAACAAGAAAAACTTGAAGGACAGACCCTGGTTCCTTTGGAACACTTGGATTGAGAGGGTGAAACTGTAAAGAAGCATGCAGTATATTCTTTCATATTTTATATAAATAAAAGTCTCAAATATGAGACAAATCCATTCTAGAATTATATAAATAAACAAAAAATACTTACTGGGCCAGCTCTACCATTAGGCAGAGTGAGGCAACTGCCTCAGGTTGTTGATTGTACGGTTATAAACAGGGAGCAAATTGTTAGTTATTTAACTTATTATTGCATTTGTATTGACAGGGATGGGGAGAGGTGCTTGTGGGATTTTCTGCTTCCCATGCCAAAATAATTTATCTGGGCTTATGCACACTGACTTGTAGAAGGGTGGCATTTGCTGTTCTGCCTCAAACAACAACATATCGGGCTGTTCCGGATTATATACATTCTTCAATTTGTTTAAAATGCTAGGATTACAGACTTTTGAGAGTTATGACAAACACATTTGCTCTCCTTTAGTACAGGATTTACAAATGTGAAGCCCACCCTTTCAAGTGTAGAAAGTACCTCTTTCTCTGTTCAGCATCCCTCAAGAAGGCACAGAGAGTGAGGAATTCTGAGCTGCCAATGGAGTCATAGGATAACAGTCTCTGGTGAAAGGATTTACACAGCGTCTTTAATGCAATACTGATAAGTTTATGTGGAAATGTTGATGCCAGTCTCCTCAAATGCAGTCTCTTGCACTACAAATTCAGTTGTCCCAACAATACTAGTTGTTTTCCTTGTGCAGTTAAGAGTTGAAATACTTCAGTTGAGAGAGAGAGAGAAAGGCTTGCTTGAATTGCTGTAGGTTCTTCATGTTTTCCATGCAAGAGAAACCGGCTCAAGGTGCAGATACTACCTGCAGAATTCAAAGGTTCAGGTTTCTGGAGGTGGGGGGAGGGGGAGGGGGAAGAAAAATGAGAAAGTAGTTAAAAGGATCCATACATAAAATAGGCTCTCCATTCCTCTTCACACTCCTTCTCAAAAAACATATATTACTATCAAGTCCTTTTGACTTCTATAATTGTATGGAGTATGCGGGGGGCAGGGAACCCAGTATATGAAACCACTGATCTTCAGTGGGCGAGTCATGATCAACAACTGGGTCATGCCCTGATCTCAGGTGGATTTCACCATCTTCACTGAACTATAAATGACCATCACATTTTACGAAGTATAAGGTCCCTGCTTGAGGAGTTTATAGACATTTATCACTTTTCTGTCCACCAGGGCCCTCAAAATGATGTGATATTTAAAACAATACAGTAATGCAACCAAATAAAAGCAGAAAAAAGCTAAAACAATATAAAAAGCCATCGAAGCCTTGGCAAAACCACACGGTTTTCATTGCTTATCCAAAACTCAGAAAGGATGGAGCCAACCTGACCTCTCTTGGGATGGAGTTCCACAGTAGAAGTGCTGTTACACATTCACACATAATGCTAGCTTATAGTTTATTTAACCTATGGGTTGGTGAATTCTGATGTGCTGTGGTGAGTAAACTCAGTCATGCTGACAAACATATTTTGTTAACCATGAACAACCTAGAAAGAGAACCCATGGTTTGTTCTTGGGTTGTGAATTCTGGGTTGTTTAAACCATGGTTTGTGAACCCAGAACCATGGACTGTTCATGGGTTATTTTGCTAGGCTATACAAGCAGTTGGCAAGAATGGTAAAAAACCCAATCACTTACATGGCAGTACTACAGTGCCACAAAAACATTTGGGATACACGGAAGGAGCAGGCAAAGAAGGAAAACAACCCAGGGATTGAGAAACAAACTGTGCTTTGTCTGCTAAATAAGCCCTGGGTAGGGCAACAAACCATGGATTAAACCATGGGTTAGCATTATGTGTGAACCAGGTCCTTGTGTTTTGTGCCCAACAACCTAGCCTTTCTTTGTGTTGAGACATACAGGCAAGCTCATACAGAAGGAAGTGATTATTTTCAGGTAAGTGTTCATAGTATTCAAAGGTTTGCTTGCTTAGTTAAGGACAAGATATGTGGGCTAACAGAGGTCTATCAAAGGCTTAGGCTTCAAAGAAATGGTGACTAGCAGCTATGTCTTTCTTTTTTTCTTCCTTCCTTTCCTTAAAAGTTAGCACAGGGAGCACAAACCAGATTGGGATCCTAGTGTAGGGTTTTTTAACCCTTTGGCCCCCTGCTATGGTCCCAAACCAGATCTTCCCCATGGCTGTAATTTCCATTGCCAAAAGGCGATTCATTTGTTTTAAAGGGGTCACTTTGGGGCAATAGAAATTACAGACATGGGGGACCTAATCTGCTTCAAGCCTCTACACTTACTTTTCTAAGTAACATGTAGTTTGGGTCACAATATTCTGGGATGCAGTTCCAGGCATAAGGGGCAACACAGAAGAAAGGGGAAATTGCTGGAGGGAGCAGAAAGTTGAAGATGGTAGCGGTTGAGCAGTAAAGGTCAAATGCCCGGGTGTATCAGGATATGAGAGGGGGCCAAGGTCGAAGAAGGCTTTCACAGTAAGGATGAGATGCTTGTGCTGGATCCAGGAGTGGAGCGGAAGCCAGTATTGGGGATTTAAAGAGGGGCATCATGTCCAGAGCATTGAGAGAAGTGAATGCTTTGGCAGGAGAGTGCTGGACCGAGTTGCAATAGCGGAAGATCACAACAGTCTTGGTGAGACATAAATGAAACATAGTTTTTTGTTATTGTTTAGGCATTTTAAGGAGAGAAGAAAAAGATGGTACAAAATTAAAAGTGTAAATTCTCTTACAGGTGGGGGTTAAATGTGGCATATAGATCCAAAATATTTTAAGATTGCTGCATGAAATTATGCATTCACTTATGTAAGAAAAAGCCGTAATAATCAATCCAGAAAAATAAACGTTTCTCTTTCTGACACTTTGATAGATGGTATCAGCTGGTGTTTTGACAAGACCAAAGTGACTGTGTAGAGTAAGAATACTGGCAGAGAGCCTGGGAATTCCATCTTGCCATTGGTCCAAAATAACCTGAACTTGTTGACATTTTCAGCATGCTACAAGGCCAGCCTTATTCCCTTCCCTCCGCCCCACCCTGGCATTTGATGAAAATTCAGTTAGACTAGGGCCACAGCTAGACCTAAGGTTTATCCTGGGATCATCCAGGGTTCGCCCCTGCCTGAGCACTGGATCCCCTGTGTGTCACCTAGATGAACAGGTTTGACCTCTGGACGATCCAGGGATAAACCTTAGGTCTAGCTATGGCCTAAGCTGCTGTTACTGTACTGAAGCTATCAGTATTAGGAAGGGCTGGCAGTGAGACCCATTCTTGTGGCTGTCCATAATTTGGAAACTCCTTCCACCATTTAGATAAAATAAAAGAGTTTGAGACAAAATTCATAATTGTAGATGGCTCTAGTCATCTACCAGCGCTCCTATTTTAAAATGTTGCGACAGTGATGGGAATGGAGAATGGATAGATAACTTTCTAGGCCAACCACAGGGACCAGATAAAGGATGAACAGGTAAGTACCTTTCTATTTGTTCAAACACAAAGAAAACCAGCTGATATTTTCCCCCACCCTTGTTTCAGAAGTCTTTCTCCTGGCCCATTCTTGATTTCATCTCTGGGATGCATAATGAAAGTACTTGCTGGAGACCCTGCCATAGTCCTCCATGCAAGTAAAACCAACTTTCACAAGCACATGTGCTACCCCTTAGCCCCTACAATGGCATGTTGGGAGTTGTAGGACTTTTTTTCTGTCTAAACATGCATAGGATTGCATAGGACTTTGGCAGGCAGAAGCCATTTCTTCTCCTATTCTCAGGAGCCTCATTTTCTAATTTCAGGTTAGCATGTGACGCCACAGCAGAGCATCATTTGGGGGTGTCATTAACCACAATCTATCCACATGGCCTTAATGCTAGCATAGATTATTCGGTCTTCTTGGCAGGATAAAAGCTTCTACCAATTAAGTAGCTGTTTTCCTTGATAAAAAGGTCTACTGTGGTTATAATCAGACACAGCTGCTTTCCGCATTTTTCTTCAGACCATAAACAGACAGGCCGGTAAGATAACTTTTTGGAGCTCTTGGTAACTCTTTGAAACAGAAAGATTATGTTTATTTTCTAAAAGGCCAAATATATGGTTTTCCACAGCCTTCAATTGGAGGGGTTTTCTCCCCCACGAGAAAGTTTTTGAGGGTTGGACTCGATGGCCTTGTACGCCCCTTCCAACTCTGCTATTCTATGTTTCTATGATAGGATGTTGAATATTCCATAATTGACGGTTTAACCTGATATGGGTGAGTGATTTTTAAGCTGAATTAGAAATGAGTGCTTGGATTTTATAATTATAGAGATATCTAGACTGAATGTGATGATTATATAAATAATATTATCTTATCTCTGTAGTGTTTGTTCCGATGAAGCTTGAGCAGCCAAAATGGGAAATATATTGCAAAATCCTGTCAACTTACCACGCTAAACAAAATATAATAAGAACAAAATATAATAAGAACAAACCTTATTTACAATATATCTGTGAACATATGTTTATGTACTGATGTTATTGCCAAATGTGTCTAATATACTAAAGTGTGTTAGTGTGATTTTGTTGGGCTATATTATAGACTTGTATAGACTTTAAGTAGGAATATCATTCCAATTATTGGTTTATTGTATTACAGCACCCAACACTACCATTGTTTAACAACTATGGGATACATCAGCTTTTTTGTAATTTTTGTATAATAATAAATGGGTTTCTTGTTAATCATCTCTCTTCACTAGTGGTTTGGGTAGTTGTGTGCTTTCAGGCACCTTATATATATTAGTCATTAACCACAGTTGACCAATGGGTGGGCCCAGCTTTTCAACTGCTTCCTTACCCAAAACTTCTGATAAAGTTCCAACAAAGTACAGTTGCCTATATATTTATTTATTAGTATGCAGAAGCACACGACATGGCATACACCTACACACACTCCTGTTATATTTTTACTTTTATTAGGAACTGAGCTCCTGCTTAGGCTGTTTAATTGTAAATGTTCCATAAAATTATCATTTATTGACTAAGATTTCTAATTAGTGCATTTCTTCATTTCATTAGTGATTGTGATTAATTATTATTAATTCTTCTTTTTGTTGCCTTTATATCAAAACCCAGCTAAGGTCATGCTAAGGTCATAACATAAACATGAGGCAGTTTCATCAAACCTTTCCATACATAAGGAAATAGTAAGACTAGAAGCATATACGCTGCCACTGAAAAAAGTCCTGTTCTAAGATTGCAAAAATCCTCACCTTTCTATTACTTACTTTGTTGAACTGATGGCTTCTGAACTCCAAAAGCAGTAATAAAGATATTTACAACTACTATAATAAACACCAGTCCGGTCGCAAGGTTATTGAGGAAGTCCAGCTTGGCATGTTTTGCAGGGTTATTAAGGTCATATTTGACTGCAAAGGAAAAATATTGAGTGAAAGAAATGCTTTTACCACTGAGGACCAATTAATTCACGTAGTAGAGATGTATTGTTGCTTGAAACCCGTAACAGCTACTTCAGAAGAAAAGATGTCAGCATAAAGAAATAGCATTGCAAAACTATGTGCCAAAAGATCTCATGAGAGAAATGCCATTGCCAACAACTATTTGGACTGTAAAGAACTAAAAACATTTATCCTAAATACTTTTTATTGGCTCTGTTGGTGAAGTATTTGCAAACATGGGCCAAATTTGTAGCAGTGCAGGGGAAAGAATATTTTCGAATGACGAAGTAATTACTTTATTACAAATAACTATTTTTTTCCAATGAAATGGCATATATCAAAGACTTGCAAGGGGTGCTTATTCTAATTCAAAGGTTTGGTTGTGTAAAACGCCTCCTGTTTGCTTGCATTTTCTCTTTGCCTGAATTGCTGACGGGCAAGGGGAGTTAGGTGAAAAGAGCTGAAGCTCACATCAGGTTATTTTTACTTCCACATCTTGAAAAATGTATAAATGGGTTGTATTAAATATGCATCCCCTTGTGTGGAATTGCATGAGGTCTGGAGAAACTGCTCCACATTAGGAGAGAACTAAGGCTCTCCTCAAACAACCTTTCATGGGCAGACTTGCCATAAGGCAGAGGGCAGCCAGGACAGTTTTGATCCAGGTTTGAGTGTTTGTTGTTGTTTTAAAAATCCTACCATTAAAATGAATGAGCCTGGAAACAACGGCCAGAGTTTCATCTCTCCTTAGAACTGTGGGAAAAGCTGACATTAGCAGACTCTCGTCCGCACAGCCTCCTCTCATTTCATTTGTTTAAGGTGGCTTGTGCAAAAAAAGAAAAGCACATTTAAAAGCTTTTAAAGTTTCATCTACAGATTCTTTGTATTTCATAAATATTGCTTTTAAAACACCCACGCATGTTGAGACAGTTACAGGAAAAGCAACATGAAGTGTTTGGAAATAATGTAAAATTTTCTAATATTACATTTAGACTTTAGATTTTTTTGCAGGAGATAAGAACTAGGATCAAAAGACTGAATGTAGGCATGCCTAGGGCCTTGAGTGGGCTCAGGGGTATTTCTTTACATTGTTCCTTTAAACAGCAGGCTTCCCATGCTACATCAGAGAGCAGCTTTGCAAACTCTCCCAACTGTCAAAGAAGTCCCTTGTATGATGTGGAGGGCTTCTCGCCCTCTCTAGGAAAGGTGACCATGTATCCTCTTTTACAGAGGATTGTCTTGTATTTGAAGGTGTCCTCTATTTGAAGGGCTGCTCAGTCCAAGCCCAGCTTGAAGAGTAGAGGTCTGGAAGTTGCTCATGAATGGTTTGTAACTGGGCAGCAGTCTGCACAGGCACACAGGTCACCTGCTCAGTTTCCCCCACTATGGTCAGATGGACTGGCATTATAAAATATAGTGATTATTTCTAAATTTGCAACTGCAAATTTAATGCAAATTTGTGTCCTTTTTTGATGATGCATTTTCCTAAGTTTTTGGTGATGCATAAGTGGCTGCCCTATATGCAGATCTATTGCTGTATCCAATGTTAGCCCTACTTAGAATAAACAAATTGAAAGGAATCGGACTTAAGTTGTATCCATGCTCTGATAACCTCTCGCTTGGATTACTGCAATGCGTTATACGTGGGGCTGCTTTTGAAAACGGTCCAGAAGCTTCAGCTGGGACAAAACAGGGCAGCCCGTTTACTAACAGGGACTGGCCGGCGAGATCACATTACGCCAGTCCTTTTCCAGCTTCGTTGGCTGCCAGTCCAGGTCTGGGCCCGATTCAAAGTGCTGGTATTGACATTTAAAGCCCTAAACAGTTTGGGGCCAGGTTATTTGAAGGAACGCCTCCTCCCATATGTACCTGCCCGGACCTTAAGATCATCTACAGGAGCCCTTCTCTGTGAGCCCCTGCCAAAGGAAGTGAGGCAGGTGGCTACTAGGAGGAGGGCTTTCTCCGCTGTGGCACCCCGGTTGTGGAATGAGCTCCCCCGAGAGGTCCGCCTGGCGCCTACACTGTACTGCTTTCGTCGCCAGCTGAAGACCTTTTTATTCTCTCAGTATTTTAACACTTAATTTTAACAAATTTAAATTTTACTGTTTTAACTCTATATTTTAATCTTATATCAATTTTGCTGCGTGGTTTTATCCTGGTTGTGCTTTTTATACTGTATTTTGTAATTGTGCTTTTAACCTGTTGGTTGTTTTATTGTGGTTTTAATTTTTGTGAACCGCCCAGAGAGCTTCGGCTATTGGGCGGTATAAAAATGTAATAAATAAATAAATAAATAAGTTAGTCTAACAACAGATACTAGTCTCATGGATTCTGGCTATAAGCACTTTCTTCCTCTTTTCCCAGAAACCAGAAGAGTTAGAAAAAGAAAGCTGCTTGATTCCAAGAAATTCAAAAAGTCCAGTGTGACCGATATGACACAATGCAATTGGCAGGAGCTGACACAGCAGTTAGATTAGAAGTGTTAGGGTATTTTTCATGACCTGGGCTGCTGGTAGGGAAGAAATCAGTAACTGGCTCATGGTGTATAGCTCTCAACGAAAGTATTCAAAAGTCATCCAGCTGTAGAGCTGACAAATGCAATGATTCACCAGCACTGGGGGTGTAGAAGATGTTAAAAAGAAAAGAAAAAAAGCATCTTGGTCTATTAACAAAGGCAGGTTCTGAGCTTTCAGAGAGAATTACAGTATTCCTATTTCATTATTATAGTACTACACAATAGAGCTAAACAGGAAACTGTTCTTAAGTACAGGTATTGTTAAGCATTTGGTTATAGTAATCCAGTCCCACAGACTAATGTATTTCCATTTTTGCCACTGTTCAAAAAAATAATAGTGAACAAGGTCTTCTATAGGGTGAATGATGACTGTCTTGCCACCAAAGGAGACAGCCCACATGTTTACAACTCAAATGACAGCATTTTTATTCAGAGACTTCTCTCTTTCTTTCTTTTTTAAAAATTAAGTTGTAATCTGGGCAGAAGCTCCTGACATTTTCAGGTAGGTGAACTGTTCATCTTCACTTAATTCCAACTTCAACTTTGATCAAGGAAAGTAAGCTTTAAGTACTTGTTTTAGAATAGAATAAGATGCTGTCTCGGGGTGGAGGAATGAAGTACTTCAACTCCTCCTGGCCCTCACAATCTAAAAAGACAAGAGAAGGGTGGGGAGTGTCACACTGCAGAAATATAGGCTTGAAATCTGGTAACAAGAAGCTGCTGTGACAGCCAGGGCAAAGGGCATCCAAAAGGCCTCTCTGGCTGCTGAGCTGACCACTTCCTTTCTTCCTGTTCCGCCCTAAGATTTACTTGATTATTAACAAGCCACTGTCCTCTGGCAAAGTAACAAGAGAGCTGCTACTGTATCCTAAAGACCTCTCCAAATCATACCATAGGGGAAGGGGTGATCAACCATTTGGATCTGCACTGCTCGGAATTGAGAAAAAGGATGTTCCTGAGGAGGCGAGCAAGACGCTGTGGATGTCAACAATGAGAGAAGACTTCAACAGCCGAGCTGATGGATTCATGTTCCCATCAGCTCAATCCACAAATGCCAGGAACTGGGCGGGGGTGCCCTTGTCACGGGCATGGATCTCTCAGGGCACATTTGTTTGAACTCGTTTTCCTCAAGGAAAAGCTGCTGCTGTTCACATGCCTAGCTGAAGCCAAGGTATCTGAGCAACATTTCCCCCTTCCTGTCTGTGGGCCACCTGACAAGCAGGAAGGCTACAGCTTAAGGTGGGATTAACATAACATGCTAACTCACCCAGTGTGGGTTATTGTTGAACTGTGGGTTATTGTGATGTCTAAACGCAATGCTTTTTCCACAGGGTGGGTTATCGTGTTGTCAGAATGCATCCCATTTTCCATAGGGTTGCCTGTTAACCATGGAGTGTAGCTTGTTAACTACCCTGAACAACACAAGAATGAACCATGGATTCTCAAGGTGGCTTGTTCGAGAAAAATAAACCACCCTGCATGGTTAACAAACCACCCTGCGGAAAATGTGCTGCATTCAGACAACACGATAAACCACCATGGCTTAAAATGACATGTGAACCCACGTAACTAAGCCCTCTTTGGAAACTGACCCCCTATGGATGGAGTGGTGGGGCTGCTTCACTTTCAGAAACTTTATAAACAGAAGGACAGGAGATGACCTTCTGTTTAATTTTTGTGAACCACCCAGAGAGCTTCGGCTATTGGGCGGTATAAAAATGCAATATATAAATAAATAAATGTGATAACTGACTGGTGTCTGCTCTTGCATAGCTACTTCTAAAAATGCCTTGGACTGGTCTGCTACAGAAAATTGTTTTATATTGATCCCACAAAAAGAAAATCACAAAAATAATTAAGATGCCCAAGGGACCCCTTTTAAAACTATATACGTGGAACCATTTTGATTCAAAGACTACACATGCTTTGGGGTTGTACATTTGCGAATCGTGGCACATGAAGCCATCCATGTATTTTCTCCATAACTATTCCTTTCCAAACCTTGGATGAGTACTTTCCATTGTGTTTACTTTGATTTCTGAATAAGAGTATAGTGTTGGGTTCTTTTTAATGCAGAAACTCAAAAGAATACTATTTATATATTTGGAAAATAACAGCGTAGTTAAAATACTCAGCATGACCTTCCTGGTAGAAGGAAAGTATAATTCTCAGCCTATAAGTTCTGGGGTTGTAATGACAGTTTGTATATACTTCCTGAGCTAAAAATTACTCCTCACAAACAAAAGTCATGAATGAACCATCTTTCTGCATCTCTTTTCAACAACATATGAATGGTATAATGTGAGATTTCAGGAAATATAATACTTTTATCTTGTATCCAACTGAACTCAAATGACCTTACTTTTGAGTAGGCATGTATAGGATTGCACTTTCAGTATCTTATTTTAGCAAATATGTTAATATCTCCGTGGTCAGAGCACTGTACACATAAAGCAACAAATGTTGCTCTAGCACATGTATGGATGCACACACACACACACACACAAATCTACCTGCTCCTACCCACATTAATAGCCTAAAAAACTGCTTACTCACCTAGAAGAAATCACAATTAAGCAGATATTTATATGCCTGGATCAGGACCAAAGGAGTGTTCTTTTGAGCATATTAATATTAAATCACTGTCCCCATATTATGACTGTTATTTGGTGAATCATCAAAATAAGAAAAGAAGAGACTTAGGGTCTCTTTAATGTACGGAGACATGGTATGGGGAATCCTGTTCAGCTCTTCTCTATTCCCCACCCCAGTTTTGGTCCATCAGTGGCACATGAAGCAAGAGCAGGGGAGTATACACCACCTAAAAACGATTCTCAATATGTTGCTGTGAACATCCTGGGACTTGAAACTTTGGGGTTGGTTGGGCGGAGTCTGGGCAGTGAGCTGAAAGTGATCAACCCATGAAGTGCCACTCAGTGAATGAAAGGCTGTCTTCCTGCCTCTGCTCCCCTCTGCTCCTGTGCTCTTTATGAGTGGCGAAAGTAGGCTAGCTATTCTCTCTTTCTAAAGCAGTAAGTACACAATTTTGAAGGGGAGTAAAAATACTATATCACGTTTATGAATGGGAAAGGCAGCGAGAGCTTCATATGTGTCTTGTCAGCCCAGCTGGATTCAGTTTTGGAGCAGTTGTATCCAGTGGTCATTTGGATTCCTGAACATGAAGGATTCCTAATCACAGGGAGAACCTATGTGTGTACAGCAGGCTTTCATTTACAGTCATTTGCTTTGCTTTACCTTTTGGGGATGGTATGCATGGGGGACAGAGGTGGAGACAGCTGGGACAGCCCCCTCCCCACTGCACACAATTACAATCACATGGAAATGAACACATGGAAACACCCCAAAAAGAACAAGTCTTATAAAAAAGAAGTTAGTTGTAAAAGTAGAACATAGCAATTATTTAAAGATAAATAAATTGACATGCCTCTTTTAAAATGAGTATCAATAAACAGTACTATTATGGCATAAAGTCAGCAATAATTCAATTCACCATACATACCAAGGAATATTAGAAGCACCCCTACTCCAATCTGAAGCACAAGTGAGGCGCTGATGAGGATGATAAGTGGAACATAGAATGAGAAGGAAGGTCCTTGTTCCATTACTGCTTTGAGCTGGGATGCATTGGCCATAAGCAAAGCGATGTCCAACATGCTCTCTGCTGCACTCTTCTTATTGGCATAATGGTTTATGTTAATTGGTCTGTTTCTCCGCAGCCATTGTCTTTGAGGCTGAAAGGCAAAATATTTCAAATACATCAAGGTCTAGTGATTTAGACAGCATTAGAAACATGATCAGAGTGGGATGACCACAACCCTTTTAAAAATCAGCTACATTCTTATATGAAATTAGATAGCAAGTTGGAAAGAAAGTTTCCAAAGAGAATTGTCTGAAGGTATATAATAACTTTCAATGGGGAAACCATCTTGAAACCACATCTAAACCACTATGAATACCATGGAAGAAGAGTGTGAAATAAATGATATAGAATCCCACATGGCTATACCAGGTGGTTTTTCTTGGATGCTTTTTTTAGGACAACCCTTGACAGAGAAGAATTGGAAGCATATACACTTATTTTCTCCCATTCAAATTTAAGAAGTATCAACACTATTCAAATGTTAAGGTATGTCCACTAGACACACTTATCATTGACCAATATTCTTGTTTCAATCCTGAGCTTTGTTTGTAAGGCAGATTCCACAGTATAAAGACAGTAACACACATATATGTACAAAGGTTCTAGTTAAACTATAGGAAATATGAGCTTCAGACCTACCTAGGAAAACAAGCATATTTGGGAAAAGATTGATTAATGAATTAGTTAAAAACAATAAATAAATCAAACAATCAATAATAATTATATGCGGCCCACAAATAAAGTTCAGTGGACATTTTAGAATTCTTTATTCCTGGGGCTATTTTCAAATCATAGAATCATAGAATCATAGAATAGCAGAGTTGGAAGGGGCCTACAAGGCCATCGAGTCCAACCCCCTGCTCAATGCAGGAATCCACCCTAAAGCATCCCTGACAGATGGTTGTCCAAAATATGTCCATGAAAGTCACAATCATAAAAACTATTTTGGGAAGTCAAATGAAATTTTGCTAACACTACATGGTTTACACTATATGATTTTCAGTTGTGAACTTTTTCTTCTCAGAGCTCTGATGAAATATTCAAGAAAGGGAAACAAACACCCAGATTTCGTAAGAGCTGGGGTTTCTGAAGTGTCAAATGTTGCTCTGCTTAAAATTAGGATAATGCATGACAGAAATATAATCATATTATACAGCTCTCTTGGGAAGGACTGTAGCACTTTAGACTCCAGGCAGCAGATGGCATGAATGAAAAAACCCTTCCGTGCACTGTCCCCCCCGCCCTCTGAAATTGCACCCTTGCCTGGTAATTGGTCTGAGAAAAAAGTTCACATTTGTGTTAACGCAGCCATTTTTATAGCGATAGAAGATGAGATAGAGAATGTTGCTTTGGCCACATCCACTTTTATTCAAAGTGCTGGTATTAACATTCAAAGCCCTAAATGGCTTGGGGCCAGGTTATCTGAAGGAATGCCTCCTCCCATATGTGCCTGCCCGGACCCTAAGATCATCCTCAGGGATCCTTCTCCCTGCCAATCCCCTTTCCTTTTGTGTCATGTCTTTTAGATTTTAAGCCTGTGGGCAGGGACTGTCAAGAAATACTTTTGTAAGCCGCCGTGAGAGCCTTTTTTGGCTGAATGGCGGCATAAAAATCCTTAAATAAATAAATAAATAAATAAAGGAAGTGAGGCAGGTGGCTACCAGGAAGAGGGCTTTCTCTGCTGTGGCATCCTGGCTGTAGAATGAGCGGTTCACCTACATTATACTCTTTTAAATTATTATTATTATTATTATTTATTTATATAGCACCATCAATGTACATGGTGCTGTACAGATAACACAGTACATAGCAAGACCCTGCCGCATAGGCTTACAATCTAATAAGTTGTAGTAAACAATAAAGAGGGAAGGAGAATGCAAACAGGCACAGGGAAGTGTAAACAGGCACCGGGTAGGGTAAAGCTAACAGTATAGAGTCAGAACAAACTCAATATTTGAAGGCTATAGGGAAAAGAAAAGTTTTTAGCTGAGTTTTAAAAGCAGTGATTGAGTTTGTAGTTCTCAAGTGTTCTGGAAGAGCGTTCCAGGCGTAAGGGGCAGCAGAAGAAAAAGGACGAAGCCGAGTAAGGGAAGTGGAGGTCCTTGGGCAGGCGAGAAGCATGGCATCAGAGGAGCGGAGAGCCCGAGCGGGGCGGTAGTGTGAGATGAGAGAGGAGAGATAGGCAGGAGCTAGACCGTGAAGAGCATTGAAGGTCAGCAGGAGAAGTTTATATTGGATTCTGGAGTGAATTGGAAGCCAATGAAGAGATTTCAGAAGTGGAGTGACATGGTCAGAGCGGCGGGCCAGGAAGATGATCTTAGCGGCAGAGTGGTGGACAGAGACCAGCGGACTGATGTGAGACGAAGGAAGGCCAGAGAGAAGAAGGTTGCAGTAGTCCAGCCGAGAGATAACCAGTGCGTGAACGAGAGTCTTGGCAGAAGAGACAGACAAAAATGGTCGAATCCTGGCAATATTATATAGGAAGAAACGACAGGATTTAGCTACTGCCTCAATGTGAGGAGTAAAGGAGAGCGAGGAGTCAAATATAAAGCCAAGACTACGAGCTTCCTTGACCGGAGTAAGCGTGACATCGTTGACAGTAAGAGAGAATGAGAGGTGAGGAGAAGGTTTAGGAGGAAAAACAAGCAATTCAGTCTTTGCCATGTTAAGTTTCAAACGACGATGAAGCAGCCAGGCTGAGATATCTGAAAGACATGCCGAGATACGATCGTGAACATCTGGAGAAAGTTCCGGAGATGAAAGATATAATTGTGTATCATCGGCATACAGGTGATATTGGAGGCCGTGAGATTGAATAAGCTTGCCCAAGGGCAGCATGTATAGAGAGAACAACAACGGGCCAAGCACCGAGCCTTGAGGAACCCCAACTAAAAGGGGAAAAGAGGAGGACGAGCTGCCGTTAGCCGACACGCTGAAAGAGCGACCCTCTAGATAGGAGGCAAACCAGTTATAGACAGAGCCACAGAGTCCAAGGTCATGGAGGGAATCTAAGAGAAGATCGTGATCCACCGTGTCAAAGGCTGCGGTTAGATCAAGGAGGATAAGAACAGAATAATGGCCTTTAGACTTGGCAGTAAGAAGATCATTGGTGATCTTGGTAAGGGCTGTTTCAGTGGAATGCAAAGGACGGAAGCCAGATTGAAAGGGATCCAGAGCAGAGTTATTAGAGAGAAAGTCAAGACAACGAGAGTAGACCAGACGTTCCAGGATCTTTGAGACAAAGGGCAGGAGGGAGACAGGTCGGTAGTTAGACAGTGATAGTCGATCAAGAGTGGGTTTTTTGAGAATGGGAGAGACTGTAGCATGTTTAAAAGCAGAAGGAAATGAACCAGAGGACAGAGAAGAATTAATGATGTGAAGCAAGGACGGGAGGATAGCGGGGATAAGATTAATAAAGACGCGAGAGGGAATCGGATCACGGGAACAAGTGGAAGGCTTCGATGAGCGCAGTATTATTTTAAATCTGCATAAATTTCTCCATTGCTGCTTGGATTTACCCTAGTTGTGCTTTTATATATTATTTTTATTGTGTTTTTATACTATTGTTTGTTTTATACTGTGTTTATTTTATACTTTGATTTGTGTCTGATGGTGTTAACTTTTGTGAACTGCCCAGAGAGCTTCGGCTATTGAGAGGTATAAAAATGCAAAAAATAAATAAAATAAAATCCCGGGCCAGACTGCATATTTCTTGATGCATGTTCAGAGTTAAGAAGGATCAATCATATACCAACCTAAGTATATGATATGGTCATTCTTGTGTTAATTTCTTTTCTTTTCCAATCAGTAACTCTACATACTTTTTAAGTTTATGCTTCTCTTATGGAAATCAATGTCACAATACTTGGGAAACTATATAAAAATGCTTAAGCTTTCATCCTCCAGTGGATTCCCCCTCCACACACACTTTCTACTTCATAAATACTTAATTTGGCTCATTGCACACTGTGGGGAAAGTATGTGTCTTTCCTAAGAGGGCTGGGTGGTGGTGGTGGTAATGGTACAAACAGAACAGTGTTCTTCCCCCAACCACAGTCTTCAGTGGCATGAATCAAAATCATCATATTTCCGTGCTGGTTTAGACACCAGACATCAGGTGCTTATGCAGTTCCTTTCAAAGCACAAACATTCCAGGCCAGTAAACATTTTCTGCTATGATAAGTAACTTTCCAGTCTCTTCCACGACAGCAAGCTTCCAAAAACCTGACTGAAGTCTTTGTAACTGAACCATAAATTAAGTATTTTACTGAAAAGAAAAAAGTCACAATGCAGCAGTAACTCTTCCTATACTGAAAATAAAACAGCATAATTCTTCTAACTCATGTAGGGGAACTTGTTTATTCAAGCTTTTCTCCCAATGGCACATGGTGGATCAGAAAGTTGAACATTGTTTCGTTTTCAATATTTATCTAGTTAAAGGGACAAACTAAAGCTCCAATTCACTCCCATGACCTCCTTTTCCAAAAATCTAAACAAAAAGTACCTAAGAACTGGTGGAAATGCTGGTTGAGAACTGCTTTGTCAGCTGTTTGGGAACAGGAGTTTGAAAATCCCAGGCATGGGCCACCAGTGGGGTCCCTTTATTTATATTTATTTATTTATTTATTTATTTATTACATTTATATACCGCCCCACAGCCGAAGCTCTCTGGGCGGTTTACAACAGTTAAAAATAGTAAACATTAAAAGTATACAAAAAATTAAAAAACATAAAAACAGTATAAAAACAACAGTATCCATTTAAATCACCAAGGTGTTGGTTTGCCAAGCAAAAAGCATGGTACTTTTGTTGAAATCAGCCTTCCCCAACCTGGTGACCTGTAGTTCTGTTGGCCTACAATTCTTATTCTCCTCAGCCAGTATGGTCATGGCAGGATCTACACTACTGCTTTATAACAGTTTATACTGGTATTGACAACTGTTGGGTTCCAGGACACATTCCATATACCATTTTCAAACTGCTTTCAAAGTGTTTTATATTGCTTGGTGTAGATCTGGCCCATATTGGCTGACAACGATGACAGTTGAAATGCAACACATCTGAAGGGCACCAGGTTGGGGAAGTAAATGTTATGTCCAGCTCCTTCTAACCTTCAGTGGGTCCCTATTGGCTTCTGGGCTCTGCCTTGTAGCCTTCTGGCACTGGCCAGGTCAGCTGGCCCTCCCTGCCTGCAACTGTTCTTGATTCTGGGGGATTCTTTCCCTATCCTGGTGTCTTGACATTTGTTTTGAAGAAACTGCAGTGTGGGTCTCATACATATGCTAATGATTAATACGGTTAATAAGTTCTTGCAACAGGGTAGAATTAAAATCAAGTTAATTTACACTTCCTGCCTGAAGGTTGGTGCCAATGAAAAAGGTTGCCAGATGCTTCTCTTCACATGTCATCACTCCTACTCCCCATTGAGCTTTACATAGGACAGCTGTGAGCATTTTCCTTTGCTCCTACAATATAATTTGAGGGGGGGGGGAGAAGAAAAGGAACAACAGAGCTTTACCTCTTTTTTGTTGCTTCTTAAAGTCAGTGCTGTTACTTAACAACCTTCTTTGAAGGATACTGTAGCCTCAACAGCACACAACCACCCACATGACCACCCTCACCAGCACATGACCAACCACCCAAAAAACTGATTCCTCTGTTGGTGCCATCATGGCAGATGCTCATGGGAAATGGATTTGCCACGAACAGGCCCTTGGTGAATACCGACAGCCTCTTACTAAATGCAAATTTAACACAGTGTGCATGTAACCATCTGGTAAACTGTTTATCTCTGCCAACCTGACAACTGGAAAGGATTTTTTTTTAAAAAAAACTACATAGAAGATGCTAATAAGTAGTAAAATATAGTTCGCATATCCTCCTACTGAGATTTTGCATGACAGCATAAATCAGCTCGGTTTCATCTCTACCGATTCACAACATGCTCTCTTCTCTTTTCTTGTTATGTTTCTTTCAAACTCTAAATTAAAAACACACACGCATACAATTTCCCCGGGAAAAATGTAACTTTTTTGAAGTGGTGCAACAGCATCCTGCCTAGCAAGAAGGTACTTGAAATCACGAGTATGACTCATGATTTTCAGTGTCTAGGAGCTTCCTTTTTTTTTCATTGAAAGAAGTCATTTAGCCATTTACAAAACATTACAGTAGGCAGTGTCACATTCTTGGATTAGATGAATTTATTGGAATTGGCAAAACTGAAAATGCTTTTGTCTGCAATTGAAATATCAAAGCCCAGAACCATTCTTACATACCAGCAAGATACTGACAAAATGTGGTGGGTTCACTCAACCCACTGTCATCTATAAAACATTAGCCATAGCATTCTAGAATCTCATTTAACAGTTCAAGGCCTAATCTACATCAAGCAGGATATTGCACTATGAAAGCGACATATAAGAGGCAGGCGCCACACTACTGCTGTATAATGGCATTGAAGTGCACTGACAACTGTTGGGGACCATTGACACATACCATATATCGCTTTCATAGTGCTATATCCTGCTTGGTGTGGCTGCTGCCTTTTATATACCATTTTCATTCCACTTTCTTTGTGCAATATCCAGCTTGGTGTAGATTAGGCTCAAGACTGAAGAACTGGGAAAAATAGCACTTGATTTACATTATGAGCTACTAATTCAGATTTCTTCTTATCGCATAGAAAGGGGATTTTTAAATTCTCTTGTCCCATCATTGTCTCTGGTCAAACAGTTTGCAAGGTTTTGAACCATTCAAAAATGTGTAAAAACCCGTGAACAGATATCGCAGCTGGATGACTGTTCACACTCTGGACAACAATGCCACTATCCCGTCACTTTTAGTTCCCTGAAAAAAACTATTGTCTGACTCCAGAAAACACATAAGTATTAGCAGTGGGCCAATGGATGACATAAAATGAAATGTTACAAGGAACACAGTCTGGTAAAACCATACTGACCCTGTTCAGACAACATGCTAAGCCAGGGTCAAGCATTTTGAGTTAAATATTATGGCTTTGCATGTCATGTGAACTCTTCCTAAGTATGGTGGCTACATAACCATGGTTTAAACATGCACATTAACCATTTGCTGAAAAAGTGTTAGTGGCCTAACTATGGCTTAGTGTGTTGTCTGAACAGGTACAATCTTATTAGGAAGTGCGGCTGAGGTAATTGGAGGGATGGGACTCAGAAGTCTTTTGAAAGACATTTACAGTGAGGATGGTGGCTTTTTTTACCTCCAATTTTATCTGGAAAAAAATATTTCTCACTCCGTAATTTCAGGTTCTATGTTAGCATTTCCTGTTATAAATATATTGGGTAATATCCAACATATTGGGAAATATCCAACTGTGCTCAGCACTAGAATCAATGACATTGCACTTGTGTAAACCAACACTTATTCAACATAGCTAGTGCTCACTAGGGCAGTGGGGAAAAGTAATGATTTTCCACTGAACTTCAGCAGTCAGACATGTTTTCTAGGAGGATAGAATTCAAATAAATGTAATCTTAGAAAATTAGCATGTGATCCTTCAAAAACATAAATGAAATGCATTCATTTGAGTTCACTGGAATGTGTGCAGTTATTCACAGGATTGTTTCTATTATCAAGGCTTTAACTATTTCTTAGAACTTGCACAGAAAGTAGTTTTCCTGTTTGTTTGTTTTTTAAAATTACTATTAAAAACTCCAGGCCTGGGATTGGAGGACAGGGATTTGTTGTTGCCCTACAGAGTGCTAGTTACATTGCGCAAGTGTCAGTCTATGCTAGTGCAACATTATTAGCGGTAGAACTGGGGTAGGGTGGATACTATCCCTGTTAATACCAGCTGTGTTTCTGGTAGTTTGTGTAGCTTTTCATTAATAACACTTTTGAAATGAATATCTCTATAAAATTATCTTAGTAGTTTTGAAACTATGGTCAGTGTTGCTTGGCTCTTCCTTGTCCCCTTGTGAATGGTATTTTTCTCCTAGAAGTTTCACAAGCGTAATTATGTTAAAACAGTAATTATGTTAAAAGAGTATTTTAATCTTGGCATGCGGCTGGGCATTGTTCTGTTTAACATCTTATGCTCTATTCCTCTCAGACATATGTTTTCTAAGAGGATAGAATTAAAATCATGTTAATCTTAGAAAATTAGCATCTAATCCTTCAAAAACCTAAATGAAATGCATTCAATGGAGTTCACTGGAATACATGCTGTTATTCACAAGATTGTTTCTATTATCAAGGCCTTAATTATTTCTTAGAACTTGCACAAAAAGTAGTTTTCCTGATTCGTTTTAAATCACAATTAAAAAATAAGTAACGAGCCTGGGATTGGAGGACAGGGCTTTTTGCTTGGGAGGGTGTCTTCTTCATTTTTTTGCCACAAATTCCACTACCTTGTAGTACTCCAAAATTCCACCCAGCCATTTCTCAATACATCTACCAGGAAAATTCTTTAAATGTAGTTAAAGACGCAAGAGGAAGTAAGGGACTTATTTATTTAATACCTTCAATTAGGTGGAGTGCCTAGTGCTACACCACACTGACAGCAGTGCTGATTTAGCCAGTGACTAGGAGGAATGCATCCTTTTTATTACTGTCATGCTAACCTGTTTATTATTAGCTTTCTCTAGACTATGTTTAAGAACTAAGGCAGATCTACACTCTCTGGATATGAACTGGTGACATCACTTTTTAGGGCGGAATCCTATGCATATTTAGACAGAAAGATGTTACACATCCCTTAGCAATCCCCAGCCAGCATGGGAGTTGTAGAACTTTTTTCTGTCCAAACATACATAGAACTGCACCTTAAGTCTTAAAGTTTAAGATGAGGTTAGTTGCATACCGCTAAATACAGTAAGTACCATAGAGTGGGATATTGGCCATTTGTAAACGAATGGCTTAAATCAAGTCAAGAGCAGAAACAAGAGGGTTACATGTTGTCTAGTTGATCTCTAGGTATTGGGCCTTTTGCCTGTTTCAGAAGCCAAAGTGTAATTTTGCAAAGAAAAAAGAAAAGAAAAACTATTCCTTCGTTCTGAATTCCAGAAGAAAATAAGACAAATTTATTACTAAATTAAAAGTAATTTAAATTGAGAATCTCAATAATTTAATCACCATAATGAACTGCTTCCCAGAATACCTTTAATATCCACATTCCATTTAAATACGTTTTACATATTGCAGTGGTTTTTAAGGGCTCTTGTTAGAAATTAGCATTAGGGAAGATATTAAGCCTGTGCTTAAATATGATTTAAGGGCTACAGTGAAGAGGTTTTATTTATCTAAGAATCCTATTAAAGGTATATAGACCAGAATCTATTCTATAAGAAATGTCTTTAGCCTTGCACAGAATATGTTCTGTGTGCTACACCAGAACCTTTAAACCTTACAAAGCCAAAGCCAAATCTGATGGCTGGTACACAACTCCTTCACCACAAACAGGAAGTTGAAAGTGGCCTTCACATCATCGACTGTTCACACCAGAATGATAACATGAATCACAGCTATTATATGATCCTTCTCATGGTACCTGGTGCTGACAAAGAAACTCTCCACACCAGGTATCAGAATTATAGTTGGTGGTACGCATTATGGAGGTGATTTCCAGCTTCCTTGTTTTGAAGAAGGCAATATGTGGTGTGGACTCAAGTCCAGCCTCTTTCGTGAAAGGAAATGTATGCTGTAAAGTTGCTCATGCCAAGGCTGCTATTGACCTTCAAATGACAAGCTCAGTGATCCCATCCAGTTGTAATGTATATTTAATTCAATATACTTAAGACTAGAGTTGATGTATTTATAATGAATCCATCATCTAGTTAAAAAAGAAAAACTTACTTGTTTGAAATGTTGCTTCAAGTAACTAAATAGATATTTAGAAACATTCAGAGATGGAGAACAGCAGAAATAATGTTCCTGAAGCTGATGTATGATGAGGTGGAAAAGGGTTTGCAGGAAGATTTCTGGATAAAGGGACCACACCTTCATACACTTGTATACCTCCTCCCACCCCTAGAGTAGATTTGCATGTGAAAACATTTCCAGGTAATGGGCCCCTATATGAAGTCAATTTCACAAAATATGCCCTATTTATTTATTGCATTTCTATACCACCTTTCTGAGACCAACCAAGGCATACAAATAATTCAAAATGTAAAAGACATCTTCACATAAAAACGCAATAAAACATTAAAAACCAACATTAATATCCCAGCTATATATGTCAGGGGTGAGCAACTTGTAGCCCTCCAGATGTTTTGGCCTGCAATTCCTATGAGCCCTATCCAGCATAGCTGAGAGTTGCAGTTCAACAACATCTGGAAGGCCACAAATTGCCCAACCCTGATATATGCCTTAAATTACTCAGGAATATTCTCTTGGAAGTAATTCCAAAAAGGTATATCCTGAAGGCTCCTGTTGTGGCTTGCTGACATACTTGAATATTAAATTGCAGAAGTGCTCCTGCCTGCACATGGAACTATGCTTGGATGAGAGGAAAAGATAAACAAGTTTTGAGTCATAGGATTAATGCTATGACACATAGGCATTTTCTAATATCTTCAACCTTGCAGAGAAATTAGCTCAGAGACAAATTATTCCCTGTACTATCACTTGGAGCTCATTTCTATTTCTGTCCTGCTACTGATTGTTTTCACACAACTGAGAATCAGTGAACTGTGCACAGTTCCTTTATGTGGATTTACAGAACAAAAACTGAAGCTTAACTAGCAGGCCTCAGTGGTTAATTCTGCATGATAAGTTGAATATTCAACTATGCATTTCTTGTCTAACTAAAATTCCCACTAGCCCCCTTCAGAGCACACTGTAAGAAGGCTAAACATCTAAGTAAGTTAAATAACCTATTCATGGAGCCTCAAGTGAATAGGTTATTTAATTTACTTAGATGTTTAGCCCATCTTATCTATCATGTTCAGAGACAAAAATACGTATTTTAAAGCAGTAACATAACTGAAAAATCCAAAATTTAGATTTTAAAAAGTTAGAAATTAATAAGAGGTACTAAAGATGTCTCCACTCAACTGTAGACCTCTGAATGATGTATCCAGATAAAAAGTTCACCTGGTACTTGCAGATGATATTTATTTACAATATTTATATCTAGGTCTGACTTCCAGTGAAGCTCTAGAAGATGTTTCACATCTGAGCAGAAGCTACTGAAAAAACTCATGAGTGTGGGTGTGGGTGTAGTAAATCAGCCTGAAGATGGGGACAGGGCGTTTTGAGCTATGCAGCCTATGACATCAGCTTTACTCTTGCCCTTTGTAGCTGATACAAGATAGCCGAGGAGGAGTGACTGTTTGGATCCAAGAGATAGTTAATGCTTCTCTGAAGGACAGCGGGGAGGGGGCAGTTCCAGCCACCTTGAAAGAAGTAGTCAAGAGCCCTCTTCTGAAGAAGCCCTCTCCAGACTCAAAAACCTATCATCTTGGGCAAAGTGATCCCTTTTGGGGGCAGGATGGTAATCATTCAGATCCAGGCATTCCTTGATGACACTGGTTTTCTGGCCCTATTTAAATCTAGTTTCTGACCTGATTTTGGGATTTTATTTATTTATTTATTTATTATTTATTTATTACACTTCTATACCGCCCAATAGCCGAAGCTCTCTGGGCGGTTCACAAAAATTAAAACCACAGTAAAACACCCAACAGGTTAAAACACAATTACGAAATACAGTATAAAAAGCGCAACCAGGATAAAACCACACAGCAAAGTTGATATAAGATTAAAATACAGAGTTAGAACAGTAAAATTTAAATTTAAGTTAAAATTAAGTGTTAAAATACTGAGTGAATAAAAAGGTCTTCAGCTGGCGATGAAAGCAGTACAGTGTAGGCGCCAGGTGGACCTCTCTGGGGAGCTCGTTCCACAACCTGGGTGCCACAGTGGAGAAACAGGGGACTGCATCTTTGATATTTATTTTCAGCCTTTCAGCAGCATTTGATATCACAGCCATTTACTTCTCTCATATTTGAAGTTGTAAACCACCGTTACTACATTGGCAGAAAGACTGAATATAAATGTAATTAATATTTAATTTTAAATAATATGAATGCACAACTCTTACTTCAGTCATTTTAGTGACAAACATAAACTTCTGTTTGGAAACAGATTGGTGGCAGCTAAAATGGGTTATTGCATCAATGTGAAATATGTTAGTTTAATCTTGTTTAAGTGTTAGAAGTGTGATGAGCATAGTTGTTCAATTAGATCAGCTCTGAATTCATAGGCTGATTCTCACTTATGTGTGCAACAAATCTGCATTTACCACAAGAATAAAAACACAATAAAGTCATACATAGCCATGGCTCTCTGGTGTAAGTATATGTGATGGTAAACACCTGTCTGTCACTGCATAGTGCAATCCTAAACAACAACAACAACAACTTGCTGCATTAACCACATCATCACACAGTACCACCAGAACTGTGCCCTGGAATCCCCATGCCATACACTGCCTGGGGAAACCCACAAACACACAATTCTAAGTTTGCTAGAAGCCTGTGAAAAGGTATTCCCACATTTCATACAGAAAACCCACTTCTCTATTTGTGGTGGCCTGGCTTCCCCTTTTCATCACTTTCCCAGGTGAGTGATGGGGATAGAATTAAATAGGTTTCTACCCAGTTTTACACAGTGATTAGAACCAAAGATTCAAGTTAGGTGGCAAATGCACTCTCTCCAGTGTCAACTTTAAGGTTTGGATGTAGGATCTGCCTTCTGCAAGTGGAAGAAACAAACAAATCCTTTCTGCTTACAGAAAATCCCTCTGCCTGATTTTTGGAGATCTCCCCTCCTCCACAGACCACAGCTCACCCCATTCAGCAGGGTCTTCTGAGACTGTGTAACATTTTCAGGGGTCTGGAGGGACTGCAAGGGAAAAGAGGGGGCAGGGAAGTCCACTTCTACCAGCCCAGCTTAAACCCGGATCCAACCCTATATATGCAATAGAGTAACTCAACAGCAAAACATTAATAGTTGGAATTTATACATAAGTAGAATATGGCCAAGATTTCCTTCTAAAAAAGAACCAAATATATACAGTGATGGTGTTTCAAACAGGACGTCGTCCTTCCCTAATCTTAAAAATGGGAGGTCCTATACAGGATAGAATAGAACAGGATAAGTCCTAGATAGTAAAAGAACTTAAAGATCAAGAAGAGCACCTTGAATTTATTTATTTATTTATTTATTACATTTTTATACCGCCCAACAGCCGAAGCTCTCTGGGCGGTTCACAAAAATTAAAACCACAATAAAACAACCAACAGGTTAAAAGCACAATTACAAAATACAGTATAAAAAGCATAAATTACATTTGGAGGCAAATTGGAAGCCAGTGCCAAGGCATCTAAATAGCTGTTAGATGTTCCTGGTGGCCTACCCCTTTTAAGCAGCACTTTCAAGTTGCAGTTAGGAGCTATGTCTTCTCACTTCTTACTCAAAAGTAAGTATGGGGGCCCAATCTGGACTGAGATTCCAGAGAGGGGGATAAGGGACTTTAACCCTTTGCCCCCTGCTGTGGTCCTGATTCAAATCAGGCACCCCACGCCTGCAATTTGTGCTGCCAAGAAAGGATCCATTTGTTTCAATAGATCTTATTTATTTATTTATTTATTTCATTTATATACCGCCCCATAGCCGAAGCTCTGTGGGTGGTTTACAAAATTGTTTTTTGGCAATGCAAATTGCAGGTGAGGGGGTATGGGGCAGCAAGCATCAAAGCCTCCATGCTCCACAAACTAGGATTCTGATCCAGATGGAGTCTCCCATACTTACTTTTGATTAAGGAAAAATACTAGCTACATCTCCGAAATGAACATGTAGTTTGATTGGGATGCTGCTGAAGGCTTTCAAAGGCAGCTGCACATAGAAATGGTTTCCACATAATGCTAGTTCATGGGTTACTTAATCCATTAATTGGTGGGGCTATGCCAGAGTAAGCACACATGCTTTCTGCTTCCACTTGAATCCACTTTCATGAACAACCCAGGAACATTCCTGGGTTGTTTGTTGTTTTGTGCAAACCTGGAATTCTGGGCTAATGAGAGATAAAGAATCCAAAGTTTTAACCCAATAACAAACAATGGGTTAAAACTGTGGTTTGTTTGTCCCACAAGCCAGAGTTCTGGGTTCACACATATGATCAAACCACACAGGAACTTTCTCGGGTTGTATGAAAGCTGATGCAAAGCGGAACTGGTGAGTACGTGGGAGGCAGAGCATTGCTCGCTGCCAAACAGCCCCAACTAAGTATGGGTTGTTTCACAGAATCATAGAATAGTAGAGTTGGAAGGGTCCTAAAAGCCATCGAGTCCAACCCCCTGCTCAATGCAGGAATCCACCCTACAGCATACTTGACAGTTACTTAACCCGTAGTTAGTCATTACATGTGAACTGGATCATTGAGTTCACATGTAATCAATCTAATTGAGTTTACAAGAACATGGATGTCACTTATTCCTTGACCTATAGTAATAGGGAAAGTCTGCATATTGAATGTAGTTGGACAAAGAAATTATGAGAAGCTACCTCTGTGACCAAGGATATCACATCTAATAGGACATTCTTGTTTTATAATTGATCATCACCAGGGCTACTATTCTAGCAATCACCAAAAGAACCCCATCTCCTGGATTCTAGATGACTCTAACCATCATCACATCTAGTTCTACTTTGTCTGAATTCAGTCTTAGCTTATTTGCCATCATACAATTCACCATGGCCTCCAAATACTATTTTAAGTTCTTAGATTGTTGCTCCCGGATCTGAGAAAAGTACAGCTAGGTTTCATCACTTTGCTGTGAACAATGCATTCTGAAACAGCTTCATACATATATTTAAAAGAAGTAGGGATGAAAATGAACTAGAATAGTTCCAAAGAACTCTGTCCAAGTTATTTCAGGAACCATCCTGTGAAAAGAGTGGAAACCCTTAAAAGCCATCTCCTAACTCTTCCTATATCTCGCAGATAATTCAAGAGAATTGATATGAATAAAAGATAATGACAGGTCCAGTAAAATCAATACAATTTAACTAGCCCACAATCTCCAAGACAGTGCTCATTCCCCAGGGCAAATAAAGCAATCTGAGTTCCTCAGCCAGTTCAGAAACAAGAGTGAAGCCTATCAAAGAAATGTGTTTTCTCTAAGCTACATGGAATTATGAAGTCAATTATCTGCTCAATCATGTTTCCCAAAAAGGGGACCTGAGCAACCGGTCAAAAATTAGAAGACTTGTTGCCTTTTTTCCTCCAACAACACAGCACTGATGCACTGTCTCAATAAGCAGACTCATGATTATTTTGTAGACAAAGGAAAGCCTACTGGAAACACCCCAAATTTCTGAAGTAAAGGACTTTCCTCTGAATCCTTGATATGTGGGGAGTTACTCAGTTGTAATTGAAATGTATCTGTTTGTTTATTTATTCATTGCATTTTTATACCACCTAACAGCTGAAGCTCCCAAAAATTTACAAAAATTAAAACCATTCAAAGTATAAAACAAACAGTATAAAAACATTATACTTTTATATTGTATTTTGTAATATGGTTTTATACTGTTGTTTTATACTTTGAATTGTCTTAATTTTGTAAACCGCCCAGAAAGCTTCGGCTATTGGATGGTATAGAAATGCAATAAATAAATAAATAAATAAATAATATAATATAATATAATATAAAATACAATATAAAAGCACAACTAGGATAAAATCAGCAGCGGTGCAAAAATACAAATTTAAAATATAAATTTAAAATACAAATTTAAAATAGCCAAGTTAAAAATAAATGTATAGACTGTTAAAATGCTGAGAGAAAACGTCTTCACCAGGCATCTGAAAGAATATAGTGTAGGTGCCAGGCAAACCTCCTTAGGGAGTTCATTCTACAGCTGGGGTGCCACAGCAGAAAAGCCCCTCCTCCTGGTAGTCACCTGCCTTACTTAGAGGCATTTTCACGTGTCTACAAATGTACTCACCAGAGACAAATGTTCCTGGGCTTCTGGAGAAAAGGGCACCCACTGCACAACATTCCTTCCCCTGAAAGCTCAAATGCTGAGATTTGGATAAAAAGCAGTGCAAGAAGATGGTTGTTTCCTACCTTCCCCAAACCACAGTGCAAATGAGAGAAAATCCCACTCACCAACAAGCTCTCTGGCAAGTGCAGAGGGCTTTGGAAAGAAGTGTTTTTTATTTCTCTTACACTGAGGTTTTCATAAAATAAGAAACAGCAGGTGTCTATCTAGTTGTGTTTTACCTTCTCTGTACTCCAATACAAATGAAAGAAACCCCCATCTCTCTTCCATATCCTTTGTACTTGCCAGAGGAACTGGGTGACAGGAGGCAGCTAGTGGTGGGTGAAGAGGATGGCTAGTATGCCAAGGCAATAATTGTGTGCCCAAGACACTGGATCTATTCTTACTCTGTATTATCCTATTTTCAGCACTGGCATTGAAAATAGACACCAAGGGCTTGTCTATACGGCTTCTTTATCCCGACATAAATGCGCAGATTCATGTTTCAGGACACATGAAGCAGCTGTCCATTCGCAGCAGTGCTAGGTTTTTAAAGCAATAATATGCATATTCGCATTTACGATTTACCACGACTTTTGGAGCAATGTCCAAGTTTGCACCGCATTAGAGTTATGTGTCTTTGGGGGAGTTAAATCACATTTTGACATAACTTTGAGGGCAGGACAAAGTGATTCACCAATTTCCTGCCTTCCTACCTATCATGTTCTCTGGCTGCCCCATTCCTTCCCGCTGTTTTCATGTTGAACTCTATGAATCTGCAGAGGTCCGCAGATGGAGCTTTTAAAATTAAAACAAAGAGGGGGGACTGGGCAGTGAGAGGGAGGAGACATGTTCAGTCCCCTGCTCACATCCTCTTCTGCTGCCTCGTTCCTTTCCTTACTCGGTTTTCCTCCAATAAGGGGAACAGGCAGACACAGCTTTTAAAATTAAAACAAAGAGGGGGGAATGGGCAGCGAGAGAAGGAGACATGTTCAGGCCCCCTCTAGCATCCTCTGCTGCCTCATTCCTTTAAGCCTTCGGTTTTCCACTTCTAAGAATCTGCGGAGCTCTGCAGATAAAGTTTATAGCTTCGCTCGTCTAGACTCCATAGCATCGTATATACAATAATTCACGGAATAAATCACTGTTGCTGCTGCAGTTTGACGATCTTTACCTAGATTCGAATCAACGAAAATTCAGGTTTATATTCAATGAGGAGCAATCCCGTTGTCGTATAGACAGGGGCCAGGGCTGAGCCCCAGCGAAAAGGACTCCCCATTCTTCAACCAAACAAATAGGTCCATTGAGCATGTGGCTGTCTGCAACCCATCTCACATCAGAAGGAGAAAGCGGCTTGAAAGTAGATCTAAGGAAATTTGACAAAAGGAAGAGGATGACCCTTTTGTATGAAATTCAGAAAAAACAAAGCAGTGCAAATTATGGAATGCAGTGCAAACTGTCACAACCCCTTGCAAGATTTTCATCCACATTTCGAAGAATGTGGATGCACCCTTAGTAAGAAGTTAATAAAGATGAATATCCATTAGACCTTAATCAGAAACTCATTTTCCTATAGGGCCACTTTAAGACACATATGGGAGGTGGCTGGGCTAGTGGTGCTCCATATGCATTCCCAAAACTGGCAGGCCATCGAGTTCTGTTGCCACCTTTTTCATACTTCTTTTGTCTCCAGTCAGAATCCACGGAAGGGTGGGGAGTGGTGGACATTCCAGATGGCAACCACCTGGCCGAAGGCCATGAATTTCAGGTCCAGGTCAAATCCATTTCCTTGCTTTATTCTGAAGGCCACATACCACTTGGCATTGTTTTGTAGATCAGTAACAAAGCTCTTTGCTCCTGTCTCTTCCTTCACTTTTATTTACCACACTGTGTCCGCTCACTGTCTGCTACCCACCAGGCACTATCTCAGGGAGAAAGCGGCTTGAAGGTAGATCGAAGGGAACGGATGACGTTGGGAAGAACTTCAGGCTATAGGGTGGCGGGCGGGGAATTACTGTCAGTCTCCGCCTAGGCGGCCGAGGCCCACGCAGTTGTTGCTGTTTACATCCAGCCTTGCCGGCCTGGATGTAATCCAAAGCAAGAGAGGCTGACGAGATTTGCTGGAAAATCCCCGCACAGAAGGAGAAGCCAGGCTGGCACCAAAGCAGCTCGCTACTTTCCCTGAGCGCTTTTGCCAGGAAAAACAGACACCCCCCCCCCCGAGCAACCAGTCTTTGCCCACCGCCTGGCAAAACCAGGCCCTTTGGAGCACACTGGTTCCCATGGAAAGCCGTACCCAGCAGCGGTCGGCCTGAAATGTGCCCGGCGGCACTGAAACCATAGCCTCAAGCCTTCTTCTGCGCCTGCCCGCCCAGTTTCCCTCCCAGCAACATCTCCGGCCCCGGCTGACGAGGCAGGACTAGCGGCCGAGGTCCCAGGCTGGCAGAAAAGCGCTCCGAGGCAGCGACTGCGCGCGCGCCTTTTAGGAACTCCTCCTGGTTCCCCTCTGGGCAGGAGAGGCGAGGGTCTTTTCTTACCTCGTCAGGAGGCGTCGTGTCACCGTTGCCGCTTCCCGCCGTCAGCCCGTTCATCTCGTGGGTTTCTGTGGACGAGTCCATGTTGTTCCGCCAGCTGCAGCGGCCCCTTCGCTTCCTGCCGGCCGGCCGAGAGGGAGGGAAGAGAGTGCAGCGGGGCGGAGAGGTGGGGAAGCGACCCGTCAGCTAAGGAGGCCGCCGGTTTCTGCGCGAGGCCCGGAGGCAGGCGCGCTTTTAAGAAAGGCGCTTTCGGGAGTGCGAGGGAAGAAGGGAGGTTCTCTTCCTGGCTCTCAGCAAGAACTTGCGGCACAGACTTGGCAAGGGAAGCCCCGACCCGCCTTGGACTGACAGGGGCGGCTGCTGCTGCTGCTGCAGATGTGTAGTGGGCCGCGGAACTTCCCTTTGGTTAGCTGCGGCGGCGGAGGCGGCGCATTTCTATTTGCCAAGGACAGGTTGCTGCTGCTGTTTGAGCATCCTGGGCCTTTATGCCTGCCCGCAAGCTTTGCCAGGGCGCGCCCTGGAGCTGGCGCGATCGTTTTTTCCAGGAAAGTGGAAATTGGCGTACGGCAAGAGCTTGCACTCGTTGCCGGCTGAGGATGGCTAAGCCCTTAGCAAACACTGCAGAGGAGAGATTACAGTTAACCGGCGAAGGCAACGGCTAGTCCTATAAATAGCCTACTGGGTCTTATCTGCTATTCGCTTTAACAATGTAGCAGTCATAGATCACAGAATAGTAGAATTGGAAGGGGCCTATAAGGCCATCGAGTCCAACCCCCTGCTCGATGCAGATTAAATGTATTGTGTCAGTAAAAAATATATTTCCTAGGACCAGCCAGCAACCATGATGCACTACGTGAGCTTTTGACTGAGACAGAAGTCTTCTATGGACTGTGTGTTTAAGAAAGTGTGGGTGGCTGGCTGGGTGGGGGGCAGATGTTTCTTCACAGTGATCCTTTTCAGACAACATGCTAAGCCATGGTGGTTAAGCATTTTTAGCTAAACATAATAATGATAATATATTTCTTGCCCGCCTCTCCCTCTGGATTGGGTTAGCATGTCATGTGAACGATGACTTAGTAAGTCGTGTGAACCATTCCACGTGGCTACATAACCACGGTTTAAACACTCACTAACCATTTACTACAAAAGGGTTAGCAGCCTAACCCATAGTGTATTATCTCAACAGGCTCATTGTTAATATATTACACTTTGTTTGTTCTCATTTGAATATTTCATTTTAGGGCCAACCCACACCTTCACACTTACAATGGGATTCTTCTCAGGTTTCCTTGGAAGTCAAAGCAGTTTGTTTCAAAAGGACTTACTTGAGGACCCACAACTTGCACCAGTAAGACCTGGTTTGAATCCCCACTCAAAAATAACATTTATGAGGTCCCCTCGGACCAGTTACTGCCAATCTCAACTGCCGCACAGCACAAAGTAAAATGGAATCATCCTCAAGTATGACTTCCTGAGTTCCTTGGAGAAATTGCAGAATACAAAGGTGATAATAAAACATGATAGCAAAGTAGATACATTTTAACTTTAACCAGTTAGGTTCTTGTCATGTGCTGAGATCTCAGATTACTAGCAACATGCTTGTAAAAATAGTTTCAATTCACACAAACTGGGTTTATACGGACAATTAAAATGGTGTTTGTGGAATCATCACACATGATACTGTACTTATTTTTCACGTATTTCTCCACACAAAGATATAGATATATAGATACATATATAATCTATTGTGAATCAGCCCTGATTCAGTTATTTCTCTGCAATTTATCCCATTTGCCTGTGGAGGCTGGAGATTCTGATTTCATTGTAGCTATGAATCCATTCTGTGTTTTTGTCAGAATCAACCAGAACTTGAAAGGATCTATCCAAGGTGCTGAACCTATTTTTGGGGATACAGTTCAGCACTTTAGATAGCTTTTTTATTTTATTTTTATTTATTTTTTGAGTTCTGTCTGGTTCTGACTAAAACCGGAATAGATTCACAGTCCCACTGAAATCAGAGTCACCAGACTCCACTGACAGACTCTTTTGGTGAGGAGAAGATTCTAATTAAGCAAAAAGTAATTATGAAAGGAATGGCTATTTAGTGGAAAATGAAGGAGAGTAGTTTCTGCACTGCAGTAACGAAGTTCTTTAATCATCCCTTCAGAAAAGTAAAGTTCCATATTTCTTTTTATCTAGTCATTTATTTATTTATTTATCTGTTTTTTATATTATGCTTGTTTGTGGCTAGAGAAAATATCTAAAGAGATTCCTAAAATAAAAAAGGATATAGCTGAATGCTGGCCATTGTAAAAGCATGTTATGCAAGCTGGCTATTCCAAGCAAGTGCACAAGTTTAAACAAACTTGATGTGATACAGTATTCTCTTTCACTAGGTAAATGGATGTCATTCATTCATGCACAACAGAAACAAAGGAAGATCTACAAAGGCGGTGGAGGGGGCATTTATTCACATGGGAACAGAGGTTACAGATCCAGAGCTTGGGGTCAGTAATAGCCGCAGTTTCTTCAAGGTTTTCCCCTGAAATTTATTGCACCTGCTCAGTTCTGTTATATATCCTGGGGCTGTAACAATATGAATACAAATTGCTTTAATGGATTTCCTGTCAAGCCTCTGTGTGTTTTCCTTGATTTAGTACTTTATGGCTATTTTTGTTTTTTGTTATTCTTCAAGAAGAATGCATTGTGACACTTCCTAGAAAAGACCAATTAGTGTTGGTCAACAACTTTCCCTTCCTTTTTCTCTCTTCTTGACAATTTGGTTTCCAGCTGTTGCTTAAGGCAAACTTCTATAAAGCTACATCATCTTTCCTTTTTGTAGTGGAGTCACTAAATAATAATAATAATAATAATAATAATAATAATAATGGCTTGGACAGAAGTACCAGCAGGTAACATGAGAGAGGCTGCAGGCAGTTGTTCCTGGAAGTACCAAAAAGAAGTAGCATGAGTATTTTGTCCATTCTATTTTTGGATTTTGGTGTAATGGCTAAAGGTGAAATTGGTGCATCCCTGGTAGGAGAAACAAGCTATCCCCAATCTCAACATGGGAGAGAAAATCAAGTTCCCCTCTACTTGTTATACAGTAGAATGAACAGTAGATCTGTCAGTTGCTCATATGACTGTTTCTTGCTACTTTCTGTAATGTGTGAAACACTTCTGAGTGAATTAAATACAGTGACAATATTAATATAATAATAGTCTTCGGGTACTTCCAGACAAGGCTTCCCACCCCTATTGTCTTCAATTTTTAAACCTCCCATGTTTTCCCAAGTTGTACTTTCATCTTTTTCCTTTTCTTACCTCTTGTTAAGGAGGAAAACATGGAATAGCTGCACAATGCTGTTTAATTAGGAGTCCTCCATATGAAAGCACTCTCAAACCTTGGGAGAGTAACAGTAATAAATAGGAGACCTTAATATCAGCAGGATTCAGATATTTAGAAGGCCAGTAAGGATTTACATGAGGTAGATCAGTGGTTCCCAAAGTGGACGATACTGCCCCCTTGGGGGAAGTGGGATTGCATAGGGGGGGCGTTAAGAGGCAGGGGGGCACTAAGAGGCAAAGGGGCGGCAGGGGGGTGCTCAAGGTGGTCTTTTCCAAGAAGCGCCTCTCCAGAAGGTCTTAAAACCCAGGGATATTTTTATGGGAGAAGGTAGTTTTGTGCCAAGCCATATTGGGGAAGAATCCATACATGTATTAATACTGTTTAAGAAGAGTCCTTTTAACGGTGAATTGAAATGTTTCAAAAGCACCAAAACGCTAATGAAGAGACATACCCTGCTTGATGGGCCCCACCACACCGGCTGCAAAACAGAGGCGTTCGCTCTCCTTTCCCTCCCTCCCGTGGGAAGCCTGCAGCAGGTGCTTCCCATTTAAAGGGGCCAACTGAGCTACAAAATGACATTGAGCTGAATGTACCAGGAGTTTTGGTTACAGAAGGAAATTTCTGATCGCTATCCTGCACTATGGAGAGTGGTTCAGAAGCTCCGGGTTGCATTTCCAACATCATATTTGGTGGAATGTGTTTTTAGTGTGGTCTGCCTACTTCTCTCCAAGCAAAGAAATCAATTCCAGATTACTAAACGTGGTGATTTAAGACTCATGTAAAGTGACTTTAAACCAGACATTGGGAAACTGGTATCACTTCATCAAGCCCATCCATCACATTAAGAATTTACAGAATAGTGAGGTACTCTACTCTAGTTACAAAATGTGATATCTAATATACTTGCTATATGACTATCAGACTCTGAAAAGATATCACTGGATCAAGTTCATCCATTATGTTTAATTGAATAAACTAAAAAAATGTAATTGGATTTTGAATAAATATCCAATTAATTGTTACTGTTTTGAATTTTATTGTTATTATCTTCCTTAGTGGGTCATTGAAAATGGCTATTCTGAATAATGATTTTTATAGTGTAGGGTAGGGGGCACTAGGCATGATCTTGTGGAACCAAGGGGGCGGTTACCTGAAAAAGTTTGGGAACCACTGAGGTAGATGAATGGGCACCCAGTGGCACTTTAGGGATTTGAGTCTTTGCTGAGTGTTTTCAATCTATAGTTCCAGTATTTAGGAAGCTGTTGGCTGCCATTTAGCTACCTATCAAATACAATACATTTCAAACAAAGATGTACACCAGAATTTGTCTTAGGTGGATTCTATTCTGGTTTTGTATTAACAAGAATTACTAAAGCTAAATCTTTTTTATCCATTTTTTATTTTGATTGGAAATATACTTGTAACATCATATTAAAATGTATCCTGCATATATAATTTCTTAAACATTTCTTGTTCTTAAACTTCTAATCATCAGAGGAAAAGGAAGAGGATGTGGGTGGCTAGCTAGAGGCTCTGCTTCTTCCCAGCCCACCTGCCCAAACTGAAATGAAAGGAAGTGGGTGGGTGGGGATCTTGGGGGACGGGCAGCAGGCAGCTACCCAGGGGCCAAGGGGCAATCTGAGGGGCAAGGGAGAAACTTGAGGATGTTAGTTTCCTGTATGGTATGTTTTTAATCAATTTTAATTTGTATTTTATATCATGTTTTTATACTGTTTGTTTTATACTTTGAATGGTTTTAGTTTTTGTGAACCGCCCAGGGAGCTTCGGCTACTGGGTGGTACAAAAATGCAATAAATAAAATGAAAATAATAAATACACACAATCACTTTTCTGTTCCCCTCCTCTCCCCCCCTCAATTTCTCTCTCACACACAGCTTTTGATTGCTCCAGCACAAGAAAATGAAATAAAATGCTGTTTCTCATACCTTTCAAAAGCCATTCTGGAGGAGCTTAGGCAAATATAGGGAAGACAGAAGCAACTCACCTATTTGTAGGGGTGTGCACGGATCCCCCAATCCGCTTCGTGGCCCGATCCGGAAAATCCGGATCCTCTTCGCGCCGCTCCGCCCGTCTCCCGCTCCGCTCCGCGGAGCGAGCTCCAGCTTCGCCACTATCACTATTTGGACGGTGGTGGCGGCGGCGGCGCAAGATAAGCCACACACCCACCCCGCCCCCTTACCTTCCTCCGTTGCGGGCTTCAATTGAGGCCCCGGTTGAAGCTGGAAGAGGCCTCAGCCTTCACTTCCGGCTTCAACTGGGGCCTCAATTGAAGACTGCAACGGAGGAAGGTAAGCGTCCCTCCTCCCTGCTCCCTTACCTGGCGCCGGTGCCGCCGCATGGATGGCAGCGCCGGCGGCGCCAGGTAGGCCAGGCCCCCACCCCTGCCCCCGCCCCCTTACCTTCCTCCGTCACGGGCTTCAATTGAGGCCCCGGTTGAAGCCTGAAGAGGCCTCGGCCTTCACTTCCGGCTTCAACCGGGGCCTCAATCGAAGCCCGCGACTGAGGAAGATAAGCGTCCCTCCTCCCTGCTCCCTGGCGGCGCCAGCAGCGCCAGATTAGTACCCCTCCCCCCCACTTACCTGCAGGCGAAGCTCTGGATTGAGGCGATCTTCTTCGCCTCGATCTGCAGCCCCCCTGACTCTCTTCGCCTCCACCTTTTCCGGAGGCGAATTAGGCTGCCTCGCTCCTGCTTCTCTGAACTGAAGAGAAGCAGAGCACATCCCTACCTATTTGTAATTTGTTACCTAAATAAGTATAACCATACAATCTTCTAAATAAGAAAGCTGCACTCCTGGTTTAAACAGTTGTTTAGATAATGTCTTAATGATCTGAAATTGTGCTGAAAACACCCTTGGTGGTATATCTATCAGTCCTAAAAATAGTAGTGGTACATTTGATCATATATATAAATATATATATATATATATATATATATATATATATATATATACACACACACACACACACACACACACACACACACACATACATATATATATATATATATATATATATATATATATATATATCTCAGAGAAAGCATGCCTTTTATTACTCCTGCAATTGTATGTGCACTTTCAGGGCTGAGTGGAAATCGCTGCATGACAATGTAACTATGATATATATTAATGCATGCTTATTCAACAGAACCGTTGTGTGTCAAATGACTTTCATTTGACCATCAGGGCTTGCAATTAGGTCAACTTGTCGTCCAGATTTAGAAAGTCTGGAGAGTGGAGGATTTTCCATTACAAATATGTTTTTTAAAATATGTGGTGAATTACCATATGTAGACCAACCCATAGTATTTTCACACAGGGTGGGGCATTGCAAGTAAGATCAGTATACAGAGCAATAAAAAAGATATTTTTATTTTAAGAACGTCACTCCTGATTCATGCAAGCCTGAATCTGATTTTACTATGAAGAAGCTAATCCATTAAGGTGCAGTCTTATGCATGTTTAGACAGAAAAAAAGTCCAACAATTCCCAGCATGACCCAGTCAGCATATCTAGCTGGGGGAATGCTTGGAATTGTAGGACTTTTTTCCTGTCTTAACACATAGGATTGCATTCTCATTGTGATTTATATGCCACCAAAGAAGACTCCAAGGTTGAAATTCATCTGTCAATTGGCTTTAGTATCTCTGCCTTTCCATAAGGATATTATTTTGTAACTAATGTGTTGTTCTTATGTGATAGTAAACTGAGTAAAATTTGGTTGCATTAAATTGTTCCTGACTATTATATTGTTTCCTACTTATGTTTGTTCATGGATGATTTCCCTTGGTTGCCTTGGCTAAATGTAAGGGTGATCAATTGTGTTGCAAACATATAAAAAGAGCTGGAACACAAACCTTCAAACTGTGTCGGGTGTCATGCGTAATTGCTGGAGACAAAGGGCAATGGCTGAATAGCACAGAATGGATTTGTTTTCATTTTTCAAACCTGCTGGTCCCATGAAAAGAGGAAGAATGAAAAAGGGATCAAGGCCCCTGCATTCCAACAATAGCCTGATATTTTATTACATAACAAGTCATTTGTGTCAAAAGAGCAAACGAGTAGGATTCCACCCCTTCCTCCTCTTAGGATGGGTGTTCTGACTAAACAGAGCCAGAGAAGGCTTGATTCCCCCCTCCCCCATAATACCTCCAGCAATATTAGTCCTTCAGCTTGCCTTGGATCCATGCCATCAATGTAGTTATCCATGCAGAAAGGAAATAAACAGTGTTGCACGTTTTATAAACCAGACTCAGCCAACAATATGAACTCTCCTGCACTGAAAGATGTGTGTGGCAAAACTGATGAAGGCAGGAATTTCATCTTGGCACTCTTTTTGATTTATTTAAGAGGACACTATAATACGATCTGCTCTTCAACAAACAGAGAGAAAGTCGTCCCTGTATGAACTTGTATTCTTGCAAACATCCGTGCTTGCTTCACCAGTCTTCATCCCCTGAGCTTGCTCTCGTTTCATCAGTAGCATGTTTCTGTAACGGTCATTGCATTGATAGTGCAGCTATAAAAATAGCCATCCGTCCACACCAGCCTTTTGACTGCTCTACACTTTTAGAGATGAAGAAATGCCTGGAAAAGAAGGAGCTTGACAGGGCTAAAGATGACTCTGCTACCATATCACTCAGGGAGGCAGAGTTTCAGAGATAAAGAATTAGCTGGATTTGAAAGGAGAAGGAGAGTGCACACTCAGCCAAGCCTTCATTAGTTTCAAAGAAAAGGTCTCTTTCAAAATCCTGCCAACACCCACTTCATGTCAACAAAATGTGAGGGAGGAGAGAAAAATGTTCAGTCAGCGTACAGTGGCACTAGAAGGCAAACCAGGTCATTTTTGCAGCTCTGGTAAATGTCTTCTGTTGATGGTACTTTTTATAAGGGGCATTATAATGGAGAAGTTATGCATGATGAGAAGCCTGATATATTTGTGGGAATCCCTGGAGGTGTTATGGCATTCTACATGTAGAAAAACAATGCAACTATACTGTGGGATCCCAGATAGGGGCAGCTGGGTGGCAGGAAGGTTTCAGACCCATTGTAAAGCTGTTCTTAAGTACAGGATTTTACTTTTCATCATAGAAATGTATTGCAGTCTGGCATACATCTACTTACATGTAAGAAAGGGGCATACTTGCAGCTTCTGGCCGTGGAGACTGGTGGCTTTCATTTTGGTGGGGCTGTTAGAACCAGCCAGGAGCTTTTCAAAGTGCTGAACCTATTTTGGGGGTAGGGTTCAACAGTTTGGATAGTTCCTTTAGAGTTCTGACTGAAATCGAGAATGGATTCACAGCTTCCACTAAAATTGGACCACCAGCCTCCACTGGACTCTGCTGAGATGGGAGAAAACCTGTTTCTGGTGACTTACTGGGTGGAATGCATGGCAGGTATTGTCCCTCTCCAAATGGAGTCCCAAATTGCAGCCTATTTATTTATTTATTTATTTCTTACTTTTCTAATCTTCCCAATAACTAATGTTCTCCGGGCGGTTAAAATAACAGTTTAAAAAACTGAAATGCCATAGAATGGATAAAAATATAAAATACAATACAAATATTTAAAAGGATAAAACACAATATAATGCAAAACAGTAAACAGCACAGGAATCGATAAAACAGCCATACGTAGAAATAAGTTTTATTTACTATGACTACTTACACTCATATCTGCATAGCCTCATTCCAGATTCTGTTTCCTGGTTACAATGGAGCAGGGGTGTTGAACCTTTTTCAATCTGAGGGCCACTTTCCATTTCATTAAAGCTCTCAGGGACAGTGTTCCAGAAGTGGGTGGTGCCAACATATTTTATCTTAAATGTTTTACTGCCAGTTGTATGGCCTACAGGCCTGCAAACCATGGCTACCCACAAATGGGTGAATGGCTGCTTCTGCTTCTAATCTAGCAAACAATTATTTTCTTGTATTAGGCCACAGCTAGACCTAAGGTTTATCCTGGGATCATCCAGGGTTCGCCCCTGCCTGAGCACTGGATCCCCTGTGTGTCACCTAGAAGAACAGATTTGACCCCTGGACGATCCAGGGATAAACCTTAGGTCTAGCTATGATCTCAGTCTGCAATATTCCGCTGTCCATGGGAAGATGGGTCAAGGTATGGTTCTTATGGAGGCACCTGGTACCTTATCAGCCAGAACTTAACAGGCCTGGTACAGTGTCAAGATGAGCTTACATTCCAAAGTGGTTCAGTCAAAGAGCTGACCATTACACCCCTAGAAATGCAATTAATGGGCTTACCCATGCTAAGAAGATGCCAAGAAGTGCCTCACTATCAGTAGTGCTCGTTATTACTAATGCTTTTCTATGCTGAGAATGTGTACCTTGTTAGTAAACCTAGTAATCAATCACTTGCTTACAGCAGTGCCAAGTTCAGTTATGCTATAGTTGCTTTTGTGCCCAGGGGTGAGGGTCCAGACTGGTCGAATGGTCTTTTGTGCAGAAAGTCTTCAAAGTCTGGTCCATCTTTATTGGGATGTGCCTGATGTGCTGTAAGTTATTCCAGTAAAATTGTCTCCTTGTAAGCAAACCTTTGGATCTGGCTCATTTGTTCCCTTGATAACCCTGAAAAAATCCTGAAAGCCCATGGCCAAAGCAAACACCAGTAACCAAGACTTAGGAGAGGCATTTCACCCTTTTTGAATGAGGAGGGGGGACATGCACAAAAGCAAGGAAACCATCAAATAATCATGGCTGGGGAGGAAAGGGTCGGGGCCTTCTGGAGAATCCTCAAGGGTTGGATTGGGACACCAGGCTTGAGGGTCTGGTGTCCTATACTGGAGTATGACAGACTGGGAAATTGTTTGAAATTTGGGATTATATATAAGCTTCCCATTTCCCCAAGTAATGGAAGTCTAGGGGTAGTGCTGCACGCTGAATTTTCCTTTGAATGGTTTTGGGTTTTTTGGGATGGTTTTCTGACCACTGTTAAATCCAGTGGGAGGAATTTTTCCTCAGTTTTCCTCAGGGACATGTTTGGGCAGTGTAGGCTGGTGGTTCCAATGATGGTTCTTAACCTCATCACCAAAAATAGATTCAGTATCTTGAATGGCTCCTTTAGAGTTCTGGCTGGTTCTGATTGAAACCCACAGTGGATTCACAGCCCCATTGAAACCAGAGCCACCAGCCTCACTGTGGTCCTCTCCTGTCCTGCTCATGTTGGGCCCACATCTCTGTCCAATTTTGGCTGCTGCATAGTGTTGTATTAGCATATCCAAGAAGTTTCACCAGTGTGGCAGGCCATTGTCAGGTGAGTGGCCAGGGTACAAAGGCATTTAGGATTTGGCATCTGCATACCTTCTCTGTATCACCAACACTTCTCCTGTCCACTCCATTTTGGTTGTTCTACTAACAGAGCTGCACTGGTTGAATGGATACTCTTGCATAGTATCGTGCCATCAGTTCCATTTGTTCTACTGGTATCTCACGTTGTGCCAGTGTAGCAGCGCTTCTGCCATATCCTATAACCCCTCAGCTGGCAGACTTTGAGAACAGGATTGCATCCTACGTCTGTAGGATTGCATCTTTCCTGCACGCCATCTCAGTGGAGGCTGGTGGCTCCAATTTCAATGGGGTTGTGAATCCACTTTGGGTTTCAGTCAGAACCAGCCAGAACTTTAAAGGAACTATCCAGGGTGCTGAACCCATTTTTGGGGACAGGGTTCAGCAACTTCAATTGCTCTTTTAGAGTTTTGGCTGGTTCTGGTGGAAACCTGAGTGGATTCACAGTCCCACCAAAATCAGAGCCACCAGCCTCCACTGCTCCATCTTCAGATGGTTACAAACTGCTTTGGTGCTTTGTCTGTATGTCCAGTGCTTTCTCTCCTTCAGCCTGGTCATTTTGCTCAGCATCCGGCATGAGGACGCATTCTGGAGAACTCAAAAGCTTGCTCACTATTTTGTGACAGCAGCCAGATCTACACCAAGCAAAAAAAACCCACCACTTCGAAAACAGTTGTCAATACTATTATAAACCATTTTAAAGCAGTAGTGTAGATCCTGCCATGTTGTTCCTAAAAGCTGCTTTGCTGTGGCTTTTTAGTCAGACTTATTTCTAAGATATGAGCTTGAAGAACATATCAGCAGGTGCAGAACAACAGGAAGTCTTTAGGAAGTTGTGGCACTCCAGAAAGAAGGAGGAGGAGGAGGAGGAGGCCACCCAGGAAAATACTCAATGCAGTATTAGCTTCTAGAACTGTGTATTCTTCTCTGCATCAACCATTGAGACTCTGAAGACTGAGTCCTGCCAATTTTATTGACAAATCGATTAGATTCAATAGTGTTTCATGAGAAATGCCAGGCTCTTCAGCCTGTAACTATACTATTGGCAGAATGAGAAAAGAATAGTTTCTTTTTTAATTTTATTTAAAACATGCTATGTTTCTTTCAAAAAACCAACACACTTTTGTAAGGTCTTTGCTGTGTTAGTAAAGCAGCTTAAAGGCCACAGCGCCCTCTAGCTTGTCTGATGCGCTATTTAACTTAATCAGTGGAAGTAAAACTGTGGAGCTGTATTAATAACTTAGAGGCGTTTCATAGCACCAGCGATGGCATCGAAGACACCTTCTGCAAGTCTGTGCCAACGCTTCCCTCCAGCCCCTGCAAGATGCAAGGTCAGTGCGTGGAAAGGTTAGCACTTGCAATAGCCCTTGTACACATTATCTGGAGAGACCTAAGCAATGCAGCGTTGCTGCAGCACTATCCCTATTTGAGATTAGTTTGCTCCACAGCAGCTAAAGCTGCCCTTTTCTCACAAGGCAAGCGCTAAAGCATTTAGGGCTTTTTAGCTTAGGCAAAAGGTAGACATGGTAGAGATTTATAAACAATTATGCATGCTTTGGAGAAGGAATGCATGCTGTGGATAGACAGAAGTGTTACTCCCTCTGTCAGCATGCTAGAACTCCAGTGACATTGATTGGCAGTCGATTTTAGATGGACCAAAGTACTCCTATCGTGTCTGTGTGTGTTTTTCTCTTCATGGCTAATCGCACTTTCAGGGTGGGACTCCAAGCATGGTGGTTCCAATCCAAACCTGCCCCACCCCCCACCCCACTGCAGCTTCCCTTAGTAAAAGGGGGGGGGGAAATGTTGGGATATTCATTCTCCTGTAGCACCTGCCATTTGACCATTTGGGGGGAGCCATGTTGTCAGACTACAACTCCCATCATCCACAACCCTTGGTCAGGCCCACCGGGGCTGATGGGAGCCAGAGTCCAATGACATCCACAGAGGTATAGATCCCCCATCCCTGCTTTTAAATTCCATTCCATCAGGCTGCAGCAGAGGTAGAGGAGATGGCGAGCAGGGCCCTCCCATCAGCCCTGCTGGAAGACCAGCACCGCCTGACTCCTCCTCTCCTTGATATCACCAGGATCACCAGGAAAGGCTATGTATCCACCCCATTCCCTGAGCGCATCCCCTCACTGTCGCCTGTATAAGTGAATGTTTGCAATTCGCTCTTATTGGGGGGTAACAAAGCACTGCACTGCCCTTGATCCTCACCAGGGTTGACATCAAGGGTAGGTTTGGTGTGGGACATCCCCAGTGGAGACCCACTGACAAGAGCTCCCTGGACTGGCTCCTCCTCCTCCTCTATCTATGTAACCTTTTGTAACCTATTAACTCACCTGCCCCTCGCTCTGGGCCAGACAATGGCAATAGTGCGAAGGAAAAGCAGTAGATGCCATTGCCTACTGACTCTTGTCTATCAAGCCAGCAAGTGGTAGCAATGATGAGGAAGAAGAAGAACAGTCAGTGGCACTTGGTTGCCAATATGACTGCTTGGACTGATGGCAGATCACTGGAGGCGGAGCCAAGGGGGTCACCAGAGATGGTGTCACTGGATACAGAGCGGTCTTTTGAACTCTCAGCAGGCAACAATCCATACCACAGAAAGGGAAAACTGAGGCACATGAACTTTTAAGTAAGTCCGTACAAAAGAGGGAATGAAGAAAACACAGAGCTTCACAAAAGCCCTCCTTTGGTTCAGCATTCTCTTGTGTCAGTAGCAACTCCCAATCCACAGAGAATCAAGTGATTTTAAGATTATAAGTGAACAGAGGGTGTGTGTGAGAGTTTGGGGGTGGGGAATTCACACAACCATACAAAAGCTGGCACTGACCTGACACTGGCACTGGTGGCAGGACAACTCCAGGCACTCTTGAATGAAACGGATTATCTAGATCCATTTCAATCGGGTTTCAGGCCTGGTTTTGGAACGGAAACTGCCTTGGTCGCCCTGTGGGATGACCTCTGTCGGGAGAGAGACAGGGGGAGTGCGACTCTGTTGGTTCTCCTGGACCTCTCAGCGGCCTTCGATACCATCAACCATGGTATCCTTCTGGATAGGTTGTCTGAGCTGGGAGTTGGAGGTACTGCATTGCAGTGGTTCCACTCCTACTTGTATGGCCTATTCCAGAAGGTGGTGCTGGGGGATTATTGCTCTGTGCCATGGCTCCTAAGCCATGGGGTTCCACAGGGCTCTATCTTATCCCTTATGCTGTTTAACATATACAATGAAGCTGCTGGGGGAGGTTATCCGGAGATGTGGACTGAGGTGTCATCAATATGCGGATGATACCCAGCTCTACCTTTCCTTTTCATCAAACCCAGGTGAGGCAGTGGCTGTTCTGAACCAGTGCCTGGGCATGGTAATGGACTGGATGAGGTCTAACAAACTGAGACTCAATCCAGACAAGACGGAGGTACTGTTAGCGGGTGGTTCATCTGTCCGGCGAGGTAATGTTTGCCCTGTCCTGGACGGGGTTGCACTCTCCCTATAGGATCGGGTCCGTAGTTTGGGGGTGCTCTTGGGTCCAGAACTGTCACTTGAGGCACAGGTGAACTCAGTGGCAAAGAGCACCTTTTATCAGCTTAGGTTGATATACCAACTACGCCCTTATCTGGACAGAGATAACCTAGCTACAGTTATCCATGCTCTGATAACCTCTCGTTTGGATTACTGCAATGCGTTATACGTGGGGCTGCCTTTGAAAATGGTCCGGAAGCTTCAGCTGGTACAAAACAGGGCAGCCCATTTACTAACAGGGACTGGCCGGCGAGATCACATTACGCCAGTCCTTTTCCAGCTTCATTGGCTGCCAGTCCAGGTCCGGGCCCGATTCAAAGAGCTGGTATTGACATTTAAAGCCCTAAACGGTTTGGGGCCAGGTTATTTGAAGGAACGCCTCCTCCCATATGTACCTGCCTGGACCTTAAGATCATCTATAGGAGCCCTTCTCCGTGAGCCCCTGCCAAAGGAAGTGAGGCAGGTGGCTACTAGAAGGAGGGCTTTCTCCGCTGTGGCACCCCGGTTGTGGAACGAGCTCCCCATAGAGGTCCGCCTGGCGCCTACACTGTACTGCTTTCGTCGCCAGCTGAAGACCTTTTTATTCTCTCAGTATTTTAACACTTAATTTTAACTTAAATTTAAATTCTAACTCTGTATTTTAATCTTATATCAATTTTGTTGCGTGGTTTTATCCTGGTTGTGCTTTTTATACTGTATTTTCTAATTGTTCTTTTAACATGTTGGTTGTTTTATTATGGTTTTAATTTTTGTGAACTGCCCAGAGAGCTTCGGCTATTGGGCGGTATAAAAATGTAATAAATAAATAAATAAATAAATACCCTGATGGACTGGCTGTAACAGAAACCCTGCAATGGGGTGCCGCCAAAGAGTCCTTGCAAACGTCCTTGCAATGTACAACCACAGTCATTGTTAGGACCCTGGCCTTGGGTTGGTTGCCGTTAAATTTGCCACCTGCCAGGGCTGAGATGCTTGCTTTGTTTCCACTTGCGAAATTGATTAAAAAGTATAATATAGAAGAGATTATCACAAAGCTTGAATATGCATAATGACCCAACAAGAGGGAGGCAAAGCAGCATAATGGAGAATATAGTGCCCGCTCTCTCTCTCTTCGGGTATATTAACATTTTTGGTAGGATTTAAAATCAGCTGATAGAAAGGTGCCTGGTGTCGGTAATTTAATTAGGTGTTGCAGGAGGTTTTTTACAGTTTACTTTATAAGAGCTTTAAGAAAATGAATAACTTGTACCAAAGTGGATTAAATCAATGGATTAAAAACAGGCTTAAGAGACAGCAGAGGTGAAAGGGGACACGCTCCAGGAGAAGGGTGCACAAGGCTGGATGTTGCGGACTGCACAACTAGGTGAAAACACTGTTATACTCAGTGTTTTGTTTTGTTTATGTTAAAGGACATCACCTTTCTTTTATTAGCTGGACTGTCACTTCACCTGCTGGTAACCTTCCTGAATTATATGACAACTGGGGTTTATATTTGAAGTTCCCTTGTCCAGTGTTTTTCCTAAAGGTAGCATGTTTTCACGCTCCACCATCAGCTTTGTAGGTACTCCTGTTGGATGAGGAGGAGGAGGAGGAGGAGGAGGATTCAGCCTTTTTGGAGGGTGGGGCAGGGTGGCTCTGCACCCTCTTTTTAGTAACTGTCCTTAAATCAAACCTCAGGAACCCTTTCACCACCAAGGGGGTCATTGTTTGATTTTACATGACATTTTGAGCACCTGTGAAATTGTGTTCAAACTATGCAGCATGTTCAAGGTTCCCTTGAAAGGTTTTATTTTAAAAGCAAGTGATTACTGACTATTTCTGAACTTCTCTCTGCCTGATTCTTTAAGGCACTGTTTCACAGTGGCTCCATTCCTTCCTGGTTGGGTAGACTCAGAAGGTGGTGCTGGGGGACTCCTTGGCTGTTGGCCTGTGGTGTCCCTCAGTGTTCCCTCAAGGTGTCCCTCAGCCTGTCCTACCCCACAGGGTTGGCAATACAGATACACTGATTTGACAGAAGGGGTAGCACCTTGGACAGAGCAAAGGTTAGCACAACTCTGACATCATGATTAGCACCATTTGTCCCCCATGCTATTTAACAGATTTGTCCCCCATGCTATTTAACATATGCTGATGACACCCAACTCTACTATTCCTTTCCACCCAATTCCAAGGAAGCTGTTTCTGTGCTAAACTGCTGTCTGTCGGCAGTAATGGACTGGATGAGGGCAAACAAATTGAAGCTTAATCCAGACAAGACAGAGGTGTTCTTGGCCAGTTGAAAGGCAGACCAGGGAATAGGTATTCAGCTTGTGCTGGATGGGGTTATGCTCTCCCTGAAGACACAGGTCTGCAGCTTGGGTGTACTTCTGGATTCAGCCGTGAGCCTGTATGCCCAGGTTTTGGCAGTGGCCAGGAGTGCATTTGCATAATTAAAGCTAGTGTGCCAGTTGTGCCCATTCCTAGAGATGTCAAACTTGGCCACAGCGAAACATGCCTTAGTTACATCCCAATTGGATTACTGTAACACGCTCTATGTGGGGCTGCCTTTAAAGAGTGTTTGGAAACTTCAGCTTGCTCAAACTGCTGCAGCCAGATTGCTGACTGGGGCTGGTTACAACAAGGAGCATACAACTCCCTTATTATAACAGCTCCATTGGCTTCCAGTTTGTTTCCGGGCACAATTCAGAGTACTGGTTATGACCAATAAAGCCCTATATAGCTTGGGTCCAGGTTATCTGAAAGATTGTATGCTCCCTTACAAGACTGCCTGTGTTTTAACGTCTTCAGGGGAAGCCCTTCTCTCAGTCCCACCAACATCACAGGCATGCCTGATGGGAACGCAGGATGCTCCAGTATTCTGGAACGCTCTTCCCAGGGAAGCTAGACTGGCTCCCTCCCTGATGTGCTTTAGGAGGCAGGCAAAGACTTTTTTGTTCCTGCAGGCCTTTGGTGAATGATCTGTGCCTAGGACTTTTAAAATTGTCATTTTAAATGTTTAAATGTTTAAATACTGAAATATGTTTAATATACTTTTAACTTTTGTATATCTCTATTTATAGGTTTTTAATGTATATGTTTTAAATGTGGTAATGCTGCCTTCAGGCCCAGCATTGGGCAAAAGGCATGATAATAATAATAATAATAATAATAATAATAATAATAATAATAATAAATACATTGAATTGGAAACCTGAGCTGAGTTGATTGTCTTGCCTAGCCTGGGGTTGCCTTTATTACTCAAGTGCTGGACTGCTTGGCAAACGTGCTAATCTGGTTGTTAAAGAGTTTAAAGATAGCTCTGCATATCCTCCATATATACAAACCATAAGCCTAGATGCCCATGTATCCAGGTTATGAATTATTACAGAGTAATATTCAATAAAATATTAAGAATTGTTAAATATTAATATTCAATGAAAGTTACTAATGTGTGGGTGGTGGCAGCCTGAGGAAAATAGTCATAGGGTGTCTTGCAGCCTGTCCTACCCCCCAGGGTTGGCAGTGCAAATACACTGATTTACAGGAGGGGTAGCACCTTGGGCAGAGCAAAGGTTAGTACAACTCGGACATCATGACAAGTGCCATTTCATACATTTTCTCCATGTGTAGAGTGTATGGCCCAGTTTGCACAATATGAGGGTGGTTAATAGGCCACAGTGGCTAGTTAACCATCGCCACATACGCTAGCTGCGTGCCACCTCATTTCCCTAATTACCCTCACCAGGAGCACCTTCTCATGACATCCAAAGCCAGAATCCATGGCATGTTTTAGGGTTGTTGTTGGTTTGTTAATCAGTCCATAAATTGGCAATTTGGTACCCATGGACACCGCAACCCACCGTGGCTTAAATAAACCACAGTGGGCTGCAATAATCATGTGAACCAAGTCAGCGTGTGAAAGAGGAGAGGAACCACATCTTATGGTCTCATCCACACCCTACAATATAACTTCTACTCATTGGCCCCACTCCTCTGTGGATAAAGCCAAAGGTTTGAAAAAGTGTTGTGTACACACACACAGCAGTACACACGTAGGTGCTCCAAACAATCTGGGTTCCTGACCATATGGAGTGCACACATAGACACTTTCAGATTTTCAGTTTCACATACAGTGGTTGGAGGCAGGGTCGGGGGGGTGGCAAAGGCCCTGTTCAGACAACATGCTAAACCTTGCTGCTTAACCACAAAATGGTTAATGGAATGCATTAAGGTTAATGCATTCCGTTATGGTTTAGCATGTTGTCTGAACAGGGCTAATCTCAGGGGCAGGGGTAGGATCCTGCTCTCTCCACCACACTATCAGTCTACAGGTGAAGGAGAAGGTCTGAAAAGAACAGAGGCCCAAATAAAAAGAAAAAAATTGTTTCGGTTGGCCACTTTTATTCTGAAGGAAAATTAGCTGCATAAGGCCCTGATTCAGATGGCAGTTCTGAGACCCTGTACCAAAATGTCCCTGGCATCAATTTGCCCCCTGGAGGTGTGGTGTGGTTTGCAGGACCATAAGCAGATTGGAGGTCTTTTCCGATGGGGGAACAGCATGGGACTTTGATCTGGATTTTTCTATAGGAGAATGTTCTGGTGGACTGTGCCCCAAAGAGTTATTTTCTGCCAAATGAGGCATTATGAGGGGGATGCCTCTCATGTCTTGTACAACAAGTGCTGCAGCTACGGCAGAGCAAGATCAGGTTCTAAAGCAAAGCCCTAATGGCCTGCTTTGAAGGAGGGAAACAAGGAACAAGAGGCGCCACGCAGGGCTAGCCTTAGCACAGGCTCTATTGTGCGCGGACTTCAGATGGACTGCAGTAACAAGCACAAAGAACCGCTTTGATGCAGGGTTTATCTGATATACTCTGACACTACTGCTCTGATGAAGAGACTGTGGCAGTGGTAAAACAAGATGTCTGTAGCCATATCTCATCCTGGGAGAAAAGGGGAAAGCTGAAAATGGAGTTCCTGAACACAGTGAGAACTTGAATATGGAGGAGAAACCTAGGGTGGATATGCGTCCTGCTAGTTTACAGGGGACAGTCCTCTATTTGAAGGTCTGTCAGAGGACAGTCCTCTATTTGAAGGTATCCTCTATTTGAACAGCTTTTTTTTAAAGCTGTTTAAACCAAGTTTTAAACCATTTTAAACCAAGTCTGGTTTAAAAATAAAGAACTCAACCCATGAGAAGAGGGAGCCATGACGCTGCCCATCTCCGTAGTAGACTGAGCAGGCCCACAGCTTACCTCATCACTGTCTTCCCCGCTGTGATCCAGGTGTGCTGTATTGCTATTTAAATTCCAGCAATCAGTTCTAACTTTGCATCTCTGTAAAAAAAAAAAGTGCTCATGTACATTTGAATGCAGGTGTCCGCCCTCTTCTGCCCTCTTTTTTGGTGATCCATAAGTGGCCACAATAGAGGAACCTCCTTAGTGGAGTCACTTTTCCACATATTATTATTATTATTATTATTATTATTATTATTATTATTTATTTATTTATATAGCACCATCAATGTACATGGTGCTGTACAGAGTAAAACAGTAAATAGCAAGACCCTGCCGCATAGGCTTACATTCTAATAAAATCATAATAAAACAATAAGGAGGGGAAGAGAATGCAAACAGGCACTGGATAGGGTAAAACTAACAGTATAAAGTCAGAACAAAATCAAGTTTTAAAAGCTTTAGGAAAAAGAAAAGTTTTTAGCTGAGCTTTAAAAGCTGCGGTTGAACTTGTAGTTCTCAAATGTTCTGGAAGAGTGTTCCAGGCGTAAGGGGCAGCAGAAGAAAATGGATGAAGCCGAGCAAGGGAAGTAGAGACCCTTGGGCAGGCGAGAAACATGGCATCAGAGGAGCGAAGAGCACGAGCGGGGCAATAGTGTGAGATGAGAGAGGAGAGAGAGGAAATGTTTCAAAAATCTAGGAAAGTTGTTCATTATTTGGGAGATATCCTTGATGGCATGATGACACTTAATTAGATTGTCAGGAAACAGAAAAGAAAAAGAAATCTCAGGTGCCTGGATTTTGTTGTTGTTGTTGTTGTTGTTGTTGTTGTTGTTGTTGTTATTATTATTATTATTATTATTATTATTATTATTATTCTACCCAATACGTTTCAGAAATGTATTTCCTCAGGGGCCCTTTATCTTTCTTCAGGTATATCGAAAAGAATCCTTCCAATATTCCTTCTATCTTAAAATGCATGTTGTTTATTGTTGTTGTTGTTGTTGTTGTTGTTGTTGTTGTTGTTGTTTCAGGCACCTATGAATTCTTTTTTCTTCTTCTTCATGACACATATGTGCCTTCCCCTCTTGCTATTTGCTAAATTAGATAGGCCTAAATTGCTAAATTAGGTTCCTCCAGTGTCCAGAGACTCTTTATGTTAAACCGATTGCACTCACCCACTGCAGAAGAAAGGTGTGGGAGTCAGGAGGAGGTGAGTTTGGAGCCAATGAACCTCTCCCTGGGTTGGGCACCATTTTTGGGTTGGGGCCCCACATGGGCCTCACAGGATCCTTTGAGGGGTCATACAAGTAGGTGGGCCCTGCCTATGCGGGTGAGGAAGCACAAGTGGGTGGGTCACATTTACATATTCACACCTCATCCATACCCGAAAGACCCATACATTCACATACACACATACAGGGCTAAGGGAGAGGGAAGGGAGGCTTTAACCTCCTGTCTCCAGTGACCAGGGGGATGTCTATATGCTCTTTTATTAACCCTATAGTGGCTGCGCACGATGGCTTTTTCAATCTGCAGTATCACGAGAAAGCCTCGCAGTGGCTGCGAAGCTGCACCTGCGTTGTCTAACTACGCAGTGGTGCTATGTTGTTTAAATGATGCAGCCACCAACTCACAGCCACATCAGGAATTACTCCCTGAAGCTGCACATTTCCAAAGTGCTGATTTATGACAACTTTTACCTTTGCTCCGGGTTATCCATTGGGCCGTGTGAAAAAGCTCCAATTGGGTACAGATGATGGGGGAGAGGGAGAGAGAGAGAGAGAAAGTCTGAGTCTTTTGTTGTTGATGATGGGTAAGCGCAGGAATACAGAGCAGGGGGAAGAAGCAGGCTTTTCACCTTCCTGTCCCATCTAGCTTTATTAATTTAGCTGTGCAGCAGCGATGCTGTGGGTTTTTTGAGCTGATCCCCTTCCAACGTGTCATGGTATAGCCACGTCTCAGGATTGCTTTTTCTCTGCTGTTCCTCTCAGCAATCAAGTAAACTCGAACCCATTCACCCACTTAGGCTGTAGCTAGACCTAAGGTTTATTCCAGAATTGTCCTGGGGTCAAACTTGTTCATCTAAGTGCCACACAGGGCATCCAGTGCTCAGGCAGGGATGAACCTGGGATGATCCTGGGATAAACCTTAGGTCTAGCTACGGCCCCAGTCTCAGTGAGTATGATTCTGAAGAGAAACAGCTTGTGTAGGGATAGCTCTCCCTGCACTCTCCATTCTCAGCAAAATTGGGCTCCAGACCACCCACCTGAACAGTCCAGCTGGATAAATAATGAATGAAACCATCAAGGGGTACATTGCTGAACAGGGAAAAGTTTAAGCACTCCCTTCCTTTCTTGCAAGTTCTTTCCTCCCCCCACCCACCTCCATATTTGCAATCCACCTTAAGTAGTGAGAGAGCCCACAGGAACCTGTCTGTTTGTTTAACATATTTATATCCCACTTCTCAGCCTTAGTTCCTGAAGCACTTTATGGCCAAATTTTAAAATCACACAAGAAATAAAGCCAATAAAATCAAAGCAGCAGTAAAAACAAAAACAAATCAGCAGTAAAAACAATAAAAGCAGCTATAAAAAACACACACCCAGCAATGCAGTAGCAAGTTCACCCTTTTATATAGCATCACTTTCTCATTTTCTTCTCTCTCATTTCCCACTGACTTTCATCATGATGTGGGTTTGGCTTTCTCAATGAGCATCACGTTGCGCATCTGGCTGTCTTGACAGGGCCTGTCTGAGGATTTGGCAGTCAGGTATGCTAGGCGATGTAATAAAATGAGGAGAGGTAGGAAAACAAGATGGTCCTGGGATCTCTTCCCAGTCTTGGGAATGTGACATCCATCAGAGATGTAAGCCCCATTTAACAGTTACTTCGGAGTAAACATACACAGGACTGAGTTATAAAAGACTTATTACATGCTCTTTGCCGTACAGTTTCCTTTGCTCTTAGTACTTATTTGAGGAAAAGGGATGGGGAAAGAAGTCCTAACCCTCGAGTTCATTATTCTCTTTTTATGGCAATATGATCAAGCTGTGAATTGATTCACTCTAGCTGCCTGTGATTGTCCCTATGTTTATCATTGTTTTGGCTGCTCCATTGTTCCATCAATTTTGTCTCCAATGTGCTAACAAGTCCATAATCCTTTGAAGCCTATTCCACAGCTGTTTTATCTGTAGAGTGTGAACAATGCTGTTGCAGTCTGTGTGCATATGTTTTTCTCACAATGTATGTGTGTGTGCATGTGTTTGAGTGCGGGGGTGCTTTGTTAACTGAGGAAAACAGAGTCCTCTGTTGCTTATAAATGACAATATGAATAAAAATGAAAAAGCACATTTTCAGACTCATAACTTCATAGGACTTTGGGGCACCACTACAGCTGAAAACGTTTCTTTTGTTTCCTTTTTCTTTTTTGCCAAGCAGCACATCACATGCCTGTTTGTTTTTAATAGCAGCATCAAGAGCTGTATTTTCATATGAACTATGAAAAAAGACTCATTGTACCAAAGACACACACACACACACACACACACAGATAGATAGATAGAGAGAGAGCGCGAGAGCGCTCTCCCTTCAAAGAAGGCAAATCCCGGCGCAAACACATATATCATATTCACGCTGCTGAGTCTAACTGATGCTATATGGCCTCTCAAAATTCTCCACCATATCTGTGGGCAGAGAAATGGGGGGGGGGCAATTTCACTGAATTTCTCCAGTGTGGAGAGAAACTCTCCAATAGTTTCTCTCAGGATGGGCTCATTGGCTGGGCTTGTAGCACAGCTGCCTTTGCTTCCTATTTTGAAAAAGCCCCGTGGGAGGAATTACCTCATGATGTCTTCCTCTGGGCTTTAACTGAAGTGTGGGAAGCTGAGGAGGCTACAGGCTGCTGGAGAGATGATTGTATAATGAAAGACAGGATACTTGTGCCCACTTCTTGGCCACCGCGTAAGTAAGCACAAGAACCCTGCCCCCAACCCATGATGATTTCTCTGAACCTTTTTTCTTTCTTTTCGAAAGCAATTCCTCTTCAATAGAATTTATTGAGAATGGTCGAAGAAATGCGGAAAGGTTTTTTTTTTTTTTTTGGCACAGCACTAATATTATAAATGAACTTTCACTTGCAGATGAAAGTGAAACACACCTGTTCTTTGACAGAAGGACACTCATAAAACTCCACCAGAACCAAATATTTTAGCCTTCTGCGTTGTAGCTGTTCACTTTTCTTTCCTGCCCTCAGGATGTACATGGTACAAGATTTACATAACCCCCAACATGAACTCAGTTGAAAGTTGTACTTTCGAGATCAACATTTGGAGGTCCGAAAAAGGCAAAGTACAGAAAGGGATTGCAGCTTGCTTTTATCAGCACAACAGAGAGACATTAGGTATTGGATGAGTATGCATGTTCTGAAACAAGAATTGCAACCTAGACATTGACCCTGCCTGCTCATTGTTAACTGCGTTTTGCCATTGAGTTCAGTAAGTTTGAATATATTTGAGTTGAATATATATGAGTTCAGTAAGTTGAATATATTTTTAAAAAATCACACTATTATTGAGAAGGAAACAAAGGCTGAAGAGCTAGAATTACAGCAGACAACTTCAGACTACACAATCACTCTGATCTGGAGAAGGGGGTTCGAAGAGCAGCCAAACCCACCATGAATAAACTGATAGGTTTGTTGCCACTCTGATGTCAATAACTGAGGCTTTAGCTAGACCTAAGGTTTATCCCGGGATCGTCCCGGGGTCGTCCCTGCCTGCTCCCGGGATATCCTTTGTGTCATTTACATGAACAAGGATGAGGATGATCCCGCAATAAACCTTAGGTCTAGCTAAGGCCTGAAAGTATCGCATTCCTGCAAGTTACTTCTCTTTGTGTTTTGTTTTGTGTTTAATACTGCAGGCAGTGGGTTGTGGGAACAAAATGCATCGTGGAAGTATGTCTGAAAAGCAAACCAGTTCCAGCCCTGTCCTGGGCTGTTCCCAGTGCATCATCAACAATTGCTCTGGTCTGTTCTCTGGCTCTCCTACTGGGTGTGCTATCTCAAATCCCTGGGAGAGCTTCTGGAAAATGGCTCTATGTAGCGAGAGGTGGTAGTGGGGAAGTTTTCATTTGGTTTTGCCTTTTGATCAAATCTAAACTTTCTGAATCAATACCTGCACCAGGACACAATTCTTCTTTGGTGTTTGTCTTTCTCAGAATTTTGCAATGTAGTTCTCCAACCCCCCTAAAATGCATACAAAAATGCATGTATTGGGAAATTGCACACAAAAACAGTTCTCCGGGAACACCACTTCTTTAAAAAATAAATAAATTAGGCAACCTTGAAAAAAGGGTATATTTGAAGAATCATGCATGAAAATGTATACATATTTTTGTGTAAACTTTTTTTAAAAATAATAATTATAGACTACTGCAGGAATCAGATGGAATTATCATAACAATGGAAAAAATGAAAACTGAGAGAAAACTAAGTTGACAGATATGTGCATCCCTAGCTGTATGTGGCAGGCCCCTTTTTCTTTTCATTTCTTTCTGTCTATTTGTCTATCTGACTTTCTTTCTTTGCTGCTTCTTACACCTTGGACTTGCCAGCCTACCCCCACATGCAATGTTCCTTCTCTCAATTTCTCATCATCCTCTTCTTCTGCTGTCCCCCTGTCTAGCTTTCATTCTTGTCCACTGCTGCTACCAAAACCAGCACACAGTCACTTAATCCTATCCAACCACTTGCTAAAATCAGGGAAGAAATTGCCATGGATTTCTTGGATAGAAATATATGCATTGTTTTAAAACCTTCATGTTGCTGCAACTGATGCATTGAACATGCCAGTAAAAGATCTAGCCATAGTTTCAAGGACCCTAAGGGAATTGCCCTTAAAGAGACAGGAAGTGGCCAGGAATCAGCAACTGCCAACAGATCCTTCACTCTCTGCTCAATCAGGCTGTGGGATGTGCGTGTGTATGTGAAAAGGGGCAAACACTCCCTTGAGAGGAGTACTGCTGCCATGGTGTATAGGTGTGGTCCATGGAAAGAAGATGAGGCCTGCTGGAATACTACCCTAAAGGGCTGGCCTATCGAGCATTGCTAGGATGACCACATGAAAAGGAGGACAGGGCTGCTGTATCTTTAACGGTTGTATTGAAAAGGGAATTTCAGCAGGTGTCCTTTGTATATATGGGGAACCTGGTGAAATTTCCTCTTCATCACAACAGTTAAAGCTGCAGATGCCCTGCCATCTTTTAAATCTGGTCACTCTAGTATAGCTCCTGCAGCTTTAACTGCTGTGATGAAGAGGGAATTTCACCAAGTTCTTCATATATACAAATGACACCTGCTGAAATTCCCTTTTCTATGCAACTATTAAAGATACAGGAGCCCTGTCCTCCTTTTCATATGGTCACCCTAGCATTGCAGCAGATGGGAAATTGGTCACATGGATTGCCAGGAGGAAGGTTGCCCCAAAAGTGATGTTGGCCCATGTATCTCCCTCCATGCATCTAAGGCATATCTCCCTAAGATATGCCTTAGTGTAGCAGAGCTCCAGCTATCTAAGTGAGAGCTCCTATCCTGAATTTGAACCTGAGGCCTCCTGCTCATGAAAGCTGAGCTGTTCCACCAGACTAGGGCACCAAAGAATCCAAAGAATTTTGGCTGCATGTCTTCATGCTGGTGGTCGGAGAACATAACAGGGACATCTCCCTGTCACTGTGAGTGGATTGGTTCTTCCCACATCTGGCTGAGGGCATCACCATCTCCAGGACATTGCCATACTGATCTGTGATTCATGGACACTAGCACTGTTGCCGGGGAAACTAGGGGCATGGATGTCATTGATTCCCACTCCTGTTATGGGCTGGGTGCATATAAGATATGGCAGATGTTCTGCCGGCTTACTAGAATAATGGGAGTGTAGCATTGCTCTGAAAATGGCTGTGGGAGGACAGGACTAATATAACTACCACTTTGCTAGAAAAATTGCATCCTTCTATTAGATTCTAGAATACTATTAGATGACAACAAAGAGTTAGACAAGAAATCTTGCTGATAATATATGATTACTGCATTCATCAAAAAGCCATAATCTCTATTTTTACAGGCTTCAGTATATATATATATATATAAAATCAAGATATAGAATACATAGATATGTATACTCAGATATTTTGAAAACAGATTGTTGGAGTGTGAAGGTGTACTTTATTGCCTTTTCCCTAACAAATGCTCTTAAAATAAATTCTTATTTTCAACTTAATCTAAAATATATGTAAAAGTAGGTCTCTAGACCTTGCTGAGAACTTTTCCCAGCTGCTGAATTGTTTCACCTTGCCTCCAAAATGGTACCTCAGCTCAAATATATGTAAAATTTTAGAGCAACATATAGATAGACAGAAGGTATCAAATAGTTTGATGAAAACTGCCTGGCATTGTACTTGTAATGCCAGAGAGATAGCACGAAGCCTTCAGAAGCAGGCCATTATGCTTGTTGTTGTTTATTCATTCAGTCGCTTCCGACTCTTCGTGACTTCATGGACCAGCCCACGCCAGAGCTTTCTGTCATCCGTTGCCACCCCCAGCTCCCCCAAGGTCAAGTCTGTCACCTCCAGAATATCATCCATCCATCTTGCCCTTGGTCGGCCCCTCTTCCTTTTGCCTTCCACTTTCCCTAGCATCAGCCTCTTCTCCAGGGTATCCTGTCTTCTCATTATGTGGCCAAAGTACTTCAGTTTTGCCTTTAATACCATTCCCTCAAGTGAGCAGTCTGGCTTTATTTCCTGGACTATGGACTGGTTTGATCTTCTTGCAGTCCAAGGCACTCTCAGAATTTTCCTCCAACACCACAGTTCAAAAGCATCTATCTTCCTTCGCTCAGCTTTCCTTATGGTCCAGCTCTCGCAGCCATAGGTTACTACGGGGAATACCATTGCTTTAACTATGCGGACCTTTGTTGTCAGTGTGGTGTCTCTGCTCTTAACTATTTTATCAAGATTTGTCATTGCTCTCCTCCCAAGAAGTAAACATCTTCTGATTTCCTGGCTGCAGTCAAAAACTTAAATACCCTAATCTGCTAACAAGACACAGACTTGAAAACCCTTTATATTTTAAGTACTATGTGGAGGATAAGGCTATTAGTCTCACCATGATGTCTACATATTATCTCCAGTGTTAGAGCCTCTGTTTGCTAGTTGCTGGGGAACATGAGTGAAAAGGTACTGTTCCACTCATGTCCTACTTGTGGGCTTCCTACAGGCATCTGGTTGGCCACTGTGTGAACAGAATGCTGAACAAGATAGGCCTTTGGTCTGATTCAGCAGGTCTCTTCTTGTGTTCTTAACAAAAATTTGGGAAATGGCTAAACTGGAAAATCTGTGTTCTGGCACGTGTGAAAGCCACCATGGATACACGAGGCTCTCTTTTCAAACTGTTGTCCTCCATGAGTAGATTGCTTCAAACATGATGAGGGAGAGGGGTGGAACTGGAGAGGTCCTTCTCCTCAAGGCTTTGCCCTATTCAGGCTGAGAACACCTGAATAGGGATGCATTTACCACTTTCTTCTCTGGAAACGAAGGTGGCAGAATTTAGGCTTAATACACAGTATTTCATTTCAGCCTTATATTGAGAAATGAATGTAGAATCAAAGTTTGAAAGACTCTCATGGGATTCTATCCACATTTCCCTAAAGTTTGGTCAAAAGATGTTGTTTAAGAAGACTAGGAGCATCAGAAGTTTGGAGATGGCTTGGAAGGAGATGTAGCTGACTGATTCCCTCCTGCACCATCTACATGGGGTGTAAAATAGAGAAAGGCAAGACTCTATATAGTTCCAGGCTGTACATATGGGAGCCTTGTTAGGTGGAAATGCAAAGCTGTTTCCACCATCCAGCTGAGGGATTATACGGTCTGAATCCCAGGGGCACCTTGACAAAAAAGGTAGGAATAGAGCTGTGTCTTGTGTTTCCAGAGACGTCCTACATTTTTCTTTATTTACTGTCTTAGAACAAAATCTGGATCCAAAACAGCTTCTAAACATTATTTTGTTGCTATAAACTAGGGAAAGGGGACCATTTAATTTGGTTTGCATTTTTAGGCAAATTTGTGATCACAGGAGGATTAGAACACAGTTATCCTTCGCACACTTCTCTGAAATTTCAGTGCAGCTCTCGGTTCAAAAATCATGTACAAAAATCATGTATATTAGGGAAAGCTGCATGTATTAGGGAAATCTGCATTGAAAATGCTGTGGGGAAATTGTGTATGAAAATAAATGAGAATTTTCATGTAGTTTTTCTTTTAATTTGTAGACTGATACCAAAATTGGGCAGAACAGATTTATGATTGAATACATGCCAAACTAGCAGGGGCCAGAAATAGACAGATTTGTCCATCCCACCTGTCAAAATCGTCTGCCACTGCCTACGCTCCTTCCTGCCTCTGTTCCTAATATTCTTGCTGTCCCTGTTCCCACTACATGCTTGCAACTAGCTTGAAGTTTGAACAATGTCAAGGAAAAAGGAGAGCCGTAGCTCACCAGCAGAGTATGTACTTTGCATGCAAAAGGTTGCAGGTTCAAACCCTGGTTTCTCCAGGTAAGGATGGGAAAGGTTTCCTTTCTGAACCTTTGGAGAGATCTGCCAGTCAGTGTGGAGACACAAGTGAGCTAGATGGACTAGTGACCTGAAATTAGTATGATTAGGGCGACCATATGAAAAGGAGGACAGGGCTCCTGTATCTTTAACAGTATCATAGAAGGGAATTTTAGCAGGATATAAAAGAGGGCAGCTTTAACTGTTGTGATAAAGAGGGAATTTCACCAGGTGCTGCATGCATACAAATGACACCTGCTGAAAGTCTGTTTTCTATACAATGGTTAAAGCTGCAGGAGCCCTGCCTCCTTTTTATATGGTCACCCTAAGTATGATGGGATTCTTAAACCTGAATTTATATTATGTATCTGTAAATTTACTGTTTCTAAATGCAATGGGTTTCAAATGCGACCTTGTCTGGGTGTTTGGTATTGTAGACATTTGTTTTGACCAAATACAGAGCAGAGCAGTAAAAATAGCACGGCATTGAACAGTTTTTGAAATGATTGATGACTTAATAGATGATTAGGTCATTAATACAGCATTGTGGTTTAGCTAGGGCAGCAGCAGTGAACAAAAAATACCCCATGTTATAAACTACTTATGATCTTCCTCATGAGCATTGACTGCCTTTCATTTCCAGCACTGTCATCAGCAGTGGTGGGCTAATTTTTTTAAAAAAAGGAACTCCAAAGAGGAGGAAAGAGTTTTGTAATCCTTGTTGTTAATGAAACTGTCATTCTTCAGAGTATCAGGCACCAAGAGGGCTGGTTGCTAGGTGAAGGCACAAATGAGCTCTACAGTTGTGTTTCCTGCATGACTCTGTAAATTTGAATGGAAGAATGCTTCTGAACTAAATCAAAGGAGTGTGTTTGTATTAGAAAGCTAGATATAATATGGGCTTCAACTTGTTAAAAGAAACATACATTTCCGATTTTAAGAATCACCTGGTAATGACAACCCAGAATAACAGTTGAATATGGGTTGTTGTTGAATCATAGGTTGTTATTACGTGCACTCTGGTTAACTATGGGTTGTTAATCATGAACACCTCATAGTTCATAATGCAGCAACAAACTCGAACAACTCTTCCTGGGCTGTTCATGCTTAACAAGTCATAGTTAAACCATAGTGCAGGGTTCACATGTAACAACAACCCATGATTCCACAACAGCCCACAATTTACCACCATAGTGCAGGGTTTGCACATAACAACCACCTGGGATTCAACAACAACACATGATTCAAAGACAACCCATACTCAACCCATATTCAATCCATACTCTGGGTTTTTATGATGTGTGGACAAGTCCAGTGTCTTTTAAGGACACGACCCAGCAAAGGTTGGGTTGTTATTCCCTCACACAATTTAACATAACATTAGGGGGAGAGCCAGGCCATGTAGATCATGCTGGGTTCCATGTCAAAGAATGGGAGCAGGGCACATACAGCCGTCTCCCCACCTCAGTCCCCCCTCCCAATGTGGGAGGGGAGCTGGTGGGAACACGACTGTGGGGTCAAAGCCAGTAGGGATGGCCTTGATCTCCCACTCATGTGATGTTAATTGGATGAGGAGATAATGCCTGAATAAGACATTAGTTGTGCCACATTCAAAGTGAAATCAATAGAACTGACGTTAGCTGCAATTAAGCCTGATGCCATTATTTACAAAGGAGGGGGTTTCTCTCCGGTGTTGTCCCAGGTTTGGAATCTACCCCCCTCCAAAGGAAATACATTGTTTTCTTTTCACCACCAATTTAAACTATTTTTCTTTGACCAATCATTTTAGTCTTTCAGTATTACAGAATTAATTAAAAAAGAAAAGAAAAGAAACTGAATTGATTGTATTTTTGTTTGCCTTGCTGCTTTGAAGAGTTGGTATTTTCTTTGGTCTTTTAATGTGTATGTGTATGGTTTTTGTATTGGATTTGTTTGTTATTAACATTAGGTACACAGCCCTCAGATTCCTTGTGGATGAAGGATGGTTTATAAATTTTAGAAATCAAATAAATTGTTTGCAATGACCCCCACTCCAAAGGTGCATGTAGCCCTGCCAAAATGAGCTGCAGTTCCACTGGATATGTGGGTTGTAGCTGAGATGCTGTAGTAAATTTGCCAGGTGTATATGTGCACACTCCTAGCTGCTGGATCAGGCTGCGGATTTATAGATGGGACTCCCATTTTTGCAGTTCCCCATACTGTGATGGGGACACATGTCTTCTATGGGGACATCAAGAAACTGAGGTATCGGAATATTGCTTCCATGGAGGGAACTGGGATGAAGGTCATTCAGCCCACAGATGTGCAGTACCATGACATGGGCTTTATGCCTGTACTGGAAGATATTGGTGTGATCACTGTGAGTTCCAGAGAAGCAAGCGGGGGAGGGGGATCTACACTACTGCTTTAAAGCGCTTTATAACAGTTTTGACAACTGTTGGGGCCCAGGACACACTGCATATACAGTTTTCAAAACGTTTTCAAAGTGCTTTAAAGCGCTTTAAAAGCAGTTGTGTAGATCCCCCCCCCCCGGACAATAAAATCAGCTGAAAAATTGGATAGAGGCTATCGCCTGAACTTTAACAGATAGGTCTTATGTTGTGGTGACCTCTTATTCTCTGATCTTACAAGGTACTCAGAATGTGTTTCAGGGTTAATTCACACGATCACTTTTAGCCTTCTTTTCCAACCACTATGCCTTTCGTCAGTCCAGATTGACCATTCAGGGAGTAAAAGCGGTCACCAGAGCACAGTGAAAAAGGCCCACCTCCTCCGTGAAAGTACTATTGCAAAAGCTTCCAGAAGGAGCTGTGATAATGATCATGATTAGTTAAATCGGGAGAGGGGCCCATAGTAGAGCTTTTAGACAACTGCTTTACTACTTCAACATTCAATTTGGACTGCCAAGAGGGAACACAGATGTGGAATAAGTCCAGCACCTGGAGGCATAAATCACTCCTGATGCTAAGCACATGGTGTTACTCTCCCACACCCCAGCCCAGATAGAGTATTTGCATTCTTCTTCTTATTATTATTATTTATTTATATAGCAACATCAATGTACATGGTGCTGTACAGAGTAAAACAGTAAATAGCAAGACTCTGCCACATAGGCTTACAATCTCTTCCAGTATGTTGCACAACTGGCTAGGTTTCAGTTCTGGTGCCTTTAGGAAAGCCCTCCAACTAGGGAAGGAAAAGAGGAACAGTTGGCCTTCCACAGACCTCTCAGGTTCGCCTATATACCTGTTAATCTCACTAGCTGTGTTCGGACTTTAGATGAACATACATTACAGTGAGCAAGGCAGCCTAAGACATTTTCTGCTTGAAGCAAAAGACAAGATTTTGCTTCAAGCAATTTTGCCCCTCTCATTCCGTGTACAAAAGCCAACTGGAATGGCAGTTAAATCTTTCTTCAACACTGAGGATGGGCTAGGACCCTCCATAGGCTGACCATATGAAAAGAACGACAGGGCTCCTGTATCTGTAGAGTAGAATAGAAAAGGAAATTTCAGCAGGTGTCATTTGTATGCATGCAGCACCTGGTGACATTCCCTCTTCATCACAACAGTTAAAGCTACAGAGCTTTACTATCAATCAATCCTTTATTTAAGCTTTACTAGAGTGACCAGATACAAAAGAGAGCCGGACTCTTACAACTTTAACTGTTGTGATGAAGAGGGAATTTCATCAGGTGCTGCATGCACACAAATGACACCTGCCAAAATTCCCTTTTCTACAGTATATAACTGATAAAGGTACAAGAGCTCTGTCCTCCTTTTCATATGGTCACCCTAATACTGTATGCCTACGCCTATCCAAATCCTGTGATTTGGCATTCATGGCATAATTTTATTCTTACAAGGCCTTAAACTTTGTTAAAGCAAAATCTGAGCAAAAAAGTGTCAGCATAAGCAGGAAGAAAAGATGAAAAATTATTTCCGTTTAGAGCAGAGTGCAGTCCAATTATACCAAATGCTTATGGAAAGATTGGAACACTAGCTGCTTCTGAGTCTTTCCAGATCCATAGTTTACTGCAAAGCAATTGCATTTTGCTTCAGGCAGTATTTAGGCAATTCCTCCTGTTTGAAACTCTGTTGATTCGGCATAGATACAACAACCCTTATTTCTAGGATTTACAGTATCTTATTTTACCATACAACTGAAGGGGGCGGCGGGGGTGGGGGGGAGAGAAACAAACTATGTATCTCAATGGGAAACTACCTTTTGTTCAGATCTGATAGGGTGACCATATGAAAAGGAAGACAGGGCTCTTGTATCTTTAACAGTTGCATAGAAAAGGGAATTTCAGCAGGTGTCATTTGTATATACGGGGAACCTGCTGAAATTCCCTCTTCATCACAACAGTTAAAGCTGCAGATGCCCTGCCCTCTTTTAAATCTGGTCACTAGTATAGCTCCTGCAGCTTTAACTTCTGTGATGAAGAGGGAATTTCACCAAGTTCTTCATATATACAAATGACACCTGCAGAAATTCCCTTTTCAATACAACCGTTAAAGATACAGGAGCCCGGCCCTCCTTTTCATATGGTCACCCTAGATCTGATGGGAAAGGAATGGGCAGAACCTTGTATTAATACAACAAACATTTCCTTATGATCCATAAATAAAGAAAATGGTGATGAATCCCTTAGTTTTTGGTACTTCACCCTAGAAAGAGTAAAGCACATCTTAGAGTAAAGATAATGAGCTTTCTTCAGATCGTTCTAAATGAGACTGCTTCATTCTTGCTGTTGTTCTCGATTTTGATTATTTCTTCAATCTTGCTTTTAATATTAGTTTCTCATGATTGCTCCTTTTATGAGTGTTGATTATTAGTTATGATTTTAACTATTGCATGATGGAAGCTGCCTTGAATTATTAGTATGTTTTTTTGGGGAAGGGTGAGTCAGAAGGTTTTTTTTATGTATAAATCTTTGATCCTACAATTTTTTTTATTAGACTAAACACCCCATGTAAATCGACAGACTGCTTTGAAGATGTGGTTCTGCTCAACATTTTGTGTTGTTTTTCTTCCCCCTGTCTTCACTCTTCATGATTTTCTCTTCCTGTCTTCACTCTTCATGATTAAAAAAAACTTTGTAGTGAACCATACATGGGAGTGCCCATTTGGGAGGGGGTGGAATTGGAGTAAGTGTGGCTGGTTACCAGGGAGACAGGAGAAAATACGCTCAGCTGATGTCATCTGGAGTGGGCAGTTGGGGGAAGAAAAAGGAAAAGTGATACATGGTTTGGAGAAATGAAAGCTAGAGTGGCACTGTTCAGGCATTATATTTAAGAGAACTTCTAATACACAAGTGGGGACAGGAGCCACACCACGTAGCTCCACACCCAACATAGTGTGTGCTGAGTAGTCCCTCCCCCAGGCATCCACGTGTACAGCACAAACGTTGCACTTTACATGGTGATATTGAACCCTGTGCTGATGGGGTTCCAGGTCACATGGATGCCATGTGCAAAGACCTTCACCTGACAGACATTTATGTCAGGGGAGAGGCTACTCAACACACACAATGTTGTGGGCGGAGTTACTTGGAGCAGGCCCAATCATATGTTGGATGTCCTTTTAAATAAAACACCTCAATAGAGCTAGAATTAATTCTACTTTGGGCATATGACTTATTTATGTTGCATTGTTATATTGAGCTCTTTATCCCTTGTTATTTGTAAATAAACCCTATGCCTGTTTTTGCCCAAAGTCCAGGAATGTAGTGTTTTCTAGGCTGAACCCACACTGACAGGATTTGAACAACTTCTTTGATTTAGCAGGGTTGCTTACCCCAGGCTGTATTTGTCTCTTTTGTTTGTTTGTTTGCTTTAACTTTTGGGGGGAAATCGTTTCCACCCACAGCCAGTATCAGCTGACTTTAGTACAATGGGATGATTAGGAAATGGAAGCAACTTTTGTTGTAAATCCTTTATTCTGTACAAAAGAATATTTGCATGGTCTGCTGGGACATATTTGGGACCACTGAAGATGTAAGCAAGGGAGGAATGGCAAGAATTTCATAACTGGACAGCTTATGAACACATTTGTGATGCTGTGATGCTTGAATTAAAACCAATACAGAAGTGCAGAGAAAGCTAGGCATGGGGAAAAGGTTTAATGAGAGGTGCAGTTTTCACATAGGGATGCTTTCAAAGAAGCAAGAGTGACAGTATCACTTCATATTCTGTATGTTTGATTAGTCCATAGGTTTTTGAGAAACAATGGCCCTGATCCAAAGAAAATTGACAGCACCTACTTCTTATTGTAATCAGTGGGACTTATATCATTGGGACCAATTTTCACAGAACTTTAGAGGAGGTCCACACAATGCCATCTTCAGTTTATAGCCCTGCCACATTTTCCTACCACTTTTTTTTTTGTCTTTGTTCTTACCATAAAATGTCTGTTAAGGAAGAAAAGACAGAATAGCAGATCCTGAATCTGAGGCAACTCGGGGTGATTGAGAGGGCTTTGAAACAGGTCCAAATAAAATCAAAACAGATCCGAATCCATCTTAAATGAATTGGCATGGTCCAAATTGATAGGGATTGATTCAGACATTTTTTCAAGCACAGAGCCTGTCTGTGCTTGCAATGTTTTGTTTTGTTAGAGTAGGGAGCTGAGCAGGAATTTGGAGGGGGAAATTGGCTGTTAAGTGACAGCTTCATCCCCCAGTCCTCCTGAAGTCTCCAGCAGCCTCCAATCACAATGGTGCAGGAGGGCTTTAGGACAATCAGGAGATCGAGCTTCCTTTGTCCTTGCTCATTGTGGGTTAGACTTGGTAGGAGTAGGGTGTTTTTGGGCTGACTAGCTTAAGTTTGCTGTTGGTGTGCATTTTTGGGCATTGGTACTTGGATAATTTTTTACCCTTCGAATTTCTCTCAATGCTATGTCTTGCCTCTGTTTCTGTTTCTGCTTGTCTTTTTTTTAATAATACAAAATTTATATAAAATATGTCTTCTATTTGTTAGCCTTTAGTGTGTTTGTTTCAATCCTTTCCCCCCCTTCCCCCTGAAAAAAGCAAATATTACCAGTTGATTACAGGAATACCACTGCACCAATCTGTCTGGAATTTCACAGACATGAGCACCTCTGCAGTATCTGTAAAGATATCCAAATGTCATGTTTGTATCATGAAAAAGTTATACCACTTTGCTTTGAGTAGTTTCCCTGAAAAACAACAACAAATTTTACCAGTTGATTGCACGAATTCCACTGCACCAACTGAAATTTGGTTGACATGAGCACCTCCACAGCATCTATAAGGGCTCCAAATTTCATGCTTGTATCATGAGAAGTGAAAAGTTATAGGTGTTTCTTTTTCCAATGCAAGCCTTTGGGAAAATGAGAAACCCAAATAACTCAGATATCCGAATCTCGATTTGGATTTGGATCTGAAGCAAATAGAAACAGGTCCGAATCAGTCTAAAGTGAATTGGGCTGATGTTCTGAATCAGGATCTGAAGCGAATCAGGGGGTCCATGAAGAGCTGCATGGTGCCTTTTGGTGGTTAATACTAGGAGCCCTCCACCAGAACGCACCCAATGTCGTCCCATTATTTTCAACAGGAGTTACATGCCCACACCCTTTCTGGATCTGGCTCACTATTAATTAACCCTGAGGAATTAATTATCAGGGAGTTGTCCTAGAAAAACCCATCTTGTAGAGAGGGGCTGTTGAATACAGTATATACATTTGTTGCAGATATTACATTTGTGTCTATTTTAATCCACATTCGTGGGTTTTTTTGTGGAATGGTGAAGTTGTTGAGCAGATTTTTTTGCATTCTGGAAAATGCTATGTTCTAGCAAAATATTGTGACGATACGTAATTATGGCATTCTCTCGCACCCATTCCCCTATTTGAATCTGAACCTGGTGTTTTAAGGAACAATTGTTTTCTTATTTCCTTAGTTTGTAAGCTGCTTTTGTACGCTGCTTTTGATAGTCTTTTCATGATGTTTCTCAGAAAGCCTCACACAATCAGTCTTTTGCTAGTGCTCCAGGTGATACTACAGTTCAGATAACAGTAATACTTTGAAAGTGCTGCAAACAGCAGTTTGTATAGAAAGAAGATTCTAAGGAGAAACAGTCTGTGATTATTTATTTATTTATTTATTTATTTTGGTGGTTATTTCAAGAATTTGCACAGAGGTAGATTTTATATCAGCAGGGGTACGCTGCCCAAATAAACAGAGTCGGGATAAATTGTTTGTTCGGGTTTCTTGCCCCTTAGAAGTAACATTAAAAATATTGGCATTGGCAAAGCAGGCATAACATAACTTCCTTGGAGGCTAGAAAATAGGGATGAGAATACTAAAGAAACAACCATTCTTAGAAACATTTTTTCTGTATTTATTTGTTCAAAGAAATGAAGAAGATTACAGCAGATTGGTAAGCATGACATGTTTTTCCAGAAATCATAGAAACAAAGAGCAAGGAGCATCCCTAAAGAATAGCATTTCTGTAGTTGGGGTTATGTTAGATTGCTAAGAAAATTAATCAGTGTTGTATTCTTATTGTATTTATTTAATTAATGTATTTATATTCCATCTTTCTGCCCCCCCTAATGGTTGAAGGTTAGGGGTAGGCAGAGGTTTCGGGCACCATTTTACAGCCCTGGAACCCACCACAGGCTGCACAGACTGGGAGGGGGGAGAAAGAAAAGCATTTTTACATGCCCCGCTTTAATATATAATCACACACCCAGATTCCCAGGGAAGCTTGAATTTGCATTAAAACAAAGTCATGCTCTTCCGCACCTTGTTTGAAAGTGCAAATCTTGCTTTTTTTGACACAACCCTACTGCCAAATTTCTATGGCAATTCAATGGCAGTGGTCACTTGGGAGAGGTGGGGTCTGCAAAGAAGGGTCGGGGGGGGGGACAAACATATGTGGCCTGGAGGCATATGTTGTTCACCCATGTTGTAGATCATGAGAGTTGAGATGAAGAGAGTAATGGCCTGTTCAAGCTCAGTGAGTTTCTTAGGAGTGAAGATTTTTAACGAGTAATTTCTGAGCTCTTATATCACAGCACTACCCACTATATCATACCACTTTACAGAAAGTAAGGGGCATGTGAAAAGAAAGGGAATTTTCTTTCTTTTTTTTAGAGGATTTCCCAACAGCTTCGTGTAGATTTTAAACAGTTATATGGAAGTTAATTCATAGATGCTGTTTGTAATCTTTGAGAATACTTGGAGATCAGATGGGGTGCTGGGAGACTGGAGATGGGCAAATGTTACTCATCGTTTTTACAAGTGACTTGGATGAGTGCATTGTGGGGATGCTTGACAAATTTTCATATGACACAAAGCTGGGAGGAGCAGCTAACACCACAGAAGACAGAGTCAAGATTTAAAATGGTCTTGACAGGCTGGAACACTGGCCCAAAACTAATAATAAGCTAAGATTCAGCAGAGATCAATGTAAAGTCCTGTACTTAGGTACAAAGAATCAAAGACACAAGTGTAGGCTGGGAGGAGAGGAGAGTATAGGATGGCTTGGCAGCGGTAAATCTGAAAAGGTTCCAGGGTCCTTAGTTGATCATAGTAAGCCAAATATGAGCTGGCAGGACAATATGACTGCTAAAAGAGCCAATGCAGTTTTAGGCTTGATAGTTTTCAGATCAAGAGAAATAGTACTTCCTCTGTTGTTTGCACTGATCAGGACAACTCTGAAGTACTGGGCAATATCCAACTGCGTCAATGCATTAGCACAAACTATATTGTGCTAGTGGAAACTAGGTTCTGAACTGTGGGCAAAAGAAGAATCCAACTAAGGTTACGTTTGGCCAAGCATGGTTGTGTAAGCAGTTGTGCATGATGCTTGTACAACCTGTTGTGCATACATTTTGGGCAACGCATTGGGCCATCCATTGGGCAAGTGGTTGTGCAACTGCTTGCACTTCCAATTGTGCAAGCATAATGGGCAACTGCTTGAGCAATGGAAATATTTAGCAGAACTCTGCTAGCGCTATTTGAATTAAGGAATGATACTGTTGGAAACTGCCCATTGTGTGCAGTTTAGGGCACTACGTTTTAAGAAGCATATTGGCAAACTGGAACATGTCCAGAGGAGGGCAACCAGAATGTTGAAGCATCTGGAAATTGAGTCCTATGAGTAATTATTGGAAAAACCTGGGTCTGTTTAGTCTGGAGAAGAGAAGGCTAAGAGACATGATAGTGGTCTCCATATATCCGAAACGCTGTCATGCAGAAGGTGGACGATGCTTGTTTTCTGTTGCTCCATAGGACAGGGAAGCAGGGAAGCAGAAGGTGGCCAAACATTAGGAGGAACATCCTAATGAGAGGAGCTGTTTGGCAATGGAACAGCCTGGCTCTGGAAGTGTTGGGCTACCCCTTGCTGGAGGTATTTAAGCGGAGGCTCGATGGCCATCCATGAAGAATTCTGCCTTCCCTAACCTGGGGCCTTCCAGATGTTTGGCCTTCAACTCCCATCATCAGCCCCAGCCAGCATGGCCAATGATTAGGAGTGATGGGAGTTGTAGTCTTCAACACTAGGCTAGGGAAGGCTGCTTGAAGTTGTATCCTGCATTGAAGGTCCCGTAATGAGTAGGGGGTTGACTGGATGACCTCCAAAATGATTCTATGGGAGTAAAAAACACACCTGTATTGTCCCCTGTTTTTTTAAGGAAGAGCTTAGCCCAGTGGTAGAGCACCTGCTTTGCAGACAGAAGGTTCCAGGTTCGATCTCCAGAAAAGGCTGGGAAAGAATCCTGTTTGAAACGAAGGACCATTACTACTAGGGGTGTCCTCCGCTCCGTTACCGATCCCAGGACGATGGAGCCAGGGAAGTGGCTAGATAGCTCTAATCAGAACCTCTTTAAAGTAACAAGATGCTTATCTCTCACCCAGCTACCAGAATAGTTTAAGACCCTTATCAATGACAGCACAGATATTTTCCCCAGCGTTTTGAGGCATAGAAATTGGGAGGGGGATCGTTGCACAGCAAAAACAAAATGAAATACCTTGTCTGGCTGCTAAATTCAGTCTCCCTTGATGGAAAATGTATGGCTAAATATAAGCAGAAATATGCTCAGCTACAATGAGAGCCATTTGGGTATCTTGTATTAAACACCCACATCAAATGACAACCAATTAAATAGGTGTGGCATGTTCTTGATTACAGGTGTTAGGAAATCATTGCTGAACTATATGCTCTTATTCTGGGGGCTTGATCTCTACACACACATGCAGACTGTTAGATAAATAGAGAGAGTTAGATGGATACTCTGCCACACACACACATAATCAGGCATCTTATTATGTTCTGCTAATAATGCAGGACATAATGAAACCGGCACTAAATATTGAAAAGACAGGCCTTTCTATCTTTGGTCCAAGATCTATCTGATTCCTCCCAGAAATTTCTATTAAGAAAGAAATTGCACTCCAGAACACCCTAATCCCACCCACCCCACACACATACACCAGCTCTATAAACTCCTGAGTTACTACTATATATTATTATGCCCCCGTTCAGATGATGCCGTTAACCATGCTAGTTAAGGGCTTTTGGTTAATCAGCAGGGTTAACGGTGTCATCTGACATGTATTTTCCTTAACCAGGTGCCTCTGCTAACCACATTGCGGTTGGCTTCACTAATCCTGTTCTGCAGCAGGGTTAGCAGCACTAATTTTTGCTTATGCTGTCGTTTGACATGCACCTGTGGTTAAGGGGCTGAAATCATAGAGCTCACAGTATAGAGCGGCCTAAATAGCCTATATCGCACAACTGCCGGTTCTCTTAGCACAAGGGCTGATGGGATACGGGGCAGAGCATTTGGAGGACTCAGGCACTCATCTAATTGCTTTGTGGTTAGTGTGTGGTTAAGGAAACCGGGAACCGAGCAGAGTTAACAGTGTCAATTGCAAGCATACAGCTTGTGGTTAGTGCTAACCACAGAGAAGCATGTTTAAGCTAACCACAGAGCCTTCAGTACCATCTGAACAGGCCCTTTTCATATCAGGGCCTGCCCTCCCATGTGGCAGGGTGAATCCCCTGCTCAGGCAGCAGATTGAGAGGGATGACAGATTGAGCACCCCTCCACACCAGGGCCTCCCATGCGGCGCTGCTGCCACACTGGACTCCACTCACCTGCTGCAGCAGATGCCATAGCATGACAGCAGCAGACAGGACTCTTTGGAGGAGCAGCCGCTGTTCCCATCTGTCTCTCTGAGCCCTCTCGCAAACTGAGAGATCAGGCAGGCAAGCTGTCCAGAAAGGCCTCCCGCCTGATCTCTGGCTTTGAAAGATGGCTCAGAGTGAAGGATCAGGTGGGTGAGTGCTGAAGAGAGGTTGGACATCTCCCTGTCCACCTGAGCTCTCAGACAGGTAAGAGGGCTTTCCAGAGTAGGGATCCTAGAGAAATTTGAGATGAGTTTGGATTTCTAAGACTGCAACCTGTGGAATCCACTGCAGACTGTCCTCCCAGGATCCGTGGTGACTTCTGGTTTTGTTTTGATTTTTACTTTCTGAAATTTACACAAATTCATTCACAAGACAATATGCAAGTTTTTGCTGAGACATATGCCATGCTGGAAAATATACTTCGGGAAAAGTTGAATTTAATGGGAGAACAATTATTATTATTATTATTATTATTATTATTATTATTATTATTATTATTTATATAGCACCATCAATGTACATGGTGCTGTACAGAGTATGCTAAATGTTATGTACTAACATAAATAATGGAAATTGTTGCGAACTTTCTTACAAAATTATTTAGGTATTTTTCCACATGGCGGGGAAAATTGAATCCATCTTTGAATGGATGCTGGAATGAACGACACTACACACATGTGGGGCTGATTTCACAAAATCTGGACACCCCTATTCCAGAGAGCCACATCAGCCGCACAAAGTAATGGCCGTACCTCTCTGGAAAACCTCCGCCCGCCTGCCCCACCCAAACTCTCATTTGGGGAACTCTCCTAGAGTGAGTGATTGGCAGTCTCTGGGGCCACCTTTTTTTCTTTTCTTTTTTAGGAACAACCACTCAAAGCATGGCATTCAGGCCTAGGCACCTCTCCTGAGAGGCCACCTGCCCAATCTTGTGTCCATCAAGGAGGGGGGAGCAGAGGTTGGCAGCAACATCCTTCCACCTCAGGCAGTGGAACATCTTCAGTGTTCACATTGCTTTATGGAGTGGAATAACAAAAATAAGAGGTCTCTGTCCCAAGGATTTTATAATCTACATTTTGACAGAGACAGAGTTGAGAACAAAGGCAAGGGTGGAACGGGATGAAAGGAAAGGCATAAATAATGGGTAAATGAGTAAGTGCAATTATACATACTTAATCTTTACTTCAATTACACATAACATGTGCACTGACAAAAAGCAGTTTGGAAATTTAAAAGCAATTTGAGGATGCATGGGTGTGCTGGCTGCCAACCACTCACCTGCTTCTGCTTTGTTAGACAACCCAGGAATGGCCCTGTTCCTTAGTTGTGCTCTGTGATGTCCAAAACAAAACTTTGAGGGGATTGCTGAAGAAGAAACTACCCAGAGCTTTAACACAGAGTTTTATGGACAATGCCTCCTATTTCAGATTAGCACTGCTAATCACATCTAATCCCCAAATTTAAAAACACACACCAAATATTGAAGTTTAAACACATGATTGGGAATTCTGTGGGATACTTTCTAAATGGGAAACTCAAGGAAAGAGGGGTACATGCCCAGAATGTGCAACAGAGCCACTCTGAATACCACACCTCATGTTCTGACTACTTAACATTTCTCCATAGCTAAATGGCTGACCAGTGCTCTTGTCACATGCTTACAAAATAGCCCTAGTAAGTTTTCTAAGCTTATACAGAGAACAGTAGAGTCCACTCTCAGTACAGAAGTACTGACAAAGAATTATACTGCTAAATTCCTAACTCTGTCACTTGTGTGGGCCATGAAAAACACAGTAAGAATCAATCATTCTAATTTGCTGTTTTGGTATTAAGCCAGATATGAAGGTCCCCTCTACAAAGGATTATGTTTTTAATACTAATGAAGCTAGTCAGAATAGGGCTTTCGTGCTCTCAGGGAGCTCTCTGTGACTAGACAGGTGGTATGGGCTTAAGAGAGGAAACGGATGAATAATTCATCACTGAATAGAAATTCTGTCTCCATTCCTGGCTGTGGAGTGTTTGAACAGATTGTGATGTGTTTGCCTAGATTTTATCTCCTCAGTTCTCAGCTAAGTGATCTTAGCTAAGCCGTGATCCCTCAGCCTCAGTCTCCAGTCTGCAATATGGGGATAATCATAGCAGTATTTCTTATGCAAGGATTTCTGAGAGAATACAGAGGAATCATTTTGAACACAACTCTGAAACACCTTAGTCCTGTTCAGGAATTATGCCCAAACAGGGTATGTAATGCATGTAAAGGGCATGGGGCCGTGTGGGTTGACCCTACCTCCAAGTTCCTGCATGTGCCAGCCCTTCCACCTCAGGACCAGCCTCCCTTCCTTGAGGTCTGAAGGGGACGTGAACCCTCCTGAACATACAATTGGGACCATTAATAATACAGGGTCCCTGATCACTTGGAGCATTTAACTTTCATTCAAGTCCTATTTGTGGGTTTCCCATGGGGATCTGGCTGGCCACTGTGTGAACAGAATGTTGGATTAGATGGACTCTTGAACTGACCAAGCATGACTCTTTTTGTGGTCTTATATACATGGTTACAACTCCTTTTCAGAGCTTGCCACTCAACCTGGAAAGGTCAGGCACAGGAAGAGTGAGGCCAGTGACCATGCTGGCTGGTAATGATGGCCGTTTATTTATTTATTTATTAAAATTATATACCACCTCGTAGCCAAAGTCTCTGGGCGGTTTACAAAAGCTAAAAACAGTGAACATTAAAAAAAGTATACAAAATTTCAGACCATCAAAAATATAAAAACAATATAAAACAGTATCCATTTAAACAGCAACAGTCCTGGGGTCCATTAAAAAACAAACAAACTTAGCATATGTTGTTAAATGCTGTTAAATGCCTGGGAGAAAAGTCTTGACCTGGCACCGAAAAGATAACAATGTTGGCGCTAGGCGAGCGTCATTGGGGAGATCATTCCATAATTGGGGGCCACCAATGAAAAGGCCCTCTCCCTTGTTGCCATCCTCTGAGCTTCCCTCAGAGTAGGCACTTGGAGGAGGACCTTAAATGTTGAGCGCAGTCAGTGTACGGGTATGTTCATGTTGGGAGAGGCGTTCCGTCAGGTATTGTGGTCCCAAGCCATGTAAGGCTTTATATGTTAACACCAGCACCTTGAATTGGGCTTGGAAATGCATAGGCAGCCAATGCAAGCGGGCCAGAATCGGTGTTATATGTTCGAACCTTCTGGTTCCAGTTATCAAACTGGTTGCTGCATTTTGCACAAGCTGCAGCTTGTCTTCAAACCGTCTTCAAAGGCTGCCCCACGTAGAGGGCATTGCAGTAACTAATTTGGAGGTTACCAGACCATGGATGACTGAAGCTAAGTTATCCCTGTCCAGATAGGGGCTTAGCTGGGCCACCAAACAGAGTTGGTAGAAGGCACTCCATGCCACCGAAGCCACCTGAGCCTCAAGTGACAGAGATGATTCTAGGAGAACCCCCAAGCTACGAACCTGCTCCTTCAGGAAGTTGCAGTCCAGGTGTCCACAAGGAAAAGGGCATTCTCAGTTGTGCCCCACCCGACTATGGACCCATCTCCCCCTCACACGGGGGAAAATTGCAATTCCTTACCATCACTTCTTCTGTCCCTCATTACTTCCTCTTTCTTCATGAATAGGAAAGAGGAAGTAAACAAAGACCACGTAGCCCATTCAGGGGGCATTTTTATTGTGTCACTTTTCCTGCACACAGCAGGAGATAGTGCTTTTTATCACAAAATTTTATCTCCCTCCTCTGAATAAATCCATTATTCCATTCCATTTTTTTTAAAAAAAGTCAGATTTTCGGGGATCTATTTTACAATGGAAAAATGAGTGGAAGGAGCGGGAGGCACACAGGAGGTGGACGTCATTGTTTAAAGGACGCACACACATCCGTAAGTGGGCAGTAGCGAGTGTGTGATAAAACGCTTGTCTGATAAACCTCATACATAGCATATATATTTATACATGCAATAGATTTATTCAGAGAAGGGAGATAAAAGCCTTGGCATAAAAACCACATGCTTGTACCCACTATTTTATTTTATTTGGTTCATTTCATAGACAAGCAGAGTGGCGCAATCATGCTTGCAATGATCTTAGCATGTTGCAGACTGCAAATGTTGCCCAAACCAACCTTTTCTCACACAAGTACTAAAAAAAGAAACCATTCTATGAAGGGGGAATAAGAGGATCCACATAAACCAGATTAATTGGCTCAATGCCTACCAAACTGAAGGATGTGGCACAATCGGATTTTCTTCTAGATAATCCTTAGTTAGATCATTAGAGCTTAAACGCAACCCTGGTGTGTTCATAAGATGGACTCTCCCTTTATTCTAATGCTCTGAACCCTGAGAAGCCGTAACACAGAGAGTACAGTCGGCAGCTTTCACAAGCTGAGAATTCGCTGGCATTGTCGTCAATTATGTCATTTTGCTGCTGACAAATTATTGCTTCCTGAATAAACCAAGAAGAAAAAGTGAAGAGGATTTGGTCAGATGTATTTATTTGGGCTGGGATGATTAAGTCCACAGACAGAGGAGAAAAGGGTCCTCCCTTTTCTGCTCAGCGCAATCTCTGTGCCATCTTAACCAAACATAGTTCACAGGCCAGTTAGACTATATTTGGATAAGCAAATAGAGCCGTGTAACAACGGCAAATCCTGCATCAATCTATAGTGCTAAAAAAGATTCCCATTACTTATTTATATCCCGCTTTCTTCTGAGGAGTGGAAGGTGGCATACATGCCCGGCTTTATCCTCACGACCTAAGGCTGAGAGACAGTGGTCAGTTCAAAATCCCACAGTGGGCTTTGTGGAATAGTGGGGATTTGAACCTGTGGCTAATGGTTTACAATGGTATTGACAACTGTTGGACCTAAGACACGTTCCATATACCTTTTCCAAACCACTTTCAAAGTGTTAGATCCTGCTTGGTGTAGATCTGGCCTAGGTCTTCCCAGGCCCAGTCCAGTGTTCTAAACCAGGGTGTCAAACTTCAGTTCCAGAGGGCTCATCAAGCAGGATATTCCACTATGAAAGCAGTATGAAAGCGGTATATGAAAGGCAGGAACCACACTACTGCTTTATTGCGGTATTGAAGTGCACTGACAACTGTTGGTGCCCATGACACATACCATATACCTCTTTCATAGTGCTATATCCTGCTTGGTGTAGATGTGTCATGGTCCCCAACAGTTGTCAGTGCACTTCAGTACCACTATAAAGCAGTCGTGTGGCTCCTGCCTTTTCTATAACACTTTCATACCACTTTCATAGTGGAATATCCTGCTTGGTGTAGATGAGCCCAAAGAAGCTCTCAGGGGCAGCATTCCAGTGGTGGGCAGGGCCGAAGTAAAAAAGGAGCAGGGCCAAAATACCAAAAAATACCGGCATATTTTAGCTTAAAGTTCTTTCTGCCAGTAACAAAGCTTTAGGAAAGGCATTTCAACCTGGGGGCGGGGGAGGCAGGGAAGAAATGCAGAAAAGCCAAGAAATCACCAAAACATGGGTAGTTGAGGGGGTGGAATGGGTGGGGCCATCTGGGGAACTGGATTTGGCTGGATTTGGGCCCCATGCCTGTGGCTCCATACCCTTGCTCTAACCACTAGACTACTCTGGCAGGTAGGTTGTTGTTTGGTGGTGAGGGTCACCACCATTCCACTATGATGCATATTCATCAGCCTTTGCTTCTGATTTCAGCCACTTTTCTGCTTTTATTCCACACTTAGGGCCAAGCAGGGCCAGCATCAGGCATGCCCTCACGCCACCAAAAGTCTACCTGTCATGCTCCCCCCTTAAAAGTAGCCAGGGGAGTGATTTTATTTCAGACTTTATTATTTTAGGCTTCTTCATGGGCAATGGTCTTTTGAACACACTCTTGTGTGTAAGGGAGAAAAAGAGAGCAAATGAAGGCGTTCCAGGAGTTTCCTTTCTCACCCATCTGACCCAACTCTTCCTAAGAGGTGATGTGAGAGTGTGGACCACCTTTTTCACAAGGCAAGTTGTGGTGCAGCAAAGGCTGGACCTCTGGGCCTTAGCCCAGGGGGTGGGCACCAGAGAGCACCAGACAATAAGGGCAGCAGAAGCAAACTTCATTTTGTCTCTCTAGTCATGATGGTGCTGTGATTTAAGTGAGTCTAAAATGCAAAACTGCACATGCTTTTTCAGAGGATCTTTTTCTGTCGGGGTTGGCAAACAGTTTTCTTCTTGTTGTTTGAACATATCAGGATTGTAGAAGCAATAAAAAAAGAATGAGTGGCTGAGGGAAGCTTGGAAAAAGTCAACAACGGAGAGGGCCTTCTTGGCTGTGCCCCACCTTTGATTATGGAATGATCTCCCCAGTGAGGCCCGCCTGGCACTGACACTATTATCTTTGCAGTGCCAAGTTAAGACCTTTCTCTTCTTTCAGGCTTTTGGCAGCATATGATGAGGTTAATCAGGTCCTGGATTTGTTTGAAATTGTTTTAATTACATCTGTGTGTGTGTGTGTTTAGATGTTTGCCTGTAAATTGTTTTACACTTTGTATGATGTATGAAAAGGAGGACAGGGCTCCTCTGTATTTAATAGTTGTGTAGAAAAGGGAATTTCAGCAGGTGTCATTTGTATGCATGCAGCACCTGGTGAAATGCCCTCTTCATCGCAACAGTTAAAGCTGCAGGAGCCCTGCCCTCTTTTGTATCTGGTCACTCTAGTGTAACTCCTGCAGCTTTAACTATTTATTTATTTATTTATTTATTTATTTATTTATTTATTTATTTAATGTATATACCACCCCATAGCTGAAGCTCTCTGGGTTTTACAAACTGTTGTGACAATGAGGGAATTTCAGCAGCTGCTGCATGCATACAAATGATGCCTGCTGAAATTCCCTTTTCTATACAACTGTGAAAGATACAGGATCCGTGTTGTCATTTTCATATGGTCACCCTACCCAAAGAGCTTTGGCTCTTGGGCTGTATAGAAATGTAATGAATGAATTAATGCAGGGATTGTGGTGAGAAGATCAATGTAAGTTGTGTGCTTCACAACTGGAGTAATACACATGGCCGTCTAAAGGGGACCCCATAAAATCATTAAGTCCAGGGCCAGATCTACACCAAGCAGGATATAGCACTATGAAAGCAGTGTATGGTATGTGTCAATGCGCCCTAACAGTTGTCAGTGCACTTCAATACCACTATAAAGCAGTAGTTTGGCTCCTGCCTCTTACATACTGCTTTCATACCGCTTTCATAGTGGAATATCCTACTGATTTAGCCAATATGCCCAGTCAACAATGTTTTGTGTCTATGGAGTTTGCTGAGAATTTTGAAATGTCAATTACAAATTTGCTCCAAGCTCTCAATACAAAACATTTGAGAGAGATTTCCCAGTTAATACAAGGAGGTCATTTAGCCTGGTGTAGATCTGGCCCCGGCTCTAAAATTAACCAGCTGTACCTCTGAAGGCAAGTGCAGGAGGGGCCTTGCTTGTGTCACAGCAGTCATCACTACTGTTCTGTTTCATAGTTGGTGGCATCAGTGCGATCCAAGAGATTTTGGTATATTGATTAAATTGGAATCAATGAGGCTTAATTATCTGAAAGTGAGGCTCTATGAGATCTTTAAAACAACACAGTTCCAGAATCAGGACAATGCAACTGTTTGCTTGAACGTTTGGATTTGCCTCCTCCAAAGACCTGAAATCACCAGTCGGAATGAAAGCCACACTTTTCCTTTTCTTCCCCTGCTCCATTTTGAACTTCGGATTTTCTTCTTCTAGTTGCTGCCAGAAGCTACCATTTAATTACTAGACTAGGGGATATCTGAGAACTGCGACACCTTCCCGTGAAGGCTGCCAACAGTCCTTCGCATCTTCTATTATTAAGATTAATAATTCATTAAATAGCAAGGAACGAAATGCAACGAGGCAACAATTAATCTCTCCATTTATTCAACTCATCCGGCCTTGCTGGTTTGAACGAGGCAAAAAGAGAGAGAACCTTCTTAAAAGCAAACATGCTGCCATAGCCCTCTCTTTGGTAATTAAAAAAAATGACATCAGCTTTTAAATCAATAACCTTTAGCAAGTCTGACTTGGTTTCTGACACAATGATCTGTTGTGGAAGACAGAAGCAATGGCAGCCCTGTGGCGGCAACAACAACAACAGAACTTTTTTTTAGCTTTTTTGCTGGGTAGAAGGAAAATGGGGCAATTATTTTTTATTAAACCTAAGTTTTACACTACATATCACACACCAACGTACATTATAGACACCTGACAGCCTGTGTCAATTAGGAAAAGCTGTCCAGTTCAACTTCCATTTACATATCTATAGCATAGAACCATAAGGGGGAGCTGCAAGAACTTTAAAGTTGCCCATCAACAATTAACATCTGGGCACGTAGACTGAACACATAGGCGTGCGCAGGACATTTCATTAGGGTGTGCACCCAGGGAATTATTTCTCTTTAAAAGGTGAACATTTATTGAATACGCAGACATAAGTATCATAAGCTCTAGCAGGGGCCTATTGGCTGAAGGTGTGTGGCTCCTGGCAAAGAGATTCCTTGCAACGGTGCTCTCTCGGGGGCAGCAGTTCTTCATTGCAGTGGCAGAGCCACTGGAGAGCAGCCAGAGAACCATTCCCACTGCATCTGGATTCCCTTCTGGATCCCTAATCAATGCCCCCCTTAAATCAGTGCTTATTGCTCAAGACATTAGGGTGTGCCTGGGCACACCTATGACTGGACAGGCTTCTTTCGTTATTCATAAGTTGCTATCCAATTCAAATTCCTTAGGGAAAGGTGCTGGCAAAGGAGTTTTGGATAGTCCCAAATGCCAGCACCAGAAGTGGCATTTCCTGGATCGAAACAGGATACCAGAGTCCACGATTACATGCGTTTCTGTATAATACATTGTTTGAGGCTAAATGACCTCCTTGTATTAACTGGGAAATCTCTCTCAAATGTTTTGTATTGAGAGCTTGGAGCAAATTTGTAATCGACATTTCAAAATTCTCAGCAAAGTCCATAGACACAAAACATTGTTGACTGGGCATATATGGCTAAATCAGTAGTCTTTAACTGGTAGGTTGCAACTCAAAAGTGGGTTGTGAGATCAGTCCAGATGGGTCACAGCAAAGCTGTTGCCACCACGTTGGGCATGGAGAAATGTTGGGCACAGGTTCCATGTTGCAGGTTGGGAGTCCGAAGTGGGTCTCAGGTCTGGACCAGCTGAAGACCACTGGGCTAAATTGTTAGCCGCACTTCTGGTCAGGGTGGACAAAAGTGTTAATAAGTAAAACAAATAAGCAGAAAATGTGACAGCATGTATGATTCCCAGTAATGTGATTAGTAGGGTGGCCTTGTGTCCTACTTGACAGAGGACAGCTCTCTATTTGAAGGCATACTCTATTTGACCAAGCTAATGTATGTGACATTTTGGTGGTGGGTAGATGGCATAGTAATTGGCATAGTCATGTGTTGATTCAATGTGTGAGTGTTGTTTCTGAATAGGGCTCCATCTTCTTTAGGCTGCTTTTGAATCCCTTCTCTTGTAGGATTTTAAAAGTAATAAATGATGCAAAACATTATTTCAAAGACAAGAATGAAACAGGGTGGTATGATGAGAAGACGGTCATTTTGACGGCAGCCCGTAACTGTACCTGGAATACTGGGCTGCCTTTATCTATCTACCTTAACACATTTGTATTCTCCCTTCCTCCGGTATACATGACGTTCCTTTATCTTGTCCTCCCAGTAAATCTGGAAGGTCAGCTAAGCAAGTGCTGAGCCAAGACCACCCACTGAGCTGCGTGTCTGTGAATAGTGAGCTGAACTTGGGTTTTCCACATTCAAGGCTAATATCCAGTCCACTGTGTTATCCTGGCTTTCTTAAATGCTCAGGTAAATTTGGCTTACATGCAAATAGGTTTTTAAAGGGTTTCTGCTTTCAGGTTATCAGTGTCATAGCTGACTAGATTACTATTCAACTGAACAATATTACTGATTACTTATTAATAATCTTTATTCATATTTATTAGTTTTTCAGATAAACAATTGAAATAAAAACAATATTAAGTTAAAAATACATAAAGGATTCAAACAATGCTACATAAATAATTCAAATAATGACATAAAACCACATTAAAATATTTAAACCACATTGAAACAACTTTAAAACCACTACCTACAGTTTAAAAGGCTCCATCAAAGAAATGTGTTTCAACTCCTTTCTGAAAAGCCAAGAGGGGGAAGCAATCATAACCCTATAGGGAAAAACATCCACATTTGGGGAGATATGCAGGAGAAAGCCCTTTCACACATGCCCATCAAAGGGGCCTCTGTGACTGATTGTGCCCTCAGAGGATCTCTCCTGCAAATCTTAATAACTGGACAAAATTAATGTTGCCTACTGTACATTTGAAAAAATATGGAACTTCATGTAACTTTAGCAAATACAGTTTCCCTACAATCATTTGAATCAACCATATATTTAGCATGAGCCTATTAAATCTTTCTCTCCTTATCAAAAAGTACTCATTAACTATTGTGCCGCACCTGAGCTATTTCTGTCCTACCTTTAGCACAAGATGGCTGCAGTTCTGCCTATGTGTGTTCTTTTTATGTCTATAAAACCACTTGATAAAGGACATCCAATGAGGAAAGAGCAGATTACATGACTGATAATGGCAATGAATGAAGAACTGGGGAGAGGCCCCTAAATACAACATCAACTGGAAACCTTTGTAAATGTTCTTTCAATAAAGTAGAAAACTGAAGGCTAGATTAGAAAGACTCAAGAAGAGACTGTCAATTATTACTTATGACTGCTGTTTTATTATTATTTCAGTTATGATTATAAAGACATTTTTTTCCATTCAGCATTAGTAAATACTCCATCCAGGGCACAATGACATGCAAATTTAGACAGAAGATAGTCCAAGAATTGCCAGCATTCATTAGCTGTCAGGAGAATGCTAGGAGTTCTAGGCCATTTTTCTGTCTAAACATGCATAGGATTGTGTTGTAAGTTGCTCACAGACAGTGCTAGATCAGGGGTGTTGAACCTCAGATCCATGGCCAAATCCTACCCACCTGGGCTCCCAGTCCTGCCTCAAGGGCCCAACAGGCAGCCACAATCCCTTCCCCCTTCCTCTACCTCTAGTCCCTTTCCTTAACGGCTGATGTCCCAGCTTTTGCATGGGTCCTTTTCTCTTTCAAAAAGGTTGAAATGCCTCTGCTAAGGCTTTGTTACTGGAAGTAAGAGGCTAAAATATGCTGGCCCTTTTGCTGTTTTGGCCCTGTCAACAACCTTTGTCTTTGGTCCTACCTTTTACTGGAATACAGGCCCTTCGAGAGCATCTCCGAAATTGAATTTGGACATCGGGATGAAAGAGTTTCATCATCTGTTCGCTAGAATGTTTGACAAATGTGCCAAAGCTAAATATTAGTTAATTTTAAAAGAATATTTGGGTGGATATAGAAAGAGGGCCACAGAATATGGTGCATGAAAAAAGACACATCTGGAAGCACCCTTGGGTATACTGGCCTGACTAAGGATGCTTCTAGCTGAGGCTTTTTCATGCATCATATTCTGCAGCCCTTTTTCTGGCTCATTCGCAGAATTTTATGGAGGGTCCAGATGATAATATGTTCAAATTATAACCTTCCCCACCCCCCACTGAATCTTCTATCCTTTTTCTTCCTATAAAGAATGTACTAAGAAAGAAAAGTTGCAATAGGAAGAAAAGTTGCAATTGCTATACAATGTCTTTAGATTTCTTGCTTGAGGAGACCCCCGCCTTCCATCAGGGAGCACCCCAGTGCACTTATCCATAAATAGATTCCCATTCCTCCCAAATGAAATAAATGTCTGGGCATGTTTTCTTGCAAAGATAGTGTGCTTCAAATTATAAACTCCCTTTCGAGACTAGTTACTAATTAACCTCACAAACAGAACAAAAGCAGCAGCAGAAAGAGAGATAAAGGCAAGTAAATTAGAGCTTTTCAGGTCAGCTCTTTTAAAATGAACTTCCGCTTAGAGAAAAATATCACACTTCTTTCTAGGTTTCTGGAAGATATTATCCTATGCTAAAAGCACATTTCATTGTTTATGGGCTCCCACAACTCCTGGGGTGGCCAAAAGAGGAAATGCATCATCAGCGAAGAGGACAAAAGAGGACACAGTTCTGCATTAAAATTACATGTGCTTGTTTTTATATTTAGAGGCAAATTGAGAAATAATTTCTAGAATTTAAATAGAAATACAGTATATCTCATCAGGGTGGGGAAGACCTTTTCAGGTGACCCATGAGCCTGCTTAGTTTGCTGTCCAGTGATCAACTTCTAAGCTGTCCAGTTGAAATTAAATTAGACCAGGAGAGGGTACTGTGGTTAACCATCACACAACTACACTCTGTTCTTTATCAGCCAGTAATACAGATTGCGGCTACCAGGAAACTGACCGTGTTCAAATAGGAGTCAGTGAGATATATAGGAGTAACAAAGGCCTTGACATCTAATTTATATATAAGTGCACAGTAGCTCTGGAAACAGATATAAGTGACCCACCCCAGAAGGTGTTGGAAACTGATCTTGGAATTTATATAGAAGGGGGGGGGAATGGAATGTATTGTGGGACAGGTGACCATTCAAAACAATATTGATTAAAAATAGGAAATTAATGTTAAAACTGACCCACAGATGGTATCTTACACCAAAGAAATTTTCAGTTATCTAAATCTGGATCCAACTTAGCATGTCAAACCACATGTGAAATTGAGCAGGACTCTCAAGTAATTTGTGATATAGTGGGTGTGGTAGTGGGGAAGCCCCCCTTTGAAGAATTTTTTTTTTTAAAAAAAAAGATTCCACTGGACATGCCTTTGATCTTCCCTAAAGTTATCTATTGGTCCAGGTTGGTATTTTGTGCGTTTTCTCAAAGAACACACAATAAATAATTCATAAAATACACATAGAAACAAATCTAAAGAATATTTATCAACAAAATTTTTGGGAAGTGCATGTAGAGACAATTCGGAGAACACTAGAGCTGTAGAAGGTGTGCCATAGAAATCAAAATGAAGTTTCCAATGCTTTGCACGCTTATTTAGGAGTAAGCCCATTGAAAGTCATGATGGACATAGAAGAAGAGGCACACTTTAAATTCTGTATTCATAATATAACATTCATGGCCAGTTAGTGAAATGGAAGAGTATCCTCTTTAAAACCATTGAAAGAAGAAACTCTTAGATAATTAATTTATGGAACTCATTAATATCTTAGAGACCTACTTGTACTCTACATCAGCTGCCATGAAATGAACCACCTGTGATTCTTTAGTTTTGTGGGAGGGAAAACTTACTGTTGAGCTGATGTTCCTATCTCTACATTTAAAAAACTGACCAAGAGGAAACTTCTCTAGACCAGGCTCCCCCAACCTGCCGCCCTCCAGACTTCAGCTCCCATCAGCCTCCAGCAGCATGGCCAATGATCAGGAATGCTGGGAGTTGTAGTCCAAAACATATGGAGGGCAGCAGAGAAGCCTACTCCACTCCAGCCCATTTATTAACAACATATAAGACTAAAATATTGTAGAAAAAGGTGAATAATGTGGGGAAAACCCTTTTCATAACTGAGATAAAAATGCAAATTCAATTAACTGTCAAATTGAACTTATAATTTGGCCCACTTTCCATTCAATCCTATACATATTTATTCAGAATTAAGTTCTTCTAAATTCAAAGGTGTTTACTCCCAACTTAGTTTTCCTACTCTGTGGGCTTTTAGATGCCCCATGCTGCTAGATTTGGTGACTAGCTAATGCACTAAGCAAAACAATGTTATTTTGTACATTTTACAAACTACATTTCATGTAGCTATGTACACTTCTTTTTCTTTTTTAAGGTTTTAAGTCCTGTTTTTACAGATCCATCAGATAAATGACATGTGTGCAAACCTCCTAAGTCTAAAATCCTGAAAATATTTTAAGTCCTATTGTTTGGGACATACTTCCAGGAAAACAGGTCTAGGATTGTCCTGTTGATTTTGTTACTCCTAATAAATCTCTCCCCCCGTATAGTAAAATTTAGAATACTGCATATAACTTTAGTCAGTCATGAGCAAAAAAAAAAAAAAAAAGTTGACCACCAACTTACTACCAACCAGTATTCTTATGCTTGCAACAATAAAAGATCTAAGGCTATGGACAAAAAAGAAGCCCTTGTAGGTGGCTATGTTTACACCAGCTCCTCAGTGCCAATTTTTCTTTATTCTGGACACACAAACAAAACGCTGCACTCTTCTCTCTTTGATGTTTGACTGTGTCAGCAGTAGGAGTGCTCCCTCTCTCTCCCCCTCCCTGCCTCCCTCCACAATGCAATGCAATTCCCTTTCATGTGCAAAAAGGCAGAGCAGCCTACTTGGCACCAAAACAAAAGGTAGAATTCCGAGACACTCTTCCTAGCCAATCAGCTTCAGAGCCAACAGGGCCAGCTCACCCATTGGAAATATGGAACATTTGCTCCAGGCACTGGTTTCTACAGTGAGCTCTTGGAGCTGCCCGTGAAGCTTCCAGATGCCTCGGTTGCCAACCGCTCCTTCCATGCCATACTTTGGAGCAGCCTTCCCCAACCAGCACTTTCCAGATGAGTAAGACTACAATGCCCATCATCCACAGCATGTGTCCTGCTGCCTGTGGCTGATGGGAGTTGCAGCCTATCACATTTGGGGAAAGCTACTGTAGAGAATCTTTTGCTAGTGCATGGGTGTATATGTGGTTGCTACACCTAGGGGGGAATCTACACTACTGCTTTTAAAGCGCTTTGAAAACGTTTTGAAAACTGTATATGCAGTGTGTCCTGGGCCCAAACAGTTCTCAACACTGTTATAAAGCGCTTTAAAGCACTTTAAAGCAGTAGTGTAGATCCCCAAGCTTTTCTCTCTCCCCCTAAGCCCTTTCCGGGCCTCCACTGAAGATTTCTGTTGTTTTACAGATATAAGTGGGTAAGTCCCTATACATCCTTTCTGTCTAGAGTGTCATCTCTAGGATGGATGTGTACTGAGGCATCCCAGCTCTCGTCTATGAAACATAAGAAAGATACTGGAGAAGGCATCATTATGTATTTGGACATCCACAGTAGGAGAGCAATTGTGCCTTGTCATCCAGATGCTTTACTGCAGGCAATACTTCCTTTGTCTTTACAGCTGGAGGTTGGCTGAGTGTTTGTGTATGTTGTTCACTTCTAATAAAGCGCTACCCTAGTTCAGTTCTAATAAAGAGCTATCCTAGAAAGATATCAGCAAGCTAGAAAAGCAAAGGAATACAGAGACACTGCATACTTCTAGGTAAACATGTTATCTAAGCTATCAAACCAGCCACAGAGAAAACTGCATGCCTTTGGTGGAGACATTTCCAGATCGGATAACCTGAAATATTTCAATATCCTGTATTTATTAGATAGTAATATTGACTTTCCCTGTATGTTTGTTAGTCATTCCTTGCTGCAGTAACAGCCAACAGGAAGACTTCAGATATTGGACAGTGCTGGCTACTTTCACAGAAGTATCTTTATACCTTTATGGCTGATATATCAGGTGTGCATATCACTCAATATATAGAGGTGTCTTATCACTCAATATATAGACATACAATTACTTCACTGAGCTGCCAGTTTTTGAGAACCCTCCGAAGAAAATGCATGATTATTTTAGAGATTATGTTTGCATGTTCTGCAGCAAGATTCACTTCTGAAGACCAGAAACCAGCCATCGGCTCATTCACTTGCTTCTGCCTCTCCCCTCTTTTCCATCCTACTTGTGCATGGCTTCCCTTTTCAATGCCTGAATCTGCCCCCAAATAGTTAGCTAATTACAGTTTGTGTTTGTCTTCCAAACCAGCGTTAGAAACCATGGGGTTGTGTCCAGTTGGTGCCACTACACTGAGGGAATGGTCTTTGATCCGCAGTGGAATGGGGGTAAGAGTCAATTTTGCAGTCAGTTCCACTTTCCCAAAGCACCCCACACCTCAAAAACTGTTCCAGAGGGTTGGAGGACCCCTTGGAGCAGTGTGGCACAGGGGGCTGGAGGGGAAATTTTCAAAACTTGGCTCCTGTTGATGGAAGCCTCTGCTGGATCAAAGACCATTCCTTCAGTGGAGTGACACCAATTGGACACAACCCCATGACTTCAAGTGGGTTTCAGCTCAGCCATGGCTGTCAAACTATGGTTAGCACTAAAAAGATACTGAAGAGGAAAGCCCCAAAAAAAAAAAAAAAACCCAAAAAACAGGGGAGGAGGAGACGGGGGAGATGGAAGTGTGCAAGTCTGCAGCTCGTTCACATTCCTTCAAATCATGGTTTGGGGAATTGTCTGAATGCCCCGGAAGAAGTTTTGAAAGGCCTAATTATAGCTCAGGGGTGCAGAACCTCTTTCAACCACAGAGCTGGATTCCATTTCAGAGAAGCTCTTGCTGTGCTCCAGAGGTGGGTGGGCCCAAAATACCAGCATATTTTAGCTTAAAGCTCTTCTTGTCAGTAACTAAGGCCACAGCTAGACCTAAGGTTTATCCTGGGATCATCCAGGGTTCGCCCCTGCCTGAGCACTGGATCCCCTGTGTGTCACCTAGATGAACAGGTTTGACCCCTGGACGATCCAGGGATAAACCTTAGGTCTAGCTATGGCCTATGGGCCTTGCTAGACCTACCTTTAAATCCTGGCGTGTGGAGGGGCCAGCCCATGCTAGAAGTAGCGTGGGCTGTCGCTCCTGTCCACACATGACACATGATGGGGTAAAGGAAAGCCCCGTCACATCTGCCATTTTTTCCACTTAAAGAGGCCATGTGCGCAGGAGCACACCAACGACAAGGTAGGTGGTGTTTGTTTGTTTGTTTAAAAAAGGGTTCCCAGCTCCCCCTGCCCCCAATTCCCCCCCCCCCCGCCCTGTCCGATGCCCCCTGCCCACCTGCCCTGTTGGATGCCCGCCCGCCTTCCCAGTCAGATGCCCACCTGCCTGCCGCCCTGTCTGATCCCCCCCATTGCTCATCCACCCTGCCCAATCCCCCCATCGCCCGCCCACCCTGTCCGATCCCCCCCATCCCCCCTGGTTCTGCTCTTCCCCTCATCTCTCCCACCCGTTCCCTCTTCCCCCTGGCCCCCATCTCCCCCCCACGATTTCCCCCCTGGCCTCGACCTCCCTCCCCCCGGCCTGACGGGCACAGCTTCTCCCAACTACTCATGAGTAAGCCGCATAGCCGGGAAAAGTCACGGAACTGGCTAGACCTTCCGCAGTCCCGGGCTCAGCCCGGAGCTGCAGAAATACTGGACCACAACCGGTGCCGGTTATCCTGGGACAACGGAGGGTTTAGCCCGGGCTGACCCCAGGATCCCCTGTGCATCATCTGGATGCACAGGGGTGAGCCTGGGTATCAGCCCAGGCTAAACCCTCATCTAGCAATGGCCTAAGCCTTACGAGAGACATTCCAATCTTTTAGAATGGGAAAGAAACTCCAAACTAGCTATGGTTGGAAGCAAGGGGCTGTGGCTGGGGGAAGAGCATATGGCCTTCTCGGGAACCCCAGAGGGGCAGATTGGGATCTCCAGAAGGCCAGATTTGGCCCCAAATTTGAAGTTCTACATCCTTTAATAACTGATAAGTCCACTTGTGAACCGCCCAGAGAGCTTTGGCTATTGGGCGGTATAAAAATGTAATAAATAAATAAATAAATAAATAAATGATAAGCAAAAATGCTAACAATAAAAGGCTTATGGCTTCATTATTCTGCAACTGAACATAGGTTCTGTGCATGCTTGGTTTGTTTTTAACTTGCAGTTGTAAATCTGTTCAGCTACTCAGTGTTATCCTTCCATTCTTTAGGTGTCAAACTCAGCTATTAAAATATTTCTGAAAATGTTTTTCAAGCATGGAAGCCCTGTTTTGAAATGCAGTCATGAATGTTCCCTGCCCGGTTATCAGAGGCTGCCAAGAAATAACAGCAAAGGCTCAGCTCTTTCTGCTGTGACAAACTTGACTGATTCATGGCCTGGTGGACTTAACTACTTTTCTGATGTTTAATGAGGGATTCAGAACTCAAAGTAAGGGCAATGTGCCCTTATTTAGAGCCATGCACAAGAGAAAATTCCAAGTGAAGGAAACAAAGGAGGCTATTTAGAGCCCTTAAGAACGACAAATGAACGCTAACCTTCTTCCTCTCGGGTACAACTACGAAACTTCATTTTAAAAAGTCCATCTATTGTATGAGGGGAAAGAATGGAAGGTCAGAGGGAATAAGAAATCAGGTTTCCATCTACTACGTCTCCTCTTGGTTTTCATCTTCAGCTAGATTGGACATAATACCTACATAGCTCTTTTGATGTTTGCTACTGGATACCGTAAGCATGTTTGGCTAAACATAAACATAAAAGTCCAGTTTTACAGCTTAAAAGCTTTCCTTCAACCAGTACTACTTTTCATTTAAAAACATAATGATTCTGTTAATCTTGATCTCAGTGGTCACTTATATCTCCATAATAACTAATGAAACCACTTCCCAGAGTTTAAAATATAGCTGAAGTATTGTGAAACCTGTTATTGGTGACTGCCCTATTAATTTCGTGAAGCCAGCAGATTTTTCTAACTATGCTATATGTCTGTTCTTCTGGACAATTTGTTTGTGTCTCTAGGGCCTAAAAATGTCAGTGTCTTTTCAGAGTACCTGTACTTGTACACATCGAATTACACCAGCTTCTCATGCATTTCCAATGAGAAACAGATTCTTCTTCAAAATGTTGTTCAAAAGCTAGGATTTTATATTAAAGTCATTTTGGTATATTCTTGCATAACACTTCCTTTCACATATGTTCTCTCCTTGAGATTGAGTTCATGAACAAATTCATTTATATCTACATTTTATTTATTATTTATTTATTTACAATATTTATATACCATTTCCCATTCAAAATTTCAGAGCGGTGTACAAGATAAAATAAAATAAAAATAGATTAAAAACACATTAAAATAGATTTTTTAAAAGAAGCAAAATGCAAAGTGAACCATGGCTGGTCATCAAGGGAAGGCTTCCTGGAACAACGATGTTTTCAGGAGGTGCCAAAAAGAATACAAAGTTGGCGCCTGCTTGACCTCCAGAGGCAGGGAATTCCATAGAATGGGGCCCACCACTCTGAAGGCTCTTCCCCTGGTGGGCTGCAATCGGATGGTAGGTCTATGTGGAACCACCAGGAGCATGCGCTCGGATGACCTCAGTGACCAGGCATGTTGATAGGGGAGAAGGCACTCCCTCAGGGATCCTGGTCCCAAGTTGTTTAGGAGTTTATACTACAAGAACCTTAAACCTGCCCTCACCACAAATAGGCAGCCAGTGCAGTTCCCTCAGCAAAGGAGTTACATGCTCAAAGGGGACAGCTCCGGACAACAGCCGAGCTGCAGCATTCTGCACTAGTTCTAGCTTCTGGCGCAGTTTTAAGGACAGCCCCACAGAGAGCGCATTGCAGTAATCCAATCTTGAGGTTACTGTGGCGTTACACCCCACAAGTCAATTCCAAATGTATGTCTGCAGTTTGTAAGTCTGTGGTTTGAAGAATGTTGGCCTGAGTGGGCGGAGTTAGAATATCTTGGGAGGGGGGAGGAGTGATATATAAGGGAATGACTGAGGGGATTGAGAGTTCTTTCCAGGGAGACTTGTTAGGGACTCTTAGAGTCTGTAGTGCTCTCTGTGTTCAGAGTACTTGGGTCTGGAGAGTTTGAGAGTCAGTGTAGTGAGTGGTGTCTTTACAGTGTGGTGTGCACGTAGTGGAAGTATATTAATCAATACTGATAATAAAGAAAGTTCAAGAGTGATTGTGTGAGAAAAAGGAAAGCGCGAATGTGAGAGTGACCGGATTGTATGGAAGGTTTCAAAAAGGTTTTTAAATGTTGTTATTTGAAACAAAGCTTATGAACTTTTAAAAATAAATTTTGATTGTTTTGTTTTTAAACTATCACAAAAATCCCACGTGTCTGTTTGGCGTTTATCATCTTAAGTTTACACATTCAACACCCACTCTGACAATCATTCACCTCAGCAGATATAACTCACAGCACATTATTATATATATTAAAATCCTTCTCCATTTTAAACCCCTTTCTCCACATAGTTTGGAGGAAGGTGGGTTTTATCCCTTGCCTCAGGCGTATCAAGTGGTGGTGCTTGGCTTGAGCAGGGAGTAGCCTCGGCCAGGTCTGGTGTTCAGAGCCTGTGTCGCCCCATAAGAAGTGGTGGTAGTGGTAAGGTCTGTTGTTCAGAGCCTGTGTCGTGGCTGTTACCAATGCCCATACCACCGTGGCCAAGCTATCTCTGTCCAGGAGAGGCTGTAGCTGGTGAACCAGCCGAAGCTGGTAAAAGGCATTCAAAGCCACCCCCATCCAGAATATAATCTAGGGACAAGCTACCAGTTCAGCTATATATATATATATATATATATATATATATATATATATATATATATTTGCACTGATAGCTTTATAACTGTGACACTGAGATGATTTGTTCTCTTGGATTCTGAATCTGCAAACACAGACATTTTCAATTTCAAGCTGCGGACAATTTCATTGACATAGAGCTAAGCCTGTGTTGTGTTTGCAGAACAAGAGCCTGAACAGGTTTTCTCTCTAAGCTGTCTTCATGAAAGGTCACTCACCTTTGCCCTTTGATTGGGAACGAGGGGAGATTCGGGGGTAGAATATATTTTCTCTGTCTCTCTTGAAAGGGGCACACTTGCATATCCAATGAATGATAAATTCCATGCACATTATTTGAAATAATCAATGACTGCAGCCCAGCCTGTCCAAGGATGATGAATTCACAAACCATTGATCTCTCATTCAATATGCAATGATAAGTTTCTCTTTTCCTCTTCAGCCCTGGGGTCATATTCATGATTAATATTGATGGCTTGGTTCCACACCAACTTGGAGAGTTTTAATTCTTGAGATATTTTCAAATGGGAAAAGAGCTAGGTCTAACTGATAGATTTCCAGGGTCTTGGCTTGGTTTTGTACCAGTCTGTGCATTACTGGGGAGAGGGCGGGCGGGCGGGCGGGGGGACAACACAGAAAGCCAAATTCCTATCAGTAGAATTATACCATAAATCAACTCAGTACCTGCTTAATGAATCTTGTTAAAAAAACAAAACAATAAAAAACAATAATGCTACACATTCAAGCTGAAGAATGTACAATTTTTTGTTTAAACACAAGCAATCTTTCTGACATTCCTGCCAAATTCAGAGTTTTATTCATTAATTCATTCTGAGATATCCTCTGTGCTGGTCATTAATCTAACAGTTGGATAACTCTCTATTCTTACTCCTTCCCCATGTACACCTTTAATGTAGGGTGACCATATGAAAAGGAGGACAGGGCTCTTGTATCTTTAACAGTTGCATAGAAAAGGGAATTTCAGCAGGTGTCATTTGTATATATGGGGAACCTGGTGAAATTCCCTCTTCATCACCACAGTTGAAGCTGCAGGAGCTATACTAGAGTGACCAGATTTTTAAAAGGGCAGAGCACCTGCAGCTTTACTGTTGTGATGAAGAGGGAATTTCACCAGGTTCCCCATATATACAAATGACACCTGCTGAAATTTTCTTTTCAATACAACTGTTAAAGATACAGGAGCCCTGTCCTCCTTTTCATATGGTCACCCTATATAATGCTTTATGAGGAAAAATGACTAAATTAACACTTCAATCCTATTCCCACTCACCTAGGAGTAAGCCCCACTGAATCAATGGGATTTACTTCTAAGTAGTCATGTATAAGATTGCACTGAAGGAAAATTCAGGTTACTAAATTAAACAAATTGGCATCTCAAGTAATTGTATTTATTCCCTTTTTTCACTCATGATCTCCCCCCCTCCACCCGCCCTGGAGTTGCTCAGGATGCCTTACAAGAAAATTCTAAAAACATTAAACAACAAAGAAAAAAAGAAAAGAAAATCACCACATCAGGTACAATTATAAACAAGCCATCTTTTGCCTACCAAATCCAGACTGACCTTTCAACATTTCTAAAAGGCCTGTTTGCTTTAAGAAGGCAAATTAATTTTAAGTCAGCTCTATTGATACAACAGACTTATTTTAGAGATTCTCCTTTGATAAATATTCCATTTGAATCTGTAGTTCTCCTAATTGTTGCCATCTGACCTAGGCGCCTGTGATGTGACTATAATAAGGAAATAGGCCCATTGGGAGTTTCCAGGTAGCCTGATCAAGGTGGGGTTTGGAACTCCAAGGTTGCTCTTCCTTGCATAGAAGTACTTGATAGCATAATAAGGTTTGCTCCTTCCTTCCTAACTGCCATTATGTGCCATCAGCCACCAGAGTTAATGAAACCCAGTGATAGTCTAGATTGATAGCACAGTCACTGGAGGCCCCATTTGTTTCCACGAATAGGTCTCTGGATTCTTGTGGAGCTGATGTGAGGGGGGAAGTCCCCAGTTCAATCAAATCATACCTCAACCATGAACTCTGGTTGTTGCTCTGTAACACATACTTTGTACACAGAAGGTCCCCGGTTCAATTCCTGGCATCTCCAATAGGGCTAGGGAAGAATCCTGCCTGAAATCCTGGACAGCCGCTACCAAACAATGTCAGTAATGTTGGGCTAAATGGACCAATGGTCTGACTCAGTATAAGGCAGCTTTCTATGTTCCTAAGTGAGCAAGTAAGCCTCTGCCTCGATTGCAATATAGAAATAATAGTAATAGTAACCATGATAATATTAGCCTAGGTTACAAATCTGTTCAAAGGATTACTGAGATAACATATGTGAAGTGGTCAGTATAGTGCCAGGGCCGGCGCTACAACTAGGCAGCCGCCTAGGGCACTGACCTCAGAGGGGCACAGTACTGACCTTTAAGGGTGATAGTTTTATACAAATTAGCTGTTTTAAGAAAAAAACATAATAAGTTCAAGTTTTGTGCTTTTTATTTTTTCTACAAAACATCTGTTCTTAAAAAATCAAACTTGGCAAAAAAAATCGGGTGGGGGTGCAAGTAGCTCACCTTGCCTAGGGTTCAAAATAGTCTAGCACCAGCCCTGTATAGTGCTGTATAATGTGCATGATGAGAGAGACAAAATCAACATGTGGTGTTTACATTTATCTGGCCATTTTCTTTTCTTTTTTGTATAATACTTTGCAAAATGCACTGATGCACTGTGGGAGAGAATCAACATTCTTATAAGAGTCTTGTGGTGGAGCATATTATCTTAGAACACTAATTCATTAGGACCAAAACTTTACTTCTCAGATATAAGGAACTAGAGATGTTGGAAACAGCATTGCTAGATTTGTGACTGTTCCCATAATGTCCATGCTATTCAATTCAAACATACCTAAGGCCCTTCAGTGACAGTTGATTGGTGAAATCTTGCAACTCAAAAGTCAGATCTGCTGTAGCTCTAGAAAGGATGCATTCATTCTCCCAAAGAGTAAGGAGCACCCTTTTATGGTATTCCTTATCTGTGTATCAAATGCCGTCTTGCAGAATGAGTGTCAGTGCAAGCTAGCTCGCATATCTTTCAGTCCTACTCATAATCAAGTGAAGGGATACTGTGCCATCTTTCTGTTCATTGGCAGTGCAAAAAGGAAAACAAAGCAAGACTTTGTGAGGCAAAGAACTGCAGGTCTGTTGTGGAAATATCAGTGATAAGAATGTGAAATTGAATAAATGAATTCTGCTCTTATTCCCAAGTTGCCTACTATAGGCAATCTGATCAGGGACATAGAACAAGGGCATAATGTCCAATCTACAAAGCAAAATATGAGCCCAAACTCTGAAGTTCTTAGATAAGTATGGGCACAAACTTATGCATGTTTAGAAAGATGGAAGTCCTACAACTCCCAGCATTCCACAGCCACCAGTCATTCCATAGGCTGCAACAGAGGGAGAGAAGGGAAGCAGAGCCATTCCATCAGCTCTTCTGAAGGACCAGCTCTACTGGACTCTTCGCTGTATCAGCTGTCACCTGGCTGTAGCAGAGGGAATGATGGAACTACAGGGCCACCCTGTTGGTTCTGCTGAGACACCAGCAACTTTTGGCTCCTCATCCCCTCCTTGTACTGTATGCACCCTAGCTGATTGCTATAAGAACTTGGTAATTAGGAACTGAGATTGTTTCTCCTCCTTCTCCCTCTAAACCCATTTTCCCCATTTATGTTATGTCTTTTTAGATTGTAAACTGGAGAACAAGGACTGCCATATTATTATTGATCTTTATAAGCTGCTTTGGAAGACTTTTTTTGGATGCTGTCTGCTTTAAATGTCTTAGATTAAGAGTTTTTTATGGGTAACATTTTTCTTGGATGGTTTTATGTATGTAAAGTGTGTGTGTGTGTGTGTGTGTATACATGCACTTCTTTGTTTCAGGTGTGGTGTGTGCATCATTCCTTACTGCATAAACACATTTTGGTGACCTTTCGTTTGTCCTTCTAAAAGTATTATACTAATATGGATTTCATAGGTTTTGTAGACATGCTGTTCGGTTTTGTTCACTGTTAGGCAAGTATATTAGCTTTTTTAAAGTTGTTTCTCGGTGTCTGGCTGTTTGCCTATACTGGCACATAGCAGGAATGTTCTGTTGTTGCCTGGGAGTGGGAGATCACCATGAACTCAGCATTGGTGCCAAATCATTCATAACTAGTGTTGCAGTTGTAGAAGCCTGTGAGGTCCAGGGGTAGTCAGGGGTAATCACCAGAGCCAAGGGGAAACTGACATTGAGGAAAATCCATGAACTCAACTTTGGTAGTGGGGGATGGGGTGGGAGAATCTCACAGCTAGGAAATGTGTGTTTGTATATCAAAGATTTGGATCATGATGAACTCTGAGGGGTTCAGACCAAAGCTGTCCAGGTCACTAGTTCTATTTATTGTAACAGGTACCAACTTTTACCCATGCTCATCTTGATGTGAGGTGTGTAGATTTTGTACTTCGTTATTAGTATTGGTACCCAAAGTGTAATTTAGAGCGTCTTCAGATAAGCGTTTTGGCGTACGCTCATTACTGGCCACTCACGGATCTTCACGGGTCATTTTGACGATGCAGCAATCCTCCTGCGTGTCTCCCGCTTCTTCTGTTGTTGTTTTCCACTACAAAATGCTACCTAGAAAATCCATTTCTTCTTGGCCTTAACAATAATTGGCGCCATTTCCTGCTGTGTGCAGGAGAAGCTGCATTACAAAAACGCCCACTGAATGGGCCACGGGTTCGCTCCTTGTTCCCCATGTGAAGAAAGAGGAAGCTGCTCTTCCCTGTAATGGGACAGAAGCAGGAGGCAAAGCGATGGCAGGGAAATGTGGTTTCCCCATCTGAAAAGTCTTTGTAAAATTGGAGCATGACAGAAAGCAGTGCTACTTTTGACCTCGCTTTCAGAAATGTATATAAACAATATCCCTTGCCTTATGGTGCTGAAACAGCTTCCGGAAAACATTTGGAGAGGACAAATGAAGTAACTACTTTGTATATAAGGAACTGTGCTCAGACTGGATCAATAAAATATTTCTGGTATTTTAATTAGGATTTGCTATTAGGATTTCCTATTACTCTTCCATTTAATTTAAAAACTAAATCCTACACACTGGGTGAAAATTGCAAATGGAAATAAGCCGTACACAATGTGCCTATTATTTTAGTTTCTAAACAGAAAAGAGTATTTTGTGGCTTAAATGACTGGGTGTCTTGCGTGCATTTCCATGGAAGGCTCATTATTTTGGTCTTGAAACCATTTATGCATATGCATATATCACTAGAATTTGAACTATTCAACTAAGCTGCAATACTCTGTGGAAGTGAATCACTAAGAAATTCAGTTTATACACAGGCGATTTCAGTTTCTACTAATCTAAAGCCTGAGGACATTCCATCAGCAAATGCTTCCAAAACGAGAGGCTGGGTTTATTGTGGATTTCAATAACTTTAGAAATAACTAGGGCTTCTCCTCGAACCGGAGAAGCAGGAGCGGAACGGGGGGCTTCGCCTACCCTTAAGGCGGAGGCGAAGAGGATTGGGGGGCCGGCGGATCGAGGCGAAGAGGATCGCCTCAATCCGGAGCTTCGCCTGAAGGTAAGTGGGGGGAGGGGGACTAATCTGGCGCTGCCGGCACCGCCATCCATGCGGCGGTGGCGGCAGCACCAGGTAAGGGAGCAGGGAGGAGGGACGCTAACCTTTCTCCGTCGCCGGCTTCAATTGAGGTCCCGGTTGAAGCTGGAAGTGAAGGCCGAGGCCTCTTCCGGCTTCAACTGGGGCCTCAATTGAATCCTGCAACGGAGGAAGGTAAGGGGGGTGGCGGCTGGGCCGGGGGCCAGGGCGGGGGTCTGGCCTACCTGGCGCCGCCGGCACCGCCATCCATGCAGTGGCAGCACCAGGTAAGGGAGCAGGGAGGAGGGACGCTTACCTTTCTCCATCGCCGGCTTCAATTGAGGTCCCGGTTGAAGCTGGAAGTGAAAGCCGAGGCCTCTTCCGGCTTCAACCGGGGCCTCAATTGAATCCCGCGATGGAGGAAGGTAAGGGGGCGGGGTGGGTGGGTGGTTTCTCTGGCGCTGCTGTCGGTGCCGCCGTCGATATAGTGACGGCGGTGAAGCCGGATCTCGCTCCGCAGAGCGGAGCGGGAGACGGGCGGAGCGGCGCGAAGAGGATCGGGCCCGATCCGGATTTTCTGGATCGGGCCATGAAGCGGATTGGGGGGTCCGTGCACACCCCTAGAAATAACCAACCATGCCTTATGGCTGTTGCAGATGTTTAATGTTCAAGCAGCCATGATTCCAGCTGTATATACTTCACAAGTATATACAGCTTTACAGTGAGTGTAAAGCTTTACAGTGAGTGGCTGAGTCCATGGCCTGTGTATCATTCCATTGAAGTAAATAGGACTATGGTAGCCTAAATTGCCATTATTTTCAGAGGGTAGAGGGACTTGTTAGCCTATTGCAGCAAAATCACCTAAGAGTCTTTTGGCACCTTAAAGGCTAACGTATTTATTCTGTCATAAACTTTCATGTTGGCTTTTTATTTCCCATTCTTCCATCTCCTCTATAACTGATGATATTGTCACAAATGCCCTCGAATTATTTGGAAACCCAAGGACCAGATAAAGTGGGCTATAGTCCATGAAATCTTATACCAGAATAAATACATTAGTCTTTAAGGTGCCCCAAGACTCTTTGTTGTTTTAAATTGCTATTTGTTTCAGTCCTAAAAAATCTTGGCTTTCATTTTAAATAGACAAAAAATATTTTGAGAGGGTGTGCATGAACTCTGCTACAACTGCTAAGGGCTCCAAAGTGAAAGAGTGCTGGGATATGGCAACAACGTTCAGACACATTTTTGGACTATGACTTCCCAATCCTTGGGTAGGCAACCTTTGTGGGCTGTCCTTTGAGAAACTGTCCTGTGCACCAGGACAAAATGGCTGCCATAGGAGATGTGGCAATGGACAAGCAATCTGCCCAAAAGAGTGAGTAGAAGGCAGGAGTGGGGTTTGTGACTCAATACACTAAACAACACCTTGGCACCTACAGTTTTCAGCATTAACAGGAATCTATGTCACAGCAATCCCAGCAGCTGTTAAGAAAATTTGTTAATTTAAAATAAAAAATGGGAGACATGGAGCACCAGGGCGGGCATTAAGAAATGTGCCTGAGGATACATTGGTGCCAGGAGGCACCACGTTGGCCTATCCCTGTCCTAATCCTTCTATATCTTGCTTGTTATACTTTCTGTTTATTGTTCCTCCATTTTCACTGTAACTGATGATATTGCCACAACCACCACCACCCCAAATCTGTGGAAACTCAACCAATAGGGTAGTTATGGACATTTTCTTAATTCACCCAAGGCACTGAAGGTGGATGTTTCTGTGGGAAGAATACACACCACAGGTTTAGATAGTCTGAGAAAAGTAAAGGGACCAGACAGTGATTTACAGTTTGCTTAGGGGAAGGGGTCATCACTCAGTGAGAGAGCACCTGCCTTGGATGCAAAATCTCCAAGATCCAATGACTGGCATCTCCAGATGGAGATGGGGAAAAAACTCTTTGAAACCCTGGAGAGTTGCTGCCAATCAGTGTAGACAATACTGAGGTAGTTGGACCAATGGTCTGACTCAAACAAGGGAAATAGGTTTAAGGAAGCTTATAAGTTTGGTTATCATGGTCAATTTATTTTTTAGTTAATGAGCACCATGTGGTTATGCATCTTTTAGCTTACCTCAGGAACAGAAGGGAATAGTGGGTTCCCTTCCACCTTGGTGTATACAGGTCAGATACTGACCACTGCAGGCAAAATAGATAAGCTACCTAGTAGAGACCTACTGGTAAAGAAAAGTCTCATCAGTCAATATGTATGTGCCTTGTTTAATAAATAAAGGTTACCTCAGGTAACTGTAACTTTTTATATTTTTGTCTTGCTGGTACTATTTTGACAATCAATCTCACAAAATTTATTGCTTTTCTTTGGGCTGCAGTTATGGCAAAAAAAAAATCCACTGATGAAGACATTAATGGTTGAAAGGCATTTGGGTTAGGTTAATATGAATTAGTTTAGCCCACTGCATACTTATAACAGGGTCAAGCAATTTTGAATGCATGTTTTTCTTTGTCAGTCTTACAAAAATAAGATAAGAAGAAAGCATAAAGAATGCATGGATATGACCAGTTTGTTTTGCAATCCAAATAAAAGCTCATTTTAAAGCTCCCCCAAATGTATTTTCAACTTCTCACTACAAAAGGTTACTTGATGATGTCACTTGCAGTCATTTCTTTCCATGTATAATGAGAAAATAATGAGCTGTATTTTTAGTACAGATGATGCTCAAAGTTATGGATTTCAACCAAAGGAAATGAAAAATGTTCGTGAAGCATCTAGCAACCCTTTCTCTTGGGGGCATTGTACAAAAGGATACCTTGTATTTGGAGCTGTATCCATGATGCTATATAGACTGTCCTCTACTCCTAGGCATTTAATGGCATATGATGGGGCATTTATGTCATCTGTCTGAATGCGTCAAGTATTTTTAATGACATTGTCTTCAGCTGTTTGAATTGTTTTAGCATTTTGTATATTTAATTTTATGTTGTACTTTATCTTGTGAATTGTTGTGAACTACTTCAATTATTGGGCAGTACGGAAATGAAATAAATAATGATACATCGTCGTCGTCATCATCATAGATTGTGTTATCATAAATGAACTTGGAACTGATTTTGATGTGGAATAATGAGAAAGTCTGTGGATGCACACAATCATTTAGAATTCTGAAAGAGTCGGTTCTTGAAATTGGATGGATTTAGGTCTGTGATGCTGGTTTTATTGTTTTAATTGCTATTTTATTGTGAACATGTTTTCATTGCTTTTAATATTTTATGTATTTTATTGTTGTAAGCCCACTTGTGAGGGCTTCTGCCCTGAAAGGTGGCCAAGAAATGCTTTAAATAAATAAATAAACATCCTGTGATATTTTCCATGATGGTCTCATGGAAATAATATGAGTGGCCCTCCAAGCTGCAAGAAGGGCAGGAAGAACGAATAAAGACTGTCCCCAGCTAACTGGGTGGATCCAGCAAATCCCATTCTTGGGAAGTCTGAAATGCATTGCTTTAAATTCGTATTTCAAGGCAGGAAAGTACTACCTATCTTTGCTTCCTAAAACATAGAACAAAAAGCAATCCTATTGAATAGGCCACAATCTCCTAGTCAAAAACAAAGGCAGTGTACCACAATTAAGTAGCAAAGTGAACAAATTGCCTCTTTTGGGGAATTACGTGTTCTCAGAAACTATTGAGTGGGCTTTTCCTTCCTGATAGTTTCCCCTGCAGACAATTGACTCCTCCATCGTGACATCTTTCAAAATTTACTTTCTCACTGGGTTGCTGTTATTAAGTGTGATAGTGAAAAAGCAGACATATAAAACTCCGCAACAACAGCTACATGATTTCTCCCTTTATACTTCCACGTAGTCTTTTGTTTTAACTACCGCCATTTCTTAGTGTTGACTGGCTTAATAGATCTTCTGTGATGGCCTTGGAATGTTCCAGTGGCATCTGTTGGCTTTCAAGCACAGTTCAACTCTTGACGATTTAAAGTTTTGCACATTCCATTCAGCTTAATGAACATTGGAGTAGAATGAAGTGATGGGATCTGGAGGCATCTCACTGAATAATCCATATTTGAGCATGTGTATAACTACGTGTATGAGCACTGTGGAATAACACCATCAAATGCTTTCTTTTTAACCAAATTTTCCTTTATTTAGTAAGGATGTTCTAGATGGCAAACCAGAAGGTTTCCACATAGCAAGGGAACTATCATACTGAAGAGCCAGGGGATATAAAATCTTTGCTCTCACAGCTGCATTCATTCAGCTAGATTATGTATATGCTGCTCTGCATAAAAAGCACCTATATTAAAATTAATTACAGAAAAATGGCCTGGTCTGAGTTGTTTCATCAATATTCTTATGTGTAACCTGATGTTTCCTAATATTTGGCATGTAAGAAGGCTTCATTGATGTGTCCTATATTGTTTGGATAGTACTCTTGGTAGTCCACAGAGAACCTTTTCTTATAGCAGGCCTGCACAATGTTACCCATTAAGCTAAATGTAGCCATCACCCATCACTGTGACCTGGCAGGTGGTTGATAATTTCCTGTTTTGTATACCAAGACAGGAAGCAAAAACAAGAGGTTGTATCCTATGGTGTCATTCTACTAGCGCAAAGCTTGCAGAAACCCTATTTTTATTCTTGTGCACACCTCCAGTCCGGTAGTTTGATTCCATTTGTGCAAGCCATTGTGCAAGCCATTCCCTATGCACAAGACATTGCACAAGGTGCTCTGCAAGGCATTCCTTAAGAACGTAAGAAGAGTGATCAGACCAAGAGTCCATCTAGTCCACATTCTGTTCACACAGTGATCATCCAGCTGCCAATGGGAAACCCACAAGCAAGACATGAGTGCAACAGCATCTTCTCCCCATCATGTACCACAGTAACTGATGAACATGTTCCCCAGCAAGGTGTTCCAGAAGGGGTGGCACTAGGGGTAGCACTACTTATTACATTGTCATTAGGATAGGAGTTGCTTGCACTGGTTCTGCTGGTTGCTCTGCTCGAGGCTGTGCAAGCACCAGCAGAACAAAGCCAACTCTAGTACTGTTCCCATGAATATAATTTTAACTATAACCCAAGAGATTCATTGATACCTTTAGGGAGCCACCACACAAGTCTAATTGCATAAGGCAACACATGAGTAAAATGCCTGAATAGGGCTTCTCTGGTTGACTATTAATATACCTTTCTCAGGTAATTTAATTCTAGAAATTATTCACTGTGAAGGAAAGAAAACAGTTAGGTAAACTACTTAGCTGGTCCACAGCAGAAAGGGGCCATAACTCAATGGCAGATCATATATGTGCTTCACATGTATAAAATACTTGGTTAAGTCCCAGGCAAATTCAGTTAAAAGGACTTCATGTAGCAAGGCTTGGAAAGAAAGACCTTTGCTTAACAACTGTTGCCAGTCATTGAAAATAATCCTGGGCTAGATGGGTGATTGTTATTGCTGTGGTCAAGGCATCTCCTTATATCTGTCTGACCCAACACAATAGCTGAAAGCAAGGCCAACCACAAGGCTTGTCTCTGTCTCATATTCGAAACTAGTATGTTAGACAAACTTATAGATCAACAGTTCAACAAGATTAATTTTTGCTTGCATTGACTTGATTGATTTGATCAATATTCCACTCTATCCTGTGGACTCAAAGTGGGTTACAGCAATTTCTCCTAAATTTTAGTAGCCCTGCCTCCTAGGAGTTCACCATCTAAGGCAACCAAATAGTTGGGGGTTAAAAGAAGACAAATAAAATGAAAGCTGACATTGAAAACATGAACATATATTTAAGTAACAACAAGAAAACACACCCATATCATATTATAAGTAACCAGTCCAAAAAGCCCCCCAAAACACTTTTTTTCCTGCAGGTGGCTACCGGCTCAATGGCTATTTGGCTGAAAAGGTGCTGCAAAGCTAAGTAGGAGGGGTGAGGGCTTCTCTGGAGCTCTATTTAGGAGACCTAGGAGGCAGATGGATTTTCCCTCTTAGGCCCTGTGATGCTCCACCTGTCCAGCAGGAACACAGCTGTCAGTGCTGTCCACTGGAAAAGGTGCTGCAGAGGAGAATGGCATAGGTTGTTTCCTATGTTAGTCCTACTTAAAGTAGATCCATTGAAATGAATGGGACCGAAGTTAGGTCTAATCTACACCTACCAGCCTTTCGCAAGGGAGGAGGGGTGGTTGTGATTTTCTCCGCTTCTGCGATCGTCGCTCATGGGGCACATGTGGGGGAAGTTTCCTGCAAGTTGCAGGAGAACATATGACCTGTTACGGCAGTTCCTAATGTGTATCCAGTTGAATTTTTGTAATGTGTATCCAGAATTCTACCCAGTTGAATTTTAAGATGCCTTTTAATAATGTGCTGCTTTTAATAATGTATTAGTTTTAAATGTTTTAATTATATGTATATGTATTATTAGTTATATGTATTTTATGGTGTTTGCATTTGTGTTGTACCCTGCCTCGATCCAGAGGGACAGGAGGGTAATAAATAAATACAATTATTATTATTATTATTATTATTATTATTATTATTGTTATTGTTATTGTTATTATTATTAGAAATGGGTGGGACTAGGCAGATGGCTATGGGGAACAGATTTTTTTTTTAAATAACTCTTGAGAGATGTGCACCAGCACAGATACACAGGAACACAAGGGGGGATAAGTACTGTGATGAAAATGCACTCCTGCACAGATATATGTTTGTGTAAGAAAACAAACACAAAAAAACACTTGGTTCTGAAATACACCGATGCCCATGCCCATGCCCCTCACAGGTCATTGGCTGTTCGCTGATCCCGAAACTCATGTCAAACAGCAATGACTGAAAGAACTGGGCATGTTTAGCCTGGAGAAGAGAAGATTGAGGGGAGACATGATAGCACTCTTCAAATACTTCATAGAATCATAGAATCATAGAATCGCAGAGTTGGAAGGGGCCTACAAGGCCATCGAGTCCAAGCCCCTGCTCAGTGCAGGAATCCACCCTAAAGCATCCCTGACAGATGCTTGTCCAGCTGCCTCTTGAAGGCCTCTAGTGTGGGAGAGCCCACAACCTCCCTAGGTAACTGATTCCATTGTTGTACTGCTCTAACAGTCAGGAAGTTGAGCAGATGGCCTTGTAGGCCCCTTCCAACTCTGCTATTCTATGATTCTATGAATGACCTCACAAAGGGAGGACACACCAGTCATGGACTTTGGATTGTAGGGAAAGGGGGGGGGGAACCATGACAAAACTAATCAGTGATATCAGCTATGCATTCTGTGGCCCAGTAAGGACAACTTCAATATTATTCAGGAATAAATAGCTGATGTAGACATGGCCTTAGACTGGATAACGTGAACCACCCAGATACAAATGTAATCATCCTCATCCTCATCCTCATCATCCCGTTGGATACAATCCTATGGAATTTTCCATCCAAAGAATTCTTTTCAGTACTGACCTGAAACAATTTAGCACTGGATGCAATTATAGTAACACTAACAACAACAACAACAACAACAACGACAATTTGCCATTGTTTACACAGAAACTGCTGCCTCGTAGAGGGCCAGCCCTGATTACCATTATGGTAATTATGATTACCATTATGGTTTTATACTGTTGTTATATACTTCGAATGTTTTTAATTTTTGTGAACCGCCCAGCGAGCTCTGGCTATTGAGTGGTATAGAAATGTAATAAATAAATAAATACCACAAATCAGGTTTTGTATATCTAGGATTGTTTATTGCTTAGAAATAGCTCGAGAATTTCCCGAGAAGCCTTTATTGGACCTCTCTCCTTCCAAACAAACTAAAAGACAATAAATAGTGACCTGCTGCTGTCCATTCTTAGAAAACAAGATACAGGAGAGTGCAGATTAGTTCCATAAGAGGAAAGACTTGGATTGTTTCTTTCTTTTTCTATGCTATATTTTCCTGCTGGGAGTCCCTTGACAATGCAAGCAATGCCTTCCATGTTTTATTGTCATGTCATAGCACTCTTTGTGCTTCAAGAAACTACACCAGGCCTTTCTGCATTTTTTGTATAATTTTTTTTCTTTTAGCCCTACCCATAGGCCAGGAGGAAACTGGCTTGATAAGGCTTCTGTCACTTTTGTTCCATGGAATGCATGAGCTTGTTCCTTTTCCATAAGAAACCTCATGAATGCTCCCAGTGTAAGTTACAAAGCACATTGGACACATGCCTGATTCTGCAGACCTTGATCTGTAAGTCACGATTTTACTCCATTTTCAGATTGCTGTACATATATGAATATGAACTTAAGAACACAAGAACCTAAGAAGAGCCCTACTGGCCCAGACCAAAGGCCTCCTAGCTTCTGTGCAGGGTGATGCATCGGATTTTTGCTGATCTCTCCTACCTCCTTACAACCCTCTGCACTAAATCCCAGACTGTTCTGGAGGGTCTCCCAACTGTCAGAATCAGCATTTCGGGACTGCAGTGGGTTGGGGGACATTGATAAAAATTGGATGTCTCACCTTGCATGTCCAACGGGGACAACCCATTATTACTAATTTGACCCTAATGATCCCATACTTATAATCTGTGATGACACTTTTCTAAAATTTAAAAAAATCTTCACAACTACCATATTCTATATCTCTGATCTTTCCTGTTGTCCATCTATCTACATTTTACATTTTATCCACTAAAAGAAATATGGATGTGCTCCACAATATATGGAGATTATGATATGATATGATATCCTCTTCCTCCCTCCCTAAGCAGGGAGCAGGTCAGCTTTTGAGGCCTTAACTAGACCAGCCTTTATCCCAGGCTGATACCCGGGATCGTCCCTGTGCGTCCCGATGACAGGGGATCCCGAGATCAGGGAGGGATCATTCCTCCCCGGCCTGAGGATACAGGCCTTCAGTTTGGGCCCGGTTTGGGCTGAGCCCGAGACCACGAGCATGTGGCCCATTTCCGTGGTTTTACCTGGCTCCGTGCAATTACTCGTGCAGAGCCAGGAGCTGCACCCACTGGGGCTGGAGTGGGGGGAGTAAGGAAATTTGTGTGTTTTTTTTTTTAAAAAAAAACCCTACCTGGAGTCGCTCGTGCGCTGCCAGCTCCTTTAAAAATAAAAAATGGCGGGCACAATGCCTCTCTTCTTGAGGTCGTCACGCCTTACGTGTAAACGAGGGCGAGATCTCTCAATAATTGCATCGCGGGATCTCCCCTCCTTCATCGCGGACTTAACAGTAGGTCTAGCAAAGGCTTGAGTGAATTTCCTTTAGAAGACTGAGCCCTGGGGATTCAAGTGTCACATTAATTAACTGCCTGTTTCTTTGCAAATGTACAGGTTAAGCAGGCACAATGGAGATGAGGAAGCAAGCAAAAAAATATATTTTTTTCTAAAGCAACACCAGCATTGAGAAAAGCATTCCAGGTTAAGTGAGCAAGGACTGTCTGCAGAAATTGCAATGGGGATGCAGCAAGAAATGTGTGGATGAAGTTTGCTTTCCCAGATGTAGACTAGGATGGCAGATGTGCACAACGGAGCACCAGTGCCAGCTCCACATTTTGGAGGGCTCTTGGGCAAGACACTGTCAGTAAATCAATGGCCCCATTCAGACAACATGCTAAACCACGCTGCTTAATCACAAAATGGTTAACAGAATGCATTAACCTTAATGCATTCCATTAACCATTGTTCTCACCACCATTGCCACCAGCTGCTGTGGCTCCTCATCCCCTTTCTTATCATTGCTACCGCTTACTTCTTCAACAGGTAGTGAGCCAGGGAGCATGTAGGCAGTGGCATCTGCTACTCCTCTTCCTCACCACATCATAGTCTGTGCCAGAGCAAGAGGCAGGTGAACGAGCAGGTTGTGATGGTGAGGAGGAGGAGCAGCTTTGGGAGCTCTTGTCTGTGGGCCCCTGCTGGAGTGTGGCCCATTGGCAGGTGCCCAACCACACTTACCCTTGATGTCATCCCTGAGGAGCACCCTCATTTTCGATATAGCGAAAGCTGAAGGTGACCATCCTTAGCACTTGAAAATCAATCCCATTGAAACCAATGAGGTTAACATTTCTGTAAACATGGAGCGGATCAGGCTGCAAGATGAATAAATTGTACTGGCTCCCATAAAATTATTAGGGGAAGCAGCGTTGCACCAAGTTAGTCTGGTTGCCCATCTAGACCAGTGATGCTTCCTCCAGCTGCCAGTGGCACTCTAGGCTTTCAGACAGGGATCTTTTGAACCCTACCTGGAGATGCTGGGGATTGAACCTGGGATCTTCTGCATGCAAAGCATCTGCTCTACTGCTGAGTATGGTTCTACCCCCACAATGATATTGACATCGCTGCCAAAACGTGCATAAACTTCAAGAAAGGAGAAAGTGTTGCTATGGAAACATTATATTACAAAGCATTTATCTCAACAGTTAGTTCCATACATCAAAACATGGAGATGGCTTCAGCTTCCTGGAGAAGTGACATTATTGCCATTCCCCATAGTTATTTAGACAAGTAATATGCCCAAATAAGAAAACAAAATAGCCTGCATTGTCCTCTATGGTGATTAAAATCTGAGCATAATACTTTGCCTTTTGTTATGGGTCTAACTTTGCTTCATAGTAATTTTGTCTGGTCAATCAAAAGATAAATGAGAAAAAATAACACTTTGGTTGCTCAGATACTTTGTGTCATGAGAAAATATCTGCAGCTTTCAGAAGGGGTGTGTGTGTGTGTGTGTGTAACCAAAAGAGAATATTAGGGCCTCTGAGGAGGCTTGTAAACTAAACAGCCAATCAGAGCGCCTAATATTTCATAGGCTGCTTCTGGGGCATTGTGAAGAGAACAAAGAGAACCTATCTGCAACCTTTCTCAAGGATGTGCTCCTGTTTCAAGCATATTACATGTTCCCAGTACTCAAACTGCTGTGTATTATTGCTGGAACAATGGGGATTTCCCACTGAGAGGAGCCATTGCATTCTGGGGTGCATTCTGGAATGTAAGTGCCATTGTGCCTATTGGCTTTTGCATATGTGCCATCACTGTTGGGGACTAGCACAACTGTCCACTCAACATGTCATGATTCTAATTCAAGAGTTCAGCCTCCAAAAAGAGGCACCCCTGGAAACTGAAACTGACTAGTCTCAAGGTAAAATGTGGAGAAGCTTATTGTCAGTTTCACACAGATGCGGAGGAGACACAACAGGTTTGGATCCAAGTCCTGCCTTCCACACAGAGAAGGGCTTTGCTCGCAGAATCTCCCTCTCCAAGGTTTTGGTGGATCCCCCCTCCCCCCCGCAACCCGCAGCTCGCCCCATATAGGAGGTTGTTCAGAGAGGGGTGGAGAAGCTGCTGTGGGAAGGAGGTGGGGAAGCCCACTTCTGTCATTGCAACTGATCGTGCTTAAATCTGGATCCAACCCAGGGGCAATGAGACTTCATACCGTTCCTTGATCCTTAAACTAATCTTGCTGCTGCTGAGTATTTTGTTGCTTTGGGGTCGGCTTGGTTTTTGTATGTGCCTAATTTCTGCTTATTCCACCCCATCCCACCCCAAATATCCACTATATACTATCTTTTATTTATTTATTTATTTATTTATTACATTTTTATACCGCCCAATAGCCGAAGTTCTCTGGGCGGTTCACAAAAATGTCAAAAATGTTATGATTCCAGGACAAGCATTTCTAAGTGAAACAGTCCATAAAAATAGAGTTGAAAGGAATAGCTTGTACATTTGAGATTTTACCAAATAATTTTCACTTAAAGATTATTTTGGGAATTTGTTCAAGTGCTATATCAGATCTGGAGTGGGACAGATGGAATACTAGTATGACTTCAATATATATATATATATATATATATATATATATATCTTTTGCAAGATATTTTAAACATGCCAAATGTTGCTGTTTTATGAAAATGATGATAAGGAAAAGCAAATGTTACATCATTTATGCCTGTAATATCGTTGATCTGTCTAGCTCTCAACTGAGGTCTCTCCGTCTCCAGTTTTCTGACCACCTTCTAACGTGAAATACTAAGGACTGAAGCTGGGACCTTATGTGCTCTACCATTACTCTGCCTTTGACAAGATTCCAGGTGTCTGGTTCCTTGTTCGTGTTATTAAAATGCTATTTTTATTATTTGCTGGAGGAAGGTGTTGCATTCTCATCTTGTTGTGAAGTATATAGACCATTGCTGTTCAAGAGCTGTATATTTTCAAATGATGTTTTTAAAGATATAGGACATGTTCAAGGTTATACGAAACCTTTTACATAAACCCTTTACATAATATAATCACTTTTAATCAATCTGGCACATAGTTTAAAAACATGAGGCTCTTGTGCTCTTCAACATGTACTGGACTGCAGTCAATTGCCCCTGTTGAAATTTGAGTCCTGTTGTATGGACACAGAAATCCATAACAGTATTCCATTCATTTCAATGGAGGGTGTAGTTCTGTGTGTGTATCCCTTTGAGCATGTAGAATTGTCTCTTTTATATGAACAGAATGTAGGTGTCTAACTAGAGTTACATTGAAGCAGTCACCATTAGGGGAGAGCCTACAGTTGAGTGATAGAGTACAAGCTTTGTATACATACAGCTCATAGGTTAATCACTGGCATTAAAATGGATATTGGATAGCAGGGCTAAAAAGATCTTGTTCATAACTACAGGAAGTTGTTATCAGTCAGAGTAGGCTATACTGAATTGGATAGACTAATGATGTGACTCACTATATAGCAATTCGTTATCAGCATCCACATGTGACCCTGGTCAAGGTATTATCCACAAATTATTAACAGATAACAGTTTCCATATGCTAGATCAGTTACAAGCCACAAAACACAATCTTTTGGAATTATACATATACCTCTGTGAGTCTGTTCCAGAGCAAGTAGCACATAAATTGCAGCTTGTGCCACATACATCTATTAAATGATTACTAGAGTCTAATAAACATACTATCCACTAACAGGATTTAACTTTTACTGGTTCCACATAGATACTATGGATTTATTTTCTAGCAGCTGTTTCTATTTCAGGAGATACATTGAGACATAGGTCTTGGGAACTGCCTTACATCTCTTAACTGATGACCTTAACCTTATAATATAAAATCAAGAAAATAATGTTATGTTTTGTTTTGTTTTTAATTATGAAAAATCAAGCTGAAATGAGAGAGGGTAATTTCTTCCAGGGGGGGGGAACCCCCCATTTCAGTGATCTTCCAGGGGGTGAAAAATAAGAGCTGAATTGCTACTTTAAAGGAGGCAACCTGCAGCCAAGTTCCCCACCCACCCACCCATCATGGCAAAGCACTTGGAGAGAGGGGGCAGGAATTGCACTGTGCACCACATGACAGATCTCCATTGTTCATTGCCAAAAGTTATTTTTTCCACTGAGTACGGCTTGGCTTTTGGTAGGCGATTCATCCCCTGAAACACCGGCTTTTTAAATAGCCACAGCTTAATAGTGTTTTTTGGCCTGCAAGCAGTGACATCATTCTATAATGTCACCAGCGTTCAGAAAAACAACAACACCTGATTCTCTTTCTCCAGCAAAAACATTTGTAAAGCATTGCTTTAAAAACAGACAACACATAACCACACACAAGCATGCACGCATGCACACACACACGCACACACACAGAATGAGGCCAGACATGGGACCCCCTTAGAAAAATCTGTGGTTTAAAACTGATTACAAGGAGACTATGGATGAATTAGTAAAGGGAGGCTGCTGCAAAGCAGACAAATGCCTTTTGGATGGAATAGAATAAGCAAAAGATCAAAAAGAGATAAAATGTGAACCACCCAGAGAGCTTCGGCTATGGGGCAGTATACAAATGCAATAAAAATAAATAAATAAAAATTAAATAAAATGCTAGTTTTCTGTTCAATATTTCTAAGGAAAATGAGAAAACCCAGGGTGGATTTTAATGTTATAATCTCATTTTCAATAAAAATCACAGTACACTGACAACAAAGGTCCGCATAGTTAAAGCAATGGTATTCCCTGTAGTAACCTATGGCTGCAAGGCTGAGCGAAGGAAGATAGATGCTTTTGAACTGTGGTATTGGAGGAAAATTCTGAGAGTGCCTTGGATTGCAAGAAGATCAAACCAGTCCATACTCCAGGAAATAAAGCCAGACTGCTCACTTGAGGGAATGTTATTCAAGGCAAAACTGAAGTACTTTGGCCACATAATGAGAAGACAGGATTCCCTGGAGAAGATGCTGATGCTAGGGAAAGTGGAAGGCAAAAGGAAGAGGGGCCGACCAAGGGCAAGATGGATGGATGATATTCTGGAGGTGACGGACTCGACCTTGGGGAAGCTAGGGGTGGCGACAGCCTACAGAAAGCTCTGACGTGGGCTGGTCCATGAAGTCACGAAGAGTCAGAAGTGATTGAACGAATAAACAACAACAAACCTCAAGATGAGCAGTGGTTTTGAAAGCCTCTTCCTGGATGCACTGAACCATGGCAGAACCACACTTTGGCCTTAGCTAGACCTAAGGTTTATCCCGGAATCATCCCTATTCATGTAAATGACACACAGGATATCCTGGAAGCAGGCAGGGACAACCCTAGGACGATCCCAGGATAAACCTTAGGTCTAGCTAAGGCCTTTGTCTTGGCAAATGCGTGTTCTCAAATGCAGGGCTGGCATGGTTATGCAGCTGATAAGGGCCCACACCAGAGCAGGGACCCACTGACAGCAGCCACCTTGGGGTTGCTCCTCCTCTTCACCATTGCAAACTGCTTGTTCACCTCTACCTCTTGCTCTGCCACCAGGCAATGTGGTGGTGAGAAGGGGGAGCAGGAGGATGGCGCTGCCTCCTTGCTCTCTGGCTCTCTGCCTGCTAACCAAGCAAGTGGCAGTGAGATGAGGAGCAACAGCAACTGGTGACAAAAAAGGGAGATTCATGGGGGAGGGGGCAATTGGGGCTGTCATGCCCAAGGGCCCTGAAAAAACTAGAATAGGGCTGCTTAACCCCAGAAATGCCCAGCAGTAGAGAGACAGTGTAGTGTAGTGGTTAGACTATTAAAGTAGGACCACAGAGACCCAAGTTCAAATCCCCACTCAGTGATGAAGCTGAAGTAACTTAGGCCAGTCACGACTACTTCTGAGCTTAACCCCCTTCACAGGGTTGTAGGATAAAACTGGGTTGAGTTATAATATATCTCATCCTGAGCTTCTTGAAGGAAAGACTGGATATAAATGTAATGAATAAAATATTTTTCCTTAGCAAATGCCCCACCCACAGCCTTTTTCTACCCTAGACAGGCTTATTATTATTTTATTTCAGAGACAGGTATGGGAAATTAATTGATAATGATCTAGCATGGCATTTGTTGGAACTAACTGATGGTAGGAGAAGGATTAAGCAATATAGGATTTGTACCTGTAACTGCTGATTTGTCCCCTACAAATACCCCCTATGCCCACACTAGGATTGCAAAGGAAACTTAGGGTTGATAAGCCTATATTTCCCTTACAAGGTACAATTCATGCCCAATCAGATGTAGCTTCTGCCCCCGAAAGCACCCAATTCTAAGAAGACTATGCATCACTGGCATAGAGAAGAACCTACCCAAAGCTAGGATGACACAAGTGGTAGATTTTGCAAAGTTATGATGACCACCATCCAGAAGTGTTATGTTGTTTGTGAGCTTCTCTTGTGGCCCTGTAACATTTAAAATAAACCTCAATGGAGACCGAAATAAGATTTTTTTTCTAGGCTAGGTAAACACTTTTTAAAGATAGAGTGCAGTATGTTATGTGCAACTCACCCCTAAAATATTGAATTTGACATCAGTCATGGGTCCCCTTCCGTCCCTATTACATATAATAGTCTGTCTTTGGTGAAGGAATTACGTATGTAATGTTTTATGAATCATCCTTCAGGCTGAAATTAATTTTAGCAAGGAATATTATTGCCTTTTAATTATTTTTAGCTTCTTATATAAGAGTTTTCCTAGTTCCTATATAAAATAGAAATATGCACACAGAACATCAGTTTCAGATACTCAAAACTCCGCCTCTGATTCTGATGGAATGTGAAATACCAACAGCTTTCAGAGAAGCCCACCAAGGACAATAATTCTAAGGTGTTCCAATGGTGAAAGACCATAGAATTGCAGACATCCATACAAAGACTCAGTTTAGCATAAAGCATTCCATTTGTTCTTTTATGTAGGCAAGGAAAGAGAAACGAATAGTTTGGGGTGTGTGTGTGAAAAAAGTAAGAAAAAACATTCAATTCTTTTTTAATGGATTTTAAGGATTTTAATAAATAATAATAATAATAATAATAATAATAACAATAATAATAAATTAATTTCTTACCTGCCTCTCCATTTTGATCGAGGCGGCAAACAGCAGTAAGTATAAAATATATAAAATACTGATTAAAAACATAGTATACATTGTTAAAACATCCTAAAAAACATCCTAAAAGCATACAAAAAGCATACTAAAATTCCACTGGATAGGCCTGCCGGAAGAGAGCAGTCTTTAAACACAATTTTACTGCAATCCTATACCTGATTGAATTCAGTGGGACATAATTTTGAGCTGATATGTATAGAGATTGCAAATCTCTTGGTGAAAGCCAAGACCACAAACTATTTCCATTGATTACAAATATAATAAGACACCTTAATGCAAATACTCCAAAGTACAAAATGTTTTTAGATTGTGGGGGGGCTTAAGCTAGGTGTGGGAGTCACTCTTTAATTCTAACTAGAGAGATGTCTGCGAACTGGTGAGGTTGTGGAAGGATGCGTGTGGCCTAGGAACATTTCCTCAGTAAGTTACAGCATTACATGTTTTTTCTGGCCAGCAGCCCTTATCATCCCACCTGGACAGTAGATGTTGGGGTACGTCTGTGTGACACTGAGAGGCAGTAGTGGAGATTGCCAATTTGAGCAAGGTCACTGTTCAAGGGTAGAAGATATTAGTGCTGTGCCAAAAATGTATCCCACCATTTCTTTTTACCATTCCCATTTAATTTGCTTGGGGGGAAATTGCTTTTGAAAAGAAATTCCAAAGAAAATAAAATTTCAGAGAAATTCTCATGAGTTGGGTATTTATATTACTTACAGTCATCTCCCCAGCAAGCTTGTAGCCTACTTTGCTTCCTGTACTTCAATAAAAGCCCATTTGAAGATATTAATAATATGATTCCTAGCGATCTTTCAGGGCAGAAGTGCTCCCAAGGTAGCACACAATAATAAAACACATCATAAGAACTGATCTGTTCTTAAAAGACATCATGAGGTAATTCCTCCTATTGTAGGGTGACCATATTTTGGAAACCAAAAAAGGAGGACACCTCAACATGGCATGTTTAAACAGAAAAAAGTCCTACATGCTGGCTGGGGAATGCTGGTAATTGTAGGACTTTTCCCATCTAAACTTGCATAGGATTGTGCCTTTAAACTCACTTAAATCATTGCATTATCATGACTGAAAGAATCAAATAAGAGTTTGCTTCTGCTGCCTCGATGTCCTAATTCTGCACTGCTCTCGGGGTTGTCTTTAGGGGGTGGGGTAGACTTTAGCCATGCCATTGGTGCTTGGATGGGCTTGCTCCAGTTTGCAGCTCACCACCCCAGCTTTAATGGAATATAAAACAATGTATCTTCTCCCACATGTATATACCATTGTCCATTTCAGTAGCACTGGACTATCATTTTGTGCTTATCCAGTGTGTGTGTGTGCTAATTCCCTTATACCAAGTGCATTGGTTGCCTCTTTTCTTTCTTTGCCTCCCACAAAGAAAGCATGTATAGAGGAAATCAACGGTCATGAGCTGATATGACTATTTGAAACCATTTACTACATTTGCATAATTCAACCCCTTGTCCATTTTTGGTACTATTTCCTCTGAGAAGCTGTAACTGGCCTGTCATTACTCTCCGGTTATGTTACAAATGATTATCATTGTTCCTTCAAGCCGGTTACACATGGAATCACCAGATTTTTCACTCAGTTTAAAATAGCCATCTGTTAGATTTCATTTCAAGTATTACATTTTTTAAAAGGGTTTTGTGTTTGGCTCTGGTTGCCTTGGTAATGGCTTTCTTCATTTTCAGAAAACAAACTCTGTGGATTGTTACCTTTCATTTTCTATTACATTGAGAATGAATATCTCCTCAATGTCACTGCACAGCAGGAATTATATGTCCCCTCTGTGGCTCCCACTAGAAACAGTAGCTGTTTCACTCCTAATTTCAACTAGATTTACCCATAGTTTACTATTGTTTTTTTTTTTAAAAAAAAAAATCAAACTTTTACTCCATGTTCTCTGCAATCATAATAAAAGCAACTGAGAAATCAGTATGAATAGTTGGACTAGATCCTATTAGTGGATGCTTTTTTAAAATTTAGATGTATATATTGCTAAAAGTCTGGGCATGTAGCAACTTTTCCTTATCACCTAATTTTCATTACAACCTGGCATGGTAGGTATTATTCCAGTTTGCAGATAGGAAAACTGGAGGAGAAGGCTATCAATGGCTACTAGTCCTGATGTCTGTGTGCAGTTGCTGGGGAACAAGGGTGGGAGGCTGCTGTTGCACCATGTCCTGCTTGTGGGTCCCTGGTTGACAGCTGATTGGCCACCGTGTGAACAGAATGCTGGACTAGATGGACACTTGATCCAGCAGGGCTCTTCTTATGTTCTCTTATGTTTTTAACTGAGAGTGGGAGATAACCCTTTATAGCAGCCATCCTGAGAGGCACTAAATGAATGAGGATTTCAACTGAGACTTTCCCACCTGCACCAGACCACTAGTTGGAAAGAAGGTTCACTCTGGATTGTGTCTATTGCATATTCCACCTTTCAGCTTCGGACCACTTTTCCTTTTTTAACTCTAGAGCACCCATCTTCCAAGTGGCGCCTTCCAGATGTTTTGGGCTATAACTCCCAGCATTCCATGCAGGCTCTGACTGATGAGAGTTGTAGTTTATTAATTATTAAATGTATTTATTAATTAAATTTATATACCGCCCCATTGCTGAAGCTCTCTGGGCAGTTTACAAAAGTTCCAAACATCTGGAGGCTGGAGAAGGTTGCTCTAGAGCAATCCTGTTTTGTTGTTAATTGCTTCCTCCAAGTTTCAAGATTGATTCTGATTTATCCTGTGATTTAATCAGTAGAATTGGGGTTAAAACAAAACAAAACTCAACTCCCGTTAGGTACCAGCCTTGAGTGACTATTGTTATATGCAAGACAAACAGTGCAATTCTATGCATTGTTCTACTCAGAAGTAAGCCCATTGAGTTTGATGGATTTTGCTCCCATGTATGCGTGGATAGGATTGTAACCTGAATCTGGGACGGGGAGTCACCATTTTTATTCATAAAATAACCCCCAACGACCGGGGAGGAGGAAGTCTCCAAAGAGGTCTGAAAACCACTGCTAAATTGGGAAGTCACCCTCCCTCTCTCTACACACATGCACAGAGGCATGTAATACTTAAAAGGTCATGGGGATGAACTGGATAGTGCCCCTCCCCTGATTTGCAGTATGCACCACATACTGCAAATCAAATGCAGATAAGGAAGAAGAAGAAGAAGAAGAAGAAGAAGAAGAAGAAGAAGAAGAAGAAGAAGAAGAAGAAGAAGAAGAAGAAGAAGAAGAAGAAGAAAAAGAAGATCCGGCGAAGCTGCAGGTGGTTGTTAAACATTTATTAGGAAGGGAAATGTTCCACCCAGAAAATGACAGAGAAAGGCTGTGCCTAAACAAGTCCCTGGAGGAGAGCCGGTGTTGGCTTGCATCAGACAGTGGAAACAGTCGCGGCCGCCTCCAGGAAGAGCAAAGAATCAAATTAAATACAAACAAACACGCTTCCTTGTCTCTGCCCGCCTTTCCAGTCCACTCCCAGGCCTTTCCATATGTATGGATAACTCCCGTCCATCCACTCTCCCTCTCCTCGTGCCATATCTCCTCCTCCGGTGCTGGGATGCTCCCGCGGCCCGTACCAAGACCTCCAGCGCATCCTTGCTGTCTCTCCTCAGAAGAGGTGTCCCGATCCTCGCGTGAACCCCTAGCCTGAGCCACGGGAGGGCATAGGCTGCGGCTCGAACAGAGGGCATGCGCAAAGCATTGGCACAAGCTTATCACCGCTACATAGGGAAACTGGAAGCCAAGCAAGAAGAGCCATTGTACGGCTCCACACGCGCGCGCGCGGCCTGTAGAGGGAGGGAGAGGGGGCGGAGGACACCAGCTCTTAGCAACTGAGGAGGGGGAGCTGATACTCGCCTCAGTCCCCAGTGACACGGGGCGGGTCTAACAGGGGGCCTCCTCCTCCAGGCCCTTCTCATTGGCTGCTTAGAGATGCCCAGGGCTCCTGGCCCGTCCGTTAAATGGGACGCTCATTAGAGGGCGATTTCCATTGACAGAAACGTCGAAGGGGGACGTGAAAGAAGGCGACAAGGGAGACGAGAGGGAGAGGGAGAGGACGCGCAGGGGGAAGCGCGGACTGCCGAGGCTCGCGGCACGCTCGCTGGCTGACTGACCACGGAGGGAGGGGGCGGCGACGGAGAGGCGCGCGCGCCCTGCCTGAAGTGGATTACTTCTTCTCCAGCGCCCTAGCTCCGGTGGCTCCCTGCCCTCGCCCGGAGAGAACGCGTGGACCGCGAGAGCGCCGCGTGGGGCAGCTGCCGGGGGAGGAGAGGAAAGGAGTCCGCCGAGGAGTGCTGAAAGGACGAGGGTGACGCGCAGCGGAGACGGACTGTGGGGAGGCTGCTGCGACTGCTGCAGAGCCCGGGCCTGTGAGGGTGGGGGAGGGGGGCTCCATGACTGGAGACGGGAGAGCGGACCCGCTGCTCTGCCACCCTCCCGCCCCCAACCTCCGCCGGCGGCTCTGAATATGGGCGCCCCCTCTCCTCCGCGTAAGTAACCGTCAAGGTGGCGGGTGGGGACTGTCTGTATTGTGCTGCCTTCTTCTTGTACTGCCAGGGGTGCAGGTGAGCTGTCGGCTCCATTGTGTGAAGCACCTGGACCTCTCCTGCAGCCGTCCCCCTGGGGGCTGTTGCGTTGGGAGCGCATGACGAAGGCTTCGGGGCAGTTGGCGGCGGCGGCGGCCACCGCCGCCGCCCACTTCCTCCCTCACTCCGGTTTTACGAGGGACGCAGCAGCAGCCCCTCTCGCCCCCGCCGCCAGCCGGGCTTCACTGCGGATGCCTCGATGGTGTTGTGCCATGCCTGCCTGCGTTGTGCGCTACGATCTAAGCGTGGGCTTTCGGCGCGAGGAAAAGTCGCACCGAGCTGGGCACCGTGGTTGGGGGGACGCATACACATCGTGCTGCTGCTGCTAAATAATATATGTTTTCATATCCCTGCCTGTCTCGTATACCCAAGAGCTGAGGGGGCGGGGGACGGACCTGTTCCAGGCTTTATTCGCCAGAGCCTCCTTCGCCTCAATCCCACCCTGCCTCTTTCCCTCCCTCCCGGTTTTCCAGCCTCAATATGGCTTTCCATTGAGGAGCTGCAGTATGACTGAAGTGGGCAAAGGGGGCGGGGGAGACGGGAGCCCTGGGCGGCTGTTGGAAGTGGGGTGAGGAGGACGGAGCGCGTGAGCAGAAGCCGAGGGGGCTCCCTTGCCCAGCTGGCTGAGGCGCGTGTGGCGGGGGACGAGGCAGGTGGGGGTGGAGGGCGGCAGAGGGGAGCGTTCGGGGGCAGCATCCTCCATGTCAAAAGAGACCTGGCTAAATGGGAAGGGAGGCTGTCGAGGTAGAGAGAAGGCGGGCGGGGATGCGGTGTTCTTTAAACGGATGGGCGATGTGAGCTTGAATAGGGGCGCTTGTGGCTGGAGGGCACTGGCCAGGATTTGAGGGGCATCGGAGTTGGGAGAAGGGGGCGTCATTAATTGGAGTTGTGCAGTGGGGACGTGCAGTTGGAAGCATCCGCTTTGCTTCTCTGGAAGAGATTCCCTTGCCTGCAATTACTTGGGAAGGAAAAGAGACTTTTATTTTATGTCCATTCTGTTTTCTCCCACCCAGACCAGCAAGTGGGGAAAATATTAAAGGACAGCATGTGATGCTGTCCAGAGTTTAGGATTCTGTGGCGTGCCGCTCGGGGTGGGGCAGGGGAGAGGGGGGGAGGAGCCCTCCTGCAGGTGGTCTCGGTTTTTCGGCAGGTGGAGTTGAGCAGCCTCTCTAGCGCTTTTGCTTTTTGTTTTGCCTCGCAGGCGGCACCGCTGACTTTCTGCACAAGGATGCACCGTGATGACACCCACAGAGCGGGGACAGTATCTCGGGCGGCACCACCACCTTCTCCCGTGGCGGCGGGCGCAGCAGCAGAAAGCTCAGCTGTAATGGAAACTGGGGGCGATGCCAGGAGGACAGCACCTCCGCTGGGGACAGGGGGCAGCAGCGGCGAGTTTACAGCTCCTAGTGCTGCAGAACCTGCCGTTTTCCAAGTGGTTGCTGCTTTTGCTCCTGCGGGTAGGAAGGGCATGAATATTGATGGACCAGGCAGCGTGGCCGGCATGGACCCTGCTGCAATGGCGAAAGGAGGCAGAGCTGTGCTCCCCGCCCCTTTCCCCCGTGTGCCTTACGCCAAGGATCCCAAAACAGTCCACCAGCGCTTCCTGCGGAGGAGTGTGGTGGATTCCGACCAGGAGGAACCCACCTTCGAGCCCTCGGAGCCGGAACTGCCGCCACAGCAGAAGAAGATCATCCTGATCTCCAAAACCAGGAGGATAATTGCAGAGCGAGTGAAGGCCGGGCAGAGGCCGGTGGTGGAAGAGACCCGGCTCGGGGAAGAGCCCGTCACCCAGGCGAAAGGGTTGGCCCCTGAGAGCCTCTCGGCGGCAGCAGTAGCGAGGGACGAGCCGAAGGAGAGCAGTGGCAAGGAGGATGCCGAGAAGAAAGAGGCACCGGAGTTTCCCAAGGATCAGAGCAAGTCCAAGAAAGAGGAGGCCGAGGAAGAGGAGGAAGAGGACGATATGAAAGCTGTGGCCACCTCCCCTGATGGCAGGTTTCTAAAGTTTGATATTGAACTTGGAAGAGGGTCTTTCAAAACGGTCTATAAGGGGCTAGACACGGAAACTTGGGTTGAAGTGGCTTGGTGTGAACTTCAGGTAAGCTGCAGCACCTATTTTAATGTCTTGCCTGTGCTTCAATGACCTAGCAGCTAAGGACAAAGTGCATGTGTCATCTATAAAAGCTTTGCTTAGAAGTGTCTCTATAGCTTATCCGAACAGGGCTAACTATAGCTCAGGAGTTTCATTGGTTCTTCTGACCCTTTCCCTGCATCATATGCATACACACACTCTGCCTAGTTTAACCCACTTAGTCCTGCGCTTTTGCCAAGGGCAACGTGCTTCTGGTAGGATATTCAAAAGTAAATAACTAAACTGCTCATTCTATGTGTATGCTCAGCAAATGGCAGGAGTGGTGTCCCTCCTGCCATTTGCTGGGACTTTTAGTGGCATGCAAAGGTCCATCTAACCCCTAGGAAGCCCCACAAAACTAAATGGTCAGCAAAATGTAGTAGTGAATCACAGCATGTCTTTTGGGTATATTGGCAAGACACAGTCTCATACCTGTGCGAAGGAAGTTAACATTTAACTGTGTGTTACAAAAATTATATGACAGGGTGGTGGAATGATTTTTTGAGCCTTGTTCACTTTTCAAAGGAAAATCAACTTCTTTTTGAGGCTATTTCTTTATTCCAAATAGCTCTGGTTCTTTATAGCACACACAAATGGGGAGCTGAAGCTTCTGTCGCAAGTGTGTGTGTGTGTGAGAGAGAAAGAGAGAGACAGACAGACAAGGGGGGCAGGGATGCGGTGGGAGCCATGCTCTTTAAGACTCTTTAAAAATGTGAGCTCTTTTTCTTGTCTGTCTTTTGTTACATATGATATTTATAAAGTATAAGTTCAGTATGGGCAAGACTGTATCCCTTCAGATCAGAATGAATCTAAAAATAAAAATAAAAAAACCCAACACCAATCTGGAATTATCCTGCTCCAGTTTACAGGAGTTAAACTGTAAACTGAGCCAAAAATGTGATATGCTATATCATTAGAATTAGGTAACTTAAAATGGAACAAGGTGCAATAATATTGAGGGTTTTTGTGAAATTAGGGATTAACAGCAGTATTAGGACATGCATTAGTAATAGAAGTAGATGGTGTACAAAGAAGCTACATCAATTTATTTGTAATTGATGTAGTTTTTTATTTGTAGTTTTTTTTTTGCCTTGCTTTATCACTGAAATCTCAAGGTGACATCCTGAATATATTTTTGAATTATGCTTGAGAGGTGGTAGTAGAGTTGGAATATTATATCTAATTTATTTTAGCAATTAATTATTCCAGTCACAAATCTGAGTGCTTTAATACAACTTGAGTTAACAAACTATTTTGTTTGTTTAATAAAAAATATCTGCTTAAATAATCTTATGCAGCAGGTTGTATTTCTAGAAATATTTAAACTTACTGCCAATCAGTTTCATTGCTTGGAACAAAATTTATTTATTTATTTATTACACTTATATACCGCCCCCATAGCTAGAGCTCTCTGGGCAGTTTACAGAAATTCTAAAATTGAGATAAAAACGAGTATACAAAATTTAAAATTCTAAAACTCAGAACATACATACATAAAGCATTGAAAACTGTTAAAAATAAACATGTGGGTGAAGTTGCAGTGGTAAGAGATACTTCTACTTCACCCCCACCCCCTCCACTCATTTCTTCACTCAGACTAAAAGGCCAAATTTGAAGACTTTCTCTATAAATAATATGTTCAATTTCTCTGAACATTTGGGTTGCTTTTTCTGTACCTGTTCCAGATCTACAAATTAGGCAATAGATGTCTTTGGGTAGATGTGGGCAGCCGGCAGCCCTCAGTCTAATTTCATGTGGCCCTTGGATTTCAAAAGTCCACTGTAAGCAATGTTCAGAACTCTAGCAAGAGCCATTTGTCCTTCCTTGGAAACTTGTTAAGTAGAGTGTAACCCTGTTTTCATGTAATGATAACTCAGAATTTACAGGGAAACAGCAGTGTCCATGTAGTTAAGGTCGGAGAGTAGATAAAGCATTCTACCATTCTAAAGGGGGTATTGGGGTGGTGGTCATTCTAACGTTCATAAAATTGAAAATGTTTCACCAGTCTTCCTGAAATTTAAAAGTGGCAGAAAGAATAGTTGGTTTTACATACTCTGAAAACTTCAAGAAGTTTGGTGAAGATTGAGGGAAGGAGGAGAGTTTAAAGTACAAAAGAAAGAAAAACTCTCTGAATCAAAATCATTATGATAATTTAGGCTGGTGATTTTTTTATCCACAGAATTTAGAGTAGTCAGCCCCTTACCCATTAATCCAGTGGTGATGTCTTTTTCCTCCTTCATTGTAGTTGGTGGAATGGTTTTTCTTTTTTAAAAGATTCCATTCGGTTGATTTTTAATTAGTATTTATTCATCCTATTAGAGGGAATCCAGAGGCCTTCTTCAGGGATAGCGTGACACATGCTCAGTAGCGTCGCTCTCCCCCCTCCCTCCTGCCTCAGATAGATTAGAATGTTGAAAATAAAATGGCCGCCTGCTTCCTCTAGCACAGACATTTCCATTGTAGCTAATAAGAGCCTGAGCAGTATATACCCATATTGTGATTCCCAGTCAGACTGGATTGCAAGAGTGGGGTGGGCAAAGGAGGGGAAAACTTTCCTCAAAATATTCCTCCTACCCATCTGCTTTCCCAGTGCAATGGGGCCCTTCTCCTGTGCCCCTCTCCCCTCCCTTCTGATCAACTCTAAGGTTCCATAAGTGGCTTCTTTGCACTATGAAGTCAGATAGGGACTCAAGGAATAAAAATTCTTAAACCCTTCTTAATCTTAAACCCTTCACTCAAAAAAACCCATGGTCCCTAAATACACAGCACTTCCAGAGATAACTACAACAAAATCCACACACCCCTTCAAATTAGTGCATGGAAGTGAGACTCACTGCATGCAATAAAATTTACTTCTGAGTAGATATGTCTTGGATTTATTTATTTATTTATTAAATTTATATACCGCTCCATAGCCAAAGCTCTCTGGGCGGTTTACAAAAGTTAAAAACAATGAACATTAAAAACAGATATACAAAATTTTAAACCACCAAAAGTATTAAAAACAACAATATCCATTTAAAACAACTATTCTCAGGTCAGTTAAAAACTCAGCATATGCTGTCAAATGCCTGGGAGAAGAGAAAATCAAGCAGCAACAACGATAAAATGAAGAATAAAAGAACACACACGCATGCGTGCACGCACGCACACACACACACAGAGTAAGCAAGTTTTAATTGTAGGATTATTGTGCTGGAAAGGAGAGGAAATTCTCAGTAACATCTCTCACCATGGGCTTCATTATACAATGAGAGCCCAATAATTAATACAAACTCTCATCAGCTGGCCTGGACTCAATGTTTTGTAATTCATTAACTGGTAATTTTCTTTTCTCAGAATTAGGATGGAAAAATTAGTTATTTTGGACTGCTTATGGACCTTAACAAGGGATGCTACATCACTGGTCACTGGTACCAATGGTACCAATCCCAACTGTCTATACCCTAGCAGCTACTCCATGGAGCATACTGACTTGCAATGATGGGAGTTGTACTCTTTGGAGGACACCAGGTTGGGGAAGGGCTGCTCTAAACAAAAAAAGAGAAGTAGGTGGCCCTAAGTTGTACGTCATCTGTTTTCCACAACCCCACAGTCACCTCTGCATATCATATTCTCCATCCTGTCTTCTTGGCTTATCTGCTTTGGGAGAATGAGAATTTCACTTGCATTTTCTGCCTCCTTAGGGAGGATGTGGCATTATAGGCCTGTGAGCCTTAAGTCCCAATTTCCATGTTTTTTGGTGCTTGGTTGAAAACTGTAGAGCCATTACAAAACATTGTTTTGTAAACTGTAGGTTTTTTGTTTATTGAATATAAGATGAGTATGGGTTGTCAATGAATTGTGGGTTGCTGTTACATGTGAACCCTACACTTTGGTTTCCTATGGGTTGTTAACCATGAACAAACCAGAGTTCATAACCAAAAAACAAACATGGATTATCATCCTGGCTTGTTTGAGGTTTATAACCCAGAGTTAAACCATACTGCAGGGATTACATGTAACAACAAACCATTATTCAACAACTCTTACTCACCTCATATTCCGAGTTGTTATGTGTGAACATAACAGGCTCTAACTCTTAGAGTTGGCTAAGGGTGCAATCCTATTTGTTCTGCACCCAGTGCTCTGAACTTGTAGGCTTATGACCATCCAGTGCAGAGCAGGAGGAGCAGTAGAGATTATTGTTGCTTCTGCTGCTCTACATTTTAGCAAGGACTTTTTCACCTGTCTAGCTGGAGTGCATCAGGTGGGTAGGGAAGGAAGCTGGACAGGCCTAGGGATAGCTTGTACCCTGGACTTTTCAGTCTAATCCTCCCTCTGCCCACTAGTATGCCCCATCTTCCCCTGTCCAAGGTTGCTTTTGTCACCTTGAGGAGGCAGCAGGCAAGTTCTCTCCATGCCAGCTGTGAGGGGGTTAGGGAGCACAGATTCCTTGCTCCAAGGTCAGAGCGCTGTCTCTGACCTCAGATCCGGGAATCCAAAGTATCCTATGTTCCACCCAGACATCATCCTTTCTGATGGCCATAGGATTGCTCCCTCAATAAACTTTCAACAATGCAGAGCCAGAGTAGAGTAACTTTTGGTTTCTTTTATAAATTGCCTGAAATTTTTAATGTCCTTTTTTGGTATTTACTAATAAATGTTCTTAAACAAAATAAATATTCTAAACTAGTGTAATTCACTAAGGGTACAATCCTATGTATGTTTAGACAGAAAAAAAGTTCTGCATTCCCTAGGCAGCCATGCTAAACATGCATATGGTTGCATCCTAAATTAAATTAAATTAAATGCCTAGACAGTAGAGCAACATTACTGGTTGAAGTATTGGATGACGTTGGAAAGTCAGTGTGGAGGTGGGAAGGTCATCAACCTCCATCAAGGGTCTACTCTCTCATGCAGTTCCTCTAAAGGGGATCACAGCTTTGGAGGAGAAATAGCCAATAGGGGTCTGGTGTAGTGAACTCATTGTGGCCAATCCTAGGGCTCATCTACACCAAGCAGATATTCCACTATGAAAGTGGTATGAAAGCGCTGTATAAAAGGCAGGAGCCACACTACTGCTTGATGGTGGTATTGAAGTGCACTGACAACTGTTGGAGCCCATAGACAAATGCCATATACCACTTTCATAGTGTTATATCCTGCTTGGTGTAGATGTGTCATGGGCCCCTACAGTTGTCAGTGCACTTCAGTACCACTATAAAGCAGTCATGTGGCTCCTGCCTTTTATATACCACTTTCATAGTGGAATATCCTGCTTGGTGTAGATGAGCCCCTAGAATAGGAGCTTTAGTCAGTCCTTGCAAGATTCTTGTAAATGGAGGTGGTCAAACCTAACTAGGTGAGAAAGTTCCTGACAATGGCTTGGTTCAGATGTAACTGGAAACCACTCTTTGTGTGAACACATTACCCTTTTACAAAGCCATGTGATTTTCTTCTTCATGTACCTGAAGAAATGTAATATGTGAAGTGGCTTTTAGATTTCCATCAACTAATAAAATGTAATTGAAACAACAGCAGGGCTATAACAAGTGTGCTTCTTGGACTGAACTTATCGTGTCAGAAATATCTCCTACTGTTTGTTTGAAATAAATAGCAACCTTCATTTAGATGGGATTTTGTGTATAGTTGAGTTATGTAATCTTAAGTGCATGTTCAAAACTATGATTGTAAAAGGACAGAGCGGTACACTTTCTTTGTCTGGCATTTCTATCGTCTTTATTTAGAATAGTTGGAACATTTCTCTATCTATCTTGCAAATTGTTTAAGATTTTTCTTGCTAGAAGAACATGCTCTGTTGCCAGTAAAAAAAAAAAAAGCTGCATGCTGACTTCCCTTCTGTTATACATAGAAAGCTATTTCATTCATTTAAGGATGAAGACTCTACCACAGAAATCTGTTTATGTTGCTACTCTAAAATGTTACCTTTTTTGTATTATGATTTTCATGGAGGAAGTGGGGGATACAATGTAACAAATAAAAGATTTCTAAAGTTGTGATCCTATGGTTCCTGGAGGGGCGTCTCAGCAGCCATAGGACACAGTGTATCTCATAGGGGTGTGCAAAGTGGCTCTTCTCTGCCTCAAAATTCAATCTGGAACTCTGCAGAGGTGATTCCCTGGCTCAGTTTTGGAGTGCCCTCTCTCGCCCTCATCGAATTACCCATGGAAGAACCGTTCAGTATTCGGGTAACCAGTATTAACAGAAATGCTTACAGCTCCCTCATTTTTAAAGTTAAAGAGATAAAACATAGCACCAGTGACAACTCTTAAGGAGGGCTTTAGCTAAACCAAGTTTGAATCAGATCCATTCATGCCTTGATTTGTTTGGAATTTTCTAAAACAAATTCCCCACTCCAGCCTTCTCCAACCTGGTGCCCTCCAGATCTATTGGATGGACCCCTCCCCCCACAACCACCCACTGAAAAAAAGAGCCTGCCGGAGCCTGACTAAGATGTAGAAGCTTTCTCACTCACCATGTCAGTCAGCCAGCCCAGCAGCACTTTCACATTGTGGAAGTGTGGATGATTGACTTCTATGAGTCTGAGCAGAAACGCTCTCCCTCCCCCTCCCCACATGGCCAGAATCAGCAGCCAGTTAGTGTTCCCCACTCCCCCAAACACTGCAATTGGAGGAGAACACGGTCAGGGACAGTGCTGTGGCTATTCCTAATTGGTTAGCCACAGAAGTCAATATCAAAGCTGCCCCTCACCCCACTCAGCATTTTCCAAATATGGAGATATTCAATTTAGACACACACGTACATACACACAGATGGATAATTCTGGAAACTTTAGAAGCTCCGATTGGGCATGTCTCCGCTCTGATATTAATTGATGGGTTCGGAAGCGGCCAATCCCTGCTCTGGGAGATCGAATGCTCTGTGGATGTTTGAGGTTATCAGATAATTCCGGGACGGAGTGCCCACCCCTAGTCTCTCTCTCTCTCTCTTTCTCTCTCTCTCTCTCTCTCTCTCTCTCTCAAGTCAGACAGGGAGGTCTACTCCATAAGCCTCCCTGGTGTGAATCCAGAAACTTCCACAGCCCTACACAAAACCTCTCTGATGTCAGTGAGGGTAAAAGAGGGTGCATGCTGGGAGTGGATCAGGGGAAAGCTTGGAACCACACAGTCCAAAACCTTCCTATTCCCCCAACACATCCCTAAACTGGCAAAAAATATATTATTTATTACATTTTTATACGTTTTCATTAAAACCATGAAAAGCATAATAAAACAACCACAGTCTAAAAACACAAATACAAAATACAATATAAAAAGCACAACCAGGATAAAACCACACAGCAGAAACTGATATTGATTAAAATACAGAATTAAAACAGCAAAATTACATCAGTTCTGGAGCTAGCATAGTTTATTTATCTCTCACTGGAACCAATGAGAGGGGAAGAGAGAAAGGAAACCCAATAAGAGAACCGAAGGTAGGTGTGTGTGTGTGTGTGTGTGTGTGTTAAAAGCTTCTCCCCACCTCAACTTTCTGCCATGCTGGTGCAATCTCCACATAACATAGGAAAAGGTGGTTTGTCTACCTTGACTCTTCTTCCCTTATGCTGTAGATTGCTCTGCAAATGTGAGTGGCAGAGAAACACAAATGGTAGAAATGCTCTGTGGCATTGAAAAATATGAGAAGTTAGGCTAGCTGACAGAAAAGACCTTATTTCTTGTGACCATCAACGTATTAGATTTTTCTGGTGTGCATGTAGGCTGAACCTGAGGCTCAGGAGGTGATCACCAGCACTTTAATCTGGTCCAAGAAACACACAGGCCTTTGCTAGACCAGGCTATATCCCAGGGTGATATCCGGGATTGTCCCTGTGCATCCAGATGATGCACAGGGGATCCCTGGCTCAGGCAGGGATCAACCCTCCCTGGCCCTGGGATATAGCCTACCCCTTTGGGCCCGCTTTTTCCCACGGAGCCCGAGACCACGAGCGTGTGGCCCGTTTTCGTAGCTTTTCCCAGCTCCGCGCGATTACTCATGCAGAGCCAGGAGCGCTGCGCCCATCAGGGGCAGGGTGGGGTGAGTCGGGAAACCCATTTTTTAAAACAACAACAACAACAACACTTACCTTTGCACACAATCGTTTGTGTATTTTGTCCCCTTAAACATTTTTTTAAAAATGGTGGGCGCGACGGCTCTCTTCGTGAGGTCACCTCGCCTGACGTATAAACTAGGGCGACATCCTACGATACTTGCTTAGCGGGGTCTCCCCTTGTCCGTCACCGATTTACTGGTAGGTCTAGCAAAGGCCACAGGCAACCAGTGCAGCTGGTACAAAATTGGTGTTATTCTTTACTAGCCTCCACAAAAAACTGAGCATCTGCATGCAGCATGACTTGAAGCTTCCAAGCCATCTTCAAAGGCAGCCCCATGTAGTTCAAGGTACAATAGTCTAGTTATAGTTAACATAAACCAAGAAACAAACAGCTTTGTGTTACATCTGAACTTTGTGTTGCGACCAAACAACCTAGGAATTGGAGATCAACTACACACTGTTGCTGCAAATTCTGGCCTGTTAAGGGAACGACAAACCAAGAATCCTGGTTTGGATGTGAAGCTAAGCATTTGCTTCCTGCTTAGTTTCTGGCTACTTTACTCACTCCCACTGGTGAGCAGTACTCACCAGCACACTGTTTATACAGGATAAACTAAAATTATCCCAGTATTCTGGGTTATTGTTATATGCAACTCAGCCTTTGTGTAACTCTGTTCAAAATTTGGCAAGTGGCAGGCTCACATGCTGGCATAGTATTCCCATCTGTTTCTTTTCAATCATGGTCAGGGGAGACCCATCTTTTGGTTTGTTCATATCCATGATAACCCAACTTTTCCTCTTAGAATCACAGAATAGTAGAGTTGGAAGGGTCCTATTGGGCCATCAAGTCCAACCCCCTGTTCAATGCTTACTCCACATTCTATGGCCTCTCTTTTCACTTGTCCCAGATTTCTATAACTTCATAGGAAGATAGGAGTAGGCATTCCACTACCTCAGCCTAAATCTAAGGCCCTTTCTACAACATAGAAGAGGGAGGGAGGATCTCGTGATATCCTGATCGCGATATCCTCCCCTTAGTCCACATGCGGGCACGACATCCCGGGAGGAAGGAGGGTGTCAAGCCCACCTTTTTCTTTTCTTTTTAAAGGAGATGAGAGCAAGTGTGCTCCAACTAAAACATAAGTTATTTAAAAAAACAAAAACAAAGCCCTGACCCTGCTCCACCCACCCCCAATTCCTCCCGGCCCAGTTCCTTCCCTCTACTGATCCCCGCTACTCGCAGGAAGGAGGGAAGAAGCTGGGACAGGCAGCCACATGTCCCACGGTCTCGGGACGACCCTGAAACCACGGGAAGAATCGGGTTTTCCCAGGGATTATTTATCCCAGGGGAAACCTGTTCTCTTCCTTCCTTCCTCCCGGAAGTCCCTGTGCATCATTTGGACACACAGGGACTCTGCCGTGACCAACCCAGATTTTTTGGCTGGTGTAGAAACAGCCTAAGTTAGCACCAGAAGAAAAGGATACTAATTGCCTTCAGCCTTCTGGTACTAGAAGTACAAGCAATTGCTTTAGCTATGATATGAAATGCCAACTATGCACTATATAATTCTGTACAATGAATAAAAACATAAGTGCCATGCTGGATCAGACTGAGGGTTCATCACTCTTTTCACGCAGTGGCCAACCAGCTGTTGACCAGGGAACAATAAAGTAGGACATGGTGCAACAGCACCCACCCACCCATGTTCCCCAACAACTTACTGCCTCTGATACTGGAGGTAGTACATAGCCATCAGGGCTAGTAGCCATTGATAGCCTTCTCCTCCAGGAATTTATCCAACCCCCTTTTAAAGCCTTCCAGATTTGTGGCCATCACTACATCTTGTGGTGGTAGTGATTACAAACTGTTTTAAACTGCCCTGGTGAACAGTTGTGGTACTGAGCACATTATGTAGTCTGATTTGGGAATAGTCCCATATAACATAGTCAGTCTGGATATTTCATGACAAAGGAAGATGATTACTGCAAACTGGTACCAGTTTCATAGTATTCCTTATGAGATATTTATTTAATTATATTTTTATTGCATTTTTATACTGCTCAATGGCTGAGGCTCTCTGGGCAGTTCACAATTAAAACCTGTAAAATACAACAAATGGATTCTGTCTATTTGTTTTGTTTGTATTTAAATTTAGTATATTTGTTTTTAATCTTCTGCTTTTAACCTTTGTAAACTGCCCAGAGAACTTCAGCTATGGGGTGGTATATAGATGATGATGATGATATAGAGAAAAATATACACCACTGGCCATGGAAGTCAAAGAACTATGGCAACAGGAAAAGGTCACAATTATTCCGTTAGTCACATCAGTCACTGGCATCACATCAAAAAACTATACAGAAAACCTTCAGAAGCTGGGCCTACCAAAATACATCCACAAAGCAGTCGTACTTAAAACATGCTCAATTGTCAGGAAATTCCTGAATCTGTAAAAGACAGCATGACTTGGCAAAGCCCATCATGTCCATCTAGAAAAACTGCTATGAGCGAGAAGGAAATAACAATAATAACAACAACAACAACAACAACAAGTCCAAATAAGTATAAAATTGTAAAAGTTAAAAATGTCATATAAAACCAAAATAAGTTACAGTCCAGGGAAAACCTGTATAAAAAGATAAGTTTTCAGGAGGCATTTAAAGGATGTTACATTTTCCACCACCTAAACCACATGAGGGAGGGTTTTTCAGATTCTGGGTGCCACTACAGAGAATTCCCCTGTGGAAATATTGGTTCCACAGGGAAATGCGTAAGTCCTGCCACCCTCAATTTCCCTTTAAGACTGGCAGTTTTGTATATGCCACAGTATTTGTAAGATATTTAAACAGTCAAACTTTCTATTCTTTATGAGAAAATTATCTTGGCATGGTCATTGCCAGCATGGGTTCTCTTTGGATTGAACAAAACCAGGTGTGTTTTGGGACATGGAGGACTTAGAGATTGGAAGGAACAACAGGAATTGGAACCTTCACAAAACCGGTATCAAGAAACAAAAGTGCTTGGCTACAGGAAAAACTTGCCTAGCAAAGAACTACACCAGAATTTCAAGTATTGATCTAGTAATAGATGCCAAGCCTAGGTGCATCTAAGGTTCCTAAACCAGTTCCTGCAGCTTTATGGCTGTTTTATTTGCTAAAGATTTGTGGAGGATGGAAGCACAGCAAACTGGTAAAGACTGCTTTGTCTCTGAATCACTGACACAACCACAGTCATGTCCTATCCTCAGCCAAGCAGAACATGTATTTTCAATCTCATAACCTAAACATTCTTAGCATGAAGCTTAAAATACAAAAATATAATGTATCTTTTCAGGCAGTGAGAGGAAATATTAAATACAGTGCAGAAATTCTAATTAGTCATAAATCAACATGTTTAGTCATATTACTTCTTTGGTAGAGTGATTAGTGTATTCTTGAAGATTGGGCTTGTGTATGCTGTGAACCAGGGTTGGTTCTACCAAGCAGCAATGTTAAGCATGCTGCTTCAGCTGGCAAAATTTAGGGGGGCAGTTAGACGAAGGTGGTAATTTATGTCTGAATAGTGCAACAAGTGTTTTTAAAAAGATGGCCTAACATGGAGAAAAGTTCCCGCTTTTGGTTCACACTTCAGGTAGCAAAATTTGGGCCAGCACTACTTTGAACTAATATGCTATATGTCTTGATCTTGGGTGAGTAATGGAAAGGCATTGTTGGAAAACACACACACACACACACACACACACACACACACACACACCCGAGATTAATCTAGATTCCACTTGCTGTTCAGTTGTTTTAACTGAGTAGGATATAAAACACTTTTCAAGGATTCTATGGCATAATCTACACCAAGCAGGATATTGCACTATGAAAGTGGTATGAAAGCAGTATATGGTATGTGTCAATGGGACCCAACAGTTGTCAGTGCACTTCAATACTACTATAAAGCAGCAGTTTGGCTCCTGCCTTTTATATACCACTTTCATACTGCTTTCATAGAGCAATATCCTGCTTGGTGTAGATTAGGCCGATGGTGCTGCTGCTGCTAAGGACTTAACTAAATAGCATGATTTCTGATGGGCGAGGTATTATGGGACTTGTAGTCCAGAACATCTGGAGAGCACCAAGTTACCTATCCTTGACCTATACTTATTGGCATTTTTTTTAAAGCTGGAAAGTCATAAATACTTTGAGCTAAGTTTGGTTAGATAAGTCTTAAAATAATGAAGCAAATAACTCTTTTATCAAAGTAAACTAATTCCATAAGAGGTTTAAGCTAATGCAATGCAGGTTTTAGAAAACAAGATTGAGGAAGGTCAAAATGTCAACTTTTTCCTAATAGGCTTTTCTGACATGTAATGTTAAATAACTCTTGCACCTGCTTAACAGATGCTTTAATTGCAGGTAGTCAAACCAAATACAATCTGAAAACCAGAGCAAGTCCTTTCCCCCTGAACCACAATAGAACTTGAATCAGTACTGTAGCTACAGGGGGTCAGACGCTCAAGGAATATTTCATGCTTTCTCTTTAATTCTCAGCTGTACTCTTTAAAAAAGTGTTTTTCTAGTCCTTATACTTATGGAGAGATAAAGAAAATGTGTTAGAGGGTTCTCTCAATTTGTCAATAAGATATTGCACTTTCCTCTGAACTGAAACTGGAAGTTTGCATGTGCCAAACCTATTATTGAATATTTATTGACCTTCATTGGATCCAAACTAGAACAATTTTAATCACATTTGGAAGCATATAGTAACTTAGAATGGGTTGATTCTATAATATTCTGTTTTGCCCTACAGATCGAAATAAGCCAATAGTTTTTAGGATATTATATATATGGAGATAACAAATCTAAAATCTTCACAGGAAAACTCATTACCTGAAGGTGTTCTGCTTTTTACAACATTTGGAAATAAATCTATAATGTGAATTAATCTGCCCACCCCCAATCCTAACTTTTCTACATTGAACATTGCAGTTCTATGCAGTATAAAATGCCCCACAATCTTTTGCATCCTCATAATAGGGCACTGTATTTATTTTATAAATTTGTAATTGAGGCTATGAGACAAGGTGTTTCATGCGCAATAGGGATATGGAATTAACCCCAAACCTTCTCTTAAATCTGTCACTGTCTAATCACACTTGCCTCTATCCATTCACTAGAAAGGATATCTCAAACTAATGTGACTCGGCCACATCATGGTAAGCCAGAAATGTGCAAGCATGCTGGTACATGCTACTCAATTGATCTCAGTTGGTGCCTCCTGCCTGCAGGAGTGACTAACCAAACCCAGCAAGCCCAAAATGTGGTTTGTTTAGCATTATGTCTCACTCTTCTTGTTCTCCAAAAAAGCCAGAATCACAAATCAGTATGCGTTACGTTGGTCCTTTACATGGTATAGTCTGTATAGTTTCCCACACTAGAGGCCTTCAAGAGGCAGCTGGACAACCAACTGTCAGGGATGCTTTAGGGTGGATTCCTGCATGCAGCAGGGGGTTGGACTCGATGGCCCTTTCCAACTCTACGATTCTATGATTCTATTATTATTATTATTATTATTATTATTATTATTATTATTATTATTAATTACATTTCTATACCATGCAATAGCCAAGGCTTTCTGAGTGGTTCACAAAAATTAAAACCACAAAATACAGCATAACATACAATATAAAATATAAAAGTTTACAGTATAAAATAATTATTTGATTATTTCCTTCCAATTCTATCTCAAGGGGGAAAACTTGCCCCAGGGCAAGTAAACTTTATCCTGGAGGCTGCCTTCATGGCGCCGCTTTGTGCCGTTCTGCTGCTAAAGCCCGTGATTTTGCTGCTGTGGGGTGGCAGCAGGTAATCCAAACAAAGGAGGCAGTGAGGGCTTTCCAGCAGCGATTCGGTTCACTGGGCCCACCCCTCGCCCCTTGCCAGGCTTCCAGCAACCAATTAGAGGTTGCCTTCTGCCCAGGAATGTCCCTGGCATGCACCAGAGTGAGGTCAAATGGTAGAAGAGTCGTGCTGACCTCACTCCGAACGGGAAAAGTCAGGATAAGTCCCTGGTTTTTACAGTGTGCAGCTTTATCTATTTGTTCCATTGTGGATGTGAATCAGCAGCTGTGACATATAACTGATGCAGTGCTGATTTGCACCAACCATGGGGCAAAGCTGATGTTTAGGCAGCCCCCTGATAACAACACTTGCTTGCTGAGTCAAGTTGTTAACATGGAATTGAACTCTTCCCTATCCAGACTCAACATTTTAAACACTGTATCATCTGGGTTTCTATGAGTTAGTATAAAAGTCAGAGGCGTTATTAATTACTACTAATAAGGGCCTAAGACATATATGATTACAAAGAGGATACAAGCATATGAAGCTGGGGGAAATGAGCTAAGTGTATACTGAATACTCATGGTTACAGAAAGAGCATTGATTTGGCAATGCACATCTCTATGACTTCTCGAAGGAGTGGTTGGTTGAAATACAATTAGCATCCAGTGCTGGCATTTTTTTTACATGCAGAGCATGACTGCATCTTACTTCTACTAGTAATGAGGGAATGTAAGATTTTTAGTACATTAGATTGAAGAAAAAGTACTAATCAAAGAAACCAGTGATGTAATTCCAGCTAGGATTGAATGTGCCTTGTATTGTATGGAATTGCTATAAAAATAGTGATCTGGATGTATCTCATCTTTGACAATTAATATTCTTGGAATGTATTTTGCCTATTTGGATTCTTTAAACATTAAAAGCAATATCTATTTTCCTTTCATCAATGGTCTGGCTTGCACATAATGCTACCCCATGGCATGGGTTGTTGAACTCTGGTTAATCGTGATGTGTGTGCACAGTCATACTAATAAAACTATAGTTTGTTAACCATGAACAACCCAGAAAGCCAACCCCATGATTTGTTTTCAGGTGGTGAACTCTGAGCTGTTTAAACCATGGATTGCCATTACATGCAAACTTGCTGCTGCTAAAGTTGTTTTATGTTATGACTGTTTTTTAAAAGTCAGTTTTGTACTCTAAGGCTGATTGGAGAATAACAGAGTAATGCATAAATACACACATTACTCAGAAAATGCATATACACTGAGGAGTAAATGTCTAGTGTATTTTTATTAGCAATTTTCCTAGTTCAGATGATGATAATCAATATTCCCTTCCTTGTATCTATATAAACCAGTTATCAGCTTTAAATCTAGTGACACAGTACTAAAATAAAACTCACTTTTGCTCTTGTTTTAATGAAGTATTGACTGGACTAGGTCTGAGTTTATCAGAATACTTATAAGGATTGATTCAGAAATTAAAAGTGTAATATTGTGAAACTATTTAGGATTAGACATGCACTTTATGAGTTTTGTTTATTATTGCCGTCAAGTTGGAGTTGGATATTAAGATGGCATTAATTCAATTGTTTTTAAGAGCCTTATGAATGGTGCTTCAGGGAATTGTGGGATAAAGATGTGAGTTTCTAAATCCAGTAAAATGGGGTATATGTGGGAGGTTGAAATGTCAAAAACAAAATGCAGTTCATTGTGCATTTTCTGATTTAGAATATGAATATGCTATAATTGGCTTCTGCTTACATAGGAAGTTTAATGTTGACATTGTGTTCATTTGTGCCCTCTCCCAATGTAGAGTTTATGTAGACTAGTGATTGGTAGAAAGCAAAGTCTATCTACATTACTACAAAGGTTGTGGAGTGAGTAGGTGTATTTGTACTCCCACTTTCCTCCTTTGCAACAGCCAAGATAGTGGTGAAGGATACTAGGGGTGTGTAGAGCGGGTCTGCTCCTCCCTGAAATTCAGGGTACAGGTCTGATGAGGCGATTCTCCCTCTGGTTTTCAGAACAGGTCTGTCTCCCTGCACAGTTGAGTAAATCCACTCCATTTTCAGAGAACCGCTCTATTAGCATCAGTGGGAATTAATTAACAAAAATGCTTATATCTCTGTCATTTTTAAAGTTAAAGAGATGGAGCTTGGCACCCTGGTAGCTCTTAGGTAGGGCTTTAGCCATGCCAAGCTGGATGCAGATCACGTCATCCTTTGATTTTTAAGGATTTTTTTTTAATTTCCCCCTTCCAACCACTCCCTCACCCATACACACACAAAACTTCAGATGCATTCATCTTCTCTCAAGAGAGCTTGCAAAACTTTCACAAACTAGAAATCTCCTACAAAAATCAAAGTCCACTAACTCCATGTGTGGAACAAGAACTCACACACATATATACACACACGGGAGTGTGGGGTGGTACTACAAGAAAGAAGCAAATAGAGAGAAAGGAAAACCCCAGGGCTGGCGCTGCCATAGAGGCAACTCTGGCAGTGGCCTAGAGCACTAAGCAAACAAGGGCGCCGAACGGCGCAGCCGGAAGCTGCTCTCCTAGAGCAGCTTCCGGGCATGCTGTTCCAAAGCCTCCGCCCCAGCTGCCCCCCAACCCCAGTGTCCTGGCTTTGAAGCCAGCGCCCGGCCAGAAGCCGCTCCTGGCTTCGAAGCCAGGATACTGGGGTTGGAGGTGGAGGTGGAGGCTTCAGAGCAGTGCGCCAGGAAGCCACTTCCGGGCGTGCAGCTTCGAAGCCTCCACCCCACCCCCCAACCCCAGCATCCTGGCTTCAAAGACAGGAGCGGACGCAGGGCGGAGGCTTCAGTATGGCGCGCCAGGAAGCCACTTCTGGGCGTGCCGCTTCGAAGCCTCTGCCCCGCCTCCCAACCCCAGCGTCCTGGCTTCAAAGCTGGGAGCAGGAGCGTGCGCGCACGCACGCACAAGGAGAGCAGGGCAGAGGCTTCAGAACGCGCCTGCCTAGGGCGCAATATAGTCTGGCACTGGCCCTGAAAACCCAGCAAAGAAAGCTGCCTCTGGCCGTGTTGGGATAGGGGTAGGGTGAGGAGTTTCTTCTAGTTCCACCCCCCACACACCCAAAATTAGGTGCACCTTTTATTCTGCTGCTGGTGATCCTTCTGAAGTGCAGGAGGAGTCAAGTGTGGGTGTTTTTGAGGCTCCACACACCCCCTCTGCTTCAAAGCACAATACTAGTGCCTAGGATCTTTTTTCTTTGGTGGCGGAGGATCCCAGGTATGCTAGATCTTAAGAGACTGCACCCCCTTCAAGCCAGCGGTCAGTCACAGGCTGGCTGCAGTGGCAGTGCTGTAGGCAAGGCTTCCATCCCCCTCCCCGTCCATAGGCAGGCCACAGTGTACCAGTCAGGCAAGGGCAGAAGGGGCTTCAAAATGCCCCCAGAGAGGAAAGTGCTAGGGAAAGCTGATGGAGCTTTCCCATTTCCATGATGTGCAGTCTGCCTCAGCTGCATTGTGAAAGAGCGCTTCAGGCTCTTTCTCTTTATATCATTTGCAATCCCTCTCCCTAATCAACTTGATTGGAAGGGGAACAGGGAGGAGACTATGGCTAGTGGTTAGCCACAGATATTGATCTCAAAACTACCCCTCTCTTACCCCTCAGCATCTTTCTAATATAGAAATGTTCAGTTAGTTGTCCATCATCAACATGAAATGAGCCCTCATATTGCCTAAAAAACCTTTGGATGCGGATCTCTTCAGGGCTCTGAACAATCTTCTACCCATATTGCAGGTTTCCATTAGTTTTTGAACGCCCCCCTAACTGCACTGCAAGTTTGGAGATACATCGGAAGTCCGTCAAACCCCCTGTTTTTCAGTGTGGAGCACATGTTAATTGGAGCTATGTTAGTTGGATTTTTAGCTAGGACAGGAGGAATCTTGGGCTAAAGCACTAGAGAGCATTGATCTCATGGAGAATGCATTGAACTTGCCTAAGAAGGCCTGTGTTGTCACACAGAAGATTTAGGTAGTGTGAACACAAAGGATTTATAGCAGTAGCACCCCAGCTAAAGTTCTCAGTTTCCTACTGAGTAGTCTCAATGAGGTTCTGAGACCCAGCACCATCAGAAGATGTGGCAGCCTTAGTAAGTGACTTGGGCATGGTAGACTTACAGGCCTAAGCTAGACCTAAGGTTTATCCCAGGGTTGTCCCGGGGTCATCCCTGCCTGCTCCCGGGATCCCCTGTGTGTCATTTACATGAACAGGGACGACCCTGGGATGATCCCAGGATAAACCTTACATCTAGCTAAGGCCTCAGTCTCTAGTTGACTCCATATCAAATTCTTCCTTGAAGGATAAGATGCTACAGTCTTTCATATTTACTGTGAATTCCATGTTCCACTGTAATAAGCAACATACTTTACAAAAGTTTCCTCCCAACCTATATAAACATAGGACAACGGAAGTGGTATATGTTTGATCATGCAGAAGCCTCTGCATATTCATCAAAATGTTAGAGGCTTACAAAAGATCTGAAACTTTATTTCTCTCCTACAAGCTAGGTCTGCAGGGACTGTGGGTAACTGATCTATATTCTGCAGATGAGTTTGGCAATGTATCTGTCTGGTTCATAAGTCTAGGAGACTTTATCTCCCCAAAGGGATAAGTGCTTACTCCAGGAGGCAGACAGATTTAGCTTGCTTCTCCATTAATGCATTTCTGGAAGATCCTGGGCTGTTCCATCCACCTTTATACAGATAACAATAGTAAAGTGACTGCTGTATAACGGTATTGAAGTGCACTGATAACTGTTGAGGCACAATCCACATTCCATATACCGCTTTCATAGTGAATATTGTTTATTTGTTGTTTCAACCGTCATGGCCATATCAACTTTACAAATGCATAGATAAACACACAAAAACTTTACAATATAAAGGAGTAAAATACAAAAGGATACTAAAAAGGTTTTCATTAAAAAGTGCCCGCACATATGTAAAATTTAGTTTTAATACAAAGAATTACATTAAAAGGGCCATAAATGTATAAAAGTTAATACTACTTCACCATATTGACCTCTATGAATCTTCGGGCCTTGCTAGACCAGGTGTTCGCACGGTGTGAGGCCCGGTTTCCCTCCTGTGCATCCAGATGACGCACAGGGGAATCCGGGGTCAGGCCAAGCATCGGGGATGGTGCGGGGGGAGAAGGCCGGGCATCAGGGATGGTGCGGGGGGAGAAGGCCGGGCATCGGGGATGGCGCGGGGGGAGAAGGCCGGGCATCGGGGATGGCGCGGGGGGAGAAGGACGGGCATCGGGGATGGCGCGGGGGGAGAAGGACGGGCATCGGCCATCGGGAATGGGGGAAGGACGGGCGAGCAAGGGGGGACGGGGTCATCGGGCATTGGGGGGAATCAGGGGCAGGGGGAGCAGGGGGGCTTTATTGTTTTTTTAAAAAAGCACTTACCTTCTCCGACGGCTCCCTGGCGCACATGGTCCCTTTAAAAAAAAAAAGGCTGACGCTATGGGGCTTCCCGTTGCCCTGTCGCGTTGTGCGTCTAGAAGCCGGCAACGGCGCACGCTACCTCTAGCGCCCCGTCGCCCCTCCTCCCTGCCGGCTTATCCGGCAGGTCTAGTAAGGCCCTTCTCAATTTTTGGGCAGCCACTGCAAATCTCGCTTTCATAGTGTTATATCCTGCTTTTTATTCCACATTTGTAATGATCTAACACAAGGTGTAGTTTTGGCCTAAGACACTGAGCTGTGAACCAGCAAGTCCCCAGTTCAGATTTAATTTATGCTGTGAACTCAAAGGCTGGCCTTAGGAGAACCACTCACTTTCAGCCCCATATACATAATCTGGGTTATTATCTCCTTACCTTACTGCTATTTAATACTGTTATTTAATTCTGTATTTCTTAGGGATGGGTGAGAATTTAATTTGAGTTCAGTTTTGATAAGAATTTACCCAAATTTATAAAGTTTTCCTTATTCGTGATAAAAAGAATTTGTGCTGAAAAGAAAATCAAATGTGGTAGGAATGGAAACTGACAGGTCTCTCCTTGATCCTTATCCATCTTAATAGTCTAGCTTTGAATCCCTGTGTATTGTCTGAAGGGCTCTTCAGCTTTAACAGTGATATGACAGGAAAGGTACAACATAGTCCTCTCCATGCTGAGAACTGCTGTACCTACTGAATTTGGCTGATGGAGATGGGTGAGAATTTCATGGCAAAATTCTTCATATTTGGGAGAGAAAGAACTTGATATTTTAAGAATGTATGTGCAGGAGAAAACAAATCTGACATATTTGCCTGTCCCCACTATTACCTACCTTACAAGGTTGTTTAAGGATTAACCAGGTAATGTACGTGAAGTGCTTTGAACATTCTAAAGTGATGCAAATGCTATTATTGTAATTATACCCTATTTGGTAGGAGGGCATTGCCAAGAGCTCCATAGTTTAGTGATGCAAAGTCTTCCATTTGGCAAGTTCTGCTCTGTCGTGAAGGTACTGCTCTTGGACATTCTGTTCCTATCTACTTTCCTACCAGCTTAAAAAGGAATAGAAGTTGTACTTTCCCTAATAATGTTCACTTCTGTTCAGCAGGTAGGGGAGCAGACAGCCCCACTCTATATGAATGTATTTGTGGTGGCAGGAGCATAAGTTACTGCTTCATGAGTTAGGTTTCCAAATCAGATGGGTCCTACTGAAGATGTCCATTTTGTCCCATCTACCAACATTCTCCCTGTTGTACTTTTGTTTCTATAGAATAGGATCGGGCAACCTGTGGCACTCCAGATGGACTAGAGCTCTAATCATGCCTCACCATTGGCTACGTTGGCTAAGACTGATGGAAGTTGTAGGCCAAAACATCTGGAAGGCCACAAGTTGCCCAATCCCTGCTATAGATGTTTTGCTGGCATTATTGTTGTGTTCTCTTTTTCTTTTTTTTAATAGTTGTTCTCACAGTTTAATCTAGTTGTGTTTTTTGGTTGCTGCCAAAGTTTAATGCTGTGATATATATTTTTATAAGGTTCGATTATGGAAGTATGATTAGGAGAGTGTGAAAATGTTTACTGAAACCACTACCTTCTCCTCTTTCCCCAATCTGCTTGGGTGGAGAGATGCATTCCCTTTCCTGAGATAAATGAGCCAATGCCTTCTCTCACTAGGATATGCATCCAAACTCACTTCTGATTGAAAGTAATTCAGGACAGAGAAGCAATATCATTATTTGGTTGCACATCTGAATGTATATTAGGGATTATGGATGTCATTCCCCTACACTGCATCAGTGGAATGCACATTTGGATGTGTTTCCAGCGCAACTGGGGAGTGGTCTTGATAATAGAAATGCATTACCTCTTATTCCTTTTCCAGAGGAGTAGCCTGTTACAGCAAACAGCAGAGACTTTTGTGGCAACTTAAAGACTAACAAACTTATTTATGGCACAATTTTTTGTGGATACCATCCACTTCTTCCTGACAGCTTCTTCTTTGTTACCAGTTGCACAGTGTTTTGCAAATGGTTTGAAAGGATGAAAATATTCACAAAATGAATCCTCTCACTCACCCTAATTGTGGTTCAGCATTACTGAGGCCTTAGCTAGTCCTAAGGTTTATCCCAGGATTGTCCCGGGGTCATCCCTGTTCATTTAAATGACACACAGGATATCCTGGGAGCAGGCAGGGATGACCCCGGGATGATCCTGGGTTAAACCTTAGGTCTAGCTAAGGCCTGAATGTTATATTCCAAAAATGGGATGATCCTCAACTGTTCTTTTGATTGGGTATAGCACTTTTTTATTATTAGCCCTACTGCTGTGTTTATTATTTGACTATTTAATATATTTCTTAAATGCCCTTCAAGACCACAGACTTACCAACAAGGCTTTAGTTATACAAAGTTAACCCTTTCCTGCCAGCCCTCCTAATAGCTGAACAGAAAGGAATTTCATGACAAGTCTACTTTCCCTGTTCTCACCTTTGCACAACAAGCTGCACCTACAAACATTCTTTGTTCTACAAAACTAGTACATGTTGTCTTTTGGATTCTGAACACCCTAATTTAGAGGCTTATTGATGTAATTTATGATGTAAATGTTTCAGCATTTTAGACATTCCATTCCTCTGACAAGTAGAGCTGGATTATGGTGGCTCTTATGCTGAAACTTCTTATGGATCCCCCAGGCATCACCCATTTTGCATTCAGGAAAGGCAAAGAAGTTACATGTCTCCCTCCCTCCCCTATGAATTCTTTCCTTTTTTCCCCTCATGATTTTTGTGTGCTTGTGCTAATACCAATCCTTGGAACAGGGTTTGATTCATTCAACTTCTTTGGTTTTTTTTAGTAATTGGCATATATTGAATTCCTCTTTGGTGTTCCCCAAATTCAGGATTTTGGGGGCTGGTTCGCATGGAATGAGAACACAGCAGATGGGTTGAATGCGGGTTGTCATTGAAATGTGGGTTGTCATTATAAGCAAACCCTGCACTGTGGTTTAACTATAGTTTGTTAACCATGAACAACCCAGGAAGAGAATTCATGGTTTGTTGTTGGGTTATGAACTCTAGACTGTTTGTAGTTAACAACCCATAGTTAAACCATAGTGCAAAGTTCTCATATAATGACAATCCATGATTCAACAACAATCCACAATCTAATGATAACCCATACTCAAGTGATAGTCTGGTTTTCCATGACATACAAACCAGGTCATTCTGTTACACGGCTTCAGAATCTCATGTGTTCATTCTACTTATGAATTACAAAAGTGCAGCCAATGCAGGCAAATGTCGAAGTGGCAAATGAAAGCCAGGTAATCCATATGCCTTTGCTAAAACATTTGTAAAGTGAGGTGTTTGCATTTTAGTGCAGACAGAGAACCCTGGAGAGGCTTTTTTTATCTGAACCACATCTTTGATTACAATTACACAAAGGCAGTATTTTTCAGTGTCAATGGGGCCAGCAACTACAGCACAGATTGAAACCCTTTTTGGTCTCAGGACACGCTTGAAGCCTTTATGGCCTGCCATGAAGCAGCAAATAGTTCTAATTACAACCTGGCATTGCAAGCCTCTGGTGACCCATGTTTGAATCAGTGCCTATATTTTAGAAAATACAGAGAGCAGAAAACACTGAGCCAGCTTTTTTGCTTGGGCAATACAGCAGTGTGTTTTGGAGTTGAGGACGGTTGCACATAATAAATAACTGCTCAACAGATCCTAAATGCTACCATTGACATGTTCTGGCACACTTTCGCCTGAGCTATTCTCAGGAACCTAAGTCTTATGTAATGTATTTCTAAGGACTTCACTCTTTCCTTTGGAGTCTATGGTGGAGAATTGGTATGAAAATTTGTTTTTCTGACTTTTCACTCACTGATGGCAGAGAGAGTTTAGAAATGCAAGTTACTCAGAAGAAATGGATTTGTAAAATTTTCAATACTTTTTAATGTTGGAATAGTTTGGTAGAAAAGAAATGCTTTGTGGAGCTGGCCAAGGTGAGAGAATTGCATTCTGTTTCAGCAAATTCAAAATGTGTAACTGTGACCATCGGGAGAGCTGCCCCCACATTATGCAGAATCAAGTGCTCACATCAGGCAGCAGAGCAGGAAAGAGCTTGGGCACTTCTTTCTATTGTAGACAGCTGGAGCCACTGGCCTGACCTAACCACCTGCCCACTTGCTTGGTCAACTGCTCCTTCATTTGCTTGAGGAGCCAGCTGACCAATGGTTCCTGTCTTGTGTTCCAGCCACCTGTAGGGCTGCTACAAGCTCTTGTGGGAGGCTAGATCTGGCCAACCTCTCCCCGGAGCTTGCTGGACCTCTCACGATTTGCTTGGGGAGCCAGCACAAGGCAGGAGCAGTGGCCATGCCAGCAGGAGCAAGCAATCAGTTGAGCTAGCTGGCCAAGCAAGTGAGGTGGAGGCCAACAGGCGAGGAGGAAGGAACATATGCAGGAGCATAGTCGTAGTTGTCAGGACCACCACCAAGAACAGGGTAAGCTGGCAAGTTGGGTGGGGAGCACCACTGCTGCCGTAAGTGAGGTGGCAAGGTACCTTGGACTGGGCCTGCCCATCAGTAACCTGGTCTACCTGACTTTGTCGTTTCTTCTTCTTTTGGGCACTTAAATCTGTAGGCCTCACTAAAGGCACCCAAATACATCCTGCATGCTGGGTCTTACACTTGTTATCTCATTCATTATCCAATTTTCTTAATGACCTAATGCATAATGTCCAGCATGAGTTCTATGACTCATAATTGCACCATGTCCTGCTTGTTCATCTCTGGCCGATGGCTGGTTGGCCACTGTGTGAACAGAGTGCTGGACTGGATGGACCCTTGGTGTGATCCAGCAGGGCACTTATGTTCTTATGTTTTTAAAATTATCTCACTCCCAAAGCCTTACTACACCCATTTACCTAGTTTCTTCAGTGAAGAACTATGGTATCATCAAGCAGGCAGTAACAAGTCACTACTGGTTGCTTTAGCCTGCACGTGGTGACAGTAGGTGTGCCATTGTGCCATCAATCTTAAAGGTGTTCGCTGTTGCTACTGTAGTGTTTCTGTGCACCTGAGTTTGAGGCATGAAAGGAAAAAGTCTACTGACATCTGCCTTTGAACTTTGCTTTTAAGGTGTGGTTCAGTATGGTACATTCTACTTTCTGTTTTGTGCTGAAGGAGAGTGCCTCTTTTGGAATAGGAACTAGCTGTATAATGAGTCTGATATTTGGTCCATCTAGTCTACTATTGCTTACTTCATTTAACAGTAGCTTTGCAAATCTTCAGGCCATCTTTTTAAGGCATTTACAAAATAAAAATAGAAAAGCAACACACTGTTTTCCAGTTTCAAAAACTCTTCATTGTTTTGCTCTTTATTCTCTTGTATCTAATATGTCCATTGACGTATTTCTACATCGTTATCCTATAGCAGGGTTAGGGAACTTCTTTCAGCCCAAGGGCCAAATTCAATTCTGGAGAAGCTTTCGGGGGCTGCATTCCACTGGTGGGTCAAGCCAAAGGCATAGGGATGGGGCCAAAAATACGAAAGATATCAGCATACCAAAAATATCAGCTTTAGGCTCTTACTACTAGTACCTAAGGCTTAAGAGATGCATTTCAGCCTTTTAGAACAGAGAACCTTTCAACCTTTTAGAAACTACCAAGTGATAAGTGGTCCGGCTTGAGGTTCCCCACCCTTGTCCTATGGTATACTGTCCATGATTGTGTCCTTGCAAGGTGTCTTGAAAATGTTGTGCGTGTGTGTTAAGAATCCTGGATGATACTTCCTCTAAAGGATCAATGCAACCTGTTCTGGCTGATACTTCCTCTAATGGATAAGGTATGCAGTTTGGGGATGCTTCCAGATCTGTCATTGCGTCTGGATACCCTGATGGCTGCTGTGGCTAGGAGTGCCTTTGCTCAGTTTTGGTTGGTGCACCAGCTTCATTCCTTCCAGGGGACAATGGATCTGACCACACATTAGATTTATTTATTTATTTATTTATTTATTACATTTCTATACCGCCCAATAGCCGAAGCTCTCTGGGCGGTTCACAAAGATTACTGCAGATCCTCCATTTGGGGCTGCCCTTGAAGAATTTTTAGAAATTGCAACTAGTGCAAAATGCAGCAGCTAGGATGCTTTCTGAAGTTCATATTATGCCAGTCTTGCATCAATTGCATTGACTTCTATTTTTTTGGACATAATTCAAGGTGCTAGTTATTATTTTCTTGTTCTCGCTCTATATAAAAGGAAGTGTTTGTTTGTATGTCCTCAATGGACTCGAGAACTGTTGTTGTGAAACTTTCAGGATTTGTTCTACCTCTATCTTGGATGGTTTTAGGCATTGTGAAAATTTCAATTGCCATCTTGAAGCAAAATAATGGTGAATCAAAATTTCTAAGGATTTACAACTTCAATGCCATTTGATCAATTTCAACCAAACTTGCATGATGATTCATCACTGCAGCAAGCAACCATACATTTGAACCATATGATTGTGTCTCTGCCTGTCTGTCTGTCTGTCCATCATAGCTATAGCTGAAAGGCCATGAAACTAGACACCTGAAATGTGGCATGCATACTAAGTGAATCCTAGAAATTTTGCTTTTAAAATGCATTAATTTTAATTAATTTAAGTGTGTCCATGGGGTTGAAGCTAGATTTTCAGCCACTAGGGGGAGACTTCACTAATTAGCACATATCTTTGCACTCCATACAGACTGAAGCAGCAACATATTAGAAGGTCGACCCTTCCTCTGCTATGTGGTGGCAGCCATCTTCAGGGACATACCCTTCCCTCAGGGGGCTACATGAGTGCAGGGCAGCCACGGCTGTGCCTAGGCTGTCAGTGGGCATGGCTTCACTCAGATGGGGTGGGCCCAATGTGTCCAACTCTGACAACTGTGTAACTTGGCTTAAGGCTTCAGTGTATCAATGTAAGAGCTATTCCCACTTGTGCGAAGCCAGGTGTGTTTGTTATTTACCTATAAAGTCCTAAATGGATTCAGATATCTAAATGGACTACCTCCTCTCATATGGACCTGTCAGTAGGTTATGATCATTATCAGAGGCCCTGCCTTTTGTCTCACCACCTGAAGTGCTTGGGTTGATGGAAACTCAAGTAAGCCTATGCGGCAGGGTCTTGCTATTTACTGTTTTACTCTGTACAGCACCATGTACATTGATGGTGCTATATAAATAAATAATAATAATAATAATAATAACAGAGACTTCTCTGTTGCAACTCTCTAGTTGTGGAATTCTCTCCTGTTAGACCAGACCTACCCCTGATGACTCTTAGGCAGGCAGTAAAGAATGTTTTGTTTTGTCTGGACTTTCAAGGGTGTCTAATTAGAATATTGGCATTTTAATTTCTCCACTCTCTTTGTTTACTTCTAATTTTTCTCAATCTACTTCAATATTGGTTAAGATGTTTTAAATTGTTTAATGGTTTTATTGCTTTAGTGTATTGTAAAATGCTCCAGGGGCCCTCATTTAGGGCTGAACATTGATCTAGAAATATCTTACAAATAATATAAAGAAAAATAAATGAGCACCTTATTTATTTTAATGTACTTATTTACTTTATAGTGACATAAAACATACATTAAATCTTGGCTGGGTTGGCTAATAAATTACTAAAATATAATATTAGAGAGTGACCCGCTGACACTTTGAGTGATGCTGCAGCACAGAAAACAAATGCCATGTAGAGAACATACATAACTTACCTTTTATGGTGGGCATTTTAAACTGCTCACATTTCACATGACAAGAGAGGAGTTACCAAAATCCACTTGTAAGACTATTAGTGCCATGCAGAATGTTTCATGAGGATTTTAATATCTGTGTACAATACAACTTATATTACTTTCTTAACTACTAGGTTTTTGGTTCAGTGTATAGTACTTACGATTAAATGTCCCTTTAGATATTAGATGTTTTTGCTAAAAATAAGTATTAAAATCCATGATAAATTTGCTGCCATTTTTAAAATCCTGGTGCTAATAAATCCTTTCTTCCTTTAGGATATTGTTCAGGACAATTAAGGCATTGCCTAATAAAGTTAATAGACCTAAAAAAAAAACCCAGGAATTGTGAAACTTTTAATTTTGGATTATGCCCGAGCCGATATAATAGTGGCCCATGATGATGATGATGATGATGATGTTGCTGTGGCCCAATACATGAAACTAATTATCAATGCCAAAGAAGAGCAGCAGCATTTAAAATCTAATATAGAATATTCTAAATTAAAACTTTGGCTCTTTAAGTCAAGATTAATGCCTTGCATTAAAAGAAAACAGCTTTTGTTGGACGATGACAAGATATGAATTCACAGTATGCAAGCAATAATCACAATACTGAACCTGTCAAATAAAGGATTAAAACCTGTCACTTCTTAATGCACTGTTTTCCTAATCCCCACTGGTAAACTTGCAGAGCAAGAGCAAAATATTGTCTTTAGCAGCCAAGTCACTGAAAAACAAAACCTGCTTCCATATGTTGTCTTCCAATTGTTTTGCATTTCTGCCAAATGCTTTGACTGAGTCTTGGTTTCACCTTCATGCAGGGACAAATTCTTGTGGACTGTTCAAATTTAAGATTGCTGAAACTACTAATTAGATTGCCTTGATGGCTTTGGTCCTGAACCGTAAATTCAATCTGTACACTAAGTCATTTTCCCCCCAAAATGGTTTAACCTGGAAGCTGTGTATATCAAGTAATAAGGAAAAGACGTATCTGTGATGCGTGAGTGTATGTTGTTGACCTTTAGTAACTATAAGCAATCACAAAGACCCAGAATTGGGGCAAGAACTTTCTGGGTAAGGGACATGACTCCAAGGCCTTAGCTAGACATAAAGATTATCCCAGGCAAATGGAGGGGTCGTCCCTGCCTGCTCCCGGTATGCCCCGTGTGTCATTTGGATGCACAGGGATGATCCCGGGACAATCCCGGGATATAGGCCTAGTCTAGACATGGCCCAAGGCAGTTCGAAGCTACAGCAACTCTCTCTTTAGAAATTTAACCTCTGTGTGTGTGTGTGTGTGTGCGTGCGCACGATTAAATGAACTGCATCACCTTTGCTTAGCAGTACAGTATATCTTTTTTTTTTTAAAGGCATGTTCTCCAAAATGGATATTATTTTAAAATATTTTGATTGGCTGTTTAACTTTAAAAACAGTTCTCAATTAATGATCCTTGGAAAAAAATTCTCTCTGGTGGTATTTGAACTAAGAGATAAACGCCCTCTGCTGGTTCATAAGAACTGAAATGTAGAGCTCAGACTAAATGACTACAGACCCAGCTCCCATACCCTAACTTTCACACTTGATTCACTAGCACTGCCCTGGATTTCCTTAGTTGCCCACTCTATACAGTGCTACATTGGAAGCATCCAAAATTGGTGTTTTTAATATTGTATTTTTGAAGTGATTTTAATATTTATATATGAACTCCTTAGGGATTTTGTTATATTTAGTGGTATATAAATGAGGATATCGGAGAAATCCATCCAGAGGGTGGAGTTTGCTGAGCTTTCAGCAGCTCAGCCCCTGGACTTTGATTCACCTCCCTGCAAGCTGGCCTGACTCAATCGCATCAAATTGGGACAGCTTGGACATTTGTATTGTCATGTCATCATCCCCCATAAATAGCAACTTGTGCAAATTACAGTCATAATTTGCACGAATTGCAGCTACAATTTGTGTGACTTTATACAGAAGGGGGTGTAATGAGAAAAGTTCCAAGATTTCGGGAAAAAGCCTGTAGCTTGGCTCACAAAGGCAAACAAAACCAGGGATGCTGGGGGAATACAACAAGTCCCCAAAGAACCATATTTCTCCACAACAGGCATCCCTAATATAAATATAACAAATAAAATAAATAAATAACTGACTGACTGAGGGCATCCAAAGTGGCAACAACCAATAACTTAGAATTTGGAAGTAGGTTTGTTCTTTCATTTTGAATGGTAACCTTCATGCTACAGTCTTAGTCCTTGCTCCAAGACTAATACCCTCTGGGAAATATTTAATACCCTCTGGGAAATATTTTCCTAAACCATCCTCAATCTTGCTGTTTGGCCTTTTCTTTTACCTTATTTGACCATGTTCCTGCATTTTCCCATCCCTGGTTTTCATAAACCTGATTCTGAACTGTTGTGTTCAACCCTCACATGTGTATGATTTGCCTCTTGGATTTTGCTGTCTAAGATTTCATCAGTTTGTTTCCTTACTGTAGTTTTAGCTTTCTTAGAATAGTGACATATAATCCTACTTACCCCTCTTTCTAAAAACAGGCATTGTCCAGTGCAATTTAAGCATTTAAAAATCTCATTTATTTTCCTGTAAGATATTTAACCATGTATGTAACAGTGCAAGCCCATGCATGTGTGGTGTAGTGACTAAAGTGTTGGACTGGGAGTAGGGAGATCCAGGTTCTAGTTACCACTCGGCCATGGAAACCCACTGGGTGACTTTGGGCCAGTCAAAGACTCTCAGTCCATCCCACCTCACAGGGTTGTTGTTGTGAGAATAAAATGGAGAGGAGGAGGATTATGTATGCCACCTTGGGTTCCTTGGAGGAAAAAAGGTGCAATATAAATGCAATAATAAATCATATTTACTTGGAAGTAAATCCTACTGTGTTTAATGGGGCTTACTCCCTAGTGTGTTTTTAGGATTGCAGCCAAAGGATGTACTCTTATACAGAGTATAGTATACCCATTTACTAAGGAGTATGTCTCATATTGGATTCAGTGGGACTAATTCTGAGCAAATATGTATAGAATTGCACTGTAAATCTCCCATCGGAATCAGTGAAATGTAACTGCTTAACTTTGGCTGGATGATATAGTTCGGCTTTCTATTAGCAGCCCCTCTACCTTTCACCCTATGGCTCCACCCTATTTAAGTAAACAGTATTGCCAACTCCTCTGTTCACATTGTTCTCAGCTGATTCACCATGTGTTATTTTTTGTACCAGATCAGAATGCTTTGGGAGAAATCACTCCCAGGTTAAAAAAACAAAAAAATTGTATATGTGGAAAGCTAGCACGTTATTTATGAGCTTCCTGCTCCCTTGGTTGTCAATGCATATAAACATACTTGCTAGGTGTTACATTTATTGTGTGACATATTCAAAATATGAAAAATAACAAATATGCTGGCAATGGGAGGGCATATTTCACCACCTCACATATTAATTCCTACCTTACAAGTCCCTCCTGATTTTTCTTCTAAATGTTTTTGATTTGCAGAGCATTTGTTTGGGAAGATGCCAGTTCCAAATGAAAGACTCTGCAATCATACCTGCTTGTCAAGAGAGGACAAACTTTGACCACTGAACCTTGACAGTGTTTCTTTAACCAAAAATAGGCTTCTGTGGCTAGCGTAATCAGAGAATGTGTATGGCAGTATTTAACAAATGAATAAATCATTCCCACACTATATTTCCCTGGAGAATAATTTGCTGTCAGCATCAGTTTTAATTGTCTCTTTATCCATGAAAGCAGATGGCAGAGTTAAGCCAAATAAGGGTGTATCTGATGTTCTGTTGTTTGGTTACTAACCATAAACAATCATAAGATAGTTGGAGAACATTACGGAGAATAAATTCCTATAACCTTTATGGGCAAGGGGCTCTGTAGTCCCGAGGTCTGAAGGGGCCTTCCACTCACATTCACTTAAATGAGAGTAGCAGCCTTCGTCTGATTGGAAACCCTGATACAGTCGGGTTTCTGGTCTCACAGAAGCTTCTATTCACATTCAAGTGAACATATTCAAGTGAATATGTCTGCCACAATAATCTCCCTGACCTCCACTTCAGTGCAAATTCTTTGGATGTAACAGCAAACAATAATATGCACTGAGCAAGAACTCAGGAAGGTACCTGGAACATGCAGTACGAGGAAGAATATACTTGTGCAAGTTTCTGCATCCAGATCATCTACATGTGGGACACCAATTTATTAATTAATTTATTACATTTCTATACCGCCTAATAGCCGGAGCACTAATTTTACAAATAGTGCTAAAAATAATACTATGTAGTATACACTCTTAGCGCCTGTCTTTAAGATTTACTCTGGAGGAATTTATAGTAGTGGTCCAGTTAACAATGGGCATGTCTACACTTGCCTTTCCCCCCTGGGATCATCCCTGGATTGTCCCTGTGCATCAACATGATGCACAGGGTATCCCGAGAACAGGCAGGGAAGATCCCTCAATTTCCTCGGGATTTCTGGGACCACTTTTTTCTCATTTTTTCCTGTGATCCTGGGACGATCCCGAGGACCATGGGCGGTGTGGGCGCCCATCCCAGCTTCTTCCCTTCTCCCTGCGAGTAGCAGGGGTCAGCAGAGGGAAGAAGCCAGGCTGGGGGGGGGGAGTCCAGGGACATTGGGGGGTGGGAGCGGGTTAGGGGCTTATTTTTGTTTTGTTTTTTACTTACTGTTTTGGTGGAGCGCTCCAGCTCTTGTCCTTTTTTTTAAAAAAAAATGACGGGCACGATGGCGTGACGTCCCTTTTTCCTTCCAGGGCATTGCGCTTCCATTTAGATGGCCAGGGATGATCCAGGAAGCAGGTGAGTCCAAGATTGTCCCTCCCTCCCTCTATACCCTATGGTGTAGACATGCCCAATGTGTTTCTCCCATATAAGCCTGTCTGACTGTTCAGATCGTCTTTAGAAGCCTTTTGTATGTCCCAAAACCCCCAGTGATATTGGGACAAGATGGAGGGACTTTTCAATCACTGTGCCTAGGATCTGGAACTGCCTTCCAAAGGAGGCCTGTCTCACTTTCTCACTAATGACCTCCTGAAGCTGACGAAAACTTTTTTTTTTTTTAGAAAGGCATTTAATGCATTATTTTTAACCTGTTATTTATTTCTTTTTTCTTTTACTATTTTAAATGCTTTGATTGCTGTTATTGTTCTATCTTCAGCTGCTGTTTTCCTGTTTGCTGTTTTTTTTGTTTTAAACTGTAATGATGTCTTTAATTGTTAAATGTATTATTCATGTTGCTAGCTGCCTTGAGTTCCCAGGATGAAAAGCAAGATATAAATATTTCAAAATAAAATAACAAAAAAATAATAATTTTTATCATGATCCCCAATCAAAGCCTACGATCCAGATCACATCAGTTTCCCCATTCCTGTTATTGATCCTCTGAGTATTCTAAAATGGCATTTTGTCTAATTACAATGTGACTTTCATTATGCATTATATCAGCTATCCGGGGGGGTGTCTTCTCAGTGCTGTTCTGAAATGCTGAGATTCTATTATATTCAGCAGTATATAAAATAAATAAATAAATAAATAAATAGGAGGGCACCAGATTGAGGAAGGCTGCATCATTAGGCTGATCATATGGAAATGAGGACAGGGCTCCTGTATCTTTAACAGTTGCACAGAATTTCACCAGCTGTCATTTGTATGCATGCAGCACCTGGTGAAATCCCCTCTTCTTCACAACAGTTAAAGCTTCAGGAACCCTGCCCTCTTTTGTATCTGGTCAATAGGGCAGGGCTTCTGCAGCTTTAAGATGAGGAAGAAATTGCACCAAGTGCTGCATGCATACAAATGACACCTGCTGAAATTCCCATTTCAATACCACTGTTAAAGATACAGGAGTCCTGTCTTCCTTTCTATATGTTCGGCCTATGCATCATATTTACATTTTAATATTTGTTTTAATTAAAAACGTAGATTGGAGAGGGTTTCTCTCTTCCACATTCTGGTTCTGAATGTCTTGAATTCATTATATCTCCTTTGTGAATATTCACTCTTTAGCGCATTATTTTCTTTCAGAACTAATTATAAAACTCTAAATAGACCCTACTTTACTCCCCTTTAAAACTTGCACTTTGCATTATATCTAAAGCATTTTACACTTTGCAGCTAATTGGCTTTGATGGTTAAAGAAACACATGGACATTTTTATAAGGCTTGTTCATCTTCTATACAGACATGCTTGAAAAATATCCATTCCTTTTTGGCAATGTGAAGTCTTCATGTGGATAGCATAAATATTACCGCAAAGTGAGTTGAAATGGGTTAACTGCCATACTGCATGACCAAATGTTGCTGGCATATTAAAGAGCAGCAGTTAAATGTAACTGTTGAAATCAATCACTATGGGCTTCTCAACATTTGAGCAAACTGGTGAACTTTGAGTTGATGATGGTGAAGAAGCCCTGTCACAATCCTTCAGCTAGTAACATGTGTATGAGACCATTGTCTTTGGTGGGATTAGGAGATGTAATTGGCTGCAGTGGGGGAACCTTTAGAACAGACTTGAGGGAGTACAGGGGGGCTGCAGGGAATAGAGGGAATTGTCAAAAACTGCCCCCTCCCTGCCACACTGATATGCCTTCTTTCAGCAGAGGGACACAAGTAGGTTACCACCCTATTATTCAACATGCAATACTGGTTTCAACTTTTGAACCTTTAGTAATATTTTCTGAGGAGAAAACTTGTCCAGACGTGTATGTTTTTCTATGTTTCAAAGTAATTTCAAGGCAAAGATCATTATTTTGGGATCCTTCAGTGAAATCCAGTTGGGTCCATGATCCATCTGTTAATGGAACAGCATCCTCCAGTGGAGCAGATTCCCCCTCCTCTTGCCTACCCCCACCCCCCACAATCTGCTCTAGAAAGTTGAGAGCAGATACATGGAGCATGTAGTGGGGTGCAAGGGGAGGAGTTGATAGGAATAGTCTGCTGCATGAGCAAAAGTGCACTTGCGTGACCCTGAATATAGCCCATATGGAAAATAATTTTGCCCTGAAACCCTGTTCTTGTTGTTGTTGTTGTTGTTGTTGTTTGTTTGTTAAGCTCTATGGATCAGGATAGAAGACTGCTGTGTCCTACAGTAACAGGTGCAGTGATGTTGCCTGGTTAGTGAAAGCAAATAAATGTTTTGGAAATCATTCAAGCACGTGCAGCCTTTTACTCCCACCATGGCAGACTACCTCACAGAGAATTATTTCTACCATTGGTACTACCAGTGTGTGCAAGGGCTCTCCAAATTTGTTGGCAGAGTGTGTGACCAAACTATTCCAGGGTGGGGGAATGTGGGTCAAACTTAGCATTAGCCTCTGGGAATACTTTGAAGTTCAGTCTGGGCCAGAGCAGGTGAGATGAACTTTGGCTTTCTGAGGGCAAGATGGATTTTATTATAAAACAGGTACTATTCTGAACAGCCATGGAACATTTCTAAGCAAACACAGAAAGTCTAATTTTGACGTGCCGGTAGTAGAAGAAAACTTGGGAGAAAGCTTATTTTATAATATGATATTTACTGGAAAGGGGAAGGAGTTGATTAAATGGCTCTGACCGATTCAGAGGTCTGTGTTAAACATACACACACGTATGAGATTGATTGCCAATTCTGTGTGATAAACTTAGCATATATTGCCACTCCAATTAATGTAGATTGTAATGTTTTATTTGTTGTTAGTATCAAAATAAACAGTATGATCAACCCTACACCCAGAAAGGCAAATATTGGTATATTGTAAATATACTTTAACTGGATACTTTTTAGTGTAAGGCTGTTCATTTCATCATATGGTGTGATGTGATATCAACACTCTGATATATTTTCTGTGTTCTATTCTGTGCTGTTAACCATTTGTGGCATGTCTATTTGATCAAAGTAGTTTCTTATAGTCCACTTGCCATTTCCTGTCCTACAAGAGCACATGGAAAAGTTAAACTAATTTTAAAAAAGATTTTCACTATCTTCTTTGTGCCTCTGAAAAAAAGTTCAATTTATTTTAGGATATTGCTAAGAATTCTGTGAGTGGCAACAGTTGTTTTAACTAGAAAACCGCTACTTTAGCTTCGGCTATTGGGTGGTATAAAAATGCAATAAATAAATAAATATTAGTGCTGCTTCTACTTTATGCTATAATAATGTTCATTGCATATCAACTGCATATTTATAGCATATGAAACATACACTTATTGGGAAAAATATTTCAGACAACACAATAGTCCACAGTGAGGTAATAATCAACTCGACAGTTTATCCGGGATAATCTCCAGTAGGGTTTGGAGAGCTCAGGCTGCTTGCACAGCCCCGTTTCAAGGAGCTGGGCCGCACAAGTCTTTGCAGAGTGCTCGGGAGGCTGCACAAGCCTCATGAGCCCTCAGAAAAACGTGCTTTCTGGGGCCTCCAGAAAGTGCACAACTCCTCCGGGCACAGCATTAGCGAGGCCGGAGAAATTAGAATTGTGTACTTTCCAGGGGTGCTAGAAAAGAGCAAAGAGCACCCTTTATCAGCTTAGGTTATTATTATTATTTATTATTATTATTTATTTATATAGCACCATCAATGTACATGGTGCTGTACAGAGTAAAACAATAAATAGCAAGACCCTGCCGCATAGGCTTACAATCTAATAAAATCATAGTAAAACAATAAGGAGGGGAAGAGAATGCAAACAGGTACAGGGAAGGGTAAGCAGGCACAGGGTAGGGAAAAACTTATTATTATTATAAGTTGATATACCAACTACGCCCTTATCTGGACAGAGATAGCCTAGCTACAGTTATCCACGCTCTGATAACCTCTCGTTTGGATTACTGCAATGCGTTATATGTGGGGCTGCCTTTGAAAACGGTCCGGAAGCTTCAGCTGGTACAAAACAGGGCAGCCCGTTTACTAACAGGGACTGGCTGGCGGGATCACATTACACCAGTCCTTTTCCAGCTTCATTGGCTGCCAGTCCAGGTCCGGGCCCGATTCAAAGTGCTGGTATGACATTTAAAGCCCTGAACTTTTTGGGGCCAGGTTATTTGAAGGAATGCCTCCTCCCATATGTACCTGCCTGGACCTTAAGATCGTCTACAGGGGCCCTTCTCCGTGAGCCCCTGCCAAAGGAAGTGAGGCAGGTGGCTACTAGGAGGAGGGCTTTCTCCGCTGTGGCACCCCGGTTGTGGAATGAGCTCCCCAGGGAGGTCCGCCTGGCGCCTACACTGTACTGCTTTCATCGCCAGCGGAAGACCATTTTATTCTCTCAGTATTTTAACACTTAATTTTAACTTAAATTTTACTGTTCTAACTCTGCATTTTAATCTTTTTTCAATTTTGTTGCGTGGTTTTAGCCTGGTTGTGCTTTTTATACTGTATTTTGTAATTGTGCTTTTAACATGTTGGTTGTTTTATTATGGTTTTAACTTTTGTGAACCGTCCAGAGAGCTTCGGCTATTGGGCGGTATAAAAATGTAATAAATAAATAAATAAATAAATAAAACACACTTTGCCACACCTCCTGAGCTCTTAACACAAGGCTACCTTGTGTTAAGAGGGCCTTTAAAGCCTAGATTGGTGCATGTGGGGGAGGGGAATATGCGAGTTCCCCAGCTGTGGCCTTAAATTCCCTGTTAATAGACTCACTCATTCCCTGCCCTCTCTCCAGTCAATATGTCTAACATGCTCAATGTCAATTTGAAGTTCATGATAACATTTGTGTGACTAATGCCACTGATGAATCAAATTGCCTTAAGTTTATTCTGAATAAGATTCCCACCCCAAGAAGCAATTTTCTAATGTAATTCCTATTTTATGTAATTTTATTAATTTCATAATTTTAATTATATAATACAGAAGAAATTACCTCTGGTCAAGGACAGCTTTAACATTAAAAAGCTACAATATGTTGCTAATTTATTGTTCTTAGTTTATCTTAGGGAAACCTCACTGCATAAGTAAATTTTGACAGGAAATAAAAATACAATACACTTGACTCTCAGCAAGGACAGGTTTTCTGGTACCTGAAATATATATTTTCCACCTGTTTTTACTGAGAGTGTACTATTAATTCATCTTATGCCCAAGTTTCTGAATGTATTGGCCCAATATCTAATTGGAGAGTGAATAGTTCTAATTTAAAGTAGATGTGTGTGTGCGTGCATTTATAATATGAAAGCACTTTTTCTTTATATTTCATTCTAATAAATTCACTGAAACGTATTAGAATATTAAGAAATGTTGAATACAATTGGTGTTTAATAAGGGTAGATATAAAATCTAAACAACAGCAATAAACAGTTATGGGTTCCATCAATGTTGTTGCTTACGCAGATTTGGAGCCTCGTGGAGAGCTGCAGGGAGGAAGGGAATCTGTTCTGCTACTGATATGTGTTCTGCTGGTGGTCAGCCATGGTTGGATGCAACACATATTCATTTGTTGTCTAAGATTCATTGACTGAAATGTTGAAAGGGAACCACCTGATGTTTCCTTAGGAAGTTTATATCTGTATTTATGTATAACTTGGGCCATAGCTAGACAGGGTGAAATCCCGGGGGGATCCCGGGGTCAGGGAGGAATGATCCTTACCTTGCCCTGGAATCACGTCCTCCCCTTTAGGCCTGGTTTTTCTGCAGAACATGTGTCCGGGTGCCACAATTTGTCCCGGCTCCTCGCGATTCTTCACGAGGAGCTGGGACTTGCGCTTGGGGCGCAGTGCTCCTCAGGAGCGCTGCGCCCATTGGGAGTGGGGGGAGTGGGGAAAGTATTTTTTTTTAAAAAAACACTCACCTTTTGCGCATGAGCATTTGTGCACTGCTGGCCCTTTAACCCCCCCAAAAAAGGTCATCGCACGCCACGTGTGAATTGAGGGGGAGATCTCGCAATGAAAAATTGCAAGATCTTCAGCCCTCCATCCCGCTAGGTCTAGCTAAGGCCTTGGTTAATTTTTACTCATTTTTTAAAAAACGATAAAACTTTATGCCTCTAGTAGTTAGTAATTGTTGTCTAAGGAAGCAAGAAGTTCCAAGCTTTTTTCATTTCCCACTTTAAAAGATCTCAACTAAGTAAATCTCTTGCCCAACTTTGCTAAATTTATTCTGTTGAAATGATTTTAGTTGCTGTTCTCCTGCAACATAGTGGAACTTCTAAAAGCTAAAGTTTTTTTAGTCCCACTGGCTGGCTGTGCTAGTAATAAAAGGCTTTCATTTATTTTAAAAGAATTTATATGGTGCATCTCTCAGTTCCAAGATTTCACGTCCCAGTAAAGATAAAACTCAAACTGAACATAACGAAAAGGCTGGCCTGCCTTATAAGGGGATGAAAAATGTAATAGTTTACATAACATTTGTGTTCACGTAGAAAGATGTTATGCAACATTTTCCCCCTGCTTCTCCGTATAATATTTGAGTACAAATCTAGATGGCATTTTAAGGCTGTACTGTTCTACTAAACAGTAGAAATTCGGGCTAACTGCTCTATCATTCAATAAATTGTGGTTGGCACTGGCAGTGCAGTTGATTAACAGCCTCTGGACATCTTTTAAGCACAGGGAAAATGGGTCCATTGTGCTAGAAGCAATAGACTGATTTACAGTGTGAAATTCTTTCACCTAATGACGGATGGGGGTACAAAACTTATCAAAGAGACTGCTGGAAAAAGTACAGCCATGATTTTACAAATGTCTGTTGGCTCATGTCTGTACTAGCCCAGCTTATGCTAAGCTTTCTTTACAGGGTCAGGTGCACAATTATGCTGAGGAATTCAGCAGTGTGGACTCACAAGTACAAAGGACTTTAATAAAATTGGAAATGAACAATATAATATTTGGGCTGGGGTGGGTGGGGTTCAGTTAGAGGCATTCAAACGCAATCCCATCGCTTTGGTCCATTGGCTCCTTAGCCAAACACATGCAACGAATGTCTGAAACTGGATCCCTTTGTATTGAGCAGGGATTATTATTACAACTATAACTATATTTAGGATATTGGTTGGATAATATAGCCATGTTTTTTCCTCACCTTTTGGGTTTAGAATTATTGCACAATAAAGAGAGGCAGTATATGGAGCTGAATCCCAAACCTAATATTCTGAAAACATTTGGAACTGAAACATATTTTAGGGTAGAAAGGGAGGTCTTTGAAAGACCCTGCAAATGCTACAGCCACCTGTGAACTAAACTAGCAACTGTAGACTGCAGTTGCAACTGCCTAGGATAATTTATAAATTATTTATTTATAATTTATAATTCATCCAACTATTCTATTTTAATCAGTTGCTATAGTACTGGACAAATTATTCTAATGATAATGTTCTGGATGAAGTACTATGTGTTTCAAAACAGTTGAGCCAAATTGACAACCAGGCTATTTTTGATCAGCCACCATAGCCAATCACCAGGCATTTCAAGAGCTGTAGTCAAATACATTTTGGACCACTCAGGTTGAGGAAGGATATTTTAGATCCTCCCGCTCCGTGAGCTTTTGCAACTGTTGCCTCTCAGCCTTACATTTCCCATTTCTCTCTTTGTATTTTTAGGTCCTCAGACCATTTGCTTGATCCCAATACAGCAAAAGTTTAGGTTTTAACAAAAGTTAAAATGGAATAATTGAATAGAAGCATGCACATAGGTTTTGTGCAGAATAGTCCCCTCCCTGGTCATTCCCTCGGTGGGTCAATCACTGAAGAAATGGCCTAATATCCTGAAGGATATTAGCTGTGGCTTTGGGGTTGTTTTATTTAAGTGGCAGCATAATATTTAAAGGGCTTTACATATAAAATACAAAATAATCAACTGATACAAAATTAAACAACTGCTTATAACCTTACTATTTGCATAAGATAATCAACTAGCTTATAGCCTCACTATCTGCGTAACATATTTCTTGCTGCAACCTGAAAGGCTTGTTGAATACACATTGAAAACATAAAGGTTATAATTTGTGGTCATGTTGGCTTATTGTTTGTGGTTGTTTTGGCTTGCTCTCTTTAGTGAATCTCTCAGCTAAAAAAAACCACAACTAGGTGGAGTTGCTTTGTGTCACATAGGAGATGAACTCTTAAGCCTCTTAGAAAGGACTTGTGCTTTGGCCAGCTTTCAGTGTCACATTCATCCTTGGTGTGTTTATGCAGTCTGAATAGGAATCTTGGCAAGGGCATTAGGGCAGAAGTAATCTATAAATATACGTTCTATGGCTGGGACACCATTGCCTGAAACAGCATTTCGTTTACCCTCATAAACATTTCTCGAATGGATTGTTGTTTTCAAAATGTTCCTAGCTGCTGATGTGTAGTATGTTATGAAGTGGTGATTTTTGTGTATAACATTTGTATAAACAAAGGTAAAATAACATATACACAATCAAAGAACATTTTTTTATTTGGAAGAATACTAGAGGTATATAGGATTTATTCTGTTCTACTAGTCTCTGTATCATTCATTATTTTATTAAACATTTTATTAAACATTTCAGAATATTTTTTTTCTAAGCTTATTGGAGTTTTCAGTAGATCCTGCCAACATTTAAGCTCTATCATGTATTGATCTTTAAGAAAAAACAAAGGCAGCTATGGTGGCTATAAGAAAAATTCCAATACATATAGTGCAGGATAGGCAATGTTTTACTTATTTATATTTTATTTTATTTTATTTATAATATTTATATACTGCTCCCCATTCAAAATTTCAGAGCAGTGTACAAGATAAAATAAAATAAAAAGAATAAAAACACATTGAAATAGATTTTTTTTTTAAGAAAAAAAGAAAGCAAAATTGTAGCTGGTCGTCAAGGGAAGGCTTCCTGGAACAATGCCGTTTTCAGAAAGCATCTGTGGGCAATAATGTGTCTTTGGACACCTTGGTGCCCAGCAAGGGGCCCTACCTTCCTACTTTATTATTTTAATTAAGGTGTTTTCTCACCAGCAGCTGGGTTTGCTGCAAAATAGGTTTCTGTTGGTGCTGAAAGGTATGGATTGAAAGAAGCTGTTTAGTGTGTTAAGTCTCAGACCACACCTCTGCCTTGTATTCAGCAGCTAGGCTGCTCACTGGGACACCTAGCTCTGCCCACATAAAACCAGTGATAAAAGAACTGCACTGTCTGCATGTTAGCTACCGGGCCATGTACAATGTTATGCTATTATTTTACAAAGCCCTAAACAACTTGGGACCAGGATACCTAGCAGACTGCCTTCCCTTATATACACCCAGGCAACATTTATGATCAGCCTTGCTGATCATCTCAACACGAAGAGAATGTCGTCATGAAGAACCTCGACAGTGGGCCTTCTCTGTAGCGGCACCCAGCCTCTGGAAAACCCTCCGTCATGCAGTTTGGGAGGCGGAAAATGTAATGTCTTTTAAATGCCTCCTAAAAACATATCTCTTTAAACAAGCTTTCCCTGGACTGTAACTTATTCTGGTTTTATGTGATTTTAAAGTTTTAAATTGGATTTCATGCTTTTAGTTGTAGACTGCCTAGAGAGCTGTTGGGCAGTTTAACTATGTAATAAATAAATAAATAAATAAAATTAAACAAAACTCGGTCTTTGGGGCAGATTGCTTGTCCTTTGCCATGTTTCCCATGACCGCCATTTTGTGGTGGTGCCCAGGACATTTTCTCAAATTGCCAAATGTGCCCAGAGCCCCCAAAGTTTACCTACCCCTGATATAAATCACAACTCAAAGACCACAAAAATGTGCAAGCTTTTGAGATCTCCAGATCTCTCCATGAAACTAGATGTTACAAAAGCAAGTTGGCAGTGGAGCGGGGGATACGGGATGGGGTGGGACAGCTAAGTAGAAGTTCTAACTTTTAAAAGAAATTGAGAGTAAATGTTTACAGTGTCATACTGAATGGCTTGTTTTATTGTGCCTGTTCTCTTCCAACGCTGCTTTCTTCCACCATGCCTTCCCTTCTGATACATACGGATTGCTTCAGCTTCTCTTTGAATAGGTGTGTGGGGAATTGATTTCATTAACATGGCTTAAATTAAAAAGAAACAAAAGCAATGGGGGGCAGGGAGAAGAGCTCTAAAGGCTCTACCAGACTTTTCTGAGTGCACGGAGTTTTGTCACATTGTCAGAATCTTCATGTTATGTAGAAAAGGAGCAGCAAGGGTGCCTTGTTACTGACTGAAATCACGGAGGTTGATGAGATCCTGTCATGAGTAATGATGCTGTGAGCACAAACTGCAGCAATCTAGCCGTGACTCATTACAAGAGATCTGCCCCCCAAGATGCAAACAGCTGCCTCGATTGAGGAAGTTGCCACCGTTGCTCTAGGCAACCCTGGCTTGAATTGCTGTTCTAATTTTGCTTGTTGAAACCTACAGAAAAATAAACACTGCACAGTAGCAGTGGTGCAATATTTGGGACATTACGCTCAGTGACCTTTTAGAAATGGACAGACATTCCTCCCTTCTCCCCAACCCCACCAGCAAAATTATAACATCTACCAAGTTTCAGCTCAGGCTCCCAGTATTCAAAAGCCCTTGATAATATACTTTTAGCACATTTTAAACCATATGAAGAATCTTTAGCTTATGACTCTTCACACTATTGATGGTAGGAGATGTTTTGTATCTCCTCCTGTGCAGGGCCGGTGCTACCATAGAGGCCACTCAGGGGGCCGCCTAGAGCACCAAGCTAAGAGGGGCGCCGGGCACAGCGCAGCACTCACGCGCGTTGGCTGTGAACCAGCCTGGCCCAAGGATTCAGCTGGGCCTGGGTGGGCGAGATGGCGTCCTGCGCCCACCCAGCTGAAGCGAAGCCAGGGACGCTGGGGTGTGGGTGGGGCGGCTCCACGTTCAGACTTCCGGAACGCGCCCGGAAGAGATAGAGAGAGAATGTATGAGTGAATGGAGTGCATGGTGTCTTTGAGTGAATGCATGTGTTCATGTGTGTGTTTGTTTGGAGTGAGTGATGCTGAGTGTGTGTGTGCACGCATGTGTGAGTTGGGGGGATGATTTGGAGATGATATTCCTATTAAATAATGCATTTTAGACCCATAGACGTTCCTTTCGAATTTGTTTGCTATAATTGGCATGACGTATTTCTTGCACTTTAAAATAAATTTAGCAATTTCAAGTTTTGTGCTTATTTTTTCCAGGAAACATATGTTCTTAAAAATCAAAGTTGGCATTTTGTGTGTGTGTGTATGTGTGTGTGTGTGTGTATGTGTGTGTGAAAGTAGCTCACCTTGCCTAGGGCGCAAAATAGTCTGGCACCGGCCCTGCTCCTATGAGATATAAAGCAATGAAAAAATCACTTAGTAGATATTTTTGTACATTCTGAGTAGCTGAATATACATTGGTGGTAAGATAAAATGGTCTGACTTTTAATGATTCTCATTGATCTGTCAAAGGTCTTAAAATATCTGTTAGGCCACTCTGTCTTTTAATAAGATTTGGCATATTGAAGTGATATTAGTCTAAATACTTACCCCAAAGAATAATCTCAGTATTTAGCTGATGAAATGTGGGTATGTGGGTATGTTAGCTATGTGGGTAGGTATTTTTTTCTGTTTTCTATTTGCAGTTACAACAGGAAAGAAAGGGGGGAAACAACAAAAAGAACATAGCAAAACATACAAAATTATCCATTAACAATGACCATAAACAATGCTATTAATAAAAAGAAAAAAAATCATTTATTTCAAATATGTACATTAATATAAGCACTCCATATGTCTAAATAATCATCCAGGTGATGACTGTAGGATATGTGTTCAAATGCAGCAAAAGCGGTAATATCTGAGTCTCTTTGCAACTGTAAGAGCTCTCAAATCCCACTTTTGCTGTCCCTCTGTTAATGCCCACATCACAAGAATATAATTTAAATGTGCATGAATATCTGCAATTATCACAGATTTTTCAAGAACGAAATTTATATGAGCAATGATTTCCAGTCAGACAGAAGCCTCCACAGGGCATACCTACACATATACTTAAACCAGGCATGGTCCACATTGCATCACCATCATCTAGCAGAGTTAGCTAACTTCTTAAGAAGCCACTGAAGTATCCAATATACATGAAACATACATTTTGTTCAATCATTCTCAATTTTAAATCTATAGAAATATTACATATGGAAGCTAGGACAACTTTCCATTGATTAGGCTGCATAGACGATAGCATTCTAATTCCATGTTCCGTTTCTCTCTAACATTCTGAACATCCACTATATTACATCCCCAAGACGCTTCTAACAGCTATTGTAGGCATAGCTTTCAGTAAAAAAAAAACCAATTAATTCCTGCAACAATATAGAAAGTGCTGAAGCAGTCATTGCTGATACTATAAGGTGCTGTAGTTGAATATATTGCCACCCAGCACTAGATGGTAAGTGATATTTAAGCTGCAATACTGAAAATGGCAAAAACTCTTCATTCAGTCATATTAACTGATCTAAACTATAGATTCCACTATTAACCTAATTCCTCTGCAAAACCAACTGCCTCAAATCAGGATTTCCACATAAAGTTACTTTAGCATGAGAATATGGATCAAAGCTGATAAGACGTCACATGCCAATTCTCTCTAGCCACTGAGGTTTTCCTCTTAGAGGTACAGGTCACAATGCTGCAATGACAACAAAAATTACCTGGAAGGTTTAATCTAAACTACCACTTTTTTATTTGCCCCTTGTGGTCTTGATTTCCTTAAACATCGTTCTTTTTTAATCTTCCATTAGTTTCTTCTTTTTCGCTTTGATCCTAGGTTGTCTGCCACATAGCTTCACTACCTCCAGAGACTACTTGCTGCTCTTTAGCCTTTCTACCGAAAGAAAGAATACACCTGTCCCTAGTGCAAAGTGTTTAGGTTAACCAACAAACAATTTTTCCTTTCCTCACAGAAATAACTACAAACATTCTGACAGCTTGATTTCTGGGCAGCAGAAATATCCATCAATACTGTATACGATCATGCCAATATATCCATTGTGTATCATCAACCACAGATGCATTACAATTAATGTGGAGAAGGAACACTGAAGTAAAGTTAAAATATACTTAAAAACAAACCTAGAGTGGAGGCAGAGCAAAATATGGATGCCAGATATTAATATTTCCAGTTGTAACCAGGTAGAATTTAGTTTAGGTGTTATTATGTTAGTTTTGACTGGATCAGGAATTAGATACCTTTAAATAGAAATTTTTATTGATAGTATTCAGCTCTTTGCTCTTGTATTAAGCCAGGAACCTGGCAATCATGGGCCCGATCTACACCAAGCAGGATGTAACACTTTAAAAATGTTATGAAAATGGTATATGTAATGTGTCCTGGGCCTGAACAGTTGTCATAACCATTATAAACCGTTATAAGCAGTAGTGTAGATCCTGCCATGGTTAACCATTATAGAAATATTTTTTATTTCTTTTTACCTGATTTATACATGGTAAAGATAATGGCTTAGAGTTCGAAAAATCCAACTGTGTAAGTGAAAGATACTTCCACTTCCACAGGGTGTGTTGCTGATTTTTCATCCTATCTATGCCCTCATGCACCCAAAAAACCAAATCCAGAGGGTCAGTAGAACCTCTGTTGCAGCTTTTTGGGAGGCACAGAGGGATTTATGGGGGAAATTGGTGGCTCCCTTTCTCCCCTTCTCCCCTATGTAATGGAAAGCATCTTTTACTGGTACAATGGGATCTTTGAATCCAAGCGAATTTTCTCAAGTTGACTATTAAGAACCAATTTCTTCTGAACTGCAGGATCGAAAGCTGACGAAAGTGGAAAGGCAGAGGTTTAAAGAGGAAGCAGAGATGTTGAAAGGTCTTCAGCACCCGAACATTGTTAGATTTTATGACTTTTGGGAATCGTGTTTAAAAGGAAAGAAGTGTATTGTGCTGGTTACAGAACTGATGACTTCTGGAACACTGAAAACGTACGTATTAGACAATCATGCAGTTCATTGCTATTTAACTAGAGAATGCTGCATTAGTACAAGGTACTTGCTTCATCTGAAAAGTTTCCATTGTTAAGAATTGAAATCTCCTTTCCTTATAATAGCTTGTTCATCTTGTCTTTGAACTTAATTGAGCTGAAGACTGGATTTCTAGACTGCTCTATACTTATGTAAGATCAGTAGTTCTGTCTTAATTTTCTCTTCCCCTCTTCTGTTTTGCATAAGATACTTTGAATCCATTGGTTCATCTTTCTCAAAATCTGTTATTAAGCCACAATAAAATAATCCACTGATGAGAGAGGCAGGAAAAAAGCATTTGGCTCATTGAAAACAATCTGACATGATTTATTAAACTTAGTCTTACTAATTAATGGTTTATAGTGCTGATAATCTTGTTAAGCAAGATGATGGGATCAGCAGAACAAACTTTTCATCGCTCACAAAAATATTGTGCATATTTCACCCCACGATAATGAATACAACACTACACATTTTAGATGCATCACACTACATGTGTTCTGTGTTGTTCCCGCCTTGATCTGGGGGGAGAGGCAGGTAATAAATAAATTTATTATTATTATTATTATTATTATTATTATTATTATTATTATTATATTATATATTATCTGGATACAAATATTAACCTTTACCATATTAAGTTATACAAATTCCACAATATTATTAAATGCTTAGTTTCACCATTATCTTGTTGTCTGAAATTCTGGATGTAGCATTAATTTTACTCCATTTGGTCTCTTTTTACTTCAGGTATTTGAAGAGGTTTAAAGTGATGAAACCAAAAGTCCTTCGTAGCTGGTGCCGGCAAATCCTGAAGGGTCTCCTTTTCTTGCACACTAGAACTCCACCAATCATTCACAGAGACTTAAAATGTGACAATATTTTTATAACTGGACCAACTGGATCTGTGAAAATAGGAGACTTAGGTCTGGCAACTCTCAAAAGAGCTTCATTTGCCAAAAGTGTAATAGGTAAGCCTTTTACAACATAGATAAGCAAAAAGGAACCCTCAAAATAAAATAAAAAGCCAACACATTTAATGATTTCTGTGGAAATTGTGTTGGAATAAAACCTGAAAACATCTAAAAAAGTCTCTTCATACTGCAGTGGTAATAATTTTCCTAACTTGTGTTGTAACATGTTAGGCATGCTACACACAAAAAATAAAATAAAATAAAATAACTCAGTTTGGAATTTGGAGGCGTACAGTCATCTCAATAGGATTGTGTTCTTAATGTATCATAGCTAAATCTAATATCATAACCATCTCTTCTATGCACTTCAGCCACAATGAAGCTAAGATTAGATCTTTTCTCAAGTCTACAAAACATCTTCAGGGATCCTACTGATTCTTTCCCCCTCCCAATAATTTGATTTAAAATATGAGATCATGTTATATTGTCTTCTTTATTGGAGTCAACTTAGCAATAATAATTAAAGTTATGGGTAATGATTCATTTAAAATTAGTTGCATTTAAATACAACTAAAATCAATAGAATTTGGGAACAATCATCATATTGTTAGAAAGAGGGACAAGATAGGGATAGCCCCATTCACCACTACTGATTATTTACTGTATTGAGATATTGGCAATTGCTGTAAGATCAAATAACTTATGCAAGGGACAGCAACTTTAAAGATCAGTTGGCTATGTATGCTGGCGATATAGCTATTAAGATTTGAAATCTAGTTAAAGAAGTGTTGTGAACAATTAAAGATTTTGGGCCAGCCTCAGGTTACAAATGTAATGAAAATAAAGCAGAGATTAGTTACCACTCTTGTACCCTGATGACTTCCCTTTGTAGTATACATTATTTAATATCTTGGCATCAAACTCTTGGCCAGTCTAGATGATTGGAGATGTTAGAAGCTCCAATTGAGCACGTCTCCACTCTGATATTGGAAGTGGAAGATCGAATGCTCTGCTGATGTTCATGGTTACCAGATAATTCCGGGGCGAAGACACTTCCCTAATAAACAAGGTGCAGTAATCACATATAACAAAAGGGTCAGGGAAGACATTTGTAGTGTGGTTGCCCCTTTCTATTGCTTACATGTGTATGGCGCTCTGTTCTGGCACTTTCAGATATTGGAGCGTAGTAAATGGAGTTTGGTTTTTGTCTGGAGTCTTTGAATTCTAGGAAGAGATTTAAGTCTGACGAACTTGGTTGGGTCAGGGTCAAGGTTCTCAAAATGTACAGTGGATCTCCCTATAGAGGTTGTGAGAAATTGCCACTTGGGGACAACTTGTGGCCTTCCCAGATGTTTTGATTAACAACTGTCATTAGCTCTAGCCAACAGTGCTGATGGTGAGGGTTGAAGGGAGTTGTATGTCAAAACATCTGGAGAGCCAAACGTTGTGTACCCAGCTTTAGTTCCTTCCTTCTAAATACTAAGGTAAAGGTTTCCTAAGACTACAATCCTATATACAACTACTTGGGCATACATTCCATTGAAATCAATAGGGCTTACTTCTCAGTAGACATGCATAAATTTATGCTGTTAGAAGATGGAATAATACTAAAATTGAGTTCTATACATTGTATGCATTTTTAAAGCATTCTAAAGTTGCTTGTCTTTTTGAATAATACATAGTGATGAAGGGGGTTGTGTTTTTAGAAGTTCAGTAATTAGGTAAATAATTATTACAAAATAATTCTTAATCAAATCAACAAAAAAGCTAGGGTAATATCTTCTCAGCAAGGAGTTTTCTGTTTTTGAGGCAAAACTACCATATTTTAATATTTCTCATTTATTTCCTAAGGTCTTATGAAAAATAATAATTGATACATAAACAATGTTTTAAAACATATTTCACTTGTGTGCACACACATCTCTATCTTTTTATAAAAGAAAATTGTATGCACAGCCACTTTAGATTATTACGCCATAATATAGACTCTCATTTACCCAGCTCCTTCCATGTACTAGACATATTTTGCGTCATCTTTTACAATTTGCAAAATGTGCTTTGTGTTGCAATGTCCTGGACAATTCTTTATGGACACTTTATAATTGTTGATGAATTGTATGCCTCCAAGCAAGAAGATGTTATTCTGTTAACTGCCTATTTGACAAAATTGTTGTGTCTAAGTTACGAAGCCCCTGTTAACTTTATGAATGGATTTTATTCTGTACTGCTGTGATTTCTGTTCCCTTTGTATTTTTCCTTCTTTGTACATAAAAGAAATTGATGCACAGCTTGCAAATGACTTGCAAATGTTGAAATAATAATGAAAGTATCTCTTTTTTCACATTGGCTCAGATTTTTGTCAGTCAGTAGAATATCGTATTTGCAGTGGTCCCGAGTTCAATTATCAGATGAGCAAGGTTGATGGGTGCTACCTTATTGTGTCAGAATGACATAACTATGATGTAATATGATTGCTATCATAGACAGCAAGTGTGATGCATTGGCTATACTATTAGGCTTTGGCATGGTAAAATATTAATTGTAACAATGCTTCTTATTCTTTGTAACTTATTTTTTCTAAATAAACACTCTTTTTATTATTGGGATTAAAGTGTTGCTTAGTGAAGTGATGAGGAACTGGGCTCAGTCAGTCAATTTTGGGGAGCCCCATTCTCTATAGACATGCTCATATTCTAGTCATTTTCATGTAACACAGAAGATCCTGGGTTCGGGTTGAGCACAGGTGCAGCTTCTCAGGAAGTAAAAGCCAGGTCAGTAAAAGTCTGAATGGAGCTGGCTTGTGCTTTAGAGCACCTGGGATCGGAAGCCTGAGGCACATAGAAGGGCATGGGGAAATTTATAATCACATGTGAAGAAAAAAGGCCTACCTGGACTTGGTATGCTTAACACACATGTGACAAGTAGCATGTGTCTCAATGCACTCACAACATTGTTGGCTGAAATGACATTTTCAGGCCCTTGGAGCACAAATGTAATGAAATTGTTTAAAAATTATTATACTTTTGTATGTTGTCTTTATATTGTATATATGTATATATTTAGGGTTTTGATCTTTGTAAACCACCCAGAGATCTTTAATGAATGAAATGAAATAATAAGTTAAATAAATTTAATGAATGAAATGAAATAATAAATAAATACATGCCATGTTTCTAAACACAACTGGCATGCAATGAAATACAGTGGGTAGTATCCAAAGAACCACAAGCAAAAGCCAAATGGACACTAATAGTGTTCTGCAAACACTTATACAAGAATTTGAACAAGAGTTCACCCACTGTTGTAATAGATAAGATTCTACAGTAGTTCTGCTTGTCATGTAATTGTGCAAGCAGGAGAATATCTTTGGATTTTAGTTTCTCTTTTCTCATGCCACTCTATAGCATTAAGGTAAACAGCCCTTCTGTCACTGAAAGTTGCCTTTTGCATGCAAAATTGCATTTTTAGACCCAACTCAGTACTTATCATTCTCTATCTTATTAACTTGAACTTAAATGCAGAACTTTCTTTTATTTTCATTCTTACACAGGATGGTTTCATTAAGATTTACCTTTCTAGCCTGCAATTTTGATATTTGTAAATATAGAAGCAAAGGACTTGAGGACGCTCTGTGTACATAACTCAGTTTCCTAAGCCAAATGTTTGTTTGTTTGTTTTGCATTTAGGTACTCCAGAATTTATGGCTCCAGAAATGTATGAAGAGCACTATGATGAATCAGTGGATGTATATGCTTTTGGAATGTGTATGTTGGAAATGGCTACCTCAGAATACCCATATTCAGAATGCCAGAATGCTGCTCAAATTTACAGGAAAGTAACCTGTGTAAGTGTGTTATTTTTTAATATGGTTATTTTTCTTTTCATTTATTATATCTCTATATTGCACCATATTTGAAGTTCTCTGGGCGGTTCAAAAAACTAAAAACCATTAAAATACATTATAAGAATTACAAGAAAGCATTTGCATAAAACATATAGACAGATAACACATACACGGACAACATATTTACTTCTTTAACTTGTGGTGTGTTTCTGATTGTTAATTCTTTAAGCATTTTTATATAATACAAAAAGCATATATAACTTGAATAAATTGTTAAGAAAAGCCTTTATACCCTAATGTCATGTTGCTGAAATTACCAGTGTCTTGTTTATGTTTTCATAGTTGTTAACATGCAGAAGCAATTTCTTATTAAGAGCGGGGAGTGTGACAATGATGACCTTCCCAAAGTCTCCCATGTTCTCCCTTCTCTCTGCTCCTCGCCTCTTCCCCAGAATCCTCCTACAACATGACAAAGCGAATGCCTGCTTCTATGTTTGAATGAGAATGGCTGCCTCTGTGTGTGTGTGTGTGTGTGTGTGTGTGTATGTGTGACACAGAGAGAGAGGAAGAGAGAGAGTTTCCCAGCCCGCTTTTGCCCCTGGTCCTGCCTATTGCCATTAGCTCTGCCCATTACCCATGGTTCCTCCCACCATTGGCTATTCTGCCCTTTGCTCCACCATTTACAATTAACACCAGCCACCACTGCTAGCATGTACATTTGGGGAACATTGGTTGTTTTGTTTTATCTTAATGAACAGGAAACCAAAGTAAACAAGAAATAAATCCTTCTTGACCTTGGACACAGCTCATGAAATCTGAATGGGTTGGACCCAGAATAAGTTAGTTGCACTTAAATTCCATTGATTTCACTGGGAACTAAGTCATGACTAATGTGCCCCATTGATTTTAGTGGAACTAACCTAGTCTGGATTCACTTCATTATATCCTCTCTGGGTAAATAGTGACATAGGAAAGTAGGATCTACTAAGGGCCTTGCTAGACCTGGTGGAAAATCCGGGGGACAGCAGGGGAGACCTTGCGTTATGAATAACGCGAAATCTTGGCGTTATTCACATGCGAGCCATGGCGAGCTCTGGAGGAGAGCTGTTGCAGCCGCCACTTTAAAAAAAAATTTTTTTAAGCGGCAGCAGCAGCGTAGGATCCAGGAAAGGTAAGTAGGGGTGTTTTTTTAAAAATTCTCCTTCCCTCCTGGCCCCGTTCTCCCCCCTGCCCCCTCTTCCACAATGTCCAATCCTCCCCGTCCCCCCCACCCACAATGTCCGATTCCCCGCCCAATATCCCCCATCCGCAATTCCCCCCGATGTCCCCTGGGCCGCGATTCCTCCCCAATCTCCCCAGCCTCCGTTTCCCGCCCCCCCCCATGTCCTTACTGTAGCCCTGATGGCCGAAACACTCCTGTGGAGCGCTGCGGCCCGTCCGCTGATTTTCCTGGCTACTTGGGAGTAAATCCGGTAGCTGGGAAGAGCAGCGGACCTGGCTACACGCCTGTGGTCTCTGGCTCAACTCGAGACCACAGGAAAAACCAGGCCTGAAGCGGTGCCAGTTACCCCGGGCCCAGGGAGGGTCATCTGGATGCACAGGGTGAACCCAGGGCTCACACTGGGCTAAAGCCCCGTCTAGGAAGGCCCTAAGATTCCTATGTGTACTAAATAACACTACACTGGGCTTTTTACTTGTTTTACATATAAAATAAAGATAAGGAAATTATTCATGTCACACTACACTATTGTATAAGCAGATAAAAGGGTGAATCTAGATTACATGGCTGTGATTAAAGCAAATATAAACTGATGATATAAATGGCTGTTGTGAAATCAGTGCAGTTTCCAGTGAGTGAAAAAGTTAAATCTACTTGAAGGGAAATTTACACATCTTTTCAAATGGTGGAATAAATGCTAGGTTCAAAGATCTTGTAATTCTGTACCTTGTAATTTCTTCCTTCAGCTTATATCCAGATCACAGTTGTCACAGATCACATGATTTTGCAAGCCTTGGCAATAGCATAGTAAATAGATATCTCTTTTCCTCATGAGTGAAAAAGCTATGGGGAGAAGGCAATTTTGATCAGAAAAAGGCACAAGGGTAAATGATTAAGTACTCCCTACCTCCCCATTGTTCTTATTATCAAATTTGCAGCCACTTCTCTTTTAAAAAATACATTAAGAGACTATATGTGTAGTTTGGGCTTTAGTCTCGTGCTTTGTCTGTAATACAACCATAATAATATTTTCCTACCTTACAGACCTGTTGTAAGGATTACTGAAGCAAAGTAATGTGAAATTCTAATACTTTTAAAGTGAAATCCAGTGGAATGAACACCATTAACCTCTACATATCCCTTATGTGCTCCAGAGGGCTGGGGGCACACAGAGAGCTGTAGAGGGGTGGGTGGGAAAGGGAGATTAAGTCTTGTTGCATAAGCAGAAGTCTGCTCGCAGAATGTTGGCTTTTGCCTTGAGGTCTTAGGAAGACAGGACTACGTACAGTCTAACCATTAATCATTGGTATTTGTCTTTCATATGACAAAATCTTTGCCTTGTTGGGTACATTTTGTCAACATTATTTAGTTACAGTCATGCCAGATTCTTGTTAATGCCCTTTGTAAATAGGCTAGAATGAATCTCTTTCATTAAGTGATTTAATCTACATGAAACAAAGTATGCTTTCAAAGATTCAAATAACTATGTTCTAAGTCTGTCCACAGTGGAAGTTTTAGTGCTCCAAACCCTGAATGTAGATTTGAATGTTCCTTTGATGAAGAAATGTAGATGTTTGGTAAAGTCAGTCCGCCTAGTAAAAAGACATGTGATATGCTATTCATTACCCTAGCCTAATTATCAGAGGCATATTCGCAGATTCTTATCTTGCTTTCAAATGATATGAGCAGGAGAATGCACAAAGCACTAGCAATGCTTCTCATTAATTATGTTGTATTATATGCACAAATTGGCATTTTCATGAGAAATCACGTTTATTATAGAATGTAGCAATTTTAAGTGTAGAACATTTATTTGAATTACAGTTCTTCCTCAACTACTACAATATAGTAAATGACAACAGTTTGAGAATATTGATCCAAAGAACTTAGAATGGTAGTAAATTTAGATGTGCAAGTCAAATTTTTATATACTGTCAGCCAATTAAAAATAAACTAAAATAGTTAATTAATTATCTGCCTTTTGACTGAGTAATTGATTAACTTTTGTTGTCATATAAAGATCAATGTAGATGTCTTCTTGTGATAGTGAAGAAATTATTAAATTGTAAGTTATCATTCATTGATAGGAGGAGACTATTTTATCTTTTTCATTCCATATTACAGTAACACAAAAAATATCCTCCAAAAAAGTGTGACATTAACATTCATCCTCACTGATTAAAATTTCCTCCCTGAGTAAAGCTGTAATTGACCAGTCTACCAATTGAACTGATTTAAGTGTTCAGCTCTAGAGTGTTCACAGTAGCTCAAAGATCATGAGAAGCTGAAGTTCCTGAAGCACTGGAAAACCACATATACTTGCAACATTTTAAAAAATATTGAAAGATTTTCTACATTATGAGATAGGTTCAGGTTTAATGGACCACCTGGGGATCCCTGTTCTAGTACATTTTTAAAGGAACGCCTCCTCCCACATATACCTGCCCCGACCCTAAGGTCCTTCTCAGGGGTCCTTCTCCGCGAGTCCCTGCCAAAGGAAGTGAGGCAGGTGGCTACCAGGAGGAGGGCCTTCTCTGCTGTGGCACCCCGGCTGTGGAATGAGCTCCCTAAGGAGGTTCGCTTGGCACCTACATTATATGCTTTTAGACGCCAGGTGAAGACCTTTTTATTTTCCCAGCATTTAACAGTCTATAAATATTTTTTTAACTTCATGTTTTAAATTTGTAATTTTGCACTGTTGCTGTTTTTATCTGGTTGAATTTTTTTATATTGTATTTTATATTATGGTTTTATACTGTTGTTTTATACTTTGAATGTTTTTAATTTTTGTGAACCGCCCAGAGAGCTCCGGCTATTGGGCAGTATAGAACTGTAATAAAATAAATAAATAAATAAATAAATTAAAGACATTCACACATACAATGTATTGCAATACTCTAAACAGGAGATTATCAGAGCATTGGTCACTGTCAGCTAGCAATCTCAACTGCGGTCTAATTGCACCTGGAATATTGCTTTTTATACTGTATTTTGTATTTGTGCTTTTAACATGTTGGTTGTTTTATTATGGTTTTAATTTTTGTGAACCACCCAGAGAGCTTCGGCTATTGGGTGGTATAAAAATGTAAAACATAAAATAAATAAAAAATAAAATAAAGCTGATAAAGGTTCTTCAAACCACATGAGTCTCTAATGACAAGCACCCTGAAACTGCGAACCTATAGGGAGAATTTACCTCCTTCCAGAATGGATTGAATGAACACCACTCACCCAGGTGGTACCTGTGATTGGATTGAGCCCCAAATTATTAATTCTCATTACCCTGCCAAGCACTGATTCAGGGCATCCATAGCCCCACCTTCATCTGATGGAAAAGAAAGACAAAGCTTGGTGAATTTTGCATACTCAACCCAAATCTCTGGACAAACTGTCCCAGCTCTTTCATGTAGGCATTAAATGGCATGAGGGAAAGAAGAGAACACTGCAGGATCCTAAAGCAAAACTACAAAAGGGTTGGAGGGCTACTTCCTTCTGGTTTTAATGCCTGATTTAATGAAAAGTAGCCTGAAAAAACTGCAAGTCTGAATGAAGGCATGGGGTCAAGTAGGGTGCTTTACTTATCACTTCCAGCTGATTTTCTACTCAAAATTTGCCCTCCTAAACTGGATTCTAAGTTGGGTGTGTAGGAGGCCTTATAGGCCCCTTCCAACTCTACTATACTCAATGGCCTTATAGGCCCCTTCCAACTCTACTGTTCTATGATTCTATGAGGTTCAACACTCATCTGGAGTCTTGCAAAGAGAAAGAGGGCTTGTGCAGACAATGAGATAATAGCTGTTAGGGAAGGGTATAAACAGGCCTCTTTCTGCTCCATCACACCATTCAGCCCTATCTCCAATCAAAATCACAGCCTCACAAAATTTTAAAAACTACTGTGGCATCTGAATGTAATGTGTACTTTGTTTTAGGTTCTTATTAATCCATTCAGCCTAATTTGGTGAGAATGGAAATGTTGTGTGTGTGTGTGTGTATATATTCTGTATGAATTAATGTCAAATAATAATAATAATATATTTGTTTCAACCTCTGGATCAAGGCAGGGTACAACACAAATGCAAACACCACAAATAATACTGTGTAATCTATTTTCTCTCTCTATAGTCTTGGAACTGATGGCACAGTGATGTTTTAAGACTACAGATTTCCTTCCTGTTTATACTTGTGCAGCACAATTCTAAGCATTTTTACTCAAAAGCCCCACTGTGTTCAAAGGAGCATATTCACTATTAAGTATGTATAGGACTGCAGCCTTAAATATCTTCTTTCCCCTTGGGGTTGCAACTTTGTGATTATGAACCACAAGAACGTAAAAACCAGACTCCAACTTGTCGTTGACAGGAAATACACAGCAGGAGGAATAATTTCTTCTCAAGACTTTTCATAATGTGCTTATACAGCTTGAAAACAGGACTAGGTTACTTTACATACTGCTAAATTTTAGTTCAACCATTCTTTTTAATGTTCATTTTTCTTGGAATACACAATAGCCATCTAGCCCATCAGGGTTTTATGTGTGTTGTTAGAACTTTATGGCCAAAGATGGGGGTGTGTGTGTTAGTATATATTTTATTTATTTTACAATAGTTACACCTGTTTTTAAAGCAAGCTCAACTGGTACATAGCAAAATAATTAAGGCATCATGAAAACAGATAAGAATAGTTAACTTTAACCAATTTGCTAAAGATTTTTTTTAACCTTTAAATTCCTTTAACACAATTCAACTTTTCTCATTTACATGAAAGCAATCGTCTGTTTCAGGGTACTTCTGAATCTGTGAAGTACCCCTTTTAAGCAAGTAGTCTGTCATGATGCTCCAGACTTTTCTTAGGCCCATACAATGTAACCAGGATTTAGGGAGGGGGTCATGCATGCTCTTCCCCTGGCTTGTTAAAGCAGCAGGGGACTCCAAAACCAATGCTCCATCAGCCAGGCTCCCATGACTTACCTCATGCTCTGTTCCATCTTAAAGCCTGAGCTTTGGGCTTCAAGGATGCCAGCTAAGCTGCAGGATCAACCCACCTTAAGCATCCAGCCAGCCCTAAAGAGCTAACTGCAGTACACCAGACCCCATAAAGGCCTGCCCTCAGAGCTAGCTGCTTAGAGTTAAACTACATGTTATGTTAAGTACATAGTGTGCACTTCATCCAAATTGGGATAATCGCATTTAGGGAGGGAATGTTTAATCCTTAATTCCTTCCCGAACAGCGCCCCTTTCTCCAAAGTATGACCGTTTTTAAAAAGGACCAATGCAACTTACCCATTTTCACAAATTGAGCCTTTTTTCTTTCTTAACTGCCATGTGGACGGGGGTGGGATATCAGGAGATAAACAGCTGCAGAAAGAAGTATTCACCCTCCACCCGTCCCATCCGCAATGGTACCATTCTGGACTGGGAGCCCATGCATTTTGAAGTAAATAAAAAGTAGAGACTGAAGCTTCACAATACATCATTAATATTAATATAAAGTGCGGTTTGTTCCTCAATCTGAGCCATCTGTTTCCAGTGTAAGGATTTTGCACAGCACCACCCTTTTTCTGATTGCTGTCTTGGATCTTGGCCTCTGCTTGACTTTGAACATACCCTGCTTCAGGGCCTTCTGGTCCCAGTTTGCTTCTCTGGAAAGCATTGTCTGTTTTGAATCACAGTCTGGCCTTCCTGGGCAGATGGAGAATTCCCAGTATCCAAACCTGGTGACCCTGGCACTGGAGTCTGCTGAGGCCTGACAACCCACCCTTCCCATGTACATGCTTACCTGACTTTAATCAAGAACCTCAGTGTGAATTCAGGAACATATTCAAATTCGTTTTTACCTGGGACGGTGACAGGCTCACAGTGCTAAACCAGTGGTAGGATGTGCTTGACCCTGTGATCTGATACTGGTCCTGGGACTTTGATTATTTTGTACATTTCTGATGAATGTCAGAAAGCACAGAATGTCAAAGTACATTTTGTCATAAATGTACAAAATAACACGTATTTTACAAAGTAACATCCTAAAATGACTGGAGATTAAAATAATGGTTAACATTAGAAAGCAGGATTTTCTTCTCCTTACGGTATTTTAATGTTGGCTTGGATCCAAAGGAGATGGTTAGCTCCAAAACTATCCTTCCTTTCACTGAAGACTCTTTCTATGACTGTTAGGAGACCTTTTGGATCCAAACAACAAAGAGTCTTGCGGCACCTTAAAGACTAACAAATTTATTCTGGCATAAGGTTTCATGGACATAACCACAAAGCTATGTTGTTGTTGCTCCAATATACTAACCACTGGAAGTTATTTTGGATTTAACCATCTCCTGAGAATCCAGCCTCTCCTATAAATCCAAAGCATTATGTACAAACATGCTGATTTCAGAAGATCTCGTATCAATATCCCTGACATTGCAGTGAGTAGAGAAGACAATTTATGCCACCTACAGAGCAATAGATCAAGCTCCAAATTTTCTACCATAAAAGGCCAAATTTGGCTTCATCTTGATTAAAGCAGATATTACATAGCAGTCCTAAACAGGCTTACTAGTAATTCAGTCCTATATGCACCCAAATCTATTATGAGTAGACCTGTTTAGGATGAGGATTTCATAGAAGCTTATCATGTCTATTTTCCCCCCTTGTAGGGTGTCAAACCAGCAAGTTTTGATAAAGTTACTGACCCCGAAATAAAGGAGATAATTGGAGAGTGCATTTGCAAAAATAAAGAAGAGAGGTTTGTTTCAAATAGTACATTTCTGTTAATCATGTTTTAAAGATGTTTTAATCGTGTGGTATGTTTTTAATCACTTTTTAACATGCATTTTATATCATATTTTTATACTGTTTGTTTTATACTTTGAATGGTTTTAGTTTTTGTGAACTGCCCAGGGAGCTTCGGCTGTTGGGTGGTATAAAAAAGCAATTAATAATAATAATAATAATAATAATAATAATAATAATAATAAATAATAATATATTTTTAAAAAATCATAAAAGTTGCTAAATAAATTTTAAGCTGACTTCTGGTTGGGGAGACTGATGGGAACTGGGAAGTGTCTGGTTTAAGTCAATGCACTTTGGACATTTTGGGTGGCATTTTTTCCCCCTGGACCTCTAGCGCAGGGTGCTGCAGAGCAACCCCCCAAAAGAGACAGAATTGCTGATTTGCCACTGAAATCTGATGGCAAACCGTTCTGTAGCACCATAAGCTGCTACAGTGATTAAATATAGCTTGTTTTCAAGCTAAATTGAGCCCTGTAGGCACTCTAAAATGGCAACAGCTGTATTTTTAAAAAAAAATAAATTGGGGAGGGAACGGGGTGGCTGAGGGGTGGTGGTAGTCCCAGCAGGGTGCCACATGTTGTCCAGCCCTCTATCAGGGATTTCCTACAAGATTTCCTAGATGAAACTAATTATATCGATCCCCTTCAGTATGGTTTCTGGCTACCTTTCTCACCTTGGTGGATAATATATACTGAAATTTATTTATTTATTTATTTATTTATTTCATTTATATACCGCCCCATAGCTGGAGCTCTCTGGGTGGTTTACAAAAGTTAAATCAGACAGGCCAAGTGTGTTCCTTTGCTTTTTAATCCCTTCAACTAGGGTATCTTTCTGGTTTGCCAATCCAGAATGGATGGGGGCACTAGTTTGCAGTGCTTTCTGTCCTTCGTGCAGGAGTACTCCAGAAGGTGGCACCATTGGTCATTTACTTATGGTGTCTCACAAGGTTCCATCTCAACTGCTGTGCTGTTTAATATCTACATGAAACTATTCAGGAAGATCATTTGGGGATTGCACCCAGCTCTATCTTTTCCAACTTCTAGGGAGGCCATGGTAATCCTGAACAAACATCTGAGTTCAATAAAAGACTGGATGTAGTCCAGCCTTCCCTACCTGATGTCCTCCAGATGTGTTGGAACTCCTCAATCCTCTCCCAGCAGCCTCAGGATTGCAGGAGTTGTAGTCCAACACATCTGGATGGCACCAGGTTTGAGAAACTTGATGCAGACTAACAAATCCAGACAAGACAGAGGTGTTTTTGGTCAGAATGCCAATCAAAGAATTGGGTTATTTGCCTGTTTTGGATTGGGTTGGTCTCTCCCTTAAAAATCAGGCTCACAGTTTGGAGGTGCTCCTTGATTCAGCTATATTGCTAGATGTGCAAGTGATGGCTGTAGCTAGGAATGCAATTGCCTCCTTTAGGCTGGTTCACGAAGTGCACCTGTTCCTAGAGAAAGCAGATTTGGCTAAAGTGAAACACACATGTCTTAGTTCACTCTTGTTTGGCTTACGCTAGAACTCTACATTGGACTGGCCTTGACAGGCATTCAAAAACTGCAGCTGGTTAGAAATGCTGCTGCATAGAATCTGATCATGGGACTCTTTTATTGCCCTAGTTGCATTTGTTACCAATTTCTTAGCTTAATTCAAGCTACTGGTTATTACCTTTAAAGCCCCAAATGGGTTGGGAACAGAATATCTGGTCTTGCCTTATCTAAGGTGTGTTTGATAGAAACAGGCCTTCTACTCTATGTTGTTGATTCTTGCCATCAGCAATCTGTCTGGCACTCTCCTTGCTGGGTGGTTCTTCTTCTTCTGCTGCTGCTGTCTGACTGAATTCCTCAGCTGTTTTATATTTTGTCTGCGGTCTTTTTCATGTAAATTGTTTGTTTTAATGGGTTTTATCATATATTTTGGTATTTGAATTTTAGATTTTATACTGTTAGGCACTTATAGAAAACTAAATGGAACCTCTGTGTTTGGAGGAAGGGCAGCCCTGAATCTCAGTGGCTGGGGAACAACTCATGGTAAAGGGCTGTTGCCTTCATACTCTGCTTGTGAGCTTCCATCTGGTTAGACACTGTTGGAAACAAGGTGCTGGGTTAGTGTACCCTTGGTCTGATCCAGAAGGACTCATCTTATGTTCTTAACCTAAAGCTGCCATTTTCTCAAAAGTTCCATGTATATCTGAGAACTCTATTAGAGCCTGGAAATAACTAGTAGTTTTCAGTACCTGGTTACTTTATTTAAATATATCAATTGTCTCCTTTGGCTGTGTTCGTCTGCAATGGTATGCCAGAATTCTGGAGAATCCTGACTTGAGCTGTGTTCTGGTACAAACAAAACACCGTTTGTGACCCTGGCTTGTAAGGGGCTCATCAAGCCAGGAATCCCTATTTGGATAATATGCTTTGATTTGGGTTAGTTTATTTACTTCCAAGTGTTGGGAAGAGCCAAGCAGGAATGAACAGGCTGCATGCACGTGCACTCAAACTAAGACAGGCATCTTCAGAAATTATGGGTTACCATTGTGTGTGAATGGGACGTTCTGTTACTGTTTTAGTAATGAGCAGCAATCATGTAAGTCATAAGCCCTCTAAAGGCCTCTCTCTTCATCTCTACAGGCTACAAAATAAAATAGTATGTTGTGCTATTAATATGCATTTGAAATTTGTTCTTCTTCCAGATATGAAATTAAAGATTTACTAAGCCATGCCTTTTTTGCTGAAGATACTGGGGTAAGAGTGGAACTTGCAGAAGAAGATGATGGTAGGAAATCCTCTATTGCCTTAAGACTCTGGGTAGAAGATCCTAAGAAACTGAAAGGAAAACCCAAAGATAATGGAGCCATTGAGTTTGCTTTTGATCTGGAGAAGGAAACTCCTGATGATGTTGCACAAGAAATGGTAAAATAAACTTCTCCTGACTGAAAAAAAAGTATATAAGTAGTACATAAATTTCAAAAGGACACCAGAAGCGAATCTGGTAAAGTAATTTCCATTCAAAAGTTAAAGCTGCAGGAGCCCTGCCCTTTTTTGTATCTGGTCAAAGGGGCAGGGTTCCTGCAGCTTTAACTGTTGTGATGAAGAGGGAATTTCACCAGGTGCTGCATGCATACAAATGAGACCTGCTGAAATTCCCTTTTCTATACAACTGTTAAAGATACAGCAGCCTTGTCCTCCTTTTCATATGGTCACCCTAACATGGGACCCTGATCTGAAAATTTGTGCTAGGATCAGCTTGAGCCTTTGGTATAATGTGGCTGAAATATCACCGGGATCTTCTTAGGGCTTAGTTATTATGTTTCAGTCTCCTGCATCTTAACCCTGAATAGTCCTAGGCCAGTTCTATATCAAGCAGGATATAACACTTGAAAATTGTATTTGGAATGTGTTGCGGGCCCCTACAGTTGTAAGTACTGTTACAAACCATTATAAAACAGTAGTGTAGATACTGCCCTAATTATTTATCAGCATTCAAGTGCATCTGGAATCATAAGTCAGAAACAATAATAGCTAATTCATATGAAAGTTTTTTTCAAGACCTTTTCCAAGTGGTTCCAATACAATAATTTCCAGGTTATTGCTATAGAGGTCCTCATAGCTTGACTCACCAACATGGAATTGATTTGTCTGGTATATAAAAACTTTTCAAGTGGATCACAAAGTTGCTGTGTTAGCAAATATCTCAATGAAATTGCTTGGGGAATAATGGGCTAAGACACTGGTAAATCAGTTCTCAATGTAGGAACAAGTACTCCATGGACTTGTTCAAAACTGACCAAAAATGAGTTCTGTACTCTTCTAACTAATTCATCAAAATGTCTGTCATAAAAGCAGACCAGCATCTCTAAGCCAGGAGCTAGTAGCTAGCCCAAAACTACTAGTTTATTTTGAGCAGTAAATATGATTTTTGCAATATACTTGTTTTCTTGATTCATCAGTTTTAAATTGATGTACACATATTTTAGGAGGCTTAATTAGAATCTAGTTAATTAAAATCTGAGTACTTTTGATTTAAGTCTTTCAGATCCAACTGAAGCAAATCTAGGTAAATGAACTTAAAAATCAAGTACTTTAGTTTAACTTGGGCATAGTGTGGATTAGTCATTTTCATGGATATATAATGTCACCTTATGGACCTTACAAAACAAAAGCCCTTGTCATAAATCTGAAATGCCAAATTTTCTTTTGGGCGAAAGGCATGGCTTAAATCTCAGTGATCAAAATAAAAGTATTACTGTTAGGAGAGCACCCCAAAAGATGTCATATGAGTATGCTTATATGGTCATTACTGTGAACTTTGATGACTACTTTATACTTTTCAATTTCCCATCTAAAAATAGATTAAGTACATTGATTGGTAACCTTGTATTTGTAGCAGCTGTCCAATTGATATTCATAGGAGGAAAAGAACTTGTTTTATTCCTCAATCTATTAGGATATGCATTCTATTTCAGACACAGAGATTAATCTGCATAGAGGAAATTGTAATTGTTAATAATAGATCTCAAATGCAAGATGGCATAAAAATGAATGGTCATTTTAAACACTGCAACTTGAATGTGCCTCAGCTATCTGGACGACATGCCTATTTATTGTCATTTATGAAAGAATTTTGATCCAGAGATGTCTTACTAGTAAACAAGAAATCTCTGTGAGATTTTCATTTTTAAAAGTTGGCTTCTCATGCTGCATAGCAATTTGGAAATTTCTTATGCTAGCTATTCATGAAGCAGAAACCTAAGATGATGTGAACTGCATGAATGCCAAATATGATGACAGTGTGCACTGGTTTTAAATATCCCTAAAAATGCCCCCTCCATTTCAGCTGCTATGCTTTGATTGAAAAAAATAATTCCTGCTAACAATTAATCTTATGTGGAACTCCAGTAATCTTTAAATTAGAATTTTTTATTTTACATATGCTTAAATAGAATAATAGTTGCTCATTTCAAGAGATTCCTTGTGCAAAATTACGTTTATGCTGCGTTCACAACTGTTTCTCCATTTTGTGAGCAACAGTAGTTATGGCACACATACTGTTTAAAAACCATCTTAAATCTCTTATAAAAATACTTGAATGAATAAACTAATGAATGAAAATATTCTAACAAATGTGGATATGTGCCTGAAATTCTATCATGGCTTTCTTTCAGATTGATGCTGGATTTTTTCATGAGAGTGATGTCAAAATAGTTGCAAAGTCAATACGTGACAGAGTAGCATTAATACAGTGGAGAAGAGAAAGGATTTGTCCCATGTTGCAATCAGAGGATCAACGGGATCCTGAGAATTTAGAAAAACCGAAGGCCCCACAAGCACAACCAGTTCAGGTTACGTATCTTTCTCATACTGGTCATCACATCCTGTCAGAACCAGAAGAGCCTGAAGCTGACCAGCATCTTTCTCAACAGAATCTACCCACAAGCATCACTTCACTTGCATGTAAGTCTTGTGTTTATTTTGTGTAGAGTCCATAGTTCTAATTTCCCAAGTAACTGAGAGTACATTACAAGATACTGATAGGGAAGAATGCATGTAAACTAATTAAAGTTAATTATAGAACCATACAGGCTCTTTTACTAAGCCAGAAAATTTCTGGATAGTATGACACAATTACGCTGGAGAGCATAACTGCCAGCATAAAGTATGCCAATTGCCCAAGTGACAATGACAGTGATCAGAAAAATACTAGGATATATTATCTGGTTATACAAGCTCCACTTCCTTGTGAACAAAATAACGACATCAGTAAATAAATCTTGATCTAACAGATCAGCTTAATCTGAAACAGTGCAGGTTGTAATTTGCACTGTTAGTGCTGAAGATGTAACATACCATCTTCAACAGTGCAGTTTGCAACCTGCACCTTATGCCTAACAACTGGTAGAGAGCCAGCTGGCTTTGCTATTCATTTTGGTCAAGTCAGCATTGCACTGAACTCTCTCTGCACAAAAAAAGAAGAAAAAAGACCCATGCATGCTGTACAAAAGGGCAGGGGGATGCTATACAGGGGGTCATTTTTGCCCCCCAGGCCCCCACCACCAACATGGGCCACACTGGGAGGGAGAAGTATGAAGTGTGTTTTTTCTTTTTAAAAACACACACCATGCACCATAATGCCAGTTTTCTTACAAAATTTGGTGGCAAGCTGCTCTATAGTGCTGAATATTAGGGGTGTGATCCGCTCCGATTAGGAGCGTAGAAGCAGTAGCGGATTGGCCTGCTCCGCCTTACCCAGAGGCGGAGTAGGAGCGGACCGCGGACCCCTAGAAGCAAGGCGAAGAGAAGCGGCCATTTTTCGGAGCTCCTAGTTCAGGCGGAGCGCTCCGGTCGCCATCTTGAAAACATTTCGCCATAGGATTGCATTGCGGCAAATAATCACGCATAACTACGTTCTTTTTGAAGCTATCGTTCTGGAAATTCTTGTGCTCAGAGAGTCGTGGATGGGGGTCATTTTGAGACCACTCTCACCTCTCTGCGTCCTGTGGTTCTTGTGCAATATTTTTTAAAAAATCGGGTCAACCGCGCGGCTCAAACGGCGTTTTCGGCTTTTCGCCCATAGGATTGCATTGAGGGAAAGAATCGGGGATAACTGGGGGGGGTTTAAGCTATCGTTCTGAAAATTCTTGTGCACAGAGAGTCGTGGATGGGGGTCATTTTGAGACTACTCTCAACTTTCTGCATCCTGTGGTTCTTGTGCAATATTTTTTTAAAAATCGGGTCAACCGCGCGGCTCAAACGGCGTTTTCGGCTTTTCGCCCATAGGATTGCATTGAGGGAAAGAATCGGGGATAACTGGGGGGGGGGTTTAAGCTATCGTTCTGAAAATTCTTGTGCACAGAGAGTCGTGGATGGGGGGGTCATTTTGAGACTACTCTCAACTTTCTGCGTCCTGTGGTTCTTGTGCAATATTTTTTAAAAAATCGGGGTTTGGGTTTTTTTGTTTTTTTTTGGAAGCGATGACAGGCACATTCAACTCCCAATCCTGATGAGAATTGATCTCAGAAAGCATCATCCTCCAATCCCAGCGTTGGAGAGGGGACTAAGGCAGACCCGCCCTGAGAACTTTCTGTTTTGTGTCTCTTTGTGGGTTGGCGTTCGTGGAGGGAACACTTAGTTAGTTAGTGCTCCTGCTTTGGACTTTGGAGATAGATTAGGATAGATTTAGTTTGGCATGTGTGTGTGTGTTTGTTTGCTTCTTTCTGACTTATAGCTTAGTTTGCCCTGTGTTTTTCCCTTATTTTGATTTAATATAAACTTTATTTTTAAATTTTGGAGTGTGTGTTTGGTGGGTTGGGTTGGTTGCCCCCCCCCTTCCCTCTATTAAAGCCTGACTGTTCTGCTTTTGTGAAAGCTTTCTTTTGAAAGCATACACACACTTCTTGTCCCGTTTCCCTACATTTATTAGTAATATTCTTAAACATATTATTATATTCTTTTACATATTCTTAGTACTATAGTATATATATTAGTATATTCTCATACATATTATTAGTAGTAGTATTAATATTTTATTCTTCTTATACATATTAGTAGTTGGTTGGTCCCCCCTCCCCTCTCTTAAATCCTGATTGTGTTTCCTTCTATCTATATACAAATAAATACCAAAAAAATATAATTCTCTTTTTCTTCTCTGTGTAACTTGGACTGCGAGTGTGCTGTGTGTGCACTGCTTTTGTGAAGTCCCACTTCTTGTCCTATTTCCCTACATTTAAACATATTATATTCTTCTTATACATATAGTACCTTATACATATTAGTAGTAGTATTAATATTTTATTAGTCATCATGAGAAGAGGAAGCAGGCATGCTGAAAGCAGCAAGGCTCAGGCTGGCACCCGTAAGCAGGCAGGTGGCAAGAGGCAGGTGGCAGCAAGAGGCAGGTGGCAGCAGTGCCATTAGAGGAGGAGGAGGAGTATCTCCTTCATTATCCTTTGAGCCCATGAGCCCGCTGATGGACCTAGACGAGGTCCTCAGCACAGTGGAGGGGGAGGAGGAGGAGGCGGTGGTCCTCCAAGATGTGGGGGCTGAGGAGGAGCAGCAGCAGGCTGAGGCTCTCTCCCCAGTCTCATCTCACCCCTCTTCTGCTGCCACCCCTGTTTCTGTGGCAACACCAGAGAGCTCAGGCGGGCAATTGGTGGTGTCACCACGGAAACGAAAGACAAGCATCGTGTGGGACCACTTTGAGTTGGGAGCGGATCCCCGCTTTGCTGTCTGTCGCCACTGCAAACTCAGCCTAAGCAGGGGTTCATCTACAGGGCATTATGGAACCAGCAGCATGAAGATGCATCTTCAGAGGAAGCACCAGTCGGTCTTGCTGGGGAAAGAGGCGGGCAAGGCGACTGGTTCCAGGGGAAAGCCGAAGGCTGCTGCTGGCACTGCCACTCTAAGCTCTCCATCTCCCATCCCCACAAGGGTTAGGCAGGCAACCCTGCAGGACATGAGGTGGGGGAAGTATGGACCCACAAGATGGCGTTTTCCAACGCCCACCCAGGGTGCTACTGTGGTGGGGCATCTGCCGGGACTGACTCCTCCCCAATACTAGATCTATGACATGTCACTCTGCCTGCCTCTCTGCCCGCCTGGTGCCTGGGAGATGGGCTTTGCGGTTCGTGCCCAGCACCCTCCGGCACGCTTGCTCCCAGTCGTCCTCCTCTGTGCCCCTCAAGGCGTAACTGCTGGCTTAGAAAGAAACAACCAGCCATCTTTGCCTCACTTGCTCCTTGCGCCCGCTTACGGGTTGGTTTGCTATGTGTTAGTGCTCAAGTCATCCTTGCGGCACTACAATGCATGTTGCCTGCCTGCCTGCCTGCCTGCCTGCCTGCTTTCCCTCCCTTCTCCCCTTCCCGCCTTGCAGGGATGGTGTATGTGTCTTGCTTTGACTCAGGGGAGAAGTCCTTCCTGCGCTCACTTAGACTTTATCAAGTTCAATAATCCCTTTTTCAAATGTGCCAGAAGATTTAGGGTTATCTCGTGGCATGTTGGGATTTCCTTGGAACTGGCCCCATTGAGCTGTCTGCATTGCAACTTTAAATCCCTGACATACTGGAGTGCCCGATTTTCAAAAGTTCCCCTAACATCAGGGGATGATGGGATTGCCTTGAAACTTGGTGTCCATGGGGACACATGGGTAAGCTGTCATGGGACCAAAGGATAGGTTTCTGACGTGCAAATTGACGTAGTTGTAGAATGGGACTTGATTTGGGGTGAGTTAAAAAGTTTAAGCCGCGCCAAAAATCAGGGGATGATGGGATTGCCTTGAGTCTGGGCATCCATGTGGACACATGAATAAGCTATCATGGTGCCGAGTTTGAGGTTTCTAACATGCAAATTGACGGAGCTATCCCAAGGGGTGTGAATGGGGTGCCCGATTTTCATAAATTCCCCAAAAATCAGGGGATGATGGGATTGCCTTGAAACTTGGCGTCCATGTGGACACATGGATAAGCTATCATGGTGCCGAGTTTGAGGTTTCTAACATGCAAATTGACGTAGTTGCAGAATGGGACAATTTGGGGTGAGTTAAGCCGCGCCAAAAATCAGGGGATGATGGGATTGCCTTGAGTCTGGGCGTCCATGTGGACACATGAATAAGCTATCATGGTGCTGAGTTTGAGGTTTCTAACATGCAAATTGACGGAGCTATCCCAAGGGGTGTGAATGAGGTGCCCGATTTTCAAAAAATCCCCAAAAATCAGGGGATGATGGGATTTGCTTGAAACTTGGCGTCCATGTGGACACGTGGATAAGCTATCATGGTGCCGAGTTTGAGGTTTCTAACGTGCAAATTGACGGAGCTATCGAAAGGGGTGTGAATTAGGGTTATGGGTGGTGCGTTAGAGGTTAGAGCCGCGCCAAAAATCAGGGGATGATGGGATTGCTTTGAGTCTGGGCGTCCATGGGGACACATGGATAAGCTTTCATGGTGCCGAGTTTGAGGTTTCTAACATGCAAATTGACGGAGCTATCCCAAGGGGTCTGAATGGGGTGCCCGATTTTCAAAAATTCCCCAAAAATCAGGGGATGATGGGATTGCTTTGAAACTTGGCGTGCGTGTGTATACCCCCATGAGGTGTCATGGTGCCAAACGTGAGGTTTCTAACTTGAACAGAAAAAAAGTTGTATACTTTTTTAGCTTTCAATGCAACCCTATGGGGGGCAAAAACGGAGCTCCGGATCCGGATCCGGAGCTCCGAGCGGAGCGGAGCGGAAGTGGACGGAGCGGGGGCGGGGCGGAGCGGCCCGATCCGAAAAATGGCGGATCTGCAAGTGAAGCGGAGCGGGGGGTCCGTGCACACCCCTACTGAATATGTAGCTTGTTTGTAAGTTACATTTAACCATTTTAGCACTCCATAGCTGCTATAGAGTACCTTTTTGGTTTTTAAAAATAATAATTTTAGGGGGTGTCATGGGTTAGTGGGGGCCGCAGGAATTGCTTGCGGCTCATGTGTTGCCCACCTCTCCTATACACTTTGACACAGCACACTGGCCGCAGTCACGTGTGAATTGGGTCAAGATTGGATCCCCTCACCAACATTATGCCAGTTCCTCTGCTCCATTCCATCAGCACTAAGACTTGTATGGTTGGACCAGTGTATTAAAAAAATGAGCCTGATGAAAAAAGTATTCCAGGTTGAATTGTAATGGACAACTATAATTTTCTGTTTTAGTTAACATATTTAAATTGGTGAATATTCTGAGCTACATACATTTTTACCTAATTAGTGAAAAAACTCTTGTTTCACTAAGGCATGGTGAATAATTTACTTTAGCTGTTTACAAAACATTGATGTGTATTTATAAATAAAATGGTGTCTAATCCCCACTACTTCCAATATTTTCTTGATGTACTTTACAACTTCAGTATCATATGCTGTTTGGATGCTTACATAACACTTTTGTGTCTAAAAGCCCTATAAATAATTTCCTTTATGCTGCCTGTAATATTCAAAGAGGGCAAAGATGTAGATAAATAATTTAGCATCTCTGAACAACATGATGAGCCATAAAAAAAATTCCACGCTTGGCTTCCAACCACTGCTTTAGCTCGGTATAGTTACACTCCTTTTTTCCTTTGTGGTTACAAATAATTTCTATAATGAGATTAAATTTATCTACGCTATAACCATCTCTACATTATTAAATACCCAAAGTCTTGCTATGAACTAAGAAATGAGCAAAACTGGAAGTACAGAATAAGATCTCACTCAACCATGATTTAATTGTGGATAAGGGAGCCAACCTGGTGTGTATAAATGAGACCTCAGTGGGCAAATAAGGGTGCATACAGCACTTAGTATTGCACCCGCACAGACTGAAGGGTCAAAGAAGGGGGATTGCTGTGGTCTATGTGGGGTTCAGTCTCCAGGCTTCCTGTCTGCCTGAGCACCATTTTAGTGTTTGTATCTTTTGGGGGAATCTAGGACACATTAGAAATTTTGCTGGTGTGCCATTCACCACACTGCCCAACTATCTTTGTCTGCCTAGCAGTCAGAGACGATCTTCGACTTGGTGCTGATGCTTCCCGGGATGATTTCCTGAGGGTCCTCAGCATTCATGTCATGGTTGTCCAACCTATTGCAGCTCTGGACTTCACGGATGCAATGACAACCACGGGCTGTCCCATCATATCATTGGTCCAACACATAGTAGGCCATAGTCTGGATTTGGTTTACTTAGCTGAGCAGGAAGATGGTGTTTCGAAAGTGGGGGATTTAACATCTACTCCTTTTATCATCGTCAGATCTCACTACCTGTTGAGATTTAGACTTTTAAAGCTTTTCCCCTCCTCGATGGTTAGTAACCTGTTAGATTGATCCACTCCCAGGAACTAAAGGATCCTAGTGGAATCCAAAGGGCTCTGGGGAATGTTTCAGCTAGTGTGACTGGTATTCATATTGAAACCCTGGTCACTTTATGAGATACAGAGTTGACTAGGGTGGTTGACACACCCATGTTCTCTCTCCATCTTGGCAGATCCAAATTAGCACCTTCATACACCTTGTAGAGGACAACGAAACAGGTGGGATGTTGGCTGGAATGCATGTGGAGAAAGAATAATGGTGAATCCAGCAGAACATGGGTTAGAGTTCATTATTGAGCATACTCTGCAGTGGTGAGGGTGGTAAAGAAGTTGTTTTTATTCATTCATTCAATTTCTATACAACCTACTAGCCAAAGCTCTCTGGGCAGTTTACAAAGATTAACATTGTCAAAATACACACTATTGTACATAATAAAAAAACTGTTTACATGTAAACAGACAGTGTGCACACGTATACGCACATAACTAAATGCTGCACAGCCCTCACTGCGGTGATCATTCCATAATTGGGTGGCCACCACTGAAAAGATAGTTTTCAGTCTTGTTGCCACCTCCCATGCCTCCCTCTGAGGAGGCACCTGGAGGATGGCCTTAGATGCTGGGTATAGTATATGGGTAGGTTCATGCCAGGGGAGGTGCTCCATGGAGATTCTGTTCCTGAACCATATAAGGCTTTATAGGTCAAAACAAGAACATTGAATCAATCTCTGAAACATGCAGGCAACCAGTGCAAGCAGGCCGCAATTAATGTTATATGTTTAGACCTTCTTGTCCCTGTTATTCATCTAGCCACTGCATTTTCCACAAACTGCAGTTTCGGAACCATCTTCAAAGACATTGCTATATAGAGCACATGTTAGTAATCAATTTTAGAGGTTATCGCAGCATAGACAACTAAGGCCAAGTTATCCCTGTCCAGATAGGGGCATTTCTTTTGAATTTCTCCCAAATTCAGAAGAAATTAATGTCTCAAATATATGTATAAAGCTTACGCTTAACTTGATTTTGGCTCCTAATAAGAGGCAAACACTTTATTTTAAAATAGAATGGTATATTCTGCACAAACTCAGATACTATACTGTTCATTTAACTATATTGCAACATAGCATAGTTAAGCATAGCGCATAGTAAAACTATGGAATTTTGCTACCACAAAATGTGATGATAGATAAGAATGGGCAAATCAGTGATTTTCAAGCTTGCCAAAATTCTACAAAATTCACTTTCAGCTCATTTTGGCTTGTTCCCATTTTTGTTTTTGACCTGTTTTTTTCTTATTTAAATGGGGAAAGCGTGCAGTTCTCTGTGTGTTTTTCAGAAGTGTACACTTTTGTCTCATAGACTAAATCATTAAAAATATTTTTTGAAAATGCATTTCGAAATGCACATTTGCAGAAATTACACATTTTTCTAACACAATCCCAAATTTGGGAATTTGTAGACATTTCTCAGGGGGGAAAGTGCTCCTGCTCGTGTTCTTGAATGGGTCATGTTCATATGATTTGTGAACAGAAATGCAGTACTTGTAAATCCCCCATAGTAGATAGCTTTAAAAGGAGATTAGAAAAAACCACGGAGAATAAGGCTATCAATGGAGAATAAGGCAAACAATCATGATGGCTTTATGCTGCCTCCGTATTGTGGCTTCCTAAACACAAGATGCTGAACTGAATAGGTCTTTGGTCTGATCAAATAGGGCTTTTTATGTTCTTATGTACAGTTTGTCTACCATGAATGTCTTTCTCATAAATAATAGCTATGGCCAAAACATAAATTGTGCAGAAGTTCTCCAAATCATAAACATCTTTTTGTAAATGAAAAAAATGAAGCAGGAAGCATTTATATAAAGGTTATTGCAGTGACTCTGGTTCTAGACAATTCTTTACCATCAGACTTCATTATAACAGTAGAGCAAGTTTCATTTGAACTTTAATTTTTAAGCAATAAATAATAACAATACAACCAAGAACTTTTTATACTAGTATTGCACAGAAATGAATGTACCAAAATTAGTTCAGTTAGTGCCATTTTTTGAATGCATTTGTCTTCTAAATTTACTAAAACTGTATAAAATTAAAATGTTTTCATTGATAAACTTTAGTAACCTGAAATAATATTATCTAGTCACACTTTCTGTATTCAGACTATATTTCACTGGCCCTGATGCACTTTGTTGTTTTGCCCTGTGAGCAATGGAAAAATACACAGAATCACAATCATCCATGTTCATTCAAAGTCTTTATAGAAAAGAACTGGCAGTGTCAGCATGAGCAGGGCTTTGGACTGCAGTAATAAATGTCTGCTAAATAGAACCCATAGTTACATAAAGTTTACCTAGATGTTTTGGTGATAACAGATTGTCTGTTAGAATGTGGGCCATGATGAATTTCTACAAAGTGGAGGAATAAAGGCATTTTAAAGTGCAGAAAGGGTATATGGATAGATGTTCAGAAATTTTCTCCATCCATCCCTTCTGCACTTGGCCTCTTGGAATTTGCAGTATCAGCACTCAAAAACTCAATAAATAAATAAAAAATGTTCCACCTTGTAGACATTTAAAAGGCAAAACACCTTCCTTCAACAAGAAACCTTCAATGTGAATATAATGTGAATGAATGTGGAAATGAGAAAATTGGCAGAGGAGCTAAACAAAGAGAAACCCCTTTCCCAAACTATCATTTTATTTGTAATCAGTATACTGGGGGTGACCAGCAGCCAAAATCTGGAACATATTATGAAGGCATAACAATTGTAGGATAAAAAGTACTGGCTGCTGCACGAGCACACCATGACATTACACAGGCATTGCAAACCCCTAATATTTCATAGGTCTTTATTCAACTGTTGCAGAGTGCAAATGTTTTGGGGTGGGGCTTTATTATATATCAACCCATTTCTTTTAAAATTAAGATTTGGTGGCTTTGATTTTTATGGCCTTAGCTAGACCTAAGGATTATCCCAGGCAAATGGAGGGGTCATCCCTACCTGCTCCCGGTATCCCCTATGTGTCATTTGGATGTACAGGGATGATCCCGGTATATAGGCCTGGTCTAGCCATGACCTACGACACCCTTAACATTTTTTAAAAATCTTGTTTCAGCTGATAGCACATTTGACAGTGGTCAGGGATCAACTGTGTATTCAGACTCCCAGAGCAGCCAGCAAAATGTCATCTACTCATCTATGCCTGATGCAATACCTTCTGCTATTCAGCGGGTATATAGCCCACCTCTCAGTGAAAGTCAGACTTTGCCCCATGGTCTTCAGCAACTGGGACCCTACCAGCAGCCTTCAATAGTAAGTACAATGGTTTTCCTAAATTATTTAACATTTATGGGCCCTTAGTGATGACTTTTAAAAAATAAATAGATACATCTATTTTCAGACTCTAGTCTGCACTGCCTTCTAGTTTTTCTCGTATTTATGAACTGATGCAATAAAACACATATGCCTACCTATCACAGGACATTTGTTTTGTTTTGTTTAACATAATATAACCAACAATACATTTAATTTGGCCCATATGAGTTTATTATTATGTGACTAGATTAAAATTCTTATATGTACTTGTTTTGAGAATTATTTCATTTGTTGTATTTTCTTGCTATCTATATAGCCTTGTGTTATTATTCCTTCATTTGTTCAAGAACCTTTGGGGTCAGATATTTCTTCCAGCTGTGCTAATGGCCAAGCAACTGTTCAGTGCCTTTGTAGCTCTTTCCCGGGACTGAATACTTCACAGAGGCGAAGAAGCACTTCTGTTGTAGAAGCTCCAAAATCTAATAGCCAGTACCTAGGAAGGCATTCACACTTGCTCTCGTGTTCCTATTACAATGACCTTAGCCAGCAAAAATTAATGGAACTGTCACTGGAAGAAGAATTGCAAGCAGTTGAACATAAACCTTTTGGTTTTTCCAATGACAAAGCTGGCACGAAGCTTGTATGTGCCTCCTCAGAGACTACTGGGATGCAGTTCTCCTGTGCTAACCAGTATTTGTTACCTGTGATGCAAAGCAGTTCCTGTAGCTGCCGTCGCCATAGTGATTCAGCAGTGACTTTGACACCAAATGTAATGCCTCTTGCAGGAGAACTGCTGAGATCAAACCTAAAACCATTGCAGGAGAAAGAAAGCGAATCACAGCCACTAGGATTACAGACGTCTTCAAATGTTGCTGAATTTATGCTCATTAAACCAACCTGTCAGGAGTGCTTGGCCCATCTGCTCCATTCTGGAGCAGATCTGAACAAAACTAAATTATTAATGCCTTTTAAATATGCCGTACATATTCCTTCCTACCTCTGTAATAATGTTAAAATCAGCTCTGAATCTCATCCACTTCATGAAGCTAGTAAGTTTTATGGCAATACTTCCGAACTACCTTTATTAAATGAATCTTTGCAATGCATAAGTAACCCACAATCCAGCTCTGCTCCAGTGAGAACAGCAAACGTTGCAGAAAATGCTCTGTGTTCAGAGTTTATTTCTGAACAAGCCAACATGCCTGAATGTACCCAGTCCTGCCACAAACTTAGTCCAGATCAAACTTCATTGATGCAGAATGGCTACTTGACTCAAGTTCTACAGATCAATGGGAGCAGCCTAGCTAATAAGAAAGATGGCTGTGATGTGGTAGGTGGAATTCCTTGTTGCTTCCTTGTTTGACTTAGAAGACAGAGCAATTCCAAGAATGATACTGAATGCATCCTGCTTGACCCAGAATGACTTTCAATCCATTAGAAAAGTAATGCTTATCCTATATTTCCCTCTTGTTTCCAAAATGCCTGTAATGGTCTTAGTGTGACTGGCCCTATGAATTCTGTGACAGTGTCACTTCCTTAATCCAAAGGAGAAAAATGCTGGCTTTGGTGTTTGTACGATGGTCCCTCTGTTGTTGAAACCATTCCTCATATACATATACTACACTGTGGATTTTAGTCTTAAAACTTGCCACTTTAACATATGAAGCAAATGTTTTTCTATTTTGACTGACTATATCAACTCAACACTGTGTGTGTCAATGCCAACCCAATCCTTATTGGTTTCACTGATTTGATTATCACTTGTAAAGTATTAACATGGCATGTATGAAACATGTATTCATAAAATATGTACTTTGCTTAATTTTTAGTCTTCAAAACAACTATTTGAATGAATCATAGCTTCATTTTATTTTCTCCTCGTCATCTTACTTGAGTAGAATGTTTCAATAGATGGCATCTTGAGATGTCTTAACTGAGGCCTTATTGCCATATTTCAATAATAACTCATTGAATTAATCACTTCTATAGACTACCGGCAAGTCTAATAATTTGTTATTTTGTAGCTATAGAAGCTTATTTTACTCCTCACTTATTCATTTTCTGCTGTAATTTTGCATAGGGTTCCTGCCTTTCTGCAAAATGCTATTTTTATCAACTCATAATGATGACATAGATGTATTTTAAAAAACAATAACCATAAAAATACAGGAAAGAAATATTTTATACATATGGGCTTATTCACCTCTCCCATTTTTAATGTGTTATAGATCAGAGAGTGCATGCTTATAGCTGGGGGGGGGAGTTTATTAGCAGCTTTTGATCATTTTCCTGCCTTAAAATTCTATTCATATGTCTTTCCTTTCTTGGTGAACATATTCTTTTTATTATGAATTGTTCATGATTCTGTGACCCAGTCATCCCCAACCTGGTGCCTTCCAGATGTGTTGGATTACAACTCCAATTACTCCCATGCTGGCTGGAAATGGGATTTATAGTCCAACACATCTGGAGGGCACCAGGTTAGGGAAGCTGGTGTAAGTTGTTGAGTAGTAATGTCCATTGAATGAACAACTGCTGGCTGGGTGACCCTATTTGGTGCAAGGCACAAGGCACCACCTGGTCCATGGGCCACTCACTCACTCACTGTGCCACCATTTTGTGGGAAATGGCATTCTTTTACATGAAGGGGCTTTTTATGCAAATGGCGGCCATAAATAAGCCCATTTGCTCAACAAGTCCATTTATGTCACATTACAGGTGTAAATGTACTGTTTAGACCATTTACACCTGTAACGTTGCATAAAAGGGCTTATTTATGGCCACCATTTGCATAAAAAGCTCCTTTATGTAAAAAAAAACCACCCCAAGCCACCATGGTGGCACAGTGAGGGACCGGGTGGCCACATGCTGCTCACAAGCTTCTGCAAACCAGCCGGTGGCTCACAGCTCGTGCTCCATGCCAAACAGGGTCAAGCAGCTGGCAGGGTCCATTGACTCCATGTTCAGTGGGACAGGCAGATGAATGTCCATCAAACTCCACTCACACACAGCGGCTCTCCACAACATCCCTAAAACAGGCCAGGCCTATTTAAGATACAGTATGGTGGAGCTAAGCAGTCTGAAATGCAGCTACACCCTTATTTAAGACATGCTGGAGCAACATACAGAGAAAACTATATGGCTTCCAGCTCCAACAGTCCATAGGGGAGCCCTGCAACCAAGGCCTCACCAACATATAAAAGGTGTTAAGCCCTCATCTTTTGAAAGAACAACAGCCATTAATGGAAGAAAATGTAAATCTGGACTATGGTATGTGTGAACACAGATACACACCTTTGGCTGTTTTATTTGTTTAATGAAGTATTAGGAGAACTAATAAAAGATCCCCTGTATTGCATCTAGTTTTACCCTTACACTCATTCTGATAATCCAACTAATAGTATCCAAGAAATAGTATTTACTGTAGTGAATATGTTACGCACATTTCACTATGGAGCACAAGAGTGCAGAGAGATGAGGACAAATTGCCCCAGGGCCCCATAAGGCTGAAGACCTTCAACATATTGGTCCATATTTCCTAACAATAAGGACAAATAAAGTTGTATGTGTCTGACCTCTCACTTTTGACTTTCACTACGGTAGTTACAAAGTCAAGAATTTCCTGTAGGTGAGATGGAGTACTTTTGGAACCAAAGTGTTCAAATAGTCTTTTTACACATGTGTGGGTTTTGTGTTTTGTGGTGTGTCCTAGTTTGTGAACACAGCAAGGTGTGTCAGCTATCAATCCTTCTGTGTGTGTCCCATGAGCAGGCTTCCTTTGACTCTCATAACAGTCAAGGCTTTTTATATGATGTAGTTTTCTAAAGTAATATGTGTTTTTTCTTTCCTTTAGTCTGGACTTCCAGTGGTTCAGGCTCCACCTGCTGTAGTTTCTCAGCGACCACAACATTATCAAGAACCAGCAATGCCGTTCCCTGTTGTCCATCCCACCTCAATTGCCCCTGTGCAGATGAGACAACCTCAGCCTGTGTTAGCCAGCCAGCAGGCAAGTACTTGCATTTTCTGAACATAAGAGCATAAGAAGAGACCTGTTGACCATGTTCCCCAGCAACTGGTGTACATAGGCATACTGCCTCTTATACTGGAGGTAGCAGTACTAGTAGCCATTGATAGCCTTCTCCTCCATGAAGTTGTTCAATCCCCTTTAAAGCCATCCAAATTGGTGGCCATCGCTACATCTTGTGCTCTGCGGCAAATGCTCAATAAACATAAGATCATTTTCTTAACTTGTACTGCAGGCCTCTTTGTGCATCAGTGTGCTGAAAGGTTTCTTAGTACCTCTTAAAATACAGTGCTTGCATGTAAATCAAGTTATTATTTATGTGTTAAAATACAACTCATGGGCCAGAGAGACAGAGAGCTTTAATTTCTTTGGCCTTAGCTAGATGGGGTGAAATCCCAGGGTGATCCCTGGGATCATCCCTGTGTGTCCACATGATGCACAGGGGATCCCAGGATCAGGGAGGATTGATCCCTCCCTTGCCCCGGGATCTTGCCCTCGACTTTGAGCCTGGTTTTTCTACGGTCTCGGGATGAGCCCGTGGAACGTGTGGGTGGGCATCGCGGGTTGTCCCGGTTCCTTGTGGTTCCTTGCGTGGGATGGGGTGATGGAGGAAATTAAGTTTAAATTTTTAAAAATCCTACCTTTCTGCACACAAACGTTCATGTGCGCTTCTTCTTTAAGAAAAAAACACAAAATGGCGGCCGCAACGTCCTCTCCCTCCGAGGTCATTGCACACCACGTGTAAACAGAGGGGGAGATCTCGCGATAAAAATATTACGAGATCTTCACCCCTCCATTTCACTAGATCGCTAGTTCTAGCTGAGGCCTTAGTCTGCCCTACCCTCTGTAGGTCCCAGGTTCTTTCTTTTACATATAGGAGACGGAAGATTCACCTCACTATTTGGAGATTAAAAAGGAGGCTTTCTCTTGTAATACATGTCGGTCACCTGACCACAGAAGCAATCCTCTATTCTTTTCTCCTGCTGGTTCCCGTACTGCTTTTATGTGAAGATGGTCAAGAAGGGAGAGAGCCTGCCCATAGTCAGGTCACTGCTGCCAGTCTACTTGTATTCTGAGCTTAGTGTATCTATCTTCTCTCTCTCTCTCTCTCTTAAAAATTACCCCCCTCTTCAGCTAATAAGGCTCCCAGAGTGGCTTACATAGGACCAGTAAAATCAGGACAAGTCAGGCCCACAGTTGTTGGGGGTGGGGGAAAGAGTCCAATGGAGTCCACTCTCTCAGCAGTGCTGATGGGAGTGGCTCTGCTTCCCTTCACTCTTCTGTTCAGCCGGCTGGAATGTTTGCTAGCTGGGAGCTAGGGGGGAAGGCCAAGTGATTCTGCACAGAGCCCCAACAACCTTTCCCATCATTTCCTTGCTCTGCTACCTTTCCAGCTCTGTCCTCTAAGGCAAGCATAGGTGTGGACATGGGCAGGAAAAGGAATCCATGAGGAAGTGGGATAGAGCTCTGTGTGTTCTGACCACAGAACTGTATGCATGGGCAAAAGGTTTGTTCTGTCTTGGCTTATTATATCACTGAAACTGGGCCACTGAGATGGAACTCAGAGGAGTTGTTCAGTCGGAGCCATAGGCTGTAGGCTGGGTGAAAATTCACTATGCCAACAGGTTAGAACAACACGAAAACTCATGATGCAGTGTGGGTAATTTGGGTAATCCCAGTCACACGACCAGGGCATCTAGGGGCAGGGAAAACAACTGGCGCTATGTTGTTCACCCCACTTGTCATCTGAACTGAGACACAGAGGATAGATTTTCAGATACTGAATGTGGTAAGTAGAGCTGGTATTTCCCATACTAGACACATTCTCTCCCCCCCCCCGCACATTCCTTTTTTATTTCCTTTCCTTTCCCTTTTGCTATAATCACAGATCAAGTCAGGCTTTCATAATACTATAACCAGTGCCTGGAAAATCAATGTTTTACTGTGTCCTCAAGTCCTATTCCAGTGTTTTAAAGCATGTAGCCTCTCTATGGGAGAATGGGGAGCAGTGAAAAGCACATTGCCTCTCCCCCATCAATGTTTTGTCATCCTCCACATGTAGAGGGTGACTGTCTGCAGGGGAGAGCTCTCGCTCTCTCCATGAAGAACCATGGAAGATCAGGGTTCTAAATCACACAAAGCCTCCCTGAATAGAGCAGGATCTCCACTGCAGACTCTCCACTTTTTGCACTACTTGTGGAGGGTGACAAGAACGATGATAGAGGAGGGCAGAGCTAGAATGCTTGTCTCCACTCCTTCTCCACCCACCTAGAGATTACATGCTTTAAAATTACTAGATAGGGCTGTTCCGGGCATCTATGTTGAGCTATTAGATAGAGCCTATGACAAATAAGTCATCCCCTTATCTTCCCCCACGCCCATTCCCAGGACACTTTAAGATCTTACGTGCATTTATTTTTCTTCTACCAGCAATCCATCCCATCTCCAGCTTCTCTACAGCAAGTTCTCACCAACCAGCCCATTTGCTCAGTGCAGCAGCCTGCACCTCAGCTATTACCCCAGTATCAAACCCCCAGTTCTCAGGCGGCAGGTACCAATATACCACTGACGCCTCTACAGATTCCCCCTATGCAGCAACTTCCACAAGTTCCACCTGGCCAGGTAAGTTGACCATAAACTTCAATGAAGCTTTTTTAATTATTTTGTTACAGATAATTCATGTTGGTAGAAGCTTTGCAGCTAATAGCTGGTATGGCAGGCTTAGCAATTATTGTGTGGCTTCTGTGCTTTTGTGTCTTACAATCTAGATGTTGACGCAAAAGGGAATGGAGATAATTATGTGCAAATTATGTAACTTATAAAGCATGGCAAGTTGATGGAAGTTTCCTTTTTCTCTCTCTTTTTTAAAAAAAAATCATACTAAGACAGGAAAATTAAGTAAAAAGTTTAATTTTTGTGAACCGCCCAGAGAGCTTCGGCTATTGGGCGGTATAAAAATGTAATAAATAAATAAATAAATAGGTCTTCATTTTAAACATATCCCTTGTTTTATTACCCCTGTTGACATGAGCCCTGTCCAGGAGAGCTGGAACTTCAGTTAGTTTGACTGGGAAAATGCTGTCCCAGTCCCACAGAACAAATAGATTAATTAAATAAGATTGGATTAATTAAAGGTACAATTACATGAAAGTCTGTATGCTCATGGAAGGGCCATAACTCAGTAGTATAAAGCATATGGTTCGCATGCAAAAAGTTCCAGTTTCAGTATTTGGCATCTCCAGGTAGGACTATGAAAGAATCCTGTCTCAAACCCTGAAGAGTTGCTGAGTTGCCTGAAAAGCAATAATATTAAAGCCTGGTTTAACAAGGGGTAGGCAACTTATGGCCTTCCAGATGTTTTGGCCTACAACTCCCATCGTCCCTTACCATTGGCTATGCTGGCTAGGGCTCTTGGGAGTTGTTAGCCAAAACAACTGGAGGGCCACAAGTTGCGCACCCTGAACTAAACCATGGTTTAGCATCATAAAAATGAGCTGTAGTGAGCCTGCACAAGCCCAAGGCTTGCTGTAATTTATTCTTGAAATGTTACATTATGATTTAACATTACATCTGAACCAGGCCAAAGTCAAAGTGCAGACACATTTGTGTGGACATATGTGATCCTTTTAAGTCAGGGCTGTTGAACTGTTTAGTTTCTGATGGCTGAAACATGCATATAGATACTATCCTCCCTCCCTACTTCATCTGTCTATCCATACACACCCATGCAGCTCACATAAAGAGGGATTCACTACTTCTTGGACCCTGCCAATCAATCCCTTCCTGCAAGATGTTAAGTAAAGGCACATTGGGTAATCAGGTGATAGGCCACACACTTTTCCAAGCAGCTTGTTCATGTCCTCAAGTCACAATAACTGAACTTCATCCAACAAAACAGGAGAGCTCTGGATGTTTCTGTAGACAGAGGGCTTCTCTACATGAGGCTTTTATCATGTGCTTGTGATTGGCTACTCACTGAACTTTGTCAGCCCTTTATATGACATCGTCAACCTCCAGGGGCTCTTCTGTGCTTTATAGTCTTTATCCCATTTTTTTTATAAACAGGGAAAATACACCATTTTTTCTGCATGGCGCTCCAATGGCTCTGTGTAATTGTGCAATTCCACTATATCACAGCTATGCCACAGTGCCATCTAGTGGCTATATAATGAAACATATAAAACTTGCAGAGAAAGGAAATCCCCCCAAAACCATGTGTAAGGTCGTGTAAAGGAGCCAAGCTTAACCCCCCAAATAATCCAGAAGCAGAAGACCCAGTAACTTTGTGGGGAGAAATAGCAAGGCAAAGGGAGAGAAAGAAGACTACTCTAATATTTCCCAAGGTGGTTAATTTTTTAAAAAAATATTTTGAAGGGGGCACGGAGTAGAGAGCTTTGTGGGCACTGTTGGAGGTCTCTGTAGGTGTCATGGCGCCTATGAGTATCCCATTGGGCACCCCTGCTCTAAACATGTGCTAAAGATGTTCAGATCCCAATTTGTGAGCAAGCTGATGCCTAATATCCTGAATATTCCTTTCCAAAGAGTGATTTATGCAAAGATGCTGGGGAACAAGAGGACCCACGCTAGACTGTTGATTTAACTTCAGAATTCAGTCCAAGCAGTGGTATGTGACCAGCTTTTTCACTGTTCTGAATACAGCTCAGTTCTAACAAATGACCAAAGATAGTAGTGGCAGCTTCTTCACTTCAGAAGAATCAACTTGCACTCAGTTCTGATAACCATAGACTTTAGAGAAAGACCCAGCTCTAAACCTGTAAAAGAATTTTATTTATTTATTTATTACATTTCTATACCGCCCAATAGCCGGAGCTCTCTGGGCGGTTCACAATCTCTCACCATTAGCTACAGCTCCATTAGAGAGCCTTTCAGCCCCATATTCATACTACCATTCAAGGTTAGGCTGAGAGGTTCCAGTAGCCAATGATGTGTTTCGTTGATATTTCTGTAAATAACTGTATATATACTTGGTTAAAGAGAAGGAAACTTAAACAGTAGAGCCCAAAGGATGAAATGCCAGAAGTCACAGACTTTACTTCTTGCATTTCATGGCATCTTTACTGCTTATATCATTTTTCTCTAAACTTGCATGTGTATGTTTGTGCTTATGCGGATTCATAACTTAATTTAAACTAACAAAACCTGAACTAACAAAATCATATAATGGCTTTAAGAATAGGTATCAATGAGGGAAGGTAATCTAGTCTCTTTGAATAAATTATATTTATTTTCCTTGTTCTCTATTAGTATTCAATTTCCCTGAATTGTCTTATTGAAAGCTGTTGTGGATTGCAGTTATTACTAAAAGTTCTGCATTTTATTTTTCTGCATAATGGGCATATTATGACTCCCCACCTCTTTTTTCCCCTTGAGTTTTCACTTACTTTCATCACCTGCTTCTCATTTCTTGTTCTACTTCTTTGGTTATTACTTCCTTCAGCAATAGCAGAAACATTGACTTATAGTAGAAGCGTTTTTAAATGAGCTATATGTGTAGGTAAAGAAAGTATCTTCGCTCGTTTTCTGACTAGAACAAAACAGAGAAATAAATGGATTGTATGAAAACAGAAAATGCCTATTAAAGCATTTGGACCTGATTAGACTTTTCTGTTATTTGTTTTCCCACGTTAAATCCACATGCTAATTAATAAATCTACATGCTAATTAATAGGTGATATTACTCTATGTTATGTCACGATGCGTTTGCATCATAGTAAACAATAAAGTTTTTTTTCTTATTAAAAATTATGAAGTAATTAAAAAAAAAAGAGTGGATGCTCACTTTCCTTAAAAGCATTTTTACAAATTCTTGGTCCTAAAAGTTTGCGTGGGTTCATTTGTCTGTGACACTAGATTTGTATTTTTTCTCTCCACTGCTTGAAAACTAACCCAAGGTTAGGGGACACTCCAGAACAGTATTCTATGAGGCACAAGTTGTGGCTGCTATTGAAATGGGAAATCAATAATTCCAATGTGCAATGTGTGTATTGCGCATTCTCGTACATATGCAGACACACACACACTTCCTAATGATGATGTCAGTCCTCAAAAGCACTGTACCAGCCTGTACTACTGTATGTCAATAGAGGGGTGGTAATTATCATTCAGAGGTTAGCAGGAATGCCAGTGCCAGCAGCAAGCCACTCACCATGTTTGTCAACCTAAAAGGAGAAAAATGATCCCCAGAAAAAGCAATACACAGTGAAGGTGATAGAAATATTTTCAGAGACACCTTTGCATACTGTTTCCCCGAGTTTTGGAATCTAGTAGTTTGCTAAAACACAGTAAATTTCACTTGCTCTTATAGTCTGTATCAGTTTAAATTTAGGATTACAGGAATTGAAAATAAATTAAAATATTGCTTTGCTTAATAGACAACTGTTTTCACGAAATAGGCGGTAATATAAAATTGTTCAGATGTGTCTGAACCACAATGACAGCACCAAAACACCACCAGAAGATTTCTTCTCCCTCCCAAATTATATTAGCCCCAAATTGAGATGTAGTGTTTGAAAAGCAATTCTTCCTTACTAAAAACAAAATTGCCTGTTTCTTTTTGTCCTGCTTTTCTGTTGTTTTTCCTCCTGCCTTCTTTTGTGCCCCAGGTGATTCCTCAGTTTCTGCCTGGCTGTTTCTAACTTACAGAGCTTCACCTTGCACTTTTTCAGCAGCCAAGTTGCTTGTACCTTAAGCTCTGTGTTCCCATCCAACTAAGTTCTCCTCTTAGCAAGTGAGGCCTCCCCAGATAGTACATGAAATCTCAGAGACGTTGTACGTTTCACTGACACTACTCACTTTCAGAGTTCTGGTGCTTAGTTTCAGTGATTGGCTGTTGGGAGACAGTTGGGGGGAGATGGGGCATGGGCAGTAACTATTTATTTATTTATTTATTTATTTAAAGCATTTTTATAGTGCTGCCTCGCCATTTCTGGCATCGAGGCGCTTTACAATAACATATAAAACAATTCCATTAAAACCTTCAAGCCACATTAAGACAATTAAAACTGACTGGTGCAGAATGAAACAAGGGCCATGGCTAGACCAGGGCCTGGAGGAGGATCTTGCGATATGGTAATCGTGAGATCCTCACCCCAGTCTACACGCAGTGGATGACGTCTCAGGAGGACGGAGGACTTCGCGCCCACCATTTTGTTTTTTTAATTTTATTCAAGGTGAGTGCTCCACTGCTAACAGTGAGTTGTGGGTTGTTGTTTTTAAACTCCCACTCAGGCATGGAGCTCCTCAGGAGCTCCGTGCCCAGCTCCCGGCTCCTCGCGGTTACTCATGAGGAGCTGGGACAAAACTGGCATGGGTGCCCACACGTCCCATGGTCTCGGGATCATCCCGAGACCACAGGAAAAACCGGGACAAAAATGATGCCCATTATCCTGGGGCAAGGGAGGGATCATCTCTCCCTGCTCCCAGGATCCTCTGTGCGTCATGTGATAAACAGTCACCTAGTCATGCCCAAGGTCTTTGACAAACAAAGTGTTTGTTGTAAAGCCTGAAACGTTCCACACAGATGCCAATATAGAATGCTGGACACTGTTATGTATATCTGCTTGTATTCTTGTTATGTATAGGATTACTTGTATGCCTAAGGTTAGCACCCAGTTTCTACAAATATATAACATATATTCTCTTGAATGGCATACATTCAAATCATTAAATATTATTAAATTAGTTAAGTGTTTCTCAAACTTTATGAAATTGTATCCCAATTTGTAGAGATACTAGATCTAACATGTCTCTCCCATACTGAATCACGTTGGATCAGCTTGCCAGGTTCTTCTTACATTCCCAGAATTGCTTCTAGCCACACAGATTGTGGAGTTCTCTCCCACTGCTTTTCTTTTACATATCTCCTTTCCCCGCACCATACCATCTCCAACCTGCATTTGGGAATTTTCTACTCTCTCTTCCTATCAGTGATTCTATTGGACTGTCAGTCTACACTCTGGAAAATGCTGAATTTTACCATTTATAACTCAGTACAATGTGGAAAATCATCCACATTTCCAGTGAGAAATACTGCATTACTACAATTTCTGGTAAATAGTAAGCTGCGTGCAATTTTAAAAAAGTTTTGCCCTGAATTTGCAGCAACTTGCATCCACAACAGCTTCAATGTTGACAGAATCCTTGTGCATGCAAGGGTGCTTCTCCTTTCACTTGAATTGAGAGAATAGGTCTGCATGGACATAGAACTCCATTAAAGTGAATGGGGAAGTCTGCTCAAACAGGAGCTCCATGTATACAATGAAAAGCCGACATATCGGGGTATTACCTATACTTTGGATTTTGTAGATTTTGCCTCAAATGTCCCCAATGCAGGGTGCACATATGGGGTGATTATTAATAGATTGGTGTATGATTAGTACATTTCATTTGTAACAGTTTTAGACTGCTCAGACTAACATACAGTTTGACGTTTTCTCCTGTACTTGTTCTAGAACAATTTTAATTGTTCCTTATATATAGACTGATGAAACTGGATGGAAGTCACTATTCATCATACTTATATTAGTAAGGCAAATAAGCTAACTTAGTGCCCTCCGGAAACACTCTTGCAATTCATGTAATATTATATTTTTTTTCAGATTCCTCAGTTTCCTCTCATTCCTGCAGTTACTCCTCTGGCAGGACTTGACAGCCATGCTCCAAACCTGTCTGATATACCTGCTGCAAATGTGCCCCCTATACCTGCTCCTTCTCAATATTTTCCTCCAGCTGTGATTTTACCAAGCCTCCCTGTGAACCCTGCTCTGCCACTGACATCAAATCCCCCTGCCCTACCCATGCAAGCGGTCAACCTTCCTCATAGTACTGTGGCTTCCTTGGTCTTGCCCTGCCAAACAATTGTGCCAAATATGCCGGCTGCTCCGATACCATTACTTGCTGTGGCTCCACCGGGAGTGTCAGCTTTACCAACACATCATGCGGTAGCTCAATTCTCCCAGCAGCAAATGTACCACGCTACCCTCCAGCAGATAATTCAGAATGAAGTTTTTTCCTCTCCCCATCACACTCAGAACATGCAAGCAGTTTCACAACAGCAGCAGCAGCAGCAGCAGCAGCTGCCTCCACTTCCTCAGTCACTTCAACCAAGCATAATTCATTCTTCAGAACAGACTATGTCTGCATCTGGGGCTGGTAATCAGGTAATCTGTTTGACATTGGACTTTCTGGGTACTAGAACATTACGCCAAGTGACAGCTCTGTAGTTTGTTACATTATAAAAACAAGTCTGGGGATTTTTTCTTGTTTATATAGGTAGGACCAGAAAACTAAGACTTGGAAAATGCATTTATTACTCAAAAACCAACCCACCAACCAACAAAAAACCTTAGGACAATGAAAAGTAGAATATTGCAGCTGAGTGGCAACAGGAAATGACAGTTTATGAGCACATGTAAAGTGCCACCACTGCTAATTCCTATCTCAAGAGATGCTACAATCCCCTCCAAACAGTGAAGAAAACCTTGAATTTGCTTTTACAAAATAAATAAGTAGGTGATAATGGTTTCCAATATGTTACTGTATACAGAGTGTAATTTCAAGGTAATTTATTAGTATAATCAAGGGCATAATCTTTTGGCATGTTTAGGCAGAAAAAGTCCTACAACACCCCACATTCCCCAGCCAGCATCCCCGTGCATAGGATTGCACTCTAAATCATTTATAATTATGCCTAAACACACTAGGCTTTTGGACTGCAATCCTATACACACTTACTTGGGATTACTACCAAGTTGACATGCATAGGATTGCACAGTTAGCATATGATGGTTGCTTTAAAAGCAGACTTGTCTTAAATGAAGATAAGTTTGTACTGGGGAATAATTTCAGAAATATTGTTTAGAGGATATTTATATAATAGTAACAAATATCTTATTCATTATCACAATTGAAGATTTTTAGGGTGGTTGAAGTACAACATATGACATTCAGTAAATATTAGCATTTACAAATGAAGAAGGGTAGGAGTTTCTTAGTTTAAAACTTTATAATAGAATAGAATGTAAAATAAAATAATATAAGATTAAGTGTAATTAGAGCAGAAAGAAGCATAAAGTAAGTATGAAAGCTGCTTAAAAATGGCTTGCTAAAAGTGGGAATTTTTATAAGATGCCATTGCATTTTGTCATATCGTCCACCTTCTTTAAATTCATAACATTCCATCTCAATCTATTGTTCTATTCCTCTAACTTTACTGTATCTAAATTTCTGTCTTCAGCCATATATTTGGTACATAAATATTGTTTGTGAAGAACTTACGATCATCTGAGTCCCAGCTTACCTTCCATTGAAGCAATGGCATTATTCCCATTGGCTTCCAAAGGAGTTGTCCCAGGCCTTGTAGCACCCTAAGCATGTCACATATCATGTACTCATGTACCACTATCTGTTTTACTCAGATTTGTAATTTGTGACCAAGAGAGACCTGTGATACATTATAAGGAGCCTTAATCAGAATATATTTAGAAACATATATTGGCCTTTTATGCCTTCCCAGGGGAGATGGAAAAAAATAAGGGATCCCAGCATGCCTCTGTTCCACTTACATTGATGGCTACTTCTAGTTGCTGTTTAAAAATGATCCTGGAAATTACCTGATCAAAAATATAAATCTTCCTTCTCTTTCCCTAGTAGATAGAAAATCGTGAAACAACTGCTGTATCATAATGTCCTGCTGTCCTTGTAAGGAATTGTATCCCCCCCCCCACCAGATTGTATCCTAGTAGTGACAATTATTTAGTCTTGAAAATGTAACTTAAAATTGATTAATATTTCAACATTGTTTTTAAATTATTATGCGCACTGACAGCCGAGAATGCAGCCTACTTTTTCTCTTTTGATGTCCAAGGCAAAACACATCATACACACACATGCATACACATGGACACACATGCATACACATGCATACATTACATATGAAATACATAGAAACATCAATTAAATGGCACATGAATTATACTAAAAGTGATTCTCTTTGTCTTCTGTGCTTTCCTTTGCTGCCGCCGCCTTCTCTATCTGTCTGTCTTCTATATCCCATCCCTGCTTCAGCTTCCCCTTCAGGTAAAGCTTGATTCAGTCATTCTAGTTCCTTGGACCAAGGAGAAAAGTCTGCAGTGCTCATGCTTTGTGTTGTTATGGAAAACATCATTTCCATAAATATGTAACCTTATAGGTTGTTTGGTGTAGAACACTACAGAGAGGAATTGCAACCCAACCCTAAAACACTCATTTCAATGGCTTCCCTTAAACACAAACATTTTGATTTGTTTGGTTTGGTAGCTATGTTCATTCCAATTATGGGTAGCCTAAGCACATCATTTTCACAGAAAAATGATTGGAATCTATATCAAAAACCTCATGTTTAAAAAATTACCACCAAACTGGCATTGGCAGAGCCGTGCTTTATAGCTTGAAGAATCTGTTTTATTTGAAGCTGCTCTACAAACCCCCACATATTCCACAGATGATATTTGTGAAGCAGGTGGGCATTGGGTTTCTGTGTTCTTCCTCAAACATTTAAAATGGATATATCAAATGGGTATCATTTTATGTATAAGCCCAAATCCCCATGGCTCAATATGCAAGGAGATAATGTGTGAGCAGTGTGTGAAAATGTGATACCGATCTTTATTTTGATGCTTGTAACAAACAAATCCCGTTTTATTTTTTTTAAATTAAAAGCTTATATCCAGTATGTATACATTTTTATTTGATATAATTCTTCTTCATATCAATTCACAGAAAAAAAATGAGTGCTGTTGTGATGGTTTGAAATGCAATTACTTTAATCTCTTTAAGACAATGTAAGCTCTCTTACCTTGGCATAAGTTGTGACGAGTGGTAAGAAAGCTTTTACCAGAATTAAAATTTAGATACGAGGTAAAATAGTCATACTCATAGCAGCTGTTCCACACTATATGACAGGAACCTGCCATATAGAACTGGTGATTCACACCACTGCACACCTTGGCTATTTGCAGTGATGTGATGAATATTTTCTGGTCCTAGTATGAATCGTTGCACATGAACAGCCGGTCATGGTGAGCAACTTCCCCATGGTAGCATTTCATACACTTATAACACCATTGTGTGAATAGACCTTCCTTCTTTCCTTCTTTCCTTCCTTAATTCCTTCCTTTCTCCTAAAAACAAGAACACTTAAATATGGCTTCATTGCAGTGTAATGAAAGGATTTTCAATAACATGGATTTATTTATTTTAAAAAATGTGGGCTTAGCTATATGAGTTATTAATATTCTAAACAGAATTGATTCTAATAACAGGTGTCTGCTGTGTTAAAACAGATTATGGGACATCCTCAATATACTGTGGATATTGGAACCCAGATGCCTGCATTGCCAGTGCAACCTTCTGCAGTTATATCACCACCATTGCAGTTGCAGCCTGAAACATTGCCTCCCTGCATTGGTCCAGAAGGTCTTTCACAAAGTATCCTTGCTACAGCTAATGCAGCATTGTCTATAGATCATGGTCTGCCTCTCCAACCTACTGGTTATCTGCAATCTCAGCCAGATAATCACCAGCCTCTGGGCCAGCAGACTCAAACTCCATGCCCAGTTATCCCACTGGCTACAGAATCTTCTCAAGAGGTAGTATGTGTTTCTTGCTAATGAATCTTTGGTGCTATTAACTAAGAGCAAGTTCACTAATGTGGTTGAAAGAGCCATTTTCTTGATCCCTGGAGTAGCATCTCATAGAACTAATTTACCTTCTGTGAATCTTTTATGACCCTCATCTCATGTCTCTCATTAACATTTAATGCAAGTTCTTTGGAAGCATTCAGACTTTTCATTCTTCATATTTATATTCTTCACACAGCCTTCCTTTCCATAATCTATTGTTAACATCTTCATTTAGTTTTCCCCTCCAATAATATAACAGTACCCAAACACCTGTTTTATAAAGACTGAGGTTTTGTTAGTCTTTGGCACAGTGGATATTACTTGTGGGTATTACCAGCTGACTGTTCTAGTTCCAATTCCAGTGCCAGCACACAGTATTTCTCAATTGGGACAATAGTTTCAGAGGCAGGATGTAATTTGGTAAGATGAAGTCTGCTCAAAAAGCTAGTTTGAGCTGCTGACACAAAGTTGGCCATACTTAATTCTCAACTATTGAAATCAATGGGAATTACACGTGCTTAACTGTGGCTGCATTGTGTTCATGATACATGCAAAGTGTTGTAGTTCTTTTGTACACAGATAACAATTATGCATCTTGTCCCTGCTTATATGATTTCCTCTTTCCATTTTAGGAGCATGCAATACTGGAGAAGCAGCAATCACTGACACAGAGCTGTGAAAGGTATCCTTACCATTTCTTTAATGCAGCACCATCCAGATCTCCAGTCTTGAGGACCATTTCCATGTCTACACAAAATTTCTACAAAGCACAGAAGTTTTGAAGAATTTTCTAGGGTGTGCATTCAGTTCACCTGGGATATCAGTTATATATCTTTGCCCTAGGCATTGCTCTGTGTGATATAGAATATGTCCATCACTCCCCTCTTGGCTGTACTCGGCAGGGAAGATCACTCATAGTGGACACATTGCCTCTTGGACAGCTTGTCTTGCATTACTGATCTCATCAGAAACCATTTTAAAAACAATGGATTGAATCTGATGGGACCCTTCCCCAGGTTGGATCCAATGGGGTGCGCTCCCACTGGTGGCTGCGATGTAGCACTTCTGGGAGCAAGGGCCAAAATAAGCACAAACGCCAAAACGAGGCATGCAACCTGACTCACCAAGCCAAATGTGCCACCAGTTCTGCATTGTGGCTTCCAAAGCTTCTGTCAAGGTAGAAGTGGGTTCTCATACTCTGAGAGCAAGCTACGCCCTTCATCAGCTGCCTTCACATAACACACACTGATAAGGACATGCATTTCCTTCTAGGGATGGGAGAGCCAGTGATTTTCAAGCTCACACAAATTCTCTGAAAATCACGTCAAAGCTCATTTCAGCTTGCTCCCATTTTCATTTTTGACCTGTCTTTTGGCTCATTTGAACAGGAACAGTGCACATTTCCATGAACATTTTTCATATTGTGTACTTCCCCCATTGGCTAAAACATGAACATACTTTTTTAAAAGTGCACATTTCAAAGTGCACCTTTTTTAATGCATGTATTGAATGCAATTGCAAATTCAGGGGTTTGTGAGTATTACTCCAGTTAAAGCACTCCGCTCACTTCATGTTCAAGATAGCAAATGGGACAAGTTCACATGATTTATGAACAGAATTGAAATTCTCATACATCATTAGTCCCTTCCCATCAGCTGCATCTCAGCAGGAACAACTTCCTTCCACCCCACTGCCACTGGCCTTAACCTGCTATACTTTTTGCACACATTTCCTGTTTTTTATTTATTTATTTATTTATTTATTTATTTATTTAGCACCAACAATGTTGGTGCTATACAGAATATACAAATAAAACAGCAATACCCTGCCTAGAGGCTTACAGTCTAAAATCACATTAAAACATATGAAGGGGGGGGGAAGGGGTTACACAAAACAGAACTAAAGGAATAATCATAGCAATGAGAACAGTAAATCAGGCTAAAATTCCAAAGGTTATGGAAAACAGAATGATGACCTTCAGCCAAACAAAATCCTTGTCACTTTGAGGGGTGGGTGGGAAACAACTTTTCACTGGAAGACCAATGGGAGATTTAACTTAAGACGCCACAACCTGCTGTACTGCATTCTATAATGTCTGAATATTTTACCACATCCCATTTACTAGCAGTGGATTGTTTTTCACATAGTTTTTAAACAATTTGTTTAAATTAGCAAAGCAATTCCTTACTAGTGAATGTTTTGTTATACCAATACCATAATGAGGTAAAAACCTGATGTGCTATCACACAGACTTGTTCTCTGATGCTCCACAGGAGAGGACTAGAGCAGCCAATAGTGCAAATTGCAGGGAAGCAGGTTTCAGCTAAATTTTAGAGAAGGTTTTCTAATTGTAAGAGCTGCTCGACAATGGAATAGACTGCCTCAGGAAGTGGTGGACTCTCCTTTGCTGGAGGTATTTCAGGAGATGATGGGTGTCCATCTGTCAAGGGTGCTGTAGTTGCATCCTGTAACATAGATCCTGCAATGAACAGGGGATAGACTAGATGATTTCCAACCCTGTACTTCTATGATTCTAGGTATATGAAGAGCAGCGTGGAAATATTGAATAGAGAGAAGTTATTCTGCTTTTTCTGAAAGACTAGGATGCTGGCTCATTCTCTGGAACTGCTTTGAGTGGGTTCTGAACCAATAAAAGGAAGTGTTAAATTTAGACAAATTGGTGATGGATACAACTATCAATGAATATGATAGTTAAAAATAACTATTTAAAATTGCAGGCTGGCACCACTAGAAACAGTATGCTGGACAAGGTGAACATTTGGTCTCATGCAGAAAAGCATGTTCTCATGTGTTTGTGCTGGTTTTGAGGAAATGCTTTTAGAACAGGGCCTTATGTTCATCTTATTCTGTCTTCTTAATTCCTGTGTCCTTTTCACTCCTTATTGAAAAGTTATATGAGTCCTGATGTTGCTTCTGGTAAAGAGATGAGTGACAGCTTTGAAGGGACAAGTGGTAGTGGAAAACAAGAAGGAAAACCGTCAAAGAAACATAAGAAATCAACACGTACTCGTTCACGCCAGGAAAAATCCAACAGGCCGAAACTGACCATTTTAAATGTAAGTCAGGTATCTTTGTTTGGGATTTACATAGATATTTGATAGTGTTGGAAATAATGATTGGTTCTTTTTATAGGTATGCAACACAGGGGATAAGATGGTGGAATGTCAGCTAGAAACACACAATCACAAAATGGTTACATTTAAGTTTGATTTAGATGGTGATGCTCCAGAAGAAATTGCTACTTACATGGTAAGATTTTTCTTGGCTTTGGACTTTTAGAAATAATTGAAACTTTAGTTTCATAAACTGAAAAGAAACTACAGTCACCTTAGTATAGCTAGAGAAAAATGGTTCTGATCATTCAGCAGCATGCTATTGAGGTCCATCCTGATTTTTTTTTAGCTGATTCCTGTTTAGTATTCCATTTCTGAATGTTCCTTTGGTCTATGTACAGGGTGATAGTACTAGACAGGGTGTTACCTCAACTCTCTGTGAGTGAGCCACTAGTGTTGTTTCCTCTTTGTTCTTTGGGGAGCAGGTGTGCCAGGTGGAAGTTAAGATACAACTTTGACTGTTATGCTTGCCAATAGCAAGCCATTGTTATATACATGTAGTTCCAAAAGGTCATGAAGTGACTAATGTTGGAATCCTGTGCACACTTACCTGGGAATAAAGTTCATTTAATTCAATGGGACTTACTCATGAGTAGAAATGAATAGTATTGTGCTGTAATATTGTTGTTGCGAGAAAAGTTCAGTATCCTATCTCCTAGAGTTATTGAAGCAGGAAGTTACTTTTTATCAAGTCAGTCCGTTGATCCATCTAGCCCAGTATTGTTGACACCGACTGGCAACTGCTCTCTAGAGTTTCAGGCAAAATTATTTCCCAGCCTTGCCTGGAGATGCTGAGAATTGAATCTGGGACCTTCTGCATACAAACCAGGTGCTCTACTACTGAGCTATGGCTCAAGCAAAAACAGGTCAAGTTGAAAGTTCTTAATAACACATCAATTAGTCTTTGTAGGTTTGTGCATATTCCTTAAAAAGGCTTCCCATGCAGTGACACATTATTTTGTTTCTTAATCAAAATGGGTCAGTTACATAATAACAATGAATAATTTCCATAGCCTTACTTAACAATATTTGGCAGGGAGAGATTAATTTCTTTCAAGCCTATAAACCATTAGTTACAATGGAGAAAGCTCTGTTTTATTGATGTAAAACTTCTTCATGTTGTATGTTAGTTTAAATAGGATTAAATACCCTGTATAGTTACCTTATGTATTGGAGGAGTTTTTAAAAATATGTTTGTTCATTCATGTAGGTAGAAAATGAATTCATACTACCTACTGAGAAAGAGATATTTATTGAGCAGCTGAAAGAAATTATTGATAAAGCAGAAGATATGCTTAGTGAAGATACAGAAGGGGAAAGAAGTTCTGATCAGGGTGCAAGCCCTCAGCAAGATACTTACAGGCTGGAAAGCAGTGAGGTATGTTAAAAACAAAACAAAAAGTGGATTATATATTTCCTAATAGCAAATCTTTATTGTCTTTAACAGCTTACACCAATTAGCTAACACTAAAAGAAATATTTAATCACTTCTGCAGTATACTACTGATGATTTGGTTAAGCAAATATTTTAAATTTTTTAAGACTGCTAATGTAGGTTACTAACAGTATTTTTTATTTTTATTTTCAATAGGAGAATCGGCAATCTCAGGCAAGAATGCCAGTGTACCAACAAAATGGTAAATGTGTTTTTATTAATATATATGTATATACAGTATGTGTCATTCCAAGCTGTAGAGCAATTCATAATCTATAATAATAGCGATTGCCTATTTTAAGATGATATCAACCCAACAAGTAGTCATTGCATTGAACATGCCACAAAAGCTTAGTCGCAAGAACAACAGTCATCCAGCTGCTACTAGTCTAGTAGGCAATGGAAATGAAAGATGATCGATTGTTCTCACCATCTCAAGTCAGTGTTCTTCCTGGTTTTCTTTCATGTTTCTAAAAATAACTTTGGAAACAAGCTCCCTCCTGTGAGCTCTGCTGATCTGCCCCATTCCAGGGACTAGCGTGTCTGCTCATTTCAGGTTACTTTTTTAGACGTGTGAAAAGACCCGTTGCACGAGCAGAGGATGCTGCCCAGAGTAAGCATGGATGACTGCTTTTCATAATCTGTTATCTTTGGCAGGAAATAAAACATGAAACATAACTTGGATAAACCTGTGCATAGCTTTGTATTTGTCCCTAAGTCATAACTTTATGCAAAGATTACTTCTGATTTCTTTTTTGTTCTTTAAGATTATGATTCTGTACTGTGGAATTACCTCCACTGCACACTGTAGGATTTACTTCTGAGTAAAGATGACATTGATTTTATTGTCTCTGCTGTAGATTCTGGGTAGTATCCAAATTAGTCCTATGTAGAGTCCCATTCATTTCAATGAAGTCCCATTCATTTCCGTGTGTCTATTCTAAGTAGGACGAACATTGCATACTACCCTTTGTTTTCTGTTTATTTTCTGTATAGGGTCTAATTATTTTAATTTTTGTTACTGACCACATTTACAAATAGAAGCTAGTTTAAAAAGTGTAGGCAAGGGCTGTATGTAGCCATTGTTTTAATCTTCATTAGTTCCATTAACTATATAGAGGTATCATCTTTAAATGTGGTAGTTTTGTATTGTTAATAATAATGATGATGATGTGTTTGTCTAGTTTGACTAATAGAAGCTGCTTGCCAGCTATTGTTATAAAAACCTTTAACAATGTAATCCTTCTTTTATCATTAGTTCTACATACAGGGAAACGTTGGTTTATCATTTGTCCTGTTGTGGAAAATCCAGCAGCTGAAGTACCAGAATTCTCTCCTCCTGTTCCTCAAAGTGCAAAACAGGCTGAAGCCCCAGGTATTTGTGATCTTTATAGCTTTAATTCTACACCTTTATAAAGTTGTTTTCAAACTATTTTTAAGAAAGGAAGAACATGAGACAAAGGAAAAAGATACAGTACATTGTTTAAAACAGTTTAAACAATCATCTGGCCAATAAAATATTCATATTCAAGATACTCCAGTTGTTCATTATATTTCTCTATTTTGTCACCAGAACCTGACAGTCCACAATCAAAAATGCAGAAGCAGGGACATGGAGAAGCCACCCAGAAATGTCTCTGTACTATAGGTTTAAAATAGCAATTAGCTTTCCAGGAACAGGCACTTATTTTAATCATTCATTACCCAGGAGGATTGGAATAGCCAAGGGCAAGCAGTACAATTGTGATAACTAGTGAGAGTCAAATTAGTGTCAAAACCTTGTTACAAAGACTACACATTTATGGACGTTGAACTTGATCCCTTTTTGTTTTACATGTGCAGAAGCAATTGAAGTTCTTGTCACATAAATGAATTTTAAAGACCCATGTAACTCACGTAAACCTTGTTATTAATCTCAGTTTTCCAGCTGGCTGAAATGGGGCAGTGCTTGATTACTGCTAATAGCTGATAAAGTGCAATACATTTTGCATCTGAAAAATTGCTAAGTAGAGCTGTCACAGTTAGTGAGAATAGCCTTTCTTTAATATAAAATTTTGGTTCACAATGCAATCGATAAACATTGGGTAGTATCCAACTCTGTTATTCCAGGAGTGCAAACGACATTATGTTTGTGGAAACTACATTCTGGACTATGTGCAAGAGGAAAAGTTATGGTTGTGAAAGTGTGACTGCACAACCAGTTGTGCAAGCAGCGGTGCAACTGGCTGTGCAAATAAATTGTGCAGTCACTTGCACAATGGAAAGATTCAGTGGCGCTTCACTAGCGCTATTAGAGTTCGCAGAATGACACTGTTGGATATTGACCATTATTTTAGTTGTTTGGAGAATCATTACAGCCTTTCCCCCCTCAAAAATGCATTAACATGAGCAGAGGACTGAGTTAATATGTTGGGTTTTACCTTCTTGCTGAGATATTTCTACTGCACATTGCTATTTGAGGTCCATATGTTGATCCCTAGATAATTCTCTGAATTCATAGTTTTCTCTTGTTGTTATTTATAGATTTAGAGCAGTCAGATGATCAGCAGCAGAGCTCTACAGTGACAGACAAACAAACAAACATAGCTTATCAGCAGCTTTCTAATCAAAGGAACACCTATGAAAGCCCAAAAGGAACTCCTCCTCCTTCTCCCCTGACGCAAGTCTCTGCTCAACCTGCATCAACCTCCCTTTCACAGGTTCAGACAGAAACGTCCACTGCAACACCCCCACCAACAGCTCCATATGCTCTAGAACAGGCTGCTGAAAGTACAGGCCAACTAGAATGCCCTCCTCTACAGCCTGTTGTACCCAGTCAGCCTGACACTCCAGCCCACAGCGCAACTTCACTTGAAGAGCAGGTTGAGCCTCAGCAACCTCTAAATCCCCCACTGCAGGCACCAAAACAAATAGATGGTAGCACTTGTGTCCCCAGTGCAGAGGTTGAAGACGGCACGACTGGGCTTCCAAAACTGCTTCAGCCTGCTCCTGGACATGCAGCAGATGCCTGCCCACTCCCAGTTGTCTCTGATGCTACAGTTTTGGAACACCACCCTCCAACACAAGTATCCCATTTGCCGGACAACAGTCAGCCTGGCCAGATGCAGCATTCTTTCGTAGGCCAGATACTTCCTGTGACTGCTGTTCCTGATCCTCTGATTCTAGCGGCATCTCAGCTTTCAAGTCCTCCTTCCCTGTCAGTAGCTGCATCCCAGCTGCACATAATGGCAACCCAATCCCAACCTACACCATCCGCTGGCCTTGCTATGAGTACCTCTCAGCCGCCTTGTGCAGTAGAATCAGATGGCGAAGGACCACCCAGAGTGGATTTTGCTGACAACACAATAAAAAGCCTGGATGAGAAACTGCGCAACCTGCTCTACCAGGAGTATGTCCCAACATCTTCTGCATCAGCAGCGACATCAGACAGCTTTGTACCTTTAGACCAGGGAGATGGCGAATTTAACTTGGAACCTTTGCCTATTCTTGTGCTGGATTTGAAAGTTCCTGCAACTAGCATGGATGTTCATGCGACTGAGGAGCAACCTGCATCAAGCACAACTATTTCTGATCTGGCAAGTAAAAAAAAAGAGAGTTAAAAATAGTGCTGTGCTGAAAATTTTGACCATTCCGTTTTTGGCATTTTGTGGGGAAGGGGGACACAAAAATTCGGGCGAAGGAGGCTGGGAGAAGTGAGGATTTCAGAGAATTTTCTCCCTGGGGAACAGGTTTTCCACATACCTTTTTAAACATAGCCACTTGTTGAGGGGTCTTCTTTCTTTTTATTTTTTAACCCCCTCCCTGCATTTTCAGGACCCCAGGAGTGTTTATTGGATGTCTACTGGAGAAGGAGACAGTCTCCAATAGGCATTCACTTAGAACTGCTGGTCTCATCCAAATGCTGGAGGGAGGAGGTGTTGTTGTTGTTGTTGTTTGAAAAACTAAAAAAAATAGGAAGGAGCTCCCTCAGCAACTGGCTACAGTTAGAAAAGGTATGTGGAAACTAGGGGTGTGCACGGACCCCCCGCTCCGCTTCACTTGCAGATCCGCCATTTTTCGGATCGGGCCGCTCCGCCCCGCCCCCGCTCCGCCCACTTCCGCTCCGCTCCGCCCGGAGCTCCGGATCCGGATCCGGAGCTCCGTTTCCCCCCCCCCATAGGCTTGCATTGAAAGCTAAAAAATTATACAACTTTTTTTCTGTTCAAGTTAGAAACCTCATGTTTGGCACCATGACACCTCATGGGGATATACACACGCACGCCAAGTTTCAAAGCAATCCCATCATCCCCTGATTTTTGGTGAATTTTTGAAAATCGGGCACCCCACACACAACATCCCTGCGAGGTGTGTTAAAAAACACGGGGAAAAGCCCGTTCAGATGAAGAAAGAGAAGTTTCCCAGAATCCCAAGTTACCTGTTTTGCCTATGCCCTCCTCCAACTTTGGGATCATCATGACCGGGAGCTGACTCTGCCCCTCAGGCCTTTGAAAAAGGTATTTTTCCCGCCGATTTTTTAAAAACTTCTAGCCCGCGACCCGTACGATGCAGAAAGTTGAGAGTGGTCTCAAAATGACCCCCATCCACGACTCTCTGTGCACAAGAATTTTCAGAATGATAGCTTAAACCCCCCCCAATTATCCCCGATTCTTTCCCTCAATGCAATCCTATGGGCGAAAAGCCGAAAACGCAGTTTAAGCCGCGCGGTTGACCCGATTTTCACAAAAATATAGCCCGCGACCCGTACGATGCAGAAAGTTGAGAGTGGTCTCAAAATGACCCCCATCCACGACTCTCTGTGCACAAGAATTTTCAGAATGATAGCTTAAACCCCCCCCCCAGTTATCCCCGATTCTTTCCCTCAATGCAATCCTATGGGCGAAAAGCCGAAAACGCAGTTTGAGCCGCGCGGTTGACCCGATTTTCACAAAAATATAGCCCGTGACCCGTACGATGCAGAGAGGTGAGAGTGGTCTCAAAATGACCCCCATCCACGACTCTCTGTGCACAAGAATTTTCAGAATGATAGCTTCAAAAACAACGTAGTTATGCGCGATTATTTGCCGCAATGCAATCCTATGGCGAAATGTTTTCAAGATGGCGACCGGAGCGCTCTGCCTGAACTCGGAGCTCCGAAAAATGGCCGCTTCTCTTCGCCTTGCTTCTAGGGGGTCCGCGGTCCGCTCCTACTCCGCCTCTAGGTAAGGCGGAGCAGGCCAATCCGCTACTGCTTCTACGCTCCTAATCGGAGCGGAGCACATCCCTAGTGGAAACCCTGTCCCCCTCCCCAAGGAGAATTTTTCCCCATCCCTGAGAAACAGGCAAAAACAATAATGCTTGTTTTGCAGGGAGAGAGAAAGTTCTCGAAAATAGGAGGCAGGTTTTGGCCTAGCACTAGTTATTCATTCATTCATTGTTATTTATTACGGTCGCAGACCAGCAAAATCAACACCAAAACATGCAAAGGATAGATAAAAAGTGACATAAAAACAAAATACAGCTTGGTGAGTTGCTGTAGTTAAAAATGCTGCAGATAGTCCACCTCTTAAATCAGAATTCAGAATCCAGGAGCCAAACTGCACTTCTAGAAATTGTTACTGTTTTGTTACGCTTTGTTTCTCAAATCCCAATACATGACTTGCAGTTATTGGTGCAAATTAAAAGTATTATTTTCAGAAATAGATATATATCCTGTATCAAACATTGTGAACAGGAAAATGATGCATCTTATTAGTTCCTAGTTGTGATAATTAGAAATCAAACTTAGGAGTGCCATTTAGGAAGGGCATATTGTCTTTCACTCTACCTGAGGTCTATGTACTAAGACCTGCTTCTCAAAAGAATAAATTCCTTTTTCTTTTTTTAAAAAGCGAACTGAATCTTACCTCCCACTCCACTGAAAACTTCTACACAGAAAAAGAAATCTTAAGCTTCTGATCAAAATTCATCATGTAAATATTAGATGTGTTGTTTCCATTGGCCCTTGCTTTCTGAACCTTGGTGATATTAAGCCATATTTTAAACAAAAATGGTTAACTCCAATAGTCTCCTTCTGCCAGCACCATGGGCACCATGGGTGGATTTAATTTCTCCTGCTGCCCTCCCCCCCCCCCACATGCCCCAGATCTGCTCCAGAGGTTTGGGAGACCCTGCACAACAGATTTGGGGTGGGGGAGGCTGCAGGGAAGGGAAAGTATTTTTTATACTGTATTTTGTATTTGTGCTTTTAACCTGTTGGTTGTTTTATTATGGTTTTAATTTTTGTGAACCGCCCAGAGAGCTTCAGCTATTCGGCAGTATAAAAATATAATAAATAAATAAATAAATAAATGTAACAATGGATTTATCCTAAACTACTTTAAACGAAAAAGGTGGCTGATAACAGCATTAGAAAGTGAGTTAGACAGGATTCACAGCTTTATTTCTTTCACTGGGATGGTTTGCTATGAGATTTACTTTGTCGATAAGGTTTTCAGAAGGTGAGATTGTGGAACAGTTTCATGCACCCCCTTTCCCACCCTCTCCCCAGGTACAATGGAACATTCTATATGTATTTGAATGTGCATTTTCCTTTGACAATTGTAATCAACATCTAAAAGTTCTGTGCCTGTTTATGTAATGCTTCTATCTAAAAAATGGATTTTAATCATTTGGTGATGTTTGTCAACTTCTGTTATCTAAGAAAAGGTAATATGGAGTCTGGAACAGGGAGAAATGCAAATTACTGATTTAAGATAGTCTTATTTTAAGATCAAATAAATAAAATAAGTTTGAGAGACTCTGCATATATAAATGAAAACTTTCCACTTGGCCTTTGAATGGTTAATTTATATTTTTGTCCTTTCACTTAAAGGTGGGGGAATCAGAAATTACATGTACCAGTATCCATCCATCAGAAATAAGCCATGGATCAACTAACAAAGAAGGTAGCAAACCTTGAAACAACTTTGTCTGTTCTTCCTTATAGCTATCCTTTGAACCAACTAATATTGATATGTAATAATTGAGGATGGTTTTCTAAACACTATCACTAGGAGATCCAGGGATCACAGTATGTGTAGTTGTTACATGCAATTGAGAATTTATCTTCTAATGCAGAATCTGACAGCTTCAGCAGAAATTTGAGTATCTTGCTTTTATTCATGTGTAGCTACTTACTGTTTGTGTATGAGCGTATAGAATGATATACCTAAATTTTAACATAAGATAAAAACATGCCACATATAAACCCAACGTGGGCAATACTTTCCTATCCACATAATAGGAGAGCAAGAATACATCGATTTAACCATGTGCTGTTGGCCAACATGCTTTGAATTTTACATACATACACGTTATTCAAACGTTACACTCAGTATAACCAGTGGAAAAGGCAAAAGGGTATGCTTCCCACCAGACAGAGATAGAAGGCAGGAAGAAACTATTGTCTGGATCAGGCCTGTATTTCATATTCAGCTTGTAATTGGGAAAATCTGAAATGTCAACATCCTTAATCCTGAGAAATGAAACCGTTTCGCATCCTGCATTTTTGAACATTATTTTGTTGAGCAGATTTTAACATTTCCATGATAATAGTTAGAGCCACCACCAATAAAAACAAACAAACAGTTTTTCGTGAAAATTCATTTTACATATTTTTGCAGGCCATTATGTGTCTTTTAAAGTTTTTTTTAGTGTCACAATACGACTCTGCAAGATATTGAGTGATACTTCATTGTATAATATCCCAAGCAACTGGAAAATATTATTCTTTTACTTAATAACTAAACATATTTTATTATCATCTGAGCCAAGCCCAACAGCTATAATCTGAATTATAAATATGGAGGAAATGTATTGATTCTGAAGAATAACTTCAGAGGCAGTTTCCCAAAAACATCAATTAACTGCCCAGTTGCATTAAGCCCATTGGTAACAATTTACAGATTATAGTTTCACATTCAATTGTGCCCCTTCAGTTTTCAAACACTGGTGAATTTAAAAGTTCCAATAATGGTGCTGCCTCCACAGTGGGAAATTCCCACAACCTATGTTGTTTTTTCCATGTCTCTCCAGAAGCTACTAGAACCTTCGCATAATCAATCCCTATTTTTGGTGGGAAAATGCCCCTCCCTCTTACATCATTATCATTATCGTTATCATTATCATTATTATTATTATGTGGACAGGCCAGATTCCTACATCCAAATCCCACCTGTAAAATACCAAGTTCTATACTCAAGAATTTATTATTTCAAATAATTATGGCAATATTTTAAAAGGTGTCAAGGAAGATGAGTGCTATTAAAGTTGAAATACTTGTTTCAAGCTGTTAAAATAGCAAAGTTTTTTTTTTTTTTACATTTATGAGCATTTTCTGGTAAACCCTTAGACCAGTCTTCCCCAACGTGGAACTCTCCAGATGTATTGGAACACAACTCCCATAATTCCCAGCCAAGGTATGCCCCTGACCCTTCTTATCACTCTTCATGTGGAGAGAAATGAGCAGACTGTATGACCAACTGTGACCCACACAACCCTTTGCCCATAAGTAGAAGCTCAAAAATGGAAGTAGAAGCTCAAAAATGGAAGTGCAAAGCATGTGTCTGCTTATCAGTAGTTCCTCTCATGTTCAAACCCAGTTTATTCTCATACCTTGGCACCTACAATTGTGTATGGAATAATGAAAGTAATTTGGCATGGAGTGAGAGAAGTCCCATCACAAACATCTCTCCTTCTTCTAGGCTACACATCAATATCTAATTTGTATAAGGTCTATGCATGAAAAGTCTGGGGCACATAGGCTGAGACCATTTGATTGATATCCCACATAGGATCTGGGAATTGAGCATGTAATTCAAGCTCACATGGGTTGGGATTTTGCATGTGCACAAGCTTTATGCAATGGATCCATGGATGCCCATCAAGCCCTGAGGCTAGTCATGCATTTGCTGTGGGTAGGGCAGGTATCTGTGATCCCACTTCCAGTATGGCTGCATTGGGATTCCTTTTTAAGGGACAAAAGGTGGGTATAAGTGATTTTCTAAATAAAAATAAAATAAAAAGTTGTCAGAACTGGTCCATTCTATAAATATTCCCCCCTTTCCTTTCAAGCTACATTAATATTTTTATTGAATTCCAAAGTTGTATGTTGTGTGAAATGCTCAATTCATTGTACTGAATTTGTTTCTGAATATTCACCGTATGTACATTGTGATGGTTTCAAGACTTGTATCTGCCATCATAATTTACATTTAATTCATGCAGATTTGAGCTGCAATTCTTCACTTATCTGTGTCTCATTGACACAAGTACTTAATGGATGATTAATGGAATCAAAGAGATTCCATTGAAAAGATAGTTAAATATTCATATTAGCTTATGCTTTGTTCTAAAATCTACTTATCCAAATGTGTTTGCATTTTTGTTTCTGATGTATTAAACAGGTCAAGTTGCAAACATTACTTCAACTTCTGTTGCCATATCATCAGGACTCCCTCAGGTACTGTATTCCTGTTTTCCTTTCCACATTTTATCTCATTCCTCAAGCAATTCAAACTAATGAAAAGCACTGCTAATTCCTATAAGAAGAGATGTGTTAGGGCTGGTGACAAATTCTCCACCTGGACTAGGTTCTTATTTGTTATTTCAGGTTGCGCCTTCATTATCAGATGTAGCTGCCCAGAAAGATGCTTCTAAGCTGAATGAAAAGGAAAATACTATAAATCTCAAAGAGAAAAATAAATCTCATAGAGATGACTCTGTTGACTTGAGCTTCAGTATGAAGCAAGCTGAAACACTTAACAGTACACCAGCAAAAACAATTGGAAGATTTTCAGTGATCAGCACCCAGGATGAGTTAACTTTACCATCCATGCATTCCTTGAGATACTCGGCACCACCAGATGTTTATCTCGATGATCAACCTTCCAGCCCTGATACGAAGACATCTTTGCGGCGTGTGCAGACAGCATCTTCAATTGATGTCCTTTGTGGTCATGATTCCACTGATTCTGGAGATGAATCTCTTCAAAGAAAACCAGCTGCAACTCCACCATCACCTCAGAGCAGCAGTGCAGGAAATGACTACATAAAAAGGTCCTCATCTTTTCTGCAGAAGTCTGGAAAATCCAGCTCACAAGGCCTTGATTCCCCTAATGGTCATGGATCAAAAATCCCAACTATCAACATAACTTCTTTCCACTCACAGTCATCATATGTGAGCAGTGACAATGACTCAGAGTTTGAAGATGCAGACATGAAGAAAGAATTGCAGAATCTGAGAGAAAAGTATGTTTCATTTTCATACAAATGTGAGGGTCATTTTGTGCATTTATGCTTAGGCAAAGTTCCCTGCTGCATTTTTACAGAATTTATCATTTCCCCCTTTTAGGTGCTCATTTCTCATAAGTTGGAGTGGTTAGTTAAATATGTGTATCTTTCTATATCTTAGTTGTCACTAAACCTGCATTTGGGCTGTACCACTTCAGATTGAAGTCGACAGGCAGTTCACATGATGGGACAGTTTACCTCACCTTCTCTGTGACATTTCATTTTTCATCTACAGATAATGTTTTTGTATGGAGACCAAATTCAGTTATGTGTAGTGTATGTAATGCTACAGTCTGTATAGTCTGAACTGGCACAGTCCCAATAAAGTTTTTCCACTATGTCTGAGAAAAGTGATACTTTGGATAATAGAGTGCACCATGTCACTGCTAAGTTTATACTGTATCCAAGTGCAATTAGACAGATGCTCACACAAATAAATTTGGATATCAGAATGGGTTATCAGATTCTTCAGATTTTTACACTCTCCATTATACACAGTAGAGTCAGATTTTATATTTGTATTTGCTGAATGTTGTCATTTATTTCATTAATTCTCTTTGTTTACGATTTTTGTTTTCATTAAGATAAATATTTTTTTCTGCTACAGTATGTATGAAAGTGAATGGCCTGCATTTTAGCTGAAGTGTTTTGGCTAAACTTGGGGTTGAGTGGCAAATATAAAGCAAAAATCACTTCTTTCCATTCTGTCCCTTCTGTTTTACACCTCCACCAAACTATTCTTCTTTCTACTTATCTCACCTGATGAGTTGACCATCCTGTTGTCCTCATTTAACTCCATCTGCCCCCTTGAGTCTGTCTCCTCCTCGTAGCCATCTCCAACTCTTTCTTTCACATTGTCAATCTATTAACCAATATCTCCTCTTGCTCCTTCCCTACTGCATTCAAACATTCCACTATTTCCCCTGTTCTTAAAAAGAAATCTTTCGCTTGATCCTTCCTCCGTCTCAAATATGACCCAGTTTCCCTTCTACCCTTTATCTCCAAGTGACTTCTAGAGTCTTAATTTCCACTGTCTTCATTTCTTTTCCTCCAAGTTTGCTCGTGACCTCTTTCAATCTCTCTTTTACCCTCAACACTCCAATAATGGTTGGAATGCTAAGTGTTGGAGATGACCAATGATCTTATTGCTGAAAAATCCAGTGCTCAATCCACAATGCTCTTTGAATGAGTTAGTTTTTAAGATGCCACAAGACTCTTTGGCCCTTTCTACACCTAAGGATTATCCCAAGCAAATGGAGGGATCATCCCTGCCTGCTCCCGGGATCCCTTGTGTGTCATTTGGATGCACAGGGATGATCCCGGGATATAGGCATGGTGTAGACATACCCTTTGTTGTCATCATTTTCTCTCTCTTGCTTGACTTCTTTTCTCCCTAGGTTTCTGTGATCCTGCTCTTAATTCATAGAATCATAGAATCATAAAATAGCAGAGTTGGAAGGGGCCTACAAGGCCGTCGAGTCCAACCCCCTGCTCAATGCAGGAATCCACCCTAAAGCATCCCTGACAGATGGTTGTCCAGCTGCCTCTTGAATGCCTCTAGTGTGGGAGAGCCCACAACCTCCCTACGTAACTGATTCCATTGTCGTACTGCTCTAACAGTCAGGAAGTTTTTCCTGATGTCCAGCTGGAATCTGGCTTCCTTTAACTTGAGCCTGTTATTCCGTGTCCTGCACTCTGGGAGGATCGAGAAAAGATCCTGGCCCTCCTCTCGGTGACAACCTTTTCAGTATTTGAAGAGTGCCGTCATGTCTCCCCTCAATCTTCTCTTCTCCAGGCTAAACATGCCCAGTTCTTTCAGTCTCTCATTATAGGGCTTTGTTTCCAGACCCCTGATCATCCTGGTTGCCCTCCTCTGAACACGCTCCAGCTTGTCTGGATTTGATTTTCTTCCTACTCCTATTTTCTACTTCCTACTCCTATTTTCTTCCAGCTTGATTTTCTTCCTACTTGTTTAAACACTATTTCATTGTTTCTATATGGGGAAGCCTTTCTTCTACTTTCCCTCTTTCTGTTGTGACCCCTCAGGACTCTGTTGTTGTTCCTCTGCTATTCCCTATCCACAGACTGTCTCATTCTATCCCATGGCTTTCAGTATCACATATACATGAATGTCATCCAGCTCTATCTCCCTTAGAACTTTTTTCCTCTATCCAATTTTGCATCTTTGAGTATCTCTCTGATATTTCTATTTGGGTACTTTATTGTAGTCTCAATCTTAAAATGTCTAAGACTGAATTTCTTATCTTTCCTTCTAATTCCTCCTCTACCTTCACTGTTCTTATCCAGTGGCAATATCACAACCCACCCTGTTGAACAGACGTGTAGCCTTGACTTTTTCTTTGACTTCTCTCTTTCTCTGTCTTTAACTCTTGCTTCCCTCAAATATTTAGTCCATTGTTAAATCATGTTGCTTCTCCTTTACAAAATTACAAAAAAAAAAAAAATGTTTTCTTCCTCTCTCACACCTTGGCAAAAACTCTGGCTAATGCCCTGATAGTTTCTCTTTGGCCTTCTGTTGTCTCCCTTTGGTCCTGTTCAGCTCTCTGTTGTCAAAATCACTCAGCTATCCCATTATTCTGAATACATGATATACCCGAAGTGTGTACACTGGCTTTCTGTCCACTCCTGGATCCTGCACAAGCTTCATGTCTTTACATTCAAACCCCCGCCATTAGGGATGTATGGATTGTGCAAAACCCATTGCTGTCTGTATTTCATGGATTGTGAGGCACCTTTCGTTCTGTCATCTGCCCAGTGATGGAATTGGATTTTTTCAGTTTCCACATTTGTGCAAATGTGAATTGCAAAACAAGCAAATTACCTCCAAAATGTGCGTTTTCATGCTTTAGCCTATTGGAGAAATGCACATTTTTGACAGTTTTTTTTTAATTGCATATTTTTCTATGATGAAATGTACACAAAATTCCCAAAGGTTAGGAAAACAGTCTGCAAGCCTGTGGACTCCACCTTACAGGGAGAAAAGGTGTTCTGCTGCAGAATCCACAGATCAGATTCATAAAAATTGGAACTCATTTTGTTCCTTTGTGGATGTCTCTGACATTCCTATCCTCCATGGTTGTACCTTCTCTTCTCTTCCTACTCAGGATTTGTGTGAGTCCCAGGTAGTTCCCTACTAGGGATGTCCAGATTTTGTGAAATCTATCTTGTGCGTATTTTGTAGATTGTGCAGTGTTGTTCGTTCCACCATCCGTTCAAAGATGTATTCAGAGGATGGGGAATCAGTTTTGCAGAAAAATACACAAATAATTCTGAAAGAGGGTTCACAACAATTTACGTAATTTGCTTTAGTATGTAACTTTTCCCGTACTGCCCCCTGTTCCATTCAGTTTCCCCCTGTGTATATTTTCCAGGATGGCACATGACTCAGCAGAAACTGGCCTCAGACTGTGTAAACTTCAGGAAAGTAAAAACAAAACAAAACTGAAAGTCTACAGACTCAGTGCAGCCTGAGGCCAGTCCACAGCAGATTCCACAGGTCAGATTCTTAGAAATTCGAACTCATTTTGGTCCATCTCTAATTTCTCCAGCATCCCTATTCTATAGAACTGGTTTTCTACTGGAATATTTGCTTAACACTGAGATGGGATATATCCCATGCCATTTAGATGAAAAAGATTGTCTTTGACTGTGATGTGATTATATATATAAATGAGATATTAGATGTATGCTTACAAACAGATGTTTTAATTTAAGCAGTATTTAAATTTGACATGTAGCAACCTGTTATTATTATTCAGACACATGAAAGAAATTACTGAACTGCAAACTCAGCAGAAGCGAGAAATAGAAGCTCTCTACCTTCGGCTGGGAAAACCTTTACCACCAAACGTCGGATTCCTTCATTCTGCCCCACCAAGTGGCCGTCGAAGAAGAACCAGCAAGAACAAATTAAAAACTGGGAAGTTATTGAACCCTGTCGTTCAACAGCTCAAAACAACAGCAACCAATACAAGTACGTTCAGCAGATATACAAAATCATCTCCTATAATAACATCACCACTGTCATCCTTTTGCTATCAAATGTTTCTGAGGTACATATACTGGATAGTTAAAAAGAGTCTGTGCAAGTCCTATGAGAGTGACTCAAGCCTTCAAATTGTGGACTGCTTTCTTAAGGAGGTTTTTTATTATTATTTACAATTTCTTTATTTGACCAAGAGCAAAAGGAGAAGATTTGTTGGGTTGGATTTAGTTACACTTGCCTTTCCCCCTAATGAGTAAATCAACAAGGAAGTTCAGCACAGCAACACATTACTAAAACATTTGAAAAAGCCTTGCTTCCAGGTGTAAGCCAGTGTCTTGATGGGAAAAATAATGCTCTTCTCTCTTACAATGTAGTCTATTCAAAGCCTTGATCCTTCTCAGTTTGGTTACAACCGTGTGTTCCATGTGCTCCAGTCTCCCTTCTTGGCACTTAGAGAAGGACCTCTGCTGATTATTTCAAGGCATGGGCAGGTATATGTGGGAAGAGATAGTCCTACAGATACTGAGATCCACACTTTGAAGGTTTCTAAAGATTTAAACCACCACTTTGGATTGGGCCAGACAGGGAGGCAATGAAGATGATGAAGCACTGGCATGATGTGTTCAGAACACCTAGTTCCAGCTAACACAGCCATAGTTGGAGCCAACTGAATTTTCCGGACTGTTTTCAAAGGAAGCCACACATAGAACACATTGCCTGGATCATTGATGCCAGGCTAACTCTACCCAGTTACAATCATTGCTGGCATAGCAGCCTGCATTGTTAAGAAGTGCTTCAAGCCTCTTAACAACCCGAGGTCATTTGTGCTTCTAGTGATAAAGATGAATCAATGAGCATCCCTGAACCACATAACTTGTCCTTTAGGGTGGGGTCCAAACCCAACCAGAACAGGTTGAATACTACTCATCGGGTAGATGAACCATCCACCTCCATCTTGTCTGGTTTGAGCATCAGTTTATATTATGACTTTCCTCAGGCAAATGATCTTCAAATGCCTTGTTGTGGAGCAGCGGCAATAACTGTTCTCATTGCATTCTGTGGTGGCTAAACTTAGATATTAGTTTACTTACTTTATTTGATGATTTTTATCTTGCTCTACAGACAAAAGGGCTCCCAGAGCAGCTTAAGTACAATCAACCAAAACAATACAATCCCTGCCCACAGGCTTACAGTCTAAAAAACACAATGCAAAAGGAAAAAAGGGATGGGGAGGTAAAAGCAAACTGAGGCACTCATTCTTCAAATTAAATAGTACTTCTTATAATGACCAACTGGCAACAGTTCAGACAGTGGAGGAGCCTGGTGGAGCTGGCCTTTCAGCAAGGTTGCTATAATGGACCTGATTCCCATACCATCTCAGCTCCTCCTGCTGTAGCCCAATGCATGGTGGCACAGTCACTGATGCCTAGCTGAGTCTCCTGGCTACTTCTCAGCCTGCCCAACTTGTACCCATAGTACCTGCCTTTCATAGTAAGAAATATGAAACAAAGTACAAGTGAGCCCACTGAAACAGGATTACCAGGACAGCAGAAACCCATTTCTAGAAATAGAATTTCCTTGAAACTAAACCATCCCATGCAGTGACCTATATCCTGAGCCTCCAGACCATGGCAGGATCTACACTATTGCTTTAAAGCGATTTATAACAGTTTTGACAACTGTTGGGGCCCAGGACACGCTCCATATACAGTTGTCAAAACCATTATAAAGTGTAGTGTAGATCTGGCCCATGACTTGGGACCTGTAAGGAAGCTCCCCTGGTCATACATCATTGGCATTACATCTATCAAGATCAGATAGTGAGCACATGTTTTGCTGACCCAATCTGACCACAAAACCCCCCCATCACCCATTGTTTGCCATTAGAACAAAGGGCAGATACCTGCTTCCTTGCAGGTTCCTCTCATCCCATGGCATTATAAGCCTAGGACCAGGTTAGTTGTAAGTTAGGTGGCCATGCATCCTCTTTTACAGAGGCAGTCCTCTATTTGAATGACTGTCCTGTCCAATTCTGGTGTAAAGATAAAGAACCATAAGAACATTTGCCCATCAGCAGTTAGCACCTGAACAGCAGACTGAACAAACCACTTAGTAACAATCTCTTCTGCACTTATGGTGAGAAGTACTGTATTTCTAATTTTGTATCTATAAATATCAGTTAGCACATGCAAATTTTATGTCCTTTTTGTCCCTTTTTGTGGATGCATGTCCTCTTTTTTTTTAGTGATTCATAAGAGGCCACGCTTTGCAGGACCATCTATTTCCATATATTCCTACCCATACATTAAGATCTTCAGTGAAGGGGGAGGGTGCCCCAGGTGGCTACCAGGGAGAGGACCTTCTTGGTCCCTACAGGCCAAGAAGAAGAACCAACTCTCTACAGGAGTTGGTCCCCCAACTCTCGGGAGCAGATTGTGGGTGGAGGATATGGGACTATACAAGAATGAGAGGGGAATTGATGAAGATCACGTCACCACCTTCCACCAGCTTATGCTGAATCCAAGCCGGTGTCTAGCTGTTTTAAATTCAATCCTTTGGGTAAGTAAGGTGAGAATCCTTGTCACACTTTCAAATATCTTTCTTTCCCTGAATGATCATCACATAAAAGTTCATGGGTGAGGACCATTCTGCTCCCCTGTACCTTGCTTCCTTGTTTTATTGAAATAATAAGATAGTGACATTTATATTAATTCTAAATTCCCATTCTCCATTAATTTCTACCCAAAACCTTGAAGAACATTGTGGTAAGAGGGGACAGAAAGGAAAATTCATTTGTATATGTAGCTCAGTATGTAGCTGCAAAGTCATTCTGTTTAGCAACATTGCTCCCCCTTGCATAATTCTCCTGAAATGATATCCATGATTTTTTTTCCTTAGGTGAGTAGCATTAGCCAGCTATTCTGACCACTTTTCACTCACATTGCACAACCAAGTGGAATTTTATCTCTGTCCTTTGTCTGATTCTTCTGGTAGAATTACTCATTCAAAGAAAGTTGAGAAATGAAACAAGATTCTTCAGGGTTTTTTTAATGCATTGATTGAATTTCTCTTCTGCCTTCTGGAACCAACCAAGACAATTATGGTATCTCCTTTCTTAAGAGATTTTTTTAAAAGAGAAAATCAGCTGAGTGTCTACTATGATGGGTTTAAGTCAGAGGCAGGGCATTCTGTTTAAGACTATCAATGGACTAAGACTTTAATCCTATATGAACCTACTTGGGAGTAGGTCCCATTGAATTCAGATCAGGCTACAAGTAACACTTCCAACTCTTAGAATATACTAGCCAGAATCCGAAATGGTACACTACTGTTTTGTGTGCTCAATGAGGCTTTCAAGTTGTGTTTCAAACAATCTCCCCCAACCCCATCCAGACACACAAGTACTGAAAAATAGGACAAACTGTTTCAAAATGTTGGTATAATGTAGTGATCTGCTGTTCAAAAATGAAAGATCAAAATTCCCGCAGAACCTTTGCCATTGCCTTAAGTAGTTCTTTCAGTCTTGGTATCCCTTTCTGGAGTTGACAGATAAATTTCTAATGATATAAATAAATAAAGGAAATGGGTTGGATCCAGACTTAGTCATAGTTAAAGTAGACCCATTGAAATCAAAGGGGCAATTTAGTCATGACTAACTTAAGTCCCATTGATTCCATTGGGTCTGTTCTAAGAATGGCGAGGGCCTTGCTAGAGCTACCTTTAAATCCCAGCGTGTGGAGGGCCCAGCCCGCGCTAGAAGTAGCGCGGACTGTCGCTCCTGTCCACACGTGACACACGACGGGGTAAAGGAAAACCCTGTCGCGTTGGCCGTTTTTTTTCAAGCTTAAAGGGGCCATGTGTGCAGGAGCACACCAATGATAAGGTAGGCTTTGGTGTTTGTTTGTTTTTAAAAAAGGGTTCTCTGCTCCCCCTGCCCCCAATTTTCCCCCTGCCATGTCTGATGCCACCCTGCCCACCTGCCTGCCATGTCCGTTGCCCCCCCTCCTGCCCACGATCTCCGATCCCCCCTATCGCCCCTGGGCCGCTCTTCCCCCCCCCATCTCTCCCACCGGGTCCGCTCTTCCCCCCCAGCCCCCATCTCTCCCCCCTTGGCCCCGATCTCCCTCCCCTCCACGATTCCCCCCCTCCGGCCTGATGGGCACAGTGCAGCTTCTCCCGGCTACTCGTGAGTAAGCCACGTAGCCAGGAAAAGCTGCAGAATGGGCTAGACCTTCCACAACCCCGGGCTCAGCCCAGGGCTGCGGAAATACCGGGCCACAACCGCTGCCAGTTATCCTGGGCCAAGGGAGGGTTTAGCCCGGGCTGACGCCGGAATCCCCTGTGCGTCATCTGGCTGCACAGGGGTGAGCCCAGATATTAGCCTAGGCTAAACCCTCATCTAGCAACGGCCTAAGTCTGGACCCAGCCCTATGTTATTGTTGTTTGTCATGTTATATTGGCATTTGTGCTTACAAACTCTGAACAGCTGTTTGTTTATCTGCACCTGGCTATGTGTGTAAGTGACAACTGTGGAGTGTTATCCAGTTGTACTTTTCTTCAAAGTATTTGAAGCTCTCTTCAGTAATGAGCAAGATAGTTGCACCTCAACTTATTTCTTTGCAGTTAGTGATTTTTGCATGTATCCTGTTTAGGCAATGTGTCAGACTCCAAAGACACTCTGGCTAAAGAAAATACTAAAGGTCAGACTGGTTCTACTGAAGCAACAGCACTAACTTCGTCCACATCAGCCATACTTGGAAAGTCAGTTCAGACACAGCAGCCCTGCTCTGTCAAGGCTTCCTTGTCCTCTGACATCTGCTCTGGATTAGCTACTGAAGGAGGTGATGCCCATGGAAATTCTGGCCAAGGTGATTCTATATACTTAGGGCCATCATTCATTCTGTGCTGGAATTAGTAAATAGTTCAAAATTGAAAGTAAACGTGCTAAATTTGGAGATTGGAGTTGTAGCTTCACATACCTGCTCAGCACATTGGCCTGAGAAAGTGTCTCCCAGCCTAATCTATTTTATAGGGCAGTTGGAATGATAAATGTGATAAAAACAGAAAGGGTGCTAGCTATAGTGATGATAACAATAATTTTAATGGGGTCGTCACTATTTATGATAGAGTCACTAATGTGCCTTTTGAAAATGAACAACATTAGAAAGGTTAGCAAAGTATGAATCGAGAGGAAAGTGTCACATGTCTTAAATTCATGCTATAAATGAATTACTAATTGTCAGGGATTGGACCACCTTTTTAAAATAATAATAATAATAATAATAATAATAATAATAATAATAATAATAATGGGAAATGACCCTTTGCAGATTGAAATCATTCAGTAGCAGGAAAGGCTGCCTTAATTTTTTCTTGGTTCATACACTTAGGTCCAAATCCTTTGCTACTGATGCAGAATCTTGTTCATAAGGCGTTCTTTCATATTGGCCTGTAAAAATAAAAGTTGGGAGCAGTTAAGCTTTTACCACCTCGCAAGTTCTCATGGTCTTCTGGCTTCAGTAGAGGGTCCGTTGCATTTTAGATACTGTTTCATATAGTTGTAGTAGTGAAGTCTTTCCGTGCATAGCTTCATAGCTTTATCATGATATGGTAGCAATATCTGTTGCAAAGTGTAATGATGATTAAAGACAATATCATTCATACTCTGTTCTGCATGTCCTGCCAAACTAATCCTATAAAGTATCTATTTTCTTCTGCTGTTGTTTTTGCACCCTTTTGCATATAGCCAATGAACTTACTCCTCTTTGGCAAGGCTAAAATGGAGATGTGGATGATAAACTAACAAAGCTGATATGACTGATGGTGACAACTGATCACAGCTATTTGTACTTTATAAGTGTCTTTGTTTTCTTCCCTTTATATTCATTTGCAGGCTGGACGGTTTTCCACCAAACGTCTGAGAGAGTGACCTATAAATCTAGTAGCAAACCTCGTACCAGATTCCTCAGTGGACCTGTGTCTTTGTCCATCTGTTTGTATTTGTTCTTTTGTATTTTATCACAGCCCATCTTTCTTTCGTCCCCCTTTTCCAAAACCCATTTTCACATATATCTAATATGTTTGGCAGGAAGCCCCCTTTTTTCTAGACAATCCCTTTGATTTCCTTTTTCAAAAAAGTTAATCATCATTGGCACTCCTTATTTTTCATTTTATTTTGTTTCATATCAAAGCTTGTGTGCACTGCTTTTGGCTCATGCCTGGGTACCAAAAGCATGTGTGGAAGATCTCATAATTTATTCTATAGCGTTATGGTAAATTTTACCCTGGACGTATCTTTATGTGATTTTACGTTTAAGTAACTTTTAATTTACAATGTGGCAATTATAAATGTCTGCTGTCCTGGTTCCAGCGATATCAAAAAGAAATCCAACCTTCTGTAGACGAATGGTCTCTTTCACACATGTTTGGACTATGAAGACATGCATGTAGCAAGCTGATACAAATCTAGAAGGTCACTGAAGGGTATAACGTCCTCACAAGGGCTGTATTCAAACAATATACAGTACTGTTTATATCCTATTATTGTTGTTATTATTGTTATTATTTTCCTATCCCTTGCATGTGGAAATGCTGAGAAATGCTCCTGCTAGTTCTTTAATATTATCTTTTCTAGGCAGTACTCTCCCCCCCCCACTGTGCACACACATACACCTACATTGTATATTTTGGGTCACTTTAAGTGAATTTTGTAAAATGCAACTGTCTGGTTACTGTGCTACACAGTGCACTTTGGCTTTTACTATAAACTCACCTAGCTGGAGCACTTTACTCAGTATATTTTTATTATGACCTTTTGTGACCTCAGAGATGAAGTCATCAAGCAGTTCATTGAAGCACAGAATACATTTTTAAAAGTAAAAAATTCTGATGCTACTCTAGAATGGATTATTGATATAATGTCCAGGTTATTTTCAAATAACTATGCAACTAAATACCAGTAGACATTTCCTAAATTGTATGATCACATCAATTGGCTGTTCAACCAACTCTTAACTATATTTTTTTAAAGAAACCAGATGTTTATTACAAGGCAAATAAACTTTCCTTGTACACTAATGATACGTTGTAGTAATAAGGTAATCCAGGCCACAGTTACATGTAATGCCAGAAATAAGGCTAATAAACTAAACATTCAGCTAATTCAGTGTTCATTTTCATTTGTATCAAACTTTTACCATTGGAACTATGCATTTTTATCATTTTTGAGGTGGTACAGATCAAAGGCACAAGACTACTCAAAATGCATCCTCCTTGCTTTCCAAATTTTTTTATTTTATTTTTAAACTCCACTAAATTCTAATTATAAACAGCTGGTGAGAACTGATAAATACACATGTTACCATGTGAAGCCAATTATATTAAACTTTTATCAATAATTTATAACATCTAGAGATAATGTTCTTGGAATGTTCTATATATAGATGTTCTTGTTTACAATTTGGATGTGACTATCTTTTTCTGAAGTCACAAGTAGTCAGAATAGTTTCATTTGTTTACTACAGATTTGCTATACACACGCTTTTTAATTTGAAGTATTAATGTTATTAACCTCTTTGGGTTCATGACAATTATGACCATAGATAACAGAGAAAGTTTTCTATTCTTAAAACTAGTCATCCTACTTACTTACGTTAGCCTTCTAGTTCTTTGTACTTATTTTGTAGGTGATATGATTTTGACAAAAATTTGAAGTCCACTTGACATTTTTAATTATAAAAATATAGCTTGCTCATATAGAGCATATATATAACCTATATGGATGTTAATATCCACCCAAAAAACCTACAAGGTTTGAATGCTAATTTCAGAGTCCTTCCAGCTGCTCCCCCTTCTGGGGGCTGATCTGTTGCTTTTATGCACTGCATAGTTTTTTCTTTACATTTTATTGGGATGGAATTTTGGTTAATATCTAAGCAATCAGCAACAATTTTGACTTTTACTCTCCTTGCTGGTTATATACAGATCTGAAGAGAATAAGATCCTATGTAAACAGAACTCCCAACGACTGCCTTTTAAAGTGGAACCAAAATAATGCATTGAATCCTATCATTTCTAGAGCAATGCCTTACTATTGTGGCAGTCTGATTAGTCACTGAAGATTGTTTTTTTTAAAATGACAGAAACTTTTAAAAATTGTCTCTAGTGCTTAAAGGATACTCCTCTTAGTTAAGTTGAAATCTAAATTACTTGTGTATCTTGACCACAGTGTTATGTTAAAGCTCCTTTGAGGTCACTTATAAAGCCTGGACGTTATAAATTAGATACACACTTTCAAGGATGACAAATTCACCTTTCTATTTACACTGTAATTCAAACTGTCTTTCAATTAAGTGATTGCATATCAAGAAGAGATTTTATTAAGCAGTTGATGTTATTTTTAAGGGCTCTTTGTCTTGAAAATATGTAACTTTTGCATACAGTCACCAAAGGGAAATTGGGAAATGTTCATGAGAAGGTTCCACGTAACAGTTATGAGTGGGGGAATGGAATGTTAACTTTGAAGTGAGATCACTCTCATTCTGTTATTTATTTTGACCTTCTTTGAAAGGGTCCTGGCCAAAATCAGACAGTTCAGATGTTACTTGTCAGAGGATAAGAATCATGTTTATGTAGATATAATATAATCCTCACAATCACAGAATAATTGAAAATCCCTCTCCTTTCCAAGAACAAATTGTGAAGGTGTAGGGGTTAAATCTAACAAGGCCCCTAATGTTGAAGTTCTGTTCTTTCTTTGCTACATTTTACTATTATCAGACATTATACCTAAAGGGAAAATACTATTTCTTGCTTATATTCTCAGGGCACTTCTAGACCCATTTTAAGTGCCAGATCAACAGACATGGAGTAATCCGAAGTCTGATTTTATATTTCAGGCACTAAACAAGATTCCTTGTTTATGTACACTAGCATATGGGGTCTCCTAGTCATATTTGCTTGGATTGCTTCATAATTAACAAAATGCTGATTAAATGTTAATATCACTGAGAGAAATGTCCAATAAAGAGCTTCCCCTAGTTTACAGCAGCATGAGACAGTGAGGTAAGGCATGTAGAGCTGTTTGGCATCCTGAGGGATCCGTAAGTAACAAACTCAATATCATTGATATAATTATGATTTAACCCTGGTTTTTTATTCTCAATTTTGAAAGATGTTGATGCTTTCAAGATTTGAAGAATAAAATACAAAATTCAAAACTGAAAGCATTTGCTCAAAATTGCTTTTTAAGGAAACAAATAGCCAATGGAACTCATGCATGGAACTTTCTTGTAAGATTTATCTCTTAGATATAACTATATTCAATGCATCATGGCATATGATCAATATGTCATTTAATTTATTATAGCATCTCACCAAAGAACATAAACCGATAAGACAGAGTGGAAATACCACAATAGAGCTACAAGCGCCCACATGAATGTTGACAACATTATAGAGATTAAGGGCAAAATCCTATGCATGTTTAGACAGAAAAACATTCTATAATTTACAGTATTCCCCAGCCAGCATGGCTGGATGGAAATGCTAGAAGTTGTAGGACTTCTGTCTAAACATGCATAGGATTGCACTTCAAGGCTACTATCCTAAACACATTTACTAAGAAGTAAGCCCCACTGAATTCAATAGAACTTACTTCTAAGTAGACCTACATAAGATTGTATTGTAAAGATTTCAGTGGATACAATTTTTTAGTTAGGCCTCTGTCCTGCAGAACTCTCATACATCTTGTGGCCAGTCTAATTTTGCTTGTTCCTGAATTTACTTTTTATCGTTAATTGGCTGACATGATGCATATAGTCTGCAACACAAATAAAATAGGAATCAACATATTTTGAAAGCAGTGTTGATTTAAAAATGAACCTTCATCTTGACTGAAACACATAGCTCCCCCATAAAAACTGTGTAGCATTTATGTTAATAGTAAATTTCTATAGATTTTGGACAGCTAATTTCTATGGGTTTTGAATTGGCCAATTATTTCTCTTTTTCACACCTGAACTGCTGACTTTCTGTCTGTTCCTTCTTACATAATGGTTACTTTTTCATTGTTTAAAAATGCAGAAGATTTTCCATCAGACTTTTTCTTTCCCCCTTTTTAGTCTTGCCTAACTCTGTATGTCTTGTATCATTTTACCTTGTAGGGTCCACTCTGAAACGACTATGTCTAGGCAAAGATCACAGTAGTAGTAACTATCCTTCTCTCTTTTGTTTTTTGGCTTTTTGATATTTCTTTCTGAGCATGGGCTGCTTTATTTAAATATAATCTAGTGGTTTATTTAAACAGCAGACATTGAATTCATGCTGTCATTTAAATTAGGCTGCGTATGAATAAAGAGCAGGTATCTTGTTGGTAGCTTTGCATGCTGGTTCTGCTTTTGGATGCATGCCTGATGCAAGATTGTTGTGTTTTCAGTACATACATGTTTGTTTTTATAAGACAAAGCTAAGTCATGTGCTTAACCTAATATTTTAATTAACACTACTTCTTTACAATGCTGTTTTGCTGCCGGTTGACTAATACAGCTTAACACTTCCTCACAGCTATTCAGATGCTTGAAGTACTGAATAGTTGCTGAGGATTAATCTTTTTTTTTTTTTAAAAAAAAGCACTTATGTTTTCACTGGTTTGTTTTTCAAAAAGAATATAAGAATTCACATAGGTTGGGTGCACTGTAGGTTTTTAAAGGAAGGTGTGAGTGTTTTTGTGAACAGAGAAAATCACTAATAGATTTACTCATAGTGCACACCATAACTGTTGAAAATTCATAGCAGCAGAAATAAGATTTTAGTACATTGGGTCATCATAAATAATGTCATTTCACTACAACTTTGAACTTTTTTGCTTCAGAGGTTGGTGTTATAAGAATTAGTATCCAAATATTATTTTCAAAAAGTTTTTTAAAAGACTTTATTCAATTGATATTGCTTTATTTCTTTTTATGTTAAAATTGATATTACTGCCTTGACAGCAACATATTCAGAATTATTATTTCTACATTAGCTGCCCCACTGTCAGGATATAAGAAGGTTGTGTATATCTAGGGTGACAATATGAAAAGGAGGACAGGGCTCCTGTATCTTTAACAGTTGTATTGAAAAGGGAATTTCAGCTGGTGTCATTTGTGTATATGGAGAAGCTGGTGAAATTTCCTCTTCATCACAACAGTTAAAGCTACAGGTGCCCTACCCCCTTTTAAATCTGGTCACTCTAGTATAGCTCCTGCAGCTTCAACTGTGGTGATGAAGAGGGAATTTCACCAGGTTCTCCATATATACAAATGACACCTGCTGAAATTCCCTTTTCTATGTAACTCTTAAAGATACAGGAGCCCTGTCCTCCTTTTTATATGGTCACCCTATCCATAATAAAGCTAGACTAGTGCCTCTAGGGATTTTCTTTTCTTTAAAAGGTTTTCATGTAAAAACTTTAAACTGCTTTTTAAACTTAGTGAAACTTGGGAGTTCTGCAAGAGCAAGAAGATTTGGAAGGCTTCAAAGACTTGCTTCATGTAGGGCTTAAGCAGAATTGGGTTTCTGCATGGGAAGAAAGTGACTTCACCAGCCTGGTCTAGCAGCCTAGATTGCAAGTAAACAAAACTGGAATCCCTCTGATCAGCTGTTCAGTGGTGTGTGTTGTAGTATGGATGGGAAATCTACAAGTCCCAATCCAGTTAAGATTTTGAATATTAACAGCACAATCCTATGCATGGCTACTCAGCATAAGCCCCATAAGTTAAATGTGACATTTCCAGTAAGTCTGTATAGGATTCTAGCCTAAAGTGTATACATCCAGAGCTAAAGGGAAACCAGTGGTGATGCTGCAAAGCACAATAATCTGTCCCTCACACCTGTCCTACTTTGAGTTTATCTTTATTTCATTTTCATTTAAAAACAAAAACAACAAAACATTAATTCCAGTGGGCTTGTATAAAGCACATGCCCAAGATTTATTTTGGGGTTGATGGATGAAAAGAATATATTTACAATACACTTTTGTGTATTGAAAAAAAATATATTTACAATATACTCTAAACAGTGGGTTACATATAATTTCTTAAACCATTTCTGAAGCAAAATATGTTCTTCAGAAGCAGCAGCTGGATGAAAAACAGATAGTTATGGTCTTGGGAAGACTGAGAAATGGAGTGAACGTAACCAGAATTGAACAGTAGTGTGCCATTGTTGATGTACACTACTGATTATTTTCTTTTTGTGATGTCTTAGGATCCTCAACAAACAGTCTTGTAGCCTATCCAGACCCTCTGCCACAAGCAACACTGCAGGTTCAGGTACAAGCTAACAACAGTAACAACAAGAAAGGAACTTTCACAGATGATCTCCACAAATTGGTGGATCAATGGACAAGCAAAACTGTGGGAGCCGTACAAGTAAAACCATCCTTAAACCAACTCAAGCAGAACCAAAAACGGCAAGACATGGAGCCAAAGGCTAATCCCGTGCAGACACAGAATGAGACGTGTGGAGTAAGTGGCACTCCTTGAAGAGCGTTACATTTTACTTTGTGTCTGAGAACCATTGCAGAGCTGATGTTTGGAGGACATAAGCTTAAAAGAGCATATTTCACATAAATATCCATTTCACTTCATTAACTACTAAAAATAGTTTTAAGAATTTTTGTCTACTTGGACTTGATCTTGACAATGTATGGTTCAGTACATAACTTTTTACAAATGGAGAATTGTGACAATAGTTGATACACAGCAATACATTCACTGGTAATCAAATGTTGCTTGTCTTAAAAAAATTTAAACAACATTGCTGAAGTTTCTTTTATACTTTTTTCAAATGTATTATTAACCTTCTTCCAGTAGTTGGATTGCTAGTAGCAGTTGGCAGGCTGGTTTTTTTTTCTGAAAGAGACTGTGCCACCTTTAAAAGAAAAAGATGTCAACTGGCAGTGCAATCCTGTACATGTCTACTCAGAAGTGAGCCCAATTGAGTTCAATGGGACTTACTCCCAGGTAAGTGTATATAGGATTGCAGCCTAAACGTTATTTTTAAGTCTTCGTAGATAATTACATAATCTTTCTTACATATATTCTAATACAAAGCTTAATTTAATAATACCAGTGTGGTTTAAAGCAAAAGATGGACACTCTGTCATCTCACCATGCTGTCATCACCACTACCACCCATTTCCAGTGCTAGTTAATTATCCTCAACCACCATGTGTTTCTGACTGCATGTAAAAACATTTATACAAATACTAAGCCATAATAGTATGGCTTGATCCAATCCTCCCTCCGAACACGAACACACACACACACACACTCACAGAGCTACTGCCAGCGGGGTCTGTCCTCATTCTTTTTGACATTGGGAATGTTCCACATAAGCAATATAAATGGGAAACATCTTCTATGGTTCAGGAGAATGGGGCAGCCAATCTTTATAGACAGCTCTTGGTGTGTATCCACTAGAGCTACTGGATAAGGGCATATGTTGTAAGGGGAGATGCATTGAGAGCCGGACCATACATGCTTGAAGCACAGAGGAAATTTTGGATAAATATCATTTATAAAACTTTACATGGTTTACCCAGGCTAAGTTGCTAGAGTTCACTTATTGGACTTCCCTGACAAATTACTGCTACTTTTCATTGCTTCTACAGAGTCTGAAAAGCAAGAAGCATAGAGTTATAATGATGAGAAACACAAGTCAAAGCTCAGTAAACACACACTAGACAACCATGATGCTGGAAGGGAAAAGAGAATGTATAAAAGGAAGAGCTATCTGCCCTTAATCAAAATAATTAAGTATTGACAGAAAACACTGAATATCGTCTTTTAAAAAAATCTCTTTAATGTTGGAGCAGGTTCTCTATTACAATATTTTTTTAATCAAAACCTTCATTTTAGCAGTAGAAGTTTTCATAGAATTGTGACATTTCACGTTTTTAAAAATTAGATTGTAATGTGAAGGGAGTGCAACAGAAAGAATGGAACTGAGTATAGGGAGTCTGCCTTAGCAACCGGAAAAATTCTCAGAATCTCAGGTTATGCTTCTTAAGAGAGCTTTTGGCCTTGCTAGCTGCAAATGATAAGCCGTGCTAAGTGTTTATCTGCAAAAACATGCTTCTTCTATACCTTAGGTTATTTGATATCAATGTAGATTGCATGTTAGCACTCACTTGTCAGAAACAACTTGAATATATATATTTTCAATCACTTGCACAGCTTCCATTACTGGAGGAAATTACATGTGATTAAATTATTTTTGTGTTAAAACATCAGAGCATCAATGTATGCTCAGCTGAAGGACTAATCAATGCAGGAAGCACTGTCATAATACAAAGGGGTCTTAAGACACTGAAGCCCCCAGCCCAGCAATTTCTCCATGTTCATTTTTTCTGTCTCCCTTTCTAGTGAGACAGTTAAATGCAGGAAGTCGGCTCGTACTTCCCTAATCCTCTGGCCAACTGGGGATAACAGTTGCAATGGAGCAAACACGTTACGTTTGCTCATCTGATGTAACAAGGATTTTGATAAAGCTGGTGCTAAGCTTCTGCAAACAATGTGTTCAGATTCTTACAGCCAGCCTTAAGAGAAGAAGAGGGCTGAGACGCACTGTACCAGAAGGAGGTCTAATTTCTTCTGTCAGACTTTGTACCTTCTTACAATATACATTTGTACTTGATGGCTCTGCAGGCAAATCTCTACTAATAATGAGAGTTGCATGCATGCTGTTTCAGTATGAATGTAGGATCTGCCACTCTTTGCCATACACTATACTCAGTACTCATCTTGTGTTATTTTTACTCAACAAATGATTCTGTTGGTTTCAGCATCGTCCTTTCTCTAAGACAAAACTTTGTATATATTACTTGAAAACGCTGGTGAAACTTCTTGGATCAGTTGCATAAAAGCTTTCAAGAATTATTTTGTCCTGTTTTATTTGCTTATCAAAATCACAATAGGCATTATAACCCACATCTTTTCTTTCTTTGATAAAAAAAGGAACTCACTTCTCTTTGCTTCTATTGCAGTAAGAACTCCTACAATAAAGTACACCACATCTTCCTCTCAGTTTGGCTATGAAGCACAGATTTGTTCTTTTGTTTTTCAAAGTCACTCATATGTGAAGACATACATTTTAGCTTGTAGATTTTTAAGCATAATGAAATGTGTATGGAACATAATTCTCAAACAATAAGGGTAATCAGTAGCATCTATTAGTGGCAGCTCAAATATACAAAGTGTTCATTCATGCTACCCTAACCCATATTCAACAAGTTCTAAAACAAAAATTGTTGCGAGAGCTACGTGGAAAACATTGAATCTTCAATTGTATTAAATTAGATTTTCTTGAAATGGATGAAATTATCTTAACATAAGGTGAAGCAGATTGCTTTTTTTCCTTTGTGTTATAATAATTTTGACAGAAAATGGAGATGAGGTAAGGAAAAACACTGTAAGATGGGAAGAAATGGTGAAGCTAGCATAAAGAGTGAAGTTTCTGTTTCAGTCGCTGGTAGGTGATACGTTAAACAATCTGGAAATGGCAGGATTATATATCTGTTTGATCTTGACTCTAGCTGGTTAGTTAGGAAGTACGGATGCTTGTGTAGGTGAAGGATGAAGAAAAATTGAAAATACAATAGGAAAGAGTAAAGCCTGCACTTGCTTCAGTGAGTGTTTTCTGACTATTGCTTTGTGGCTAATGTAATATTTGAATAGCATTTGCAATTTTAACTATTTTTCTAAGTACATGAAAGAGAAGATGTGAACCACCCAGAGCATTTTGCCTATTGGGCCATATAGAAATGTAATTAAAAGGAGGGGGAAGGTAAGCTAATAAAGCATTTGAAGGAATCCAAAGAAAGAGATTCAGTAGAGAAGATCATTGTGTTAACAGTGTAGTAAACATTTAATGAAAATTTTGTTTTATGATAAACATACACCTGATCCCTAATAGCATCTAACAACTAGAATTTGGATCCATTCCAATTCAGATTCAGGCTTGATTTTGGAACAGAAACGGCTTTGGTTGCCTTGGTGGATGGCCTACATCTGGAATTGGACAGGAGAGTGTGTCCCTGTTTGTTTATTGTATTTATATTCCACACAAGTTCTTCTGGGCCATTTGGCTGATATGGGACTTGGGGTCACAGATTTGCGGTGGTTCTGGTCCTATTTGGCTGAATGTTCTCAGAAGGTGGTACTTGGAACTGTTGTTCAGAGTCGTGGCCATTAGCTTATGGGGTTTCTCAGGAATCAATATTGTCTCCTATGCTTTTTAAACTTTACATGAAGCCGCTGGGGAAGGTCATCCAGAGTTGGGTTGAGTCTCATCACTATGCTGATGATACCCAGCTCTCTCTCTTTTTCTCAGCTGATGTCAAGGAGGCTGTGGAAGTCCCGAACAATTGTTTGGATGCAGTGAGGGATGTGGGTGAACAAATTCATACTTAATCCAGACAAGACTTGAGTTCCTGTTGGTCAGTAGGCATGCCAGTCTGGGATTGGAGGTACAAATTGTTCTGAAGAGGGTTGCACTTCCTCTGAAGGACCAAGTTAGCAGCTTGGGGGTACTCTTGAACAAGCTTTGTTCCTGGATGGCCAGGACTGCCTTCACCCAGTTTTGGCTGGTGCACTAGCTGCGCCCCCTCCTAGGGAAGGCACATCTGGCCATGGTGATCCATGCCTTAATATCTCTCATTTAGACTACTGTAAGGGCAAAAAGGCTGCCCTTGAAAAGTGCTTGGAAACTATACTTAGTGCAATATTCAGTAGCCAGAGTGTTGTCTAGTGAGCACTTTAGAAATCATATTTCACCAGTCTTTACCAGGCTTCACCAGGCTTCCAATTTGTGAGCCCAATTCAAGGTGCTGGTTTTAACCCATAAAGTTCTAAACAGTTGGGATCAGGATATCTGAAACCTGCCTCTCCTGTAGGAGTCCTCCCATAACATGAGATCTTCATCAGAAGCCCTGTTGCATATTTCACACCAAGTTTGGTGGGTACATGAGACAGTGCTTTTTCTAGGGCAGCATCTCAACTGTGGAATTCCTTCCAAAGGAGGTCAGTGGCTCAGTGGTAAAGCCCATGATTTACATGCAGAAGGTACCAGGTTCAATCCCTGGCACTCCCAGTTAGACAGATCAGGTCTTCGGTGATAGGGGGAAACCTCTGCCTTAAGCCCCTGGAGAGCTGCCGCCACTGAAAATAGATACAACTAGTTAGAGAAATGGTCTGACCTGATATAAGGCAACTTCCTGTGTTATATGTACAGATCTTGCTTGCTGGATTTGGACAATTTAAAAAGATACTGGACATAATCCACGGAAAGTTCAGTATGCTTATATTCCACTGATTTCAACAAGTTCTGAACAGACTTGACACACAAATCTAATTATATTTACTTAGAAGTAAGTATTTTGAATGAAATTAAAGAAAAGTAAGGTGAATGGCATGAAAAGACTTCGGTATGATACAGTACATATTGGTAGTAAAAAATAATAATGGAGGAAATCCAAGACCATGATAGGAAGGAAGGGTTTTCTTAAAGTATCAAGAAGAATCATGACTGCTGTTGCCATGTAGATAACTAATATATCCCTGGCACCCATTAGGACCAAGGCTCAAGGTTGTTTTACAGGCTGTCCCAAGATGAAAAATTTGTAAGATACTGACCGAAACCTAAACTTCAATTAGAACAGGGGTGCTCAACCTTTTTGGCCCCAAGGCTCCCAGTGCCAGATGGGAGACCGGGGGTCACATGTGCGTGCACACACACACAATCACAACCCCTCCCCATACATACACACCCCAAAAATGCCCCCACACACACTTTCCCCCACCCCCTAGACACAGGGCTTTGCTAGACCTACCTGTTAATCCAGTGGGGAGTAGGGGTGAGCCCGTGCTGCAGCTAGCGCAGGCCGTCGCCCCAGTCTACACATGACACACGATGGGGTAAGGGAAAGCCCTGTCGTGTCAGCCATTTTTTTTAACTTAAAGGGGCCATGTGTGCAGGAGCGCACCAACGACAAGGTAGGTCTTTTTTTTAAAAAAAAAAAGGGTTCCCCGCTCCCCCTGCCCCTGATTCCCCCCCGCAATGTCCGATGCCCCCCCGCCTGCCCACCCACCCGCCATGTCTGATCCCCACCCGCCCCCGCTCACTCGCCATGTGAGATCCCCCGCTCGCCCCCCTGCTCGCGCACCATGTCTGATCAGCCAGCCAGCCATGTCCGATACCCCCTCTGCCCCCCCGCTGCGATCTCCGATCCCCCTGGGCGGCGATCTCTCCCCCCAGAGATTCTCCCCCCCCCCCCGGCCTGATGGGCACAGTGCGCGGCTTCTCCCGGCTGCTTGTGAGTAAGCCTCGTAGCCGGGAAAAGCTGTGGAACTGACTAGACCTTCCTCAGCCCCGGGCCACAACCGGTGCCGGTTATCCCGGGCCAAGGGAGGGTTTAGCCCAGGCTGGACACACAGGGGTGAGCCCGGGTATCAGCCCAGGCTAAACCCTCATCTAGCAACGGCCACAGTCACTCTAAAAACCAGGCTTTCCCTTGCCGGCACTAGAAAAGGCAACTCTTCCTTTATCTCTGATCTCTCATCAGAGATTTGAGGTAAGGGAAGAGTTTCCTTTGCTAGAACTAAGGAAAGCCTTTCCCCAATCTCTGGGGTAGGGTGGGCTACAGACTGTGTGCCATGAATTAAAAGCATCAGTTTCATTCAAGAATCTTAGGCAGGATCTACTAAACTGTTATAAAGTACTTTAAAGCAGTAGTGTAGATCGGGCCTTAGAGATTTATGGAAAGAAATTAGAAGATCTCTAGTAAAATGTATACCTTTCTTAGAAGAGTCAGGAAAAACCTACAAAAGGGTGCCAACATTGTTAAATAGCCGAGTTGGAGAAAATAAATCAATGACAAACCAAATATAAATTTGAAATGTGACGAGCAAATAGCTAAAGCTACAAAAGTTCTAAATCTATGAATCAGGCTGTGAAGAAGACCTCCATCTTCAAACTGGGCGACTGAAGAGCAAAGTGACAGACGATGAGATTCAACATATGCAAGAGTAAATAGTATTAGGACAAAAGAATCTTAAACTAGCTGTAACCACCAAGAAAGGTGTCCCTGGGTTTTAGTAAAAAGCTTGCTAATACAGTTCAATTCAGATTTCAGGTACTTCAAAACACAAGAATATGTGATCATGTTATATATAAAAAAATGATAGCAAGTTGCCCACTAAATGCTAGAAGTATTTATGAAAATACTTTGGGCTGCAGCTGAGTTGGCTGGCAAATGCCAGCCCTGGATTCCCTTCCATATTCCCAGGTTGCTTTGCCCCCTTCCTTTACAGTCCTGTTAGGTACCTTGCCTCTTCCGCCTCCCACCTTGCCTGTTCCCTCCCTTGCCTCTTTCTGCTGCCTGATCTGGTCCCTTTAGTCAGGCCTCTACTGCCCATCAGTGATGAAGTGGTACATTTTGAAGTGTAGGCATAGGTGTGCACAGCACTTTTCATTAGGGCGTGAACCCAGGAATTTCTTTTTAAAAGGTGAACATTTATTGAATACTCAATCATAAAGGACATTATTTTTATTCATTTATTTATTTATTGAACACTAAACACTGATGCCCTACTCTACATTTAGCTTGCCTGTCCACAGGAGGGCCATTGCAGTTGGGGGGTGGGTGGGATGAAGAGACGCTCCTGAAGCCCCAGCTTTGGTGGGGCATTGTGGTGACAATGGCCAGAGGAGGGGCTTACAAGGCAATATTAGCCTTTGGGGCCCTCCTCCTGGGCTCTTTGAAGTGCAGCTCTTGGCAGAGAGGCTCCTAGCAGAATTATTCCTTTTCACTCCTCCAGCTGGGAGCAACAGTGCTCTCTTGGAGGCAGCAGTTCTTCAGCATGGTGGTGGAGCAGCTGGAGGGCAGCTGGAGGACCATTCCCACTGCATCTGGATCCCTACTCAAATGCCCCCTCAGTTTGGCACTTATTGCTTGAGACATTACGGTGTGCCTGAGCACAACCCGCACATCCCTTGTGCACGCCTATGAGTGGAGGTGCTCATCTTGACAGTCCCCACAGCTACACCCCCAAGAAAAGTTCAAACATTCAGGCAGCTGTGTTGATATGTATATACAAACATTTTCTAGCAGTTTTATCTCCACCAGGAGCAGAGCTAATGAGTCTTAATTGTCCATTCAAGACCAAGCCACCCCAAATTACTTTGCATTACAACAGGGAACAATATATTGGTGGTAACATTCATTTCCCCCCAGCTACCATGAGAATTGCAGCTAAGCTCAGAGGAACAGGAACTTCTAAGGTGGGTGGCAGACGATGTGAAAAAAGAAGTGCTGGAACTACAGTCTTGTGAGTCCTGGCTCCACAGCTGCCCATGCCACCTTCCTCCTTGCTGAGGCCCTCAAGTGAAGCTTTGGCCATCTAACCTTCCCTTAACCCCCTGCTTCCTCCAGAGCTCCTATCAAAGACCACTTGATTTGGCTAAAACATTGCCTGATCATAAAGTGCTTCTAATCTGAGATATATTATAATTAAAGTGAGTGAGTGAGTGTGTGTGTGTGTGTGTGTGTGTGTGTGTGTGTGTGTGTGTGAATACACACAGTTCCATGACAGTTGCTTAAATGGGCATAGGTCACAGAGATGTGAGATGGTTGGCCTGTTTGGTTGCTTAGCAACCTTTTTATTCAGCTGACTTGTCAGATTGGGTATTGGAGTCAGAGTGGTATACAAATGGTGTCCCCCTACTGATGGAAGGTCTCCATCAGCAGATTGGAGAGGGTGGCATTTTCAGCAATCCCCCTCCCCCTGTTGTGTTTGGCATAGCTCTAACTCTGCTCTGGAGGGTTGGGGGACCCTTCTGAGCACTCTGGGAGGTGGCATGGAGGGGCTGCAAAAGGAGAAAGAATTGCTGAAGATTACCTCTCCCCCTTCCAGTGATGGATGCCTTCTGTCAGCAGGAGGACACCAATTGGATCCTACCCAGCTAATTAGTATGAGAAGTGATTTGGTGAAGTGGCATTTAGTGAATGTGAGACTATAAAGGCGCTGAAGCCTGAGTACGCAACCAATCTTCCTCTGGCTTTCTCCTCTAATTCCTATTGGGCACAAGCACTTAGAGCAAAATTCTCTGAAGTGATGGGGGCCACAAATCCAATCTATTGACCATTCCTTTTTCTGCATTTTTTGACAGTAGCTCTCCCACCTGGGTTAGCAAAGCACTTCAGCCCAAAAACACAGGCAGTACCGTTGTTCACATACCTGTGGGAAAATTCCCACATATTTGATGGTAAACTATATCAATGTATTGCCACTCCATTTCTATCAGTGAGGGTTACAGACTGAACATCATTGTTCAAGAATGTATCTGCTCAATGTAGATGCAAGTTTCTTTGAAATTAATTTACATAGATGGACTTTGGGACTGGTAGCGAGTAGAATATCTATAAACTACTAGGATACCAGGATAATGTAACTGCTAAGACAATAAGATTGGTGGGAGCAAGAGATATTTGGAAAAAATGACACATTATTATTTTGTTCTCAATAGTATTTAATACATAAATGATTAGCCTCTAATCATTTGGCTAATCCTATAAACCACTATGGTGGCACAAAAGCCAGGACTGTAGGCCAGCAATGTCCAACTAGAGGACCCTGGCGCAAATCTATCCTGCAAAACCCTGGATGGGTGATGTGAGGAAGGGGCTCTGATGACCAATGTGACAAAACCAGGCAAGGAGCTGAGGCGGGGTGGGTGGGGGTTGGTTGGTTTGAGTAGAGCTGGGGCAGATTGTCCCAGTTTCTCCACTGAGCAGCTGTGATCATATGCTTGTCTATTCAGAAGTAAGTCCCATTGGCTAAGTCCCATTAAGTCTATGGCTGCAATTCTAAACACACTTACCTGGGAGTAAATTGCACTGAACTCACTGTGACTCACTTCTGATTCAATGTGTATAGGATTGTACCATTCGTTGCTTTCAAAACTCTATATATTTACAGGAGAACTCCTCAAATTTGCCTTTCCCCTCTTGCAATTTCTCACTGAAGTTAATTTTCTGGCTTTAGGTATTTTCATTCTATCTTCTGGGTGTAATTATCAATTTGACCCTGATCTAGTAGACAATGAGATTTTTGCCCAAAAGCAACATCATTCAGGAGTAGGTGGCAACTTAATGGAATCACTGCCAAAAGTTGTAAATTATATGTGGAATTAAAAAAACCTGCTAACTAAATCCATGCGAGAACCAGACATTGTCTTGTACAATAATTGCTTTTGTGTCATTTGGTCTATATTTAAGCTCATAATTCTCTGGAAGTCAGCTGCTCTCCATGTTTAGAAAAGAAACCTCTTTCTTTCAACCAGTTCTGCAATGCCTAGATATTTTCAATGAGCAATGAAGCTGAACTACTCAATGCAAGAGGGGTGTGTGTGTGTGTGTGTGTTCAAATGTCTACAGGAAATCCCGGGGTGGGGGGTGGGGGAGGATAGTTAATTGATGCCGTTTCACAGTAGTTAAAAGAAGTCTTGGTTGCAGGGAGGTTAACAGCTTACTGTAAGTTTTTCTATTTACACATTGGTACGTTGTGAGCTGCTGGCTTTTCAGATTTGTCTGTAAACATTTTGCCTAGGCACACAGTTTTCCAGCTAATGTTGGAGGAAATTAGGTGTAGGGCAGATGGTCAGTTTGGGGGCGGGGATGGGGAGAAGAGTTGTAGCTTCTGCAGTGGCTGATGTCAATCCCCATTTACTGATGGAGGGGGAAATGGAGCTTTTTTGTGTGTTGCACCACAATGCCTAAAATCCATTTGAAATGTAGGCAAGCCAAAAGATTCAGCTGGAGCACATTATTGACCTGTTCTGTGTGGATGAACCTGGAGGGATTTTTTATGATGGCGACACAATGGGACGGGTGCCTGTCTCTATCACCTCGTTCACAGTCTCAACCGCTAGAGGGAGCACGTCCAGCACATACCCTCAGCCTTAGAATAGCAGAGCATGACACAGTTGGTTTGAAAATGATAACTTCGATAAAGACTGAATATTGCACTGCTCAGTTAGGAGGGAACACGCGTAATAGCTGTGCTTTTTATGTTTGTTTTTGTAGGTTAATTCAGTAAGAACAGGAATGGGGAAAAAGTGCATTGTTCCAGTGTCTTGTCCAATGCCAGCGGCATTAACTCCTGGAGTTTCACCATCCATGCCAGTGCCTATGCCAGGTACTATCCTTTCTGGCACAGTAAAACCTTATGATGTGATGCCTCTTTGTCAGTATGGAGGAATTTTTCCCGCACCACTGTTTGGAGTGCAGTGGCAGGGCTCGACAATTCAGCCTGGGGTTGTCGGAAGCCAGAACATTGCACAATTTCCAGCGCTCGGCAAAAATGGCTTCCAGCTCTTTCCAGTGCCACTGCAGCAACCTGTTGTCAGCCCACCAGGCGCTAATTTGAGAATAACCTAGCTTTGCCACCTCTCGGTAGCTGATGAGAATTTCCAAATTACAAATGCAGAGTGAATGAGCCTCTATGCAGTATATGTGTTTACCTGCTGGCACACTGTTCTGGCCAATTAGTGCACACAGCCATACACTGCATCAAGCAATCACTGTGAAACGTTTTCACACCGATTAGTTTGTTGTTTTGGCAATATTTGCTTCTCCTTCATTGCTGAAGACACTTTATGTTGTGCTCTGGTGTTTGAAACTGCAACCTTCAACATTAAGGTACTTGAACCGATGGTTAAGACAACTGTATTAATCCTGCAGGAGTATAGTGCCTTGAATTCAAGCTTTTCAGTTCTGGCTGGAAAGATGTAAAATAATTAATAATAATAATGGAAAGATGTATTTTATTTACAATCTGCTTGTGTGAGGTTAATTTTTATTTTTATTTGCAAAAGAATTATAAATATAAATATAAATAATATAGTATTGACAGTTTACATTTTAAAATCTTGACCACTTTTGTTTCATTTTCTCCTGTAAATGCTTTTATTTTAACTGATAGTTAAACTGTCAGTTAAATTTGTTGGTTTAAATGTTTACAGAGTGAATTACTTGACTATACTGATTGAAGTCTCCTTTCATTTGAATGAAGAGTAATGAAATTAGTAACTTTGTTTTTACAATAGGAGCATTTACGTGAGTTTGAAAATAAGTTGTGTGTATGTCTGCAGGTAATAGCTTTGAGCAGTGCAATTCATTTTGTTGTATTCCCCCATCCCCCCACCCCGGAAAATCTGTTGCAAGTAACAACTTCTGTTTTCATTTGAAATAGCAAATTTGGCAGGCAGATGCTTTTCTCTCTCTCTTCCTCTCTCTCTCTCTCTGCTACGTGCAACATTTCTCCTCCCATTCTGTACAAATTATATGATTAAGTTAAATTATAAATCCATGCATGTTTCATCTGTGAAATAAGTCTAATCATAATCTTGATTATAGGAGAGCCCCAGCCCAAAGTTACTATAAGAACAATGTAAGTACAGAATTTTACTTGCATGTCATCTTTTTTTGTTTCATCAATGCTTAGTTCAGAACAATATTTCTCCCTGAAGTGCTTAAAGGGTTCCCATTGAAATGGAATCAAATGTGAAGCTTTATTTTCAACCACCCCACTTCCCATAAAAACCCACACATTTGAATTATTTTCTACATTTTAACTCAGCACTTTAGATAGAACAGGCAATTCTTTCTTGTCTTGACTTACACTTTTTTCTTTTTCATTTGGTTCACTTTACCATATGTAGAATTTGCATCCTCATCTCTCAGTCTAAAGGCACAAGGTAACTGCTAAGATTGATTTGCAGATTGGTACATCTCTACTTGAAAACAAACACAAAAAATAAAAATAAAAAAGGACAAACATAATGGCACACCTCAAAACATAATGGCACACCTCAAAAACATTGCAATTGTAAAGTTGAAGACACCTCTCTCTCTCTCTCTCTCTCTCTCTCTCTCTCTCTCTCTCTCTCTCTCTCTCTCTCTCTCTCTCTCTCTCTCTGGCAGTCAATTTCTTACCTCCCTGCTGAAGGGGTGGAGCTGTCTTGTGCTGCCAGTCTGTGTATTATATAGTTCTGTTGCATTTTGAGCATTAAGAACTGTCTGAAATATTTTGTTGGTACCATTTAGTTTGTATTATTCCATCAATTCGGTTAGAGTTGAATTTTGTAGAACAAGATGCAGAGTCTTCTGCTTGGGCAAAATACAAACTGTAGTAAGAGATTTCTGTTCTCTGTAACATGTATCTTTCATTTGTTTGACACTTTATTTTAAATTCATGTCTGTATGCTTTATGAGCAAAATGTGGAAAAATCTGTCCTCACCATTTCCCCCTCAGCTTGCACTGAAACTTCCAGTTTGTCGCTATTGCCTGTTGTATAGTCCAGCCCCTTGTATATGGACAGTCAGTGGCACTAACCTCTCACTCCTGAGAGATTGTATATATTCAAGCAAAGAAAAAATAAACATTTTTGTGCTTGAAAAAATTGTGGAAAACCCAGTGTGTTGCTAAAATACTCAAATATAAAACAGCACAGCTCCTGAGATTGCAGACACTGAATTTAAAGGAGTCACACGTGACCAGTTTATAGTTAAGTTTGCAATTAGGAGTGTGACATTCAGTTATGATCTTGGATTTAAGTTAATCAGCATTTCAGAGGCTGAAGTACACAGAAATGCTACATACCAAACACTCCTTGTACCTTAGTTTTAACAATATGGTGCATTTCATAACATTAGCTTCTGCTGGGAATCACAGCAATCATTGGCACTAGTTAAAAAATTAAGTGCCCATAAAGGGTTTTCCTATGATCACAGGTGGTCCATCACCTAGGGTAAGGGACCAACAACATATAAACAACCAATGAGATTTGATTGTTACTGATGTTCTGTCACCGGTGTTATAAACTCTTGTTACTGTGGAACAAACATTCACATTTGAGGCAGAAAGTGAGTATAGAAATATGCCTACTGCTCAGCCAACAACAACAAACCTACTAAAATATCTTTACCCTATTTCTTTGGTTTTGTATGTGAGGAAAGAGATAAAATGTTTGATCGGCCCTTTTCAGGTAACTGTGATATCAGGAGGTGGGGAAATAAAGCTATTTATAGATGGTAGATGTTTGTTTGGTCCAGTGAACCTCCCATGCCATAGACTCCATAACTAATTATGATTCAGACATTTGTGTCAATGTAGCACCTTGTCTAAATGGTTTAGTGGAGTTATTTCTTGTATGGTATAATTTCATACCAAAGGGATGGCATTGACTGGGCATGTGTGAACTTCAGAGGCACTCTTATCTAGTGCTGTGCTGAAAATTTCGACTAAGTAAATTTCGACCATTCTCAGTTCAATTTGATAGAAAAGAAATTGCTTTTGAAAAGAAATTCAAAGAGAAGAAATTTCAGAGAAATTCTCATGGGTTCAGTTCAGGATTCTTGTACTTACTTTACTTATGAGTTGACTGAGGGGTGTACATGAGTATCCTGTCTTTCATTGTACAGTCATCTCTCTCCGACACCCTGTAGCCTCCTTGGCTTCCTGCACTTCCCACCCAAAGGAAGACATCAATTTATTCCTCCCAGAGGGCCTTTTCGGATCAGGAAGTGCAGGTAGTGGTGAGATATATAATAGAAAGACAAATATAGACAGTACCATCAGCCACCTCACAGTGATTAGCTAAGACCCAAAACACCACCAACACACATTCAAAATAAATAATAAAATGCCCTGAGAATGAGGCAGAAAAATGGAGGCCAAATTTATGAGGAAAGAAAACTTCATGGAAATTCCTGAGATTTTTCTTTTCTTACCCCTAGAAATAAATGGACACTTTTCAGAATTTTCTCACACCATTATTTTCTTCACCATCATTTTTTGTGATAGCTGCAGTCCCTCCCCTCAATGCCCTGGGGTGAATCTAAGTTTATGGAGGATGAAAAATGGGGGGTGGGAGGACTGACCAGTTGATGTTGTTGCCACTTGCATTATCAGTGCAAAAAACCCAAAGAGAAAAAAAGAAGCTATTCTACAAATAATTTCTGAAGATATTACAAGTTTGAATGTTAAGTTCTAGAAACTTTGGCTGTTTGACGTATCCATTCAGATTGGCTCCCCCCCCCCCTTTGTTAAAAGTATTTTTAACCTGCTGATCAACTTGTGATGACAAGATTGGAAACATTGGATCTGTTCTTCTAGCTCTCTATGAATGAAGATTGCAAAACTCTATGTGTATGAGCAGGAGAACCAAGGCTAATTTTGTTGCCTCGAATCAATCTGTGTTATTATTTCATCATCCTGGTAGACACCTCCCCCCACACACCCCAAAAAAAGACTTGGAGGACATACTGATCTTAGATATGATAAAACGTGAGTCATTGGAAAAATCATAATATGTCAACTTAGAAAGCGCAACAACTGAAAACTGATGACTTCGGATTTCTTTTCATTTGATTCATGTTCATTTGTTGCGACTACGTTTTAAACATGTTTCTGCAGCCATGAGGGGTTAAAATATCTTTTTTTAAAAAAAGAAAAAAAGCTGGGATTCTGACAAGATCCCACACAACCTCAAAAAAATACACGAGGAGTTATTCTCAGTTTATTAGCCATAAGTTGCCTACCAATGAAAACTGTTACATTAGCTTTATAAAATGTTGTGCATGTTAAGTTCTACATGTTAAAATAGTCTGTCAGAAATTATGTTCCATTTCTCTTTGTTATTGTTAACTTATTTTCTGCCCTGCAAAAGCAAGCATGTGCATAGAATGTGCTCAGCATGCTTCATTTCATAGATAGTAACAACAACAATGATTGAGCACTGTGGAAAAGGACAAGAGTGGATGCAATAAGGGATTGAACACTAGCTTTTCACAGTAATTTTATTTATTTATTACCTATTTATACTGCCCAATACCCCAGGCTCTCTGGGCAGTTCACAATTAAAACCATAAAATACAGCAAATAAAAACATAGTATAAAGCTTTAAAAGTTTGAAAATATCATGTAAAACCAAAATAAACCCAGCAGCACTTACAGCCATGGAAATTCTGTATGAAAAGATTATTTTCAAGAGGCATTTAAAGGATGCTACATTTTTCACTTCCTGAACTCCACAAGGGCGGGTTTTCCAGATGGTGGGCACAGCTTCAGAGAAAGCCTGCTGTTTATATCCCACCTTTCTTCCAAAGAGCCCACTTCCTCCACCTCCATTTTATCCTTACAACATTTTATCCTTGTGCCGTAGATTAGTCTGAGAATCAGTGAGCTTCATGGTTAAGTAGTAACATCTGAAGAGGGGATGTTTGTGTAACCCTCTATTTGTGACAGTCACTTTTTCTTGGTAGTTGTTGATTGATTGATTGATGAACATCTACTAGGAGAAGCTGCCATGACCACAAGAAAGAAAGCTTCTAATTAGTAGGAAACATAATGGAAATGTAAGGTCATGATAGTGATAGAATGAACCTGCTACTTATACTCTCTCTCTCTCTCTCTCTCTCTCTCTCTCTCTCTCTCTCTTTAACAGTTGCATAGAAAAGGGAATTTCAGCAGGTGTCATTTGTATATATGGAGAACCTGGTGAAATTCCCTCTTCATCACCACAGTTAAAGTGCAGGAGCTATACTAGAGTGACCAGATTTAAAAGAGGGCAGGACACCTGCAGCTTTAACTGTTGTGACAAAGTGGAAATTTCACCAGGTTCTCCATATATACAAATGACACCTGCTGAAATTCCCTTTTCAATACAACTGTTAAAGATACAGGAGCCCTGTTCTCCTTTTCATATGGTCACACTACTATATTGGATCCAAAGATGCAAGACATCTTTTGATCCAGACCTTGGTGTGTGTGTATATACTCATTCACACATTTACAAATTTGATTACCAAAACTGTATGCCTCAGTGATGTAGACTGGAAAAATATCAAATCTCTTTGACTACATTCACTAACTGTACAATCTTATGCATGATTACTCAGAAGTCAGCCCTACTGATGTGAATGAGGCTTACCCCCACGTAAGTGTGTTTAGGATTGGAGCCTAACAGTCAATAATCTGTGTCTATACTTTTATTCAGCATGACTGGGCAGTGGGGAAGCAGTTCACCCATGCATTGAAAGTGGGTGCATGATGTTGGTGTATTTTGACAACACATTTAATGTGCTATGGCTCCATTCCCGGTACCCCGCTGTGCAGTTCTGTGACTATACAACCATGATAAAAGTTAGCTAGTATAATCCCTTGGAGAATATTTAGACTACATACAGCATAATCCAAGGCATGTCTACTCAGAAATAAGTCCCATTGAGTTCAATGAGACTTACAGATAAATGTGTATAGGATTGCAGCTTTAAATAACTATTCACATGCATTAACCCTCATGCAGGAGGCCTAAGCCATATGGTGCTTCCAGACAATGTTGCTTTTTCTTCAAGCAATTGATATCCAATATTACTTGTCCAAGGGGCGGGCAGGGGACCGTTCTAACACTGGAACTATCCAAAATGTCCTATTTCTTCATTGAGGAAACATAATTCCCACACTTCTTCTCCTTCTGCCCCTTCAACTAGAGAAGCTAATGCTGTTATGAATGTTGGGTGAGAGTCAGAGGGTCTTCTTGACATTATTACTCAATGAGACACACAACCTCTTCCCCCATGGCTGCAACATTTTGAGGGACTATTATTAATTATATAATGTATATCCCCTCCCTTTCTATGTGAGCGTATATTCAAAAGGCTTACAATAATAAAAGTAACACAGAAATATACTAAAATAGTCCAGACCAAAACAATATCAGGATGAATAAGTCTTATTGTTGTTATTTTTTGAATTGTTTAGAGACTGAGCAGTAGTTGAGTGTGATTGGCATGTATGCCTCCCTGACAGAGGAAGAGTAAGTGTCTGCTTCCCCTATATACACACACATATGTATATACACAATTCTATTAGGACACAGTATTGCGTGTCTGTTGCTGGATTAGGGTTAATGCAAGTATAGTGCTAAGGGAATTCAGGGAATATTGGGTTCTTAATTTTACAGAAGGATCATAGAGCCTTCTATTAATAAGGACTTTCCTAGTATTTAATTCTCCCAGGATAACCATCCCAGAGCTGAACCTACACTCACTTATCTGGGAGTAACTGCTATTAATCCCAATAGGTCTCATTTCAGAGTAGTTACATAGGGCAGAATCCAATGGGACACATCTCTTCTGCCCAGCCAGTTCTGTTGCACAAGTGTCCAACCGTTGCTTGTCAAGACTGTTAAGCCCACTGCTTCTAGGAGCCTTATTAACAGCTTTGGAGCCAGGCAAGCACTAACGTGCTTTGTCCAGAAAATTCTAGAGTTACATTTTAAGGGATTTTCCAGCACTTGGAGCAGCTAATACATGGTTTCTCTTTATTTCCTTGTTTGCATCTTAAAAACCAAGTCAATCTGCTTTTCTCTTGTATGTTGTGTCATGTATAATAATAATAATAATAATAATAATAATTTATTTCTTACCTGCCTCTCCGATCGGATCGAGGCGGGGAACAACACTAAGCATAAAATACATAAAATACTGATTAAAAACATGGTATACACTGTTTAAAAACATCCTAAAAGCATCCTAAAAACTTACTAAAATAACCTAAAATTCTACTGGGGGGATTCTACACGTCATACTGAGAGCGCTTCCATGCGCCCCCAGTGCGGCCCCAAAGCGATCGTGTAGCTTGCCTGGAGAAGAGACGAGGAAGAGTTCCACAGTCTGGAAGCAACAGAAGAGGAGGTCCTCTGGGTTATGGTTGTCAGCCTAGTCTTTGCTGACTGAAGTAGATTCTTCCCAGAGGACCTGAGTGTGTGGGGCGGATTGTACAGGAGAAGGCAATCCTGCAGGTAGCCTGGACCCAAACCATGTAGGGCTTTCAAGGTGATAACCAACACTTTATACTTCGCCTGGAAACTAATTGTACATCATCGGTAGATTCTCTGTCTTTTTCATCAATCCATCTTCTTTGGGATCTAAGTAGACAATCCATTTTCATATGGACAGAAAAGCTGTAGTTGAAGTCTCATAATGATGATGGTTGCGCCCAAATTGAATGGCTTTGCAGGGGACTCTCTGTTTTGCTTGAACCAGCCAAAGATTTGATTTGGGGGCAAGGGGGAATGCAGTCCATTGCGCTTTCAGCATGGCACAAGTGTGTGTGACTTGGGTGTGCCTTGGGTGGAGTTGTCATATTGTTTTTGTAAAGCACCTGAAATATTCATAAACCATGGTTGTCTATGTAAAGAATCCTTACCTTTAATTTATTTAGGTTTGTAATCATATATGGTTTTGGTATTATTGTTTTTTACTTTAGATTCTGAGCAAGAAAACACCATCAAATGATACATGGCCAAGTTCGGACATAGGGACAACCACAAGATCTTACTTCAGTTAAGGAAGAGGAAGAAAAGCTGGGAATTGATGCCACATGTGAGAGATTCTGTACTATTCTCAGCTATTCAATTCAATTTTGTAACTTCTTTCTAAGCTTTTTTTATTTATAGTTGGAAATTCAAACATTATGCAAAAATAAACTATAATTATTTTGAGGGAAAGGCTTTTGGTCACAAATGATCCATTTTTTTCTTATGATGTCAGATTTAATTCACATGAGTAACCACATAATTATTTAATACAGCCAATTTAACCACATTTGACTTAAGTTGGAAAATTCTATAGTTCCACTTCAAAAGTACATAGACTCCCCTTTCAGAAAACTAGCATTGAGTTAATCTGTGATGAACAGAGCAATCCTACCTTACTGGTTGGAGGAGATCTGCTGGTGGAGCAGCTGCCACGTCCCTTGTCCTACCATTCCTCTGTTGCCAGAGCTGTAGGTACAGATGGCTTTCCCCTTTTCCCCTCCCATTGACTGCAATGGGAGGGAATTTATTATTCCAGTCCCAATTCCATGGGTATGTTAGAGGAACTGCATCCTCCCCAACATGCCCCTGATACACTCACAACCACTGGTGAAGCACCAGTAGGACATCTACACCAGCAGAGCTTTCTGGTATAGCAATGTAATGATGGCCACCAATTTGAATGTCTTTAAAAGAGGGTTGGATAAATTCCTGGAGGAGAAGGCTGTCAATGGCTACTAGTTCTGATGGCTATGTGCTATCTCCAGTATCAGAGGCAGTAAGCCTATATACCCCAGTTGCTGGGGAACATGGGTGGGAGGGTGCTGTTACACCATGTCCTGCTTGTAGGTCCCTAGTTGACACCTGGTTGGCCACTGTGTGAACAGATGTAGTCTTGGTCTGATCTAGCAGGGCTCTTCTTGTGTTCTTGTGCTGACATATTGGAGGACCTCTGGTGGTGCAAGTGATGTCCAGTCAGTGAACCTCCCTCTCTGCTCATGGAGTGGCACTTACACTGTTCCCTAGGGTCCATCAACTGGTCTCCTGGGGGGGGGGATGGGGTTGCTTCCTAAAATTCAGGTTTATATAAGCATTTTGGCATTGTGATGATATGGTAAAGAGGCCGTACATTGACTGTGTTGTTGTGATGTGCTCAAATAGGAGCATCTTTAATGTATGTATTGTACTTGGAGAAGATGAATTCCAACATTGATCTGTATTCAGCCTGTCTCCAGGTGCACCAAATACTGTGTGACTTAAAAGATGAAACACTTCTTCTGAAACAAAAGTACAGAGGAAGTACTTTTTCACACAGGGTGGTGGAAGATCTCCTATATATTTCTGACTGGTTCTGACTAAAACCCAGAGCTGATTCACTGCCCCACCGACATTAGAACCACTAGCTTCCACTGACACAAGGCATACTTCAGCTATGGAATTTGCTTCCTCAGGACATGGTGATGACCACCAACCTAGTTGGCGTTAAATGGGGATTAGACAAATTAAATGGACCGTAAGGCTATCCATGTCTGCTAGCCGTGAACACTACATATTACCTCCAGGATCAGAAGCAGCACACCTCTGAATGTCAGTTGCTTGGGAACCGAAGTGGGAGGGTGCTATTGCCCTCCTGGCCTGCTTGTCGGCTTCCCATAGGCTTCTGGTTGGCTACTATGGGAAGTAGGATGCTGGCCTTTGGTCTGATCCAGCACTGCTCTTCTTACGTTCCTATGTTAAGTGGTGAAACTGAATATGGACTTGATTGTACAAATGGGAAACAAACATGTTTAATTGCCCAAGGATGTTGGCAAAATCATCAGTTCAAGTTGCTATGAATCTGACCTGTGGGTTCTGCAGCAGAATGGCTTTTTCCAAGTCGCACGGATTCTGTGGACTTGCAGACCAATTTTTATTAGTGCTCTTATTAGCCTTAGCACAAGTATGCATTAACACTAATGTGCACTTGTGTAAGTAGAACAAAATTCTCATACATCCCTAAAAATAATCCAGTTCCGTAAATGAACAGACGATGGAACAAAAGCCACTAGACAATCTGCGAAACACAGATGGGAAGGGTTTAACAAAATCCATGCATCCTTAAATTTACCAAAACAGCAACAACAACATACAAATGACTATGGAAAGCATACTGGCTAGAATTTTCCCTAGGATCTTGTGTCATTGTCAGGAACATCTTGTTCCTACTTTACTAGTTTCTTCACAGTCCTCCACCAACCTGCGCCCAGTTGAGATCAGCTGAGCTGCTTCTCCTGATTACTTTAACAAGTGGACTCAGAATAGAAGCTCACCTTCCCTTTCGTCTGTCTTTGATCCACTAGCATTCAATTTCATTGGGTAACCCCCAAAGATTAAACCTGACCTACCTTTCTCAGTAGTAATATTTGGTGTTGCCACTTAGGTAGTAATAGGCTTGGTTTTCATTGCTTTCCAAGCATGACTCCCATGATTGGGAAGCTACTAAAGGTGTTTAAAAGCACTGCTGTGTTATGTTACATTATTAGATAGCTGATTATGTCAGTCTCACACATTCAGATAGTTGCAAAGTAATCACAATTTTGGGTACAGCACAACATCTGAGAGGTCCCACTTCAGGCGGTGCATTGCATTCTATTTTGCATCTTTCCTGGCTCCATCAAAATGGGTGCAGAGGTCAAGATGGTGTTCAAATTGGGTCTGTAGAGTTATGTTCTGAATGACTGCATGCCCACTTTCATTCCAGCATCTCCATTTTCGAGGGAGATTTTGCATTGCAGTACGGTCCACATGTTTCCAGGCCTCCTTGGAAATGTGCGTGGAACAATCAATCTATTTTCCATCTCCTGTCTTTGAAGAGATGCAAGGGTCAAGTTGGTCTCCAAATTTGAAATGTAGAATGGTGTGTTAAATGTCCACACCAATTTCAATCCCAATGTTTCAGGGGAGGTATCATCCTGCACTGTGTCTTTCCTGGCTCCATTGGAAACAGGTGTAGGAGTCAAACTGGGATTTGTACTTGACATGTGGAATATTGTCTGGAATATGCACTCCCACTTTCATTGCGGTGCTTCCATCTTTAAAATACCACACATGGTATTTTCTGTGTTTTCTGACTCCTTTGAAAATGGAGTCAAGCTGAGATTTGAACTTGAAATGCAGACTGGTGCTCTGTGAGTACTCAATTTCCGATTCCTCAGTCTTCAGTGGAGATGCCCCTTTACGGCCAAACAAACATACAACACAATGCTGAATGAGCTATTAAATCCAGGCCTCATTTTGCTCAGCCAATTATGTGAATAACTAAACCATGTGAACACCTAGAGTAAGTCACTCAACACTGTTTGCTGCTTCTCATTTTGACAACAACAACAACAACAACAAAGGACAGATAAATAAAAATAAGACAAATGTTATTCCAAGAATTTTAAATAGAGTAACCACCAAATCTGAAATCAGTCTAGTGAAAATGCACATGGCAGTATTCTACAGAACGCTTTCTGTGGCCAAGGGTAGTGTTCGCTGTTGTTCAGAGCTGCTGTTGACTTTAGAGATGGCACCATTGTCATGAGCAGCAGGGCTGGTGTCAAGGGTAGGCATGGTCCGACATCTGCTGAGGGCCCACATCCCAGCCCACCGACAAGAGCCCCCTGGACTAGGTCCTCCTTCTTCATCATTGCAACCTGCCTGTTCACCTGTCTCTTGCTTTCACCCAGATAAAGGTGGTGGTGGTGAGAAGGAGGAACACTAAATGCCGCTGCCGACTTGCTCTCTCTCCCTATCAAGCGAGCAATGATGAAAAAGAGGGTGAAGAGCATTAGCAGCTTGTGACAATGAAATGGGAAGGTAGACTCACCGACGGAAGGGACCCATTGAGGGTGTGTTGCCTCAAAAACCTGGAGCTGGCCCTGATTAGCAATTTACAGGAATTTTACCTGCACAGCAATTGGCAAAGGTTTTTGCCTTCCCCATTGCAAGATTAACTCCACTGTAAATAAATTTATCTGGTCTATCAGTATATTCTATGTGGATGCTTCATTTTATAACATTTGTCACAACTTACATAGGTGTGATAGGCACTGGGCTGGATCCATTTGTGAGGGGGAGCGGGATTGGCCTCCCTGCTCCCCCATGGCAAGGATTCCCACAAGGATCTCGGGAACGTGGCACCAAGATCAGACCAGCATGGGGTGTGTGAGCTGGCCATGTCCGAGGAGGTGGAAAGGGGTTTGCATTAGCAGTCCACGCCATGGGTAGAAAGGCATTCACATTACCGGTCCATGCTGTGGTGTGTCCCTGGCCCTATCATTCACCACCAGTGCCCCTGGCATGTGGGCCAGGAAGGGGAATCAATCAGCAGGTGGGCTGGCCAATTACAGGATCCACACCCTATGCTGCCGCCAAGCCTGTTCAAGTGAATCAATAAAATTGTGGCCAATTTATTACCCAGTTATGCCTGTGGGTCTAATTTGTTCTCGTTCCTTCGCCAACTGGACCCAATAAGCGCTGCTCTCACAAGCTACAGCATCCACAGGCACCATCCTGAATATTCAAGCCATGGCTTGTCACATTGTCTGAACTCAGGGAACGTGGATTATATGATGGTTATTTAACCCTCACATCACCCATGACCCTTGGGTTCAGGCTACATGACAAGCTCAACTTCTGGCTTGAATATTCAAAATGGCCACCAGCACACATCACAACCCACCATGGCTTAAATAATCCACAGTGGGCTGCTTGATAGTTCGAACCAGCCCATAAGTATGAAGCAGCAAGCACGGGTGGTGCTGGATATATAGGACCCGACAATGTGGAATCCGACGCAATCCAAGCACACTAGACAGCTTATATCAAGTCTCTCTTCAGTGAGACTTGATATAAGTGACTCTTATAAGTCACTTGGTATAAGTGATATCAGTGACTCTTCACTGAGTCATCACCAAGTTTGCATTTTCTTAGTCCTCACTTTTGGTCCCCACTTATGTCACTTCCAAAAACACCACGACCCCCATAGGTCAGACCAGGCAATCAAGGCAGTTTGTAAACTCTCCCTCTGGTAGCTAATCAAATGAAATAGCTCCCATAAACCAATGAAATCTCCAGGAGAAGGTAGTTCCTTCCTCCTGCATATAGTACATGATAAATCTAGATAGGTAATTACAGTATTTAAAGAAGTTAAGTAGTCTATGACATCAGAAGAGTAAAATGTATTTATAAGTTAGTATATAAGAAATAAAACTTGCTTGCAGCATCCCAGGGTCCACCAAAACAATGTTCTTTTACTTCATGTGCCATTTTTAATAAAACTGCGTTGTCATGTCTTTATCGCAGAAAATTGCTCAAGCATCATTTTCCACCACCCCGCAATGAGAATCTGTTTCTAGCCTATAAATTTCAACTAAGATAACTAAGAAAATGAAAACTAATTGTCTAAAGAAAAAGAAAGAAAGAAAGAAAGAAAGAAAGAAACCAATTCAGAGAGAGAGAGAGAGAGAGAGAGAGAGAGAGAGAAAACTACCTGATGCACAAGAGCAATGTTCTTCTCCAAGCTATTTTTCCCCCTCTATGGCTGGCAGAGAACACTATCAAAATCAAGGTTTAAAATATTGCAGTTAACCTCTTTTGTGAAATTTTTTTGGGTGTGGGCAGAAAAATCTAAACTTTTTTGTAGTTTGGGACAGCTGACCCTCAAATTTATGCCTCAGACTTAGCCTTGAATTAACCTCCAACACTGTAGCCATATTCAGCCACTTTTAGACATCAGTATGAATGAAGGAGGAGATTTCCAACCATTCTGTTGAGTTATTTGCATGTCTATGGAGAACAGACATCACCACAATTTCTTTTCATCTCTCACGTGTGGAAAGAAAGCCTGTTAAGATTCATGGTCATTATTCCCCGTCCCCCCCCCACACACTTTTTTGTTTCAGTTCTGTGGAATGGGAGAAGGTCAGTGTAGAAGTGTAACCCATGACAACAGTATTCTTTATTTTATGTGCTTCTTCTGGCTAGGGGAAAAAATGTTCTTTGTGATTAAGAGCTCCTGTTTGGTCTTGAGATAAATATCATCCAGTCCCAAGATTAGAGAATAAGTGAATCACTTTGGAGAATGGGTTAACCTTTAGACAGGTCCGTCTCAAAGTATTTTGGTGCCCTAGGTGAGGTACAACTTTGGCACCCTGGCACCCCTCTCATGCCACCACCCCCCCCATGGTTCTTGAACAACATAAAATGGGTTCACAGGAGAAAAAAACACATAAGTTTCTGGTATCTTCTATTCTTAATGTCTTTCTCTAACATGCCAACATTTATCTGTGTCACTGTACTGCAATGTACTTTAAACATTTGTTTGTAACATAGCATATGAATCCTTTAAACTGGTGGTCTTCTTGTTGCGACCAGAGGTCCACCTCTGATTCCCAACCTGCAACTTGGGACCCACTTTCACATGTTCACATGTTGTTTATATTGGGCAGGGAATGCACACAAACTCTTCTTTGGCCACACAGTCTCTTGTTCCACAAACATTGTTCCACAAACATTGTAATTAACATGATAATGTTAATTACAATGATAATGTTAATATCTTCCGAGCTACACAGAAAGCATCTAAAATCCGTCTCTTTCACTTAGCTTCTTCACAAACACCCTTCTCTACAACTCCTTGGAAGTAACAGGGAGAAGCAGCACAACCCAGTTATGCATCTCTACTCACAAGCAAGATGAACCAGATTACTCAGGAGTAATTACCCAAGCAACAAACAGAGATTAAATACCACCCCAAAAAAAATCCTCAAAGGGGATGATTGAGAGAGAGAGAGAGAGAGAGAGAGAGAGAATCATAGAATAGTAGAGTTGGAAGGGCCTATAAGGCCATCGAGTCCAACCCCCTGCTCAATGCAGGAATCCACCTTACTTACTTACACACACACACACATACAGGAACGCAACATTCCTACTTTCTGGCTGCTGCTTTATATTAGCTTTTCTGTCTGCTTTTTGTGGGTGTGTGGCACTGGGCAGGATGCCCCCCCCTCCATCTCACTGCCCTGCTATTTTGCTTTCCTTTTGCTTTTACCTGCTATTCTGTTTTCATTGTTTTTGTGGTGTACCTTATACCTTACCTGAACTGCATGGTTAGGCTTTTATATGTAAGATTTAGATCACTTGATCTAAATTCCTCCCCCCACCCAGATGCCATAGAGGGGACAATGATGGCTTGGGGGAGATTGGGAACAGAGGATCTGATAACCCAAGGTGGGTTAAATAACCTACTATCAACTATTTAAACCACCATTGGTTATCGTGTTGTCTGAAACCAGTCTCTATCTGTTCTCTGAAGTATAGGTATACACTAGGGAAAGAGGAGAGGCAAAGTACCATATTTCCAGCAACAAAATTAACCTCCTAAAGAAGTACAAGAAAAACAGGGGGGATGCTATGGGGCAGTACAGAAATGTTAATAATAATAATAATAATAATAATAATAATAATAATAATAATAATAGGGCCAGTGTGGTGTAGTGGCTAAAGTGTTGGACTGGGAGTCTGGAGATCTGGTTTCTAGTCCCCTCTGCCATGGAAACCCACTGGTTGACTTTGGGCCAGTCACAAACTCTCAGCCCAACCTACCTCATAGGGTTGTTGTTGTGAGGATAAAATGGAGAGGAGAGGGATTATGCACATCGCCTTGGGTTCCTTAGAGGAAAAAGGGTGGGATATACATGCAATAATAAAAATAAATAAATAAATTGCTGTGTGATCAGTATACAGTTTGTGTTTGAATTAGCAGGGGAGTTGACAGAGATGTAGTTATACCCTGTTGTAAAGCGGTAAGTGCCCATATAATAATACCTCAACAGTTTTGCACAGTGTGCAATTATGGCCAAAGTCCAGGACCCCAGAGCTCAGCTTCCTCCCTCCCCCATGATCACAGTAACAGGTGATGAAGGCAGCAGAAGCAGCAAGTGATAAGGGTAGCAAATGCCATTATATTCCCACCATTATTATGATGCTATTATTTAAGTGAGTTTAAAATAGGGCTGCACAGAACCCCTCACCACCCCCACCTCAATTCATGTGCTTCGTGACCGGGCCAACCCACTTTCGATTTGGTTCTGAAGTGTGGTTCATTTCCCCCCCAGAAGCAGGTCAACTGTTGCAAGTTTCTGGGCATGAGGCTGACTGGAAGTCCATTGGACTCCCCCCACCCCTGCCCTGCTCGTCCCCAGAAACGCTGCCCCCACCACCCGCAGGACTTACCTTAACCATGTGTCCTGAATTAGAGCCGCCATTTTAAACAAAGATGAGGGTTATGTAGTTTGTGCAAATAGCTCTTTACAGCCACCATAGTTTGCAACCATAGATTAAGAAAACCACAGAGCACCCATTTTCATTTCAACTGTCAGCTCTAATTGAAGACATTCCACTACGGGGCAGCACTTTTGGGTTCTTGGCATGAGTTCTTGGCGGGTTCTTGGAGGGAGGGTGAGCAGGGTGTGACGTAAAAACTAGAATGGCTATTTCCCCTGACACGTAGACACATGTCCAGACATGCATTCGGACATGTGTGTCCACACACATGTACACGCAAGCACACACACAAGGACACCCCCCCTCTAGGACACCCCACCAGGAACCCACCCAGGGACACCTGGAAAAGGCAAATGAGCACAACAAGACAGGGAAGGGGAGTAGCCAGACGCCCCTTAGTAAAAACTCCATTTACCCCCATGTAAGTGGCACGTAAGTGACTTCCAAGCCCCTTTCTTGCCAGACGAAGTTAATCCTGTTGAATCCACATTACTGATTAACTGCCAAGACAACACCATAGGTCAGTTTCAAATGAAACTGACCAGTCAAACCCAGCCAAGTCAAAGCACATGGCAATCTCAGCTGCAATTCCCCTTCTGACCACTGCATGGAAGTATATAAGCTATTGTCCAACCCCAGCCCGGGATGACCCTGTTTTTGCTGCTTGAGCGCAAAAAGAAGGAAAACCCCGTAGGGGAGTAAAAAATAAGTCAAAGGCAAGGGTGGAACCAAGGAATCTTTTTCAATAATATTATTAGTAAAAGGTTTATTAAAAAATTTATTGGACTTTGGCACACTCGGATTTGGCATAATTTATGCAACAGGTGCCTAATGGACTCATGGTCATCTCACAGCAGATGGGGCAGCAGCTCACCGCCTCCCTGAATGTGCTTCAGACCTGTTCCAATCTGCTTCGGGGTTCCTCAGCCCTATCTGATACCACTCCAGATGCGGGCCGAAACAGCCTGCTTTAGCTTGGATTCGGGGTTTGGCCCTCACACAGTGCACAGCCGTAGTTCAAAATGCAAAACTGCACAACTTCAGGGTATTATATTTAATCAGGGTTGGGAAACAGCTTTGTTGCTATTGTAGTTGCTCCAACATATCAACCATGTAGAACTAGTTGTGAAGCACGGAATAGCAGTTGAGGGAAGGGAGAGAAAAGAAATGTTACAACTTCAGCAATACGTAAGGGCCATCTAGAGCCCTTACACCCACACACCCCCAGTCATTACATCCAGGGTCTAAAATTACCTAGCTGCACCTCTGGGTTTGCATTAGAGTTTTCATCCCAATATGAATGGAAAAGGTGGTTGTTTACAAGAAGCTAGCTAAGTACAGATATAGAAAGCTTCTTCTCTAAAGGGTAATAATATTGTCATGAGAAGATCTCATTACTTTCATACAATTACAGTCAATCATGATCAACATATAAACAAGTTGATAGTGTAAAAAATTAAGCAAAATTATGTTTGCCGGTTCGGTTATTCTACTTGTGCCAAACTTTGATTTATTAAATCTGGCTTTTCCACAGCGCCACCAGTTGTCTCAACTTCTTTGTCATGGTGATTCCGTAATGCTTTCTTGTTGTCATGGCTGCAGAGTTCTCTCTGGAGCCAGCAAGTTTGCTAAGCTTTCTTATTCATAGTTTGAGAGTATAAAGTAAGCAGCAGCACTTTATTTTCAGGCCCCTCTTAGATCAATACCTAGATTCAGATTTTTATGAGCATTCAAGAAGAGGGAAAAACTAAACTAAACACCGCAAGTGTTTTCTTCTTGATAATCCTAACTGTGGCCATAGTTCACCAGACATTTAATTGCCCTCCAAAATATACTCCTGGGATTGCAAATGCTTTGTTTTATTTAATTATTTGTTTTTTAAAAAAACTTCCTTTTGAAGAGCTGAAAGAGAGGCAACGCTTTTAAGATAAGTTGCATTCCTTATCACTGTTCCCCTGATGGCAGTCACCCAATCAAAATGTTTGGTTTCTGAGTTCATGCTTTACTTTGGAAAAACTAGTGCCCACATGATATGCACAGAGAAGGATTACAAACATGCCATTTTGTTAGCCCGATAACCCAGGAGAGAAAGCAACATCTTCTCTCCCATCCCAAATAACAAAAGTGAAACTGAATGGACAAAGTAAGGATCCACAACACCGGACTTCACTTTAAATGTATGTATTTATTTATTTATTACATTTATATAATGCCCCATAGTCAGTGGGCAGTTTAAAGACATTTCTACATGAATATATTCCATAGCAAAGATGGCATTTTGTGACCTGGCATATCAAAGCGACTGGGTACAGAGATAAAAATGGTAAGAAAGCCCAAGATATGGTAATTTATAAGCTCCATCACACCAGCGATTTATCACACTCTTGCCATGCCTGGTATGTGTTTTTGTAGCACAGTACTCACATGATGTCGTCCCTGTCCTGCGCTCATCTAACCTCTTCTCCTCCCTAATCTGTCTTATTTTGGAGTGGGGAAAGTTCATTCACACACACACCCCTGTGTGCAATAAAGCCGCTCCTCCATCCCGTGTATTGCTGTCCTTGCATTATATTGGACCGTCCCATTTTTTGTTGGGTGGGTGAGCATCAGCAGTCTCTGACAAAAGAGGAGGGCAGGGCAGTTCTCCACTCAACTGTGAAGGGGGAGGGAGAGAGGGCACCCGAACACCCCGTGGAGAAGGCGAGCAAGGCTGCAGCCGCCCATGCCCAGACTTGGTCTCATTCAACGCTATGGTTCTTACTCCTGAGTAGGCATGTCTAGGTTTCCTGACCAGAACAATGTTGATTTCCCATTGCCATGCATCATTGACCACAAACATCTCCAAAAGCTAATTGTAATACTTTCTCTTCACTTATATTGTTTAAGATGATCTTAGGGAAAAGCATAGCATGTTGTTTTACCATAATTGTGCAGTCTCAGGCTGCCATACTATTGTATTTGCGCAGAAATTTTTAAAAAATGTTTTTAAAAATATAAAAAATTAACAGCAGAGGGAAGGGGAACGTAGGGGGCGGGGCAGGAGACTTTGCCGGCACAGTAGAGATACAGGTGAAAAGATATATGAGCTGAAATAGCGCAACAACGCACAGATGTGAAAGTGTCCCGTGCTCGACTTGCTAAGGAAAACGGAAGGGAAACCACAGACTCAAAGCAGGGGGGGGGGTAGGTGTGATGGAGCTCTATGAAAGCAATATCCACAATTATGCAGTACCTGCAGCAATTGTTATTTCAAAACAAAATACATAGGCAACATCCAACTATGTCCATCCACCAACGGAACAACATCTGCCAGCAGGGTGGCTTCCCCCTTCCCCTGCAGCCCTCTGTGTTCCCCTATATCTGCTCTGCTCTGGAGAATTGGGGGAGCCTCCAGGGCAGTTCTGAGGGGGTCATGCAAGGGCTATAGGGGGAGAGTAGAGTATGGGAGAGTTCTGCTGTGCAATTGGACTTCTGCTCCTGGCTATGAACACCCATAGGCACTGATAACCAGGACACTGTCAAAAGGATCAGGAAAGAGTAGAGAGGTCTTTACTTAGACTGATGTGCCATAAAAATTGTCCCTTTGCTATGAAATATAATTAAGAAGAGCTTTCTTTAAAAAGATCAGCAGCATCTTGATCTAGGATGTCTGTTCAAACCTGCAATCATTTGACCTTTAGCCTTTTACTCTTTTGACCACAAACAACCTCATCCAATTCATTCTTACCAAAATAAACAATCCTAGGGCAGAACTAGATGTGACATTCAACACTAAGCTGCTGCTAAAACCTGCTTTGGGTTTTCCTTCTCTTCTACGTTGTCATTAAGCAACTTCAAAGGATCATCAGTCTTATTCAGAAGAGATCCACGTTAGGCTGCTGTAGCAAAATCAACAAAGAGGCCATGAAGGTCTAACACATCTATTCTACTGTGAGAACCATTTCCCTAATTAGGTGTTCCATGCAACTTGTTCTGAATGCCCCTCTATCTAGGAATCCTCTGAATGTTCAGCTGTCTGCATATTAATTATGAACAAGTTGTTTATATGACCCATTAGACACAACGTTCACATGTTCAATGAGAAAAACTTCAGAAGCCATCCCAGGGATGTTAAAAGTCTGCAGGAACTAAGCCAGGGATGGCCTTGAAATTCAGAAGGTGCATCATCATGTCATTTTCCCAACTTGGTACCTCTGAATACCGGTCTTTTACTTTAATGCTTGAATGGGGACAGCGTTCTTCAGATGTCCTTGCCCTAGGACCATGAACCAGCTGTAGGTTATGATGCTGACGGGCAACTCTGCTGATTGGTAACGGCCTAGCGTTTTTTAGAGATGGAAGGAACTGACACTGTCTACATCTTTCTGACGGCATCTGAATCGGATGAGCGACCCTTTGAGGCAATACTGAATGCCTACTGTGTATCCCTAAGGATCCCTGCTGCTTACGGTCTGTGAATTAAAAAAAGGACAGCACTTCCTGTCTCTTTAATTTTCTCGCTAACAAGCTTAGGTAAGTGTGTTTGGCAGATTCCTCTGCAGCTGGAGAAAGAAAAGGGGGTCGTTAGTGCCACCGCCAGAACTTCGATGCAACCCGCTAGAAATAGCAATATAAATATTACACATTCTTTCTCTCCTGCACCCAGTTATCGCAGGATCCCAGATGGGAATGGAAAATTGGGAAGTGCGCATTGGGAATCAGACGTGAAAGGCTTTTGTTGTTCTGAGGGTGGTGATCTGAATGTGTGATATGGCTGTGCATGAATGCCTGGGTGCTGCTGAGTACTAATCAATGCTGACATCACATGCCTCAGCAACAGGATGCCCAGCAATGATGCTATGGCCTCCTTTTCAAAATTCCATCCCATTCAGAAATTCCCAGTCAATAATGCTGTGTAGGTGGCCTGGAATCAACCCAGAAGACCAGAGATTTTTCTGCAAATGAGAACATTTTCTAGATTACTCCTAGAGGCTCCAAAATAAAGGAATCTGGCAATACCTCATTTTTCTTTTCTTTTCGGGCATGTACACAGAATTGCTTCTTGCCAATTTATGAGCAGCATTTCCTGTGCTTCGGTGGCATTACTCAAAGATCACAGCAATCATCACTCTATTCATTTTGATGGCTCCTGCCTTAATTAGCTTCCTCCTTAACAGAAAAAAGCATTCTTTTTCAAGAAATGTAGCCTTGCATGTTGCAAACCACCAAAACTAGCAGCCCCATGTTGAGCTCTGTAACATGTAGCACAACTTGCTCCCATGTTCTGATGTTGTTATGCTGTGTTGCTGTTTTTCCTCTCAGTGCAGCAGCACCTAATGATGCTGTATTATTATTATTATTATTATTATTATTATTATTATTATTATTATTTCTATACTGCCCAATAGCAATTCAAAGATAACAAAATGCTGCATAAAAATACAGCATAGAATACAGCGTCAAAATTTAAACATATAAAATTTAAAACAATTTAGACAGCTAAAAACAGTTTCAGTAAAATACTAGACCAATTTAGACAACCAGTGTAAATGCCTGATCATATTCCATTAAATGCCTAGGAGTGGAGGGCAGTCTTAACCTGACACCCAAAAGATGACAGTGTTGGTGCCAGGCAGGCCTCAGTGGGGAGCTCTTTCCATTTTCAGTGGGCCAGCACTGAGAAGGCCCTCTCCCTTGTTGCCACTCTCTGAGCCTCCCTTGGAGGTGGCACTCACAGGAAGGCTTCAGGTGTTGATTGTAGTGTTCAAGCAGGTTCAAGTTGAGAAAGGCACTCCATTAAGTATTGTGGTCCTGAGCCATTTGCTGGTTTATAGGTCAAGATCAGAACCTTAAATTGGGCTCACTAATGTACAGGCAGCCAATACAAACATGCCAGAATTGGTCTTTTGGTCCTACTTCTTTATCTGATTGTTGCATTTTGCACAAGCTGCAGTTTCTGAACAGCCTTCAAGGGCAGCCCCACATAGAGTGCATTGCAGTAATCTAAATTGGAGATTACCAGAGCATAGATTACTGAAACCAGGTTATCCCTGCCCAATAAGGGGTATAGCTGGGCCACCAGCTAAAGCTGGTAGAAGGCAAGCCACTGAAGCCACCTAAGCCTTAAGGGATAAAGATGGATCCAGGAGAACTACGAACCTGCTCCTTCATGAAGTTCAACCCCATCTAGAACAGGTTGAGCACCCTCTATCCAGTCAGAAGAACCACCCACTAACAGCATCTCAGCCTTGTCTGGATTGAGCTTCATTTTATTAGCCCTCATCCAGTCCATTGTTACAGCCAGGCATCAGTTCAGCTCACTTGATGAAGATGAAAAGGAGAATTGGAGCGTGTTGCCATCAGTACGGATAACCCCACTCAGCAGTTTCATGTAGATGTAAAATAACATTGGGACAAAACCAATCACTGAGGAACCCCATGCTGGAGAATCCACATGGTCAGCAATATTACCCAAGCGCCACCTTCTGGAGCTGGCCATTCAAGTAGGAGTGGAGCTACCGCAATGCAGTACCCTCCCGCCACCTCCCAGTTCAGACAGTTGCCCCATAGTTGAAAGCTGCTGAGAGATCCAGGAGTATCAACAGGTCCACATTCCCCTGTCTCTCTCCCTATATAGGTAATCATACAGGCGACCGAGGCTGTTTCCATGCCAAAATCAGGCCTAAACACTGACTGAAATGAATTCAGATAATTGGTCTCATCCAAGAGTATCTGAGGCTGGTTTGCCATGACCTGCTCAATGGCCTTGCCAGAAGAGGAACAGTTGCCACTGGCCTAAAGTTGTTAAGATCTTCTGGGTCCAGAGAGGATTTCTTCAAGAGTGGTCTCACCGTTACTGCTTTCAGTCAGCTCGGGACCACTCCCCCTCACAGGGAGACATTAATTACTTCCCTGGCCCAGCCGACTGTTCCTTCCCTGCTGGTTTTTATAAGCCAATTGGGCAAGGACCCATTATGGAACTGGTTGCACAAACCTGTCCAACATCCTCAGGCTGTACCAACTGAAACTCATAAAAGAAAACGGACCACACTGTGATCCGGGAACCTCACCAGATTCATCTGTAGTAACACTGGAATTAAAGTCCTGGTGGATGCAAGAGATTTTGAGCTCCTCTAAAAGAGCTGTTTATAGCAGGTTCATGACTGGCCAGTCACGAAAGTTTCCTGGTCAGTTTCATGATGCAGCAATCCTCCTCCCATGCCTGTCCCATGAGTTTGGGTGATAACTGGATAACGGGGAAAAAGTGTTAACAAACAGATCCCCTTTTCGTTTCAGCATGTAAAGAGGAAATTCGTCATAGGGTGAAGCATAATAACGAGGCAGATCAGCGCCATCCTGTGGCTGTATAAATGAAACATATAGAACGCCTGCTTAAAGGGGGAAAGGGGGCTGGGGGAGGGAAGTGTGTGCAAAGAGAGAACATCAAGATCGTGGGATGAAAACGGAAGCCAGAAAGCTGCGGTACAGCTGCTGGATTTTCTCCTGGTGTAGAAAAGTTCTTTATCTTCGAAGTGCCCAGCCAGTGCATTACAGCAGCCCTCAGGTGGTTCCACAGTCTCCTTAGGGTCAGCATGCATTATTATTATTATTATTATTATTATTATTATTATTATTTATATCCTGCCTTTTTCCTCCAAGGCGGCGTACATAATCCTCCTCCTCTCCATGTTATCCTCACAACAACCCTGTGAGGTAGGTTGTGCTGAGAGTATGTGACTGGCCCAAAGCCACCCAGTGGGTTTCCATGGCCGAGTGAGGACTAGAACCTGGATCTCCCAACTCCCAGTCCAACACCTTAGCCACCACACCACACTGGCTCTCATCAGCCCATACAACCCTAGAAAGCTCTGCTGGGCGGCATATGGGGGAACTGAATGGAGGCACTGAAATGTATGTCAGGCTATGGAAGTGGCAGCCTTGTGTTTCTTCTATGACAGCTGGGCTGGAGCCTGTTTGACTCTGTTATCGGGGTATTTAAATTGTTTTTAATTGTGTTTAATGTATTAGTTTCATTATTATTTTTGTCCAATTTGATTAGTGATTGTAAGCTATACCACAGTGACCAGCTACAAAAGAGGGCAGGGCTCCTGCAACTTTAATTGTCATTCTGAAGAGGGGATTTCACCAGGTGCTGCATGCATACAAAGGACACCTGCTGAAATTCCCTTTTCTACACAACTGTTAAAGATACAGCAGCCCAGTCCTCCTTTCCATATGGTCACCCTACACATGGGCTTTCCAAGAACTGCTTCTGGATTAGAGGCCTGTCAGCAAAAAGATCCACAGTGCTTTTGAGCATGCCCACAGGGGTTTCCAAGGGAAAAAATAGGTAAAAGGTCCCTCACCCATTTTGTGTTCTGCATATGGTAAACAGAACCCCTGTCCCCCTTCCTAAACCATGATAAATTCATTTGAAATTCTCCCCTCCCTCTCCAAACACTTTTGCAGTACTCCTTGTTTTGCACTCCATCCCCTGGGCTCCCAATTGCAGAAAATAAAGGGAAAGAAATATTCAGTACAGCACTCTGCAGTCAGAAGTAAGACCCATGGAGCTCAATGGGACATACTTCCATTTATGATTCCAGCCTTAGTTTTGTATCCACCGATATCTGCTTCTAAATGGATGTAATTTGAAGAACAGCATGATTAAATGGAAGGCAACCCTGTAGGCCTAGGCTTGGCTTAGTTATATTTTTTTTTCCAAAAGGTAATTTGATCCATCTTAATATCGCTAAGTATAAGCATAAGAAAATGTCTCCTCTCCTTCTCCTTCTCCTCCTCCTTCTCCTCCTCCTTCTCTTTCTCCTCCTCCTCCTCCTCCTCCCTCCGAAGCAGGGTGAGGGAGCTCCCCTCGCTTTGCCTGTTGCAGAGCCTTTCCTGCAAACAGTTTTGTTTTTACTGTCAAGAACACTGATCAGTCTCATCTCTACAGTCAGCACATGGGCTGCCTACACATCAGCAAGATGCTGTGGTTGATCGTGATGAGCACTTATTTATAGATGCCATTGCATATTACTGCAGAGGGGTGTGCGGAAGTGGCCTTTTGTAACCTGCTGCAACCAATTGAGCCCTTGTTAGCGTGGCTGACAATGAAATGCCCAATATTAAAGACATCAGCTGAGTTTCAAGCTGGTTTATTCCAACTTCATCTACTTACGATCAGTAATTAATCTTTAGCACCATGGTCTTTGAAAGTCACTCAGCAGAGCCGTACGTAAAATCGGCACGTACTTTGCATTATCTGTAGCTTGCCAACAGCTTTGTCTAATACAATTGCAGCAGTCACTGTATACAGTCCCAACACTATCTTGTTGGGAAGTAATATCCTTAATTATCCCAGCTCATCCTCACATAATTTAGAAAGTTGAATAGCATCACTCAGCTACCATTACACTGTTGGCTATTCATGCCAAATAACGATCTTGGCAGCGTACAGAATCTAGAAAAGACATTGTTTGTACCCAGAGACCTTGCAGTCAGCTTCTCCCCAAAGAGAAGTCTGGCACAATGGCATCTCCATTCATTCATTCCACCTGTACGTCTCCATTGTGACTCTGAAAAGCTGCCCTGAAATACCTAAATGGGGTCACCTGCTTTTCTTCCTCCCCCACCTTTCCTTCCCTCTTCCTGATGCTGTTACCCCAGACATGTCCTCCTCCATCACTTCCTTCTGCCTCCCCACAGATAAAGTTTAGATTGTAATCCCCTTGGGGCAGTGAGTTCTCTGTTTTGCTTACATTACTCCATAAAGCAGTCTTCCCCAACCTAGCAGCACCCTGCGGACGTGGCATACTACAACTCCCATCTTCCCCAGCCAGCACAACCCAGGGCTGCACTGGATGGGGATGATGGGAATTGTAGCCTGATCCATCTGGAGGTCACCGGGTTGGGGAAGGCTGTACATAGATGGTGCTGTATAAATAATCATGACTTCATAAAAACAGCACATGGGACTTACTGGATCCCCAAAAAGGTGTGTGTGTCTATATGACGCCGCTTTGTACACTGGTTCCCTCAAAACCCTCCAACATCACTGCGGTGAGGTGGAATCAAGAAAGCAAGGTGGCAGGAGAGAGTATGGGCTGCCTGGCCAGGTTCGGCTTTCCAAACCTGCCCCCTGCCCTGCGTTCCCAGCTTACTGGGATCCGCCCCTAGGAGCGCCCCCGAACCAAAACCACCACAGACAGACAAAAGAAGCAAAAGGGGGGGCATCGGAGCAACTGGAAAAGTTGCCGTAAAATGACACCGTGAAAAAGCACAGTTTGAGGGGTAAAAGCCCAGTGTGGCTGAGAGTTGGCTGCTGTGCCGTATGAACAATGCAGTGCCACTGCGCAACCACTACAGGAGGCCCTTGATGGAGAAGCAAGCATGGGATTGCAATCAATTCCTCCGACACACGACCACCCTCACAGCCCATCCCTGGCCATGTTCTGCGCTTGAAATCCGGCGAGGAAACGTTCCTGTGATCTGAATTGAATGCCCGAACACAGGAGTCAGCAGCGATGGGGCAGCACTATTCCAAGCAGCTGTACTCACAGATATTGCTCCAGCCATCTCCTTGTAACCAAATAACTCCCCATGCAAGCTGCAGACAAAAGGACACTCAGAATGGAAGGGGGAAGTGACTATTATTTGTCTTGGACCTAAGATTTCATATGTATCAAGCTGAAGAACCGTAGCCGCTCTTCCACCATCCTCACTTACGAAATGTCTCCTTATTTCTGCATAAATGTATGCATTGTACAATGCCAACATGCCAATGGAGCTGAAAGTATGCATGAGCAGGATGGTGCATACTAAAAAATCCCAGCCGCTCTCATGGGCAGCACTGATAGTAGCGGTATTGTTGTTGTTAGGCTCCTACATACACTGAGTAAGGCCTGTCAATGCCCCTCACATACACCCCAGTGAAAGCCCATACACAGCAATAATGACAACGAGAGACTGTCTCCTGCTAACACAACTCATTTGTCCTCACGAAATGTCTGGGAATACAAAGTAATCATTAAAAAGCAAGTACATAAGAAAACAGTTTCCTTCCTTGGGGTGTTTATGAAAACTGGTGATGCAGTTTAATATCCTACTATTGGCAGCCTAATGAGACAGAGAAGCCACATTTTATTTCTTGTGGAAGGAGCTCCCATTATTTAAACTTGACCACAAATCAATTCTCCAACCCATTTTTGTGGCAGCCTCACTAGGAGCCGCCGTTCTCGCCAAGGTAGCTGTGTAAATGAGTTGCGTGACAAGAGTTAGACAGCCAAATTATAAATGAGACAAAAAGTGGACTGATATTTAATGGGTCAGCTACGTGGAGTTCCTGTTACCTTTAATGGGCTTTTCAGGTTCAGACTAGACCTGAAAAATAAAACAGCTGTAGTGATTTATAACTTTTTATAGTTCACTAATCTCTCATCATTCAACACACAGAAATGTGTGGGTTTACATAACAGCAGCATTATGAGGTTGGTGGTTGCCTGTGGGAGCTTATGTTAACAAAAGGAGCAATCTAGGATTAGGGGCAGTATACCTATATACACCAGTTGCTGGGGAACATGGGTGGGAGGGTGCTGATGCACTCATGTCTTCCTTGAGGGCTTCTTACTGTCTTCTGGTTGGCTACAATGTGAACAAAATGCTGGACTAGATGGACTACACTCCCCCCCCCAACAGCCCAATGAGGACTGAGCATGCCCAATATTCAACAATTGCTGACTGAGCATTCCCTCATTGGGATGTGGGGGCGTGGGAAGGAATGGGAAACTGGGTGGGAGGCAGAATGGAATGGAGAATTCTGAAGGAGGGCATGGTTGATTTGGAATACTGAACAGGAGTATTCCACACTGCAACAGTTTTGTTGCAGGACCCACTTGAGTAATCGAAGAATAAACTATCAATATTCCTATCTAGCATATTTTCGTTACCCTAGATAATTGGTTGTGCATATCTTTATTTATTTATTTCTCCTACAATATTTGAGGTAGAAAAATACAATCAAAATCAGTGGAAAAAACAATTTGCCTACATTCCAAAATGTTTATTTGTTAAATGTGTATCCCTGCCTGTCCACCAAAAGGCGTTCAAGTAGTGGTAGTAAAGAGCAGTTAAAATAATGAGAAGGCCCATATAGGCTAGATCTGCACACCTGCTTTATAGCGATATTGAAGAGCACTGATGACCGTTGGGGCACAGTCCACATTCCATATACCACGTTCATAGTGTTATTTCCTGCTTTTTATTCCATATTCAGGATAATTTGAAACAAGGTGTAGATCTGGCCATAGTTTGCCATCAAATGCTTAGAACAGGACTGTCTGGGGCCCGAAAAGGTAGTACTGTCACTGTCAAGCAGGCAAATAGTCCTGGGGAGGGAGTTCCACCATCAGGGTGCTACCATATAAAAAGTCCTCACTCTGCTAGCCAATCAGCTAACTTATGAAAACAGGAGCATCTGGCACAGGGCCCCAGATGCTGATTTTATTAGATAGGCAGATTCATGTGGGAGAAGGTGGGCCTTTAGATCCCTTACATTGCTTACTGGTTTTCTGGTACAGTTGGACAAAGTGCCATGTGCTTGAAGAAAGGTTTTTTTTTACTTTTTCCTGCCAATGTGCATAAAGGTTTGACAGAGGGCATCTTTATATTAAGGGGAAACCATGTTGCTTACCCGGGGCCTTTGTGCTTCCTGCTTTTTCGTGCAATTATTATGGGCTTAATTACATGGATGGAGAGGGGCAACCACATGGTTTGAATTAAATACTTTCCCTCCATTCACTTCAAGTGAGACAGCACTATCTAGTGGTGGAAGTTCCTGTTTTTTTAAGATGCTACCACTCTAAAAGTGGTTCCTTTCATGGCAGAATTTGCAACGGTTGCCATGGGAGGCATCCTGGCTTTTCATGACATCATTTAAAAGACCCACAGACTTCCGTGAGTGGCCAGTCACAAATGTGCTATAAATCATTCATTTAAAGAAGCCCAGAGGAAGGAAAGTAAGAAGCATACAGTGAACATGAAGAAATAAAACAGTGGCTATCCTATATCACCTTGAACCACGCCAATATGCTACCTCGTCCCATATTTTTGTCCAGGAGCATAGCTGCTTACACTTACACTACCTGTACTGTCTCTTTTGGATTATCCCAGAGCACCAGCATTAGACAACTGAAAGTCTAATTGTTGAAAGTTCTTCCAACAATAGTTCCACAACAAACTTTAGCTGATCTAATAAACAACCACTATTCATGTTAAATCTCAATGTGGGCAATGTAAATACTCATTAAAAGGAGTTATTTAGAATTTTGTTCATCAGTGTTTTTATCATTAGTTTGAGATTGCCCCTGAAGGGCACATTACATTTCCAAAACACACTGGTCTTTAATAAACTCAAGCACATTTCAGAATTTGTCTCTCCCTTGCTTTCTTGTTATACATAGTGCCTTCCCACTTTGCTTCTCAGATGTATAAACTACCCCACCTCCACCCCAGTTAATTGTGGCATTTTAATGCTACTTGGATGTTCCTTCCTATAATCAAGGAAATCATCCCTTAGACAGATTGCATCTCTCTCTCTCTCTCTCTCTCTCTCTCTCTCTCTCTCTCTCTCTCTCTCTCTCTCTAAAAGACACTTCTGCACAGTGCTGGAATATATTAAATATATCCCTCTGGATGTTCTCTATACAATGGAATCCACTTCCAGTGCTGGACTACATTTACTGCTCTATTGTGGGTTTAGAGTTTTGAGGGGTTGCGTTGTGTGTATGTCAAACTGATTGTGACGTCCTGCTGGGTAATCTTCCATTCACTTCCTGTGGCTTTGACAATAGGAAAACTCAAGGTGAAAGAGAGTTCGACTCCTAAATTCCTTCACTGCTCTTCTGTGAACCTCAGTGTTTTTCCAGTGAATGAAGCTTCTCTCAGCTTCTTGGATGATTTAGTCTGAGACTAAAAGTTAATGTTATTTGTCTCTTTAAAACAGCAGGTGTAGGTGGGTTGGAGGAGCTGCCTGGAAAAGAGGCATTTCAACTTCTGCTTTTGCTGCTGTGCTTAACAGAAATAGATACCTGAGAGGACACTTATGCAGTCACTTGTGATGCTTTTTGTGTTGTGCTATAGCATGAGGCAGAAAGCATGGTGTTGAACTGACTTCTCCAACCTGGTGCTCTCCAGATTCTTGGACTTCAACTCCCATCAACCCCAGCCAGCACAGCCAGTGTTCAGGAATTCTGGAAGTTGTTGTCCAAGGCACCAGATGCCTGGAGTAGAGTATTACCTGTGATTTAATCGGGGTACACTGCAAAGTCCTGGCCCCAGATATCACTGCTTCAAGGCACTATCTTATGCATGTGTAGACAAAGGCCTACAAGTCTCAGCATACCCCAGCCAGCATGTGTGGGGAATCTCCAGAAGTTCTCGTTTGAGGGAAATGCACTTTTGCAAACCTCCAGAAGGGAGATGAGATCAGGAAAAACATAATAAATTCAAGGCTCAAAAAGAAAATATATTATGACGGAGGTGCAAAGTTACTCAAACCACTGAAGGTAAGAAATTCTTTAAGTGTTCAACAACCAGATGGACACTGGGAGCCAGCAGTAGTAACAGGTGTCACAGGAACACCACACTCGGGCATAGTGCAGACAAAGAAAGGAACACGCAGACAAGCTGGAGCGTGTTCAGAAGAGGGCAACCAGGATGATCAGAGGTCTAGAAACAAAGCCCTATGAAGAGAGACTGAAAGAACTGGGCATGTTTAGCCTGGAGAAGAGAAGATTGAGGGGAGACATGATAGCAGTCTTCAAATACTTAAAAGGTTGTCACACAGAGGAGGGCCAGGATCTCTTCTCGATCCTCCCAGAGTGCAGGACACGGAATAACGGACTCAAGTTAAAGGAAGCCAGATTCCGGCTGGACATCAGGAAAAACTTCCTGACTGTTAGAGCAGTGCGACAATGGAATCAGCTACCTAGGGAGGTTGTGGGCTCTCCCACACTAGAGGCATTCAAGAGGCAGCTGGACAACCATCTGTCAGGGATGCTTTAGGGTGGATTCCTGCATTGAGCAGGGGGTTGGACTCGATGGCCTTGTAGGCCCCTTCCAACTCTGCTATTCTATGATTCTATGATTCTATGATTCTATGAAAAGAATACAGGAGAAACAGAAGACAACTGCGGTATGTGGGAAGAAAACAACAAAAGGAAGATTATAAACATAGAGACTAGGGATGTGCTCCGCTCCGATTAGGAGCGTAGAAGCAGTAGCGGATTGGCCTGCTCCGCCTTACCCAGAGGCGGAGTAGGAGCGGACCGTGGACCCCCTAGAAGCAAGGCGAAGAGAAGCGACCATTTTTCGGAGCTCCGAGTTCAGGCGGAGCGCTCCGGTCGCCATCTTGAAAACATTTCGCCATAGGATTGCATTGCGGCAAATAATCGCGCATAACTATTTTGTTTTTGAAGCTATCGCTCTGGAAATTCTTGTGCTCAGAGAGTCGTGGATGGGGGTCATTTTGAGACCACTCTCACCTCTCTGCGTGCTGTGGTTCACGTGCAATATTTTTTTAAAAATCGGGTCAACCGCGCGGCTCAAACTGCGTTTCGGCTTTTCGCCCATAGGATTGCATTGAGGGAAAGAATCGGGGATAACTGGGGGGGGTTTAAGCTATCGTTCTGAAAATTCTTGTGCACAGAGAGTCGTGGATGGGGGTCATTTTGAGACCACTCTCAACTTTCTGCGTGCTGTGGTTCACGTGCAATATTTTTTTAAAAATCGGGTCAACCGCGCGGCTCAAACTGCGTTTCGGCTTTTCGCCCATAGGATTGCATTGAGGGAAAGAATCGGGGATAACTGGGGGGGGGTTTTAAGCTATCGTTCTGAAAATTCTTGTGCACAGAGAGTCGTGGATGGGGGTCATTTTGAGACCACTCTCAACTTTCTGCGTGCTGTGGTTCACGTGCAATATTTTTTTAAAAATCGGGTCAACCGCGCGGCTCAAACTGCGTTTCAGCTTTTCGCCCATAGGATTGCATTGAGGGAAAGAATCGGGGATAACTGGGGGGGGGTTTAAGCTATCGTTCTGAAAATTCTTGTGCACAGAGAGTCGTGGATGGGGGTCATTTTGAGACCACTCTCAACTTTCTGCATCGTACGGGTCGCGGGCTAGAAGTTTTTAAAAAATCGGCGGGAAAAATACCTTTTTCAAAGGGCTGAGGGGCAGAGTCAGCTCCCGGTCATGATGATCCCAAAATTGGAGGAGGGCATAGGCAAAACAGGTAACTTGGGATTCTGGGAAACTTCTCTTTCTTCATCTGAACGGGCTTTTCCCCATGTTTTTTAACACAGTAGCCCCACCAAATGCACAAACACAACCTGAAATCATATACTAAGCCAAGAATAAGAGATAGAAACACAGCACTGCTCCCCACCCTAACCTTGGTGAACAACTGAATCGATGTGGTGCAAGGGGATGAGCTCCCCTAGGGCATCTCATCGTGGACGTGCCCCCACTCTCTCCTGCACTGGAAGGCCATAGAGCCTTCCAAAGAGAGTAAAACGGTGGAGCAATGCCTATCATGAGTTGAAGTGAATGGTCACTTTTCAGTGGTAGAGCAATGCCTGTTATGAGTTGAAGTGAGCGTTTTACTTCTTCTCAGAGCTGTTGGTGGCTGTCATTGTCTTGAACTGGCAGCTACTTCCCCCTCCCCCGGGCACGTCCCCCTATTGCTGGTAAAAGACAGATATAGCCTTTTTAAAAAAATTCTTCTTGCTGTTTATTGAGCAACACTGCTTCTTTTAATTCCACCCCTCCTTTGTTTATTGATTGATTTATTCCATTTTATATGCATTACTGGCTTATCCTTGGCTCACTTCCTTATGCCCCCAGAAATGCCAGCTGCATGCCTGCCTGCCTTCCCTCCCTCCTCCCCTGCCCACCTCGCAGGGATGTTGTGTGTGGGGTGCCCGATTTTCAAAAATTCGCCAAAAATCAGGGGATGATGGGATTGCTTTGAAACTTGGCATGCGTGTGTATATCCCCATGAGGTGTCATGGTGCCAAACATGAGGTTTCTAACTTTCACAGAAAAAAAGTTGTATAATTTTTTAGCTTTCAATGCAAGCCTATGGGGGGGGAACGGAGCTCCGGATCCGGATCCGGAGCTCCGGGCGGAGCGGAGCGGAAGTGGGCGGAGCGGGGGCGGGGCGGAGCGGCCCGATCCGAAAAATGGCGGATCTGCAAGTGAAGCGGAGCGGGGGGTCCGTGCACACCCCTAATAGAGACAGTTATGGAGATAGATTCCAAGAGAAATCCCAAGAGCCACAATCTACTATGCAATCTGAACTGAGAAGCGAACCAAATGAATCAGAAGACAGGTGGGGAGGAGAGAAATACAACGAGTTCCAACAAAACTATGGCTGAGAAAGATGCTCAAGGATCAGAAGCAGAATCTATCTCAAATGTGCAGCAAGCTGATCAAAGACAGTAGTCCAGATATGGTCAACGATTAAAGCCAAAGATTTAGAAAGATTATGTACCAGCATGAGAGAGTCAGCTGGATGTATTATTTTTTCTGATAAGAAATAAGGGGTCGTCTATTTAAAAAGAGGGGAGGTGTAATACCGTATTTCTTCGATTGTAAGACGCCATCGATTGTAAGGCACACATTAATTTCAGTACCACCAACAGAAAAAAAAACACCTAAGACACACCCGCGATTCTAAGATGCACCCCATTTTTAGAGATGTTTATATTGGGGGGGGGAGTGCGTCTTAGAATTGAAGAAATAGGGTACATAGAAATAGCCAAGGGTGCATTCTCTCAGGCTACCAGAGGGGGCAATAAAGAGCATTACACACTGTGATAAACAAAAGTACGGAGCGCTGAATAAAAAGGTTGTTGTTACAAAGACAAGATGGAGTCAGCCTGTTTATGGGAGACCAGAGATAAAACAGCAGCCACTTTAATCTATTCTTACTCCACAGGGTTGAGCCCGGCCACAAATTAAGTCCAGAGTGTGAGCTGCCATGAACAGCAGGGGATGTGGAGGCCAAGACAGTAGTACTTAAGCATTCCCATGCAAATGCTTTAATTAATTAATTAATTTACAGTATTTTTTTCAAGGTGCAAAGGCCCTGATCCTTATCCATCAAAAACTACAGACATGCAGTACTATGACACAATTCATATGTCTTTAATGTGCCCTGCATTTCAGTTCCTTTAGCTTTCTCTTTTTGCAAATGGTCCTCTAGAGTAAAAGTACAAACTTGGATTAGAAGTGAGCCAAGGGCTCTCTCTCTCTCTCTCGCTCTCTCTTCCTCACACACACACACACACTGATTGGGTCCAAATAATTTTGATTGTAGTTGCTGGATAACAAAATACGGTTAGGAATGGATTTATTCTGAACAATTTATGTAATATGTACTTTTGAAAAACATCACAATAAGGCTTAGAATTGTATTAATTTACATCTAACTATGTCAGTGTGGTAGCAGTCAAAATGTAAAGTGTGAATTAATGCAATAAATGTCATGTCTGATCATGTCCTATTACAAGTCTTTCCCATAAAGCCTTCCTCCACCCTTTTTTCATAAATCAGACCCCTCTAGACAAGAAAATTATCAAGACATTGAACAGTAATAGCTTCCATAATAGCTTGTATCTAGGAAGGATAGCCACCTTTCCATCCCTATTACATGAACCAATCTACCCTCCACCTATTCTAATCTCTCCTAGTGTTAAAATTTTATATTTGGTGATGAGAAATGCACTGATTCAATTATTTCCTTTGCCAGTGTAGCTTAGCATCCATACTCTGAGAACCATTAATATTATAACAAGAGCTGAATTTTAAGAGTACGAAAAAATAATCTCTATTTGGATAAAGTCTTCTTTTATTGCATGCTTAAATATCAGGTACAGTCATTTATACACTGGCAAACGTAATTTGTCCTACTCCTGGGCCCAGAATATGCTCTGATGCCATACATAGAGCTCTTGGTTATGCGGACCAACCATTCACTTGGAATGAAAGGAAGACCTGTGCACACCAAGGAAAAGAGAAGTTTATTTATTTGTTTTATTTTATTTATTACATTTATATACCACCCCATAGACGAAGCTCTCTGGGCGATTTACAAAAGTTAAAAACAGTGAACATTAAAAACAAATATACAAAAAAAATTAAAAGTGTAAAAACAGCAATATTATTAAAACAACTATTTTGGGGTCAGTTAAAAAACTCAGCATATGTTGTTAACTGCCTGGGAGAAGAGAAAAGTCTTAACCTGGCGCCAAAAAGATAACAATGTTGGTGCCAGGTGAGCCTCATCAGGGAGGTCATTCCATAATTGTGGGGCCACCACTGAAAAGGCCCTCTCCCTTGTTGCCATCCTCAGAGCTTCCCTCAGAGTAGGCACTCGGAGGAGGACCTTAGATGTTGAGTGTAGTGTACGGGTAGGTTCATGTCGGGAGAGGTGTTCTGTCAGGTATGATAAGTTAAGCTAGGAAAGTGTAAGCTACCGTTCTTTGGAAATTCATGTGAGTGGGAGATGTGCAGATGAAACCTCATCCTTTGCAACAAATCAGTGGACTGAAGTAGGGTGGCCAAGTGTTCTCTTTTATAAAGGATTATCCTCTGTTTGAAGGGCTGTCCTATCATAAGAACTGTCGCCCATTAACAATTAGTGCCTGAACATTGGACTGAACAGTCAAATACACTAGTCACAGTCTTCCAAACTATGGTGAAATGTACTGTATTTCTATTTCAATTATCGCTAATTTTTCATCGATACATAAGAATTAGCAAACACAAATTTTATGCAAATTGCTACACTGTTTTATCTTCTTTTCAGATGATTCATAAGTGGCCACCCTATTTATTTCACTGGACAAATAGATCAGGCCAGTCTAAGGAATTAGTCGATATCAAAGCCTACTTCTTAACAACAGGAAATGAGGGAATGGCCAGGTTCAACCCCCATGTCTGCAGGTAGAGCAAGGAAAGGCCCCTGTCTGAAACCCTGGAGACCTGTTGTCAGTCAGTGTAGATAAGGGCTCCCCAACCTTTTTGGACCTGTGGGCACATTTGGAAATTTGAAAAACTGCTGTGGGTGCCACCACAAAATCGCTCCCACTGAGGATGTAATTAGTCACACAATGGCTGCCATGGGGGCCTGGTTAGTCAACAGATGTGTGGGGGAAGAGGCTGGGAGGGAGGGAGACTTGCTTCCTGGCCTGCCCAATCTTCCATCCACACAGACCTTCCCCCTTTGCGCTCGTTCTCTTTCTCTCTCTCTCCCCTCAGCCTTTAGTCTCACTATTGCTCTCTCCCCATGTCTACCTTGCTATTTCTCTCCCCTCCTAGCCTCTAGCCTAGGGTGACCATATGAAAAGGAGGACAGGGCTCCTGTATCTTTAACAGTTGTATAGAAAAGGGAATTTCAGCAGGGATCATTTCCCTCTTCATCACAACATTTAAAGCTGCAGGAGCCCTGCCCGCCTTTGTATCTGGTCAAGATGGCAGGACTCCTGCAGCGTTAACTGTTGTGATGAAGAGGGAAATGACACCTACTGAAATTCCCTTTTCAATACAGGAAAAATACAGGAGCTCTGTCCTCCTTTTCACATGGCCGCCCTACTCTAGCCTCACTCTCTCCCCGATATATCCTTTGCCTTGCTTTCTCTTCATGCTGCTGAACAGTTGATCACTGGCAGGTTCAGGAACAGGAAAAAGAATCTGGCACCCTAAATGTTTTTCATTTTTTTATTAAAAAATTTGGGGAATGCTGGGAGTTTTATGTCTTTTTCTGTCTAAACATGCATAGGATTGTGCCCTTAATGTTTTATTATTACATTTTATATTAATGCAAGGAATAGAGTTCTGGAAGCAATGCTAATTTGTAAAAGGAGAAAATCTCAGACTTGCCTGGTTATGTTTTCTGACCTGGAAATTTGTCCCCTTTACCCAATTGTGTGGGGACTAAGGACTCTGCATTATTTATATATTTATTATATCAAGTCTTCCAGGTCTCAGCCATGGAACTGGAAATTCAGTTTGAAAATGAATACAGAAAAGAAAGCTGCCCAATTCCAGTTCAACTTTACTGCCTCTCAGTCCTCCAAGATCTACTAAATTCTGTCTCAAGAAGACCTGTATTTCAAGATTCACAGGAAGAACACAGTTTTACACACCCCTACATGCAATGCTTTCTTTTCACAAATATATGTGAGATGAGAAGGTGAAGTGATCATCGTTTTATTTTTATTTTTTCCTTGCAGAATCCAAGCATTGTCAAAAGAGAAAATGTATATGGCCTGTGCTTTTGCAAGTATGGTCCTAAGAAAAAGTATGCATAATCAGTATTATCATAGATTAATCTGGAGGTTAGGGAAGAGGAGTGACCGTGCAGTGAAAATACAGTTGATCATCACAATTTATATTCTGCCATGTACGTTCACATAGCTACCTCCAGGGAACTATCCAGAAAATATTTCATGCAACAAGGTGGGTTTTGGGAAAGGTGGTACCAAATCTATGACAAAGGAAGGATGGGATTTTATTTAAAATAGAGTAAAGCATGACAAGGAGGCAGAAGGTATTTTTAAAATAATAATAATAATAATAATAATAATAATAATAATAATAATAATAATAATAATTGTTATGGCATGTGCATATCAGGTGCACTACAAGTGCTATCCAGGTTAAAGAGCATTCGCTGCACTGTTTGGACTATGGTTTAGCAAGCTGGGGAAATTATTTCTGAGCTGGGCCAATGTCTGCAGTGTGTCAGCAACAGTGTTGAACCTGCAGGGCCAGCCCTGATATTATGCACTGTGCAACAGGTGCCTCAGGCAGCTGAATTTGGGAGGCATGGGAAAGCACCAAAGTGTTAGTTATTTAATTTATTTATTGTTGCATTTTTAATCCAGGAGAGATTTTCTGTCTCAGGTACAAAAGGAACTCGGCCAGCTTTGGGTGCTAAATGCTGTGGGGAGAGGGGCCTATTTGATATTCTGCCTCAGGCAGCAAAATGTCTTGGACCAGCCCTATGATTCTGAGCTTTTTCTGCCATTTTGTTTTACCAACATTCCAATGGGGGTTTCTCTAAAAACGTTATTCCATTGTGAGAAAACAATACATTGTAGTTGGCCTAAGTACATGTTGTCATGCCATAGGTTGTACCACAAAGCTGCAACTTTAAGTCCAAAACAGCAGGGGCAATTCAATGTAGCATTAAGCATGCTTAAACCCACAGTCTTAACTGAGTTTAAGTTTATGTTAGATTGTGGCTTAGAGATTGAAGCACTATTACACTAGACACCAGTTAACTAGGGAAAGCCTTTTATTTAAGGGTGGGGGAACCTTTATTCATTACTATTTATATCATTTTTGGATTCCTATCCAAATAGAAACACCCTTGTCTAATAGAAAAAAAATGTTTCTGGCTTGATTAGCCAAGGATCCGAGAAGCCGATTAAAGCACTTCATAGTCTTTGTATCCAAAAGCTTAAAAAAGAAAAACCTGTAGCACATATCTAGCTACAGCAGAAGGCAGTGCTTCACTAAGGAGCATTGATGGATCTAGTGAGGTAAGGTACTGCAAAATAAAGTGCTTTGTGTGCTCTGGACCCTCATTCTCCTGCACAGATTTAATCCCTGTAATTACACTCTAACCACATGGTTCAATCTTGTGTAAATATATAGTAACTGCATCTTCATGCAGCTTTCACGTTAATTAAGCACTGTTACCAAGTAGTTCAAAGGTAAATTACCTAGAACATTTTCATTTCCAATAGCTTTTAAGATTCCAAACTTCAGTAACAGCTAAATTGTTACTTTGTTCTGTTCTGAAAAACAACCAAAAAGTCAGAGCGGGTAGAGAGATTGATATATATCTTCAAATGTCATGTTTGCACAAGGTGCCTGTCAGGTTACCCTCTCCTCCAGATTTGATAGCACAAGGAATCCTTCATTAGATTTCCAGGACCAGACTGGGGGTGGTGATGGGGAGTCACCTATTACAAATTTGTGTCTGTCCAAAAACTCCCTGGGGGTCGTTGGCTGCTGGATCAGGGCTACGATGACAGGCACCATGCCAGCAAAAATAAATTCAACGCTGACGGATCAGTGACTCAGGCTGCAATCCTCCGCACACCGTGGAACATACTGCTGTGTAAACTTGCATAGGATTGTGCTGTAAGACAAATAAAATATGTACTGAACGTCAACTTAACAGTCTTTTAGCATTTAAGAAAGCTGTAAAGACAGATCTCTTCTGGCAGGCATATCCAGTGGAATTTTAGGATGCCTTTAGTGTGCTTTTAGGATGTTTTTAGGATGTTTTAACAATGTATACTATGTTTTATTCAGTGTTTTATGTATTTTATACTTACTATTGTTGCCCACCTCAATCCAAATGGAGAGGAAGGTAAGAAATTTATTATTATTATTATTATTGTTGTTGTTGTTGTTGTTGTTGTTGATTTAGCTGTTCTTTCATTCCTTTCCCACAGGGGTGTGGGAAACTCTTTTAGTCCGACGGCTCTCAGGGAGGTGGGGGAGGGAGGAATCACATTCCAGTGTTGGGCGGGGCCAAAATACAAAAAATACTAGCATACTTATTGACAGCATGTATATATTGTAGCTAAAAGCTCTTACTGCCAGGGGCCGTGCTACCATAGAGGCCACTCAGGTGGCCGCCTAGAGCACCAAGCTAAGAGGGGTGTTGGCTGTGAGCCGGCCCAGTCCAAGGATTCAACTGGGCATGGGCGGGTGAGATGGCGCCCTGTGCCCGCCCAGCCAAAGCGAAGCCAGGGATGCTGGGGTGGGGGTGGGGTGGCTCCACGTTTGGACTTCCGGAACGCACCAAGAGAGAGAGAGAGAGAGAGAGAGAGAGAGAGAGAGAGAGAGAGAGAGAGAGAGAGAAAGAGAATGAATGTATGGGTGAATGGGGTGCATAGGGTCTTTGAGTGAATTCATGTGTTCATGCGTGTGTTTGTTTGGAGTGAGTGATGTGGAGTGTGTGTGTGTGCACATGTGTGAGTTTGGGGGGGGATGATTTTGAGGTGATATTCCTATTAAATAATGCATTTTAGACACATAGATTTTCCTTTCCAATTTGTTTGCTATAATTGGCATGACATATTTCTTGCACTTTAAAATAAATTTAGCAGTTTCAAGTTTTGTGCTTCTTATTTTTTCCAGGAAACATATGTTCTTAAAAATCAAAGTTGGCATTTGGTGTGTGTGTGTGTGTGTGTGTGTGTGTGTGAAAGTAGCTCACCTTGCCTAGGGCGCAAAATAGTCTGGCACCGGCCCTGCTTACTGCATGCGATGAAGCCTTGGGAGAGGCATTTCAACTTATTAGAATGGGAGGAAAAAAATTCACAAAAGACAGGGGGGACCCAAAATGGGGTCGGGTCGGGTCACGGCTATCTGGGAACCCTGGAGGGCAAGACTGGGACCCCAAGACTGCCAGCACCTAACTCTCCAATCAGGCTTTTAATTTGCAAAATGTGCCAATCCACCAACAAAACCAGAGGCCACCACCCATCCAGAAGTTGTTTCTATAGCCAATGGAAATGGCATGTTTTGAATTCCTTCTCCCCCTCCCCCCCACAAGCTTGACATTATCCAGCTGTGTATCATTTTCTTAAATAAGACCTCTCCTTAAGTCCATCATCATTTATCATATCATAAAATCTAACCCATATTTCTAGATCTATGTATTATACAGCTCCATAAATATATCCAACTGTTCTTATCCATTGATCTCAACCTCCCTTTTTAAAAAAACATAGGGAATAGTACTCAATGGTTTAGGGAACATTGCCACAGTACAGGTTTATTCAGACAACCAAAACAAAACAAACAGACAGACAGCTGTGATGTTTAATTCCCCATATATTTTTGTTTCCAATAGATTTCGAGACACTTCTTTTCATCAAGGACAATTACATTCTTCAAAGCTTTTAACTGATACTCAGAACTCTCTGCTTCTAACACACTATTCAGACAACCCTTTCCCCATATGTTCAGGGAAGCTGTGAGGATGTGTGCAGAATTGTGCTTACTAAACACACATCCAGGGGCCGCGCTTTTAGCATTATTGTGAAAGGGCCACAGGCAAATGTATGGAGTGTGACCAACACAAACATGATCATCAAATGGAATGGCTAGCAAGTGCAATTCCATTCCTTACACATGTACTCCTCGACTGGGTTCACACAACATGCTAACCGGTTGAGTGTGGGTTCTTGTTGAATCATGGGTTGTTGTTGTACTGTGCATTATCGTGTTGTCTGGACACAGCACATTTTCCACAGGAGGGCTTATTTTTCTCAAACAAGCAACCTTGAGAATCCATGGTTTGTTGTTGGGTTGTTCAGGGTGGTTAACAAGCCACCCTGCGGACAACCACTGCGTTCAGACAACATGATAACCCACAGCTCAACAACAACCCACACTCAACCACTGAGTGTGGGTTAGCATGTTGTGTGAACACAGCCATTGAGTGGGGAGTAGGTTCATATGAACAACCCTAATGCTTTGCAAGAATCAGACTATTAATGGAGCAAGTATACTTCTTTGCAGTGTTTTAAAATAGGACGGACTTACCAACAATATTTAGGATGAGAACATGAAGCAAGGGCCAAACATACTTAAATACTTTGCAGGACACATGCACACTCAATCCAGATGACATAAAAGTTGGCTTATACCTTCCCTTGTTAAAGGCAGGGGACTTATGTAACACTGGAGCCCCAAGATCCTTTCTTCGTTTCTGTTCTCTCAGTCTCCTCCTGCTCCATCTCCATCTAAAAATACACATATGGTTTCTCTTTAACAACGTTCAAAGGCATAAAAAGAGGAAAAAACACTGCTATAAATTATCCTGAAATTTACATAAATAAGAGAAATGCTATTCAACCAACATATTATTATTGATTTTAGACACTATGCATATAGCAAAGCCTTCCAGTGTTTTCATGATGTAAGTGGGAGCCAAAAAAGTCAGCTACAGAATTACTGACAAAGGCAACTATATACACATACACACACACACACACACACACACACACACACACACACACACATTTAAAACTGCCAGTATCAGACTGCCTTTATACATATCTATGGTGCAACCACACTTAGAATACTGTGTACAGTTCTGGTCACCACACCTAAAAAAAGGTGTTGTAGAGCTGGAAAAAAATGCAGAAAAGGGCAACTAAAATGATTAAGGAGCTGGAGCATCTGCCCTACGAGATGGGATTGTTTAACTTGGAAAAAAAGGAGGCTTGGGGGAGACATGCTATAGGTGTACAAAATTATGTATGGTGTGGAAAATGTGGCTAGGGAACCTTTTTTCCCCCTCTTTCAAAATCCTAGAACCTGGGGTCATCCCATGAAGCTGATTGGTGGGAGATTCAGGACAAATAAAAGGAATTACGTCTTCACACAACACATAGTTAAATTATGGAATTCACTACCCCAAGATGTAGTGATGGCCACCAATTTGGATGACTTTAAAAGGGGGGTGGATAAATTCCTGGAGGAGAAGGCTAATAGTCCGGATGGTTATGTGTTACCTCCAGTATCCGAGGCAGTAAGACTGTGTGCACCAGTTGTCGTTGGGGAACATGGGTGGGAGGGTGCTCTTGCACCGTGTCCTGTTTTGTTGGTCCCTAGTCAACAGCTGTTTGGGCAGTGTGTGAACAGAGTGCTGGGCTAGATGGAACTGATCCTCGGTCTGATCCAGCATGGCACTTCTTATGTTCTTATGTTCATGTAAACCACCCAGAAACTTCCATGAGTGGTCAGTCCTGAGCATGCTATAAATAGCTCATTCAGAGAAGTCCTAAGTGCTGTGAGCTATTTCACAAGTCTTTGGAGTGAATATTTGTGTTACCTGATTGATGACAATAAAGACCTGGATGCTCTTGTGTTGAATTGCTTGAGGGGCCAGGTAGCCATGCTCTGACAATTGGTGGCCATTACTGTATTTTGTGGAAGCAGATTCCATAATTTAACTATAGATTGGGCCAGTTCGCGTGTGTGTAAATAAGCTGCAGTGTCTTATTTAAATCACGGCATATGCAGAACACAAGTTCCATAATCACTACCCAGACACAGCTTGTTGTGTCATCTGAACCAGATTGGCATGGCTTGTTGGCAGGGGGAAATGACCATCCAATAAACCATGGGCAACTGTAGGATTATTAGAGGGTTGTTTTCCCCTCAAAGAAGCCATGTCACCCAACAAGCCACAGATAGGCAGAGATTATGGAAATTCAGCCTTGCCCATGCCTGTTACATGCCACAATTTAAATAGGCCATGGTGGCTTATTTTGATTTTGCAAACCAGGTCATTGTGTGAAGTACATCCTTTTATGTGTCCTCAGTCTCTCACCAATCAGGTTCATGGGATGATCCCAGGTAATGAGAGAGGAAAAAGAACATTTCTCTATGCACTTTCTTCACTGCATGTAAAATTGTAAAAACTTTTATTATGTTCCCCTTTACTTGCTTTTTTTCTAAACTAAAAAGCCCCCAACACTGTAACCTTTCCTCCAACCCCCTGGTCATTTGTTGCTCTTTTCTGCACTCTTTCTAGCGATTCAGAATTCTTTTTGAGATGCATCTTATGCATCCAATGCACATTCAACAGAAAGTACGTCCCATTGTGTCCAATGGCACTTTTCGACAGGAACATGTGCACAGAATTTCAATCTTACTTCCAGAAAAATACATTTAGAATGAAATTAGTAATTTCACTCACCAGCAATTAAGTTTACAAAGTAGCATGTCGATGGCATGAACCTACAGTCACTATAAGGTAGTGGGTGGGCATTGATTTTCACTGCTTTCTGGGATGGTCCTTCCAGCACACAAGTTAAGTCTGTTATAATTCCTCCAATATAATCATTATTCATATCGATTAGTATTATTTTCTTATGCTTAAATGACCAGCAGTCATCATTTTTGGCGATGCCTGAGGCCAGAACAAACAGAGAATGTTGGAATCTAGGTTCCAGTGGCAGATGGCATAACATCTGGGGCTGGAATGAAATAACAATAGACTGTCAAAATTTTAACCAGGTGTTCCTTTGCAAAAAAATTTTTAGTCTCAGTCATGCAAATCCCCTAAATAAAATACCAGCTCCTTCAAGGGATAAATGGCCGTCAAGCTGAAAAAGTGATCCATTTCCTCCCTACACTAGCATAAATCACCAACTTCAAAGAATCTGTACATCCCTTCACATTCCTCGTTCTAACTCACCAGCAACCCGGGGAACAGAAAGCTTCTCTCTGTCTTTCAACCATGCCTCACAGCACTGTTGGAGGATAGAGAAGAGGCAACGGTTTCTGATTTTGTATGCTGCTTGCTGGAGATGCATTCCCACCTTTCCCACCATACTTTTTTGCATAGTTGCATTCCTACCTTTGCTGCCATTTTCCTGATATCATTACCACTGGAGCTCTACCAGTGTAGGGCTATCTCTACATTTAGGGAAATCACGTTATTTACCCAGGGCTCTTGTGCTTCCTCTTTGGCATGATATGGGCTCCATTACACAGTAGGAAAGGGTCAACAAAGAAGAAGATCCTGCTGTTTCCTTGGGCTTAGGGTGACCATATGAAAAGGAGGACAGGGCTCCTGAATCTTTAACAGTTGTATTGAAATGGGAATTTCAGCAGGTGTCATTTGTATGTATGGAGAACCTGGTGAAATTCCCTCTTCATCACAACAGTTAAAGCTGCAGGTGCCCTGCCCTCTTTTAAATCTGGTCACACTAGTATAGCTCCTGCATTTTAAGTCTTGTGATGAAGAGGGAATTTCACCATGTTCTCCATATATACAAATGACACCTGCTGAAATTCCCTTTTCTATGAAACTGTTAAAGATACAGGAGCCCTGTCCTCCTTTTCATATGGTCACCCTACTTGGGCTCCTTTAAACAGCAGTCATGTTTGAATCAAGGGAATGCATCTCTCCGTCCTTGGCATGTGTGCAAAGGAGGTGGGGTGGGGAGTCTTGTTTTCATCTGCGGTAAGTCTCAGCACACTTACTTGAAGGAGCCCCCATTGAACACAGTGGGATTTACTTCTGAGTAGACACACAGGGAACTACTAGCACAAACCAACAGAAAGAAAAAATAATTAAAAAGAATCACATTTGACTTAAATCTAGCACAATTATAATCTAGCATAATGAAGGTCTTGTTCTACATCCTCACAACACACTTACTTGGGAGTAAGCCCCACTGAACTTAAAGGGGTGCTCTTGATTTGGTGGAGGATCAGATCTGCCTCCCTTTGTTGCAGGGAAACATTTTACCCTCTTTTCCCTCCAATAGTCCTTCCTCAGCAAGTTCATAGCACAATGCCAGCTTTACACACTGCCAATTTTGTGCCACTAAGGGTTTATTCCAGCTTGCTTCTGATCTTTTAAAAAATGGAATAAAGTAGGGGGAAACCATGGGAGACTTCCTGTTTCTTGACAACATCATGAAATCAACCTGCAAACTTCCATGAGTGGCCAATCATGAGTGTGCTATATAAATCTCTCGTTTAGAGAAGCCCCAAGTCCCCGATAGTGCAAGCGATATGTGATAGTGCCTCATACAAAGTGCTCTGCAGGCAAGCATTACTACATTGGCACCTTCATTGGTACTGTCCCCAGTGTGCTGGGAAAAGAGTTGGTTCCCAGTTGTCATGTGCCATACGCATCCTCTTTAAACAGTGACTATTCATCCAGTGACAGCACTGACACAGGTACAAGGGCACGCATAGCCCTGGGCAGTTTTCACATTTAATCTTCTTTCAGTTGTTTTGTCATGCAAAATGTAAAATCTTCATTGGCCAGAATGTCCATTTGGCCCTCTTCTGGTTTGTTTCCCTCATTAGCAATGGCTAAACATTCACAGAGCTAAGTGAGGCTTAAAGACAATTTACCATGAGAAAACTATGACTTGCAGTGATAATCACATGCAGTTTGGCTAATGCTAGGCTGTCCAGCAATTGCTACTCCTGCTCATAGAAGATAGAAGTAGAGTATTTAACTACTGATATGATTGATCAATGTAGGTATTCCTGCAAAAAGATGTATGGGTACACCTAAAGTTTGAGTAGTGTAAACATAGAATGGATAAGTGGGTTTCCTAGGCTATACATCTCCTCTTATTTCCTTAGAAAAATATAATTGTACAGCTGCCTCCTCTACATTATTAATTATGTGGTGGTGTAATTCTTGTATTGTCCTCTCACTGATAAAACACTTCTTTATGATTTACACTTCTTCATGTCGGAATTGTTCCAGGCTATCTTCAGTTTTGAATCCACTCCTTGAGTTTATAGGAGTCATCCACGGGTTAATTCTTCTTCATGGAAAGTTAGCCAGATGTTCTTAGCTTCTGCCCTGTGGCTGCAGGATGGACAAAAGCAAGTTGGAATGTCTCTTTCCTAGGTAAGAGGTATCAATAGTTTACTCTCCAAATTAAACTAAATAAACATCCACCCCACCCTGCTGTGTGCTGTGGGCCACTGCACTCAAGATGCATTATGAGCTTCCAGTCCAGGCAGAATGGATCTTACAAATCTGCTCATGACAAGTGAAATTATTTTTCTTGATTCACCTACAATAAGGCAAAGAATGGGATATATGGCGTTGAACCCATCTAAAAGGACAACACTGATGGACCATAAATAAAAGATATGGGAATAGGCACTAAGATCAAACAAGACTATCCTCTAATCTGGTTCCCATACTCTACCTTTGTGGAAGGTTTTGGTCTTACAAGATTATGTGTTTCTCACTTTTGCCATGGAAGAATTAACTTCTTAAATTCTTTTTAAAATTTCCTGTTCATCACAGCAGCAGGAGGCCTAAACCCTCACACACGTCATTTGCACAGGGGGGATTGAAGTGGTTCTGGGTGCTAGTGGCATGGATAGTCCTATCAGGTAGCTTGTGGGTGTCTCAGGTGAAGGCGAGATGACACAGGTGAACGCAGGACATCACAGGGTACATTACACATTCTATATACCGCTATTGTTGTGTTACTTCCAGCTTTTTACTCCACATTATCTGAAATACCGCAGCAAATGTCACTGTGTATCCTAGAGGGATATAGTGTTACCACGATGGGATCATAATGATGTGACACAAGGTGTAGGTTTGACCTCCGGCATGTGTGTGTTCTATTAGACTGAGTTATTGGGAGGTGGTGGACCTGAGGGGGTTACCCAGTTGTCTCTTGACAATGAAAGAACACAGAGTCAGGTAGGAAGGCCCACCCCGTGTCTTAAGGACTATTGTAGTATCTTATAGAAAAAGGTCAAAAACACTATTGCCAATCTACAGTCACTACATGCACAAACTGGAGTATTGCCGTGGGTGGGACGCTCAAGCTGCCGAAATATTGTCTCTTCAGTCCACTAAGCTTGCTCAGCTAAAAATAACTTTGCCTACTGTAAAAATAACTAAAATAAAAGTCTGGTTCCCTTTCAAACACAAAGCTGTGCTAGAGACAATCCAGCATACTTTATTTCTGAAGTCATTTCCTTGAGAATAGGTCAAAGTTGTGCCAATGTGAGGTTTTTGTATGCACATTCCTCACATCTCCTTATTTTCTTGTAAAGTTCCCCCCACCGCCATTCCTATGTTGCACATATTGCTGCTTCATTCTTCTTGTAATTTTGGACCATTCATTCCTTCTTCACTCCCCACCCCTCCGCCCTTCCTGATTTCCACAAGTTTCATTCTACTGCACACTGTTGCTTAGCAACGTGTTCGTCTCTTCTGTACTTTACCAAGGAGGAGCAGATCAAAGACACCCACAGTTCTGACTTATTTTATAAATGAATTTGAAGAGAGACCCTCAAATTTCTATGATGTTTACAGGAGGGGGAAATCAAAAGTTTGGCCTATGTACAGGAAACATCAGGAAAATTAAGATTCATACCCTTGCAACAACAACAAAAATGCTTTAGTTACTGTAATTTAGTATCCATTTAAACCTTTCTTCAGAAACAGTTGATGATGTTTATGTTTCACTTATACGGCAGCTTCTGCACAGGTTCTACAGTTCGTGCCTCAAACAATTATCTAGCAGTATTTTATTATCTAATAAAAGTTGATGCAATGCTGTGCAACATGTACCTATATGGGCTGACCTCCTTCCTCGTGCATCTGAAGACAAAACATGTGTTAAAATCGTTGATTAAGCTATTATTGCCTTCATTCAACAAGATCAAGCTGTAAATGTTATGCTGGCTATTTGAGTTCAGATTGCAGATAGAGGAAATTGCATGACGGTTTCGCCACATAATTAATTAATTAATTAATTACCATTAATTAACAAGCCTGCCCCTAGAAAACTAGAATGTTAGGGAAAGTATTCTAGGCTAGAATTCTTTGTGCAATATCTATAAAAGCTAGTAGGCATTTAGAAGGTTTGCTTATCATGTGCAGTTTTTCAACATGTCCTGTTACTCACTGTGTACTTTTTTAAAGTTATAGATGTCACTGAATTTGATTACTTAAAAATTCAATTTGCTGAAAAAGAGAGGATACATGTTTCTAGGCAGCTCAACCTTGCTGCCATTTTGAATCCCTGGGCATGTCTACACCTAAGGGTGTAGAGGGAGGTCCTCCCTGTGATCCTCCCCCAGCACCTTGATGGCCGTGCAACATCCCAGAAGGGAAGAGGGACATAGCAGCCACCATTCTACCCCCCCCCCATCCCCGGGAATGGAGACAGAGTGCAATTGTGCTCCAGCGCATGTAAGGGTTTTTTAAAAAAATGCTTTGAAATGTTCCACCCCACCCCACCCAATGTGCATAAACTGCTCCCGCACAGTTCCGTACCCATTTTAAGAGCTCCACTACTTGCAGGGAGAAAGGGAGAAGCCAGAGCAGGTGCTGCACCTCCTGCGGTCCCCAGGATGGTCCTGGGACCACAGGGAATATCGGGATTACTGGACAACCAGTTATCCCGTGAAAATGGAGGGGTTATCCCTGGTTGCCCCCAAGATTCCCTGTGTGTCATTTGGATGCACAGGGTCGATCTAGGGATGACCTCAGGAAAAAAGGCTGGTGTAGGCATTCCCCCTAGCACCTTGGCTCCAAAAAATCCATTTTGGTCAGGAGCGTATACCAAGCAGAGATTTAGTCATACAGGGCAAGAAATTAGCACAATGTATACTGGCTGTCCTCCATTAGCACAGAATATGCATGTGACTTCCACTTTCTGACCAGCAGGCTGGGACCTGAGGAAAAGAGCAAATGACTTTGTCCAGTCACAGTTCCTAATTCAGTCAAGTCATTTGGGCATACCTACTGATTGGTTTATTTAAAGTCCCAAGAGTAAAAATGCCGTGCATGAATTACTGGAAAACCCATTGGTAAACACATACATAGGCCATGGCTAGACCAGACCTATATCCTGGGATCATCCCGGGGTCATCCCTGTGCATCTAAATGACACACAGGGGATCCTGGGAGCAGGCAGGGATGACCCCTCCATTTTCCTGGGATAAACCTTAGGTCTAGCTAAGGCCATAGTGTTACATATTGTCACTCATTAGCACCCATCAATGTTAGAGATCTACACCTAAAATATACATGCAACCAAACCCCACTTGTACATCCATGGCAGAACAACTACACCAAACTTACATCATCTATATCCCCTTGCTCCTCTTTTGATTTTTTTGGGGGGGAACCCTTCTCCCAAACAAAAGTTTTAAAAATTAATCTCCTACAGAAGGAGTGCAGCTTGTTTGCTCCTGAGGGCCGCATTCACAGATGAGTGGTGAGTTGGGGATGTACTTCTGAGTGCGTGCACACACACGTACACACTTGTGTGCACATATACAATGTGTGTTGCTGCACACACAAACACTCTTGCCCCCCCATACACACATGCACTAATGTGCTTGATAAGCTTCTGAAGAAGGGCTTCTGATAACTGTTTGAAAATTACTGATCTACAAGATCTTATTGGCAATTAATTATTTTGGCCCTGGGATTGTTGATATCAGCATAAACATGTATCCATTAATGGATGCTAAATTCTGTACCAATGAGGTGTGATGAATGCTTCTGGCTTTCACTCAACCTAAAGTAGATCCTGTAATATCAGGAAGAGTGAAGTATTTATCAAATGTCATTTGTATTGGCAATTGATCATATAAGAAGTATTGTGCAGCTAGGTAATTTTAGAACCTGGACTTAATAGCCGTATGCCCCTTTCTCCCCAATCTTAGATGGCCATATATATTAACTCAGTTGTGAAGCACCCCCGCGCCTTCTTCCATGCTTTACAACATTTCTGATTTGTTAGAGCATCAGTTAACCCTTGTTTAATCTTCACATAACCCACAACACTTCAGCCTCAATAAAAAGTGTATAAGAAGTACCACGGATACATACACTGAGTGCAAAAAGTACCACGAATAAGAAGTACAGTGAGTGAGTCCATCATAATGGCATCTTCCAGGCTAAATTTGTAAACCGCCAAGAGAGCTTCGGCTATGGAGTGGTATATAAATGTAATAAATAAATAAATAAATAAATAAATAAAAGATTCAAGCTGTTCCAGTGACATCTGGTTCATTTCTAAAACCGAATGGCACAAATTCTTTTCAGCACTGAAGCCAATTGGGTGGCAAGATTTGTTCCCTGAGAAACACTTTTTTTACTTTGAAGAAAGAATCAGGTGCTCGTCATTCCAGGACTTCAGCACGCAGGATCACTTTTGTAAAGGGAGCCTGTGATAACCTACAGATGAAATGTTCAGTCAGAACTGGCTATCCATGCAATTCCCCCACCCCACCCCCCCCACCCCCAGGATAAAATATATGAGGACCCCCTAGGAAGCTAGAATCTTGCTCATGATTTAACTAAGAAATATAAATGCAGAAAACCAAATCTGTAATGTCAGAAAGCGATTCCAGATTTTGCTTGGTATCCCAAGGTGGTTTGGGGATTGTCAGCTCTTTCACATTGATGATTCTTGCATCCATTGTTAAGTCTAATGCATATATTTATAATGACATGGAAGTCCCCCTCACTCCATTTGTTCTTCTCCTATGTGCTTTGATGAAAAAATAAGGATACTTGCAAGCTTTTAAAGTGCACATGATTACAGGTATAGGAGAGAATTTGTTTGGCAGCTATTAGCCTTTCGGTTCGGGTTTATATTGATTATGTATTGCAAACCATAAAGCTTATCTATTGGAGAGTTTGTAGAGAAATGACGAAGTTTGAGGAGTTAATAGTTAAAAAGGAAAAATGTAAAGGAGGAAGTTTAGTCTTAAAAGGGTTAATGAGCGAAATATATAAAATATTGTTAGAAAAAGGGCTAATGGACAGTTCAGGAAAAATGGTATGGGAGACAGATTTGAAGGTACAAATAGGGCAACAGAGCTGGGAGGGACTGTGGAAACAAAGAGTGTTGAGAAGAATGTCAGTGAGAATAAAAGAGAATTACTTTAAAATTTTGTGGAGGTGGTACCTAACCCCGATTAGATTGAATAAGATAAATAATCAGCACTCAGCAAATTGTTGGAGAGGTTGTGGGGAAAAAGGAACGTATTTACATATGTGGTGGGAATGCAAATATGTACAAAGATTATGGAAGATGGTGTTTTTTGAAATTGAAGAAATAGTGGGAATGAAAATAGAACAAACACCAAAAATTGCATTACTGTCACTATTTGAATTTTTAAAATGTGGAAAAGAAATTAAAGAATTGATATCGAGTTTGCTGACTGCAGCACGATTGATGGTAGCTAGGAACTGGAAGATTCAGGGGGAATATTCTATTGAAGAATGGTATAGAGAAGTTTGGGATATAGCTATTAATGAAAAATTGACTTGTAATATTAAGTGGAGGAAAGGTATAACTAAAATAAATGAGTCTGAAGGAATTTGGAAACAGTTCCTAATATTTGTGTTTTCTAAGGGAAGTGGGAAACCGCCAGCGGAAGAAAGTATGAGATTTTGGAAGCAGGAATAGATCCCGAGGTGGGGGGTGCACTTATATGTTAAGAATGATATATTGTATGATAGGATAGGTTATAGTTAATATTTACTCAATATATATGTATTCAACATTTATTCAAAATGTATGTAGTATGTTGTGTTGTTGTTTCTTTTTTGTAAGATGTTTTAATTTGTGGTAAATAAAATTAAAAAAAAAAAAGCTTATCTATTGGAGAAAAAAATGGAAGTTACTCCATAAGCATTAAATAAGTCAGCAGTGCCCTGAGCTTGGCACAACTGGAGAAAAATGATTAGACGTCAAAAAACCCAAGGGAGGAAATGTTTGGACTATATTGAATCAATCAAGAAAATCAGTTCCGTACTTTGGAACTACACAGCAGGTGCGCAGATGTGCATTGACACCTCTCATGACTGATGCCAGAGCAAGAGCATAACTTAGTTGCTGCAGATGAACACCCTCCTACAGATTTTCTCAGGCTGCGATGACATAGCAGTAAGAGTGAACTCTCTGGTGACTTGCTGCAATAAATCTGTTGTCTTCTTAAGCCCCAATGAAGAAATGAGAAGCCTTGACAGAATAGAAACAGAATAGAAACAAGACATAGTAAAGCCAGAAAAGAAATAAAGTATACTACTACAAATCACTGCACATTTTACAGTAGATATTATCTTGTAGTAATATAATTCTTTTGAATAATTATTATTTATTTTACATTATTTTTACGCTGCCTTTAAGGGTGGTACCCTCTTATTTATTACAGATCTAGGCTGCTTTGTTGCCAGCCAGTTAAACTGTAATTGCCATTAGAACATGTGTGAACAGAAGGCTGGACTAGATAGGTCTTTGGTGTGATTCAGTATGGCTCCTCTTACATTCTTAAGTTTAACATAGAAAGAATCCTGATGGATCAGACCAAAGGCCTATCTAATCCAGCACTCTGTTCCCATAGTGGCCAACCGGATGCCAATAGGAAGCCCACAAGCAGGACATGGGCGCAATAGCATCCTCCCACTCATGTATCAGGCTCTGATACTCCGTCCTCTACTCAGGCTTCCATCATGTGCCCCTGAACTACCGTGGGCCTCGATCTGCCCCTGGAATGCCCCCCACCTCAGTGTGAGGCAGATGGAGGGAAGAAGGTGGTGAGCTTGCAGCAAAAAGAAAAGCCATGGCAAGCCGGCTACCTTTTTACTGTGCAGTTTTGCCTAAAAAGCCTGTGGGGTCTTGTGAGTTGGTGGCTGCATAGTATAAATGATGCAGGGCCACTGTGCAACCACCATGGGGGTTACAGGGTGTATGGACAAGTCATCAAAATTTTCATTTTCTGGACGTCTTCAGCATGAGGTTCTTGAAATTACTTACAACACATCCCAGTTTCATATTAGTATTTATGCTACATAACTGATTCAAGTGTTTACTCTGACTTCCTCATGTCACCTTGATATAAGGCCTTACTAATTATTTTACTAGCATGTCTTTGCAGACATGCATTACAAAATGACTAATTGCAGAAAAGCTGTTGAATATTTTCTTGCAATCTATGAAGTGTCTAAATTTAGAGGAGGGAGACATTTTATATTCTCTTCTATGATTATTCTTGAGGTGAATATTTCTTTAGCAATATAATATTTAGTCTGGGGCATCTGGAGACAGATGTGCAGTATACAGGAATAATAAGAGTCTATGTTGATATTGCAATGATAAACTGTGTGCAACCGCAATGCCGGCTAGCATCCGAAGCTAAATCTAGGCCATGTGGCTGAAAGTTATCAACCATGATATTGGAAGCAGTTACAGGAAAAGATGATAGCACTAGCTTTGGCATCCATCACTGACTGCACTGAAATGCCATTATTCATCAGGGAACGAGCCTGTTCTATTTTTCAGGCCTAAAGCAGGTTTTATCCATGAACATGGCAGGCCTTACTTTTATTATTTATAAGGTGCCATTGGTAAAAATGAGGGTTTTATAAAAGGTACGTGCTCGAAAAAGTGTAATATTAGATGAAGAAGGAAAACAACAATAAGGAAGTGTGGCAGAAACAAGACAAAAGAGTTATATAAAAACAACTGTGAGCAAATATGGTTCTATGGACATGTGATTTTGTTATGGTTGATTTGGGGAATTTAGCCAGGAAAGAGTAGAGATGAAAGTTATGGAGAAATAGAAAATCTTGAATGATGAAGAGAAGCAAAATATAAGCATTCTGTTCTAGATATGGTAAGAAAGAATCAACTAAGAGCCTTGCTAGACGAGGCCTTAGCGCGCTTTGAGACCCGGTTTCCCTGCTGTGCGTCCAGATGACGCACAGGGGAATCCGGGCCCAGGCCGCACTGAAGCCTGCCTTAACGCGCCATAAGCGAATTCGCTTATGGTGCACCTTTTCCGCAGCCCCGGCCTGAGGCCGTCTAGCAGGGTCTGTGGCTTTTTGCGGCTACTCGCTTACTCGGGCTGGGGGGATCCTGGGGGGGGGTAGGGGGGGAAGGCCGGACCAGCAGGAGAGGGGGGGGGCGCAGGGCGACACGGGACGACGAGGTATGGCGAAGGGTGGCACGGGACGACGAGGGAGGGCGCAGGGTGGCACGGGATGACGAAGGGTGGTACGGGACAACGAGGGAGGGCGACAAGGGACGACGAGGTATGGCGAAGGATGGCACGGGACGATGAGGGAGGGCGCAGGGTGGCACGGGACAAGGGAGGGCGCAGGGTGGCACGGGACGATGAGGGAGGGCGAAACAGGGGACGGGACAGGGAGGGAGGGTGGGGAAAGATGGGGCAGGGGGCAGGGGTCTTACTTTAAAAAAGGGTGGGGGGCTAATTTTTTTAAAAAAAACCTTACCTTCTCTGGAGTCTTCGGGCCGCACGTGGCCCCTTTAAAAAAAAAATGGCCAACGCTGCAGGGCTTCTGTAGTCCCTGCGCGTTGGCCGTCTAGGAGGCTGGGCAGCGCACGCTAAAGTTAGCGCGCCGTCGCCCCGCCTCCCTGCCAGCTTATCCGGCCGGGTCTAGCAAGGCCCTAAGTTGGAGGAATAAAAGTCAATTGAAAGTTTTAAGAGTTTGAAAATGAAGGCCATGGAGAAGTCTACAAAAGAAACAAATCTGTGAGGGAAATAATGAAATTGGTCTGGATAGCAATAAGGACATATAACTAATAAAGCCAGATCAGGAAGGCTCAATAAACTTGGTTTAATTAGCAGGGAGAATAAAGTTAATAGCTGCATTTTAAACAGGACTTAAAAGTTCAGTGAGACAAAGGTAGCCAGACTAACTTTGCAGTTGGAACAGATAAAACAAGCGAGGGTGATTATGTTACAGAGATCTGAGATGGCAAAATCACTAAAGGCAGAAATCATTTTAGAAAATTATGATGTGAGAAATGGCATGAAGGGAATTTTCTCTGAAGCCTTTGAGGCTAAGATGTTCATGCAATGTCCTTTTTTTTTTAAGTAGTTATTTTAATCTAAAGGAAAAGAAGAGAGAAAATTTTTTTTCCCCACATGTCAGCTCTTGGGGGTGGGGGAAAGGTTGGACATCACACAACTGAAGGCAAAATATACAATAACATAAAGTTTGATTATGGGTGGTATTTAACTAATATTTGTATTCTAAAAAGATATAATGGTTCCTTGCATTCTGCTTGCAAGTGCTAACATTTCAAAAAAGCAAATCACTTTTTAAAACCACTGAATACCACGAGAATACAATTTAGCCAATGGTAAGCATGTTTTAAGTTATGTTACAATGAGACACAGATTCCCAAACTTGTGTTTGCTAAGAAAACACAAACAACCTGATCAGGGAGTGACTTACATGGCTGAATCAGAAGGCAGAGATGGCACTTAAGTAGGGTGACCATATGAAAAAGAGGACAGGGCTCCTGTGTCTTTAACAGTTGCATAGAAAAGGGAATTTCAGCAGGTGTCATTTGTATATATGGAGGGGAAAACCACTGGGCATAGTGAAGGCTTAACTTAGGGTGACCATATGAAAAGGAGAACAGAGCTCCTGTATCTTTAGCAGTTGCATAGCAAAGGGAATTTCAGCAGGTGTCATTTGTATATATGGAGAACCTGGTGAATTTCCCTCTTCATCACAACGGTTAAAGCTGCAGGTGCCCTGCTATCTTTTAAATCTGGTCACTCTAGTATAGCTCCTCCAGCTTTAACTGTTGTGATGAAGAGGGAATTTCACCAGGTTCTCCATATATACAAATGACACCTGCTGAAATTCCCTTTGCTATGCAACTGCTAAAGATACAGGAGCTCTGTTCTCCTTTTCATATGGTCACCCTAAGATAAGCCTTCACTATGCCCAGTGGTTTTCCCCTGCAACTGTTCTCTAAAACAATTCAATTAACCCTTTTGCCTGGAATATCCACCCAGGTCACCCATGATGCCAGCTTTTCCTCTCCTTCAAATCCTTTCCTCAAACTGACCTTTCCCAAGAAGGCCTAGCCATGCTCCAACTCCTAGTCTTTATCCTCAGCCGCAATGACATTATGGATGTTATAACTTTCCTAGCTCACATTCAGATCTTGCTGCCCTTCAAACTCCTCTTCCTCCAATCCTTCCAAACATCTTCCTTTTTGTATGTGTTTATTTTGCAAACTGCATTGGAGATGATGTATAGAGATGTCAAACTTCCAGAAATTTTGAAGCTATGGGGAAAAAAATGGGGTTATCCCAGTTTTTTTCAGAAAAAAACCCCAATTTTTGTTTTGAAAAATTGGAAAAACCTCCCACAATATTAGCACTTTTTACAGATTGAAAGTCACTATGTTAGTTTAGGAACATAAAATGAAATTATGTACAAGTTGGTTTGGCATAAAATTATTACATCTGGAATATTAAAAGTACAGTGTATTCAAACAATTATTACAAATTGAATTTACTTTTTTAATTTTTTACTTTTTTGGAAACAAATGGAGCTACAAGCTCCTGAACTATAAGGAACACCTGAACTGTAAAGAACCTCTTTGGTTTTGTCAGTTTATGAGGAGCAGGCAACAACAACAACAACAATTAAAACACACTGAAGAAACCATCAACATTAGTAACAAAGAAAATAATTTATGTCTCCGCTAGACCTTCACCGTATCAGGCAGACATAAGCACCCATTCCCATAAAAAGAACTGCCGGGGGGACACACACACACACACACACACACACACACACACACACTAAGATTTAATGAATATGCATGAAATTTAATCAGACTCATTTCCTGAGCTATAGCTATCACTATCAGTTTCAGTCTCCACTTCCATGGCTGTGCCCCCTAGAGGCAGAAATGCATCTTGCTCTTGCATTTGAGAGTTGTAGTCTCAGTTTGCAACCTAGGACTTGCTTGTCCTCGGTGCACAGAAATTGTAATAATCTAATACAGCACATAGTTTTTAGAAATCGTTTGGGGAAGTAAATATTTGAACACCTTGTCTTAAACATTTTATTCATCACGCTAAAATAAAACATTCCATAATCATTTTCTCATCATTTTTTTTTTGGGGGGGGGGAATCCCCCCAAAAGGCTTTGGGAGAAAACTCCCCCCCCCCTGAATTTTTCCAGTTTTTTTCTGGGCCTTCACATCTCTAATCATGTATGAATAAAAATAAAGTAGCAGTGCAAATGCACTATGCATGTAACATTCTTTATTTTCATTATTAACTTTAGTAGTAAAGTACTCATTTGGCAAATTTAGATGCAAACACATGATAACATCCCAATCCGAAACCTGCTTAGCTGTTAGTTCTCAGGGCCAAGTTAGACAATATCTTAAATGTGTGATCATATTTGTATAGATTCAGATTTTTGTTTTAAAAAGCAGTCACAGAAAGACCTGATCCAGACTATGGTCACAACATGACTTAACCCTTACCTTAAGGGTTAAGACACTGTATCTTAATGCACATGCACACCCTATTTGTGTCCATAACAGCTTCCTTTCTGGGAAAATAGTAGTTTCAGGAGGGGAATCATTTTCATCAGGATATCTGTGATCCAGTTTGTATGCAATGATAATCCCTCTTGGTTACCATGAGCGAGCCAGTATGCTAGTTCATGTGGTTCAATTGTCTCCATTTGGCTAATGCTATCAGCAGGATTGGCTACACCCTCCAAACCAGGAATTCTGGCTTGTCTCTCCCCTGACAAGCCAAAGTTGCAACCCAAATGTTGTTCTCAACCGTTTGTTATGTGTGAACAGGGCCAGTCCGAGGGAAACAATTAATGTAAAACTCTCTTGGAATCCTGGCTTCTTCTTCTGTTAATAAGCAATTTCCTTTCTCTTAATTAATTGAACATGAGGTTTAGAGCTGTACTATGGAGTTCTTTGTTTCCAGTTCCATCCTAGTTAGCTCCTTTCCAATCTGGCCTCCATCCCCTATACTTTGCAGAACTGTCTTAGTTAACATTTGTAATAAATGTCTAGTAAGGTGAGAAACAGTACTTTTTTCTTTTCTTTTTGAAACTTAGATTGATATTAGAAGGCCCTGTTATTTGGACAGTCAAAAACAATTAAATAACTTCCATTGACTTTTCCCTAAGAACATCTAGTAAACAGTAGCAATGTAGATGAAATACCAACTAGAAATGTATACAACTCTGATATGGTAGAAATATTTGTATAATATTCAATTTATTTTGCCTAGAATCTAGCAGCCCCATTTGTCACCTTTCCTTCTGGTGAATTGCTGTTACAAACAAATTAAAGACACAATCCAGCCAATGAAGCACTTTCAAATCATAGTTATTTAAATGGGAGGTAAGTGCAGTCCAATCCTATGCAGTTATATTCAACTAAGCCAACTAAAACAATGTTCACCTAATCAAGCTGTTAAGTGGATATTTAATTTTGCCACTGAAATTAAGGTATTAAAGGTGCTTTAAAATCTTGTTCATGATCTCTCTGCTGTCCTAATAGAATTTCATGGTTTTAACAATATTGTAATGCTTTAGGCCTTGACAAGAGTTTTAATATGTAAAATGCCTCAGAGTAATTGGTTCTAGATAATAATTATATCTGTATAAGCAATCCATCAATCTTGAATTCTTAGATTTAACAGTTCTCCTGGACCTCTCAGCAGCCTTTTATACCATCAACCATGGTACCCTTGGTCACTTAGTCACCTACCTGAGTCACTTTGCCAGGTAGGACTGGGCCAGGGGGCATCATGTTCCAGCAGCTCCATGAGGTGCTGGGGGACTTCTTTTTCTGCCTCATCGCTGTTGGCCTCTGGGGTTTTATCTTGTTCCCCAGATTTTGTTTTAAATGAAGACACTGGAAGAAGTTATCTGAAGGGTTGGGCTGAAGCGTCATCACTATGTGAATGACACACCTAGTCCCAGGGAGACTGTGGAAACCCTGAACAGGTGTCTGGAGGCAGTTTTGGGATGGTTGGGGAGAAACAAGGTAAGGCTTAATTCAGATAAGATGCATGTATTGTGGCTGGGGAAACTTGCTAATCTGGATGAAAGTGTGAGGCCTGTGTTGGATGGGATTGCACTCCACCTGAACGACCATATGCACAGCTTGTGGGTTCTGCTGGACTTGCACTATCTATAGAAGAGCAGGTGGCAACGGTTACCAGGAGTCCCTTTTATCAGCCTCAGCTGATTTGCCAGCTGCTTCCATATTTGGCAAAAGCGGACCTTGCTACAGTAAACCATGCTCTGGTTATATCCAGACAACTATCGCAATGGGCTTTACAAGGGGCTGCCTTTAAAGATGGTACAGAAGCTTTAGCTGGTGCAAACTGCAGCCACTCAGTTGCTTGGCAGGGGGTTGCACTACATGCTCTTATAACACCGTTTCTGCACATCTGCACAGGTTGTGTGTTTCTGAACCCAATTTAAAATACTGCTGATTACTTTTAAAGCCCTAAATATTGGGAACAGGTTATTTGAAGGACTGCCTGCACCTATATGAGTGTGCCTGGGCTTGGCAAACTCCACTCACTTGCCCGTTGGTACCACCTACATGGGCCTTTTCAGTGGTGGCAATCCCATGATTATGGAAAACCCTACCGCAGTGTGTGTGTGTGGCTCCCTCCTCATTTTTAAACAGGCTTTAAAGACATGGATGTCACAGTAAGCTTTTAAATGAATGGATACTCATCTTTATTTTATAAACCAGGAATTTTTTCTGTTGCTGTTATTTTAAAAGCTTAATGCTGCTATTTTAGTTCATTGTATTTTATTGCTTTATAGTTTTATCCTGCAAACTGCCTTGGAAAAACTGTCTCAAAAGGCTGCATGAAAATACTTCAAATAAATAAATAAATAGCATTTATGGGTGCCTAATAATAAATAACTCAGGCACACAGAATTCTGTACAGAACTGGGCTGCACGATGACACATCACTGTGCAGGCCTCAAGTACCACTCCGACAATACCGTATAGTAAATCTTGCACATCACCTTCCCACCAAGAGCAGCAGCCTCTTGGGCAACTGAAAGGACAACTGTGGCAAATGCACTGGTGGACTTGAGCCCATTTCATCAGATGCACCATTACCTTAGGCATGAAAAACCTTAGTATTGAGGGCGGCAATTCTACGCATACTTACCTGGAAGTAAGCCTCGCTGGACTCAGTGGAACTTACTTCCGAGTAAACATGCGCAGGATCGGGCTGCGATGTGCGATAAGATCCCTGATTGTGTTGGATGTCACGGACCACATCCGTCTATACGCCACTAGCGTAGATAGGTTTTCATCTGAACTAAACTAGCGGCGCGGTTCCTCAGCGCTCCTCTCAAACCCCAGGAAATCCTTTCAACCCCGTCGCTTCCTCTCCTCGCGTCTTTGCTATTTAAAGCCGCCTTGCCCGCTCCTTTCCCTTCGGAGCCCCCTCCCCTCCGCAGCCTCAAGAAGGCCCCCTCCCCTCACGCAGCCACCACGAACCAGCCCCCCTCCCTTCATTTCCGCTTTGCGAGGCCCTTCCCGGTCCAATCCTTCTCGCCGCCTTCTTCCCGCCTGCCCTGCCGTGCGCATGCTTGGGTTATGCAACGAGCCCAGCAGCGCCCGAGTGTCCCAGCTGCAGGGCGGCGGCGGGGCCGCTTAGCAAGCAGCGGAGGGAGGGAGCGACAGGAGGGGGAGCCGGCCCTATCTTTCTAGCTGGGAGACGGGGGTGGTGGGGGCGCGGGCTCCGCCCGCCCGCCTGCCTGCCGTCTCCCGAGCAGCGCAGAGCGAGCTGGCAGGCGGCGTGAGCGGCCTCGCCACTCCGGGCCAAGTCCCGCCTGTTCCGCGACGGCGAGTGGGTTGGTTTCCTGCGCGCTGTGCCGCTCCCCCCTCCTCTCCTCCCTCCCCTCCCGCTCTCTCTCGCGCGCGCTCTCTCTCTCTCTTTTCCCTCCCTTCCTTCCTTCTCCCGGCAGTAGGAGCCGCAGCGGCAGCAGCCCCAGCAGCAGCAGCCCGGATCCCCCGAGCCATGGCGCTGTGAGAGCAGCACATGGCGGCCGCAGCAGCCATGAACCCCCCACTAATCCATACAACTCCCCCCTGAAGAGCCACCGTGTAACTGCAGCCGCCGCCAACCCACCCAACAACCCACCCGCCTTAGTTGAATAATATCCTCTCTCCAGCAGCCCGGGCTCCATCACTTGCCACCACTGCCCGCCCGCCTGCCCGCAAGTATTCATTCCTCCTGCCGCCTCCCCCGGACCGAAGGCTACTACTACTACCCTACCACCTAGCCAGCCCACTCGCCGCTGCCGCCGCCACCCAGTGCCCCTCCAGCAGCCAGCGCAATCCCCCCCGTCGTTGCCGCCATGGGAGTGCAGGGCTTCCAGGACTACATCGAGAAACACTGCCCCAGCGCCGTGGTGCCGGTGGAGCTGCAGAAGCTAGCCCGGGGCAGCCTGGTGGGTGGCGGGCGCCAGAGGCCCCCGCAAACACCGCTGCGCCTCCTTATCGACGCCGACAACTGCCTCCACCGGCTCTACGGCGGCTTCTACACGGACTGGGTGAGCGGCGGGCAATGGAACCACATGCTGGGCTACTTGGCGGCGCTGGCCAAGGCCTGCTTCAACGGCAATATCGAGCTCTTCGTCTTCTTCAATGGCGCCCTGGAGAAGGCCCGGCTCCACGAGTGGGTGAAGCGGCAGGGCAACGAGCGCCAGACCGCCCAGCAGATCGTCAGCCACGTCCAGAACAAGGGCACCCCGCCGCCGAAGGTCTGGTTCCTGCCGCCCGTCTGCATGGCGCACTGCATTCGCCTGGCCCTCATCCGCTTCCACATCAAGGTAAGCCAGTGGAGGCGGCCTGCTCTTCGTCGCCCTCCCCTTCCCAGACACCCCAATTCCTTGCCCCAGCGCCCCCTTGCCTCCCTGCCCCCTTGCACCAGCGCCCCCTTCCCCGTGACACCTTGCAGCCCTTCTGTGACACTAGCGCCTCTCTGTTTCCCCCTTAGTTGCTCCCTTTCTGCACTTGATTTGATATCCCTCCCCTTGTTCCTTTCATGCTGCCAGCCCCCCTCCCCTCCCCCCAGCCTAGTTGCCCTGGCTCCAAGGAGCACCCAACTCCTGGACTGTTTTCCCTCGCCCGTGGAAGCCCCTGTGCTCTTCGCCCCGGTTCCTCGCCGCTCCACTGGCTGGGATAGAGGAAAGGAGGGGCAGCGCTCTAAGATGGCAGCAGCTTTTGCCCTCCTGGTTATGGCTCGACTGATTTCACAGGGAGGGAGGGAAGTTCTGTCTCCCCATATCCGCAAAATGTCGTCAAAACCTGGCGGTGTTGGCAGCTTGGGCGGGGAGAGGAGGTGCTGTGAGTTTCCTGGGAACAAGCACGCTCACCAGTGGCCATTAATAGTCACCCAAACGTGGCCAAAAAGTTTGTGTTGCTTCTGCCTGGCCATAGACTCCCCTCTCCCCCCCCCCCCGGGGAATGGAGCAGAAATAAGTAGTCTCCTTGTCTCCTCATTAGTAGCTACGGAGCTGCAGGGTGCCCTTAGCTGGCAAAGGGGAGGGCTTAGTAAGCACCCTGATGTCCTCAATCTCTACAGGGATTTTTCTATTTATACATACCTGTCAAGCTTTAAAAACCAGATGAGGGTGATCTGGAACATCCGAAGGCTCCCATCCACAATCAGAGATGTACTAATGAGTTGCCAATATTAAATTTGGTGGTACAGCCATTATTTTGTTTCCATACTATTCCTGAGGCTGTATTTCTGGTTCTGGTTCTGTAAGCACATTATTTTTTGCCTTTACCCTTCCCCCTCACCAGGCCTTGGGCGTCCTTTCTTAGTTTACATCTCAGATTCCATTTATTTCCCCATAATCTTAGTAGTATAAGATGGAAAGAAATATATATATGGGGTGGGGGGGAGTTGTTGTTCACCATGTCTATGACTGAGAATTAGAATATGAATAGATAGAAAAATGAATCTGCAGCACTTGTGCTCTAGATCCACCCTAGTGATGTTTTGAAGTTTGTGCAGTTTGCTCATCTTCAAAACTCTGGTGAGGTGTTTTCTGACTCCATGTTGTTCCGGGGGCCATTGTTCTGATCACTCAGATTTATAAAATGTCCTTTGCAAGCCAAGTAGCCACTCTACTGGAAGCAGACGTCACTGGAGCCATCTATTTGTTGTTTTAAAGTACAATCACTTCTGCATCATGTCTGATCACAACTGAATAATGAGGGGCTTTAGGCACAATTTGTCAAGAAAATGAAAGCAAGCAACAAGTTTTTAAACAGATCATTTGCATTTAAAGGGAAGTTCTGGTTCAAACTATTGTTAAAGCTTGAAGTTTAGACATTTCATAAAATTACTCCTGTAAATGAGTTTACTGTCACTTATGGAAGCTTTACAGTAGTTACATGTAAGCATGTAAATTGGCAAGTGCCTCATAGCACTGATAGTTTTAAGCTACACTTTGATTACTGTTCATCCTTGATTGTATTTACATTAATATCAATGTCCTTTTGATGACTGTGCATTTTTTGAAAAAAAAAATTAAGAGAAGGATGTAATATATTTCTTGATCAAGATTAAATTAGTATTTTTTCAATATACTTTTGTCATCAAAATAAAATCAGTTTGTGAAAGTGTGTAATCCTAGGGATATTCTACCTTAGTTTAAAAGAATGGTGTCAAGCACATACTTAACTAGTTACAGACTTTTTCAGTTCTGTTGCATAGTATAGTTAATGTTATGTGACCTTCAGAGACATGCACATATGTGTAATCAGAGTTTAACATTATCAAGCATTTGTACTGTCCTTTTGGCAGATTAAACTACTGCTGTAACCAGGACAAAGGATTTTTTCCCTGGATGTAGTTAATTTTCCTAAAAAGACAAATTTCTTAAAAACATTTTAAAACGAGGATTTTGAGAGTTAACTTTCTCTGAGTTGAGTGAAATTGAAAAAAACCCACTCTACTTCTTTTCTGGTGGCTTAGGTTAAAGAATAGTTTGTTTGAAACGTTATGTTTTAAGGCCTCGAAATCATCCTGCATTTTAGAGAGGCAGTGATACTTCAGACTAAGTTGATGGTGGAAGTCCCACCCCTTGTTTCAGTTGTAACTGGTGAGAAATTTTTATAATCCTACAAGTTGACAGATCTAGTGTAATGATTGGCTCATAGGAGTGACAGACGTGAAGTGTAGCACTACAATGAACAAGTTAGACTGTTCTGTTCATGTATGCTTGTTAAATTCTTCTGAAGAGAAGTGGGAAGCTGTTAAGTGCAACCACACTTTTCTCTGTAACTTAATCAGATGTGACGTGCATTTCTAATAAAGGAGTAAACGATTGATGCTAGAGTCTTGTCCCTACTGTAGTCCACGCTGAAAATTTTAATGCAGAAAATGTTGTAGGCCTCATAGGATGAGCAGCCTGGATTTGAGTAAATCTTGTTTGCTGATTTCAAGGAATGCTGATGTTTAAAAATTTTATTAGAAGAAAGGGCTGTCTATCCATCACATAATTCATGTTGTCTCATGTGAAAATGGATATAAATGGGAAGTGTCTGTATATCTCCCCCACTGCCATATATTAAAAAGTGAGACCGCTTGTTACAATAGTCTGTAGTGCAAAATTCTACCTTTGCTAGTAATAGCTCTTCTTTAGGTTTATAGGAAATTCTAGGTTGAGCATTTTAATTTTCTTTAGAGGCTTATTTAATGTACTGAATTAAGGCCTAATGCACATTTTAACCACTATAATTCCAAACTTTACCTTACTTCCCAGACTGAGTTTTCTGTTTCCCTATATCTTACTGCATATGACTTGTTAAAGATGTGGTGGTAGTCCTATAATATTTTTTCATATTGAAACCAATGTGCAATTCTAATATGTAAATTAACCCTATTTTAATTCCTTAAGATTTTTTTGCTCAAAGAAGTGAAATATATGTACATCTGAAGCTAAAAAACAACATTTTTGAATAAACCTATTTTAGTTTTTATGGTAGCTTATAGCTTTGACTTTTTTGCATAGAGTGCAAGGACTATGTCACTTTTATTTTTACATATATAAAGCTTTATAGTAAACTCTGAACACATAATTGCTGCAGTTGTTTTTATGCTTCACTAGTAACGTCCGTTGTTTTTGGCCAGTATGCCATTTTATATTTGTATTTTATTGAATCGTCTTGTGAGTCGCCTTGACTGTCACTTGTAGATAAAAGGTGGAATAGAAATATTTTAATAAATAGATAAAAATCTATAGAAATTTAATTTTTAAAATCATTTTGTTGACAATTGGAACAAGAATTAATATAGAATAGTTTTTTGCACTGCTAAGTCAAATGAGGTAAGAGACTGATACTTCGAAATCTCGAGTGTGTTATTTCTAGCAAATTGCATAGTCAGTGGAAAATCTGTAGAGCATAAGAAGAACATGGGAAACAATATTCAGAACATATGCTATTTTATCAAAACAGCACATTATTCATTTTTAATCCCATCTTCAGATTATGAGTTCATAAAACAGAAGTTAAATTTCAAGAGTTTTAAGTAAAACTTTCAAAGAAATACTAATATATTTAGTTTGATACTGAACACTTAGTATCTGCATGTCTATATATCTAATAATCCATATTTTAAACCAAAAAGCTATGGCAGTATAAACCATTATATCTTTGTTGTCGTTTTTGGGATCTGATTCTAGTGCTTATATATGTTTAACAAAAAGCATTTTAATACTATGTAGTTGTTCTCTTATTTCTGCATATATTGGCTGCATGTGGAATATTAAACAGAATAAATAGTTATTGGTTGGTTTCAGACAATAGGATAACCCAAGATGAGTTAAATAACCCATCATTATTTAACCCATTATTAGTATGTCATCTGTTGGGATTTTTTTTTAACCATGATGGGTTATTTGCCCGAAATAACCCATGCTGATAACCCATGGTCTGCAGTAGGGGTTATTTAACCCACTGTGGGTTATTGTGTTGACTATCAGGCACCATGGATTAATTTGCCTATAGAGTCATATGGCAAGGCAGGATCATATAGCTGCCGTCGGGCTGTAAACCCTTGAAGGTTTGCAGTATTGGGATGGCACTTCATAGGCAGCCTTCCCTAGTTGGGAGGAACCCAATGTGCATAATTTCACCCAGGTAAGAGAAAATCCTGGGTGCATAAGAATGGAGGTGGCGCAAATAAACCTTTGGAAAATAAGTAGAAATAAAGAAAACAGCCAAAAATGTGCATTCCCCCATAGCTTAAAGGGTACAATCACGCATGTGTGAATTTGTGCAAATTTGAATTCATGCAAA